>NW_028263374.1:1464835-3864835 GCF_051168715.1 Poecilia mexicana
ATAAACATGACCTGCATCAGAAGAACCTTGAAAACTGTTTCCTGTTTCCTGGAAAACATTACGTTCTCTGACATTCACCTCCAGAAAACAACAGGTGGGACAAACAGAACTAAGTAATTTTATATTTTCTAAATCTGCTTCTCACTCAAATTAATCCACTTCCACCTCTTTCATCGTAGCCATCAGTCTGCTGGTCCAGAGTTTCCTGGTTAATAGTGTCATTGCACTTCTCAGCTGCCTACACACATTGACTAGTTTATGATCTGAGTGGGAGGAAGTCACTCAATTTGAACCAGAGGCGATTTCATAATTCTGCAAAGCAACTTTTCTTATTCAGCTTCAAGGGGACCTTACAATTAGCAAGACTCAGCTAAGCCAGTCGGCATTCAGTTAAAAATGTTTTACGTTTATTTGTGTATAATTATGACACACCAGCACAAACTGGTGGATAACTGTGAGAAAAAAAAATGGAAGTAAAAGGATGCTTGGTGTTCCTGAGGGAATATCTTGGGCTCCATTTTCAGCTGAGAGTTTTTAAGGTCTGTACAAATTTTGGACATCTACAGCATCTCATTTTTAGTGCACTTGTTGCACTTTTTTTGCAAAAATTTGAGCTTTTTTGCAAGTTTTTCTAGTGCAGTAAACAATAATAAAGACTGCTTTGATTTGATTGATAAGGTAATATTTAAGCACATAACTGCCATCTTGATAGGTTCTATTATTTGTTCCTCTGAAGTCCAGAGGAACACATAAAAAGCTGTGCAGGATTTGGCCTTGAGTTTGACAGGTTCAAGGCTCTTCGTAGGATTAAAATCACCGACCCAGTGTTCAGTCTTAAGCATCAAGTTGCAACTAAATCTACTGCGTCTCCATGTAGGAGAATCCTGCATCATCGGAAGCCACCAGATTGATTCAGTCTGGAAAAATGGAACTTAAATCAGAAGAAACCTTTGGCACCAAGAAGAAAGGCCTGAGATGTAGAATGGAAATCCGAGCGCGTCCTGTCACAACAGGAGCTGACAGAGTCTTCAGAGGATGCCTGATTCTGTCATGCTAAAACTCGCCGTCCAGTTCTGTTTTAGATGATTTCATCTGAGAGGTATTCAGGAACCTGCTGTGTGTGTTTCACTGATGCCCAGAAGCTGTATTTCACAATTATGCTTGAATTTGAAATGAAGTCACTGTGGCATTTTGAGACTTTAGCTCTCTCGTTCTCCAGAATGTTCAGGGTAGGAGAATCTCTCATACAACTTAATGCTGCAGTAAAATCCAAACTTGTCAAAAGTAAATGCTATATTTATCACACTCAAATTTTCTTTTCTCTCTGTTAGAAAAACTCCAGCACAAGTTATAATTTGATAGAATTAGGTGAGTTGTGCCTGTGTGTCTGCTGCCTAATGTGACAGGCTTTCTGTTCTGCAGGCTCTGACTGTGAATTTGCCCACAGTGTGACCACAGGAGGCTCAGGCCATCTGTGTCATCCCATTACCTGACCGCCCGAGCGTTTCCAATCTCAGACGCCCTTGGTTCGGCTCGAAGATACAAAAGTTCACGGAGAATTTAAAAAGGGGAGCAATACCTTTGAGAAGTTTCAAAGAGTGTGAGTCAGTCTGTATCTAAAAATGTTTTTTCTTTTTTGTGCTAAAAGCTCAAATGTGACAAACAAGATCTGTTAGGTATGCGGTGAGTCACTTTGGGAGCCTATGGCAGCAGTCGTGGCCCCATGTAGCTCCCTTATTGAGGCAGAGAAGAAGAAAACAAGATGCTGCAGAGGCTCCGGGTTTATGACTGTTCTGTTCATCCGTCTCCATGTTGATAGAGGAACACTGAACTCACAATCCAGTTCCAAGCACCTCATCTACATGATTTGTGCCAAAATTTAATTTTTTTTCCATCTTTAAATTTTTGGCAATTCTTTTTGTTAAAATTTAGTGTTTTTCTTCAACAGCTTCCAGGTCATGTGACCTATTGACTGAATCATTGTGAAATTGTTCTACAAATCAGGAGAGATGAGGCACACTAATTTTTATTCAATTTTAACTGATTTTTAATTTTATAGCAATTTTTTTGGTCAAAATTTAGTAATTTGCTTCAATAGATTCCAAGTCATGTGACCTATTGATTCAAAATCACTTTGAAATTGTTCTACTAGACTGGAGGGATGAGGCACACTCATTTATATTCCATTTGAACCTTTTTTTTATTCTTTTAACTTTTTTTTAGTCAAAATTTAATATTTTTCTTCAATAGCTTCCAAGACATGTGTCCTATTGATTCAAAATCAGTGTGAAATTGTTCTACTAGACTGGAGGGATGAGGCACACCCGTTCTCCCCCCTCCATTTTAGACATCTTTGGATTTTTAAAGTCATTTAAATTTATGTATTAAAAACATGATTGGTCTTTAGTAGCTTACATAATATGTAAGCTACTAACAAGGAATAAAAAGGGTTAAATGGAATAAAATTAGTGTACCTCATTTATCCAGTCCAGTAGAATAATTTCACATTGATTTTGAGTTAATTGGTCACATGACCCATAAGCCATTCATTTTATTATTTATATTTATTTATTTATAATTGAAGAAAAATCCATCCATCCATCTCATCTCAGAAACTGAAACATTCATTTTACAGAGATTCATTACACATGGAATAAAATCTATCAAGCTTTTATTTTGTGCAGTTTTCAAGAAATGTTGCAATTTTACACGATATATTTTTTTAAACACATCTGTATGAATATGCATGGCTCCCGTCCACACGCCCAAACTTCCTGTTTACCACCAGAGGGCAGAAATGAACCGTTTCTCTACAGGATAGAAAGTCACCAGAAATATCAGAATAGATAGATGAGTTGTATATAATAAATAATAATAATGCATTTTATTTGACAGCACCTTTCAAAACACCCAACGACACTTTACAACATTAGAAACAAATTAAACAGTAAAGAAGTGGCTACAAAGACACAAAACTACATAACATAATAATTCCACTTTCTTGAGATAATAATATAACTGTCAGGGTCCCAGCATAACAATAAACTAACAGTCCAGGTCTAAAAAAGTCAAGGTGGTATATTTAAATGTCAGTATTAGCTGGTGTTTTCAGAACTCCAGGCTTCTTCTGCAGCTCTTCGGCTCTCAGGGTGAGCTCTGCGCTCTGGTGGAGACAGAAACAGGGAAAGTGCTCTCTGTTTTTGATCCGGCTGCGAACAGCTCGGAGGCAGGAGAGGCTGAACCCTGTCTGAAGTGCGGGACTGTCTGAACGCCTCCACGCATTAGGGTTTTAAAAAGCAGGATGTCCAAAACAGCCCTGGCTGTAAGAGGGATCTCATGTCCGCTGTCTGGATGAATTAGCCAACCTGCACTGACTGATCAAACAAACATTGATTATTTTGGCTCTGTGCAAAAACACGGTTCATACAACACGCTTCACTCTCTTCTTTTAGGAACTTTTGAGAGGATGAAGAACATATTCTCTGTATTCTGTGTAGGAAATAAAAGGTTTTGAGTAAAAACTGTGATGTGGTGCTTTGTGTCCACATACAGTTAAAACCAGAAGCTTTTTTAAAAGAGGAACATTCACCTCTTTCTTTCACTTTCTGTGTTTCCATTGCAAATATTCCACAAATTTGATATTCTTCTAACGTTGAAAACACACAATTTTGCAACTGCGGTGTTTCCATTGCGAAATAATTAAAATCACATGTGAATAACTTTGTTCACCCAATAAGTTCTTTAAAAAAACATACTGCACCATCATCATCCTTCTACCACTTCCTGTCGTCTTCTTTGTCTTTTCCTCCAGTAGTAACATCTTGTTGTTGATAGTGTGATTTGGGCGATGTGAATAGTGTTTCCATTGCAGTTTTACAACATATACAACATTCAATACAGCTGAAAAATTCTTCATTGTAGCACAAAAACTTTTATTGAAATACGCATTTTGTTTTGTTTTGGAAATTGCCATGTTTCCATTAAGCTAATTAATTTACGTTATTCCAATTTGCATAATTTCAAAGTCAATGGAAACACATCTGAAGTTAAACTAAACTTATCTTAGGACAACTAGAATATCAAAATAAATCCCTGATATATTATCTCTCACTATTGTGGCATTTAGCAAATAGAAATTACTTGTAAATGTTTTCAAAATCAGGGGGTGAGCCCAATTCTCAAATGATAAATAATAGTTTCTTCTCTTCCACTTAGGAAACTATTAGCAAATAATGTTCATTCTGCAGTATTTACATTTTCATCATGTGTAAATCAGCCACAGACAGTTTGGGCTGACACGTCTTCATGGAACAGTCTCATCATATTGTGTGAACTGATTTGGCTTATTAAAACAGAGCAAATTCCAACAATGAAGAGCTGAACAGCCAGCTGGGATTTTTCTAAACCCAGGTGGCTGTGTTGGATTTTTTAAAATTACAAATCAGTTCCAGAAACCCTAAACTTAAGGAAGCAGACAGTTTACCTGGAACTAATGTGCAAAAACTGTTAAGATCTAATAAATTTGAACTATGTTAGTGACTCATAGAAGAAAGATGTGATGGAAAAGGTTGAAGATGAAATAGTTAAAAGTTCCTCTAATGGCAAAATTCAGAATCGGAATCAAACATTTACTGACAGAGCCAAAGAACAGACTGCAGCAGCAGCTTTGGTTTAGTACTGGAAGCTCATTGGTGGGAAAATCAAGAATGAGGTTTTGACTGGAAGAAGTAATAATATTTGGCTTTTTCAGCAATGTCAGTTTCCATGTTTAAAGGAAACTGAATACTTTGAGAGTTTTAAAAATAAACTGCAAAATTACAGAAGAATCGTCTACACTTCATGCAGCCAGTGTGAAATATGACAGAAATTATTCTCAGAGTTAAGATGAATGAGATTAACTACAAGACCTGAGAATTGACCAGATGTCTGTTGACTGACACGTCGTCCTCTGGATCCAGTGGATGAACTTGTGGTTCTGTGACTGTAGAGCATTTATCGATCTTGCGCTCTCCAACAACATGCGGTTTTTCAGTATTGCACACTTCCAGTCTATTGTAGCGTAGTACAGCCAAATGATTCACATAGTTGCCGCAACGCCGCGATCAACAACAGACAACAATGAGGACGGTGAAAACCTGTTTCCGCCGCAATCAGCTCACCTGCTGAGAGGCTACCTGTGACCTGTGTCATTTAAACATGCGATGCCACCCACTGACATTTTCAGGTACTACACCAAACAAACAAATTAAACATATAAGCCCCAAAAATATGGCTCTAATACTGTATATATCAAGTATGACTTAAAAGTAATTTGACTTTGTAAATTAACATCGTGAAATTGGGCTTCTGTCTCTTTAAGAAACTTGTTCTCTTTCTGAAACTCCGCCTTCAGGAAGTCATCACAACATGGCTCCTCTATTAACCCTCTAACAAAGTTTTTACCAGCGTTGCTCTGAGCAGTAGCTCTTATAATGAGCTCAGCAGATCCATCAGTTGTTTACTAATTGCTGCTGGCTAGTCTGAAGGAGCTGAGTGGGGAAGTCATCACAGATTCATCGCCTCTGTGAGGCAAAAGCTTAGAAACTGCAGCTCAGAGGAGAGGCTGGGTTCATCCAGGTTGCCATGGAGATTAAAGGATTTCTCAAGCATGGATAAAAATATGAAAGCAACACTCTGTATGTTTTTGATGAGGGAATGACATCATAACATGATTTAAAGTGCATAAAAGTTTATTTTTTATATAAAACTACAAAAAAAGAGAAAACATTTCAGATATGGATTTTTCCAGAGGAAAAAGGTGAGATGTGTGCATCTGTGCTCGTACTGGCATGCAGAAAAGTCCAGGACCTACTCACTGGTTCAAAAACAAGCTTGACTAAACCGAACCAGCATGCTGTACAGTTTAACAAATAACTCGCTTTGCCTTTTGGACAAACTTCTACACTTTGGTCTCATCTGACTAAAGAACAGATGAGATCCAGGTGATGATTCTTCCAAGAGTCTTGTGTTTATTCAGATAGAGTGTTGCAAACCTGAGGCCTGCAGAGTAGCAACTGTTGGTCCCCATCGGTCTGTGAAAGGACGTAACGGGGCCCCAACATTCGTTTCCCAGCCAGTCATTTACCAGGAGAAATATTCATAACTGGAAAAAGATGGAAACCTTTCAGTGAATTCAGGTCAGACGAGAAATGTCCAACTCTAAGATGTCCTTCCCTCTTGGCACTGTGTTAACATCTCATTCGTATTTGTTTCTAAATTGTTTGGGGAAGGTCAGGGTGTAGTTAGTTTTCTTAATGTGTTTTAGGGGAAGAAAAACCCAACCGTACATCGCTGACCTTCACTGTTTATGAAGACATTCTGTCTTTTCACAATGTGTAGTACCACAGATGAAGAAATCTAGGATTTCTTCAGTTTGTTCATTTGTTCATTATCCCTGCAGTAATTTCCAAAAACTGGAAGAGGCTTTGACTGAGTCACGGCCTGTAACTCAACGCTTTCTGACTTCATGCAGGATCCCTCAGCTCCCAGCAGAACATGTGCTAATCCTGCAGATCACAACGAACTCAGGAAGTTGCAAATCTCTGGTTGCCTGCTGTTACTGGAAACACTTACCACTTGTGCAATAGCATTTTTTATTATTGGTTGTTTTTTCAGCCCCTGAACGTGAAAATGAAAGCATTACAAAGCAGCAAAATAAATATATATTATAGACCAAAAAAAAAAAAAAAAAAGATAAAGTGTTTCTCATAGGGCTGCGATGTGCTTGATTAACAAAGCTGGAAAAAAAACAGGTGCAAACAAAAAGTTTATTACTTCCTTAAAATGTCCAATTTGGAATATAACCTGCTTGTAGCTCTCACCAAACTTGATCTTTGACCTCCTGAAACTTCAATCTCATAATTTTGTTTAGATTTTTTTAGTTCATTCTTCAAACTCTGCTACATCTTGAGCATTAAAAGAAAGTCCAAAACAGATTTGCTCTGGCAACAGCTGACGCAGAAGAGAAAATAAAAGTGTCAGCAATGATGATGATGAGGATGATGATGGTGATGATGATGATGATGATGATGATGGTGATGATGATGATGGATGCATTAGGAATGCGGCTGGCGCAGCAGCAGAATGTTTTGTTCCAGGAGGTTGGACTGGTTTCAAATGGAGTTTCCCAACCGACTGTAAGCACAAAAATAAGGTTGTAACATAATAAAAGACTCCAAACGCAGGAGCATATCAGTGAATAATAACATCATTAAAAAGTAGATTTTAATTTATTTCACTAATTTTTTTCGGAAAGAGGAAGCCAAATAGTCATAACTCAGAGAGTGATATCTAAAGGGTTTTCTTCTTCTTTCTTCTTTTAATGATTATAGATCACAAGTAATAAAAAATCCAAATTTAGGCTTCTTAGAAAATTAGACTGATAAAAAAGCCATATGTTTTTTACTGGTCACGTTTTCCAATGACAGAACTTCCCAAATATTATGTTTCACTGTGAACAGCTAGATTCTTTAGCAACTAGTGGCTACATATTTTTCATAAAGAAATCTCATGTCATGGTTGTCTCACAACCCATAAAACCATGTTAGTGCTGAGTTGATAGTTGTCCAGCAGGCGGTTTCCATAACGACAGAAGCTAATGGAGGTTTTGGTGTTTCTTGTTCGCAAAGTTCTCTATTTAAGTATATTGATTAAAAGTTGAGTTGATGAAAAAAAATGTAGCTGAAAAAGTAGTGACAACCTGCAGCCTTGAGAGGATTGTAATAAAACACACACACACGCACGCACGCACAGACACACACACACACATTTTTTTAATTGCTCTTAATAGCTAATATTTTGAGAAATTTAATTTTGGGTTTCACCAGCTGCAAAAAAAATAAAATAAAAACACTTTTGAAATGCATCACTTTGTGTACCGGGTGTCCTATTTGAACTAAATCATAGGAATAATAATATTCCAACTCACTTTTTTTTTACTTAAGTCAAAAAATTAATACAATGTTTGAGGATGGGTCATCGACATTCTACCAGGTCCTTCATCTCAGTAAAAAAAAAAGTTAGCACCCACTGGTTTATGCAGAATTTTTCTTTTTGCTTGTTCCACAATACCTTCAGCAAAGCATGATTGGTCTTTCTATTATTTTATTATTTATTCGTGGATTATATGTATTTGATTACTTTGGTGTTGCTTAGTGTAATTTTTATGTCAATTGTTTCACTATCATTTGCTTGTTTTGTACTATAAAAATATAAATAAAAACCTCAAAAAATCATCCAAAGGTCACAGCTTCACAAACAAATAGCATGTCACAATTTTCTTCATTATACTTTATATCTTGATATTTATTCAGGCACATTTTTGCATTGCTAACCTTGAACATGTGTTTTAAGTGTGTAGAGCTGAAGAATGTGCAAAGGCCGACTTCACACACATTAAAAGCATGAGAGCGGATTCACAAAGCAAGTTCAGAGTGTTTAGTTCCTCTACTGTGATCCAGTTCACCAAACCAAACAAACACAGAACTAAACAGGCAGTGGAAAAAAAAAGAGGAACTTTTTATAGTCCTTTATGTTTTAATTTACTGGAACTGCAGATTGGGAACAAAGAATAAAACACATGAATTATATGGAGAGAGAGAAATATGTAAACATTTAAAGGTTACACATGCCCAGATTTCAGTCTTGCCTAAGCAGCGCTCAGTTGAACCAAGAAGAAAACCCGTGATTGTTTCAGGACGGTGGGTGGGTCCCTCCACAGGCCGGTGTGGAGGGACCCACCCAGGTTCAACTTCCTGGATCAGGGAGTATATTAGAGGCCATGTGTTGCTCTTCCTCACTCACTCACTCAGGCTTGTAAACAGTCAGAGTGTCGGGGAAGGAAGAATCGTTTGCTGCTGCTGACCCACTGCTCCAGGTAAGACTCGTCTGTTTTTATTTGGATGGCAAAGTGTAAAAATTTTCAGTTTTAGCCCAAAAACTTGAGCAATTTTCAAAAAGTGATACTTTTTAAGCATTTTTGGCAACAATTGGTACAGTATGTACAGATTATTACAAGATTCAACTTTATGTTGAATTTATGTCAGTTTATTTGTTTCTATGCTAAAACAGGAAGGATGTGGTTAATTACACTTAAAGAATCAGAAAGCTCTTTCATCCTATTTCAAGGACCAAGCAATAAGACAGAAAGATAAATATGTATAAAACATATATACCTTTGTTTAATTTTCTAAATATAGTTGATAAAATGAATGTAAGAGCAAATAAAAAAAATAGAAAATAAGTTCAACTTAAAAAAAACAACTACAGATAAAACATCACTGACTAACAGTGAACATGACAGGACAGCCTTCAAGAAACAACAGAAAATAAATAAATAAATAAACCAAGGTTAAGTCAGCAAATCATAACTACAGATCAAAATTATACTGCAAAAATTAATTTAAAACAAACCATATTTTCAGTTATTTAAAAGGATACATTTTTGGATGCTTTTCCTCAAAGCCAAGTCTCATGATTCTTTTATCACTGCTGGATTCCTTTACTTCCGATATAATTAGCGTTTTCCACAAATACAAGAAAACCATTTCCCAGATGTGTGCACCCATGACAATTTTCTGAAACAACCTTTTTTTAGGATAATGTATTGAAATAAATCCAAACACTGAAAAAGGCTGGAGAAACCTCCACATCTCTTTAATGGTAAATTACTCTACAGTTCCAGTACCAGACATAAATAAATCTATATTGACTCTTAATAATGTAAACAATAAAAAACACATTCAACATGTCAGCAGCAACACTCAGACTGTCCTATTAGCTTAACATGAAGGACTCATGGGTCAAGATTTTAAGGTAATATACTAAAACCACTATTTTTTTTATTTTATTTTATTTTTTGTATTTTTGTGCCCATTTCATATCACAAGTGTTTGCATTCAGATGTTTTAGATAGATTAGAATTTAACTGTAAAAAGACAAAAACTGATGACTGCCTCGTCATCTGGTAATGGTCCAGTTGTTTGGTTCTGGGCGAGCTGAAGCAGGAGGACTTTAACTGACCGTTGGGTCTGAGGTTTCTGGTGGAACCGGGTCACTTGGGCCGGCTTCTGTGTGCGTCTCAATACACTCTGCTCTAAAACATCCAGTCAGGAACGTTTTTCTGCTCTGATTCAAACATTCTTCATTTGAAGTGAACCAAGAACGACTTGCAGCCTAATTTAATAACACCGAGTCTCACGCTGACTTAACGACGGTCATGTGGTTTTGTCCTGTGGAAAACAGGCATTTCTTTCTAATACAAGAATCCCAACCGTACTGAGAACACTGCAGTTTTATTTACTTACAGTTCATGATATTTGTAAGTTATAAAATGCATTATTTCAGTAAAGTTCTGAATTCATTACAGCTGTTTGTCTGTGAAACTGAGTAATTCTGTTGTATCCACTCCTCTGAGCAAGGCAGGCTGGATTTATTGAATTAATATCCTTCACAAAAGGGAGAGAGGATTTATTGTCGTTTATCATTTTTTGTGAAAATGTCTTATAAGATTTTTGATTTATTTTTGTCATGATAAATCCAGTTAAAAATGTTAATGTTAAAAAAAAAAGCTTTTACCTTTTTCTCCACTGCTTTTTTTTTTTCCAAGAGAGCATCGATAAATATAAGTAAATTTGAAAATACATAATAAGAAAACACACTTTTTTCAGTATGTGGTGACATGGATCAAACATTAGTTCATATAGGAATGCTCTTCCCGTGTGTTTCCCAGAAGTCATGTTGGCTCTGTCCTTGTTCCTGGTCCTGCTGGCGGTTGCCTCCACCACCCTGAGTGTCAACCCAGGCGTAACGGTCAGGTTGACCGATAAAGGCCTCCAATACGGTAAGCTTTACAGCCAAAGCGTACTAATGTGATAAGACTTCTCCCTTGTTTCTTTATCACAACCATCAATTCTGCTTTTCTTTTGTTTCCAGGGAAACAACTGGGCATCGCCGCCATGCAGGAGAAACTTAAATCTATCCAAATTCCAGATTTTTCCGGCTCACAAAGGGTGTCTCCTATTGGCAAAGTCAAGTACAGTCTGTCAAAGTAAGGCATTCTTCACTAACCACTCTGCATTTAGTGAAAAACTGAGACCAACTGTCCTGAAACCGTCTGTTCCAGCATACGGTTGGTGAACGTGGGGTTGCCGAGCTCTGCGGTGACTCTGGTACCGGGAACCGGGGTCAGGCTGACCATTGGAAACGCCTTCATGAATCTGCATGGAAACTGGAGGGTCAAGTACCTCAGAGTAATGTGAGTAAAGACCCTCTCAGATATGAAATGAAGCCCCTTCCTCCAGCACTGAGCCCTCTGTGGATCTCTCCTGAACAGAAAAGACAGCGGCTCTTTTGACGTGAATGTCAATGGACTCACAATCAGCACGACTATCGTCGTGAAAAGTGACGCTACAGGTCGGCCGGTGGTCAGCAATACCAACTGCGTAGCCAATGTGGCCAGTGCCAAAGTCAAGTTCCATGGTGGAGCCAGGTAAAGGGGAAAACCGTGAGAGAACATTACTGCAGACTCACGCTGCAGACCTCTTAACGTGCTGTGGTTGTCTATTTCAGCTGGCTCTACAATCTCTTCAGCAAGTTCATAAACAAGGCTCTACGAAACGCTCTGCAGAAACAGGTGAGGTCGAAGCAGCCAAGACGCTCATATGCACCATCACTTTCTTAATTCATAGAGGAATATTAATTTCCCTTAAACTCAAACACAACATTCAAAGGAGTTCAGATGGGAGCTTATGTCACAGAGCAACACAAAGGATCACAATATTTTAAGTTGGATTAAAAGTGAAAAGGGATGATTAAAATGTACACCAAAAAAACTCTAAAAAAGTGTGGCAAAACAGACAGGATCATTCAAATTCACCCTGGAATTTTTAAGATTAATTTTAAAAAAGAAAGTTTAAGCACTCAATATTTTTCTGCAACTTCACATTTATCCACTACTTTTGTTCCACCACATGAATCCTATTCAGATGCATTGTAGTTTAAGATTATAGTCTGGCGAGATTTACATGTCGAGTTAAAGTAAACGTTTAACCACCAACTTTGATCAGGTTACTTTTAATCAGAATGATCCATTTTGTTTGACTCATCCAGCAGTAAATAGTTCGTCTTTAACTGAGTTCTCAGGCAGATCCTCCATTCATTCCTATTTGCTTCCACATCGCATGTGGCTTTCTCTACCCATTGCACATCATTTCAAGGTTTTCTGCTAATAAAAACTGACCAGTTCAGTTACATTTATTCAATTTTATTTCATAATTGTACCCTATATTAATAACAATCAAACAATTAATTATAAACCAAATAATCTTAGCAATTTATTGCTCAGTTGTGTAGAAATTGATTTTCAAAAAGTTGATTGTTCAAAAAGAATTGAGTCACTATTCCTCTTCCTTCCTGTTGCAGATCTGTCCTCTGGTGGACAAGACAGTTATTGGTTTAAACCCTAAGCTGCAAACACTCAACGGTAAAGCACGTCCTTTTGCACTTCATGAAGATACATGTTTCTTCTCCAGAATGTTAGTTAACATCTCTTTGTCTTGTTCCAGTGCTGGCCAAGGTGGACAAATACGCAGAGATTGAATATTCCATGGTGTCATCTCCGGTTATTTCACAATCGTCTCTTGATCTGAACTTGAAGGTAAAGAATTGTCAACGACAGGCCATTTTTAAAGCCTTAATTATACACTTTTTTAAACCTAAGACCTCTTATTTTTTATTTCTGTTTATAGGGTCAGTTCTACAACATTGGGAAGCACCAGGAGCCGCCTTTCATTCCCGCAGCCTTTTCCCTGCCGTCCCAGAACAACAACATGTTGTACATGGCCCTGTCCGCCTTCACCGCCAACTCTGCAGGTTTCGTCTACAACAAAGCTGGAGTCCTCAGCCTGTACATCACAGACGACATGGTGTGCCACTGTTCACTCTTCTATGGCCTTCGAGTCCACAAAATCCCACTTATGTAACAACATTCCTTGTTCCATCCCAAACAGGTCCCCAAAGGCTCTCCGTTCCGACTCAACACCAAAACGTTTGGAGTCTTCATCCCGCAGGTGAGGAACATTTCAAGGATTTATTGAGGAATGCAATCGTCGTTGGCATGCACTGCATCATGGATCTGCTTCTGTTTTGTCAGATTGCAAAGCAGTATCCAGGTCTGATGATGAAGCTGTTGGTGAGGGCTGAGAAAAGTCCCACCATCACTTTCCAGCCCAAAAATGCAACCGCTGTGGCGACTGCCACGGTGACGGCGTACGCCATCCAACCCAACGGCACACTTTCCCCTCTTTTCGTCCTGAACGTGGTACGTCACACTACAAGATGAAAACTCATTGATTGGAAGAAACAAAACATAAACATTTCTGATGTTTTCTCGGTAGGAGAGCAGTGTGAGCGCCGACGTGTACGTCAGAGGACTGAACATTGCCGGACGCCTCACTCTCAACCAGTGAGTTGCTCAAAGATGCCGGGAAATGTTTCTGTAAGCTCTGAAGGGATGTTCAATCAGTTCTAACTTTGTTCTGCTTATGTAGGATGAAACTGTCTGTAGGAACCAGCTATGTGGGACAGTTTCAGGTAAGAACTCTATTTTCTGATGAGTCTCTGTAAGGACCCTCAAGTCAAACTCAGGCTAAAATTATGCCTTTGGGTTACAGGTCGGCGTCCTTGACAGTGTGCTCCGAATGGTCCTCAAAGTAGTAGTGATACCCATAGTTAATGGTAAGTTTATCAAGTTTGCTGTTTGAATTTTGTTTAAAAAAAAGTTCCAAATAATTGTTACCCCAAAATAACTGAAACCCTTCAAATGCTAAACAATGTGCATAAAAATACACTCCTCTGACAGATTACAACGTCATAGGGGCATGTTTCTCTGTTTCTTCTAGACGACACTCAAACATCCCACTAGGGGTCGCAGTTTTACTGTTACAATCTCTGGTTTAAACAGAACATATCTTGGTTATATAATCTCATTATAACACGTTTCATACCTTTTTAAAACAAGAAAGCTGCTTGTTTAGCACTTATTTATATTGACATCGCCATCATTTGCAGATTTGTGACGAACAAATCTCACTTGCATTCAGTCCCAGTATTTGGGCAAATTCTGTGGTGTACTGTTTTCAGAGGAATCATTCCTAAACTGACTGGTGCAAACTACAATTTTCTTTAGCAATATTGGAAGGACATCCCAAGCAAAACTAAAATGAAGCCACACAGCTCTGCTTTATGTGACTCTGAGAAAATGCTTAGACACATTGTCTGTACTGCAGCAGACAACAAAACATCTACCTTTTCCAGCAGCCACTGTATGGCGAAACCAGCTGAACAAACTTAGTGTTTATTTATTCCCAAAAAACTGCTTTTTTCCCCCTCTTGGGCTGTTATTAGCAGTAGGTACCCAAATGGAAGGACAGAAACATGTGAGAAGTAAATAGTGGACCTTTAAATACTTTTGTAGTATTGCCATAAGTAGTCTTCATGCTAACCTGTATTAACATGTGGAGGCTACAGTGTTACTGCCTGGTAGAAAATTCATAAATCTGTAAAAGCAATCATAATCAGTACGCCTTTGTATTAAGTTTAACAGCTACGTACAAAAAACTAAACAATATAAATGGTTTCCAAAATACGTTTACTCAGCTAAAGTAATTACATTTGTACTATTTTGCGTCTGTTTGTTCTGGATGTTAAGAAGTAAGAGCTGGTTTGGGATCAACATAAAATGTCGGTGAAAAGACATTGTTCCTGTCAAACAATCGACTACCTTAGGGTTAGCTCAGCTTACTAGCAAGTTTGTCTTTAGTGTTAGCACTGTTGCTAAACTAGTTAACTCGTCTCAGAAAGTAGAAATCTTGGCTTTTAATGAATTGACATGTTACCTAAGGATTTCCATACATGACATGAACAACTCAGTAGTTGTATTTATATGAATCTGTCTTCAGGATGGAAGGTTTGTGATTTGATTTGAACCCAACCTGATTTTTCTTTTACAGTTCAACTTGATAAGGGTTACCCACTTCCTGCACTCGGAAAAATGAACCTTGTGAACCCCCAGCTTCAAATAATGAAGGTTAGAGATGTGATATTTTCTGTTCTGACTTTAGCAGAGATCAGAATCATATTCTACATAAAAGTGTTGAGACCCACTGATTTCTGAGAAACCTTTTTTTTTCTGTGTTTTATTTGCAGGATTACATGCTGATCGGGACAGATGTTAACTTCACAGGTTGAACAGCAAAGACCCAAAGATGGGAAGAATACTGTGTTTTTCTTTCTTTTTTTTTCTTTTAAACCATTGTCAAAATCATTTTCATTTTGGACTTGTTTTTCTACATTTGTGTGATTTTTATTTTATTTTTTTCTCTCCTAAAAACTGTAGATGAGATGTTTGTAGAACTGGTGCCCTCTATTATTCCGTCTCAGGAATAGTTCACTCCTTCCAAAGCAGATTGCAGCACCTCTCAGCTGATGACTTTAGCTAAATTCTGTTTGAAAGTTTCTGGCTTAGTGAAATGATTCTGTGAATGTGCTGATCTGAACAGTTCTCCTGCAGAATCTCCTTACTGTGTCACTGCAACCAATCAATCAAATTCATTAAGGGGAAAAAAACAGAAATCAGACAGAGGCAATAGTTATAAACAATTATTTATCATAATAAATAACTGGATTTTAGTCAAATAAATACAACTGATCTTGATGATAAAAGCGTATAAAGCTGAACATTAAATAGTGGTTTATAGCATCACTTGTATCCATCACAGCTGGGGGTCGCGGTTGATCTCAGGGAGCTGTGACTGAGGGCCCGGCCCCTCAGGCTCTGGGAGCCGGCTGACAGGATCTACATAGACAGGAGACATCAGACTGAATGTAGCAGAAACCAGACTACTGACATGTCAGATTATCCAGCTGTACAGATGTGACATGTACCAGACTGAAAATGTAGAAGGTGTAGCAAATACTTCCACTCAAATTGATTTTTTTATTGTACATTTCAATAGGAAAATGACATTCAATCATTTAATTCTATGGTTCAGGGATTTTTCTTACTGTGAAAACTATGATGTCAAACTACTGACAAGAAACTTGTAATCATTGTATCTAATGTTATGATCAATGTGGAAATGATTAAATTGGTTCTAATAAATGTTTGTCATCATCTTAATGTGAAATGTAAGTTTCTGTGTTAGGATCAGGAATCAAGAATTTGAGTGAGTTTAAGTAATTTTAAAGGCTACCCTTACACCATCTCTAATACTGCAGTTACTGTAAAATGTTGGTGTTCACATCTACCATAATAGATACAGATTGGGAATGAAGTCTAGCCAGTTTGGTCCAATCTGATAAACTAATGCAGTACAAATTACTAAAAAGAATAAAGCTGGTTCTAACACAAATACTTCAGTTTGAGCTGCAGACCAATCAGTATAGAAACTGTTTTCTATTGGCTGTGGCTTCCAGCAGAACAATGCTCCATACCACAAAGAAAAAATGCTTCAATGGTTTGATGAAGGCAGACAAGAGTTGGAGGTGTTGACCTGAATCTGTTGTACTTTAAACCTAAATGAAAGCTTTAAAGTACAACAGATTCTGAATCTGTTCAGAATCTGTTGAGTTTCTGAACAGATTCCAGTTATATGTGGAGATGAAAGCTAACCCATCCTACCTTCACCAGCACATAGTCTCCCCCACGGATTGGTGCGGTGTTGGACACACAAGCCTGAACGGCAACATCTTCTTTGGGGAAAATCACTTTCATGTTCCCATCAGTTCTCCCACACAGATCCTCAGCAGATCTTTTACTTTCCTTAATAAAAATGGAGAGCAGAGTTGAGCGGCGTTGCCTGGTAACAGGTTAAAGTAACCCTGCACAGATACACGACTTTTGCTGTAGCACACAATGATCATATTAGAAATGTCAATATATTCATTTCTGAAGGAGATAATCTAGATCACATTTCCCATCACTGAATTCAGCTCAACTGAAATAGAAACTGTCCTGTTTTCATGTTCATTTTAATGTGAACCTTTTAGTTTTAAACCAACATATGAAATGTGATTGTAGTTTCTCAGATTTTATCACAATGCAACCACAACCTGAATATCATCACCTTCCTAAAACATTCTTTGACAAAACAGATTTTGGCAAAGAAAAAAAAAGAAAATCCTTCTCCCTCTTTCTTTCCAAAACATGTTACAGGGAAAAAAAATCACATCTGGCAGAAAATAACTTAGGCCATTATTTTAGGAAAGTATTTTAATCTTGTTGTTTTGTGACAGACCAACGCAATACAATAACTGCAAAGTGGAATTAAAACAAGACAGGGGTGCTGAATATCTTTCTACAAATTATATTAAAAATGTGACATACATTTTTATTGAGCCTCCTTCATTTCTAAAATACATATAAAATGCAACAAAGATTTGGATTTTACTGAGAATTTTTTTTTTTAAATGTCAAGGGGTGTGAATATTTTTGCAAAGGTTAAACAGGGTGGGAAATCAAAAATAGATGATCGAGGCGACTGAGTCACACACTGATCAGATATGTAAAAAGTTTCAGCTTTTTTCATGCGGTCAGTGAAGTACTCACTCCCTCCACCAGCACCAGCTGCGTGCTGCCAACGACAGCAGAGTTCACTCTCTCTGCTTCCTCTCTGAAAACGCTGATGCATTCCTCTAGCCGGCGCTGCTTCACCTGCGGCGCCACGTTGTCCTGCAGCCGATGGAAGGCGTGCGTCTTCTGAAAGAGAGCGGGACGAAAGAGTAAATACCACAAAGCACGACACTGCAGCGGTTCAGCAGGAGCTTACCTTTCTCATGCTGTAGGCAAACAGGAAGCCCACGTTGAAGCCCACCTCTCTGATCAGGGAGAGAGTTTGCTGATGGTCGTCGTCCGTTTCACCACAGAAGCCTGAGATAAAGTCGCTGCTGAGACTCACGTCTGATGCATAAGAATGAAGATCACCAGTCAATCGGATTTTACAGAAACTTATTAAAAAAAAGAAAACCTATGAAGCAAACACCACAATGCTGATCAAAGGATTGTTCCCTATCCATTGATCAGTGGATTCCTCAGAAATCGCATGGATTTCTGAGGAACTCTTGATTGTTTTAACAATCATCCTCAAAAACAGCTTGAAGTTGTATTAACTTTGAATGAAAATATTTTTGTGACTAACAGTGTTGGGCACATTTCCCCTAATGCACTAATAGTAGAGCTAATTTTTAGCTAAGCGCTTTCGGTAACTTTGCTAGCATTTAGCATACCTAGTTTCTCCAAAGTTAATTGTTCCTGAAAACGTCTAAGACATTAATTCACTTGGCTGTTTTATTTATTTTTTTACAAATAAAAAAACAAAAACTACACCTGTGTAATTCCTTGTGCACTTTGATTAGACTGTCAGACCATCAAACATATTTGGAACATCTTTAAACTCCTTTGAAGAAGCAGCTTCTGTCCAGCTGAAGGCTGAAAGCTGAGGGCTACAGTCTGTAGTTCACTCTAGTACTTCTTTTTCTTTTCATTCGTTTTCTAAAAGTGAATAAACGCTGACGTCTCTTGCCCTCTCATTGGCTGAGTCAGCAGTAAACGACGCTCCCCGTTGGGTGCAGGGTCGGCCTCCTGCAGCGAAGGCGTCAGAACGGATTATACAACTTTAACTGCAATTCAACATTTTTGTGAGAACAACAGAGCCGTATTTATGTAAAGCAACATACAGCACAGGTCGGATGTTTCCATGCAGTCATCATCAGAATAAATTTCATAATAATTTAACATTTGTAATGGTTGGCTTGAAGGTGACTGAGACCCCAAACACATCAAACTGGTTTATAAATGTTATTTCTGTGCAGTTATGGTCAGATTCCCATAAGACAAACATCTTATTTAGTAATACGAAGTGACAGAAGATAAATCAAAGCGGTTCTAGTTGCTTACCTGGGATGATTTGCTTTATATTGTCCACCAGATCAAGGTAGGCCTCTCTTGTGTAACTGAGCAGGAAAAGTAGAGTCCAGTATAAAAAGATTCCATAAAACAAAATCCTCCAGCTGTTATTTTAAAATGCCACCATAATAGATTTTGACAGGCAATACTTAGTCCCAGA
The DNA here is from genome assembly GCF_051168715.1 of Poecilia mexicana. Taxonomy (NCBI): domain Eukaryota; kingdom Metazoa; phylum Chordata; class Actinopteri; order Cyprinodontiformes; family Poeciliidae; genus Poecilia; species Poecilia mexicana. Next base: position 1,483,996 of record NW_028263374.1, read on the forward strand.
AGTTATCGTGATAAATGATAAAATTGCTGATTTGAGATAATTTCAAGTAATAAAATGCTAATGGCAAAGTAATGCGAGAACACATTCTCAAATTCTAATGAACAATTAAACAGAACAACAGAAACAATATTTAAAATGAATTATGAATTATTTTTAAACAACATTGTCCTTCAAAAGAAGGGCTAGTTGAGACAAAGGACTTTTGTCATCCAGTTTTTGGTAAAAAAAAATAAAAAGAAAACAAAAAAAAAGAAAAATGATAAATCATACAAATAGAAATTGAGTTAGTTTCAATTTATCATGCAATTAACTGATTTGTTGCCTATTGTGACAGGCCTACAAATGGTGGCAGTGATTTCCTACCCCCGGCGCATGGCCTTCAGGACCTGGTTGCTCCCGCTCTGAGCCGGAAGGTGGATCTGCTTACAAACGTTCTGTCGCTCAGCAATCAGCTGCAGAACCTGGAGGAACCCATCATACACCAGAACTCACCATCCTGGGTTAAACAGCAATAGCTCAACAGAACTGTATTATTTTCTCTAGTGGAACCTTTGTGTTTGACAGGAAATCAACGGGAACACATTCCCATCCAGAGAGAACGTGACGTGCGGGATGTACCTCATCTGGAAAATCCTTGGGGTGGGGGGAAGTGAACCTTATCCTCATGTCGGGGTCAATGCGCGACACGAGGTCGAGCAGGTCGGAGAAGCGCAGGCCTCCCTGTTTGGCTCGGTAGACGGTGCTGAAGCCGCGGCTCAGCTTGGTCCGCTCTGAGCTGCAGAACTGAACCTCTGATGTGTCCCTGTAGCTGTTCACATTCTGACCCAGCAGAGTCACCTCCTTCACACCCTGGCACATACACAGACACACACACACAAACACAAACACACACTCAAGTTTGTCTCACTATCTTTGTGGTAACTTTCCATTAACTTCTATTCATTTCTACAGCCTAACCCTACTCCAAACTTAACTCACACCTTAGTCCAAAATGTAACCCAAAAACAGCATTTCCCCTTGTGGGGCCCAGGTTTTGGTCCCCACAAGGAGCAGTGGGTTTCCACAATGTTATACGTGTCAGAAAAATGGGCCCCATAATGCATCAAATACATGGTACACACACACACGTTGGGATGAGTGCTGATCCTAAAGGTTTTCTTACATGTTCATGTATTATAATTGATGTAATATACCTTTGGTGTTTTTTGTGTAATTTATGATGTTCAGATTTTTTTTTTAAGTAAAAAAGCTTTCTTTAGTCAGGTCTGGTTTTGAGTAAAAGTTTACTAAAAGTTTGAGTAAAATGTTTGTGGTTCCATTTACCACAAAATTAAGATAATTGCAGAAACTCTATGTCCATCCATCCGTCCATCCGTCCATTTTCTTCCGCTTATCCGGGGTCGGGTTGCGGGGGCAGCAGCTTCAGAAGGGAGGCCCAGACTTCCCTCTCCCCAGCCACTTCTTCCAGCTCCTCCGAGGGAACCCCAAGGCGTTCCCAGGTAAGCCGAGAGACATAGTCCCTCCAGCGAGTCCTGGGTCTTCCCCGAGGCCTCCTCCCAGTGGGACGTGGCCGGAACACCTCACCAGGGAGGCGTCCAGGAGGCATCCTGACCAGATGCCCGAACCACCTCAATTGACTCCTCTCGTAACTCTCTATGTGTACATTATAAATAAGTTATCTTTTAATTTGCATTTTATTTTAGAATTATATATTTTGTCTGTCAAAATGTTGCCCTAAAAATATTTTAAAAATCTCCATCTGCATCATCTACCAACACTTGCAGCCCAGAGTCGCTCTATTGTAGGACTGTGGTCTGGGGGCCCACAAAATTATTCAGACGGACACAAAAATGGCCCCCACACCGCACTTTGAACATCACTGACTTTGGATGTTAACCTGTCTTTAAGAGACAGTTTTCGTCTCTATGCTAAAAAGGGACCAAGTTTTTCTCATATTTTATTTTTTTACTCAGTGGTCTAATAGATTCCTGTTTTGTTATTTTATAAATATGTCAAAAGTTACATAATGTTTGAGAAAACCACTATTGTGTTTAATATTACTAATAATACTGACAAGAAAGTCCAGGGAGAAAAAAACGACATAAAATTAAATAGTCCTGGCACAGCAAAATTTAAGATTAACATATTTAAAGTCAAATTAATTGTTTCTTTTTTATGAATTTAAGACATTTTAAGGCCTTTAGATACAAGAATTAAAATGGACAGTATTATGTACGATCATTTTTTTTTAGCTTTAAATCATGTTATGATGTTATTCCCTCATCTGGCACACACCTGGAGTGCTGCCTTAATTCTTTCATGCATGTTTGAGATATCCTCTAATCTCCATGATAACCATTCTGCTGTGCAAAACACCTGGGTCGACTTAGCTCCTCCTTTGAGGACAAATCTCCTCGGAGCTGCAATTTCCAAGCTTCTGAGTTTCTGCCTAACAAGACACAAGACACCCCCACCCCGCTCCTACAGACTAGCCAGGAGCAATTAGCAAACAGCTGGTAGAACTGTGCATCTGCTGAACTCATTATACAAGCAACAACAATGGTAAAAACATTGTTAAAATTTTAATAGAGGAGCCATGTTGTTACGACTTTCTGAAGGGGAGGTTGAGAAAGAGCAGGAGTTTTTCATGAGACAAAGGCCCAATTTTAAAGTGTTAAATCAGGAAGTAAAATTTATTTTGTCATATTTGATTTATATAGCATTTTTAGAATGACTAAAGGTAACATAGTTACTTGATTCTGCTATAAAATGACACTATGTGGCTGGAAGTCACATAATACTTCCCCTTTAAGACTTTTTAAGGATGCGTGGAAACTCTGATACAGGTTGCATATTTGTGGGGGCTTGTGGTGACAGAAGTTGCGTGTGGTTGACGTGAAGGAGAAGCAGCAATGGAGTGGAGGAGGAAGATTCCAACAGCAGGAGTATAGAAGAGGACTGAGCAGGGCTGGTTGATTTGGGTGTCGGGTGGTGATTTACCTGGTCAGAGAGCATCTGAACCTCTTCCAGGATGGAGCTGACAGGTCGGCTCCTCTCTCTACCTCTGGTGAAGGGAACAATGCAGTAACTGCACATGTTGTCACAGCCTCGCATGATGGAGCTGCCGGCAACAAAACAGGAAGAAAAAAACGTTAAGAACTGATTCGGGTGGTCAGTTCTGACAAAATAGAGAAGCAACATACACAAAAGCACTGCGGCCCTGACTGGCATGCTGGACGGGCATGATGTCTGCGTAGGTCTCCTCTAGAGACAGCAGCACGTTGCTCGCCTGCTGACCTCCAGCGGCGGCGGCAAGAAGTCGAGGAAGGTCCCTGTAGGCGTCAGGGCCAGCCAGGACGTCCACCAGCTTCTCCCGCTCCAACAGCTCAGTCTTCAGCCTCTCAGCCATGCAGCCTGGACAAACACAGCTGTCTGAATACTACTGCAACATCGGAGAGTCGAACAGATGTGTACATTATGTTACCTAAAATCCCTATTTTCATTGGCGAGTTGGTCTTTAATCGTTTCTTCTTCATGGCTGTCAGTTGTTGGAGTCTGTTCCAAATGGTTTGTTCGGCCTTTTCTCTAGAGAAAGAGTTTTGTCGCTTCTGTTAATCTGACCATGAAGTCGTATATTTGTACAATAGGAACAAATAAAGAGCTTTTCAAAATAGAGTATAGTGGACCCCAAGTTTGTGGTTCAGCGATTACAGACGTTTCTGTGGAAAGCAACATCAAATTACTGGTAGAAAATTTGCCTGCTTGCATTTTTGTTCATTGAGTTTATCTAAAAAAATGTAAAGAAAATACAGCTTAGGAATCTGAAACGCCCTGACGTAATGCTAGTTGACGCGCCATTTCTGGACGTTTGCGAAGCAGCCAATCCAGGAATGCCATTTATTTCCCTTAACACTAATTGTCTGTACGAAGGGAAGACTGTTGATGTTAGCTTCTGTGGCAGAGCTAAGGCAGTTTCCACCATACAGACTAATGCATATTGAGGTAAATTTGGTGTGAAAATGTAACTGTTGGTTAGTTTTTCTTCACTGGCCGATTAAGAAAACTGGATTGGATTCCTGGATTGTAGCTGAATTTTCACTGAAAGAACCAGCTTTCCACTGCAAACGCAATCAAGGAAACAACTCAAACTACTGAACAGAAAACGATGTGAACTGAAAAGACATTTCAATGACTAAAATGATTAACTGAAACACTGAATTCAACAGCACAAGGGTTTACATATTTACACTATGCCAGCTTATTATTAATATTTTTGCTAAAATTATTTTATTTTGACTACTTTCTACAAAACAATAGTTATTCTTGCTCATTTCCTGCCTCTGGCAGGAAATGAGCAAGAATTTGCTGTTGGAATTTCAGTTCGCATTCACCTTAGTTTCTATTGTATTCCTTTTGAACCTGGCAACTGGACAATACTTGTGACTTATTGTAGACGACTTAACATGAGTTTTAGGTTATAAAAACTATGGAAATGGGCGTTTTTTGTGGTCTCAAGTATTTACGGATTTTAGCAATTTGAGGGCCGCTGTGGTCCATGACTCCTGCAAATACCAGGGGTCCACTATGTGTACCTGAAGGAGCTCACCTTATAGAGCAGGTCACCAGGAGGACAACATCTGCCTAGAAGAGAAAAAAAATAACACTAACTAAACAGTGGGTTAAAAAGTGAAAAGCATTGTGTTCTGTCTCCACTCTGACATTCATGTCCACTCCTTATTGGTTTGTGTCTGGCATTTGTCTCACACACACACAGGGACAGCTATTTCTGAAAACATGTTCCTTTAGAGTCTCAATGCTCTAAACTTTAGAGCATTGAGACTCTAAAGTCTCAATGCTCTAAAGTGCTCTTTAGACTCTAAAGAGCATTGAGACTTTAGACTCCAATCTTAGAGTCTAAAGAAAGATTGTTAAATTGCTATAACATTGTTATTGCCTTGTGTAGCTAGTTAGCAACATCACTGAGAAAAGCTAGCAAAAACTATTGGTATTCTGAGTCTGACTAACATCAGGGCATCAGGTGTCCCGCTACAACGTATTTTAACCTTTTTGTCCTGCATTTTGATTGGTTTAGACAGCATGACCGACACCTGCTGATGTCTGGGTTGAGTCATTTATCCAGCCACCGTCAAGTTATTGATATCGATTTGCTGCTGTTGAACACAAACCTTGTATCTCCAAAAAATTTTACTTTTCATGAAATGAAAGAAACAACTTCCTTCTATATAAACTCATGCTGTTTGATCAAAGTAACAAGGAAACCTCAGAGCCATGTGAAGGATGATTGGTAAAGTTGATTTTCAAAAGAAAAAAGCAAATGACAGAGATTTGAGGGTTTTTTCCCCTGCAGGAACAATGTATAAAATGCTATATGTACCAAACTGTGCATATGTGGGATGAAGCTCTGCTTTTAAACAGACACCTCTTTTAACAATTTCTGACAAGGAAATTAGAACAACTGTGCAATCATAAGCTAGCTATGCTTCTCTGGAAGTTTGTTTCATGGAAAGACTTAGAACTTAATAATAAATACCTGTTTCAAATCAGCTGTCCGTTGATAGCCTTTCTTCTGCAGTATGGACCAGGCTATTTCTGTGTCATTTACATTCATCTGGCATCCATAAGTTTCAAAATACACTGAAATGAGGTAAGCCGTCATTACACACACACACCAAAACCATTGAATGTAAAGCTGGTGGAAGCTGTCAGTAGTGCACACGCCACCAACCTTTCCTTCCGTCCCCAAGCAGCCCCAAGTCCTCAGAAAGATAATGTTCGTCGGTGTGTTCGCAATTTACAGCCAGAGTCACTGGAGATTTAATAAAGTCCTGAAGACGCGGACCGGAAGCTACCTGTCTCCTGAAGCTGTCAGAGACAACTTTCTTCTTCTCTGCTGGGCTGGCTCTGGCTGCATTTGAACAGTTTCTGGGTTTGGAGAGCCACCTGAGAGGAGCCCAGTGTTTGGAGACGCAAAGGAAGGGCTTTACAGTCCTCATGCTTGTTTAAGAGCTTCCTGTGCAATAAAACTCAGAGCTTTAAATTTATTCAGCAACATGTAGAGCTAATATCCACCATTTGTAACTCCTGTGTCATAAGTTACAAAAATAAAGGGGTGAAACAATCTGAGTAAATGTCATTTAGGTTCCCGACGTAACGTGCAGCCAAAGATGTTTACAAGCAAGAGGAGTCACCTTCTGTTCCAGACAAACGGCGTCACAAAACTGTTTACCAGTCTAAACTATAAAATGCCACCGTACGATAATAACAGTGGCCACTGTGAAACGGTGACGCAAATTCTACACTTTAAGGTACAAGCAGAATGTTGATAAATAAGTTTTGCCTATATTCACCTACAAGAGTACAAAACAGATGGCAACTATTGTTATTGGCAAACAAGAGGAAATTGGTCGGCTTAATGCATATTTTTTAAAAACGTTATCAAATATGGACAATTTTCTGAATAATGGAAGGACAAAATTCCAACTGGTTTGGAGTGTTCTAGGTTTTGTAACAACAACCTGTGACGATGACATAGAGGAAGACGGAGAATCCTCTTGCATCCTGCGAGCTGATCCGACCTGCAGTACGTCTGTATTTGCAGTCCGTCTCTAAAATGTCCCACTAAACAAGGTTCCTGACAACTTAAGGGGGAATTTAACTGAAGCTGTCTTTTATTTAGATTAATTTCATATCCCCGAAAATGGTCCTAAAGTTTTGCAATTGCACTATACTTATTTAGCTACACTATTTACTTATATGAATTCATTACGGTTCCTGTCATTTTTGGTCATATTCTTGTTTATATCACCTGTCGGAATAAGTGCTTTTTCACAGTGTTTTTGTAATGGACAGTTGTTTTATCTGTAAGAATCGTAAGGGTGCTGCCTCAATATTATGGTCATACTTTTATCAACTATGTCTTTAAAAACTGCTGAGTTCAAATGACCCAGCAGCCAATACTCAATAAGAATAGATAATTTTGTTCTTTGTTCTGCAAGAACAAGAGCAGTTCTTTCCTATGAGGGGCCTCATACTTTCCAGCTTGGACACACCATACTGTGCAAGAACTTAAATACAGAATTCAAAGGTCTCTCCCACTGCAGCTCACAACCTTCATATTTCGGAGGGGGAAGAGAGGTGGGGAGGGGGGGAATCCCGTTGATACCTTTATTTTCCAACCACATATATGGGTCAAACATGAACAGAACCAGCAGAGGGTTCATTTATTCCAACTAGACTGGGTTAAGCGTTTGACCTGGCAGTCTGGGTTAGGTTTTATAACAACAAAGATGGGTTAAATTACGGTCAAACAAGAAAGCTACCAAGCAGCATGCTGACAAGAGTAACACATAGTCACGTCAACCAAGAGGTTGGTCTCTATTTTTCTCACATATTTGCAGTGTTCCCTGCATGGCTTGTGACAAACTGGAAACATGGCTTCCTATGTTTTATCGCTCAACAATGGATTTCTTCTGACCACTCTTCAAAAAAAGGCCAGACTTGTAGAGAACACCACCAATATTTATCAACACACTGCCCACCTGAGCCAAGAGTCTCTGCAGCACCTCCAAAGTTTACTGTACGCATTTTGGCTACTTCTCTGACTAATGCTCTCATTTCCTGGCCTTAGGTAAACAGTCTGGCCTTGGAAGGTTTCCAGTTTATCTATTGAAGAATGCTCTGAGATTTTCAAAGCTTGGACTGATTGCTTCATGAGCTGTAAAGAGCAGTACGTGGTAAAATCAGCTGGGTTTTTTTAGCTTTACGTCATGTTATTATGTTATTCATTCATCAACATACTTGGAGAGTTGTTTTGATTCTTTGATGCATGTTTGAGAAATCCTTTAATTACCTGTGGCAACCATTTAATTGTGCAAAATCAGTGGGCGGACCTAGCTCTGCCTACAAGGCACAGCTCCTTTTCAGAGTCACAGTTTCTAAGATCTTTCAGACTAGCCAGGAGCAATGAGCAACACCTGGTGGAACTGATGCATCTGCTGAGGTCATTATAGGATCTACTTCTCAGAGCAACGATGGTAAAAAATATTGTAAAGGGTTAATAGAGGAGCCATGTTGAGATGACTTCCTGAAGGCAGAGTTTCAGAAAGAGCAGGAGCTTCTTAAAGAGACAGAACCCAATTTTAAGGTGTTAAGTTACGAAGTCAAATTTCTTTTAAGCCATTTTTGATATTTGTAGCATTTTTATAACAACGAAAGTAACCTCGTTATTTCATTGCACCATAAAATGCTGCTCTATGCCTCGAAAATACATTACACTGCCCCTTTAACCCTGATGTGTGTGATGTGTTCCTTGGTCTTCATGTTTTCTTCACTTATGTTCTCTCACAAACCTCTCATGCCCTGGTGGCCATTACTTACTTCCTATTGGTTAACCTGGACTTGAGTTCACAGTTTCAGAGCAAAAGGAGATCAATTTGTTCATACAACCCATTTAAAGTTTTATTTGCAAAGATTTTGAAATCCATACATAATTTCCTTTCCACTTTACAGTTTTGAACCTTCTTGAGTCCCGTCACATAAATCCTAATATATCACATTAAAGTTTGTTTTTGCAATGAAACAAAGCAAGCCGAGGTAAATCAAATCTGCTGGTTGGAATGATCCCGTCCTTCCCAGGAATGACACCAAACGTAGGTTGTCCTCACAGTTTTAAATAATAATTATTATTAACAATGTAATTTTTAATAATGACTAACAAAAGACAATATTACTAACTTTATTTGTAGAGAATACATTAGATAAAGCAAAAGAACCCAATCAGTGATGGCTCCCACTCTTCAGTTAATCCTCAACTTCTGTAGAGAATCAGTATTTAAGTTAGTTTCAACAACAACATATCACTGAGGGAGGATTTAGATTTTAAAGCCTGAGGTTTCTTCACCTGGGCCTCATGACGTTCCCCCGCTCTCCTCTGTACCTCTGATCTCTCTGGATGGATGTGAGAGCTTCTTTAAACGTCCCCTCATAGATGTCTGACTGACGTTTCATGTAGCTCTCACTTTCATCTCTGCAAAGGAGCACAGTGATGGCCACAATAGGAGTTTGACAATGAAGCTCTGCAGTGACTAACACGCTCTGCACACAGACACCCCTGCCTACCCGAGCCGTTTGCCCATGATGGTCTGAAGGAACTTCCTGGCAGAGATCTGGCCCAAGACCTTCCTGTAACTGTTGGTAAAGATGGCGTCAGCGTGACGTTCAGAGCTAAAGATCAGAGAAGGGGGAAGCTGAAATCAGTTTGCTTTAATGGACAATGATTTTCTTAGCTTTACTTTACAAATGCATCAGTGAGTGTAACTTCGGTTTGATTTGCCCACAATTTGAGATTTTCCAGACACATTTTCTTAGTCTTCACCAAATCTGGCCAAACATAAGCCATACGCACCGCAGTTCCTCTCCGTCCCTCAGAGGGATCCTGTCTTCGTCCTGCTGTTCTGCCGGATTCTTCAGGGAAGAGGTCATGAGGATGGACGTGTCCCTTTGGCCAAACCTGTCAGACATCACCATATTCTTCCTGAATGTCCGATACTGAATTCCAAACACGCCCTTCCTCAACTTAAAGCTGCACTTAGGAGTTATTAAATCTCATTTTCATGTTAGATGCTAAACCGTGCTTGGGGTTTACAAAATGCTCTTGTCCTTGTCAAATGACATGTTCTGCTGCCTGAGTGCTGGACAACATGATTAAGATGCTAGTGGAACAACGTAACTACAGTGACTAATTCAGACATCTTGACCCTACTTTGCATAACAAGAGCAGAGGACAAAGACATGACAGGCAAAGTAAGTGGTGAAAAGTTCAAAACAACATTTGCATTAAGGTATGAATGTAGACTTGTCTGTTTTATCCTTTTTCTTTTTTAACCCGGTTGAAAACTGGTGGATATCTATGGGTTACCGTTTGTAAAGTTACACAGTCAAAGTTTGGAGCAATAAATTGTGTTACTTTTCCTGCAGTAAAATAATAATTTAAAAAAAATCATATTTTCATGTTTAAGTATCACAGTTTCAAACTAATTAGCACAGTAATTTTACAAACTAAATATTTAGCTTCAAACTAAATAGTTAGCACGCTAAATATTTAACTTCAGACTGAACAGTTAACTCAGAGGTAGGTATTTAGTTCAAAGTTGTGATATTTATAAAATAATAATAAACATGGGCATAATATGACTTTGAAAAATCCTCCCCATTTTTTTTTCTTATATTAGTTTTTGACTAACTTTACAATTGACACCTCATAAATATCTTTGTTGTTGGAGTTTTATTAGCCCAAACAAATGAGATATTAAATTGTTTAGAATTTATGTTAATGTTAGTTACTCCATAAAAAGTATTCATTTAAAATCATTTAAATCATATTAGTTTGTAAGCATATTGTTTAGTAATGTTTCAATAAACATCAATGAAGATATTACTTCAGTCAGTTATTCTCATTTGTTGTAGTGTCCAAACAGAAACATTAATTCAATTCAATCCAAAAAGACTTTATTGATTTGAATAAGAAATTAAATATAACCTTTGTGGTTGACAAGGTTACTATGTTGGAGCAAGAATTTACATTTGTTCCCAGCTTTAACTAGTTTGGATACAGTGCTAATCCTAAAGACAAACTTGCTAGCGAGGAAGTTTGGAGCTAGTGAGCAAATTTTACTCTATTAATCCTAAGGTGTTGTTGCAACTTAGCTACAGTGGTGACGGAAAATGTTTACATGCCACCTTATCAGAATAGATGTTTTTTTTTTATTTGTACTATTTTAGTAATCCTTCATTAATTTTTTGCGGAAAGTCTGGGTGAAGAGACGATTTGAGGCACCAACTTATCGCCACCAGGTGGCGCCCAAACAAGTAAAGTGGGTGAAATGGGGACATCTGGTGGAGGAGCTTATATGGTAGATATTCAGCTCAACTGTGGATGTTAGGGATATGAAATCTGTGTGTTGCACTCTGCCTCTTTTCTGTCTGTGGGCTTCATAGACAAGGATACCAAAGCAGTCTGGGAGAGGAGGGAGTTTGGTTTGGGAATCTCAGGATCTCATTTGCTTCTTGGAGAGGATGTGGTTCTGTTGGTGTCTTCCATCAATGACCGTGGTGGATGTCTCACTCTAGACTGGTGAGGGTCAGTGTTTGCTCCAGACTGGCAAGCTGATTCTTCATGAGTGAAGGAAGGGTAGACCAGTAGATGGATAAACAGACTGAGGCATCTTCTGTAGAAATGCGGTTGTTGCTCCGGTCTTTTTGAAAGTACTGACAGCTTGATCACAAGCAGCTGAAGTCAGCTTCCTACAGAACCTTTGAGGGTTCTACAGCCGGGTCCTGGGGAACAACAGGGCAGAGCAAGAGCCTGCTGCAGAGACCTACGTTTTCTGGCTTAGTGACGCTGTGCAATCGTCCAGATTGACCAACAGTGTTGCTGGGTAGAGAGGCATGTTGGGATTTACCTCCTGAACCTGTTGCCCAATTGCCAATAAGTGATAGGTGGATACATATTGAGAAACATATGCCTTAATTACAAAAACATCCTTTAAAAAATTTAAGTTAAAAAGAAGATGTGGAAAATAATGTAAAAAAAATTCTAGAGCTTAATTCAAATATATACATCTTTAAAAAAAATTGAACTGTACTTTATTAAGTTTTTTTTAACTGCTTAACTATCATTATTTCTACTGTAGAACACTGATTAAAATGATATACAAAATATTGATGAAATTCTGTTTTACTAATGTAGTTTCTATAAAAACACCTGACTCGAACAGTGGGGAGGAATTTCTAAAACTTTCAAATTATCTTTAAACTACTCTATAAAGACAGCATTTAACAAGTCATGAATGTTGAGACGTACCTGATGGACGGGTAGAGCGGAGAGCCTGACAAAGACATGACCAGGCAGCAGAAGAGCAGCAGCAGCACAGCAGCTTTCTCCATCATCGCAGTAAGTCCTGGAGAACACTGAACTACCAGGATAAATGACAGGAGTAGAAATTACATTAGAAAAAGAAAAAAAAAAAAAAACACTGAAATCACAGTTTCCCAGCATCAGCGTCACCACACAATTGGGAAAAAAAAAAAAAAAACTACAAAAAAACTAACTTGAGGCATGGAGATGTGTATCCTCAGACGCAAAAATGGAACAAAAATAGAACAGTTCATGTTAGACTTGTGTAGTGTGTGTGTGTGTGTGTTGAGAGTTACCTAGTTTTAAAGCAGATTGAGAGCGTCCCTGCTGAGCCACTACTCGGTGCCTTCCACTCTCATCGTCCGTCACTGCCGGGAAAAACAGGACAAAAGAGACAGGAACACTGCTGTTTGCCCCCCTCTGCATACATGGTCAGTTTATACTGAACCTGGGGCTCAGTCACACCCACAGCTCACATCATCACCACCACTCTCCCTCACTGAGTCCAGCTGTCAACATCAACTCTCTGGGTTGGATTTTTTTCCCTTTTGGGCATGACCGTAATTGAGTAGCACTTCAGTGCTGCAGGGTATTATGGTTTTGCATAACCATGAATCAGTAAAAGATAACATGTATGGAGAAAAAAAATGGATTGTGAACAAAGTGAAATAAACAATGTTTTGGTTAATCAACTTCATTTCATTTCATCTGATGTTCCTGGCCTGCAACACAAAGTAAATCCATACAGCTTCTATTTCAATTAATCTGTGAGTTGGGGTCAGAGTTCAGGTATTATTTGAACTTTTAACATGCTAATGAGTTGCTTCCAGCTGTAAAAACAATACCTTGTTGCCACAGCTACACATTATAGCAACTGCCTGGAAATCAAAAGTAAGATAAAAAATTTCCAGCAGGAAAGCGTCTGTACCTGATTGATTCCTGTTGCCAAGGAGACAAACTTACCAAAAATTGGAAATCCATGGATCCATGTTTAGTTCTACAATGATTTACAAATTATGCACTACAAAAATGATTTTGTTAATTTCATTAATAATATTGAATATTTTTAGGGTTAAAAAAAGTTTTAGATTGAAAAACCGTTTCTTCTGAAGCATCACCTGGTGTTGTAAGTTAATTTTAATGAGAATATAGCTTCTCCTCAACATGAGCATGCTAGCTTAGTTTTATTCAATTAAAATATGATTTACTGCTAACAGCCGTTTCTACCTGAGGATTCAAACCCTACTGTTACTCTGCACTACAAGAATTGACCCTTATACTGTAATAGTCTGCTGTAGCTTTGTTGGTTAGCTTGGCTGCACCACAGACCCTCTAATAAAGACATAGATGAGGGTGAGCTAAGTTACTCAAATTCTGGTCATTACTAGTATTTCTGTAAACCTCAGGGCCAGTTGAAGTTCTTTTACTCTAGTGGACTTCAACAGGAATGTGACGGGATTGGGGGAAAGACATACAAAATGTAAGTTTGCCTTGAAACTGAACACTTACTGTCCAAAATAATGGATTTTTGAAGAGTGATTCTAAAACTACTCGCTAGATGTTTTATGCTGTATAGACAGAACAAGTTTTCCTGTTTAAAACGGCGACATTGATTGGTAATGTAGTCTGACAGTTACAGGAATGCAATAAAGCTCATAATGGAGGAGAATTATCTCCTCCAATACGCTAAAATTTTGGAAGAAAAAGAGGTTACATGTCTGTAATCATTTAGTTATTCATATCTATGAATCTTTTAGAAACTTTACAAAAATATTTTTCAATTTATGTTCTGCTGAAAGATCATTCAGAATCATTTAGTTACCTTCTTTTCACATGAACTAATAAAAGACAAGCATAAAATTCACCTCAGCTTCTTTATTTTCCCATCTTCATTACAAAATCATATTTTTGTCATCAACACATCATGGGATCATCTTCTGTAGAAAATAAAAGAGTATCACAGGCAAACCCATCAGCGTAGTTAATATTATTTTGGGGTGTCAGTGCGATGTCCAATTGTTAAGAAGAACAAGCAGCAGCTCCTTTCTGAGGTGAAAAAGGGCACAGAGCATCAACGAAGAGGAATGTACAAAAAAACAAAAACAAAGAACAACCCAATTTTCAACAAGAAACCACAAAAAATTCACTGAAAAAACTCTGCTGTGTTGGACAAAAAGAAAAGAAGTACAACAATCAGTAGCTCTACCGCCCTCTGCAGAGAATCTGTCAGTGTTTGTCCCAAGGTGTCTGTCCTTTCTGTTTGGTAACACAGTCATACTGCATGTTTAAAACCGTTCACTGGATTCTTGAACATTCGTGCCATTTTTCCCCAGAGTCTGATTTTGTACCAAACCAAAAAAATAAAATTACGAAATGACCACCATCAGTTTCTTCTTTGAATGTTTTTGTCCTTATTTTTTCTCCATTCTGTGGGGGAAAAGAAAGAAAACATTAGTGATTATTCAGACTGGATTCATCCAACTAATGAAGCTGGTCATGCATTTCAGAAAAAGTGCATAGTCTCAAAAATTAAAAAAAAAAAAAAAAAAAAAAAAAAAACTGAACTGCATACTGTATAGTAGAGTATAGATCACAATGGAGGGATTACTACGTTGCTGCTATGGACTCTGGTTGTAATGGTCATGATGGGGTGAGTGAGTGGGGGATGAGAGCACCACACAACCATGCACACTGCCACACATTATGGTAAATGCAGTGTGGATGCAGTCTCAGAGGACGCCCTTACTTCAGCCTGGAAGCAGAACCCACTCTTATGTTACAAAAGTGGGGGGGGGCTTTACCGAAGGCTCCTATACTTTGCCAACCTACTACTCTGTTCTGCAGCAATCCTGAAAAAGGAGTAGAGAGACAGCAAGGTGCGGACAGAAGGGTTAAAAAGACAGAAGCAAAATGTCCAACATTAGGGAAATCATTGACTGAAACCTTCTCCTTGCTTAAAGGGGGTTGAATGGGATGGCTTAAGAGAGGACAGTCAAAGTGACCTCTTCAGTCAGCGACAGGCTGCAAATTGCTCACTCCAGCCCCTAAAAGAGCTCTACATACTGATGGGGGGCAAATTGCCCCCTCTGTTGCTATGCTTCTCTCCTTGTATACATGAGCTCTTCTTCTAGCAGAGACCTTTGGACTGAAATGATCCTTTGAAGTCCCATTAAAAGGGGAGCTACAGACAGAGAAGGCTCTTTTCCTTCAGGTTTGCAGCTAAGAATTACAAAGAGCAGAAGCAGTGTTCGTCACCAGGAATGGGGGGCGAGGCTTTTCTGTCTGGGTGAAGGACTCTCTCCGTCAGAATACTTACCTCTTCACTGCTTTCTGGGCCAGCATGCGGTTCCCTGCTAGGAAGGTTACGCCGCCGATGATTGCCAGGTACTTCAGAGTTTGGAACATGTTCAGGTTGGTCCAGTAGATGTACATCAAGCCCAGCATGGCTGGAACAACAGGAGACTTTAAGTTAATTAAGGGCCACATGATGAACTTTATTGTTCTAAGAGATAGTAGAGTCAAAGTAAAAGAATGTGCACCCTTTTCATCTTACTGCTCCCATAGGAATAAAATGTCACACAATATCTTGCAAAATTACTCATGCTCCTCGGACTGTAATATTTAGACATGTTTTACAAATAAAAATGTTGAATATTAGGCAAACATTTGTATCTGACACCCCTAAGATAAAATCAAGTACAACCAATAATCTTCAGAAGGTATATAGTCCATAAATTATTATTGTTCAACTGTCTAGCCAAACACCAAAATATTTTAACTAGGGCCGGGACTTTAACACATTCATTTCAATTAATTACCCAGAATTTAACATGTTAAAATTTTAATGGCTTTTTTTTGTAACCTACAAAAGGTTCTGAACTTTTGTATTTGCGCATTTCTGCTTCAGACGCACACATGCACGCGCGCGCACACACACACACACACACACACACACACACACACACACACACACACACACACACACACACACACACACACACTTTAAAACTAATCAGACTGAGCCTGGTGAGTGTTGGAAATAAAATTTAGCAACAATTTCAGACTCCAGATGTACATAGGTGTTAGAGACCTTCAAAAGATCTGCTGTTTTACATCAGTATCACTACAGACAGGCTGAAAAATACACACCACACTGTCAGATTTAGTTGGTTTTGTAGAATTAGAGAAAATGTGAAAATTCAAGAGGCATCAATCCTTTAGCAAAACAATTTGCGTCATATTCCATTTCTGTATGATGCTATGATTAAAAACAGCGTTACTCACGGAGCAAACGTGGAGAAACTGTGTGAGCTTACCTGCGTGTCCCAGGTGGAAAAGGATGGTGCTTGGAGAGAAGCTGAAGTTGGAGATGTTGGCTCCGAGCTTAAACCACTACAAAAGAGAGGGAAAATTCTAACAATGAGATCATTTTTACTCTCCAGTCAGAGCGGCAAACAAAAGAGCTGAACAAATGGTTTATCGCTAACAAAATACTATGATTAGCAGCAACAATACTCAACACTTAGCAGACAAAGAAGACAACACTGCACTATTGTGTTCTTAAATTAAAAAAGGCATTATATTTACACTGGACAGACCCATTGACCATGTTCTTACTGAAAATGGGATTGTGGATATAAAAATACTGAATGCTATACAAGTGGTGCTTCTAAATGGATTTCTGAACTACAACAGATTGAAAAAAAAACAAAAAAAACAAACATTTTAAACATGTTTTTCAATATTACCAGAATGAGCAGAAGCAGGAGCGGAGACAGGACGAGAGCGGTGAAGGTGTTGGAAACCACCGTTGGAGGCTTCTTTTCCGGCTCCCTGAACAAATGCTGCACAGAAAAAGATTTCACACGAGTCAAACTGAAGCCTTGTGCTCACTTAGAAATGTCGTTATGAAGACCAATATCTCTATTACATCGATTAAAAAATCCGCCTCTCAACGTTGTTTTAAACATGTCAAACCCATAGGGTGCAGTATAGCGTACCGCAAAAACCTGAGCCTTAGATTGCTTCAAAACAACCACAACGTCCTGTTAGAAATGAACATGACCCAGGAAGTTCATGTGTGTGGACAGATAAATAGATTGAGCTACTTTGAAATAGCATATTAAAATATAAATAGATAAAAATGGATTTATTTCCCCATTCCTGGCTACATGTGGAAGAGGCTTTGAACTTACCGACTGTCCTATCCGTTCTCAACATGCACAGATTGCATGTAACCTCATATGGGTTGTCAACAGAAGCTAATCAATGGTGAAGATAAATGTTGTCCAGCTAACTGGCGATATAGTTACACTTACCCGTGAGGGACACAAAAACTTTGCTGGCTAATTAGCATTAGCAGCTTGTTACCAGTAGCTTTAACCAAATCAAGAGACAGGGCAGTGATGATGTCTGCACACCACTCAAACTTTAGCCTTACTATCCAGTAAGAAAAAAACTGCATATTCACGACAAAATTTAAGACCTGTGATTAATGTAGTTCAGGCCAATTTATATATATATATTTTTTAAATGAATTTAGGACACTCTAAGGCTTTAGTTTTAGTTTGATGAATTTAAGCCTTGTTAAAGGATGTACAGACACTGAAAGAAAACAGAGGTAGTACCTGAATCTCTGGTTTTGGTACATAAAGGGTCTTTGGCTGAGCAGCGACTGGAGCTTCTTCTTCTGCAAACTTCAGGATGACGTCAGCCTGTTGAGAGGTTACAAGTCAGTTTCAGCAACACTTAAGATATGAGAAACCGCCATTTCCCAGAACAAAGCCTGGATGAACACTGACCACGTTCCACAAGATGGGATTTTCCAGGGTGGCATCTCCAACCATGAGGTAGAGAGAGTAGGTACCAGACATGGAATCGAACTCCGACTTCCGTTCAGCCATGTCCAACTCGAACTTGTAGAGGTTCTTGCTGTCAGGTTCGGCGACGAATACGACCTCCTGTCCAGTTTTCTGATTGTGCAGCCGGACAAACGTCTTATAGGGACAACAAAGGCATTGGGTGTTAACCACAGTGATGATGATGTCGGTCAACCAGATGTATAATTTAACGCCAACAGCGGTAATTATAAAAGCAGAAACAACAGCTCAGAGTACAGCTACATACCTGGTGAGGGGTGAGCTCCTGCTCATTGTTGACGTCAACCAGCTGGAAGGACATGGCAAAGTTCTGGTGGCTGTCTGCTGTGAAAGAGCTCTTGGCTTTGGAGGGATACTGCACTCTGCGTTCAGACCAAAGGAAGAGACAACAAGCACCGTTAAACATGTTGCCTCTGGGTGTGCAGAGCAGCAGCTCTAGAGGTCCGCCATGTTTCCTGACCTGGTGGTCTTTGTGCCGATGCTCTGGTCCTTGTCCACCACAGAGAGGTCCATGTTAGTAACGGCAACCTCAGTGGAAACTTTGACCTTCAGCTGCAAGTCGACAGTTCAAACGAAACAAGGGATATCATTAGTTCAGTTCCTCAGGTAACCACAGGTTAAAATGTGATGTGTTTTGCAAAGCCACAAGAAAACAATACAATAACACATCATTATCTAGGCTAATTTCCTGCCAACTTCACATTTTTAAACAGAAAAGCATGGTGGGCCACTGGTGGACTGCCCTAGCAAGTTTTCTGGAGGAAACCCTGACCCTGCTGTAGAGTGATGACCAAACTGCTCCATTTTTTTAGGCCTTCTTCTGCATGGCTCGTGACAAACTTAAATGTGTTTGATTTTTCAGCAACCAGTGGATTCCTTCTGACCACTCAGTGACTGAGTGGTCAGAAGGACCACTCAGTCCTCAGTAACCTATTTTGAAACCTATGTTTCAAAATAGGTTCTAAAAATGGGGTTGATGCCACATAATCATGTAGGGTTTCTGCAGGTTTCACCAAATCAGTTCTGTGGATACTTTTGCAAGGCGCTGTATCATAAAATTAATGGATGCAAGGACAAACTGGTTGAGATCACTGTGGCTGTATCCAGAGGTGCTATGACTCATGTTGCATTCTCTTTTGAATGGATATACAAATGTGCCGTGATCCAAGCAGACACTAACACACGCAGCACGCCGCTGAGTCAAGCAGCTGTGGCTATTATTAGACTAGTTCTGGAGTGTGTGTGTTTGTAGGGGTCAGTGTGTGTGTTTGTAGGGGTCAGTGTGTGTGTTTGTAGGGGTCAGTGTGTGTGTTTGTAGGGGTCAGTGTGTGTGTTTGTAGGGGTCAGTGTGTGTGTTTGTAGGGGTCAGTGTGTGGGTTTGATTTGGAGGTCTTTTTGATGGAGTCATATATAGAGAGAAGCTGTTTAAATCAGGTCTGATCATTCCAGTTTTCTCTTAATTCAACAGGTAAATATTACAAACAATCATGAATTCCTCATTGAATGAACTCAACAGAAAATAAAGGGATTGCAAAGTTATCCTTGTTAATTTTTATCTTTCTAATAAACTTAAAGTTTTCCATTTTGCATTTGCCTGTAATAGAAGAGTTGGTCACAGGTAAACAAATATATGTTTAATAAAAAGGAAATAGTATTAAAAAGAATCAGAATGGCATTGGTCAAAATTGGAAACTAATTATCAAATATATCTGAAATCTAGTACTGGCCAGACAAGAAGATCTGTGCATTTCTCTAACCCCATCACAATTATACAACTGTGATTAGATATTTGTATCTTTTTTGCCTTAGCTAACAATAGAATAGTTATTATAACACTTTCAATGACAGTAATTCTGATTAACCTTAAAAACAACCAGCATCTGTGTGGAATGAATACAGGACACAATGCCTGTAATCAACACTAAATGTAAAAGGTTGATTCCTTTTAACAATTTCTACACAAAAGCTTTGTCAAAAATAAACATGATTATACATAATTGTTCTTATTATTCAGAGGTTTTGTTCCAGGTTTAGAAAACAATGTGAATACACTGTGCATCTTTGCTTGTTCATTACTGCCTAAATCAATCTGGATGAAATGTTCCTGTTCATGTATTCTGCCGTCCTCAACCCATCACAGCGGAGATCCAAAGTACAAGGATTGATCTTTTTTCGTAGAATAAAAATTTCACATATTGGTTGGTTTTGACCCAAAGATTAAGGCAAATGTGCCACACTGGATTTAAATATGTACATTTTTGCTCACTTCTATTTAACCAGCCGAGACTCACTTTGGTGGTGTCCAAAATAAAACAGCAAAAGAAGCTGCTATAATACGAAAAAAATACCCACTATGCAACGCTAACAAACAGAATGATTCAGTCTCGGATTATTATGGATAATCAGACATTTAGCAATATTGCTTCAGTTCCTAATGTTTTACAGCTATGGTCTTTTTTATTTTGAGTTGTACTTTTTCAGTTACTTGACTGTATTATGTTTTAGATTATTGTTTTGTATGTATACTCCAAACTGGTTGCTCTTGAAAAATGAAACCCTTTGTTTGAATGAGATTTACAAGTAAAAGTAAAATAAAAATGTCAAAAGGTTTCTGGAACTTTCCTTATTCTTCTGACATAATGAAAATTAGAAAAAAAACTTCAGAGTAGAAAATAGTGAACACCTTAAAATCCAAGATGGCATCTTCTCGTACATTTTGACAGTCGTGGCATGTTTGCCAACATTAAAGCATCTGAACAGACATGTTAGCTAGCATTCCATGCCCCATAGAACAGGAATTATGAGTAAGCATGCCAATATTTAACACTTATATTCAAATTAAATATGGAGATTAATCACTGGAATCTAATTAAATAATCAACTATTAACTAATCAAATGTGGAGGTAAGCAAAGTTCCACAAGCAGAGAAGTAGTTTATAGTCACCTACACTTGACCTAAACATGGCTAGTTAGTGAAACTAATTGTACCTCAATGTGATTGGCCACCAGTCGGCTGTCCCCAGTCACACCAATAGTGAACTGGTAATATCCACTGGGCGGCTGGCTGGACATGAAATTCAGTTCAAAGACACCACTAAAAACAGGAGAAAAGAACAACACAGTAAGTGATCAGCAGGACTGCTGGCCACACCCATATGGGATTCATAGTTATTAAGGCAGAACATGGAGGAAACCAGAGCTGCATTAGCTTTGGGAATAGGTAATCTTGTTGTGGATTAGCATTGCACGGTATTGCAAAAACATATCTTGATGTTGTTAAATATTGCCATTAAATTGAAAATAATTTCTCCTTATTAATTTGTGCCCATCATAACAATTCATATTGCAGTTCTATATATTTTTGCAGCATTGGCATCAATGCATTCACACAACTCAAATGACCTCACTGTGTTTATTTTATTTTTTTCAGATTTCAAAATATTTACCATTTTTAGGACATGATTACTCCATGACTTTTGGCATTTAGAACTTTAACTTTTTTTTCTTAATTTTCTCATTTAGAACATATTTTCTATAGGTTCCTGCTTTTGGCACAGCTACTTCGGCATTAGGTTAGTTAAAGGCTAACATTCAAACTGTAACTGAGTCCAGAGGCAGTTAGGTATGTTCAAAGGATAAAACATTTGAACATTTTCATAAAATTAAAGCTAGAATCAGCAGTTAAAACTATTATTTCCACTCAGAACTACCCCTGTCACATCAACAACTTTTGCTGGATGATGAATTGTCCCAGACGTTATTGTGATAAGGGATAATATTGGTGTTTTGAAACCATTTGCAAGTAATAGAGTAATGGCATAATGATGCAAGAACACATTCTCGAAGATCAATAAACTTTAAATTCTAATGAACATTTTACAATGGAACTGGAAGACATTTTAAATATCCAAAATAAGTAAACAAAACAATAAAATTAATTATGAAGTTGCTGCAAACAAAATTCTCCTTCAAAAAGAAAGTTCTAACACCACCAGACTGAAGACTTATCATCCAATTTTTGTTTGAAAGAGAAGAAAGGGTGAAATGATAAATTATGCAGTTGGAAATTATTGAATTTGTCACCGATTCTGATTAATGAGTAATTGAATAATCATTCATTATGTGATTTCTTGATTTCTTGTGAAAGGCCTACTCATGTCTAAGTCACTTATCAGCTTCATTGTAAAACCCTGTAAGGATTGTTGCTTCACTTTAGCTTTTTAGCTAATTTGAGTTCCTCTCTTCAGCTGAAAGCATTCACACTACACTTTCACAGGAAAACTTAGTGCAAATGCACCGCTACAGGTATCCTAGTAACTAGTGGAGTAAAAAAATCGAGGGGTCCTAATGTAGAAAAGATGAGTTAAGATCAGTTCCATATGCAAGTATCGACTGATAATGCTTCACCCAAAATTAAAGAAATCAGGCTGATCAATCTGTGAACCTCTAAAAATCCCTCTCCATGTCACCCCCAAGGCCAAGTTCCTAGGGGAAACACTAGGAAATAATATATCTGTTAATCTTGATCATTTTTTTTTACTTTAAACTTTTAAGGCTTAGCAAGAATACAGTTTCTTTCTCTCCTTCCTCAGCCACTTTCCTCCTCCTGTGAGGTCACCTCCGTCATACTTACTCGTTATGAGTGAACGGTGCCTGGTTGAGAACGGCGGTCTTGGAGGCCACGGCATATGCAGACTCCACCAGAACACTGGCTGAGGCCAGAGGCTGTGACATGACGTCAGTGACCAGGAGCTGGAATAAACACCCAGAGCCATGACATCACCACTGTGATGGCGTTACAGACATAAGATTATATTTGCTTTATGTTTCAGAACATAATGACATTGGAGTGGTGTCCTCAGTGATAAATAAAAAAAATAAAGAAAGTCTTAAACAGTCCGTAGGGTGTAACATAAGGGTGTGGTGTGTTTGCAGGGGGGCAGAGAGGAAGGAAGGTGAACAGATTGGGAAAAAGCTGTTCTTTAGCGGAGTGGTTGTGGCAGGATGCGGCTAGTGGGCGTACCTGCAGGGTCGGCTGGTTGTGGGACACGGTGGCCGGGCCCTGAGCACTGACCACCACGGGGACGTGGAAGCGGTTGTTGGACAGGGCAGCAGCGGCGCTCGCCACGCTGAACGCCTCGGACAGAGAGTCCCATGACTTCTTACTGAAGATGGAGTTGACCAGCTGGATGACCTGGTCCTGAAGGGAGAGAAAGGGTTTTCAGGTAGGCAGATTTGGCTAAGTTGCAGCGATAAATAACAATATTGTTGTTTTGAGACAATCTTCTAGCAATATAACAGTAATGGCATCATAATGCAATAACACATTCTCAAAGATCAATAAACTTTAAATTCTAATCAACATCCAACACTGAAACTGGGAGACATTTTAAATATGTAAAATAAACAATAAATAAAATGAATTATGAAGTCTCTGTAAATAAAATTGTCCTTCAAAAAAAGTTCTAGTTGAGACCCAATCACTAAACCGAAAAGTTTTATCATCCAGTTTTTGGTTGAAAGAGAGAAAAGAAAAAGTGATAAATCATTCTAATGGAAATTACTGAGCTGTTTTAATTTATCATGGAACTAATTGATTTATTGGTTATTACGACAGGCCTACTTACAGGGGTATCAGAGGAAAAGTTGGGAAGATGCGAGAACTCCTACCTCCTTGAGAGGCGGCTCCATATCCACGTGGTCCGAAAGGCCGTACGCCGCCGCCACAAACAGGGCAGTGGCCTCCAGCCCCTCCTCAAACTGCAGGTACACGCCTCCCAGGTCGTCCAGGCGAGCTGTCAGATCCTGAGAGAGAAAACACAAACCTCTCAAACAGATTCCACAGCGGCAATACGGCACCACCTAGTGGACGCTGGGAGAATCACCTCAATCTCCTCCAGGATTCCTCCCAGTTCTGCCTGCTGGGACAGGCGGGATGCGGCCTGCAGGGCCGAGATGATGCTGCACACAAACACGCGGAGTAAGGTAGTGTTCAGAGGAGCTGCTGATCGAACCGATTCCACGTTTCACTTACGCCATGACGTTGTCCTCCTTGTTGATACGCGCCGTGAGGGCACCGACCACTTCCTGTGAAGCGAGCGGGAGCCCCAAGGAGCTGAGAGCGCCCACTGCCCGGTGGATCTGAGACATGGACGAGTCCTCGCTGACCGCTGCCAGGAGGATGTCCCTGGTTTCATTGGAAACAGGGATCTAAAAAGAGGGCCAGAGTTATTTCCACTGCATTAAATGTAAGACATAGAACACTTCCTATGCTGTTCAATCCTGCTGTGTAAAAAATGGTCAAAATATAATCAGTACTAATAATGAAAATCTGATCAATTATATGGGTTTCTTTGTATACGTTTTCTTCATGGTTCTTAAACGACATTTAGTGTTTTTTGTTTTTTTCTTTTATTAGCAGTTAAAGCTGTTAGCATGTCACAGCAACCACAGCAACAGTCTTCAGTCAGAGGCCTCATTAGATGTGTCGCAGACTGACTGCCACTGGAGATCCTTCCTACCCACAGCAACACCATCCCCAACAACTTTGAAGATACAAGTTACGACAACATTCAGTTTGCTTTAAGGATAAATAAAGTATATTTGAATTGAAGTGGAAATTTTGTTAATGCTCTTTATCTTGTCAATCTTCTGTAGTGACAGTTTTGTCTTTTAAAAGTGACAATTTCTTCCTTTTATTGGCTTTTATTTATCCATGTTCTGTGGTCAACAAAACTATGAATAAACTAGTGTGGGGAATGTAAATGAGCAGGATAATAGTTCATACCTCACATCCTGAAATGGCCTTACTGGTTTCAGCAGCAAAAAACAGAGAATCAACACTACCGGGATCCAGCTGGGATTTCAGGAACTGGCAAACTTCCTGCAAAACAGATTTATAAAGATAACCCCATGTAGGACAACACATAATGAACGGAATCGTCGGTGAGATGAATAGTTTTTGCTCAGAACCAGAAGCGGTGAATATCTTACTGCAGGATCCGGAACAGCTGCTCCGAGCTTGGTGAGCCCAACCACAGAGTAGTATGCGGACTCCAGGTCGTCGTACGGTTGGTTCAGAAGATTCTGGAGCCGGCCCACATCAGACAGGGACAGGTGGTGAGACGGTGTGAGAGCCTGAGCTCCAGCAAGAGCCAGGCTGAGGAGGAGAACCCCGAATAGCTCTGCGGACACACAGCCGAAGTTAGCAAGCCCACCGTTTGGCCTGAGCGCATGCTTCATTATTACATTACATAGAAAAGACACATACACATAACTATATATTTTATTCATTCATTCATTCATTTATTCATTCATTCAATTCAGATAAGTCTCGCGCTGACTGAAAGGGTTAGCTAAGAGCAGAAAAGGCTAACCTCGACAGGAAGCACCGCAGCGCGTGCAGCAAGAGGCTTTTTCATCTAATTATATAGTTAAATATTCATTTATAATATAAATTGAATGAACAATACGAATCAGTAGCACAAAATGTTACATTAATTATTTGAATATACTCACTGGTCCGAATCATGTCTTGCAGTCTAATGCAGCGTCACCAAACGCACGATTGCTTCCGGTGTCCCGAAGAGAAACTTGTCAGGTTACGGATAACTTCCGTCTCCAATGGTTGGTTTCAAAATAAAAGCATTAAAGCATGCAAAACAGTTTGTGATTTATATCCAAATTTTACAAAAGCCTCAAAATCACGTCATTACTTTAAACATTTCAATATCCATTTTGGATTTTATGTTCGAGAGAGTATTAGGACCCGACAAAGATACTTTTCAAAAATCAAAAATAATAGGGAGACGCATTACCTGAAAAAAGTCGTAAAAATATCGATATAACGTGACCTACTCGTAAAGCCCATGGTTCTTTCTTTGAAATACTCTGTCATTTGCACAGTCGTTTTAAAGTCCTACTACCAATATTTTGATGTTGATGTGTTAAAAGATTAGGTATGTGCAATTATACAACCAATACACAGGTACGTCTGTTCATGATCGATCGTACATTCGTAATATCAGAACTCAAAGAAGAAAAAACCGCACTTAGCTGGAAAATATCTATTTTATTTACGTTTCATCTTCTTTTCTAATTTAATTTCTAAACAAATAGCCTTCGCTTGCTTTGAGTCCTATGAGGTCAAGCAGCAAAAAAGAGCCAAACAGGTGCAGAACATACATTTGTTTTTATTCAACTTGTGACAAACGGTCACAAGAGTAAAACATATTAGCCTAAATATATTTACAAAGAGTGCCTTACAACCCATCAACCTTTTAAACAGTGCTCAGTGAAGTTCTCTGCTTTATGACTCTTGCATAAAATTTAACAGGCTGAACCATTTTTTTCTTAATAAAACAAGGTAGTGGGCCAACTTTATTTACGGGTTATTCATGTAACTTTGCAACATGTTGGTTCCTCCCCTTGGGGTGGGGAAACCTAAAAACCACATGATCCCTCAGCCTACCATTGACATCTAGATCTTCTCCATATAATGACTAGATATGGAAACTCTACCTGAAGTGTTTGTAGTTCACAATGTTACAAAAAATGGCTACATTTCAGATACATTATGCCATGTAAAACCCTGACTGTTCACTGATTCGTTACTCTTACAATCACTGTTCTTTTCTAACAAGTATGATCAACAATAATGGGAAGTAAAGCACCACTGCAACATGAGTCATTTTAACTGTCGGTGTCTTGTTTGTCGTTTCTTTGTTTTCCAGGGAGGCAGAAGGATCTCAGGACAGAATCAGAGCCCGGCTGGGTGGATGGCTCTTCAGAGAGCGGAGGTAGCGTCTCGCCTTCTCCGTCATTATGAGCTGGTCTTTAGTTTGCCCACAAACCACCTTCTTCCATTCTTTTGACATCTGGAAATAATAAAACATATACAAATATGAAAAATGAGATTTTTTTTAATGTTCTCAATTCGAAAACTACAGGAACCTACAGGTGCAGGAGGTGCTGCACTGGGAAATATGGTTGTGTCGCTCGGTCCCATCAGGAAGCCCTGGTCTAATATGTTTTCATGCCTCTTGCTGCAAAATGATGAGGAGTTGAGACAAACCGTCACCGGTTCTTCCTGCGACCAAGAAGGAGAGACGGAAAGCTCAGTGTTTAAGGGCGCTCGTTCTGCAGGGAAGCCATCGTTCCATCCATTATTACTCCACCTTGATGCTGCGTTTGGCCTCCGCTTTGCTGGATTTGCGCTTGGATGTTGGCACCACCTGGCAATCCATTACATCTAGAGCCAGAGACTTCCGAACTTTCTTCATAGGAGGGCGGTGCTGAGGTCAAAACACAAATAAAAGAAATGAGCATCGGTGGGAAAAAAAATAAATCTGTTTCTTTTGAAAGGTCACCCAAAATTTAGGAAATCATGGCTGATTTATCAGTGCAGCCCCAGTACTAAGCCTCCAAGGCTTTGTTTGGTTCTCACCATTGTTCTGCGTCGGGGATCAGGCGGCGTTGCCTGGACGACAACCATGTTAATGCCTGCTTCTCTCAGGATGACCTCGTTGATGTCGTCTTCGAGGTTCGGAGTCTGAGGCTGAGAAGGCAAAGCGGGAAGTGAAGGTAAACTCTAAAACAAGGAGGTAACGGTTTCTGGAGCCTCAGAGTGGCGCTCACCAGAGGCTGCAGGGGGCCGTACTTTTCCATGGCATTTTTGAACGGTGTCGGCGTCCGTGGGGTTGTGCTCAGCTCCGATTTGTGGTTAGGTGTAACAAACCTGAAGAAGAAGAAGAAGAAGAAAAAAAACGTTGGTCATGCTTATCTGTGGATGGAATATGCAGTCCGAGCCAATCACCAAATTCCATTGCTTACACTGAGTTCTCCTTCTGGGTGAGGGGGGTCTTGTCTCGCTGCAGCGGTGTGGTCACTATGACCTTCTGACTGCACACTGGCGTGGATGTGAGGGAGGGATTCTCCAGGTCATGAGAGTCCTGCTTCGTCCACAGGTTCAAGAACTGAAACAACAAACAGGAAAATCAGCAGCAGGCCTCAGAACTGTTTGGGTTTCTCTCTGCAACATGGCCGCTAGACGAGACGGCGTAACAACACATTCACTTAGAGAATCAGCTGGTGACCGGACTATATGGACCTCAGTGGTACCGGGTCACGGAAACAACACTTTCAATACTGATGAAAACTAGATCTGCACTGATCCGATATTAATATCTGCATCAGTCCTGATATTGAAAAGAATTCTAGACTGGCATCGGTGACAATGTGGTCGATCCATGAGAGCAGATCTATTCAGTCTGATTCTACGCTTTGTGTCCTGAGTAACATCACATTTGTTTATTTTACATTATGTTTAGAATTCTTAATCACTTTCTGAACCATTTGAAAAGTTTTTTCAGTTTATTTTTTACATGTTTGACTAACATAGCAAACCTGTTATCAGTTTATTCATTTATTTTACATTGGCTGATATACTCTTTATAGCACTGACCAAACAAATTAATGTTGTTTTAAACGTTTGACCAACCTCGTGAAGCTTCGTCTAACATTATTATTTAAATAAACTTTTTGAGATTTAAATCGTGTTATAATGCTAACCTGACTTCAAAAACATACCTATGTATGTTTGTGAATTACTTTAATTACCATGGCAACCATTCAATTATGCAAAACGGGTGGGTGGTCCTAACTCTGCCTTCGAGGTGCAGCTCCTACTCAGAGCTGAAGTTTCCAAGCTTCTGCCTCACAGAGTCCCCCAATCAGCTCCTTCAGACTAGCCAGCAGCAATTAGCAAACACCTGGTGGAACTGCTGAGCTCATTATAGAAGCTATTTCTGAGTGAAATGCTGGTAAAAACGTTAAAATGTTGTTAGAGGAGCCATGTTGTGATGATTTCCTGAAGACGGAGTTTAAGAAAGAGCAGGAGTTTTTAAAGAGACAGAGGCCCAACTTCAAAGCGTTAAATAATGAAGTCAAATTTCTTTTAAGACATATTTTATATGTACAACATTTTTTTAACAACAGAAGGTAACAGTTACTTAATTGTGCTGTAAAATGGCACTAACATATAATACTGCCCCTTTAATTGTGCTGTACTGGTGTAGAGTTATCACATGAATTTGTAATTCTCTACATTTATGTTTGCATTTATCATAATATTATACATATTAAAAGAAACACTGTAAAAAATAAACACTTTAAGTCAATTCAGCACTACTTTTCTCTACGGGCTGATACTAAACCTCATAACGGCATCGGAAGTGAAAAAAGTGGATTGGTGCATCCATAATAAAAACATTTTGATTAATGCAGTTCACATATTTCATTAAAAAACTTGCTAAACCTGAGCAGCCAGGAGCTTACTTGAGATGGAGAAAATGGCAGGATTTTGACTGGAGTGCTCTTGGGCGTCATGGAGTGTGCTCCGTCTGGAGACAGTGTGACTCGTCTTCGGCTGCGGCGGGTCAGGATGGACGGCGGGCTGATACCCCCGGGGGAGATGGGGATAAGTTCTCCCCTGCTGCCTTTGCTCAGCTCCTGCAGGGCGGAGCCCTCCAGGCGGAACTGGTGGCGCTCAGGGCTGGGGTTGTCCTCTGGAAGGTCAAAGGCCGCCAGGTTGCACCAGCCGTCCAGGTCCTACATGTGAGACAGAGGGATGATTCGTCTCGATCGGCATGTTTTGTACTCATGTCCGCTGCGGTGGAGATCCTTACCCCGTCCACCATGTCGAGCACTTCCTTCAGGGCGGGGCCAGTGGGGGAAAGGAAGCCGGAGCTGTCCACCACCCAGTTGGTACCGCTGGCTTCCTCATCAGCGTCAACTTCTGTCTTAATGCCTGAATCGTCCCTCGGTGAGGGACGATTCAGGCGATTGGATGGTTCTGCTTCGCTGGCAGCTGGCGCTTCCTGCAGCTTGGTTAGAAATAACAGAACTCACTGCTAGTAGCTGTTAACTAAAGGACATATTATTCCGGTTTATGCTAATATTTACATATTTACAGCTGCATGCAGAAGTATTCCGTAGACCTTAAACTTCAACACATCTATCCTGTTAGTAAGACAGAGTATTAGGGCCACGCTAAAAAAATAAAATAAATAATATCACAAAAAGAAAAGTGTCCTGATGCATGGCAATGCAGACAGTGTCCAATAGAGTTTCCATAGATTTGACCTTTTTGCATTTGCAGGGTCGGATGGTTATCGAAATAACTTCTGAGTTAATTTATCGTCCAGCGAAGTTAATCATGACAGGCCTAGTATCATTTGATTTCCACATTACAAACAGAAAACACAGTTTGCATGGTGACAACATGCTTTATCCACGCTGTCATCACTGAAGCCTACATGTAACAAGTTCTTACTGGAAGCTGGTCTTTCTGCTCCGTTTCTTTGCTTGAAGAATCCTGACAGCTGCTGCCCCCCTGGGTGACAGAAGGCAGGCGGGACAGTGGGATCAGTACAACGCAGCACCAGCAGGACGGCACTCAGCATTGGGTTGAGGTGAACTTACCTGCGAGTCTTTATTCAGGCGAGCCAACAGCTCTTCGAGCTCGTTCGGCCTGAACACCTCTCGGGCGTAGAAGCCCATCTCCAGCTTGCGTTTGATGGTGGAGTTCCAGTGGTTCTTGACGGCGTTGTCTGTCCTGTTAACAGAAACCGTAAAATGAGATCGTCAGGGGATCGGGCAGGCTTTTCCGGAACCAACATAAAGGACTTTGGAGTCAGCGGACCTTCCGGGCAGCAGCTTGGCGATCTCGGCCCAACGGTTTCCCAGCAGGCAGTGGGCCTTGTAGATGACGAGGTCCTCCTCGGCTGTCCATGACGACTTCTTCACGTTGGGGTTGAGGTGGTTGTGCCAGCGCTCTCTGCACTGCTTCCCCAGCCGACCCTTCAGATGCTTGGCCACCATTGCCCACTGCTTGTTGCCGTAGAGATTCACAAGCTCAATGACCTGAAGGGAGAAATGTGTGGAGTTTCTTTTTATGTTTTTACAGATCACAGTTTTTACACATCACAGCCTTGCCAAATTGTTAATATCCCTGGAACTATATTTCGCCAAGTTACAGCCAGAAACTTTGATGAACACTAAGGGTGCACCGATAAATCGGCCCTTATTTCCTGAAGTTCGAGTTGAGGTGGGCATTTATTGTATCATTGATCAATTAACATGATAAATTTCTTATCATGATAAGAATTTTGATTTATTGTCGTCACTTAAAATTTCAATTAATGATGTCGAAATCCCCAAAAACAGTTTTGTCTGGATTTTTAATTTTACTATTTTTCTTTATTTAGAGTATCAATAAATTTGAAAATGTGATTAAATGCGGTCACTGTGAGCAGATTAGTGACATACATCACACTTCTTTATGTGACTGGTGTTCTAGGGAAGCACATTACAAATTTTGTAGAGTAGTGCTTGTGGTGTCCAGGACATGTTGCTGTAGAATATTGTCTCTGTTTCTCGGATATTGAGCTATCAGGATGTCAGGATAGTCATGCGAATGGCATACAGCAACAGTCTAATCTTTAGACTGGTTGCAAGACTGACTGCTACAAGAGAACCTTGCAAAAGTATTCACACACCTTTCAAGATTTTCACAGGTTACCAGCATTACTGTATTTTATCAGAATTTTCTGTGATAGATGAACACCACACTCCACCAGAGATACAATGGGTATATTGGTTTCTTTTCAGTTCAGTTTGGGTCATTCTGTAAGCAAAACACTGCCCACCTTCTCGTCCTCCTCCTTGGTCCAGGGACCTTTAACCAGCTCTGGATCGAGAACCTTAAACCAGCGGTGCTGGCACTGCTGCTCTGTGTGACTCTAAAACAAAAAACAGTACGCTCAGGATTTTAACTATGATGCCATAAAACATAAAGATTGTTAGTCACTCACTGGGATGCAGCTGGCTATGTGTTTCCAGTCACTGGATCCCAGTTTGTGGACCAGCGCTTTGAGCTTGTCATCCTGCAGACATCAACAGGTTTCAGGCCGGATGTCCCGCATGGAGACAAAAAAACAGAGCCAAACGGGGACATGTCCCAACAATCACCTCATCTTGTGTCCACTTCACCTTCCCCTTCCCTCCGTCCCTCTGCTCGGCCACATCAGAATCAGTGTCCTGATGCATGGTGTCGTCTCCATCCTCACTAGAAACCAGACCAAAACAAAAGAAAAACACGGATTACTGATTATCAGAACAGGTTTAGCGGGTTTAACTTTTAGCTAGTGATCGGAGGCTAAATGATACATTTCCAGAGAAGACTGTTAGTTTTATTGCGCTACTGAGATGAAAGCAGGGATTTCTCTAATCTCTCTGGGTTCACACAGAAAGCGGTTGTTGGAAAACCAAAAAGGCCCAGCGTGGGTTCATGACTCCGGAAAAGGGCGGCAGATCAAAAATGAACGTTCGGTTTCACTTAACTCTATTTATTCAGGCAGCGTGATTGTTTCTAACACTGTTTGGTGAAAGAGAAGATTCTTTAAACGAGTAATAAATCTCCAGAGAATAACTCAGACAGCAGTGACGAGTCTCTTACCCGCGCGGCCACCAGGACATTTCCCTCTGTTTTCTTCTAGTTTACAGTCACCCAGTGGTTCTGCCTGCCGCCGCCGCCGCACGTCATGTGCAAATGTAATAGGAAAATATCACGACGTTCACTCCTTTATTAATATTTTAATGCAGAAGCCAGCAGCAGTGGAGGTGGTTGGAGGTTTGAGCTGGACTGCGCAGCCTGGAAACGATCAGCTGCGGCGGAACGATCATTCCGTCC
Source organism: Poecilia mexicana (assembly GCF_051168715.1). Taxonomy (NCBI): domain Eukaryota; kingdom Metazoa; phylum Chordata; class Actinopteri; order Cyprinodontiformes; family Poeciliidae; genus Poecilia; species Poecilia mexicana. The sequence goes on from NW_028263374.1 coordinate 1,516,560, forward strand.
GCGCTCTGAAATTTCTATCTCGCGCCCTTCTCCCCGAAGCAACCAGAGCTGTGACGTGGCTGCGCCGCGGATATGCGCAGAGAGCCGAATGGGAAGAGGGAAAATCATCCGTTCGGACCTTCAAAATAAAACAACATATATCCGTGTAAATATAATTTTAGCACCATAACTTTAGCTTTAAATATAAATAGTTAAAGTTATATATACTATGTAACTATTTTCTGCCAGTCTTCCTTTGTGAAGGTGTCAATAGTTTTGTGTCTGTGAGTGACAGAGAAACATACACATTTTTCTTCATACTCGTGTGGATGTGTTAAGCACCATTTGACATGGATCAATTAGGACAAAACTGTAAATGTAAGAGTTGTCTCATGTGTGACTCAAATAATATAATTAAATTACCAAATAAAGAAGAAGAAGGAAGAATACCTCCAGTGAAAACCTTCCCCTTTCTTACATTTCTGAGTATTTTGTGAACAAATGTTTCATACATTATTGTGAGATTTCCTCCTTACAAAAATTACTGGAATTCTGGTGAAATTACAAGAAAATTTTTGAAACAAACAAAAAAGGAGAAACGTGCAGGTTTTAAAAGCAATGCCTTATCGTAGGAACATCTGGATCAAGGTTTTCTCCAGGATAGAGATATGAGTCATTTAAAATTCAATTATTTATTTGTAACACATTTACTGCATTTTGAACAGCAGACTGAGAAACAATGCAACTCACTTCACTTCTAAATGAGCATCTACCTTCCTCCTGGGAGCCATTCTCTCTGAGGTCCTGTACTGAGAGGAATCATTTGTGCTCAATAAATTGTAGCAAGCTTAGAATCATCCAAAATATAAAACATGTTTATTCTAAAGCTGTTTTTCCTCTTTGTATTCCACAAGCAGAACAAAGGCAAAAACTGCCATGATTTTGCTGATAAAAGCAAATTTAAATTCAACAATTTTGAAAAGTATTAGAAATGGGTAAATTTAACTAAATACATGTTAATTTTAAAAATGAACTTAAAAGCTCAGTAAGAAAGCTTTGATAATCTCCTTTGCAACTTTTTATCCCCCACATTCCTCCAGTGTTTGAACAGGACACCACCTTCTGGTTTACTTCTCTCTCTCCTTTTTTAATTTAAATCTAGTGGACCAAACTAGCATGCTAAACTACAATTAGCATGCTTCTGAAAAATATCCTCAGGTCAACTCAACAATTCATATTGTCCTTTGGTTGAGCTGAAATTTTACCAAACATCATCAAAACACAAAGAAATATTAAAATAGAGAAATAATTGTTTTTATTCAACTTTTCTTTTTTTTTTCCTTTGAGATACCAGTTTAATCCTCTTGACATATTTGACTTTTTTTTTTACCTCTTAACTGTTAAGTTCTAGACTGCTTAGTTTGTTAAAGGAATACAAAGCTGACAAAGTGATATTTTTGAGCAAATTATGACACAGTTGGAATTTCCAGCGTATTATTGGGTAACATATTGGTAAAATGTTGACTATGTCATTAACTTCGGGCTCTTTTCTGTTTAGTCTTCCTAAAGAAATAAAGCCAAAACAGTTCAAAATGCCTTGACAGAAAAAAATCTTAGTAGTGATTGACCAAAAAAATATTTACTGATGGGACATTAAATGACTCTTTAAACTACCTGTCACTAAAATGGTTACCTCAAATCCAGCTTTTCTAATGTTTGACCATTTGAAATCTCAAGGCTTTTATTTTGAAGGGATGTCTGGCTTCTAAAATCAGTGAAGCCATTAGCTTTGCATGAATGGAAGCTGTGCTGCCAGTGGCAGCCATAGACATTAATACGTAGACGCCTCATAGAGCGGGTCGGCCCGTTGCAGCGATACGTAATCGCGTCCGCCATATGGAATGTGGCATCTCTGCCAGTAAGCTAATACAAATGAATGGACCGAACTACAGAAAATGCCATTCCACAAAGTATTTTTAGCTAATGTTCATTATCGACCCACTCACATATAAACGTGAATATATTTGGAAATTAAACAATCACCAAAGACAACATTTATGACTTTTTATTATATTTTAATTGTAATTTCTGAATAAAGAAAATAAATGTGAACCTATAATACAATTGATTTTGATAAATCGTTTTTATATATATACAGTAATCAACATCTATGAACATATGCACACACACAGACATCAATATATTAAATAATAAAATATATGTATATATAAAATATATATATCATTTATTTATTAGTTAACAAATAAAAAATTTTATTATTCAAATAACAAATATATGAATAATATATAAGAAATTATATATATATATATATATATATATATATATATATATATATATATATATATATATATGTGTGTGTGTGTGTGTGCATATTTACTGAATGTGGAATATGTGCCAGTAAGGTAATACAAGTGAATGGGCTGAACTTGATAAAGTGCCGTTCTACAAAGTATTTTAAGTTAATGCCTGCCATTGACACATTTTCTCACACACATTAATATATTTGGCAATCAAAGAAATTACTAAAGAGATCGTTTCTAACTTTAAAGAGCACAATTAAATTAAAGAGCACAATGTTTTATTTGATAGAAACGATTCTGAAAATTTTTGACATTGATGAACAGACACACTTTTACGGTGTTTTATTGAAGAATATATTTACATAATTCCATAGTTTAATGTACATTTAACATTTCAAGACAAGAAACAAATAATTTTCCTGTATTTATTTTTTATACGTTATTGAGAAATGACTTTTGATTTATAAATCAGTCATTGTCAAACATTAAACTACATATATTTCTTACTTTTTTCCAGAGAATTTACAGTATGTCAACTCTGCTATTGACAGCAAAGAGTGAAAATAATTCCAACAGAGTAAATTATTTTTTATTTCATTATATAAGCTCCATTAATACAATACTTCAGATTGAGACATTTAAAAATACACAAAAAGTGAAAGAATAAAACAATTATTTATTATACTGGGAACACTGGCCACAGGCTTCAGTCTGCTGGTCTCACTGGGAGAACTCAATGACTTCTGAGACGTCCTGGTTCACAGGCTAAAGCCAAGGATAAAAGAGAAATTATCCAAAAGTGTAATAGAAAATACATGCGATATGTTTCGTATATGTTTCTTTCACATTCATAAAAAGACATTTTCAGCATGTTGGGCTCTGACTCGTAGCATCTTTATAGCTAAATACCGACATGGTGAAGCTGAGCTGGAAACAGACTGAAGAACAGCAGCTCCAGCTCTGATCCTGACTGATCTTTCCTCACTAAATCCTCTGGTTTTTAATTAACTTCTCCTCTAACAGCGGTTTTTCATCAGCTCTGTCTCATTAGAAAACAGTATGAAAACATTAGCCGCTATGCTAACAATCAGCGGTTATTTCGGGCCAATTTAGCTACATAGGAAATATTTTTCGGTTGTTTAAAAGCGAATTTCTGGCTGCAAAGTCAAGTAATTCTGATCTTTCATCCTTACCTGGGGAAGGTAATCCTAATGAATCCAGTTTTTCGTAAAACGGTTGAAACAAGTCAACACAGCACAGGACTTAAGGAGCTCCGATCGCTCTGCTGCCACATACAAGATGGCGGACGCAGTTACGTACGGCTCAGCGCTCCATGAGGCGTCTACGTATTGATGTCTATGGTGGCAGCAACATTCCACTTCTCACCCTCCAAGGCATCTGTCCAATCAGAGAGCTGGAAATTCCTAAAATAACTACTGGAAGAGTTAAAGGAATTAAGCACTAATCTGTTAGAAATCTGTCAATTTCTGTTGAAAGCACAGCATGTAAATAATAAATCATCATACAATATACATGTAATAAATATCAGTGCTGGTATGGTGGATAAGGAGTAATGGGCACCAAAATTGAAATATGCTTAAAAAAATAAATAAATAAAAATAAAAAATAAAAAAAGCTTTGGGCTGTCTCTGGCTGGTATTTTTTATGATCATTTAAATAGCAAATTTACCGTTAAAAAGGGAAAAAAAATTACCGTTAAAAAGGGCAAAAAGAAAAAATTAAAGCATATTTTCTTCCTTTCTAGATATTAAAACCAACATATCGACTCATAAAGCAGGACGTTGCAATCCTGTACATTTATACAGAAGTTTTCAGAACCATTTCGGCTTGTAGCAGGTCATCTCCTCCTCCTGATGACCCGCTCTCACCCCAGCTGCTTCATTTAACCAGCAGCTAAAATCCACCTGCAGCTGACTGAATAGTTTCCTGCCTCCATGGACGCAATGGAGAAAGCTGTTGTCCTCAAAGGTAAGGTCCATGTTTCTGAAAGCGCCCTCATATCCATCCGATTAGCCCAATGGTTTTATTCCAAACGTTTCTCCCTTTCTAGACGTCAAAAGTTTCGAGTACTCTCCGTCGGAGTTGGACAGGGCCTTTTTCGGGGAGCAGAGTTTCCTGTCCTCTTCGTCTCTGGACCAGTTGTCCACGTCGAAGCCTTCTAACGCCGCCGGAGCGGACGGGTTTGACGGCAGGTCGTCCATCCTGGCGTCCCTCTGCCTGTCGTCGGATGCAATTTCTCCTTCCGTGGGGTTTCTACCCTGCGGTTTCAACATGAAGGAGGCGGACTGCTGCAACCTCTCCATCTCTCCGCAGGGGAAGTTCTCTACCCCCCGCGTGCTTTCCAAAGAGCCCCGAAACTCCGTCTGTTTCGACCAGTCCCACGCGTTTCTCTCGGCTTCGCCGGTCTCCTTGGATGTCTCCGTGATCAAGTCGGAAAGCAACAGCCCCAGGTTCTTCATAGAGTCTGGCACCCAGGAGCAAACGTGGAGCCCCAAACCCCAGCTGCCTGAAGTTTGCCCTGACCAGGGGGCCAATAAAGACGCTAGCTGACTGGATGAAACGTTGCTGGAAGGAAAACCAGACTTTGACTCTCAATCAGGGTCAAATTACAGAATTATTTTATAAAGTGAAGCCTAATAAATCAAACATTTGTTTCCATTAAATAAAATGCAGTGTGAAATAACATTTGTTTACAGTCTTGGTCTCCATGTAGTTTTTATATTGAAACCATGAAGAAAAAGTCTTGACGTGATTGTGGTTCCGATCAGAGTGGAGTGAATTGGGTCTCTGGGTCGAAGTCATGTTCCTGTAAAAAGTAAAACTGCAGTAAGTAAAAGCTCCCACAGCAGTCACCATAGATCATGGTGTCTGGTCTTGAAAGGCATTTGTCAGGGAAAGCAATATTTGCAGGGCACTGGCCCCAAGAATCACCATTTACCGTCTCACCTGGTTAAGTTTCTTGAATTCTACCACCTGGAAGAAAATGTGTTCCAGGATGTGCTTGGCATCCCTGTGCTCTTTATCCAGCTTCGGTGTCACACCCAGAATTTCACCACATTTGCGTACATAAAACTCAAGGTCATCATCTGTGCCTTTAAAAAAAAAAAAAAAAAAAAGTTTTAACAGTTGGATGAGACAATTTAAATCTGTTTCACTCTTAAAGCTTTACTTTACAAAATCTGCATCATTTCCAGTCCATCAGGTCATGTTAGATGTTTACAAGTAGGTCATCAAAATGAACTTTAAGCAAAAAGTTTCCAGTTTATAATAAAAACCTGGTCAGTATGCAGATAAATTTGCACACGGGCAGAAAACTGCAGTGTGATTAAGGAAATCACACAATTTAACTACTAATGCAGATTAGACAATCACTGAAGAAATGGTTGAAAAGACTGATACCTACTGGCTCTATGTAGCATTAAACTAACTTGAACTTAATGCATGAAAAGTTTACACATCTGTATTTGGAATGTGCCATGCATTTGGATTGAATCACCCTGATGTGTTTTTGGTTTGTCTCTAGCAGCTCTGAACACATCCAGATGGAACATTTTCCTCTCTTTATTCTAAAAATTAAAAGGTCAAGTCAGAATGGAGAGTGTTAACATTTTCAAATCCTGCTACAGAAGCAGAGTTTCCCTCTATTTGAGACCATCCACCTTGTCTGGATGATCCTGCCACCACAATATGTTACTGCTCATTCAGGGTAATATGTTTTCATCACAGATGATGGCAAGAAGCTTAATTTCAGTCTCTGACCAGAACACCACCTTCCAAGTGTTGTCCTCCATAGTGCCCATAAATTCACACCCTTGAATACTCTTTTACAAATCAATACATCAACAAAATTTGACTTTTTGACTAAAACTACAAATTTGACAACTTATGGCTTTCAACAACTTTGTAATTTAAATTTTTCTGATTCATACTTTACTTTCCAATCTAGAGGGACAGTTATGTCTTCATAGGTTTGTAATTGTACAAGAAAAAAAATTGAAGTTATTGAAATTAATGTCACAAAATGTGATATGATGTAATTATATGGGGTAATTATTTTTTGCAAAGCCCTGTCTGACGTAGTGGTAATGGACTTAATTTGCAAGCTACCAACTCAACAGGAAGTTAACCAGATATTGGGGATTCTAATCGCCTTACATTTATTGGTAAGTTGGGCGAGTCGTACTTTCTCAGAGGAGAACGTTTCATCGAGATCAAACAGGTCCAGCACGGGAGGAGGCAACTCACTTAACGCAGGTGGAAAGACCTTCAAGGATAAAATAACATCCATCAGTGTTACAATCTGTTTCCTGCTCAGTGAATGCTGAATCCACAGACTCACAGCAGGCTGAAGCTGAGGCAGCGGCGTCTCAAACTGTGGAGTGATGAGCTGAAGTGGCTCGTGTTTCACATTGAGCTGCTTAAAGGAACTGCAAACACATTGTTATAGCTATGAGAGACAGAAAATTACCAGGCGTTTGTTGAACGCTCGTTCCATATACCTTATGACTTCTGGTAAACTGTGGGGCGACAAATTGAACAAAGACATATCAAAGAGGGAGGTGAAGTCCCGCGGGTTCTCGTCTCCCTCCTGTAAACACACTCGCAGCTGTTCCGACAAGCGGCCCGTGTCTGGCAGCATTGTGTAGTCTGCAATCTAGGCGACACAACAACAGGAAGTGAGCTAACGGCGATTGCTGGAGGTGATCTTTTAGTATGGTCCAGTCTGCACACCTCGGGATCCTCTGCGTCGATCTGATTCAGCTGAATGTTTTCTGACATGAGCCACTGAAGCACAACGTCCTGCAATGAAATGCGGTAAACAGTTTTATTTCTGTTTTTGCATGTTGTTCAAAATGTTCTAAATAGAAGCTAAAAAAATCATAAATTTCAAAGGTATGCAGTTGCTGAAATTATGTAACTGATGAGGTTTAAAAGCCCATAAAGCTACTTTTAGTCTTTTCTCCACTGCAACTTCCATGAGACCATACATAAATATAAGTTAACAAGAAAATACGGTTAAACATAAGCAGTTAAAAATCATGCTTTTTATGTAACTGGTGTCCCGGAGAAGTTTGTTTCCTTCTAGGTTTCTTTTTTTAAGAGCAATGTTTGTGTTTTGGGGCTCTGACTGCTGTTATTTACCAGAAAATAGGCTGCAATTATTTTATTATTTTTATCATTATATCAATATATAACACATTTTGTGGTACCACTGGAAAACACACCCCTTTAAAACATTAGATCTTCACTCATTTGTTATCAATCATTTTACAAAAAGTTCTTCAACATTTGGACTCACCATTATTTTACTGTTCTCTTCCCTGTCTGTGTACTGATCACAGAACATGTGGCAGGAACCCAAAACAGCCAGTTTACCAGACTCCTGTGTGAGACAAAAAACTAATTATACTAATTATATTTACAGGTGGTCATGTGATGAAGTTTGGAGGTAAAATATGTAGAAAGAATGAAATCCACGGGCCTTTCCGTGGTAGAAGGCCAGGACGGGCCTGTTGAGCGGGAAGCAGACGGAGCCGGTTGACAGAACAGCCACAGCAGGTTTCATCACGCTCAGTGTGGCTCCAAAAGGGTACACAAATGTCAGAGCCCTGCAGAAACCCACACAGATCAACTCAACTTCAGACCACAGCAACCATACAAACCAAAGCAACCAGTGTTAGAAAATAGAGTTGCTTACTGTGTGTTGTTTCCAATAGCTTCATCCTCGATCACCCCGGTTACCACTTTGCCGGCAGCTCGACTGATTTCCCTTAAACAAACAAAAAAAAAAAAGAAACAGAAAGAAAGGAGAATGATAAAACTTCTGCAAATTAAAGATTGCATTTCCATAACGAAGACCAGAAGGTGACAGCTGACCTGTTCAACACGCCGTTGGAGACCAGGGCCTCCTTGGGGTGAAAGTATTTGTAGTACACATTCCGGACTACAGCGTCTGTTGCAGTGAAAGGAGAGACAGAAAGATTGGCTTTGACTCAGACCGGCGAATCTGGGCTTTGTGTCAGACTGCTGTACGCACCACTGTTGACCATTATTCCAAACTCCTCCAGGAGGAAATTGATGTTTGTGTCATATTTCATTTCTCCTCCCTCTCCAAGCATGACCAGCATGTTTCCTCCTCCATCCAGGTAGTGCTTCAGCACCTCCAGCTGTGGAAAAAAAATACGGGATAAGTTTGCACAAAACAATCTTCATTTTTCCTGAAGCTTTTGTGTAACATTCTGCTGCAGTGAAATGCCTTAATGCACATCACCTCTGATGCTGTGAACTTCTCCCTTGGGCCGGCAGTTATCCACAGCTTCACACCCTTCAGCTTCTCTACAGACAGTTCTTCCTTTATACTGCAAGGGATGAAGATGAGCTACTCAGTAAGGAGGATAAAATCTAAAGTCATGACCAGGTTTCTCACACATAGTTTTAACTTCTTAAATTGGCTTGTATGTAGCCAGTATGGAAGGTAAAGAGTGACTAAATTAAGTACATAAATATACCATAAAATATATACATCATAAAATTAAAAACATCCTTAAATAATTTATCACTGAATAATTAAATATATAATGAAACTGTGAAATATGCAAATAATTAGATGTCCTGGGAAATAACTAAATCTACCTTTTTAAATAAGTTTAGATAAAAAATAATTGGCCTAGTTTTAATATTGTTTTATTTACTTTTATTAATCTACAGGTTACGGTATTTGAGTCAGTTTTTCTTCTTTCTTTTTTACTGTTTTCATGGTTATTGAGCCATTTTGAATAATGTTTTATTCTTTGTGTGTTGATGCAATTTTTTCTTTTTGTCAAGAAAGCTGACTCCCCTCACTGTAACCAAATCTATCTAATGGTCTAAATAAAATTTATTTACTGATTGTACTTTGAAGGAAAACTTTTATCTTAAAATATATGTAATTATTTCACTGTGTATTTATTTATTTCATGGCTCTTGTGGTAGCACTATTGTCATGAAATAATTTAAACAATTCAAACCCAGAGTACAGTGTGAATATCATCTCAATAAGTTAAAATGCCACTGAAAAGTTCACCATATTTAGATGCACTTACCAACCTCCCTACACATGAATGGATTTTGCTTCACAATCCTCTCATGGCTGGAGATATTCAAGTTTCTTGTGCATAATTTTCTACCACTATCTTTCCCTTTCACTCAACTTTCTACTTCTATGATTAGATGCAGCACTCTGTGAACACCAGGTTTATTTAGCAATAACCTTTGACAGCTTACTCTCATTGTGGAAGATGTCAGTGATAGTCTGCTGGACAATTAAGTCAGTTTTCCCCATGACTGTACAGGCCAAAACATTGATGTAATGTTATATTTCGGTATTATAAATAATAATGGTTTTATATAACATTCAAATGTACTAGGGTTTTCATTAGATGTAAGCCATGGTCATTTAAATTAGGCAGACCTATATAGAAGTTTCACGTTTTGAACTGAACTTCTGTTTGATGGCATTCCAATTTATTGACACGCACCTGTACTTATGTGTCGAACTTAAACACGCTGACCGCAGTGGGGTTACTCTTACCTCTGGATTTTCCACTGCGCTCTGAGTCTCTTCTGCATGTACTTGTAGCCATTGTTGATGCCAAACAGCTCTCTTTTAGAAGCATTAAAGATTATGAAGCTCTGTTGTTCTTTCTCCATCATTATTAATGTGCAAACTTAAGACTTCGGGTTGTGTTTGTTTCCATATACCTGAAAAACAATATAAACTGAATATTAAACAAAGTCTCGTGCCTTCAGTTACAGTACTACGTAGCGTGGAAAGCTAGCGGTAATGTTAGCACGGTTGTTTCACTGCACTTTATACAGCGTCAAAAAACAATTAAGCCAGCATTGTTTCATACACATCACAGAAATCGTTTCTAAGACTTAACTTTTTTTTTAAATATACATGTTTGCAGTCCGCAGCTGAAAGGACAAAGCTCAGAAACTGAGAAGCTAATGTTAGCTGCTGTCAGTATCTACCGCTAACGGGGTTGAAACACGTTAGTGTGATCAGTTTTCCGGATATGTGATTAAAAACAGAGTTCAGAAAGGAGATAAAAAATACTTACTTCCTTTCAATAGAATATTATTTTGTTATATAATGTTATTTAGCGTTAACTAAATATCTTAAAGGGCTCCTTGAAGTGATGCATTATGGGAAGAATTGGTAACTAAGGGCGCGAACTACATAGCAACCGAGTGGCGTAGCTACGTGTCAAAACAAAAGCTTCCTCTAAGATTTTAATTCCTTTTGTGGAATTGGCTTATAAAATTGTAGGTACCATATTTTATTAATATTTACATATTTAATTAAATTACAAGCAGGGATAGAGGAGGGAAAGATGACCGAGTCATCATACTTTTTAATTTTAATTTCCCCTTGGGATCAATAGTATTTTTGAATTTGAATTACTCCTAGAGTGATATTGGAAGTTTTCTCTTACTTTTCCATAGAAATCTCCAAAACACTTTCAACACAACTTTTGGGGATTCTGCAAGGAAGTAAAATGTTGACAGTAGATATTTACATAAGCTATATAAAAGGGTTGCACAGTGGCACTGAAAATAGACCCTGGGTTTTAAATTATTTTCATGTATTTTGCATATGTGGGTTATTTCCTGGTACACCGGCTTCCTCCCACAGTACAAACATGGCCGAGTTTTAATTTTATGAAAAAAAAAAAAAATTCTTCCTTGCACAATAATCTCTACCAGTTCCATGTGAAAAGATATAGAAAAGTCTCTGACACTCATTTTTTATGCATCCCTTTGCATTTTAGTAAAACAAAAATAGCACCTACTGTGTTCTGGGTTCTTCACCATCACCCTGTTCATTGAGCTGCTTGTTCCTCACAGGTTTTAAATGCACAAACATTTTATCACAAGTTACAAGCTTTATTGTTACAGTGCAGAATTCTCTTAACTTTTTCACATTCAAGCTAAATACAAAGCACATTTTGACATTAGTGCAATAATTGAAACAAGACTGACTTCTGGGATACCCCTGTAAGGAAAATGATACATTAAAAACAAGTTACCATGCTTTGTGTTTCACGTCATCAAGGCACCACAGGTCAGAAATGTTGCAACAAAATCAACAAAAGAAGTCAACATTGTATATTCACTTTTATATTATATAACATCATTGCATTAATGTTTCCAAGAAATACAGAAAAGCTTAAATCCATTCAGGCTTTTCTGTCTTTGGGAATGTTAATAAATAAAAATTTATTTATAAAATTGAAATATTTCAAGCTGATAGACAATGTTATAAATTCTACACAGTCACAATAAACGGTACATCTGGTTGCATCTGCGGATATCGTCACATCTTTATTAGGTTCTAACATGGCTTATATTTTAGCCTCCAGTGTACAAACATATCACACTCGTTCATAAAACTGAAAAAAATGTTATTCAAGTCCTGACATGTAAAACCCTAGAAGTTAGAAAGATTGTACTCGCTCCCCCAAATGCATAAATAATTTTAATTTGATATTTGAACACTTTAAAAGCAATCCTTCCATAAAACACTTAAAACAGCAGATGTCACTCATAATTATAGCAAATATGTAATAAAAAAAAAAAACTGCTATAGCTTGCTGTTCTCTGGGACAGGTTTGACTCTGAGGACCCCTTCCTGAGAGCACGAGGCAGCCAGGACCCCATCTCTTCTCCACAGCCGGCCCTGAGCCAGTCCTCTGCTGCTTCCTGCAGGAGTCAACAACCACACACCAAAAACGAACACAAACGTTAGGCTCAAACTGGAAATGGAGAAAAATTTAGGAAAAAGGACAAATCTGAGGTATCGTATCGGCCGATACTGACCAGATACAGAAAAACAGCTGAACTGACTTAAAACGCTTCTCTGTTTAAACACAGACATAAATGTAGTGAATTACAAATCTATTTGATAACTCTACACCAGTGCAGCACACATAGATACACCGATGGCTTTACAACCTTGGTAAGACATGTAAAAACAACAACTTTATTTTGTTAAGTCAGTGCAATTTAAAGTACAACAGTTAAGTAGAAACTGAAACAACAGGTTGGCTATGTTGGTCAAACATATAAAAATAAATTGCAACAAACCTTTTTTCAAATGGTTCAGAAAACACAATTAGGAATTCTAAGTATGATGTAAAATAAATAAAGCTTGACATCACTCAAAATTAGACTGAAAGATCTGCCCTAATGGATAGGGCACATTGCCACTGATAACATATCCAGAATTTTTTTCAATATTGGCAACGATTTAGATATTAATATCAGATCGGTGCATCTCTAGGTATTAACTGGCTAGAGTGAGACTTGAAAATGGACACATCCCAAAACGTAAGGCTGAGCAATCTGTGTCCTTAGTTTAAGTATGATTACATGCAAAGAGCCTTTCAGAGCAATTTAATAAACTCCAACTTGAAGGTTCAGGTACCACAGCTTCTGTTGTCATGGTTGGTAAGTCAACACAGGGAAAATTAGAGCGGCGAGAGTTTATAATGATTTAAACAAGTCACTTGGTGTCCAAAGTGGGCTGGCATCCTGCATGTTTTATTTCTCTCCATGATTTAACACACCTGGATCCAATGATGGCTCATTAGAAGGACTAAGAAGAACACTGACATACTGAGAAGGTTGTTACTACCACCAGGGGGAGAACGACAGCATGCAGGGTGCCTCGCCCTCCAGGACCCACTTTGGATACCACTGCTCTAAGAGGCCCTTGTTCCACCACTTCAAATGAGTGAGTCATTCATTAATCAAGCAGCACTCAGAATGGTGCCAACACTTATTTCGTATTTTGCTGTTCATCTTCACCATTGTTGTCCAGAACAAAGCAGGACAGGTATGTGAGGACAGCGGGGTTACAGGAGGAGGTTCTGACCTGCCCAGGGGCTGTCACACTCGTACAGCATCCACTCGTCGCTGCGGAAGGTGCTGTGGAACCACATGGCGTGGTCCAAGGAGGCGGTGAAGCGGGCCTTGTATTTAGGGTATGGCAGCAGTACCGTCCCTAGGAGAGCAAAGTCTGACACGTAGGCGGCCACACAGCAGTGCAACTTCATGTTTCCTTCACCTGCATGGGAACAAAAGCCATCTGCATCCACAGAACTCATTCAATTATATATATATATATATTTTTTTTTTTTTTGCCGTTATGGGTTGTTCAGATATTACCAATATGTCCTCGCGCTCTGGCCCAGAACAGCCTCCGCGGTTGTCCTGAAACGTGGCGGTAAAACTGTGCTGGGCTGACGGGCTTCACCTCGATGGGAACCTCAGTAGCCAGGAGTTTGTTCAGGCCTTGTTTTGCACTCTCTGTCAGGTCTGGTTTACTGTGAGGTGAGCAGATCCTCAGATCACATTCAGAGCAGAATGAAGACAGAGTTTGTTGTGCAGCCAGATGGAGCAGTGAATTCTCATCTATCCTTTTTCTACAATTTCATTCATACTTTTTTAAGGGTGAGGCATTGCATGTTTGGACAAATCCCTTTGGTTTTGGATGTTGTGCAACTTCAATTTTTTTTTACTTTCAGAGAGCTGGTGTGATGCAAACCATGGAAACAAGGTGCTTTTCCTTACAACCAGTAGCTAATTGGCATCTCAAAAGATCAAATGATACCTGAACTCTGACCCCAGATCAGAGGAGAAGGCGGCTTCTCCTCTGATCTGGTCCAGAGAGAGGGAGGAAGTTCAGACCGTCTTAAATTTAAAACGTTTTAGTTATTCCCTCAACTAGGCCTGTCAAGATAACATATTTTGCTTGATGATAAATTGTTCCAGTAATTATTACGATAAACAATAATATTGTTGTTTTGAAGTAATATATTTATACTGGTGTAATGATACACTCTCAAAGACCAAGAAACTTTAATTCTTTCAGTAAAAATTTAGCACAGGAACTGGAAGACATTTTAAATATCCAAAGTAAACAACAACCAAAAACGATAAAACAGAAATCAAATCCATGCCCACACAAAAATAAAATGGATTAAGAAGTCTGTAAACAAACTTACCCTTCAAAAAATATGAGTGGAATCAAAACTGTTGATTTCATTTTAATTTATCATGAGATTAATTGATTGCTTACCTCCAACATTGATTTTGATTATCTGACACTAAAACACTACTGTAAAAATATTATTGCTATAATATTCACTAGCAAATTTCACACAGGTGGGACAGAGTGCATCAGCACCATGTAATTCTTTCACCCCATCAAAAGCCTCATGTCCACCACAAAATACAGACAGCAGAACATCTTTGACCTTCCAACCAAGCTCCATCACAGAGCGCCATACCTGAGGTAACGCTGGATGATCTCCTCAACGGTGGGAAGGTCTTCAGGCTGAGGGACCACCGGCATGGGGAACTGGTGCTGCAGCGGGCTCGGCTGCAGCAGCTGGAAGGACGCCTGGCAGATCAGGATGGGCTGTCCGTGCTGGATGGCCTTCACAGAGCGCACAGTGAAACTGCGCCCATCTCTAGTGCGGTCCACCTGGTACAGAACCGGTACCTTGGGGTCTCCTGGAAGAAAAGAAAGGAGGAAAAAAACAAACAAACAATGATTCAACTCTTCAAACTGTTGCTTGGCTCCAGATGTTTCATAACCTGAGTCTTACCTGCTCGCACAAAGTAGCAATGGAGTGAGTGGGCATAGAGATCGTCACTGACCGATTTGGCAGCAGCCACCAGAGCCTGGCCGATGATCTGACCGCCAAATAAGCGCTGTGTGCGTGGCACCCAGTGGTGCGTTCCCCTGGGGGAGAAAGAGATGGGACTGAAATAAAATACTCTCATCAGATCCAGCTGCTAGTAATAAAACATAAAGCTTCCTGCAAGCAGGTTTAGTAGCTTCTAGCTGCTCCTAGAGATGAACTGATCGAGTTTGGTGGATGACCATTTTGATCTCCAGTTCATAGCAAAATATAAAAATAAATTAAAAAAATTAACAGTTCTCATAAATACTGTTTTCCAGTAAGGGTGCAATAACAAATAGGCTCCAATTTCCATAACGTCATGATCAGCTGAAACCGATGTAACTTAAGTTTGTTAAGTTGTGACAAAAAGTTGTCACAACTTAACAACACAACGTTGTGCATTTAGTGACAAAAAAATTTGTATCGGCCAAATTTGGAATCGGAAGGTTAGGCTTTTTAAAGATTAATGATCGGCCAGAAAACTACAGTCGGTGCATTTCTTTTTTCCAGCCTTTCTGACATTAGCAGCCATTGTTAATTCATATTGGAAGCAGAAGCTAGATCTCACTTTTTTGACAGAGAAAGTGTGATCTCTAAATTTTTAAGAATATAGAGATCACACTTTCAACTCTAACTTATTAGAGTAGACAGTATGTGGAATCAGACTGCCTGGATGCAATATTAGACGGACCTTCGTATTCATTTTACTTAGTGCTAAAGCTAACAGAGAGGAGTGGGAACACTGTGATGAAAGAAAAGGATTCAGGGAAACGGAAGTCAATCGCACTCATTATTGCGATATTGAGCATACATCATATTTTGGGAGCTTTTTGTGTCCATCTGATGCTAGCACAGGTGTTTTCCCAAAAGACTTCTCACATTTTTAATACCAGGAGGCTTCAGAGCAGATTTAAAGCCTTAAAATGATAAAAGTGTGTTCCGCTGAGCAGCTGTCTCCTGGAGTCCATCTGTCACTTGGACTTAGTGTCTTAGACCAGGGCCCTTAAATCCTTAAAATAAAGAATTTACATATAAGGTCCTTAAATCCAGGCCTCAAGGACTGGGGTCCTGCAGCTTTTAGATTCCCTCTGCTTTAAAACACCTGTGTCAAATAATCAGGTCATTAGCAGGACTCTGTAATTCAGCCACTTGATTGACTTGTGTTGGGCCAGACACATCTAAAAACGATGTGTTGAGTACGATGTGAAAGATTTGATTTTTGATTTTCTCATCAGTATAAAAACTGGCCAATTTTAGTTAGGAGATTATCTCAGTGCAAATCTAAATGTTTGTTTTATATTACAATCATTACAGTTACAGGAACTGTAGTCCACATGACTATGCAATTTGTTAGAGTAGTCTATTATAAAGCATATTTTCCCAGTGGTTTGTTATATATATATATATATATATATATATATATATATATATATGCTTTTTTTCTTTTAAAACAAAAGATTAAGAATAAAATAAAAAAGTCACTGCTCCGTCTCCAAAATGGTTTTATCTATGTTAATCTTGGAAAAAACAGGCATAAGCTTGGAGCTGCCTGCATGCGATTCAATCATTTTTAAAAATGAGTCGCGATCATGTGTATTTTTCAACCCATTTATTTACGTTTGCAGCGATTTATTCAGGCATTGTGACAGTCACCTACCCGGAATCGTTACACTGACAGAGACGGTTTTCGGTATTGAACACCTCCCTAAAAACACATCTGTAAAACTGTTTATCCTTTCAAAAGCCCCAGTTAACTAGAAGCAAGTGAACTAACTTCTAAATGTTGTAGAAGTGACGAACTGGAGCTACTTACCTGTAGAGGTCAATGTCCAGCTGCTCCAGGTTTAAAACACTGGTAACCAGGACGCTTCGGAGGTCCTGCGGGTACGGAGCTCCAGAACTTTCCGAGCTGTCATCCTCAGCTGAATTATGTGACTCTATTATATCAATTAACCGGTTAACGGCATCACTCTCACTCACTTTCCCGTCTGCCATTTTTCTTTAGCACTTCCTCTTATTTCCTTAAGACTCGGTGCCAATCAGATATATTGCTCTTTATCGCCTCCCAGTGATGAAGTGAGTTATTTTCAAGCTTTCCAAAGCATATATTTGTAGATTACATATGAAATATTAATAGTTTTCGCACTAAAAAAAACAGTTAATTATATTTTTCAAAAGTATATTCCCCTCAATGTTTTCACATTTCAAGTACAGCCTAAACTTCAACGTATTTTGAATTTTATGAAATCTAACACAAAGTTGTGCATAATTGCGATGCAGTGGGAAATTCTGCATGTTTCAAAAGTATTTTTTGAAAACATGCATCCAAGTCTTAGTTATATACATTATATTTTCCAAAGTTATGCTCACCCATCCTAAATAGGACTCAGGTGTTCCAATCACTTCTATGGCCATGGGTGTGTAAAATGAAGAACCTAGGCATGAAAACTGTTTTTACAAACATTTGTGAAAGACTGGGTTGTTCTCAGGCGCTCAGTGAATTCCAGAGTGGAACTGTGATAGGATGTCACCTGTGCAACAAATCCAGTCGTGAATTTTCCTCACTCCTAAATATTCCACAGTCAACTGTCAGCTGTATTATAAGAAAATGGAAGTGTTTGGGAACAACAGCAACTCAGCCATGAAGTGGTAGGCCACGTAAACAGACAGAACGAGGTCAGCAGACAGTGAAGAGGTGCAAAGAGGTCGCCAACTTTCTGCAGACTCAATCACTACAGACCTCCAAACTTCATGTGGGCTTCAGATTAGCTCAGTAACAGTGTGCAGAAACTTCATGGAATGGGTTTCCATGGTGACCAGCTGCATCCAAGCCATACTTCACCAAGTGCAATGCAAAGCATTGGATGCAGTGGTTTAAAGCACTCCACCAGTGGACTCTAGAGCAGTGGAGGCGCCTTCTCTGGAGTGACATATCGCGCTTCTCCATCTGGCAATCTGATGGATAAGTCTGGGTTTGTTGGTTGCCAGGACAACGGTATTTGTCTGACTGCATTGTGCCAAGTGTAAAGTTTGGTGGAGAGGGGATTATGGTGTAGGGTTGTTTTTCGGGAACTGGGCTTTGCCCCTTAGTTCCAGTGAAAGGAACTCTGAATTCTTCAACATACCAACACATTTTGCACAATTCCATACTCCACACTTTGTGGGAACAGTTTGCAGCTGGCCCCTTCCTCTTCCAACATGATTGAGCACCAGAGCACAAAGCGAGGTCCATAGAATACCTGTGGGATAAATTAGAACATCTCGTCCAACATCATCAGTATGTGACCTCACAAATGCACTCCTGGAAGAGTGGTCAAAAATCCCCATAATCTCTCCTAAACCTTCTGGACAGCCTTCCTAGAAGAGTTGAAGCTGTTCTAAAGGTGGACCAATGTCATATTGAACGTATGGATTAGGAATGGGTTGTTCCTTAATCTCATAAGTGAGTGAAGGCTGGTGAATGAATGCTTTTGGCAATATAGTTTATTAGTCAGATTGGAAGCAGAGTGACTGAAAATAGAGGCAGCTGGTACTATTTCCTTGCAGCAAGAAGATCCTGTGTTCAAATCCCACCCAGTTCCATTTGATTTTAATTAAGAGTATTAGAGTAAATGGAACTGAAAACAAAAGCATGCCACACTTTTCAGAGTTTTATTTCTGAAGTTTTTGTAAATAACATGTCATTTTCTCTCTTCCTCACAGTTGTATGCTACTTAGATGACAGGACACTTTGAAGTTTTGTGGTTGTAACAAGACAGAATGAGGAAAAAAATAAAGAGAAATGATTATTAATAAAAGGTGCGCATAATTAGGCAACATTTGTGAGGAATAATTTTGGAAAATGCTGGAGATTTGTCTTTCATTCAGGTCATAATAATCCTCAGTACCACATTAAAGAGCAGCCACACATCTGACTTGCTTCTTGAAGATGTTTTGTCTCTTATCAGGGGTTGGGCAGATTCGTGTTTATTATATAACATGATGATTACATAAACCTGGAAGAACGGCTGTCCAATCGTATTCTATTCAATCCTTCAACGAGGAAAAAAAATCAGGAACTATCGGATAGCTTTTGCTTTGTTTGTAACACTCGCAGTAAAGATCCAATAGTTTCTCATTAACTGTTACTAGCTGTTGGTTAGCATCTCCAAGTAAAGTGAAGCATGACCATATATGCAAATTCCTGAATGACAATGGCATAAAAGATTTATAAAAAAAAAATCAGAACATCAGAACTGAGCATCAACACCTGCTGTGTGAACATATAGCTTAAAACTGGAAGCATCTAAAATAAAAGGGAAAATAGAAATGTCATATGCTCAGAAATGTCCTTGTTTTTTCTGGAAAATTTCTGAAATTAATCTAAAAAATTGAGTTTTTTTTTTTTGTGCTGAAAATGTCCTCTTTCTTTCTACCTTCTATGTCCAAACTGTTGTAGTATCTTGTACTGTGATGTATAGTAAATAAACTTAATAATAATAATGAAAAAGCCACAACTTTATTTGTTCTGAAAACGTAAAGTCACTGAGAAAAAAAAAAAAAACACAATAATTGCTGCTAATTATCAAATCTGTTTTAAGGAACAGCCCACTTTCACGTTGTCTAACTCAACTGTGTGTTGAGAAAAATCTTGAGAAAAGATTGAAGGGGCTTTTTGGGGGAGTGGGGGAATCACGTGTTTTTTGGCACCGTCGACACTCTCTATAATGCTGCGCTCGTAATGGATTTCCCGCTGGTGGCTGCTGCTGACCGGGGAGCCGCAGCTGCAGCAGCGGAGCGCAGCGCATGAAATCAGCGCCTACCACTTGATGCCGCTGACCTTGGCCGGTTGGTTGGCTGTTGGCGGAGATCACGCCTCTTTCACATCAAGCTTTTTTTTAAACATTTTTTTTCCCCTTCTTCTTTCTCCAACCATGGCATCATCCTCATCATCAACAGCATCACCATCCGACGGGCTGGATGATGAATGCGTGGTGCAGCGCGGAAGATCTCAGAGTGACCCTAGCAGCGTCACCGAGGTCCGCTCGGGAGAAGCCCACGGTCCAGGTAAGAGGATAAGAAGAGGGCGCCGGCTGGACGTCTGTTTTTTTTTTCTTTTTTTTTTTCTTTTTTTTTCTTTTTCCGTTTGAAGCCGGTGAATCACGTGTGCGTGGTCGCGTGCTCGGTGATCCCGCTGATACTGTGTGCAACATGCGTCGTCATGTGCGTATTTTTGCGCTGCGCTGCAGGGCCTTCCAGGAACAACCCCCCCCCCCATTTCTGAGACTGTGTGTGCATTCTGCCATGCTTCCATCACGGTGTCGAGTCTGTGAGCAATCTGAAAAACAACCTTATTATTCCATAAATCTGATAATTTTCATTGGGTTTATGATGTTTTTGCTTTGAATTTTTCCTTTACATGTTCCCTTTACTTAAAGCTGGAGCAGCGCTGCTGCTGCTGCTGCTGCTGGTGTATTTGGCTGTTTCCATGGTGATCCAAATGGCAGAAGGCAGTGCCAGGCTTTCCAACTGTGAGGTGACATGGTGCTCATCTGTCTGCTCCACTTTTTTTCCACGTCTTTCCAGCAGCAGTCTTAAGCCTTTCCAAGTGAATTGCCGGTTCAGGCCTTGACGTTGGCCTTTAGTGTTGAGGTGGAATCCCTATTTCTGCTGGACGTTGTTGGGAAGGTGTTTTCTGTTGCTTGGCAGCCCGGGAGCTTTTTTAAAAGCTACTGCTGTGGAGTGTTGATAAATGCATAGGAGTATAGTTTTTTTTTCGTTTGTTTTTTTTTTTTTGTGAATTGACAGCAGATTATAAAAACCTCAATCATTTTCATTTACATTATTTATTGTTTTTCTCTTTCCTCTCTTTCTACCAAAAACTGGATGACAAAAGTCTTCAGTTCGGTTCTTCGGTCTCAATAAGTCATTTTTTAAGGACAACATGTTTTCTTTACAGACTTCATGATTTATTTGTTATTGTTTCTGTTGTTTTCTGTATTTATTTTGAATATTTAAAATTTCTTCCTGTTTGTGTTAAATGTTCATTCTCTGAGAGTGTATATGTTATTATGCCATTACAATGTTATTACTTGAAAATGGTCTCAAATCAACTATATGATCATTTACGACAATAACTTCTGGGACAATTTATCATGCCAAGGACCAAGGCCTCCCCACACAGGCCACTTCCGGCCCCTGCACCACCACAGCACCCCACTTGAAGGTCCTTTTAGTCTTAGGATTCTTTGAGAATATGAGCAGTGGAGAAACCAAAACTGTAAGAAGAATCTTGTAAAGTCTGCCAAAAGCTCTGTAGAGTAGACCAGCTGCTCTGGTTAGATGAGGCCAGAACTGAATGCTAAAGGCTGTATGTGGAAGAAAACATAGCCAGTTACCAAGCAATGATTTAGATCAAAGCATCTATAACGGCCTAAATCCAGTTAAGACTTTGTGGCAAGACTTGAAACTGATGTTCGTACACACTCCTCAGCCTAGAGATGGAGCAGATCCACACTTTACACATTCATAAATTCTGTTTGAACACGACGCAGTCAGCTGTCATTGGACCTGAGGTCTCCAGGAAGGATCTTCTAGTCCTTCTGCCAGCGGCTGACTGACTCTGGCTGTGTTGATGCCCTTGCTCCTCTTCATGGCTCATTCTGTTCTCGTGGTTGTTATGGTTATGAAACTGTGTTCATTTCTGTCTGAGAAGCTCTGAGTCAACATCAGAAGGGTGTAAAATGGCCCTTGTGTAATCGTTTTAGACCTAATGTCCACCCACCAGCCCACAGTTCCCTTGTCAGCGTCTTCCATCCGCATCAGGATGCTCTGCAGCGAGTCGTCCCGCTCCTCCCCTGCTCTTCCATCCCATCACACTTGATGCTAGCACTTTAGCTATCAACCCTGTTATGACTGAATTCACTGCTTGAAGAATCATGTCCATTAATAGGGATAAAAGTGGGAGCAACAGATCTCTGATGTCAAGGGAATCCGCTGCATAATCGCCTTGACAACATTTTCATATGACCTCTCAATACAAGTATTACAAAGTAATGCATTGCAACACTTGGACATTTAAAGTTTCTAAGTTTTGTACCTCTTATAAGGCAAAATACCTACCAATGGATTGTAAAGGGGTGGTGTCATGTAAAAATAACTTTCTTGAGCTTTACATCATGTTATTATTTTCCTATTCAAAAACATGAGTGTTACTTTATTTTTTCATACATATTTGAGAAATTCTTTAGTCTCCTGTGGCAACCATTCAACTGTACAAAACTGCACAATATGGGTTAAATGGTTAATAGAGTGATGACTTCCTTTCAGAAAAGCATATATATAAAAAAAAAAAAAAAAAAATTCCCTTCTCACCCTCCGCGGGTGGTCTCTTTCATCCTCTGAGCTCGGGTCCTCTACCAGAGGCCTGGGAGCTTGAGGGTTCTGCGCAGTATCTTAGCTGTGCCTAGAACTGCACATTTCTGGACTGAGATGTCTGATGTTGTTCCTGGGATCTGTTTGAGCCACTGCTCCAGTTTGGGGGTGACTGCCCCGAGGGCCCCGATGACCACAGGCACCACTGTGGTCTTCACCTTCCAGGCCTTCTCCAGTTCCTCTCTGAGGCCCTGGTATTTCTCCAGTTTCTCGTGCTCCTTTTTCCTGATGTTGTGGTCACTTGGTATTGCTACATCCACCACAACGGCTTTCCTCTGTTCTTTATCCACCACCACAATGTCCGGTTGGTTCGCCATTACCATCTTGTCTGTCTGGATCTGGAAGTCCCACAGGATCTTAGCTCAGTCATTCTCCACCACCTTTGGGGGTGTTCCCCACTTTGACCTCGGGGCTTCCAGTCCATATTCTGCACAGATGTTCCTGTACACTATGCCCGCCACTTGGTTATGTCGTTCCATGTACGCTTTCCCTGCCAGCATCTTGCACCCTGCTGTTATGTGCTGGACTGTCTCAGAGGCCTCCTTGCACAACCTACACCTTGGGTCTTGTCTGGTGTGGTAGATCTGAGCCTCTATTGCTCTGGTGTTTAGGGCCTGTTCCTGGGCGGCCAGGATGAGGGCCTCTGTGCTGTCCTTGAGTCCAGCTTTCTCCAGCCATTGGTAGGATTTCCTGATATCAGCCACTTCAGTTATTTGTCGGTGGTACATCCCATGTAGGGGCTTGTCTTCCCATGATGGTTCCTCCAGCACCTCGTCCTCTGTTCCCCATTGCCTGAGACATTCGCTGAGCACATCGTCCGTTGAGGCTTTGTCCTTGATGTATTTATGGATCTTGGATGTTTCATCCTGGACAGTGGCTCTCACACTCACTAGTCCTCTGCCTCCTTCCTTACGGCTTGTGTACAGTCTCAGGGTGCTGGATTTGGGGTGGAACCCTCCATGCATGGTTAGCAGCTTCCGAGTCTTAACATCCGTGGCCTTTATCTCTTCCATTGGCCAGCTGATTATTCCGGCAGGGTATCTGATTACTGGTAAGGCATAGCTGTTTATTGCACGGATCTTGTTCTTGCCATTGAGCTGGCTTCTCAGGACTTGCCTTATTCGTTGGAGGTATTTGGCTGTGGCTCCTTTCCTTGTGACCTCATCGAGGTTGCCATTTGCTTGTGGTATTCCCAGGTACTTGTAACTGTGTTCTATGTCTGCTATTGTTCCTTCTGGGAGTGAGATCCCTTCTGTGCGGACGACCTTCCCTCTCTTTGTAACCATCCGGCCACACTTCTCTAGTCCGAATGACATCCCAATGTCAGTGCTGTAGATCCTGGTGGTGTGGATCAGTGAGTCGATCCACACGCTCTTGGCATACAGCTTGATGTCATCCATGTATAGGAGGTGACTGATTGTGGCCCCATTCTTGAGGCGGTATCCGTAGCCAGTCTTGTTGATGATTTGGCTGAGGGGGTTTAGGCCTATGCAGAACAGCAGTGGGGACAGATCATCTCCTTGGTATATGCCACATTTGATGGACACTTGTGCAAGTGGTTTGCAGTTGGCTTCAAGGGTGGTTTTCCACAGCCCCATCGAGTTTGCAATGAAGGCTCTTAGAGTCCTATTGATGTTGTACATGTCTAAGCATTCAATGATCCAAGTGTGTGGCATTGAGTCATAGGCTTTCTTGTAATCAATCCAAGCGGTGCACAGGTTGGTGTGTCGGGTTTTGCAGTCTCGGGCGACTGTGTGGTCTACAAGGAGTTGGTGTTTGGCTCCTCTGCTATTTATGCCGATGCCCTTCTGTGCCGTGCTCATGTATTTATCCATGTGCCCGCTTATCTTAGCTGCTATGATGCCTGACATGAGCTTCCATGTTGTAGAGAGACAGGTTATCGGCCGATAGTTGGATGGGACTGAACCCTTTGAGGGATCCTTCTGGATCAGGATTGTGCGCCCTTCAGTTAACCATTCAGGGTGAGTCCCATTCTGTAGCAGCTGGTTCAGTTGAGCTGCCAGTCGCTCATGGAGGGCAGTGAGTTTCTTTAGCCAGTAGGCATGGATCATGTCAGGCCCTGGTGCTGTCCAGTTTTTCATACCTGAGACTCTTTCTTGGACATCTGCCACAGTGATGGTTACCGGGGCTTGTTCAGGGAGCTTGCTGTGGTCCTCTCGTAAAGAGGTTAGCCACTGTGCATTGCTGTTGTGGGACGCCTCCCTTTCCCATATGCCTTTCCAGTATTGTTCAGTCTCCAGCCTTGGTGGGTCTGCTCTGTTGTTATTACCCTGCCATTGAGAGTACACTTTAGCTGGTTGGGTGGAGAAGAGCCGGTTAATCCTCCTGGCTTCATTCTCTCTTGTGTATCTCTTTAGGCGGCAGGCCAAGGCTTGGAGCCTTTGTTTGGCAGTTTCGAGTGCTTCAGGTATGGGCATCTGGCTGTACTTCTTATGTACTGGTCTTTTCATTGCACCTCTTTGGAGCTCTGACAGTTGTTGCTGTCAGAGCAACAACTGTATATAACAACTGTATATACTATATATATATATATATATATATATATATATATATATATATATATATATATATATATATATATATTATATATATAATAAAGTCGCAGTCAGGCTCAGGATAAACCTTTTCATCACATAATTGAACCTTAAACCAAGCAATTCTTTTGTGACAATTTAGATTAGTTCTGGATAAATGATTGTCTCAGCTTTCATAATCTGTTAAAAATCATAATGGATTTTTTTTTTTTAACAAAATCATTGTTTTGTCTTTGTACCAAAATGATTTTATCTGAGCTGGGACTGGTTAGATTAGTTATATCAGTTATATCAATTATATATTTTTTTAATCATTTGATTAAAAAAATATAGTTGCCAGAACGTGAAAAAAGTGAAATTGCTATTGTTCATGTTCTGTTTTGCTGTTTTTCTGAACAACATGCCGGCCTGCTGAGGCTCCGCTCGTCTCTTGCTGTTGCCCTGTTGCCTGCAGCCTGTGAGAGCCTCTTGTCCTTTTTAAAGTGGGCGCTGTTGTTCTTTTCTGACATGCTGCGCTAACATCAGAGGCTCTTATCGTCCGACCGCAGCAACTCCACCTCCACTGTCCCTTCTCAGCTGCACATGGCCTTCAGCTCAGTCCTCTCTATAAGTCAAATGAGAGAAGGTATGGGCAGCTGCATGAGGCTGGGATTCCTTTTATTTTGCTTGCCTTATGTTTTATTAATCGGGGAGCCTGTTTATAAGACAGTTTGTCTCATTCTGAATTCAGAGCTGTGAGCGAACTGTGAGAACAGAAGACCCAGCGCCTGGCAGCTCACGCCTACATGCATGCATAGACCCAGCAAGGAGTATGTGCAAACCGTCTCCATAGACACACAAGTCATGGAGCGCACACTCCAGCTCACAAAAGGTGTTCCTATAGTCTGGAAAGAAGAAACAAAAGAAAATCTATTTCACTCACACAGCATATCTCTGTCTCTGCAGGATTGCAGCGTGTGGCACCTATTGGCAGAATCTGGGTCCTGAAGCTCACAGAACATGGATTCTATCTCTTGCTGCAGCCTCTTCCTCCATGTTTTAATTCACGCCTGTTCTTAGTAGGGGCTAATTTCAACTCCCAGAACCGTTTTATTGAGAGCAATGCTCGAGTTCTGGGTAATTAAGAGCACCAGAAGGTTTCTTGATAACTCAAGATCAAAAAATTGCATGGAAACAATACTGAAGAGGACCTGGGTGGACTGAAAAGGCTAGAATTTCAATTTTGGTGGAATCCTGTTCACATATTCACCAATTTGCAGATTTCTGTGGAACGGAGCTCCAGGTTATTTGTGGAATAACTTGGAGTTACTGAATATGTGCTCTATTCATAGATTCATGGAGCACATAAAACTTCAAAGAAAATGCAGCGAGGGAAGTGGTGTGTTTGCAAGCTAATATACAATGAATGTGAATATTTATGTGCTTCAGTTATTACTATTGCTCTTTTAGATTGTAGGGGCCCATGGGTGGCCATGGCATGTTGTTTGTGTCAAAATTAAAACTATTGCACATCCAACGGTGTCTACTTCCTTCTTGAAGGAGGCTGTATCCTTTCTAAAACTAGCTACTGATTGACTAATAACAGCCATCGCTAGCAAATTAGGAGACAACTTGCATAAGACTAGTATGTCTAGGCTGGTTAACCTCTGGATTTGCCTTCTTCCTCTGATGTCCAATAGCAGAAGTAGGCTAATGCTAACATTGGCTAGGTCAGGATTAGCTTTGGAGATACTGGTAACTAGCATGCCTGGGCTGGTCACCCACTGGATTGCCTACTAACTGTGCTGTCCCTTACCACATATATGCTAGCGCTAGCATTGGGTTGGCAAGCAATAGCCTTACAGAGGCTGGTGGCCATCATCCCAAGGCTGGTCATTTGTAATTTATAAACTTTTCTTTAAAGAACATTTTTTTGAGAAAAATGGTTGGTGTACAATCTGGAGTTGATATAAATTAGATATACTGACTTGTTCTTTTGACAGTTTATTGTAATCCAATTTTTCAGTACCTTGAGCATCTTTAATTTGTTCTAGTTGATTAAGAACTAGAACAAATTAACAATCTCTTCAAACTGAAAGCAGACTACTTGACACCTAGTTTGTACTTTGCGGATATAATGTCCTGTGATAAGGAAGTAGCTACCAGTGGGTGTGTAATATTCTTAATTTTGACACTGGTAGCGTGATGGGAGAAAAGAAGAGAGATACAAGAGGTTATTGAGTTAAAAGGAATGTTGTAAGCTCAAGACATCGTTTCCAGTGTTTAATGCAAATGCAACTAGAAGCTGAAATACTTATGTGCAATGATACCTCCTCAACTCTGACTGGTTGTATCCCCGCTAGTCTGCCTACAGACCAAGGTCTCAGTTTGTTGAAGAGAAATCTGTTGAGGTTTCAAAGTATATGTGAACACCAAACAGACCAGATACCGCTCCAAAAGAAGGAAGCAGACTATAGCGCAAGGCATTCTGGGTAAGTACAACCAAAACAAATGTGTGTATATCACCACCACAGGTAAGGAGGAGAACAGGTTGTTGAAGTGTTTGGTTTGTTTTACACAGTATAGTTTCAAAGGGAACCACATCTGCTGAAAATATAACAAATGCTGTGATTCTGGTCCCCAATCCAACAGTCTGCTGGACGAAGGTGTGAAAAAATCCTTAGGTTCTGCTCTACAGAAGGGTATTTATCTCAAACATTTTAACCAGATGTATTCAAGCTAAAACAAAAACCTTGAATTTAAAGAAGCTGGAAACCATTTAAAAACAAAAGAATTGAGTCTTTTTGTAGACATCTGAACAAACTTAAACCGTAATACTTTTGAAGGGAACAAAGTAAATGCAGCAAAACGGGGTCAAAAAGTACTGAAACAGTCAGTAACGGTCGCCACCAGAGGGCTCCACTCTGCAGATGGGATAAATAAGTGAGGTGACTGTCACGGCGGGCCTGGTACCACAAGCAGCAGATCTCTCATACAGGATAGGGACAAATGGAGTGTACAAGGTCGAACTTCCCACTGAGTGAGGATGCACAGTCACTGGAGTCTGGATTACTCAGCAGCTTGCTCCAGGGTTTGCGATTGCTGCCTGACCACTGTACACTCAGTGTTAGAATGAACATCGGGATATTTTGAAATGAAATCCAGTCAGATGTGGATAAAATGAATAAACCAATGCTTTATTTCCCTCATATCCTGGATCCGCATACAGTATTTTTAGACATGCTGCAGGCCCCTCAATTTCTTCCATCTTGTTTTTGTTTCAAAAGACGAGCTGCACTGATGAAGGCATTAACATGAAGCCATTTGAAGTAAGACTCCTTATGTATCCCTATAGGTGCTGCTGTGTATAGATTTTACCCTTGAGTTTTGGTGGCATTGATTCTTTTAAATTACTTGGCTAAGACTGAGTGGCTCAGAAGAGCGTTCAAATCATATCTCCGTATTTTCTGCCGAGTCATCTCCTGCGTTGTTATGCTCTTTGCAGAGACGTCCCTGGGTCCCACTGACTACAGCACCCTGGGGTGAATCACAGAGAGCACGACAAAGCATGACATCACCCTGGACCAATCTAACAAGAGGACACAAGCACTATTATGCAGGAGGCTGTCATGTGATTCGGAGCAGCAGCAGCAGCAAAGAAACAGAGCAATAAGGGTTTTATTTCTACACACAAAGACAAAGCACGTCAAAATATCAAGCAATGTGAAAGAAAATGTCTTTCAGGTTTGTCATGTGCAAAGGCTAATCCGCCATTAATCCCCTCTGAAAAGCTAATGAAGCAGGGAATTGTGTGCAAAGTGTGGCTATGTTAAGAGTCTGACAAATCAGTATCTTACCTGAAGTGAATAACTCTTCACCACTTATGCTGCGTTCAGATTTAAGTGATTTGAGCGTCTGGTTTACATGCAAAGTCTATGCGGATGCACATCCACAGGTATATCATGAAGTCTCACGGTGGATCTGGTGCCACACATTTTGACTTTGCTTAACGGGCGTCCATCGCAACTGCTGCTGGAGTTGTTTAGTAACTAGACATGGAATATCGACCAATCAGAGAGACTCCACTATATGACGTAGTGGCCTGTAGGTGGTGTCCTGGCAGGAGATGTAGGCACTGATGCGAGTTAGCAAGCCGTGAAACTGGGCCTGACTGAGACAAGAGCACCGTTGATAGTGACCTTCGTCAGCAAGTGGCTGAGTTGTGAAACTCAGAACATCTCTGAATCATCTGGTGAATTCAAACATGGTGCAGAGATGCCTGACAAAGACGCTGTCTTGCTTTTAGTAAATAAAGCCACGATACTCTCTATACATTTCATCTGCCATTGCAGAAAGAGGCCAGCAGAGGAAAATAAAGGCAAAAGTCAAGAGGATCCTCCCAATGCACAGGATTCCACACTTTGCTCAGACGCATTTCTAGAGCGATTTTGATGCTCAATATCAAGCACCTGACTTGTGCACAACTTGTGCACAACCATCCAACTCGAGGCCTGGATCGGAACCCAGCACTATGCTTTGTTTCCACTGAGCATGGCACAGCATGACGCCTAACATTACATCATACTAGTGCAACGAAAAAAAGTGACTCAGTAGTTCGTCACATGCTTATCGCAAGCAGTGACGTTATTTTCCCCCTAACACGGGCTATATTGTGATGCCAGGAGCTCCGTTTTAACCATATCATACCATACTGTACCATACTGTACTTTATTGTCTTGTGCCTTACTGTACCTTTGTTGTATGGACCTACCACTGAAGGGGGACCAGGAATAGAGCTGTACAGGTTGGTTTTATGGGTTGTTTTAACAATGGAAAGAGACAATATAGCATGCTGAACCACACCGAGTTGATTTGACCTCAGTTTAGCTTTATGTGTTTGTCTGCTGTCTAGGGATTTGTTTGTGGGTTAAAATCTACTAAAATTTTATTGGAATATATTACACCATATTTTTCAATATATTACTAGTAATCAATAAAAATATATTACTAGTAATCAATAAAAATATATTACTAGTAATCAATAAAAAGAAAGAAAAAAAATTATCCCTGATTAAATATTTACATTTTTATGTTCTATATGTGAGGCACTTTATATGTTTTTTTTGTTGTTGTTTTATGCAAATGCAACAACTACTACTGCTAAAACACAGTTCTGTATTTAATTATTCTAAAATAATATTCTTATTTAAATCATGATCGGTTTCCTTTTAAAGAGACAGTTTTGGCTGGAACCTGTGTATTCAAGAGTTTCTGCTACAGCCGTAAATCTGAACCTCAAACAACACAAGCAAACAGTGAAGGACGACAAAGCTGCTTCTCTTGCACCACTGGAAGTTCATTTCATTTCTGAAATGATGTCATTGAACCATTGTTGTGTTCAGGTTGTGCTAAAAGGAGTTAGGAAGCAGTGCTCCAGATTCAGCAGACTGATCTTTGCAGCTGCAGTTTTCCTCCCTTCAGTACGCCCCCCGCCTCTCTGCCTCTCCGTCCGCTCTCTGGGCTTAAGCGTTTGCTTTAATTACATCTGCCACAGGGAGTAAAGCACTTCTCCGTGTGACGGCGCCCACGCTACGCTGTTTCTGTTCTCACTGTGTGTTTTATTAAAAAAAAAAAACAAATGTCTGAAATGAACTGAGTCCTGGGTGGTCTGAGCTGCTCTTCCATGCAGCCTGTAGTGATCAGCAGGGTGCACTGTGTGCAACATATTGCTTTTACTCAGCTCTGGAAGGATTTAGGTCAGCACATGAAACATTCATAAAAAGATACTTAATGTGTAAATGGCTGACAGCTTATGTCAAGTAGTTTCCCCCCACAGCGGAGTGCAGTTGCTGGGTAGATCTCCACTTCTTCTCTGGAAGATACTTGGATATTTACAGACGTGAGGATAGACGCCCAGTCTGTCGAAACCCCAACAGGAAGGTAACAAAATAGCTGCACGTCTATGTGAACACACTGAGGCAGTTTCATTCAAAATCAGCAGGGCGTGGCGATGGTGAAGGGATCAAGCGCCCAACACGCACAGCCGTCATGGGTTCGAGTACCGGCCGGTTGACCTTTGCCCCATGTCTCAAATGAAGGCCACTAGAGCCAAAAAACATTTAGACAAAAAAGCAATAGCAGTAAAAATGATTGCAGTGAGACTGTGGATGAGGGTAATGGAAGGAAGGAACCTGTATCACATATTTCTCTAAGTCTTTACTGACTTATTTTTTAACTCTGCCTGTATGATTGACAGATTGTGCAAATCTGAGCAGCATTTGTAACATGTCAACATTAGACACTGATATTGTTGCAGCTGAGGCTGCACTGTTGTTGGTGTTGGAGGAGGGGAGACAGTGTTGGGGGGATGGGTTCATCCAGGTTCTCTATTTCTCTCACTGTAGCAGTTAAATTACATCTCTTCTTGCCAACATCTTCTCTGAATTTAGTTCTCTTTTCTCTAAAAGAAAAAGCATAATAAAACTGTCACGATGCTGGAATATTTGGCTTTGATTTCTCTCTTCTGTGTTCATATTTATGCTTTGATTATTATTGTGGCTTGTATCAGTTTAGATTTTGTCATATCACTTCATTCATTCATCCATTGATTTTAATTAATCACATTTAATCGAAAACAATCCAAACTGACAAAATAAGCATTTTCAATTGAATGCCATGTTCAGCTTTAACCTTCTGACCCACATGCAAAATCAACAAGCCAGAGTAAAGGTAAGATTTTATTTTCTTTAAGTCAACAGACAAATCTTCTTAGTCCTTCTGAGGGGCGGTTGTGTCAAACAATCGGAGGTGCCTGGAATGAGAGTGGGGTTACTGGTGGCTCAAAAAATAGATGTTCAGCAATGCACAGAGAAAAGGCTTACTTTAGAATGGCTATGGTTAAGGCATGGGGGAATTGCCAAGGTCCAGTGTGGAGATTGGTCACGGAGGTTCCTGAGAAGAGTGAGGATGGTACTGATTGGAGCCGGAGAACTGGTGGAGAGGTGTGGAGGGAACAGCAGGCAGGCAGACTTGGAGGGAAATCCTCAGGAGGAGAGAACAAAGGAACTTGGTCCAGTGAAAATCCAGAGACTGACCTAGAAGCAGGCAAACACAGGGACTTGAAACCACTGGTAAAGTACTGCAGAGACAGATCAAATCAATTAGTAACCACAAGAAACAGCTAGAGAGACTACCGGTGCGCGTTAATCATCCAGCACTGAGTGAATGTTCTGCTGCTCCTTTATCCCCAACACTGATGAGACAGATGAGATCCACCTGAGTAGGCTGCCCAGGTTCTCCACCAAGATCCTCGCTGGAACAGATGCATCACTCACACACACACACACACACACACACACACACACACGCACACACACACACACACACACACACAGGAACCCTGACACTGAAAACCTTTTTTGCTGCCAAATTATTGAATAAATTCACGTATTAGATCAACAACAAAGATATCTGATGTGTTTAATATGGATGCTAACATTAGCGTTAGGATGTCTGTGCTACTGCTACATATTTAGCATTGAGATGCTATTTTAGGTGTGAATAGCTTCACTGATAGGCTAACCCCCGTTAGTATTTAAGCCTAAAGAGCAGAAGTGAAAGCCTTCCATCAGTGCCAGACTGCAGCTCTTGTGAGACTCCAGCTCACCTTGTGGTAGTAAGAATGTGAAGTCAACATCCACAATAAAACTAGTCAGATTTTGATTTCATAAATTTGCCCTTTCCCCAGTTTTTGAAACTTTACATCAACATCCTGAAGCAACACTCGTCTCTATGGATGCAGGTCTCAGGCTTTTTCTGGTTTATATAGATTTTTGGTTTGCTGTGACATGAGGTCAGGTTGGGCAATGTAGACTTAAAGCAGGGTGTCAAAAGCGTGGCCTGGGGACCAGATGAGGTCCTTGTTGAGGTCCTTTTTGTCCTTTTGTGTGGCCCCTGGGTGGAATCTAGCAAATAGAGCTGTTGCAGATCAAGACTTTTTGTTTTTTTCTTTGCATGACATTTTCAATGACAAATTTATGTCTTAAATGATACATTTTAGGTACAAAATAAGGCATAATTTTTGTTTGCTTACGTTTTAATCTTACAGTAAGCAAGGCCAAAAATCTTCAGTGACATTTTTTACTTGAACATAGACTTAATCACACCTAATAGTTAAAATGAACTAAATATGGTCAAGGGTTTTTAAAGACAGTTCTCATTTTTTGTTGCTGAGAATAAACTAAAATTCATATCTTGATCCACAAGCTAGGAAACTGTACAACTTTGAGATCCTTTTTCATACATTTTTGTTTAAATGTCCTTTGTTGCTGTGCAGGTAAAAAGAAAAGAATTAACCAAAAAAAAAGCACTACACATTTTTAACTGAAAAATAAATAAATACATAAATTGTGATCCTTGAGTGTTTTCAACTTGACAGATTTGGTCCTCAGTGCAAAACATTTGGACACCACTGACTGGGTCATGATATTTTGTGGTACTATTGTGATAACGATAAAAGAACTATTTATTCCTTCTTACTTAGGTAACTGTATGTGTGCGACTGCATAAATGTCCACAAACACAAATATTGTTCTTTAAAAAATGTGTATCATACATCTTTAGAACTCCTGTTTCATAAAGAAGTGTAATTTGCATCACTAAGCACAACAACTGGATTTAATCATTTTTTAATTTATTGATACCCTTACTGAACAAACAGTAGATAAAACTGTTATCCA
The DNA here is from genome assembly GCF_051168715.1 of Poecilia mexicana. NCBI lineage: Eukaryota > Metazoa > Chordata > Actinopteri > Cyprinodontiformes > Poeciliidae > Poecilia > Poecilia mexicana. The sequence continues at coordinate 1,550,300 of NW_028263374.1, forward strand.
ATAAACACAGACAGTTTTGGTGAGCTTAGAATCATTCATTGGAGTTTGTTGTGAAAATAACGAATGAAAATTCTTATGTTTAGAAATTTCTCATGATAAATGATGTGATAAACGCCCTTTGAGACTGACTTCCTGATTTTGATTTTAGCTGGTCCTCATCATCTTTTGCCGCATTTCCATTGGGAAAAAAAGCATTTAAGGATCTATGACCCAAAAAGCAGGAACAATCATGTCCAGATTGCCTAATAAAGAAGCTTTGAATCCAACAAAAAAGAAAAGGCATTAAAGGTTTATCCCCATCTATATGTTCATCCTTCAATCCTTGTTCAAGGGGTTCATTCATATGTCCAATTTCTGCAGATTTTATTTTTAAAAAGTGCATGGTAGGTGTTAACCAAAAATAGTGGTCAATAAACACCAACAGCAATTTTTAGATTTTGTCTTTCCAAACCCAGGCCAAGTGTCATAACTGGTGGATTTAAAAGAGGACCAAAGCAGTCTGGAGATTTGAGTGGCAAATAAAAAAATTTACAAAAACAGAGTCAGGCAGGAAGCAGCAGGGCAAAATAATTTACAATCCAGGATCCAGGAAACAATAAATGGCAACAGAGTGAGGAGCCAGTGGAGAGCTTAGATATATTCTGAGGAGGGAAAAGTCAAAGAAACCAGAAGAGCTCATTACAAGTGAGTGGATGTGAACGCAAATGAGACTAAATAAAATAACATATGGGCTAACCCAAAATGGTAAGGAAATAAACAATAAAGAAATTATCAGAATAGAATCAAACACAAATGAAACTAAGAGTCCAAATAACTTCAGATTATCACATAAGGAGAAAAATTATGAATTACAATCTGTGGCCCTTATTATTGAACTGCTACTTCTCAAATCAAGAAATAATGTCATATCTAAACTGGCGTTCTGAGCCGACTGAAATATTTGACTTCCTGTTGAAACTGAACTAACTTTACTAGTCATTTTATTTTCACTCAGTTCTAGTTGTTTACCATCTTTATCATAGTACTGCTAGCATTATTGCATGATAGCAACATGAGCCTTTTAAACCTTTAATCTCCAGACTGACTGGTCATTTATTGGTTGATTGCTTTAGGATTAGGTTTAGATAATCATGTTGGATCAGAAGGCTGATGATTGGGGGTAGTGAAAGGAGAGCTTGGACCATATTTAATAAACAGTGTGAAAACTTCAGTGCATCTGGTCATACGTCACAGTTTGAATGGTATTTGGTTTTTGACAAGTTACTCAACATTTTTCATGTAGCACAAGCTTGCGTGCTCAACAAAAATACCTCACAACAAAATACCTCAAAATTTCTCCATAATGAGGATTTCTTCATCAAAGTTATCTGTTTTTAAGTTACCTGTTTAACTGAAGATGAGAATTTACTGTGGGAGACAAACCAACAAACAGATGTGATCGCAAAAGAATGGATGTCTTTAGTTAAAGAATATGTTTCACTAAAAAACATATTAAACATACATTTATATTACAACTTAAATGTAATTAAAGATGTGGACTGTGACCTAATGACATATTTGTAATTAGTGTCCTCCAACAGTGGTACAGTCGCTGCATTTCCATTCCAAATGTGGACAAAACCTAGCGGATATTCCACTAACATCGAAAAAACATAATTCCGCAATTGCAGTGTTTCTATTAAATTATAAACGCAATTTTAAAAAACATGAATATGTTTGTTCATGCATTAAGTCATTACAAAACATGCCGTGCCATTATCCTCCAACTACTTCCTGTCTTATTCTATTTAGTTTCCGCCAGTAGTATCATCCACTACTGGTGTGATATGTTGATCACGTGACTCGTGTGATGCAGAAAAAGTGTTTCCATTGCAGTTTTGCAAAATAAACAAATTTTGATATGGCCAAAATAAGAACACCTCATCTTGTCGCCAAAACATAGCAAAAGACAAGAGTTTCTTTGACATTGCCATGGGTCCATTTAGCAAATGTATTTTCAAAAGTCAAATTGTGCAATTCTATGGTCAATAGAAATGCAACAACAATTATGTTTCCTGCTCACATGTGCGGCTCAGTGGAGGTACTTTCTTCCCCACCACTACGTCCTCCATCTGTCACTGTGACATGGCAGCAGCTCCATGGCCGAGTAGGCATACCTGATCAATGATTCAGCATATTTGAAGGGAAGCAGGACTGAAGCAGAGCCGCAGCAGGGCTGCTGGAAGTCAGGCAGTGGAAGCACTGCTGCAGTTAAACTCTGACTCAAATGATCATCTGGAGATGCTAACAGAGCTGTTGGGCCACGAGCAAATCTGGTAAAATAACATTTGAAACAGGCTGATCTTAATTTAGTCTTATAAAATATTACACTTTGATTTTTTTGTTGTTTTAAATATAAATTATTTGTTTAAAAAAAAAGTTAACTTTTGCCGTTATGCATTTGAAAACATAATATCTGTTAGGAAATGAGATAAAACAAACTGTAGCATCTCACTATTTGGTAACTTAATTACCCAACCTGGTGGTTTTATAGAAAAAATAACATGATAATGTAATCTAAGAATATTGCTCTATTCTACTTTGTTTCTTTATGTTATCTCTTTTTAATTTTTAATTTCATACCTGTATTAGTGGCGGGACTTGATTAAAATTTTTAATCAGATTAATTAAAATCTGATTAATTAATCAGTCTGTGAGGAATTGGTACATTAACAAAATAAGCAACATTTTCAATTCAGAACCTGTTTTGCTGCTAAATTACTGCGTAACTAGACATATTCATACAACAACATAGATATTTCTTGTTTTTAATCTGTTATTTAGGTTATTCAATCAACAGATTGGTGCAAAGTGTTATTCTATCCATTCAGCTTCCCAGAGTTTCAGGAACTTCTGATTATTCATGGAGTTTCTTTGGAAATTTGGACTGTGGATGCTAACATTAGCATGTGGGACATCTGTGCTGCTGCTGCTACATGTTTAGCATTGAGATGCTACTTTGTTAGCGGATGCTGCTTGTGTGTCAGGTTTATGGGTGTTTCAGAAACATGAGAATACAAAAGGTTCTGACTGCAATTGCCCCATTAAAAAAAGCGAGTAATTCCACTAAAAATTTGAATGCATTAAAATCTATACAGTTAATTAATTGAAATTAATGAGTTAAATATCTGGCGCTGACCTGTACATAAGAGATTTAAAGTTCTGCTGGTGTTGTTATTTTTACTGTTACCACATGACAAAATGATCTTAAGTTCAAATCCTGGTCTGAGGTCTTTCTGCATGGAACTTGCTGATACTTTGACTTCCTCCCAAAGTTCAAACCAGGTTTAATTGCTGGCGTTACTTCTGTTTTTTTCAAACCTTAAGTGTTGGGAGTTATGTTTTTGTGTCACAACTCACCTTTGACCTTCATTCCTTATACATACTGCCTGAACTCTCTGCCATGGATGGTTGAAACATAAACTCATCCACATTCAACATTTCTGCTGCTCCCACCTGCCCTCCTTTCCAGCAGACTCAAATATCTCGATGTTTAGTCTGGTTTTGATTTTGTAGGCTCCAGTCCTGACTCATCCCGACTGTGTTGGTAAAGTCAGAATAGGCACAAGATTATATTTATTATCCAGACATTTTCAGTGCAACATGTTTTGTTTCTGAACTTTGCACTTGAGGTTTGCAATCAATCCTAAAGAGCTTTGGTGCATTTTTTCCCATAAACGGGCATTTCATAACTGCAGGTCTGAGCAGTTATAGTGCTGATGCTGAGTGTGTTTCTCCAATTTCTGTCATCTCCCATGTGACTGCACACACTCTAACACACACACACACACACACACACACACACACACACACACACACACACACACGCACACACACACACACACACACACACCCACACACACACACACACACACGCATATACACACCTACACGCACAGCAAAACTCTGATACACATAGCTTAGATTTATTGTACGTTGATCTCTAAAAATGGTGAAGCTTTCAGCTATTATTGAGTTGATGCTTACTACAGAAAGGTCACATCAAGTTATGTTAGTTTTGTTGTGATAAGCACATTTATGGTTTGTCTTTTTTCAGTTCAATTCAGTTTATTTATGTAGTGCTAAATCACAATAAATGTCATCTCATAATGTAAGAGGCATCTGCAGAAAAACTGCCATTTGGTGATTTCCCAACTTTAGAATCTGTCTTTTCTTTATTTCTGGGGTTAAAGGTTCCTCATTTCTGCCGGTCACATTTGTACAAGATTTCTGTGCTGATATATCGGCATTCCTTTTGTGGTGATATAATTTTTACAATTAAAAATACCACTTATTTTGAGTCAGTTAAGAAAATGTGTCTCTTTAGTGTAAAGGCCTACAACACACTCAAACTCTGGTTGTTCCTGAATATTTCCAGTGTTTTAGAATATGTACATCTGCAGCTGCAGGGCATAACTGATAGCAGTTTGTGTCTGCCCTCCATCTTTGGCCCTAAGTATAAAACGAAGTCCTATAAATGTTGAATGAGTTTTGAGTTGAGCTGCATTTCCTACATCCTTGTTAATACTCTTTGCTTACGGTTTTTGTCCCTGAGGAGACATCCACACACTGACTTTATTATCTCTGATGTAACACAGCCTTCCCTGTGCTGCTACATTGTCAGCTTTTATCGTCTACTGCCGTAGACAATCGTCTTTATTTGCCAGTAATTTGCCTTTTCTTGACAACTATGTAAGCAAAAAATTCAAAAAATTCAAAAAATATTAAGAACTTTAAAAGTGCTACAAAATGCCAATCATTGAATCTTTTTCAGAGCTTCTTACTTTCTTCAATCAGACATTTACATACGTCTCCTTAGTAATTATCTTTTAAGCTGTATGACAACTTTGTCTTGAGATTTTGTTGAGGAATTGTCATAATAATACAATTTCATTCTCTGAAGTTTATTCTTAAAATATTATCACTCATATTGTTACGACTTTATTGTTGTCTTTTCCTACTTACTTTGTATGACTTTGTCATCATTGTATTTTATTCTCATACAACTTTATTCTATGATTTTTTTAAAATTCTTAGACTAGGCCTAATTTAATTGGGTCATTCAAACTGCCATGAAAATGTCGAATATGGGTTGCATATGCGGAAATATTTGGATTTTGGTTGCATTACCTGCTGTCTACACTAACATAGTGTATTTGGGGAGGCAGAAGAAGAAGCTCACCCAGGGAGCCTTTCATGCAAGAACCGCCACTGGTCTCAGCGGTTCGCTTCCTACTCTGGCGCTGAATGTCTGCTGTTTTGTTGGGATAAAATAAAGTTTTACCTAAAACTTTTCTAATGTTTTAACGGCTTGTGTTTGAGCCGTTAACCTAAGTAAAACCATAATTACTCTCATAATTTTTAGGCGCTGAGTCTCATACTGTGTGTTTATCAGCTGAGCTTGGGTGTGTGCGTGTGTGTTCCATTTTTCTCTCCCTCCTCCTCCCGTCCGGAGGGGCGGGGTCCACATGATGCTACATCAACACGAGCAGCTAGTTGCAGATGTAACACCGGCTCGCGCGCGCTGTCCCTGCGGCTCCAATCGAGTTAAACCGACACGTTTCGGACAACTTTTGACGCAGGTAGAGACGTTTATTATTTATATTTTCATTTTATTTTCTAAAACGTACAAGCGTTGTGGTGAGTTCCGTTACTAGTTAGTTCTTGGAGAACCTATGAAGTGAACACGAAGAGCTGGAGGAGCGCTGGATACCTGACAGCTATAAGTGTGTTTTGCCCGAAAACACAGGGCTTCTTTTGGAGGGTTTAGTATCATAATAGTGGTAGCTGAATTTACCTATGTCCATAAAGTTGTGCTTTATGAGTGTTTGACTTGAGAATTCCCGCAGCTTGAGGTCTGACCCCTATGTTAAAACTAAAGTTAATTGACACGGAACGTGCGTTTTTGTTAATGAAGTTGTGAAGTGACATTTCCACGTGCTCTCTGTGAGTGCAATAATGGTAGTAGTGAACATTTGCTTACAGCAGCGATACCGTCTATAACATTTGACTTATCAACAGCCAGTTCTTTCTGGATCCGGATATAATTTTCCTACGATTTTTGCACTGCCAGCACCGCCAGCGTAAAATGACCCCTCCACCTCTCCCCCGATCCGTACATCTTCTCCACTTTAATATTTCAGGGCGTCTTGCAAATTAAAAATGAGCTTCTCTCCGGGTTGCATTATGCATCGTTTACACGCCGGGCTGTGATTGGCTGCGGCTCCGTGTCGATCCGTGTGGCAACAAGCCTTCCCATCGTCCACCCAGCAACTCCGTGTTCCTCATGCCGTGGTGATTTCTCTGCCTCCAAGGGCCTTTTTTTCCTGCAGCATCCAGCGTGGTAGCTATGGAAACAGCAGCACTGACCCTGGGTGAGCTTGTTACAGTTACGCCGGGCTTGACCTGGTTTCCTCACCGCATCCCAGGCAGGGCGGTAACAGCTTGGACAACTGACCCGCTTCTCACATTGATTAGTGATCAAGCAGCTGAGGCAGCTTGACATGTTTGACATCCACCACGTTTATGAAATTCTGATTGACCTTACTGCTGTTTGTGGACTTTGTGAGGTTATATCTCTTCAGGTCTATGATGGTTTCTTAAAGCATGGAGGGAAGACGTACTATCACTGTGACATAAAGGATTTCTTGTTTTCCTATATTGAGCATGCTACTAAATATAAGTTCTTCGGTTTCTTGCTTCCCTTTCATCATCTGCATGAATGAACGTTTTGATGTGAAGATTCTGACGTCTCTGCCCCTACACATTCTTCTGCTTCCTTATCTTTTAGTGTTTGGAGAACATATTTCTCATGTTTCAGTAACAGATAGCTTTATTAGCAACCCTGTTTTTTTTTTTTTTTTTAAAAAGTCTCTTGCAGAAAAAAATGTTGGGGGAACAGAAACATAATTAAAACTAATTGTTTTTAATAAAATAAACTGTCAACTATTGGTAGCCCTCCAGTCAGTCCCTTTCACCAGTAGGAGAACACTGAGTCTTCTCCACTTACACTTCACAGAGGTTAAAGCATACAGAGAGGTTAGAAGTAATGAACATTCACTCTAACAAGGTTCTCATTGGGGTTGCATTGATAAATTGACTCAGATCTCCTTAAGATTGTGAAATTGACCGATTTTTACACGTGAAGCCGATTTTATCCATGGATCTTATGATGATTTCTGAAAATCAACCAATGTCCCCTTTTGCTTTGCAGTGAAAGATGGCTGACTGACAGACCACTAGGTCACGTCTGGACATGCATGGTTAACAATAATCACACCACTGTTTCAGGTTCACATGGCAAGATTTTAAAATTGTCAGACAATTTTCAAAACCTGAGAGACAACACACGTGGCAATGCAAAAAATGTCAGGTAGGTTTGGTTGTACAGTGCGTGGTGTCGAGCAACACACCACACACACCAATTTCTCCGACTTGCCAACAGTCAGACGTCAGACGGAAAATCTCACAAAACCTATTGAGACCAAACAAACACAGTAAACAAACATGGCCGACTGGGAAGAAGCAACAGTGACCATTGGTGGACTATTTACCAGAGACAAAAAATAAACAGTATAAAAACATCTCTGCTGTCCACCGGACTTTTTGGTGCACCATGGGAGTTGTTTTCTCTTCTGTGCATTTTGAATTCCCTTCCATGATTCCGTCACCTCAGTTTCTATTAGCTACACGTCACATTCAACAGGCCACGTTCACGTTTGTTCTTGGGGAACAACACCACACCCGCTGCTTCACCGCACCTAAACAATCCAACATGTTGGATATCTTTCAGATCAGAGCTGTCCAGTCGTCCTCCCCAGAGGACCATATCACCCTTAACACATCACAGACAGCATAAGGATCTCTTAAGATTATCTGTAGAGCCATGCTAATAATTGCAGCGTCCTTAAGATGATAAGAAGGGGGAAATTGGGACAAACACTGGCATAAAAATCTTTTCGTGTGAACGAAGCAGCTCTAGTTCCCAGCCTCTTTAGAGCAGAAACAGGCCCACAGTATAACAGATCCTCCGCTATACGTTAGAGTGGGCATGAGTTGTCCTGTGTTTCATGCCATGCAGTTCTGGAGTATCTGTTGCTGAAAAGCCTTGTCTTACTCTTATTTGACCAAAGAGAAGTCCTTGCAAACTCCACAGTTTGTACGCTTGTAATGGCAGGACAGAAAATGTTTTTTTTCTCTCAAACAAATTGGTTGATATGTAAGTAAAGGTTGTCATGGAGACTTGATGACCCATCAATCCACATTTCATATCAATAATTGTGCTCTTAATGATTTTCTCTTTGTGTATTTCTCAATGTAGGATTTTTTTCCTCTTGACCCAGTGTCCTCTAATTAAAGGGTGGATTTAAAAAACATGCTTTTGATATAATACAGTAAAATCTAAATTATTTTATTTTATTAATGCATTTTTTTCACTAAGGGTGCATATATTCACCAAATACGTGAATTCTTCATGATGAATCACAACATATTCCATTTTAGTTTTTCCACCAGTTTGCAGTTTGAGTTGCAGTGAATATAAATCATGGTTTAAGAGATGAGAAAAAAAGATGTTGTGGATGAAGACACTGCCGATAGAAGCTAAAGGTGGCTCTGCTCATGGAACTGCTCGCTGGCTGCCCACGACTCAGCTGCAGGCTCCCTGAGCTGTCAGCTCGTTGTCGGAGCCAGACTGTGTAGGAGTTCCTATTTCTGTCCTTTCTCCAAGCCATCCTCCTCCTCTTGCTGAAGCATAACAGAAGTCAGCTCAGTTATCCTCTGTGGATTCTGCCTGCCTGTCTGTCATCAGGATGCCTCTTCTGCTGCTTATCCCGCCAACTTGGATGTGTCAGGGCGTCCCACTAAGAAGGGAAGCAGCTGATTTGCTGTGTCTGTGGCATGAGATCAAAGCATCCTTAAAGCAGTTTGTCAATCAACATGGAGGAAATCTTTAGCTATTTGGGTTACCCAACAGAAATAAGTGGAAGATGTTCATTTCGCTGCTGCTTGCATGTTAAGTGTTGGGTGTTGAAGACAAGTAAATCCAGCAGTTGCTTGGTTTGAACACTTTTTTATTGGGTTTCAAAAAATCTTTGGAGTGTCTTTTTCCACTGTTGTAATGTAGATTTGCTAGTGTGTTTGGTATCGCTGTTCTGTTCTTTAGCTGTCACTCACAACTTATAGTCCAGTTGTCCTGGTTTGATTGGGACCAAACTTGCAACATTTGTTACATTTTCAGCTGCTGTGTGTGGTTCTTTTTCACATTGCACTGTGGGTGCACTGCCCACCCTTTGAGTAACCTGTGAGGGTGGGCAGAGAGACACTCAGTGTCTCTCTGAAGGAGACACAGAGTGCAGCTTCCTCTTTCTCAAAATGTATATAGTAATGCAATAGTATCATATTTTAGTGGCTGTAGGATTTAGGACACATTTGTTTTGGTTGTGTTGACCCAGAATGCCTGGTGCTGTAGTATGTTTTCTGCTTCTGGAGTATCTTTGGTCTGCTTGGTGTTCATATGCATTGAAACCATGCCAGAGTTCACTTTAATCGAATCCAGACCCAGGTTTTTAGGCGGACTAGAGTTCACTGTTTTGGTTTGCATCTGATTAAGCATTCAAATCTCCCCCAACAAAGCAGACTTTCTAGACAAATGAGCTTGATTAAAGAGAGTTTGATTAAAGCAGGCTTAACAGGGCTGGTGGAATGCACTTCAAAAAAGCCAAAGACCAAAAAAGTGAACTCTGGTCCACCTAAAAGAATTAAACCCAGGTCAGCTGCAGTGAACTCTGGTGTGGTTGAAATTAGGGATGCAAACCATTAGTTGTCTTAAGATAAATTGTCGATGAATGATTTATTAGATTAAAATTAGATCCAATGGATAAATGTCTCTTTTAGTGTAGTAGTTTGGCCGCCATCCAGCACAGGATGGCACTGGTCGTCCAAAACCATTTGATACAGGAATAAAGATGGCAGAACTATCTCAGAATGGGAAAGAGAATCAGTCCAAGTCTGGTGTGGGATGCAAAATACACTTTTTGCAATTCTATTTAGAAACATTAACACTCGACTAACTCCTTAGGTTTCATCTTAATAGGTGTGCCGCATGGCAGAGCAGCGTCAACTTCTCAATAAAATATTACTGAGTTGATTTGAAGGCGAGGATGTGACGACGACAGAAAAGTGAAGGGCATAACTCAGAAAAATTGTAACATTATGGAAAATGACATGGTGTCAATAAGCACTGTTAATTTTGAAGGTTGTGTGGGTGTAATAATGTGAGAAAATCACAAATTTCATTTTATTCAGTCAGTATTTACACAGGTAACACAAAAATCTAACACAATGATGTGCTTCTTTTTAAAATTCAGTATATGAAAAATTTAACTCTTGTTATGAAAAGATGGTCGGCCCTCTTGATACAAAAGAGGACTCCGGTTTTTAAGAAAGTGGCAGGTTATCAATTAATTATTTGTCAATTGATTAGACCAATCAACTTTTGATTAACTAATTAGTCAATAACTTCAATCCCTAATTTGAATGCTTATGTGAATACAAGCAGACAGGAAACTGATCCAAAAGCAGGCTCATGGTCTTTAACCAAAGACAAAAGAGAAATGCTGCAACCGCTAAAATCTGACATCAGTCCTTTTTGTCAGTGTCTTCTTCAGAGTTATTCCTGTTGTTTCCCTTAGTTGTTTTTGGTTTTACAACAGCATGATGCCTAGCCGTGCTGCTGTCTTGAGTAGTCGTTCATTATTTGTGTCGGATTGAATCTCTCCCACTTGAGTTCCTGGTTTCAAGCAATATCAACAACCAGGAGGCCTGTGAGAATGATCTATTACCAAGAAATTAAAGTTTTGGACAGAAAATCTGTCAAATTTCATCATCATCATGTTCCCACAAATCTAAATATGATGAACTTTGACACCTTTCTTAAACTTTTATTAAGCTTTGTTTATTATACAAATTATAAATATTCTGCCTTGCTCCTGTCAGATCTGTAGGTCTAGTAACCTCTTTTGGTCAAACGGCTTTTTCTCTCTGCGACATTAATTTGTGGAATTCTTATATCAGGACTTGAAACTGATTGCAGACGTGGTGCCTTGTTCACATGAAGACTGATGCAGTTTCTCTCAGAAGACCAGTCCTGTAGTCATGATTAACAGCAGCCCACAATGGTTTTATGATGCCGCTTGTTTCATTGTGCTCTGTTTTAAGGTCATTTTAAGGTTTGTGTTGTATATAATATTTTATCTTGCCGGGCTGTTTTACTGTCTTTGTTAAAAGATTTTTTGGCACTACTAGCCTTCACTGGACAGTAAATTGCCAGGAAACGGGGTGGAGAGAGAGGGCAAATTGCCTCAGCAATTGAACCCAGGACAACCATTTTGAGGACTTCAGCCTCCGCTCGTTGTGCTTATAGTCTACCAACTGAACCACCCAGACTCAGCGTCTCCCATTTGCCTTTAAACTGTTTTATGTTCTTAAAAGTCCTTCTTGGGATGTGTGTTGCAAATGAGCTGAGGCTATAAATGTTCTAGTGTTTCTTATTTAAGATTACTGCCTGTTCCTGTGCAAATAACCAAGAAAGAAAGAAAAACAGAAATAATTTCTCTCTGCATTTTACAGTCTGACCTTTTCAGATCAATTGGAAGTGACTTTATATCAATGGCCTGATTGATTAGCATCAGCAGTTACTGTAAAATCATTGCTGATGTCTTTACTTCTTGGCATTGTGGTAACACTGTGACATCCTTCAACAATAAATGATTACTCGCTTTTTCATTTACTTGAGTTTTCTGGTTTGTTACTATAGTTTTTATCACCAATCTATTAAAAGTCTGACCTGCCGATTCTAATTATGGCAGCTAGAACACAAATTTTCTTCCTTTTTTTTTTTTATTTTTTTTTTACAAATACGATTTTCAGACCTTTGTGAAAGTAGGTAAGTGTAGGTATTGGCCGATCGTCTTTCACCCAAAATTCAGGAAATTCAAGAAACACACCACTTAAATAAATTGTATGTATTTCATTAACTTTTATAATTATTATTATTGTTATTGCAACAATGATGGACAGCTCCAATAAACACAAGATTCTGTCAAGTCTAGTGATGCATGATCCACTTTTTTCAATTTCAATACTGATACAGATATCTGAGGTTTAACACTGCAGAATTGACTTTTGTTTTAAACACAGATATAAATGTAATGAATTATAGATTTATTTAATAACTCTGCACCAGTATGTCACACTTTAATACACCAATAGCTTCACAAGCCTGGTCAAACGTAAAAATAACACAACTTTAATTTGTTCAGTCAGTGTAATTACAAATATAACAACCAATATAAAATAAATAATAAAGAAACTGAAACTGATAAAAACAATGGGGTGACTACCTTGGTCAAAACACAAGCTGCAACAAGCCTTCTTTAAGGTGCAATTAAGAATAAATGTAAATGTCAATATAATGTAAAATAAATAAATAATGCATAACGTCGCTCAGACCACAGAGCATAGAATTTAATTGAATAGATCCACCTTTATTGATGGGGCAAACTGTCACCAATACCCGAAGTAGAATTTATTTCAATATTGGGGCAGATACAGACATTCTACAGCCACATTCACTTCCTAGAATAGTCAAATCTCTGAGAAGTGCCAGCTGCAGATGTCTACACTGATCCTGAGAGAAGGCAGTTGTGCTGAAGTTGATTTTATTTATTTCCATGTCGTTTTCCAAAGCATTCCATTGTGAGTGGATCTCTGGCCTGGGAAGGTCCTCTCTGCCCTGAAACCATGTGAGTCACGCGCGGACAATGCGATTCTGTCTTCCTCTCAGGAATTAGGCTGGATAAATCATTCAGAGCCACCGACCCACTTTTTCCTCTGTCACATGATGGCCATAGTACTCGACCAATTAGGAGAGGTTAAAGAAGCTGTGAGGGGTTTGAGAAGCCCTTGATTGTTTTGTCTGCATCCTGTTTTAAGATAGTTGTTTTCTGTTGTAGATGTAATGGACCAGCAGAGGGCGCTGCACTCCGGTGACCTGGTCTCAGGAATCCGCACGCCTCCCGTCAGACGCAACAGCAAGCTGGCGAGCCTGGGACGCATCTTCAAGCCATGGAAGTGGAGGAAAAAGAAAAGTGAGAAGCCGAGGCCCCCTGGAGGTGAGTGGTGAGACAGACTCTGGTTTCCTCCTGCGTTTTGAGGTATCAGCTGGAGGATGGGGAAGAATGCAGCATGTTCTTGCTCAAGGTTTCTCATTTTTTGCCAGACGTTTTTTGGGCCAGTTTTCATGAATGTTTGTGTTGTTCAGTGGCTGAGAAGAAGGCAGCTGTACGGCAGAAGAGAGATGAGCTCGTCAAGCGAAGCCCCGGGGAGATGGAAACAGGTGCAAAACCAGAGATTAACCTCCCCCCCTCCCCTTCACCAAGCATGCACACAAACAGTTCTAGGCTTATCACAGTCTACTTGCTCAGCCACATGATGCCCAACTGCTAAACAGACTCAATGCTGTCCTTTCTGTGGCTTGTATGCAGAGTCAGATCTCGCTTGTGGGGGGAATGGCGAGGATCCTGACACCCCAGCCCAGTCAGACGGCGAGGACAGAGACGAGGAACTCATGGCCCCCCTGGCCAGTGCCAGTGAGGACCTGGGAAGTGATTCAGAAGCCCCAGCAGGTAGAAACCAGCAGCTGTCACAGAGGGCACAAAGATGACTTTGTCAGAAGTTATTTCTCTGAAAACCTTACAATGTTTATTGGCAAAGCTGCAGGAATCAATATTTACATTTATACAAGAGGGAAAATCAGAGTATAGATTCATCATGGACCCTTTTTTAGCCGTAAACTTTAATGGATTGTATTGCGATTGTATACAATAGACCTACAGGTGGTAGTCCAAAATTGAAGAAGAAAATGATTATGTTTAAGTATTTAGGGTTGAGGTACCATACCAGTGTGTTGGCCTATTATTCTTGTCTGAGCTTTATCACTGCTTTCCTTCTCAGTTTGGAATCAACAAATGAAATTATAGAGTAACTTTAAAGTTTGTTCCAATATTTGACTTTCAAAAAGGTCTTAAAGATGAGAAGCCATTTCTCAGTTGCTATGTCCCACACAAGACTGAAATGCATCTCCATTACAAATATGAGCACAACTTTGTTGGTATAGCACAATTTTGCAATTGTAGTGTTTTCTTTAAAAAGAAACATAGTTAAAATCACACATTAATAAATGCTGCACCATCATCCTCCTATCACTTTCTGTCATTGTCTTTTTCAATTCCCTTTGCAGAAATTCAGTTGTTGATCACATGACTTGTGTAATGTGTTTCCATTCCAGTTTTGTTCAATAGGCAAATTTCAGTATGGCCAAAAAAACCACCTCCACCCAGCGCCGAAACGGGAATTTGCTTCCATTTAGCAAATTGGTTTTGAAAATTCAAATTGCGCAATTATGTGGTCAATGGAAACGTAACTTTCTGGACACCGCTGTAGCCAAATCTAATTGGTGATATAAGACACCAAGTAACATATTCCATGAAGACATTCTCTGCCTGGCTCTGGAGTATGACAAGAACTTGAGAATACTAGAATTATGGCACTCATTATGCCAGCATGTTGGAGTAGTAATTTAATTTCTCTTTGGGATCAGTAAGGTATTTTTCTGTATTATTTGAAATTGAAATGCTGGACATAAAATAGAGAATAGTAGCTTGATCTAATTGATTGTAAATAAATTGCTGTTAACAGAAGTGAGATTTTTGTGTTCAGTATATTTAACTAAAAAATAAAAGTTTGCAGTAAAATTTGTTTCCTGAGAGGAGATGGTCCACCAGGTGGAGACAGAGACTTCAGAAACAAACCAGGCCTTGCTCCCTTTTCAGTTCAAGATGTGGAAGAAGATCCGAAGGCGGCTGGAGAAAGCAGTCAGGGCGAGGACGAAGACACAGAAGACGGGAACGTGTCACTAAGCAACTCCAGCGAGGAGCGGACGATGGAAACAGCAGAGGCTGCTGAGGCGAAACAGGAAATGGTGGCAGCCAAGCCCCAGAGACGAGCCAGCACCCCTCCTCCGCCAAGTCTTCCTGTCAAGCTGCTCACCAGGCTGGGCAGCTTAGATGGTGAGTTGACCTTGACGAACAGACAGACATGCGTTCTGGTAAGAGTGTCTGACTGTTTGCTTCTTCAGGCGCTCCTCCAGTTCCAGTGAAAAAGTCTCCCGCCACATTACCAAGGAACTTCACACTCCCCAAAGAACCTCACGGATCCCTGCTGAGAGGCAGGATCTCTACACCCACTGGCTCTCCGCACCTTGGGGCCCTTCACCAGCCACTGCCCCCCAGCTGCATCATTGAGGAACTGCATCGTGCCCTGGCCACCAAACACAGACAGGAGAGGTCAGCCTAATGTTGGTGTTGAAATGGAAAGAGATTTTGGGAAAGTTTTTAATTTAATGACTGAAAATGTTCTAGATACAGGGTTTCGGATGTGAATATATCTCTTGACCTTTTTTCCCCATATTTGGTCGCTTCATAGCCACAAACTTCAGTATAGTCATAATTGTAATTGTCATAATTGATAGGAAACAATTCAGAGTTTTTCCAGTTACTTTTAAGAATGAAAGTCTGGAAAGTGTGTCATGTGTTTTTGTTCAATTCCCCCGGGGTCAAACCTTTGCATAAGGTTTGACCCCTGAGCCAAATACATCGTCAGATCTTTTTGGGTTAAGTCTCTAATGATGTTTACAGGTTTACATTTCCCTATGAAATAATGTTTTCTGGGGTTTTTTCAGAAAATAAATAAAAGCTTGAAATGTTTTTGCCCATTCCTTCTTCACAAGAGCTCAGTGTTAATTACATTTGAAAAAATAAGAAGTGAAAAACAGTTATTTAAAACACTTAAAAAACCATGTACCCCTTTTTGTAGACTTCAACATTGTACAGTCTTTTGGGGTTGGTCTCACATAAGTAACCCAAAAAAACAGTTTGTGGTTGTCTCACAAACTGTTAAAGCCCAGTTCACACGGCATGATTTTTTGCCCTGATTTTCCCCTTATAACAACATGATCAAACCTGTTTTACCTACGATTTTCTGCTCTTGTGTGGTCTCAGAATTTGAAAGTCGGCCGACAATTCTAAAATCATGTAGTGTGAATGAGGCTTAACATTCCTGCTTATTTTTAATTCAGCATTTTAATTGTTTTTGTTTTTAATTGTTTTTGCATCGATCAAAACATTTTTTTTCCTTTGCTGCTTTACCAAAGATGACAATGAAAGATCCATCTTGTGACATGTGATTCAAGTTTCCAGACGAAGGAAGCCCGCTGTTCCCCGAAGCGCAGAGCGGATGGCCGGCTGTCTCGGACGTCCAGCATGGAGAGGGAGTCGCTTGGGGAGATGGACGGCAAGAAGAGATCAGACGAGAACAAGGAGAACTGTCGCCTGGATCAGTACACCAGCGACCAGGACAGCTGGAACGAGTCGGTAATCTCTGGTAGGTGTGCTGGCACCAGAGTTGTGCCTTAATATTTTCTTTTCTTTCTCCCTGTTGCGTAGCGCACAAAGCTAACTAAATGTAGGCGCCATTCCAGAGGAATGATTAAGCAATCTAATCTTTGTTGATGGCCGTTCCAGCCAGGGAATGACAGGCAGATTAGAAGCGATGATGAACGGCACACTTGCTAGCGTGAACTTCCAGCTGCCTATCAGCATCTGCTGTGGTGGCCTAATTCCTGGACATCTAACAGTGACCAGGGCAAAAACTGTTAAACTGTTGGGCTGCAACATTAGCACAGATGTAACAAAAGTCCGGTTCCAGCATTTGGTTGATTGGATGTAGATATCTAGTGGCTACAAAAGCAATGATGCCAATCTGGGATGAATATTAATTAAATTTATTTAACATTTTACTTTTCAAATTGTATATGTATGCCTCCGAGGTATTTTTCTGTTACAATGTGTAAACTTCCACCTTCACTCTCAGAGTGTTGAAGTTCCACACGACATCACTTATTTGCTGCTGCTCGCTTGTGCAGTGTGAAGGAAAGAGGGAGAGACTCTGCAGCTGGGCCTCTACAGAGTGCAAAGTATGAGATGCAGGTGATCGGTTTTTGTGATCGGCAATAAGAGATGGTGATCAGCGATCACTGATTACATACTGTTTCACAGAAATTGACTGATCATGATCAGTGGCCGATCGATCAGCACACCTCTAGAGGTTTTGTATCTTTTTAGGTGAAGTTGCTGGAGTTGGACTATTTCATCTTAAAACATCAGAATGAGGTGTTTAATATTCACCCAGTCAAGAACCATAGACTTTTAAGATGTGAATGAGGGACCCTTATCAAATAAAAGTAATAGAATTGTGATGAAAAACTTGTATTTTCAAAATCCTCTGGACTTTTCTCTGACAGTAGACTCTTGATGGCCAACAAATTGTTAGGCTTATGGAGCACTTACTTTAAACTACCCTACTTAATATACCTTTTCCATCTAATTAATGAAATCCTCATGGGAAAACAACTTACTTTTACCCAGGTAGTCTTTTATATCAAAATATTCCTAACACTCATGCTAATATCTGGTTAAATATCATGTGGCTTATTGGTTGAACCAGGTGGTTTGTTCACAAATGCATCTGTAAAGCAGGAGGTGATGATTATTACATTATTACAAAGCTCTCAAAGTTGTTCAGTTTGGATCCACTGACATCTAGTGGCTAAAATTTGAAACCTGGAAAACAAATTCCATAAGTTTTCCTTAAGTTCTAAGGGACCGTCTTTACAGGGGAAGCAGCACCTTCAGCGTTAATAACATGGACATTTTTAAACAAATGCACATCTAAGAACCTTACTGTATATTTCCTATTAGCACTGTAACCTATCTTCTTGATATGATTTTAAATTAATAGTTTAACAGTAGATTGATTTTCGTCAGAAACATTTCATATTTATATGGATGTTTTTTAAATGTATATCTGTTTTTCTTTGAGCATTTAAAATGCTACTTTACTTTGTAACACATGAACTTAGAGAAAAAATATTCAATGAATGGAATTTAGGGGAAAAAACAATTATTATTTTTTAGAACTTACACTTTTATTATTTTTCCAGAGTAATTATACAGCCATACATCAGTAGTACATAACACAAGTGTTGACAATATGAAGTTTCCCATAAAATAAACATTTTAGCATGACATCTTACGACCTCAGCATCACATCTGTAGACTCGTCACTATACAACTCTAAAATAAGGATACACTTTGGGCTGGATAGCTAAACACCACATGCCAAAAGACAAACTTGTTGGACTAAAAACAATTATTATTATTATTATTATTATTTTGGCAGCTTTCCACAAATAAATGTCTGTTTTATTCAATTACATATATTGAGAATATATGACAAGATATCATAATGACAAGTTTTTTAATAAATACAAAGATTACAAAGACATAATTATAAAATATAGTGCAACTAATTAATGACAGCAGTGGTGAGAATGGTAGTTGGTCCAGTCTGTACTCTCTCAGAATCAACAGCCCCTTCAGTTCTGCACTTGTCTTTTCATTCACTGTTTTTCTGGTAACTTAATCTCTTCTTTCTCTGTTTTTTGTTGGACATTAGAGCTTTATACATTTTTATTTAAAGTGTAAGTATTTTGTGTTCTCCAGGCACGTAGTGTCATTTTATAGCACAATCAATTATCTATGCTACCTTTAGTTGTTATAAAATTGATGTATATATCAAAAGTGATTTAAAAGAAATTTTACTTTGTAATTTTACGCCTTAAAATTGGGCCTTTGTCTCTTTCTGAAACTCCACCTTCAGAAAGTCATCACAACATGGCTCCTCTATTAACCCTTTAACAATGTTTTGCCAGCATTGCTCTGAGAAGTAGCTCCTATAATGAGCTCAGCTTATGCACAGATCCATCAGGTGTTTGCTAATTGCTGCTGGCTAGTCTGAAGGAGCTGAGTTGGGGAGTGGTGGGGAGGCCTGCTCTGTGAGGGTTAGAAACTATAGCTCAGAGGAGAAGCTGTGCTTCAAAGGCAGACCTAGGTCCACCCAGGTGTTCTGCACAGATTAATGGTTGCCATGGAGATTAAAGTATTTCTCAAAGTTGCATGAAAGAATCAAGGCAACACTCCAGGTACGTTTCTGAAGAAGGAATAACATTATAAAATTATGTAAAGCTCATAAAAGTTGATTTTTACATAATACTGCTGCTAGTATTTGGCAGCTTTGACCCCCTGTCTTCCCTGTAAATCTGGCCATGATGGCGGCTGAAAAACTACCATTCCCTTACCCAAAGTATGCTCTGAACTTCAACAGGAACACTCCCCCGCAGGATGAGGAAAGAGCTCCTGGCTGTGAAGCTTCGAAACAGGCCCAGCAAACAGGAGCTGGAGGACCGCAACATCTTCCCGGTTCGCAGCGACCAAGAGCGACAGGAAATCCGCCAGCAGATAGAGATGAAGCTGGCCAAGTGAGTCGCTGTGTGTGGACCCAGCTCAGCATACCGTCAGACCCCCCACCCCTCTCATCACCTCATGTATGTTGGCTCATTTCACATCACATCGCTCGTTTGTCTACATTTTATTTGCTTTTGTCTTCCTTTTGTAACACCTAACATCCCCATAAGAAGCACTCACTCTTTCCTTATTCATAACAATGCATTGTGGGGAATATTGGTTTTCATGAAAAAGCACAACTAATTTTTTAGTCATCTTCAACATTAGGGTGATATGTCAATATAATATATAGGACTGGATGATATGGACTATGATGTTGTACTGTTGTGATAACGATAACAATGGTGATTAAAACATTTTTCTTTTATATATCACTAAGCTGGTTTGAGTAATGCCGTTTAATCATGTTATCAAATTTATTAATATTTATTGATGCTCTTGAAATACAAACAGTAGACAAAAATCATAAAAATAACACCGATGATAATAGTTTTTTATATGAAGTGAAATTTATGAATATGAATTTATCGGAGCACCTATTTCCTTAATTTGGGGAAATCGATGATCGGCCGATCTTTGCATTTGAAACCAAAGGTCTGAAAACCAGCCCTTGTCTCCTTCTACTCAGAGGACTGACCGTCCTGCAGGTCACGTCTGCATGTGCACAGTTAGCAGTAGCCACCCCACTGTTTACAAATGAGCAACTTTTTCACTACGTTTAGCAACTTTTCAGACAACACCAATCTGTATTGCCTAAAATCAGAATTGGCGGGTCAGCCTTTTAAAGATGGATGATTAGACAAAAAAACTGCAATCATAATCATAATGCAGTGTTGCTTTTGAATGATATTTAGGGCAGACGCAGGTTTACGTTGACAAAGATTTCATCGTTAATAGTCTGCACTTTTCTGAGTTTCTTTATTTTTCTTTCTAGTACTGGCCTTTGTGCTGCAGAATAATTCCTGGAGTGAGGAAGGGGATTTTCTGAAATGCTGAGGTGGACTGAACAGAGCAGTGTGATCGGATTTGTCAATGTGTGCTCTTATTACAAGGACTCTGATTAGGCTGTTTTTCTGCAAAGACTGACTCTGCTACCACAAGTTTAGTTACCACATCAGCATTTATACCTGAAATCTGTAACAATTACATCATAATTTTCAGAGTTGCATAATAGATGTGTGCTGAACAGAAAATTAGGAGGTATATCAACTTTTTGGCCTCACACATTTAACTTTGCTTTTGTAAACAACTTGCATGTTCTGCAGTTCACAAGCAGTTCCAGAGTTTCTTAACAAACTGCTCACTGAAAACATGCTCCAAATGGAGACTGGTCTTTTTACAGAAACAGACTAACTCCATTTCTAGGTGAAAATACAGAAATTATCATTGTTGTGTGTGTGTGTGTGTGTGTGTGTGTGTGTGTGTGTGTGTGTGTGTGTGTGTGTGTGTGTGTGTGTGTGCGTGCGCGCGCGTGCGCGTGCTACACTTGATGGAGAGGAACTATTCCTGCATGTCTTTAATGCAGTTTGATTTGTGATTTTAGTGCAGAAAAGCAAATAGCAGGAATAAAAATATTGCAGACTTGAAGGAGTTGCACTACTTACAGATTTCCCTCCTGAGTGTTGTGTAAGTTAAATAATTTGGTGACCTCTTGTTTGTGTAGCATTTAGCTGAACAAGAGCTAAAAATCCCCCTAAACTAAAACAGAATATTTCATTCAATAATTTGTTTTAAAGGTTTTGATTACAGATAGGGATGTTTCAGTGACACTGCTGATTGAACGTTATTGGAATCACTAACTCACGCACCAGTTACAAAGGTTAAAGAAACAGCATTTATTTCCCTTTATCTCCGAAGTTAGAAGGTATCCATAAAGAAGTCGATGTCAGATCGTCAGTCCTTAAAACACCATATTAGGTCAACTGTAACTCCAGAGTTTTCCCTGTAAAGAACACAGCATAAAAATCTATCTGTGATGACCATATAAAAGATTAAAGTCTGTGGAAGGAACCAGCAACAAGACTTTTAGAACCTCAAATGCTTCAGCCGCAGCTGTCACATATTGTTTGAAAGGAGAAGTGTGTGACTAAATGTTTTGTTAGTGTTAGACAAATATTTTGACAAAATATTATATAATATATAACGCAATACGTCACAATTCTTCAGCATTTCATCTGTTTTTGCTAGTTAAAACACAATACAGAGGCTGCAGGCGTGAAATAATCAGCTTCCACTTTAAGCCAAATCTTTTTAAACAGGAATAGTTTCTGTCATTTTTTGGAGTACTTTCATGAGTGTATTGTACATCTGAATATGGCCACAGAATATAAAGTAGCTAATATGAAATAACTGGTTAACCCAAATTTCTTAGCTTGTGGGGTCATATTCACAATGACTAGCTTGTGGTTAGCATCTGCAAGCTAACCACAAGCTTGCACTTTTAAACCCTCTGGCGGTTTAAAAGTGGTTTTAGTCTCTGTGTCCTACCGGAGGTTTGATGCGATCCATTGACAAATCATATGCTCAGTAATTTCTTTATCAGGGAAGTGTGTTAGTGTTTTAAAATCTGTGATGATAATGTGAAAGCTAGCACAAAGCACCAACAGTAACAGATGATGCACTCACATTCTGTTTGAGCCTGCTGAGCTCTAGCTTGTCCTGAAAGCACCATATTATGTCATTGATAACTTGACTGTGTAAATGAGAGGACATGAAGGAAGGGATCAATTTGTAGGCCTGGTGTGACCTTATTGAGTCAGTAGTGTTTTAGTTTTACCCTGTGGGATCCACAAATGAAGCTTGTGGAGAGTTGTAATGTCAGTAAGTGAACATGTGCCAGGAAATGCACACGGCCACAAATCAGCAAATATATCTGACTGAATGACTTCCCAGTTTTAATTTATTAAAACTGGGAAGTCATTCAGTCAGATTATTTTGGTTTTATTTTCTCCTTCTAGTCAGATACTGGGATGGTTTCTCGGGGATTCCCCTAGAAAACTTGCTAAGCCCCGTGGTTTTAAATATATTAAGGAGCATTATATGACACACTTATCATCCCAAACACAGCTTATGTAAACTGAGCTGCTGATTAGTCTTGACTCTTGTGTAATAAAAACAGGAAGAGATCAATTTTGTGTCATGGAAGGACAATGTGACTGGATGAAGCAGGGATACGGACAGAGTGTACACAGTGTTAGGTAGGACAGAGGTCAGAGGTGACAGGCTGCTGCTCATGCTGTGCTGCATTACTGCTGTGATTAGTTGTCACATCGCTCCTCAGAAATCAAGAAACCAATGATGAATTTCTGTTATCACTTTCAAGATGTAATGAAAGCAATGATAATTTTTTTTATATATATACTGTAATTAGGAGAGACCAAACTCTACCTTTATATTTCTTGATTCCCTTTTTTCAGAAGTTAAAATTAAGTTAACACTGAAAAAAGAGAATAATTGATCCAACTTAAATAAATTACTTCAGTTGGTAACAAGTACTTGAATTAGATTTATATGAATTAAGTTTATGAAGTACTCATCTTCCATCCATCCATCCATCCATCCATCCATCCATCCATCCATCCATCCATCCATCCATCCATCCATCCATCCATCCATCCATCCATCCATCCATCCATCCATCCATCCATCCATCCATCCATCCATCCATCCATCCATCCATCCATTTTCTATACACCCTTGTCCCTAGTGGGTCGGGAGGGTTGCTGGTGCCTATCTCCAGCTAACGTTCTGGGCGAGAGGCGGTGTCACCCTGGACAGGTCGCCAGTCTGTCGCAGGTACTCAAATCTTCATAAACCAAAAGTTGTCAAATGCTAAAAATCTCTGTAGGTCCAGGCTGTGTGGAAACAAAAATCTCTGCTTCTCAAAGACAAGTCTTCTTTTCAAAATCTGTTCATATGATTTGTTTTTATTTATAATTGGGCTGCACCTTACTCATTGACCTTCTAATGTGCTAATGTGTCCCTTGTCTTTACTCTGAGCGATTCCAAATCCAGCGTGATCCATACCGAACAGAGGATAAAAATAAAGAGTAACTTTGCTGTAATCCTTTGAGCTTTGTTATTGTCGGCAAACGATGGTAGAAATGTCAGAGAAAATACTATTTCCATAGCTTCTTTTTCCCTTTAGACACCTCACTGGTACTGCAAATAGCTAACTGAAGAGCAACTAAACACCAAATCAACTTTTGTTGCAGATAAACTGTCCAGATTTGTCTTAAGGTTGCTATCATTATTTTTCTGTTTAAATTGTGATATTTTCATGAAAACGTGTTTAATTCTGCAATATTTGGTCTAAATCCGTTCCGTCTTGGTGGCTACTACAGTTGGGTTTTCAGATCGGTTACAGCAGTACAACTAGGTTGATGTCTACGTAACGTTGGGGTGTAAAACCATCTCACTGTTCAGTTGAAAGAATTGTGAGTGTGGGGACCGATAACGATGTTACCAAGTGTTTTTCATTCAGTAACAATGTCCCATTGAAGAGTGCGAGGTTCTCATGTAGCTATGTAGTAAAAGATGCAATTTTTAGTTTTTGACCAACTGGTTATCGGTCAGGCCAACAAAGTTAAAGATCACTCTGTTCTGATCCCAGGTTGTTTTCTCAGCATATCTTCAGGATATTAAGTGCTTAGAATTCTTTTAATTGCTCCACTGTCTTGTCAACAAACCTCTTTGAAATTTTATTGAATATTATTGGAATGGCACTTTGAAATTGACAGTGCAGGAGAAGCAACATTTGCTCTTGGGTAGCTTGAGAAGCAGAAGTTGTTCACCAGTGTCCCATGCTGAGTGTTGCTGTGGAACTCACCAGGTGTTGGCCTCTCAGCTCGTAGAGTGACGGACTGCAGGACTGAGGCATTAACATGACTGAGTCACCACTGAGCACAGCTAAGGCGCGCCATTGTTTTTGGGGGGCGGCGGCGGCCCGCTGACCTCTACGGTCTGCCAGAGGATATTATGAGTCCCTCCTGGTAGCCGCTCTCTAAACATCCATTCTGTCCCAGCGGTTGTGTTGCCTCTGCATGAATTATACTGATTGTGTCACGCTGACAGAACACAGCAGAGCCATGTTTGTGGAGGCGGATGGAACTAATTGTCCTGTTTTAGGTTCAAGTAGCTGCGCTGCTGTCTGTGCAGCTTCAGGAACAGAACAGCCTAAATCACAGCCAAACAACAATCCGCTGTGAGCACACCGAATGGAAAGCAGGGTATCAAGGCATTTGTCTCATTTAGCATTTAGCTTGACGTTATTCGCAGTGTTTCCATTACAAATGTGCATAAAACTTTGTTGATATTCCACTAATGTCGAAAAACACAATTTTGCAATTGTGGTGTTAAGAAACACAGTCTTCCCAAAATGCACTTTGATTTCTATACATGAGCAGAACTTTAAATTCTTCTACTAAACTTATTATAGACCTGTTATCCTTCAGAGGATGTTCCCTGATGATTCAGAGCTTTGCCATAAATGCAAAATACATAGGGGCACATTTAATTGGTTCATCTGATGATGATACAAGAGATCGTTGGTAAGCAGTTCCTGCTGATCCCCTCCTTCTTTCTTTTTAATCCTGCTCCAGACATTCTACTTAATGCAGATACTAAATTTTTCTTGTAATTCTCTTATTTCTGTCCAAGAAATGTTTACTACTGAGATGGTCAGCACCACAGGCCGCTATAGTTGATATGTGGATATCACAAATCTCTGATTTTATCCCAGTTGAAAAACTGACTCACGATCTTCATCAAATTCTGGGGGATCTGGAACCCACTGCAATCTTACTTACATAGACTTTGATATTAACTGGAAATGAGGACTGACCACTCCACCCTTTTTTTTTTTTTCTTTTTTTTTTTTACATTCAATGTGTCACTCACTTTGCTGCCCTTTGACAGTTTAATGACTAAAAACACTTAACAAATTTATCACAATAAATGATATGCAATATGATAAATTCCCACCCTTATATTCTGTATTAGAATATGGGACAATCAAGCAGCATTGTCCCATGCATCTTGGGACAATGCAGCATGGGAATGCAGCAAGTAAAAAGCTTCTCAGGAAACCCAGCTGACTGCATCATGTTGACTTTGCATCATTCCCTCAGCTGTATCATAGCTTTGAGACATTATATATTTGAGTGAATCCATCAATGAATGCATGCATTTAGTTTTTAATATTAAAGATGATGCCCAGCTGACATATATTCCTGTTGTGAAGTCCAGTTGAGCAGCTGACACATTGCTCTGGCCTACGTTGCCTCAGTGTGCTGCTCTGCAGCAGAATGCAGAGCAGTAGGCGAGCCCTGCTACAGCAGAAGGGAACCCTCTCCTTCTAAATTTAGCAGTGCAAATGGTGCATCAGCACCCATAATCAATGGCCTGTTTACGTCACAGCTGAGCTCGCCCCGTTCTGTCTGCAGGATTCCTCTGTGGAGCTGGCTTCAGCTTTACTGCATTGCTATAACCCCCCCTCCCCCCCATTTACTTTATAGGCTCTTGTGCGAGAACTCGTGTTTGTGAACTCAGCTAAAGGCATTGTTATATAAGTGTGAAATCGCCATGGCAGCAGAGAAGTTCTGCAACCCAACTGGAAGTGGTTATGAGGCTAAAGATCGTCCATCTAATGAGCGATTAAAAAAAAAAAAATCCCTGATTGTTCTGCTTAGAAGAGTTGATTCTTTTCACTTTGCTACCTTCTATATGGTTTTTTGAAGAACAATTTTATTTAGAGAGACTTCAGTATCCATTTTATTTGTTGTTTTAGGGGTTTATTCAATTTTGGATATTGTTACCTTCCT
This sequence comes from Poecilia mexicana, assembly GCF_051168715.1. NCBI lineage: Eukaryota > Metazoa > Chordata > Actinopteri > Cyprinodontiformes > Poeciliidae > Poecilia > Poecilia mexicana. The sequence goes on from NW_028263374.1 coordinate 1,576,641, forward strand.
AAAATAATGGCTGAAATCATTTTTGCCAAAAGAAATTTTAGCAAAAGAAAAACAAAAAACCTAAATCACTGCCAAAAAAAAAAAAAAAGATGTACATCATTATTTTAGGAAGGTGACAATATTTAAAATGTCTTCCAGTTCTAGTGTTAAATGTTCGTTATAATTTGAAGTTTATTGAAGTTAGAGAGGGTGTACTTGCATTATTATACCATTGCCATTTTATTACTTGGTCAGATTATCATCCAGCAACATTTGTTACTATGACTGGCTTAAGGGTGGATGATTAAAACCACTTTGTCTGGCAGATAAGATGACTTTGTTCATCTCATCTGCTAATGATGATAATAATGATAATAATGATGTTCAGGTATCGTTCCAACTTGTACACCCAGTTCTTACTTTTACAAGTGATAACTTTTTTTATGTAGTAAAATCATTACACAATAGGAATTGAAAAGTACTTTACTGACCAGTCAGTATTTTACTGACCCCAACTTCTAAGAAAAAAATTTTCAACCTATTTTCAGAAGTGAAGAAGCCTTTTGGACAAAAGGTAAAATACATCTCTAGAAATGTTTCTAGAGATTAAATTTTATATTTTGTAGATTTGTTTTAAATAAGGATGTGTGGAAGTAGGCTGTGAAGTAATCACCCTCCGCTAGCGGGTCATTAGCCTCTAGAGGCTAAGATTTGCCATTAGCTCTGCAGAATATATGTTGAATAAGTTGTTTCTGTATGTTTCCAGTAGGGCTGAAACAATGATTTGTGATGAATGAATGAAATAATTGTCAACTAATTCAGGAATCGATTAATCGCTAACTGGACTATGCAGACTCTAAAAAAGGCAATTTACTGAAGAAGAGAAGAAAATATAAATCTATAAGACCTGATAATGTTAATGCAATGTTTACCAGTAATATTGTCCTTTCATTATATTGTGCAGATCTAATGATCTTATTGAGAAAGAGCAATGTACGGCTAAAATACAAAATGAAAAACAAATGAATTTGAGACTCTTGCTCAAGCATCCATGCAAGCCTCTAGCCAGAAATGTATCCTACTGAGACAATAGTGATTATATATGAAGTATAAAAAAGACATTTAAGTAGCAGTGACAATGACTATGTCAGGTACCCGGTAAGCCTGTAAAGGACCCAATAATTGGATATTTGTGGCCCAGGGACTTATTTCTGCTGACAACAGAAGTTGGCTGTGTGAAGCAGCTGTCCAGGGCTGCTATAAATAACTCTGAAACCCTCAGCCCACACAACAGCTGACTAAAGGATGGATGGCTGTATCAGCACTGAGGAATCCCAATGCCAGAAGCTGAACCAGAGCTGGGTTTTGCTCTCCCCTCAGTATTGAAGCACATTGTGCTCAGACAGTAATACACAAAGATCAAGTATTTCAACTCAAGCAATTTAAACATATTTTGATCATATACAGTATCATTTTGATCAAGTGTATTTACCACTATGGCAGTTTCTAGGCAACTAAGTCTGTCACATGTTGACAAGCTGCTGTATTTCTGAGTTTCGTAATCTGTTTCACCCCAGATGAAATATTAATTCCTGCTCTGCAGAGGTCACCCTCCCTCTTACGTATCCTATTCTCTGGGTAAAAGTAAGGCGGTTTAAAAAGTTCTCATTCCCACAAAATCCCAAATGCCTGAGTGCTCTGCTTTCATAACTATAAGGTGAATGTACATAGCAACATCCAGGCTCAAAACATTTATTATGAAACATACAAAGTGTTACTGAAGGGACAATCGGGTGCTGTGCAAGGCAAAAAGAAAAAGTACTTTGTAATAGAGATGCTGGTTTCCTTTTTGTCTTTTTGGCTTGTGGAAGTTTTTTTTTTTTTTTCAACTGCAGTGCATTTTCTGATCAAGACTGCAGATAATGTTATCAACAGTCCTTTGTTCAAAGTTACTAAAAAACATAAACTTGTGCTTACAGAAGTTGCATGCTGGTGAGTGGGATTGATCATAGAGTGCAAAGTTATTCATTTTTATGAAAAATCTGAAAAGTGTGACATACATTTATTTTTAGCCTGCTTTACTCAGATACCCCTAAAAATCATTAAGTGCAACCAGTTGGAGGGTTGTTTTTGTTATCCACATTACATATTATGCCAGAGTTAGCCACTTTGGCTAGTTTTCATCTGCAGTCCCACAAGATACAATCAATATAAATACAATAAACACAGCACGTCGACTATTCAGCTTCAGATGAAGAATGGGAGAACCTTAACGCTGCTTATCACATGATCCACACTCGACATAGTGATACCCAGGGCCAATATCATGCTGTGGGGAATGCAGTTGTTTAGCAGAGGCAATGAGGCTGGTCAGAGTTGAGGTTGGATTAACCTAAACCCAGAAAATCCTAAAAGAAAACTTGTCAAGGGACACAAAACTACAAGCCTATCCACTCCAACAAAACAACAAACCTAAACGTAAATCCAGAGCTGCAGTGGAGTAGTTTAGGTCAAAGCATATTCAGGTGTTAGAATGGCACAGTCCAAGTTCAGAGCTAAATTCACCTTAGTAACCGTGGCAAGATTTTGAAATGGACTTCCCCCAATTATTTCTATCTAATTTCACTGATCTTGAGCTTGTTACAAAGATGGATGGGCAAAATTGTTAGGATGTGTGCAAAAAGTTTGGTAGTGTTGATTGCAGAGAGAGGTTGCACAAAGGGGGGTTAAAAAGCGTCAGTAAAGTTTGGTTCTGGTGTGACAAAAGATGAAAGGGAATTAATAGTTTTGAAAGTCAGATCCTTTTAGCATTTCAGTCTACTGTCTATGTTGCTAATGGTAGCAGTTGCTAAAAAGGTCTATGCCTCCAAGTTGCCTGAAAGTTCCATAACCTTTCTACCTATGCCAGATATACATTACATCATACATGTTTCGTAATCATGACGACTGTGGTGTCACCAGAGACCGATTTCCAGTTCCAATGGTCCTGTTATGGTGAGCAACATCACAACTGGGCGTCATTCCAATTTCAGTGTTGGAGTTGGCAGATACTGTACTGTGGAGCGGTTGGAGGGAGGCGAGCGCCCGATGAGACAGCCTGTACATACATGGCCTGAAGTAAAATCCTCAAATTATATGTTGCCACCATCCCTGTCCCAGAAATAGCAATTAGAATTGTACAATGTCTTTTATTCGAGGGATCTCACTGCAAGAACCCTCTAATTGAAATGTCAGAAGTCTCTCAGCCTTGGCGCCCACTCAGAGCATTGTTTGTTTCCCTCTGCTTCCCAACCATTCCCAAATAAGGGTTAACCAGCAGCAGTCATGGATGTAACCCATGACTAGAGTGCTATAAATGAACAGATACTGTATGTTGGAAGTATTTTCGTCATAAAAGATTTACAGTTTGGTACAAACCATTACTGGTCAGCTCATTTTTACTACTCGCTAAAGAAATATAATTGGATTAAGATTAAGATTCAAACAGGTACAATCATTAGTCAATCAGTCAAATGAGTTATTTGCATAGCACAGGCAGTTCAGAGTGCTTTACATCATAAACATGTTCTGGTGCGGTCAACAGTTGTGAAAAGCAGTAACTTACTTGGCATTTTGTCAAGTAACATGCTTAAAATGATCAATTCACATCAAATATGTTGGTTAAATGTTCCATTTATTGCGGTTAAGAAGCAGCTCTAGATGATTGAAAGGAACTCAGTGTTTCAGTTGATTTGCAGTTTTTTTGTTTTTTTTTATGGGATGACTGTGGCTGTGTGGGTAGAGTAGTCGTCTTGCGATCAGAAGGTTGTAGGTTTGATTCCAGCTTCCTCCTGCTTCATGTTGATGTGCCCTTGGGCAAGGCGCTTAACCCCAAATTGCCTACCGATCTGTGTATCGGTGTATAAATGTGTGAGCATTTGTGAGTGTGAATGTGGCTCCAGTGTAAAGCGCTTTGAGTGGTCAAAATGACTGGGAAAGCACTATATAAGTTCAGTCCATTTACCGTATGTGTTAGCCTCAATTTACATACACACATTAGTGCTACCCATTATATCTCGTGATAATAACCTCCTTATGTTTCCTTTTAAATTGTATTGTATTTTGTTTGTATTGTACTTTGTTTTAACGCCTCATTTAACTTGTTCCATAATTTTACACCACATTCATTGGGTCCACTGAGCAGGATGCTTATCACTCTTGGATTACATATTTCCTGAATGTACCTTCAACTTCACATGCTGGCGTATGGTAAACCCATGAATAATCTTCTGATTTCAAAATTGTGGTAGTACTTTAATGTTGGGATGAAGAAAAAGCAATATGACATGTCCATTGGCCTTTGGCTGTCAGTTAAGCATTGTGACCAAAAATAAAAGGGAACCAAAAGGCTAGGAAGTGAATGTGCACGTTCTTACTGAACTTAGTGTTTACCTTTTAGCACTAATGCTTTTCAAAAAACTAGAAATAAGTAATACCTGAGAATATCTCCTAAAGTTTGGTTTTGTGTGTAAGTATCAGAAATGGCAACTTAAGTTTGAGACTGTAGCTCGAATTACACTTAATTAGGAGAAATAAGACTTCAGACTTCAACCCTAAAGACTTGAGACTTGGACTCCTTGTCAGAGACTTGAGTCCTATTAACATATATTAACAGACTGCAGCTGCTGCGCCTGTCTTACTGTCAAAAGATAATTTTGATCATTAGAGTTGGTGGATTATAGGGTGTTAATGGCTCATAATAATATCTTCATGTTAGCTTAATAATAGTGACCACATGGATGTCTCTCCAAATGAACACCATATTAAATTACTGGATTGTTTAGAAAATAAAAAATATATAATTTACCTCCTAAATTCTTGTTTTTAAGCTAGCAGCAACATTACAAGGAAAATTGTACTTCCGGTTTCCTACTTTCAGAAGATCACCACTCTTCCCATTGCTTACTACACCATACCTTGATCATTGTGCAGTAGTTTATCTATCGTTGTTTAAAAGCTTTAAATGTGGATTTATGACACGGTTTCTGAATATTATTTTAAAACTTTAAGCTAAGCATGAGCAGAAAAAATGCCTCCAAACACTATTTAGTTCAATATATGATTAACTGGACAATGTGAAGGCATTGATGAACAATGACAAAATAGCACTTTGATTTATCCATAAATCCAACATTAACAGGTTCTCATCTCTTTCTATTATTTTTCTTAGGCATAAGTGTCTATTTATCCTTCTTATAAGGTAAATACTACATTGAATTAATTTTCAAAATAATATATCAGTTTTTTGGATGGTGAATTAAATTTTAAATAATGAAAAGGTTATTCTTCATATTACATAAAGATTTAAAGATATAATTACTAAATGTTCATGTCATAATATGTGCCTAAGGACAAATAGTTCAGATTTAGAATCATAACCTACAGCAATGCAAGGCTAGGAGATATAAGACCAAACATCTTCACATGTAAAACATGTACTATCAGAACGTGTTCTAAGCTTTCTCTTTAAGGCTGTGCCATATTGGATTTGGACATCTAACCAAAACCACCTGAAGTATTTTCTGTGTTGAGAACCTATACCTCAGAAACAGCCACCTAAAGGCTGGCTAATGTTGCATCAGTCTCCTGTGGTGTCAGAAGCTAGACCCTGCTGTTTGAGGTCGCCACCTCCACACTGTGCTCCCTGTGGGAGGGTTAACATCCAGACATGATCTCTCAGTTGACCTGCAGACCTACTGCAAAGGCCAAAACCTTGGACACAAACTGGTTAGATAAGACATTGATTCAGAGTTTCATGTCGATAAGCCTTTGAAAAGGTTATACAATGTAGATGCAAGAATCAAGACTGTTTTTGTATCTTGACATTTATGAGTAAAGTAAGGAAGAAAGAAAGGCACACCACATTTCCTGACCTATGGTCTCACATGAATCCGACCCAGTAATAAAGGAGTACAACTGAGCAGAATTTCCTAAATAAGCAGCATCTGGTTGGCTGTTTGAGAAGTTTAGTTCCAGTGAATGCAATCCTTGGCACAACTCCCTCTAACTACTGTCCCATCCCCCCGGGCCATCCTGGACTCACTCTGAATCCACATCCGGCTGCGACACTGTCGTCCTCAGACTCTGTCACTGTAGAGATGGGAGTGAGAGATTAGGACACGTCTCGGTGAGCACGAACAGGCCAGCGGTGTTCGACTCATCCCATTCTCCTCCAGTTTTGATGAGCTGACATTCCCATCAGCCCTACTCTCGCAAACAGCTCATCGCTTTGACATGCTGGTGAGTTCTCCAACCGGCGAGAAACTTTTACCTCCAGCCAAGCAGAGTGGGTGAGGACTCGTGAGGCACAGATTGATGCAGGAGGCTGTGACTAATGCCCATTTGTTGGCCAACTTGAAATCTTACTAACTCACACTTGCCTTTGTGATGTTATTGTTAGATGCTTTTAAAGCACAGCAGTAATATTTCCTAATGTAGCATACTTCTGATCCAGCTTTTCTGACCGCAACTGATTTTGATTCTCTCCGTCAACTGAGGCAAATCTTATTGACCTGAAATGTTTTCAGGCTGTAGCTCTGCTTCATTTAGCACACTGACTCGCTTTGAGTATTGCCATGTCTGTGGTCTTGTTTATTAAGCCACAAGTAATCCCAGTCACAGCTGAAGCCATCACAGGGCAGGGAGATTATTTTAGACATGCACTCTAGATGCCTTCCACTCTTTCATTGCTCACAAGGCATTGGACCAAATGTTGCAGACCTTACTTTGTTGTCTTTTTCATAGTCTGAACTCACGTTTCAGTAAGTGAACATGAATTAAGTTACTAGGTATATTTTCATCCAATTGGCATGCAAATTTTAAGAGAACCTTTGAAATGTCACACATAAAGGAAAATTAGAATCAAACAGAATTGCATAGGAAACCAACTGCCATGGTAATAGTTAAAGGAGTAACATCTAGGCATCCCTCACCCCAACGACACTACCCAGATCCATGTGTCACAACCTTTGGTAAGGATTATCATAAAAAAATAGGAAATAGTTTATTTGTCTTAAATCTGCGAACTCTGGTGATATTTTAGATGCATAAGAAATTTTTTCAAGAGATAAGCATATGTAAAAAAAAAAAAAGAAAAGAAAAAACGATGAGAAATGCTGGAACATTGTGCAGACCACAAAACACGATCGACTTTGTTTTTTGAGAACACTAGAGTTAAATATTCATGGCCAGATCTAATTAGTGACTGTTGAGTGGGCTCTGTTCTCCTGGCTTCAGACTCATCAGCATTCAATCCCATAATGTGGCAATAAAAGCTGAAAACACCAGCAATGTGGTAGTAATGCTGAACTCAATGAAACATTATATAAAAACAACTGCATGTGTGATGTGTTGTAGTCACTAAACACACACCACACATGCACTAACGTGTAGGAATATACCCACTTAAACACACCAACTTCTCCATATTTCTGATTAATAAAACCAAATTGGTGGTTTCAGAGAGTGGGAAGTTCTATCAAGGGTCATTTTGCCAAGTTGTGAATACAGATAGATATAAAAAAATCAGCCTCAGTGTAGAGTGAAAGATGGGAGAATATCCTTCTGAGTGTGGCACTGTGTTCCCAGGTAACATAGCATGACATTTTTCAGCCTGCACCTTCAGCTTCTTTCATTGTTTCCTCTCGTTGCTCCATCTCAGCTCGGTTTATTACACTATGTTCTAACTCCCTTCTTCTGAATTAGGAAAGTGGATCCTAATAAGAGTTTTTTTCCCGTTTTATCAATTGAGTCATGACTTGTTGTCTTTATTTAACTGCTGTTATCTCACAGAAGTTTGCCCAAACTCCTATATGCTGTCCAGCAGCATATTAGTACATCCAAACTTGTCCAGTACAGGAAGAGCAGCTGTTTTACATCCACTCAATCGGCTGCCCCTTTCAGACATTGAGTAACATTGATCAAACCTGAATTGGAACATCTTACACTGAAGAGAGATTCTTCAAACAATTTCAGGTGTTTGAAATCTTTGTTTTATTAATCTGAAAATGGGGAATTCTTAATGTCATTTATTGTATTTAGACTATTTTGAAATAGACAAACAAAAAAAAGGAATAGATGGAGTTGCTAAACGTAGACTGTAATTGCAAATAAGTGTTGGCTACCACACCCAAGGGAATTCAGACTCTTGTATTTGGTCCCACGGTGCTGGAATGACTTAGTGGCACCAGAACTGGGTTACTCTGTCTTTCTTCAGGGAACTGTAAAAGATTTTTAGGGAGGAACTCATACCCTAGCACCTACTTCTTCTCTACCCCCCTCCAAAACATATTTTTCTGCACTTCCATCCATGTCTGCATTTTATTTCTACACTGAACATGACTAGTGGTCTTCCTTCTAATCTGCTTAGATATAAACTGCATAAATCAAAAAATTTTGGTTATTTTGGACAGGCCAAATGCATAAACATGACCACATAAGCAGGAGCAGAATACAATATTAGTTACATCATAAACATGTCTGACATGTTTATGATGTAACTAATATTTAGTTATAATATTGACTAAATTATAAGTTATACGTTTTTTATTATAATATAAGTTTTATTTAATCTGTGAAATGTGGTTTTTCCTATGTCTTGTTTTGCTGGTTTCCTGTCTAATATTTTGTGTAAAAGGACGCTGACAATTTTATAACAAACACAATGTGTACTCCTGTGTGTGTGGGGGGGTGGGGTGTGGGGAATCTCCTCCTCCGACCCACCCTTCACATTCGCACTGAGCATGTAGTGAAAACCAGGCAGCGAAGCAGCGCAGCATCCCAGTCATTCAGTCGGTCTACTCGGCACCGCCACTCCTCCGCTGCTGCTTGGAATACTCAACCTGTTCTGCTTTCTTTGGGAAAGGGTCGCTTTTACTTTCTCGGCAAGGAAAGGTGCTGTCTAACGCGCAGCCGGACTTTTTCTTCCCGATGTGGAGTTTAAAATGCTGGAGTAGAGAAAGAAGCCGCGGTGGGGACCCGCTGTTCGCTAAGTGGTCGCGCGGCTCCCAGCGGTCGCTCGCGCTCATAGCGCGGCAGCAGTGCTGATAGCTGGCGGAAAGGCTGAACAACTTGCAGGGTGTGAGGATGGTCCAGAACGTAATTCTGGTGTTCTTCCGCAGGCGACTGAGCCAGAGACCGGCTGTGGAGGAACTGGAGAGTCGGAACATTTTAAAACGTAAGTAGCCGGGACTTGGATGCAACTTTAATACCGTCACACCCATGAGTGACTTAGTTCTTACAAAGTTAAGAAACGTTTTCAAAAAGACCGCTGAAATCTTTTTATTTTTTATTTTTACTATTAATTTAAAAGTTACTACGCTTTATACTATGATGATGATTTTCCACTTCCTAATAGTGTGCTTTATAATTTATTTAGTGTTTTAACAATTGAGTTATTTCATTTTCCATAGACCATATAAATTGTAATAAATTAACTTGAGAACTTTTTTAATCTTGTAATTTTAAATAAATTCCCTTTGAAAAGAAGTATTGCAACAAATACAAACAAAGAGTATTCTATTATTTTGCCGATATATACATACCGTATCAAATATTTTCTTATGTTGTAAAACTTAGTTGCAGCCCCATTTTCTATAATCTAAACATTCAAAATACTTTAATTTGTAAGTGAAAAACAACCAAAGAGAAATAAAAATAAAACAAAAGAACGAAGCAAATATTTTAAAAGCTGCAAATGCAACATCTGGAACTAAACTGCCACATTTAGCTTTAAACCACATTAAGGCATTTCCTAAATTTTGTGCTTTTTAGTTTACTTGCATATAGTATTTCTACCAATTAGTATGGGCCTAGACTATTCTATAATAATTCTGGCCGTGTCATATTATTTGATCCAGGTTCTGCAGACTAACTTGTGAAGAAGAAACATGAGCTTTTGCTAGCTAATATGAAAGAATTTATGGCATTGCGTTCCTGCTGTCGTCACTACAGAAACATTTTGAAATGACCATGTGAGAGACCCACATTTTGTGCTGATCTGGGTCTCCTGGGTGTGTTGGACCACCTGTGAACCCTCAGCAGCTGTCCTCATGCTCCACAGCAGCAACACGCACCCGCTCTGATAACAGCTATGAAAAGGATGCATAAGAGCAACAAAATCTGCTAAAATAACAAATACATTTGTGAAAAAAATTGATTAAAAGGAAGTTAGCATTGAATGTGGTGGTGGACCTGCTCTGGTTTCACTCTGTAGCTTCCAAACATCTCTCTGCTGAGAGAATGAAGAGCTGCATTTGTTACAATCATGAGGTGTTTTAGGAAGTGTATATATTTCCTCTGAATTCTCCTCCATCATTCACTTTAGTTTGTTGGTATTAATCTTCTGTTGTTTTTGTTTCAACAGAGAGAAATGACCAGATTGAGCAGGAAGAGAGGAGGGAAATAAAGCAGCGGCTCAACAGAAAGGTAAGACGGATTAAAGCAAACCTACAAACCATTAATGTTTTTATTTTCTTTTTGGCCTTTGCTGACCAATCACCTTTCTCCTGCAGCTCAACCAGAGGCCAACCGTGGATGAGCTGCGGGACAGGAAGATCCTGATCCGTTTCAGCGACTATGTGGAAGTGGCCAAAGCTCAGGACTACGACAGACGCGCAGACAAGCCATGGACCAGACTATCAGCTGCTGACAAGGTAGCCTTTAAACCCCCCATTTCTGTTTTACCCAGATACACGTCTTTTACTAAAGAAGGTTCTGAAATGTAAGGGAAATGTCAGTTATAGCCAATTAAACCAACATCATTTCAAATAAAAAGGTTAATTCCATCAAATTCTACAGAGGTCTAACGTAAAATATGTTATGAAAAAAAAACCTTATAATAGAAAATCTATGTAGAGTTTCTTTTTATTATGTAAGAAAACAAAATGTTTTAACTGGGTAAAAACTCTCTTATGTTTACCCCCATAATCTGCCTTAAGACAGATTCTTCATCTCTATTTAAGCCTCACCAGCTGGGCCTCATGTTGCTTTTGTTCTCCAGGCGGCGATCAGGAAGGAGTTGAACGAGTTCAAAAGCAACGAGATGGAAGTTCATTCCTCTAGCAAGCATCTGACGAGGTGAGCACAAGATGACTGGACTGAGCGATTAATCAGATTAATCGCAAACAAATCGATTGTTGGAATAATCAACTCATTTAGTAATCAGTTAATCGGCAACTGGAGTATACAGTCAATAAAGGCTATTTGCTAAAATAACAACACTCGGAGCAGTAGTTAAGACAAAACTGTACCAGAAAAATATACATTTTTGCTCTTTAGTAAAAAAAAAATCTTTGTCTGTAAATCTGTACCCAAAACTCCTTAGGTGGCAGCATTAGCTTCACCCAGTTCAAATTGTTTAGAAAAAAACTGTTATTAATCACCTTTTGCAATCCAATTATTAATCTGTTAATCTAAAACTGATCACCAGATCAGCTCGACACTGTATTGATGTTCAGTCAAGCAGAAATGGGTGAGCTTTTCCCATGTTGATGTTCAGTAGCTGCAAATACAATTTTGCTACAAATTACTCAGCATTCACTAAAGCAATGCTGTCAGCATTGTAGGTTAAACATATTTTTTTCTTATTTGAAAAAGGAACTGAATAAACTGTATAAACTGAATTTAATACATTTCCAATATTAAATAAAAATTCTGCACAATGTGATAATTTATTTTATTTGATTAATTGATTAATTGATTATTCAGTTAATCGGTGTCGGTGGTTGGGTGTGTAACAGGGTCACTGTGATATTGTACAATTGTCTGACATCGATAAGTGTGCAGCAAGCGGAGCCGGGCCTAAATTTATCCTCACCCGTTCCCCAGGAGATGAGAAGTTGTGCTGCTTTGGCCCGGCTCGCCACAGTAATGAATGTCCTCGCTTGTTCAGCTTACGTTTCGCTTATGTCATCGGTAGCTGAATTAGCAGGGGTTGAGCAGCATTGTTCATGGAGCTAATAATAGTTTTTCCAGACTTTTAGTTTTTAAGATCTCACTCACACATTTGCTCTGTTTCATCTCCTTTATGTGCAGGTTCCACCGGCCATAGCAAGGTTTCTTCTGTGAAGAGTTGCTTAAATCTGGTTCTGTCAGAGAAGACCTTGCATCAGTGGCTGTCCTGATATTTGGGTTCAGCAAACCTTGGAGGCTATGTCTCTAATAGGGAGTCTGCTGGTAGGAGAGGCGGCATGCAGCACGCTCCACCTGCGCTCAGGGGAAGCCCTCCTCCTTCACCGCCCGGTCAGAGCAGCAGAAAGGACAAAGATCCGCCCTGCAGCTCCAGCAGACCAGCAGGGACTTCTTTTTGTAAACAGACTATTTTCAAAGACTTTGTTTTTGAGGCCACTAGTGGCGGGGAGCGGAGGGGGAGATGGTGCATGTGATGAAGTCAACCAGTCCCACTCCAGTAACGTTAGTCACATCCCTGAGCCGTGTGTGAGTCTCAACGATTCAATCGATCAGTTTCATATCAAGACTGTAAAATGTTCTTAATGAGACCTTGTTGGTGTACAAGACAGAAATCCCTTTGTAAGCACTATTTATTGTCTGCACAATACAAGTTTTCTATTGGTAACAAACTGAGTTTGTCTTGTGTGCTGCATGCAGACGGTGAGGCTTTGAACAGCAAAGCAGGAAGGAGTTTTCTAAAGTAGGTCAGCTTCCTACACAGTCTGGAACGGAAACTTCTGGAATCTCATTCAAGAGTTTGTAGATCTGAAAGTCCATCCATCCATCCATCCATCCATCCATCCATCCATCCATCCATCCATCCATCCATCCATCCATCCATCCATCCATCCATCCATCCATCCATCCATCCATCCATCCATCCATCCATCCATCCATCCATCCAACTTTGCCTTCTGTGTATTTTTGCAAATATTTTATTAAAAACCCAACCTTCACAGAACCTTCACTATAAACAGAATTTTTCTGTTCAGACTTTAGAAATGAACTAAAAATGACCGTGTGTGACTGGAAGTGCAGTTCTTCTCATAGAGGCCAGTATAAGGGGCAGGTTAACTTCATTTGTCTCATGATTGGGCTGTAAAGCCTTGTGATTAACCTCAGTCACTGTTAAACTGTTTATGAAGCAAATAATGAAACGGCAGCAAAGTTCATCTTGTTGCTCCAGACTAACACCATTTGTTGGACAAAATGCAGGCAGTGACCCGTTTCTGATCAAACTATTATCCTGGTAAGCGGGTTAGCCCGGTTGAATTCCCTCACAAGAACGAGTTCACCTGACTGGGCCTGTTCAATCATCCAGTCTATGTGCTGCTGCTGCATCACCCTGCCTGAGGATTAATGAGATTTGTGATCTCCCTTCTCTGATTCTTCACACTCAGACGGTGTTGGTGGTTCATAAGATCACTGCAAAGCCTTTCACAGAGTAAAAACTTGTTTGCTGAGCTGAGACTGAAATATAACAACAATAACAAACCAAACCCGGTCTGGTCACCTCACCTCTTGTTATGTTACAACCACATTCTAATAATTACTTTGTAGGTCAGTCAGTTGTGAAGTGGACAGAAAAATTCTATGTGGTGTGCATTTCCATAGAATATTTCACATATTTCAAACTAAATATTTAGTTGGTAATCTAAATATTTAGCTCCAACTTAAATATGTGTTCTGAGTGAGTAAGCTAAGTTTACAAACTAAATATTAGCTTGAAATAAAATATTTAGCTCAGAGATAAATATGTAGTTTAAATCTAAATACTTAGCTACAAATTAATAGTCAAATTTTTACCATGTTATTCATGCATTTATAAATGTCACGTTCAAACTACAGTTTTAAATAGCAAGTTAAATATTTAATTTACCAGCTAAATATTTAACACAGCTAAATATTTAGATTGCTATGAAAGTATTTAGTTTTATACTTTGACATTTATAAATGAATAAATAATGTGAAAATATGACTTTGAAAAATGACCCCCATTTTCTCTCTTATGACAGAATACATAACCCAAATTATTGCTGTTCTCATTTGTGACTGTGTAACTTGACAAACAGCAAAACCCTTAGATTTATGATGCCATTTAGTTGTTGTATTTTATTTAGGGGAAGCAAAGTAAAGCATGCTGAATGCCATTACCCCCTTTTGGGTTATTAGTGGGGAAAAAATAATTAAAACAGTGTAATTTTCCTTCCACTTCAAAGTTATGCACTTCTTGGTGTTCTGTCAAATAAAATCTTAATAGTACAAATAGAATTTTTTTTGTTTTGCTTTAATGTAACAAAATGTGAAAAACCTAATGGGGCGAGCGTGTTCTGATCCTGGTGACTCAGTCCTGACCTCATTGTCGTGGTGCTGGTGGTGTGAGAACAGGTGGCAGGTCCAGTTTGATCTGGAGGACTCCAGCCCCCCCTCACCGTTTAGAGTAATGAAACCAGCAGCTACTGGCTGAGAACCACGGTGGCTGATGGGAAGAGCGTGGAGGTGAGTGGGAGGAACGGGGGGAGCTCTCATCATGTCTGAGGGGGATATCCCTTACTTCCGGGTGTTCCTCAGATGGGACTGGGCCGTAGCTACCACACACACTGAACATATGTTGTGCAGTTTTGAGCCAAGTGAGAGTGATGAACTCCTATATGCCTAAAAATAAGTGGAGCATTGTAAATAATAAATCTCTGGACTCCTGCGTCACTGCAACTACGAGTGAGTGCCCCGCTGGTACCTGTTGCTTTTAGCCTTGGTAATCCATAAAACAAATGGTTGGAACCTACAGAAACTACAGTGCCCATTATCCCAAAAATACACACGCCACATTACGTAACCTGTAATAGCTGGAAGTTTTCAGATCTAAGAGCATCACTCTGACTCTCATAACATGGTGCTTTGTTACGTAGGCTTCAACAAGCGCCACATCTAAATTCATCTAAGTATGTTTGGACTGTCTTCTACTCCAGCATGGTCATGTGACTTCTAAATTACATCTACACAGATGTTTGTTAAATTAACAGTGTCATGTAGGAGCCATATACCTTGTTTTCTTGTGTTTTTCTCCATTAGGGGGGACATTTTGTTTTGTGTATTGAGTATGTTGGAAGGGGGTGGGGCTACTTAAAGTAGAGTGTGATTCTGTTCAGGTTTTGACATTGTGAAGGAAATAAATAACTTTACCATAATGAATTGTGATTAAACACATGTAAAACCAAAGCCTACCAAGAACAACAGCAACCAGTAGCCTAATAGCAATTTAGATGCTACATAGTCATCTCATGTACAGTACTTAGAATAATTTAATGTGTTTTGTCAGATCTTCTAAATATTCCTCCAAAGGGACATCTTGTGGCTTTTGACAGGTTATTGAGCTTCAATAAAAACTCCGATTGTAATGTACACTTGATTGGGGAGTAAAATGTGTTTTAGAAACCAACAAGTAAAAAAAACACAAAGTCTCTAGGAACTAAGTGTGTTGATATGTTTAATGTTAAGTTTTTTAGGATAAGGTTTTGACAATATTGAGTACTGAAGAAAATGTGTTTATTTTAGTTCATTTGACCACCCCACATACAATGTTAATTAATGTTCTGTCCCTTGGCAAATTAATAAGTCTTAATTTTAAATCTCTTATATATTTGATTTATTGTTAACCAGCATAAACTGAATTGATTTGAATTGAATTAATAGAACCTGGGAAGGAAGCATTTCCTCCTAAGTCTCTTGAACAGAAGATGGATTTTCCTAAGAAGCCATTATAACTCCTTAGTTAGCAAAAGCATCGATCTGCCAGTCTGCATTCAGTTTCCATGGTAACCCAGTGTTATAATGAACAATTGATGATGGTGGTATTCTCCTCTACTTTTGCTTCTGGTTAGATCATGAATCATAGAATCAAGAAATCTCAGAATACACATCACTTTTTCCATCTGCATAGAGCGATGCTAGCTGTTAGCCTGTATGTAGCATTCAAACATGTTGCCATTTTGCTTGTCAGAAATAAAATAAAACTCCCACTAACGTCCATTATTGGGTGTATGTTTGCAGTTGTAAATAGTCCACCCTTTCTTTCAGGGAGCAAAAATGAGCATTAGATATATTTATTTATTATTAAGATCCATGTCTTAGATAGACACATTTTAAAGTTACATCTGAAAGCTGTGTTTGCACAAGGAATTTGTTTAACTGAGTATATCCTGAGGTATGTCCTAATAATGTTTCGTTTGCTTAAGGATAGAAAATATGTATTTAATCCTGACATATGATGATGATACTCAAAACACACTTGTTGTACGTTCCCCCATAGTACTTGAGTAATTTAGATTTTTTAAAGAAGGATGTCCTGATTCAGTCTTTAATGTAGCATTATTGACAGCAACTTTACAGACTGACAAAGGTTTTAGTTCCGATATGCTTAGCAACATGAACATTATCGCTAAGTAAAGCAGTGCTGCCATCTAGTGTTTGAACGACATCAGAATAAGTACAACTATGCAATAAAATGAATTATGTTTAATGGGTTCCAAAAAGCTTTTTTTCCTCCCACAAAGTTTAAAATGAAAATCTTTGTCTCTTTCAAAATTGTGTAAAACACTCTGATGTCTACTGCACCCTTTGTAAAATCTGCCAAACTTTAGATGACGGCTGGTTTGAAGCGTGTCACACAGCTGCAGTGATTAGTCCAGCTGACAGGGTGTTTTCTAAAGCCACGGCCAGGCAGGAAGCACTCAGGAATCTGGGCTGTGACATTTCTGGAAACGCTGCAGTGAAAGTCTGGTGTGAGTCTGTGATCCAAGGTCAAGCAAACATTTTCTCCCCATAATCCTCCTTATAAAACCAAACAAGTCCCACAGGAGTGGGGTCAACACTCTGTTTGCTTCAGCAGAAACCAGCCTCACTGCTCCGACTGCTGCTTCATTTCTGCAAGAGACTGCAGAGGTTCTTCATTACATACCTCACAACAGGCAAGATATGATTAACGGGATTTTATGTGACCGATCAACATAAAGTAGTACATAATTGAGAAGTGGAATGAAAAGCATTATTTCCACAAAGAAAATGGATTTTCAAAAAAAAAAGTAAAAATAAATAAAACAACATTGGGACATTGTACTCACTGCAGGATTTAATCCATGATGGTACAGTGTTACTATGAAAACTCTTGAGACAGTAGTCCCAGTTCTCTTCAGGTCATTTAGTAGGTCCTGTGCTGATCTCTCTGATACTCCATGAGGTCTAGTAGGACAGATCCATCATGGAGCCCCAGTCTAAGGGAGACTGACAGGCATCTGGATGTCCTTTGATTTTCTAATTGTCTCACCAACCTGTTTACCAATCATCGCCCATGCTGACCTTGTCCAGGTCTACACTTTGTCCCTGGTGTCCTTAGATAAGGGATTCCATTCTACTTACTTTTGACACAAATGGAACCCCTATTGAAAAACATGCCACGCCACCATCCTACCCACCACTTCTTGTTTTCGTTGTCTTTTCCGCCAGTAGCGACATCCAGTTGTTGATCATGTGACTGGTGTGATGTGAAAAAAGTATCTCCGTTGCAGTTTTGTGAAATGCACTAATTTTGATAAGGCTGGGGAAAAAAACACCTGATCCTAGCGCCAAAACATTTTATCGAAAAACGTGGGTTGTTTTTTTTTCTGTTATGCCAACTTATTTTCTTAATTCCAATTTGCTAAATTTTAAGGTTAAATGTGAGAGACAGAATTCTTACTGGTTGGTAAATGACCAAATTCTTATTTCGTGCAACAACAAATGCAAGGAAATTATTTGAAGATCAATGTGATTTTTACTTTTTTTTAGATTCTCTTTCACAAATACTTATTTTCTCCTCCAGGTCTTTATTTTATTTTCTCACGACAGAACAAAGTTTTCAAAGAGAAAAAAAAGATCCTACAAATATATTTTTATTAATCTGCTGGGTGACAAGCATTTTAGAACGAATAAGTAATTTATGACCTGTAGTTAAGAATGATCAATTTAATATTAGTAATCATATACTGAATGTGAAATATTCAGTATATGAATACAGTATTAGATGTGCTACATGCTGATAACATAACATTTGCTGTGTAGTTGCGTTGCAGTCTGGGAAAAATACAGAAAAAGTCCAAACTGGTAAAGGTCCAGATGAACTGAGTAACATTCCAACATTTTGAAAACCAAAAGAAGAGTTCATACAGAAGCTATTCATGTCCTCCCACATGCATTAACAGGAGCTAGCCCCCTCATGCGGCCACTCAGGTGAAATGCAGCATGCTGTCCTCACACTCCCTCGGCACGGTCACCTTGTAACTGTGGCATGCCAGTTTGTAATTGTTGCCATCATTGTTATCCCAGAAGTCCCATCCATTCACACGGTAGCAGATGGCAAACTCCAGGATGGCTCCTGGCTGCAAGATGAAGGGCGGGACAGGCAGACGAAATCTGAAAACATCCGTGCCTGGAGCTCCGCAGTCGCCAGGGTACCCACCTGATACCCACAAAGCTGATGTGTGTGTTTGCGTTCTCCAGTTGGTGAAAGAGTAGTGCACTTTGATCTCTTTCTGATAAGCTAAATTAAGTACATGTACGGTTCCTGTTATGCCTTGGTTTGAGCACATCACCCGCTCCAGAGAGACGTTGTTAGAGCAGACACGGTTCTGGAAGTTTGGCAGGCCTCCCGGGTGCTCAGGGAAACAGGGTCTGAAGTAAGGCATGTTCAGCTCAGGTGACTTTCCAAAAGTCAGTTCAGAGCTCATCAGCAGCCTAAACATCACATGTGGGGGTATCAGGGGGTCCTCCTGACATCTGAAGACTTTTACCTCCTCCAGATCAAGACCCAGTGCATCCACAAAGCGTACCTGGACCCTCCTAGGTTCTCTCTTCTTTCCTGAAGCCAAAGACAAAGACTGGGCCCTTTTCCTCTGGACAGAGGGATTGTCTGAAGGGGTTTGCTGCTGACCTCGTTCGCTCAGAGAGGCAGGTCTCGGAGATGGCGGACGGATCCGGACAGGGGCCTTTGGAGATGGAGGCTTTGGATTGTATATGTCTCGCAGTCTGATTGTTGTGGTCGGTCTGCTGGGACCAGTGATGACCGGTGCTTGGCTCCATTTCTTCTCACCAGCTGACCCAGGCATTTTTCACTGTAAATTCAACATAATAACAACAATAATCATTTAGACTATTGTTGCCTCATGCTAAATATGCTGAAGAAGAACCAGACCTTCCCAGTTGTGTCCTGTTGTTGAGCTGCTCTCTGCTGCGTGACCGTGTTGCTATCTTGCAGTTGCGTGGAACCCAGCTGGAGCTACCTGACAGCTAGGAGGAGATGACACCTGCAAGCACATATCTGAGAAGCCCTACAGGAGGTAGGGTGCAACACATTAGCAAAGTTCCCACGAAGCACCAAGAACAGAAGACCCCAAAGAAAGACCCGAGAAGCCTCGCAGTTTAGCAATAAATGCACCAGAGCTGACTCTAATGACATGAAGACAGACTGTAATCTGTGGCCCCTTCGTGTTTGAGCTCAGTGTTTGACATATAACATGAGACATGAACTCGGGTTCAGGTCTGTATATTAATAGCAACAGGGCAGTGAAGAGGCTTTTCTTGTTTATTTATAGCTACTGAAATCAAACAGCGTTAAAGGGTTGGAAGATTATTGCTTAACACTGTCATAAAAAAGGAAAAACTGGGACATAAGGATGTTTGTTTTGTAGGTGTTATTAAACAACGACCATAAGTTATAAGTTATTACATTCCAGATATCTAAAAACGAATTTTTACTAAACAACTGCATTTTTACTATCCCGAATGGTAATTTGACTTAATGTAATGTTTTGATTGTTGCATGATTTTGTGTTTTTGTGTTTGTTGTGATGTAAAGCACTTTGAAATGCCTTGAAATGTGCTAAAATTTGATTTGATTTTGATTTAATTTAAGATAATTACAAATATCTTAATTAAGTCATATGTCAAGTCATAAACCAGTTTCAGATGTTTGGAATGTAAGTGAAGCAGATATTATATTTAAGCGGGCTGTCAGAGCGCGCGCCCCATTGGCAGCTCTCGTTTTGTTGTCTTTGGAGACGCAACGTGACGTAATACCCCAATGAACATGGCGGAAAGTAGGAAGAGTAAGGCTGGCGTCGAGGAGGCTAACATTAAAAAGAAGCTTTGGAAACAAATTCAGCTAAATGTGCAAAGTTTGTAACATTTTCACAAAATCAAGCTCGCAGTAAACAACGTCAAATGAGGACAATGAAACTGGTGAGGCAAACCACTGTTCAGTTAAAACCTCTTCATCTCTAGGCCTCTTTTTGAGAAATATGGTTGAAAATACATGCCCAAAATGAATTGAATGTATCTCAAGAACTACAGAGTTTATTTTAATTGTTTTGGTATCAAAATAAAGGCAAGACTCTAGAGAATATGTTACAGCTCTAAAACCCACCCTGCCTGTTACTGAGGAAAGTGAATTAATATGATACACAGCAGAAATTAAGCAAAATATCTATTTCCGCCAAAAAAAAAACCAGTTCAATATATGAAGATTCCTTTCAAAGTATGTTTACTACATGTTTTGGATGTAGTAAACAACAGTACACAATCTGACCTTTTACTGTGCCAAGTTTCATGGAAAGAAAGTGCATCACATGAGTTTTAGAGAGGTACTACTTGATAAAAATCTAGGCGGACCTTCCAAATTAGCCATTTTGGCACAATTTGTGCCATTTGAACTTTCTCAGTTTTTTTTCTGTAGGTTCTGTTTCAATTATTTATTCTTATAGAATAAATGATTACTTGTCATAGATAAGTAATTACATCTAATAATTGTTTTTGGGGGTTCCTTTGAAAAAAAAATTTCCTCCTGGAGTCTCTAGTCTGCGCTCTGCGCTCTGCGCGTAAAACCATGCAGTTCTCAATACAGATATTCAAACTTACGCGGGGCGGTTTCTCGGGATCCCATTGGCCAATTTTGATGATTGACACGTCTTTCGAACCGTCAGAGCCAATAGAATCCGAGGGCGTTGACATTAATACGGAAACTAAAGCCATTCACCAATTAGAGGACGAGAAACGCATGTGACGTGCATTGACGGAGTTCGCCTCTACATTTTTATATGGAAGCCCAGGAGGCGGAAGAGGCTCTGGGCAGAGCCGAAAACAGTATGAGATGGACTTAGGGAAAATGGATTATCGAACCAAGTGGAAATATTTAGTCTAATAAGGATTATGACCACGAAACAGCAAAGGTAGGACTGAATTTATGTTTTTCGCTTCGTGAAATTAGCGATTTCTTTTTTTCTTCTTCAGCTGCTGGTTCAGTGAGTTTTGCACGTAGCGTGGTGATTCTGGTATTGTTGGAAACGGCAGAGCTTCGGCTTTACTCTGATTGATAGTTTGTGGGCTTTGGGAATAGTCGCTCTTTCACTGTTGCATTTTTTACCGCGTATGCCTCGTTAGCCTCGTTAGCATCTAATTACGTTTCGTTTTATCAAGCTACTTCGTGTTCAGGCTGGGTGTTGTTGATGTAGAAAATATTGTTTGTATCATTTAGAAGAGCTTTTTCCCGATCTGTGGATATGCAATATGCCTATATTGATAAATGTATAGCATGTTTTTTCAATCGATCTTGTTGCGGCAAGCGCAGAGGACCCAAATTTGGGTCCTCTCGCGACAAACAGGTTAAGTCAATGAATGGCGTGGGGGGGCATAACGTAATATTGCGTAATGTAAATATCTCTATGACAAGACGCCCAATAAATTGGAAACTTTGTCCTATATTTTTACTTAACATGTAGGGGGAGGGGTGCAGGCTGGCTCGCTGAAAGACAAACAGAGTCTGGGCCTCTTGGCTCTGAGTCGGAGTGAGAGAACTAGAGATGGTCAGTTTTCCAGTATGAACCTCGGCAGCACTGCTGTCTGGTCCTGACAAGATGAGAGAGGAGAAGCTCCACCTTTCCTGTGGACAATCATCCTGGACTATGTGTCTCCAGGTTCTGCCTTCGTACCTGCTGGCCGGGCAGGGTATGGTGACAGCCGGAATGCTGTTGGACTGCGCACAGGTTGGTGACGCTAGAACTAGAGTTTAGTACATGACATCTACGGGAACCGCAGAGATCCAAAAAACACTCCATGGGGTTTCTTTATAATAAAGAGCTCTTTGTAGGAAGGTATTTTCTTAGTAATGATTTGCTTACAAATTCTCCAGAGTTAAAATGGATTTCCAATAGCCAACATGGAAGCTTTACACAAGTTAAAACTGTTATCTAGTTTTAACTGGGAATGGAGGTCAGGATGACCTGTGAGGTGACCCCAATCCGACCCATGGAAAGAAATAAACAAATTTCAGAGATAAGACAGAGCTGCTGTTTCTGTTAGTGTCAACATGCAGGTCTAAATGTAGGAAGTATCTGGAAAAACTGTTAAAATTAGCTTATTACAATTAATTCACTGAAGAAGTTTAGAAGTTTGTATTATTCCAAAGATGCCAAAGAATGTAAAAGCAGTGTCAGATTCAGGAACATGAATCAGGCTCTGTTTGTAACTGTTAATTATAGAGAAAACATTTTGGACCCACAGGCAGCTACTCAACTACTTTATGACTAAATTTATGACAAAGATTTCTGTCGTGTATAAACAGAAATCTTGTTCCATACAATCATATGAAGCAACAACATATTTCCCTGAAGTTATCCATATTCACCTTCCAACAACTCTGACCACCTGCCCTGTCTGCTAAAAAAGAAAACCCAACATCTCCATATCATGATGCTGCCACCACCACCTTTCACACTGCTGCGTTCAGTGTTGTAAAGTTCTGTATTAATTATCAGCAACAAGCAGGAAGCACCATCTCTCAACTGGCTGCTTGGGCATAAAAGCAACAGAAAACTTGTAGCTTTGCACTGCAAACCCCCCAAATGTGACAAGGTATTTTTGGCTAGCTTTCAGTGTAAATACCTTAGTACACTAAAACCGTCAAATTTATTTTATGTTTGATACAGAATTTTTATGACAACCAAAGTTTACATAGTTATTTGATTGTGATATAAAATGGCACCATAATACCAATACATAATACCGCCCCTTTAAGGCAATCATCCCTTAATATTGATCAGTCATGCCTCAAGGACAGTTTTCAGCTGTCCTTGAGGCTGATCTGTCATATAAAACCTCAATAAAATACAGTAGATTGTATTATGTGATGTGTTATTAAGTGTGAGCTGTGCCGCCTGAGTCATTAGGGGGCGCTGCAGAGACAGCAGTCATGTCTCAAGGACAGTTTTCAGCTGAGTCATCGTCCTGCTGAAGGTGTGTGTGAGGACCTTTAGGACACACACTTGCTGATCATCTGCACATATCAGACATCACACACCGCAGGAACAGATTCAGTCTGAGCTAGTTAGGTTTTTTTTTATCTCCCTGTCTCACCAGCATTGACAGATTACCTGTGAGGGGTTTTGATTGGGAATTCATATAAGTCAGTAGATTATGTAGGGAAACTGGCTGACTTCTGGCAGACAGCAGATGGGATCTGGTCATGTGTCTCCATCCCCTCCCAAGTCCACCAGGGTAAAGCTCGTCCTTCCCACACAGCAGCAGCACCACGTGTTGGCGACAGGTCCAGCACCTGCTGCCGCTCTGAGTGCGTCAACGGCCCGCTGCAGGCGGAGAAGGAGGAGGAGTCTGCTCCACCTGACCGGAGAGGGAAAAGTGTCTCATCCTCTTCCACACTCCCTCCTTCCTCTCAGATCAAAACATCGTCGTCTTTATTCATCTGGAATTTGAAAGACACGCAGCATCACAGAGGTCAGTCCGAAGGTCACAGCCTGGACCAGACCTCGTCGACATGAAGAAGGGGCTCCAGGCTCAAGCGGGACATCACGGCACGGGGGACAAAGAGAGGAACATGTGGAGGGAGACGGAGGAGACGGAGTGGCAGAACGGGAGGACAGAGAGGAAGCTCCTGGCCTTTTGGATGTCCCTGACCCAGAAGAGGTGGAGCCTGCTCAGGCCGGCCGTCCAGCGCTCTGCCTCGGCCGCCCGGCTGCTGAAGAGCGAGGCGTGAGGAGACAAAAGGGGCTTTGTGTGTGTGTGTGTGCGTGCGTGCGTGCGTGCGTGCGTGCGTGCGTGCGTGCGTGTGTGTGTGTGTCAGAAGATTCCTACCAGACCTGCATTAAGTAGATGTGTGTGTGTGTGTATACACTCGACTTCCACGCTGAACTTCCCTCTGAGTTAAAGTCAGACTAACTTCGTTGCGAGTTTTCAAAGCGAAGGTGGAGGTGACAGGTCTTGGGATGAACAGGAAGTGATGTCATCTCAGATCTGAGCTGAGCCTTGAAGTGGTGATGGGTTCAGACCGATGTGCCATGGCGGTTTCACATCTGCAGCTGCGTTTCCAGGGGAACAAGCCCAGAGGCCTCGGCTGCAGACGGAGGCGCTCTGCCGGCGGCCTCATGGTGAAGCCGGTCCGGCTCCACATCCTGCTGTCCGGGCCGGTCATGGACGCCGCGCAAGTATGGAGAATTATACTTCAGAGTGGGCTTTTTGTTTAAACATAAATATAGAGAAGCATGTCAGGTTTTGGTAAACTTGCTGCATGAAGACAAAGAAATCAGAAAAGTTGTTACTGAACTTGGCAGGATCCAAACTAGTCATTCTGAAACTCTTTATAACCAATTGTTGCTCAGGAAATAAGTTTTCTAAGCTCCACTGTAAATGACAACAGGACTGGGATTTTTATTCATTTCATCCAATTCAGAAAGGAAGAAGCCACAACGGGAAAAAAACACACAGCAGTTCACAAATATAGTGAAGGGAAAAGACATTCATCAGACGACATGACCAGTCGTCTGATGAAAGGAAGATTGACGTGTTTAACCTTAAAGAACATTGTTACATTTGGAGGGAAAACTAGGAGGTTTGCTCACCTGAGAACACAAACCCAGCAGGGAATCCCTGTGCTGCTGCTGGAGGGACTGGTGCACTTTACAAAATATGACATCATGAGGAAAGAACAAGAAAGTCATGATTTTGGAGCAACTCGGTTACGGCAGCTTTTGTTTCAGACCAAAAAATGATCGGTCTGATTTCATGCCAGGCATTAAGGAAATTAGATTGTTTATGTATGTAGTTATTAAAGTTTGGCATATGGATCCAAAATATATTAAAAAAAAAAAACAATTACATGTTAGTATCAATCGATAGACACGTGGTAAGACTGATACTTTAGCTTCAGATTCCCTCTTGAACTTTTACTTGTAGTTTCTTAACTCTACTTTAAAAAGATTTTGTTTTGATTCGCCCTCAAATTAAGTATATTTTGCACTTTATCGATGAAACAATGCACACAGGCTTTCTATTGTTTCTGTTTATTGTGTCAGTGTGTCATTAAAGCATTTTGTAGACACCTGTGAACTTTGTACAAATTTTGTCCAAAGTTTTAACAAAATGATTCAATAATAAATAAACGATGAGAACATTTAACGGTCAGAAGTTTGATGATGTATCAAACTTAAATAAGTGTCAGTATCGGTATCGGTATCGGTATGGGTATTGGGGATACTGACCCTGTATTGGTATCAGATCGATACGAAAGTTTGAAGTATTACACACCTGTAGTAGATATCTAGCTCACATTGAAAGTTGGTGACTGAATGAAGGGTATGAGGATGAGCTGAACATGTGGATTAGAACTTTGTGATTTGTTTATGCCACTCTGTGCTTGTCAGCACTGGCAGGTGTTCCAGCAGATCTCTGAGGTGTTCGTCTTGGTTCCGGCTCTGGTGGGGCTGAAGGGAAACCTAGAGATGACACTGGCATCCCGTCTGTCAACAGCAGTGAGTGCAACACTCACTCTAAACACACACTGCAAAATAAAGTCTGTTGTGAGAATGAGTAAAATGTTTGGTGCTTTGAAAAGTTTCTGTGATTGTTCTGTAAATCTGTTCCCATCTGCAGGCCAACACGGGGCAGATGGACGAGACTCGGCAACGCTGGAGGATGGTGCTCTGTAACATGGCCCTCATTCAGGTGGCCTTCACACTCTCTCTTTCTCTCTCGTTCTCTCTTTCTCACATACATACACACACTATCTTATTAACAGCTCACTCCAAACCCTTGGAGGATTTTTGCTCCAAAACCAAAACCAAAATCCAGAAACACTGTAGCAGCTCATATGACTGAAAATAGAGAGAGAAACTCGTCCAGCTGTCATTTGGATGAATGGATAAGATACTGACCTCTGACTAAAGTAGAAATGGAAGGGAGGCAATAGATTTAGAGAAGTTTCATTCATTTAAGGCAGACGTCATGTTGATCACTGATTGCACTTTAATTTTCCAGCCAATCAAAGGTCAAACTTCAGCCTGACCTCAACAGCTTGAGCCCCTGCACACATAGACAGCTAGCCTCTGTTAGTTAGCTGCTTCATAAAATTGATGTACTTGCGTACCCTTGATGAATGAAGCATCCAGGTTTGTGGTTCCTTGCCTCCATGTGTGAATGTGGACTCTGTATTTAACATTGCATTGAATTTGTTTCCAGGTCCAGGCTACAGTTGTGGGCTTCCTGGCTGCCGTAGCCGCCGTCGCGCTGGGCCATCTGAGCAGAGAGAGAGTGGACGGTATCCAGGCTGCCATCCTGTGTGCCAGCAGCATCAGCACCGCTTTCATTGCCGCGCTCGCTCTAGGTCAGCCCGATGCTTAACACTTTAATTTACACAATACAACATAGTTGATGTGATGCTGCAGCTTCATCCAGCTGTCCTGTGGGCTGAGACAGGGCTGGTGGTGGTGGCCGTGATTATTGGCTCCAGAAAGCTGGGCATCAACCCGGACAACGTGGCCACGCCCATCGCTGCTAGCCTCGGTGACCTCATCACTCTGTCCCTGCTTGCTGGGGTCAGCAGCTTCTTCTTCACCTACAGAGGTCAGAGACACAACCTACCTGAAGGGGGCAGTATAGTATAAAACTAACTTAAGAACTTTACATTATGTCGTAATGTTATTCCCTCATTAAAACCATACCTGGAGTGGTTCATGCATGTTTGAAAAAAATCCTTTCATCTCCATGGCAACCATTCAGCTGAGCAAAACACCTTGGTGGAACTCGCCCCGCCTTCAAGGACAAAGTTCCTCACTTTCTAAGCTTCTGCCTCACAGAGCAGCCCTTCTCCAGGACTCCCCCACTCAGCTCCTTCAGACTAGTCATCAGCAATTAGCAGTGGGACTGTGGAGCAGCCGAGCTCATTATAGGAGCTACTTCTCAGAGCAACGCTGCTAAAAATGTTGTTAAAGGGTTAATACTGAGATAGTTCCTGGAGGTGGAGTTTCAGAAAGAGCAGGAGTTTTTAAAGAGAGATGGGCCCAATTTAAAGGATTTAAATTAGGAAGTCATGTTTATTTAAAGTCATACTTGAAACAGACAGCATTTTTCTAGCAACTGAAGGTAACATAGTTATTTGACTGTGCTAAAAAATTGATACCATGTGACTGGAAAACACTGCTGCTTTAAAGAATAAAGAACAAAAACATCCCAGATGTGGAGTAACTGAAAGGGAGTTTTGTGATACCAACATCTGGAACGCTTGTTATAGAAACATTGTTAATGCATTTTAACTGCTTTTTTATTGTTGTTGTTGTTTTTAACCAGAGGAGGGCAGCAAAATCCTGATTAACTTCTTGCTAAGAGCTAGAAAAGAGCTGAGTCACCACAGCCAGATTCTCCTGATTCTTTGTTTTCCTGCCCTCCAGATGTGTGGTACCTGCCCACCGTGGTGGGGGGCTTCTTCCTGGTGCTCACCCCTGTGTGGGTCATCATCGCCAGCCGCAGTCCACCAATCAGAGAGGTCCTAAAGTCAGGATGGCAGCCAGTCATTTTGGCCATGTCTGTCAGCAGGTGAGTTCACCAGTGAGAGTCATCTGATCATTTCCTCAGTCAACTCAAAGATTAGTCATGAGCTTTTCACATAACAAGCTTCATTTCCAAAAAGTCAAAAATTTACCTCATTAGGAATCAAAATTATTTTTAACAAAACTATTCTATTCTGATTGATATGTAATCATATTTTCATCTTCTTAGTATTGGTGGTCTGATTCTGGATAAAACTGTGAGCAACCCCAGCTTTGAAGGCATGGCTGTGTTCACGCCCATCATCAACGGTGAGTCAAAGCAGACAAGACAAACTTTAAACCCTTTATTCACAAGACAGTAACGGCCTAGAAATATAATAATAATAATAATAATACCTATGCATAATTTTAATCTTGACATTTGAAAAAAATGGAAAGATCTTTAAAGATTTGTCAAAATAACTTAAAGGAACATTAAAGTTAAGAAAAAATTTCAAATTGTATTAGGAATAAATAGTTTCCAGAACTGATTCTCCACTCATTTTACATTCAAGCTAGCCTTATCCATAACAGTACAGCTAGATACTGCAGGTAGTTGGATAAGTAGAAGAACAATCGTATCGTTCTTAAACAATAGATGTTTAAGGATGTTTTGTAAAAAATGTTTTTGTAAAGCACTCATCCTCTGTTAGTGTCTCTGGAGATTTGAACAGTAACTTTGTTTTTCTTTTATCATTGTTGATATAATCCTTTTAATTGAGCTAAAACAATGCTTTAAATTACAATGACGGGATTTATAATGATGATGTTTCTCTCTCTAAAGTCGCTTTTAAAGAGACTAACTACGAGCAAAGCAGAAAAATGATGACATGTCGAAATGATTGAACTACGCTGGAAGCCAGCAGTAAATCCCATAATGAATAACGGGATTAAGTGTTTCTAACTCCTCCAGAGCCTGACTGTAAACCAAACCCCTGCTGAGGCCGAGCTCAGCGTCAGATCTGAGTCCATCATCAATCATTAGCCATGAAAGAGCTGCTGGAGTCTGATTGGCCTCTGTGTCAGAGGATCCTCAGAGGGGCGTAGAGGACCAGATCGTCTGTGACCCGAGTCCTGCTGACCACAGAGCGGCACGCTGAGCGGAGAACAATAACAACGGCCTTTACATAGACCACAAGCCTGATCAGAATGCCAACTATGCCTTCACTGGCTGCTGTTCTGTGCCATCCCGCTCCAGGAAGTGCATTTGCATTCCAATGCAGGCTCTCCTCTCACGCCTTGTTGACCAGAAACACTTTCCCTGTTTTTGTTCCGATGATCCGTGTGCTTCAAAGCTGTGAGAGCAGAGAGTAGTCACTCTGCTGCTCATAAAATCAGCTGGAGGGGTTATAAGGCAGATGGAAAATACCAAATAAACTTGACAATGCCTTTTTAGACAGTTTGAGGGGAAAGAAAGGAGTCATGGGAAACAGAATTGGATTAGATTTCCAGTAAAGTGATTGTTTGGATATGGATTAAGTTTTTTTCTCTATTTGTTGACGCACTGGGCTCAGCGTTTAAAATCACATCCATACCAGATCAGAACCTTGATTCAACATATGATGTAGTTTCTCTTCATGATGGATTATGAGGATGGCACATTTCTTTGTTTAAAGACATTGAAATGTAATTCCTCCCAAATGAATCTGTAGATCTTCAACTGTGCCGTTTATTATTCTCCTTATTTTTAAGTCACTTCAGCTAAAAATACTTTATTTGTCCCAACAGGAAATTAAATGTTGAACTCATAGTCGACACAAGTATCTTCATGGAGTCGACAGTGATTCTGAGGGCGAGAAACCAAAGACACATTAGACTGAATAGATCTGCCCTAATGGATTGTTCACACCTGAATTTAGCGGCAGCAGAGATAATATTCCACAGCAACTTGTGCTGGATGACATCAATTGTTGACCGGCTCAGCTAATCCCCCTCATTTGCTTTTGCCGCTCCTCCTTAGAAGTGATGACCATTGCTCTATGTTTCCGTGTTCTCGCAGGAGTTGGAGGAAATCTCGTGGCGGTCCAAGCGAGCAGGATGTCCACCTACCTCCATCACTGGAGCGTTCCTGGAGCTCTGCCAGTAAAAATGAGTGCTGACTGTCCTGGACCCTGCACCGCCTTCTGCTCCTCAGGTCAAACCAACAACAATGTTACATTAAAAAAGTGCTTGGATCTTTACTAACCCTTTGTCAATAGATCAGTATCATAGTGAGCTTTAGTTGGGAAATAAAAGTAAAAGAACAAAAACAGCCATTTTTATTACTTTTGAGATTAGTGGGAATGTTTACTAAAAAAAATCTAATTTTCAGGTTCATTATTTATGGCGCCTTAAAGTGAGTTTTGTTTACTCAAAACATGGAAAAAATGAACAAATCCGACATTTACACAGACAGGCCAACATAAAAGAAGTCAGCTTAATAAACTAAACTCAAAGTCTCAAAGTGGAACACATGTATTAATACAACATAAAGTAGAATTATGTGTGCACTCCATGCAATGTAATGTGTGATGGAAAAATAGCTGATTTTTCCAACATATTGTTGGATGTTCAACAGCCAACATGTTGGATGAGGCCAAAACCTATTTGAAGTCAAGTGAAGCCTAACTAGGGGTCAAGTGTGAATCACTTTTATTTGATTTTCAGGGGCAGATGCACTTAAACTTAACAAATGTGTAAAAATAATTGAATGCATTCATGTGGTTCTATGAGACAGCATTGTTAATGTGAAAACATTAGACAGGGGCAGTTTTATGTGTTTTCCAGCCACACTGCCATGTTATAGCACCAATCAAGTTACTATGTTAACTTTATTCATTTATTTTATTTTCTTGTAAAACATCTTGGAATGTCTGACAAAGCCCTATAAAAATTTATATATTTTTATTACTACTATTCTTACTATCATTCAGCTGTCATAAATGTTATAAATATCAAATACGTATAATATATATATAATCTAACCTAATTTTGACTTCATAATTTAACCCCTTGAAATTGAGCCTCCGTCTCTTTAAGAAACTCCTGCTCCTTCTAAAGCTCTGCATTCAAGAACTCATCACAACATGGCTCCTCTATTAACCCTTTAACAACATCTTTACCAGCATTGCTCTATAACAAACTCAGTAGATGCTTAGTTTCAGTTGTTTGCTAATTGCTGCTGACTAGTCTGAAGGAGCTGAATGGGGGAATCGCAATGGAGGGTTGTCCTGTGAGGCAGAAGTTTGGAAACTGCAGAAGGAGTTCACCAGGTGTTTGCTAACTGCTGCGTTTTACATAGCTGAGTGGTTGCCATGGAGATTAAAGGACTTCTCTAACATACCTTTAAGAATAAAAGCAACACTCCAGGTATGTTTTTGATGAGGGAATAGCATTATGACATGGTGTAAAGATTAAAGAGTCAATTTTGCACAATACTTCCCCTTTAATACTCTTAGTCAGAGAAATGAGGGTTCAGTTCAGTTCAGATTTTTTCAAGCCTTGGATGGGCAGTTAATGTTGCATCCAGAACATATTCATACATAAAACAACCAAAGTTAAAAATGCAAGAGACAAGTGTACCAAAACAACAAAATGGCTGCCACTTAAACTAACACAAATCAATGAAGTTACCTCCAAACCGCCCCAGGCATTGGCTTCCTCCCACAGAACAAAACATACGTGTTGGCTAAATCGGAGATTCTACATTTTCTGGCTCTTTAGCTGTGAGTGTACCTACTGGAGGTTTGCTTCTCTGTCCATGTTTGTCCAGATGTGAACTCTAAATCGGCCAGAGTTCTGGTGGCCCTTGTGGTACCGGGTCACCTCCTCTTCCTCTACACAGTCCAGCTGCTGAGGGGAGGCCATACCGCCATGACACCTTCCTTCATCATCTGCTACCTGTGTGCAGCTCTGCTTCAGGTTAGAAACACTTTACTGCAAGAAGTAATAAAACCTCTACGGTTTGCATTTGAAGCCCAGCATCCTCCTCCTCCAGGTGGTGATTCTGCTCTATTCTTCCGTCCTGATGGTCCGCTGGCTGTGGAGACGGAGCTTGGATCCAGATAACTACTCCATCCCCTACCTCACGGCTCTGGGGGACCTGCTGGGAACTGCTTTCTTGGCCCTGACCTTCAGGCTTTTCAGCTCTGAAGGGACCGGGCTTTGAAACATTTGGTCAGCACCAGAATCTAATGTGAAAGACTGAAGCACAGCGCTGAGCTCACTGCAGCTGCAGTTGAAAGACAATGAAACAAAAAGACAGGTGACAGGTGGTGACTTAATAATTAGAGATGCTATAATCTGACTTTGGATCAAATCATAATTCTATCACAATCATGATTCACTATAAGGGAAAACAAAACGCTCACATAATGAGTAGTTTAAAGATCAACAACTCAGATTTTGCTGCTGTTCATTCTGCTCTGATTATCACTTCCTGGTCAGAATTAGGTCACAGATCTGACCAGTTCAACGTAAGAAAGTGTCCAAGTACGAAAAAATGTAACTGTAAACTTCAGTACTTTGGTCCTTAGTGTTTCTCTGTTGTTCACATGCAGTTTAATGAGCTCAAACTGAAATTGTAGAAACACCAATTATTGCACGTCTATAGTTGCTAGATGGTGGGTGTTTATATTACGACCAATAGACATAATTGTGTTTGTATGTCAACATAAAGCAGACACTATAAGGCTCTAGCATTTAACTTGACTGTGTGTTCCTATTGACAAATAGTGTCTGAGGTCAGAGTTTATTCTTGTGTGGAGCCTTTTTCTTTATTTCTTTGATGTCCATAAAGAAAAAAATAGCAATAACAGTGAGGCCTGGCTGAATTTGTAGAGCTTCTGCATTTGTAAAAATAAGAAAAAACAATTTGTTTTTCTTATTTTTAAGAAAATAAGAAATAAAACACAGTTAAATAAAACACATGGAACCATCTTGGTGAAAATGCATTTATTTGAAAGACATGGAAGAACATATATCTAGTTTGGTTTGGCTTTTTTAGAGCTAGAAATAATAAATTAAAATAATAGTTACACAAAAAAATGTTTCCTACAGTAAAAAAAACAGAACAATAGTCACAGTTAGAAAAGCTCTTTGTTGCCAAGGGACAAAATGAAGGCCCACGATCCAAGGCACATGTCTGGAGACATTCGCTGTCCACACACGATCTGGATGCGATTCATTCTCCTCCTAGAGCAGCGCTGTCCAAACACCGCAAACTTTTACAAACAAATGGGTGGCAAAAGTGAGTATGATTCCAGTCTTACATGAATTAGAGATCCATTTTCAGACCAGTTTGTTTCTATCATGGACACATTCCATTTAGCATTTTATTAAAAAAATTTAGTCTGTGTGGCAAATGGATACTTTCCGCTTTACAATTTTGGCCCACATGGCAAAAAGTGGACACCACTGCTCTAGAGAGAGATCACCTGTTGTGCAAATTCACCTTTGAAACAGCAGAAAACCAAAACTTGAACAGCATTTCACACATTCAGAGCCAGTGACTAACAGTTAACTCCACGTCTTCCATAAAATCTCATTTGCCTCGTGAGGCAGAAACTCCCATCTCCTCATGGAATGTCCTCACCAGCTTTTGTTTTTCTCACCTGCTCAGATATGAAAACTTCATGATTTTTCCATTAAAAGCAGAAAGAGAAGCAGGTCCATAAGTTTGTGTCTGAAAGACGTCCCAGCCTCATCTGAACTTGAGATAGGCTGGAGCCGAGTAGTTGAAGAGCAGGAAGTCCATGCGATACAGATTGTAGAGCTTTTTCTGGTAGAAGGGGCTGATGTTCTGGAAGAAGTCGGCTGCCATATCTCCGGTAGTCCTGGTGCTTTTGGACGAGGCGGGGAAGCGGACCTGCTGGTCCGCCCCAGCCAGCTGCAGCACGTAGCGGGAGTCCTGCTCCAGCGTCTCGTACTTCCCCACCACGTCGTAGTGGATGAGGCAGGGGTGGCACAGCGAGTGCACCCGCTCCCAGTGTTCGTTGAAGGGCTCTTCCCGCTGGGTTGCGGGGTCCACGAGGTAATACACAAACTCCTCAAAGGAGACGTCGTCCCCTTTCTCCAGGGCTTCCGGCCGAGGGTCTGGCCTATGCCGGCGGATGATCTTTGTGCCGTATCGTTTGTGGAAAGCTGTATTGTAGCTCCGCGTGAATTTGTTGCGGTACGCAGAGACCAGCCGCTCGAATGGCTCACGCACAAAAATGAACTTCAGGTAGGAGCGCAGGCGCTGGTTGATCTGGGAGGTGGAGTACTCGGACAGGGTCCGGAGGTTTCCCGGGACGTGGGCCTCGTTGGCGGGGATGGCTAGTGGGTCTTTGTGGTCACCCGAGACTCCTGTCAGAACCATGAGCACCCTCTTCCAGTTGGTACAGGCTACTTTGGGCACATAGCAGTACAGCAGGCCGTGCTGGTCGTCCACAATAATGTGCTTCAGGTCTTCGGGGACGAGGACTCTGCGTTTGCGGGTGTAGGAGCGGCAGGCCTCCTCCAGCAGCTCCCGGCGACCCTGATGGACGGCCGCCACAGCAGACTCCACCTGTTGGGGAAGGAAAACCAGGAGCAGATAGTTTAATTTGGTTCAGGTTTGGATGGTTTCAGAATGTTTGAACAAAAAAGTAGCACACCTTGTAAATACATTCATGACATTTGGCTTTTGATAAATGCATATCACACATATCAGATGTTTTGTTTTTTGAAAATGCTAATAGGACCATGTAACATTTTCCTACTTCACACATATGCATGACTTGGTGATGTGCTCACAATACACAGCGGATCTGGAAAACCTTATTCCAGATTCTACTAAATGAATCTCTTTCCTCAACATTTTACACATCTGCCATAATGACAATGTGGAAAAGGTTTTTGAGAGTTTTGCAAATTTAAAATTAAGAAATCATATTTACATTAACATTGACAGCCTTTGATAAATAGTTTGTTGATCCCCCTTTGGCAGCAATTCCAGCCTCAAGTCTTTTTGAATATGATGTCACCAACTTAGCTCTATTATTTATTTATTTATTTTTTTACAGTTTATTTGATGGGGACAGATACTAGAAACATGGCTCAAGACAATCTGATGCCTGCATCACAGTGTTCAGAGCCATAGCTAAGTCACAACACCCGTCCCCAGAAACCTGGACCCTCAGGTGGGCAATTCTGAGGAAAATGATTAATTGAGACTATTTGTGAAAAGGCTGAAACATAACAAAATGTGGAAAAAGTAAAGTGCTGTGAATAATTTCTGGATGCACTGTATGTTGAAGATTATAGTTATTAGGTAAAAACCTCTTTTGCAGTGCACTGTACTGGAGGACAAACTCCTCATTAAACCAGATGCTCTGCATGTCATGAGGACTTCACTTCTCCATGGTGAGTGAAGCTCTGACTCCACAGAGGGTGGTCTCACAGCCGCTGGAACATGCAGCTACCTGGTAAAACCAAGGGTCATCTAGTTCATCCTGTTCTCCTACTGGCACAAATGTCTTATTTACTCTTTTTATTTACTCGGGCTGGCTTGGCAGTGCAGCGGCCACAGCCCCAGAGCTCAGAGTCTGACTGTGTCCGACCTGATGACTGGCTCTCTGTGTCTGCCGACAGACACTGGAACATCCAGGAAACACTGAGGGGCTACGCTCTGAGCAGCAGAACCTGGCCCGTACTCTCACGTAAACCTAGACCTCGCCTTTAAGTCTGTCCGTGTGGACAATGAGGGGACATTAATAGCAACTAGGACCGTCCAAGTCAAACATGTCCTTGGGAGACAGCAGCAGGGTTTGGTACTGCTGCTGAGGGTTAACATAAAGGGTTTGGTTTTCAGGTGAGCCACATGCAACAAGGCCTGTCACCTTAACAAATGTTGCTGGATGATAAATTGTCCCAAAAGTTATTGCGGTAAACGAGAGACCATTTTCAAGTAATATAATGGTAATGACATCATAATGCAAGAACAGCACCTCAAAGGTCAATATATTTTAAATTTTAATAAACTGAAACTGGAAGACATTTTAAATATCAATGGGCCAGCTGCGCTATGAAGCTTACAGGAAATCTGCATGTGCTGTAAACAATCACATAGAGGCACGACATCATTGCTAGCCATAAAAAGTCTGAATCATTCCTCTGATTCTGACTTTATTGCTACAGTTTAGGAATCTTCCTTCTTTATGTAAACCAAAATGGAGTGGCATCAGATTTTAGTGGTTGTAGGATTTCTCTTTTGTCTTTGGTAAAAAAAAAACAACCTTGAGTCGTTCCTTCTGCTAGCACTGGACACGCATGTTTGTTTTGGTTGTATTTTACCCAGAATTCCCTGCACTAGATAGGAGTGCAATACTAAATATTTTGCTGTCAATCCAATACCAAGTAAATATAGGCCAATATCATCAATACTGATATCAATATTATCAATACTTTTATTATGTAGGTTTTTATATCGTTATACTGCTGACCTCTAGGTGTTTTTGTGTTTTTTTTTCTTAGAAATATTTTATTAAAATCTAGGACAGAATTTGGACAAAGTTTGTAGACGTCTACAAAATACAAGATAAACAGAAATAATACTAAAAAAAACGAAGCAAATTTATGAGGATATTTTTCCTTAAAGTGCAAAAAATATAATTTGAGAGCAAAACAAAAATCTGTTTTTGGGTAAAATTGAGAAACTATAATATTTAAATAAGATGAAATTTCAATATACCAATACCGACATGTTATCAATATTTCGGATCGATCTGCCCATCTCTTTAACTTTTATCTTACTGATTTAAAATTCAAGGAAAAATTGTAGAATTCAAGAAGTTATAAGAAATTTCTTAAAATGTTCGTCACTATGAGCTCAGATTCTATGTGGCCAAGATCTCTCTGTTCTTCAGAAGGGAAACATAAAAAATTGGTTGTTTATTAAACACCAAGTTTCCCCACTTTAAGTATTTACTCTACAATATTTACAGCTTATTTTGCCCAAACCTCTAAGTTTTAAGAGCTGCTTAAGGTTGAGTTGGTCCAAACAGACACATAAGTGAGTCTGGCCAACAGTTTACCTCCTAATTACCATCCTGAGAGATTAGCAAGTTAAGACCTGAGGAGGAAGGAAATATTACAAGCAGTTAAATTTAAGGGGAACCTGCTGGAGCTTGTTTGTTTTATGAAAATTAAACCTTCCTTCTCCACACAGAAAGACTTAACTGGGAACAGCTGCTGTGTTTTTACACAAAGCATTTCAAATCTGAAAAAGAAAAAAAATTGTGCAGATCTCAGTGAACAACCAACACAGGAAACACAACCAACGACGAAGGCAGCAAAGGATAAAATGCAGGTGATAAGATAGAACATGTAAAGGTCTCATCATCTGGTGATGCTTTCTGCTGTTAAAAATGGAAAATTCAAAGAGAAGGTTTATGTGCTCAAAAAACTATTTCTGAGAACATTCTGAACAATAATAAACTGGGAAGTGTTGTCAACTAGGTCAATAAATTAAAAATATACATTAAGAGAATAACTTATTATATTCTGTGACTTATGTAGTTGTAAAATGTTTTAACAATAACTGCAAGAGAAGGAAGTGGTTCTTCTTTGTAAAACAAATAACAAAAAGGCACAAAACTTCTGAAGCAGTGCAATTTGACTACAAGACACAAAAATCAAAGGGGCTTTTAACACCGCCCCAAAATAAAGAAACAAAGAAAATCAAAACAGCGTTGAGGTTTCTAAAAGAAGGGAACGTGTTCCACACCACTCACCTGTTCCCCCTCATACAGGCTCTGCAGGGGGCTCCTCCGGGTTTTCTGCCCACTGCTCCGCTCCGACAAATGTTCTGAAGAACAAAACACATCAGTGACAATGTTCACGTCACAAAACACACACTCACACACACTACACATTACGAGGTGTTGGCATATTTAAAGGGATGGGAATCACAGACAATAACGCTATAACATCACAACATGTCAACAAACAACGAGGATAAAAAGTCTGAAGTTTAAAAATGAATAAAGCGGCAGGCTGAGTGTAAAGCCAACCTAACATGGAGGCTGAGGGCGATGAGGATCAGTCTGAGCCTTCAGGTCGGCATCGTTTTACCTCACAGGCTCAGAGACACACGCACGGGCACACACACACACACACACACACACACACACACACAGCCACACTTGAAGCAAATGTGGTGAATCTGTGGTATCAGAAGACAGACGTTACACTGATGAACAGTCACTTCACACTTTGTGAAACATTTATGTGCTTTGTTGGATTAGTGCAACAATCTGTACCATCTAACTGCCCAAACAGCAGTAACCACAGAACATCCCTGAAAACTTAAAAAGACTAAAAAGACCTGCATTAAGAATGAGTTTGTAAGACTTTCAAAGCCAGGAGGTCCAGGGAATAACGGCAAAACTCATGAAGGGCAACGAGAGAAATCTGTTCTACAAAATCCTCTCATTTTCAGCAACAGAAACAAACAAATCAGCCAAGAGTTACTTCATGTTGGGTGAGCTGCAGTTGACAGATCCTTCATTGTAAAGCCCATCTTAGGTCACATCTTAGTGTGTAGTTAATGACAGTCAGCACAGAGTTGCCAACTTAGTCACTTTGTTGCCATATTTAATGACTTTTCAGACAAAAATAAATAAATTCAGAATCAGCGGGTCAGACCTTAACTTTAAGATCCTTTTTTTAATCATTCCCATCTTCCAAAAATACTGTCTCACTGTACTGTGTTGGTGGCTAACCACATTTCACATTACATTTCAGAAATATGATTGATGAATTAAAAGGGAAATATGAAGCATAGATTGATGATATGGGCCTTGGGTCTATCATTTGCTGTTGTGTTATTCTATTTTTACCAGAACTGTAAGCTACAGCTAACATGCTAACAATGTAAGAAGCCAGAAAGTTTAAAGGACTTCTCTATTTTGGATCAAAAACAACCAAACATACATTCACTTTTTAAAGGGTTTTTTTATTATTATTTCAATGATCCATTTTACTTGAATCAACCCTTAAACATATTATACTAAATATTATAAATCTATCCACTTACTTGAATAAAAATGAACCTTTATTCAAGCTTTTTTTTATCTAACTGCAACTGAGTTCATTTATAATGTGGCTCCTTAACACCGACCTAATATTCAATATTTTGTTTCTCATTAATATCTATTCAGTAATAGGAGATATAAACACATGTAGTCCATAAACAGCAGCATAAAACTATTTTTCTCTACATGTTATATTAACATCTGGAAACAGACCTGAGACTGCTCCACTGTGAGTGGATTATTATAAATTAATATCGTTTTAGAAAAAGCTGAAGCAGCAGAGCTGGTAGTTCATGGAGTAGCTGCAGCCGTTTCACATATTGCTCACTGGATGTGCTCTGGAGAGCCAAGGGCGCCACACACACTGGAGGAGAACACTGTAAAAATGTAATGTACAGGGAATGACAGAGTATGAAGGGCAGACATGGCATTTTAAATTTTAAAATATAAATCTAAAAGACAAAAATTGATGTAGTCCACATGTATATATGTCTGTCTCTTACGTGATCTACATGCAGTCCTACTCAATAAGTCAGAATTTTGATGTAAAGTTGATGTATCTCAGTAACTCAGTTCACTAAATGAAACTCAGATCATATCAAATCTTTATTTCTGTAATGCTGATCATAAAAGCTAATGAAAACATTTTAGATTAGAATATTGAGAGGATTCTACACTGACCCACATCTGGACGCAACAACAAAACATTCAGTGTTTAAACTTTACATTTTCTTAAAGCCCATTCTCAGAAAAGTCACAACATTTAGTAAAGTGTAATCCTGTGTTAAAAATCAATGGATCTTTTACTCTGTGCAGTGAGGCTGAAGGAGTTGATGTTTTTATAAAGAATCTTTCCTCATATTTGATTATTCTACACCAGCTACTATATATACTTACTTATATACTTATATATTTACTTGCTGTTAAACTGTTTCTGTTTTTATTTCTTATTCTTTTTAAATCATACACTATTTTTACCATACAATGACATAGAAAAAGAAAAAAAGGAAATAAAGATATCCTTCCTGGAAGCATTTCTGTTAGCACTAGCATAAATTAGCTGATGTACCGATGTGCTTCTGGAACAGATCGTCCAGTCTAGATAGCTGCAGTTTCTGAGGAAGAAGTGTGGAAATACTATAAAGTGACTCAATATCACTCCCAGAAACATTGGCTTATAACTTAAATACAAGGATAACGCTTATTTTCCACCAAGCTAAGCTTTAGATTTTTTGTATTTCCTCAAGAAGATTCACATCAGCAGAGAAGAGCAACAAAGACAAATCAGATGATCCTTCTGCCAACAGAAGGTCCAACTCAACATTTTTCTTTAACTCTTTGATTTATCTGCTGACTCAGAATCACATTTCACGCATGAAAACATCCAAAGTAACGTTTTCTCTCCTCCGTTTAAAGGCCAGTGAGCAAAGGTAATGTCTGCTTGGGTTTAGGAAATGACTAACACCTGGCAGACAGCGAGCTCAGCAACAAGCTGAGATGGCACACATTGAAAGCATGCATTGTGTGACATCATCTCCCTGCTAGTGCAGCATCATGGGAAATCTGAGTGGCTCTCTGGTGAAAATATCAGGACATTAAGCTATCTAATTATTCTACCAGAGCAAATCACTGCAATATGGAATTATGGAAATGTTTTAAAAAAAATCCATCTAAAAGAGAGAGAGGGAGAGAACTAAAGCGGGGCTAAAGACGCTGATCGATCCCGCTTTGGAACTTTTCCATTTGAAACATTCCGGTTTCACCTGGTCTGGTGTGAAAACCCTGCAGCTCCGCTAGTCACACAACCACAGCGCAGGAAATGCAAAACGCAGGAAGGCCCATGTATGTTCGTCCTGTCTTGGCTATGAACAGAGCTCTGTTTGAATCCCAGTGGGGAAACAGCCCCCAATCCTCTAAACCCCCTTCAGCTTCTAATGCCAAGGAGTCACTTTGCTATGAGAAATGCTGTAAAAGTAAAAGCCTCATCCTTTTATGTGAAAAATGAGTGTAAATCTTATCCTGTCAAAAAGCATAGAAATGATAAACGTATAGAGCCAGACCAGTTCTGGACAAAAACTCAACAGTAAAAATCACCAGTCAAGTTTTTTTTACTAATTCTAAATACTATGAACACATGACAAATGGTGAATTAATGAAGCCATCATTAGGAGACATAAGAAATGACATCAACACCATGTTGCATCCATGTTGGAGGCTCTTATTTTGAAGTGAAAAGGGAAGTCTTTTTTGAATTTTGTGATGACAGAGCTGGTTAATAAAGACTTTTGGTTATGCTGAAGCTTGACACACATTAGCAGACCCTGAATTTGGATACAACTATAATATATCTGTAAGCAGTAAGCTGTAAGCTAGCTAAGCGCTAGTTGCAGTTAGCATCAGCTAGTGCTGATGCTAAAGATGGCAGCGGCGTTTTGGGGGCCAAGACTCCAGTGGAAAAACGTGAAGAAGTCAAAATAACATAAAATACGCTTTTAAATTAAGAAATGCTACTTTGAGCCACACAGTGTGAATTGTAAGAGGTAACAGGTCTTCTGGTTCTGGTTCTGCTCTGCATCACCAGAACCAGAACCAAAGGAGGAGAAGCAGCATTCAGCGTCTATGCACCACAAATCTGGAACAAACTTCCAGAAAACTGTAAAACAGCTGAAACACTGAGTTCCTTTAAATCTTGACTCCTGTTTAGAGTTGTAACATTTCTGAAGGGAACTTTTCAGAATAAAACATTGAGGCCGGGTCAGAAGGAGTGAAGTCTAGGAAGGAGAACCAGCTTCATTCATCAAGTCTGTGCAGACAAACAAGGAATCTGACTTTGGTCCAATTTTATTCTCAAAGATATTTAAAATATAATTACATTAAAAAGGGAAAATAAAAGCTAAGGGCCAAAAACGCATACATTGACATGCTAAAATCACAGCGCCACACAGTAGCCTGGCATAAGAACTACACCGCTGTAGCTGTTGAGGTGTACGTGGTCTCGTCTAAACGTGGAACTAATTAAACATGATTTAATTAGTACGTCCACACACCTCAGATTCAGGCTCCTCTAGAACCTCGCAAGTAGTTTTTTTTTTGTTTGTTTGTTTTACAAATGGGCAAATTTATATCTGCGACAGCGTGCGTGATGTAAATTTTGCGTCTGCTTTTGTTATCTTTTCGCAGACATCTATGCTCAGCCTGGACGTTGGGGATTGTGGTGACAAACACACAGCAAATGAGAAAAATGTTGAGCCCCAACGTGTGCGAGAAAAATGACTTGTTTGGAAGAAAACAAAATGTGGGAGGATTTTTCTTGTTTTCCTCAGTTGCATAACTCCATCTCTTGGGGATGGCAGGGTCACAAAAACTGCTGAGAAACCAACTTTATTATTCCTCTTTACTTCTCTCCTGATCAGACAGTCGACCAAACCATCGCATCATAATGCAAACAAGAGTCTGTCAGGTGTAGTTCTGAGTGGAACGCTGTGCTCAGAAACAAAGTATCATGTCTGACAGGTCCAGGTGGGCTGTGCTCCATGTGGGGAGCGTTTAGCTGAAGGAAATGTAATCTGTGCAGCTCGTTTTGATAGGTTCTGAAGAACGTCATGAGTAGTTTCAGCTGCGACAGAGCAAACCTGCAAATCATTTGAGAATAACCGCTTCCAAAACAGATGGTCCTGATCAGATTCAGAGGAACCAGAGGACTGCTTGTATAAGAACCTGAGAGCCGTCATCAGACAGGCTGAGGAGGGAGAGCAGTCCTCCTCTACACCCGGCCTGCAGTACATATGTGTTGCTGTGTTATGTAATAATGAAGTAAAATCTTCAAAAAGTAATAAAACATCATTGAAATAGCATTATGTAATAATCAACGCAAAACAATAAAATCCTTGAACACGTTTTGCAAAACTTTCTGCCACATTATGTAAAAACGTTACATTTTCCACCAATTATGAGGCAGCTCTGCTTTACAAATTATAATGTGGCGCATTATGTAATAAAATGTTTGTGTTGATGCTGATCATTATGTTTCTAATAACAATCATGTTGTAGCTTATATAAAAATTTAAATTGAACTTTTGGTCATTTAGTTTCCTTTCAGACTCAAAGCCAGAACCTGCAGCATTAAGCTGCAAGTAAACGACCAAAAACAAATTGAAATTTTGCTAGAAAATACAAATTTTAAGATTTT
Organism: Poecilia mexicana; assembly: GCF_051168715.1. NCBI lineage: Eukaryota > Metazoa > Chordata > Actinopteri > Cyprinodontiformes > Poeciliidae > Poecilia > Poecilia mexicana. The sequence goes on from NW_028263374.1 coordinate 1,619,729, forward strand.
TCTCAGAAATGTTCTAGAAAACACTTGAAAATTTCTGAGTTTGAAATGACAAAATTTTGCTAGAAAATTCCCCAGAAATGTTGATATTAATCAAAAACTAAATTCTAATCCCCCAACCCCCAAAACACACACACACACACACACACACACGCACACACACACACACACACACACACACACACACACACACACAAACAAGGAAGCTTCTGATCTCCAAACATCAAGAATTTGCAAGAAAATCTCAGAAGTTTTGAGATCTTCTCAATCTTATAAATTTTCTAGAAAATACTTGGAACCTTCTGAGTTTGAAAAGTCAAAATTTTACCAGTAAAAACTCAGATAGTTTTATATTAATTAATTAAAAACATGAACATGTCTGAGCTTCAAATGTTGTGAATTTTTGACATTTTAAATCCAGAAGATTTCCAAAAGTATAAAATTTTTGACTTTGAAAAAGTTTTTTTCTTGCAAATTTCTTCACATCTAAAGCTTTCCTCCAGATCCAAGAGATGAAATGTCTCCCGGGGAGCCGGGGAACAAGCTGCTTTAACGCTCAGCATGCAGTGAGATGAAGTACTGCACAGATAATTTGTGGTGTGGAGGTTGGGCAGGGAAGGAATGAGCTGAGCAGGAGCGATGGTGACGGCCGCCTGCAGCCTCCAGGCTGCTGTCTCTACCCTCCATCCTCCATCTGCTGCTAATTAAACCTCTAGAACAAACTGCACGAGAGGCGTCACTCCACATCTGGGTCTGTAGTGTTACCGCTGACATAAACATCAATCCTGCTTCCAGGATCATGTAAGAGGAAAACTCTGGCAATGGAGGGAAATATAACATAATTTGAGACAGGTGCATGCAGCCACAGGAAACCCTCTAAAGCTTTGAGCTGCCAATAAAACATAAACTGGTTCAGATTTCTCTTTAACATGAAAACAGCATTCAACGCTACCTGGACTGGTTACGGATTATTTATGTAAAGAGCAGTGGAGACGCCACACTGTGTGAGAGAAAGCAAAACGGATCTTTGCATTCTGAGCACAATTACAGTGATAAAGCGACAGGTAAATGTTGAAGTGTTGAGGATTCTGCCACTAGCCCGTCAGGACAACTAAAGTCTGGTTCACACAGAAACGTTTATGTGCCCACATGAAAATAACTGTAAAACTGCTCACTGAGACTGACCTTATGGATTCGGTAACAGCATCTATACAGAAGAGCTGCTGTCAGTGAAGCTGTCTGACTGTTGGTTTCCATCAGGTCACCTGTTAAGGCCAGTAAAGCCTTAACAGAATATCTGTCTAGAAATGAGCCAAAATGGAGGCGGCCTGCTGGAGCAGAAGGTCTCTGCTGCTCATTTCTTCTTTTTGGAGACTTTTACTCCACATCTTTTGGGTTTGGGAATTGCATGTTTAGGCTTTTAATCTCTGTTAATATCACTGGACCATATGGCTGAAAATGTATCATGACATTAATTAGCTTTTTATTTCCTGTTTATCCAGGTTTTTCTCCACAATGTTTTTCTTCATTTTTAAGCACTTATCTATTTATATAGATCACATATTTACTGCAACATATTGTTATTGATTTATCAGTTAAGAACGGTTACTTTGAGACATTTTTAAATTAATATTTAAAATGGCATAACAATACAAGTTTGATAAACTCATTTTGTAAAATCTCTCAACACTGGAACTAGAATATATTCTAAATATTCTAAGTAAAACACAAACCAAATACAATACATAAAACAGAAATAGAAACCAGATGCAACTGAAATAAACAGATAAAAAGGATTATGAAGTCTGTGAAAAAAATCCTCCTTCAAAAAATATGAATCATCTGAATGGAAATTATTGAGCTCATTTTAATTTATATCTCAATTAAAGATGACCTGCTCATTGCAACAGGCTTGTGAGACTAAGACAGCACCTGTCTTCAGTCAGAGGCCTCTTCAGATTCACTGTAAAACTGACTGCTACTGGAGACACTTCCTGCCTACAGCATCAGCCTCCACATGTTGTCATAACAAATGATATGAGTTATGACAACATTTAATTTCCCTTTGGCATAAATAAAGTATTTGTGACTCGAATTAGCAGGATGTTTCTTAGAACATTTCCCCTTTTCTCTTGGACTAAAGTGGACCAATGCTCACATCTACAGTACATGCACTGTAAAGCCACACTGAGTCCGTAGCTCAGTGTTGTGGGTTCAGAGTGCCAAAGTACATAAAAAACTACAATCCTATAATAAGTGCAACCCGAACATTCCTCTGTTTACAGAGCATCTTGCTGCTCCATATAGAGTTTAGACAAACTGCCTGACCTTTAGCCCACATGGAGCAGAAAAGAACTGTTCAGCTGTTCCAAATATGGATGAATTGTTCATGCTTATTTCTGAAATCAATTTATTCAAACTGAAAGCCAGCAGGCTGTATTAATCTGTCAGAAACATGCTGCTTTCCAAGTGCATTTGAAGTGCATGAAAGCAGAAATACCAGAGTGAGTCTTCCACCGTTCTGCACACGGCTTCATTCATGCAGACGATCGGCAACGGATCCGAGACACGAGGCAGGAGAGCAGCAGGAGGGACAGTCAGCACAAAACTCCACTGAACTTATTCAACCCTTCACTGATTTGTTTGTCTCGATTCATTATTTACATGGATTTTAATGTGTTAAAAAAACTGAATGCAATTAATTGCTTTTTTTTTTTAAATACACAAAGATTCCAACCGGAATATCGGCCAATATTAGCACAACTTCACATATTGATATCGGTATCAATAAGTAAAATCTGGCAGACATTTACACCTGCCACAATAAATCTTATGAAAAATTAAAACAAGCTCAATAATTTCCATTAGTGTGTTTTTTTCCCCCCTTTCCTCTCCAGGCTTCAGTCTGGTGTTTTTTTCTGAAGGACAATTTTGTTTGCAGAAACTTCATCATTTATTTATTTGTTGTTGATGTTGTTTGTTTATTTCTTTGGATATTTAAAAATGCTTTCCAGTTTCAGTTTTAAATGTTCATTAGAATTGGAAGTTTATTGATCTTTGACAATGTGTCACTGCATTATTATTATTATTATTATTATGCCATTATTATTAGATAACTAATAGTAACGGCATAACTTCATGTTCCAATCAGGGATTGAATAGTTTGGGGCTTTTCATTATAGCTTAGTTTTATTTCATTGTGATTTTTTGTTTGACTAATTCAGTTTGTTTAAATTCGTTTTTACAGTGGGTTTGCTATTAACACTGTTTAACTTTAGTTCAGGTTTTACTAGCTATGATAATAGTCTTGTTTTTCATAATTTGGTCAATTTGTAGGTGCGGAATTCAAAAAGTGACTATTTATACATCATTTGGGATAATAAATAGTCAACAGAAGATATAATATATAAAAAATATTTTCAATTATTGACTCACCAGCTGACTGCTACTTTCTCCAAACTCATTCTGTTATGGTTTTGCAGACCACCAGGATGAGGATGGAGGGCAGTAATCTGCAGATGGCTGATGTAGACTGCTGTTGTGGGAGGAAAAAAAAAATCGGTTCGAAAAGTTTGAACCGATTACCAATAATTACCATTTTTTTAAATATTTATTTAAATTAACGGAAATGTTGTCTTAATTTCAGTCGCTATTATTTTGTTTGTTTTAGTTAATTGTAATGTTGAAGGCCTATCACAGCAGCTGTTGATGCTAACTGTGTTGGATCTTCTGCTAAACCAGTTGCTGCTCAGTTCGGATTATAAAACTGATGAACTACTGTTGGTTTTACTGCACTGTAAAACTGCAGTTTTCAAACATGTATATGGCATCGACTGTATCATGAAGTGACTCATGTTGAATGTTGGAGGCAAAAATAATCCTGACCAGGACGTCCCACACTATGAAGCAGCTCATCTGATTGGTTAAAATCCACTAAGATAAAACATATTCAGGAAACACTTACAGTACAAAAAAGAAATCTCTATAATTATTACAACACATAACTACTCCGCTCTGTGACATCACAGCAGGGACCAGATATTCTTCTGATATTCCACGAGTAACCACGGTGATAATCAATAACGTACACAGACAGGGAAATGCTGTGTTGCAATAAGAACACACACACACATATATATATGTATATATATATATATATATATATATATATATATATATATATATGAATGAAAATGTTCTGAGTTCTGGCTGTATTGTCTCAAGTCTTTCAGCAGGACAGGACACTCCTGGATTTAGCTCCGCCCTTTAACTCCGCCCCACTTTGCTATGCTGAAGGATCCCAGCAGCATGCTGCTGCCACTGCCGTGTGTCACTCCAGGGGATGTACTGTTCCGATTGATTAGCGGTTCCAGTGGATTTTATTAAGGAGTATCAGAGTAAATTGGAGGCTGGATTCATATGCCAATGGTTTTACATTTTTATTTATAAAAAGAAATTATGATAATAATAATAATCCATCCATCCATTTTCTGTACACCCTTGTCCCTTAGTGGGGTCAGGAAGGCTGCTGGTGCCTCTCCAGCTAAACTCTGGGCGAGAGACGGGATACACCCTGGACAGGTCGCCAGACTGTGATAATAATAATAATAATAATAATAATAATAATAATAATAAAACTGAATCTCACCATTCCTTCTACTTCATGTGTGTGATTTAGATTATACTTCTTGTAATAAAATCCCATTTTTAGGTACTGCATGAAATATGGAAGCAGAAACACAAAATATTGAGAAAGACTGAATGAACTTCATTATTAAGTCACTAAGAAAATGACCTGGTGCTCCATGTGCAGAATACTCATGTGCATAACAGGGTGCACTGAAGCACAAAATAAGATTTTTTAAAAATATATATAAATATAGAAACATGACCTAAATGTAAATGAATTCGGATGTTTATTTTATTATGATGGCTGCAGGAATGATTGCTTCATATTTAATGATTGATAATTCCAGTTAACCTGACGGGATTTGCCACACCTGAATGCATTTCAGTGGAAGGTGTTCTTCTTTTGTCTCTGGTTGGGATCCAACACATTCTGGTGAATCAGGCTCAGACTGAGCTTTTTACCCCAGATAAAGATAAATGTCAAACGGACATACTGGAACACAGACAAGTATTTCTGTTCCCGCCGCAGGGTTATATTTATGTATTTGTGTTAAAGCTCACCTGGCTTCAGACTGCTGTTAAAGTAGAAGATGACCACAATGAAACATCCCAGACACAGGGCAGAAACCATCCGAATCCCTTTGGGTTTCCTCATTCTGAGTCTGTGGAAACGACCGAGCAGCTGGGCCGACTTCTGCCCGGGTTCATACGACAACCGGCGTCCGTCCTCTAACTACTTTATTACCGATAACAGCACCGAGCCGGCCCGCTCACATCTCACGGCCCTGGTTATTTTCTCGCGCATGTTTGCATGTCCGTACCGGAGGACAAAGCGACGAAAAGAAAAGGAGAGAAAAAAAAGGTGGGGGGCAGCGGTAGCGAAACGAGAGTCCGCTGTTCTCCGGTATTTTTTAACGATTACTATGGCGTTTCTGTGCGCTGCTGGAAAACCAGCCGGGCGGGCTTCTTTACTGCCAGCGTCGTCCGAGCGGAGGTCACCGGCTGCCTGGTTCCGTTAAAGGGCTTTTATGTGACCCTGCGGGCCTTTCCTACCGTTCGGTTAACCCCTTTCTGCCCAAAATCCAGAGGTTTGCGGTTACTCTTAAAGTAAGCCGTCAAGCTGTTGTCTCGGTGGGTGAACTTCCGGTCACCTTTTTCAAAGTAAAAGCTTTCCAAGAAAGGAACCGGATGTTTTGTCCTGTCTGTCTCTACGACAGACTGGCGATCTGTCCAGGATGTACCCCGCCTCTCGCCTACTGATACTTTTCAACTCTGGAAAATAAGTGCAATTATTTGTTTTAAAATGTTAAAAATACTACAACCTGATTTTTTATCATATAAATTACGTAAAAAATATTTAGTTCTTTGCAATTTTTACCCAAAGTTCTAAAGTATGAATGGTCCAACAGGCCATGTATTTGACATGTATACATGATGCAATTTACATGTCCGCCATGCGTATATGCCATGTCTTATAAAACAGACTCATAACAGAAACAAATTATTGTTCAGTGATGAAATGAATAAAAAAGAGTGAAATACATTCTACTAGCTGGTGTAGCCAGTATCAGCTTGCCTGGTTACAGTCAAATCCAACAAGTTTTCCAACTTATATCAGTAACTGTGTTAAATTGGGTGAGATGTTATACATAGGCAAATAAAAGAACATTAAGCATTCCCATAATGAGATGTGTTGATTACATCATTATAGGTAAAAAAAAAAACAACAACAACATTATAAACACATAATTATAGTCTTGACTCTTGGATAAAAAAAAAAACAACTAAACACTTTTGTATGGTGTTTGTATGGTTTTATATGCTTTGTGTAATTTTTTTTATCATGATTTACTATGAAATGTATAATTTTAACTGAAACACAAGTTACCAAGCAATTTCTAGGAAATAAAAAGAAATTGTATTTATGGAAAGCTTTGAAAAAGTTGGAAAAACTAAAAAAAATACAAATTCAGTAAGAACCCCGCTTTTATTTTGTAGTCATACCAAATCCTCATCCGGGGTATTTCTATTGATTTTAACTAAGTTTGAGCCCTGCAAACACTCACACGTGTTATATCTCAGTGTGACAAATTTAATGGCTGGTCGGGTCATTCCTCCCAGTTTAGCGATTGACTGGATTCTCTGCCTGAGGTCAGAGCAAAAGCCAAGGGTCACAAAAAAAGGAAAAAAAAAAAATACTCACTGCACTTTAGAAAAGTTATGGGTGGAGGAGCGGTTATAGTAACTTGTGTCAGGGCTTTAGCATCTAATGTGGAATACACAAGGAATTCTTCTCTATTCACTGAACCAAGTGTCAAAAAAGTTTTTCATCATCACAATAATGTTTTGTTGCAAAGTACGGGCAAGGGAGTTTATGTGTTGCAGTCAGACCCAGACGTAAAAAAACGAGGTAAAAAAAACTTTAAAAATCTGAAATGGATCTCAGTAAAGCTAGAAGAAGTTCTAGAGTTCTACATGTCTAAACATGATTAGACATGATTAGAGAAATGAAGGAAATCAGAGTTAGGATGGTAGAAGGCGTGTCATTAGCATACTGTACATCCTGAACAAACTTACAGAAGCTTAGAATAGATATTCCTATTCTAAATCATTTTCCTTACGATGCTCCAGATAATAATAATAAAGATCCTTTATCAACAGATAATCCTTTTTATTTTCATAATGAGAACAAGATACAACTTTTCTTTGTTTCTGTATGGAGTATGAAAATGTTGGTTTTTGCTGTAAAATATTCCTTTGTAATTTTTTTTCAAGACAACGTAGAAATCGTCTTATCTGTAATTCATAAATATTGTTATCCTGTGATAACCGACAAGTACATGTCATCCATATTGTCAGACTTGTTTTGATACTATAAACTATAGTTTACGACATTGAACATCAGTCTCTAAATTAAGTGAAAAAAGTGTCACAGAAAGAAATACAACATGAAAGTAAACTGTTTTCACTTCTGCTTCCCATGCAGGACACGACCTGCACACTTTCTGTCATCATCAAACTTGTTTTATGTCTGTCATTGACATGTAAGGTAAGCTTAGCAAGCACAAAATTAAAATGTAAAAAACAAAATAATTTCTAATACCAAAAAACCATATCAACCAAGTCTTTTTTGGATGTCCAGAATTATAATCTGGACATCCAAATTATAATCTGGAATTATAATCTGGAATATTTGTTTTCCCGGAGTTCTGTTGTCTAAATTCAACTTAATACTAGTAAGAACTGTGTGGGATCTGAAATGACGGTTTCTCCTGGTAATAATTATGATTAAATATCCATATTGTTCATTCTAGAAGGCTGCATGTTTTCCTGGATATCTATTGCTGAAAACCAAATACATGGAAAATGTGATGTAATTTAGCTACTAAATATCTAAACATTATTTACAATAATGTCTTAGATATCTGAATTATTTATTTGTACCATGAAGAGTTTGTTTATGGATATCTGGATTACATTCCCATTCTGGCTTTAAAATGTCAGAGTAGCCAATAAGCTTCATAGCATGTGCCAAACTGAGGGTCTGGGGTCCAAATCCGGCCCACCATTGCAATCTAGGCTTCAGGAGAAGTCTAGATTCTAGAGAGACACAAATAGAGCCTTCAAGATAACAATTGTGTGCTTAAATGTTATTTTAGCAGTAAAATCAGAGCAATTTTTTATGATATTCTGCTTTACATCAATTTTATGCGATTACACAAATGTGGAAATTCACACAAAATCATCAGATCTACACTTTTTTCCCTCTAACGCACAAGTGTGAGTTTATTGCACATTTTCAACAAAAAATGTCAAAAACACTGAGTTTAAGTGATGCTACTTCCCACCTGCAGGTGGCAGTATTTTTTGCTTCTACTACACTGCTGCTTCACTTTGTCTCGAGTCATAAACGGTTTTATCAACCAGCCCTTGAGAACATTCATGATCCAGATGTGGCCCACAGTGAAGATGAGGTGACCTTCCTGTTTATAGAAACCTGTAGAAACCCTAAACTTTTGTCTACTATATGTACAGTATTAATGAGAATATAAATGTACTCAAATTTACTTACCAGCAGTTACATGTAAGTAATGTAATCATTGATTTTGATTTTTGACAAATAAGAATGTATTAATATTCTCCAAAAAGTGTATTTTGTTTATTAAATGGTAAAACTGCTTTCTATAGAGGCACATGAAGTGCAGTAATCTAACTGATATGATGTGAAACACGCCTCCTGAACCTTCAAGACCCTAAAACAAAGGAAGAAACATCTCATGGCTCCTTGTGCCCCGAAACAAGAGTCCACCTTTAGCTAATTAGAGCAGTACAGGAGAGCCCACAGAGCTACTTTTGACCTCTGACCTCCCCTGCATTCCTCACATCCATCGTCCCGGGAGTCACAAATCAAGATCCCCAGGAGAAGTCAGGACAGGTTTGGAAACACGCGACTGATCAAACCTGAGGCCTAATGGAAGGCTGGTGTGAAGCCTGTCTCTGTTTACAGTCTCAGGATGGAATGGTGGCTAATGGCTGTCAGGTCAACAAACCGGAGCACATTTTCCAAGAGGCCGGCCGGTCTAACGAGAAGTGTGAAGCTGAGTCATTCCATGGTCAGAGGTTGGCACAAACAGCTGCCAGCTTGTATCTGGTTGGTGAATTAACAGGATCAGACAGACACGGGGTCCGGACCCCTGGCTTCCTGCTGTAACACTGACTGAAGCAGACAGACGAGGTCAGGTCAACACCTATTAGAACAATTCATAGCTGTTTGTTGGATCCAAAATGATCAAATATTTTTTTCCCCAAAATTCTGTAATAAAGATATCCTATTATGGCAATGGGAAAAGTATAAAATATTTGTGTATATAAGCATTAATAGGCCTTTAAAACTGCAGGAGGTAACTTTTATTTAAAAAAAAAATGTTTTTATTTATTAAAACCGTCACCAAGTCATGTTAATATGAGACAGATAATCTGTGAAAAGATCAATCTCCAAAAGTCTGAAACGTAAAGGATGAATTTTAAATACCATGTTCAAGAAGAAGCTTTCCATCAAAATCTGGAGATTTAATCACTCTGACCCAGTGTTCTGCTGGCCCCACACCGCAGGTCAGAGGGCCAGACCACGCCCACCCCTCTGCCCAGGGACGGAGAGAGAGAGTGATCCCTTTACAGCGAGGAAGAAGAACACGACGTGGGAGAGAGGAGTGAGGGGGACCTGGTGCTGCTCACAGACTGAGCAGCTGCCACACCTGCTAGCAGCTCCCTACTGCACATTTTATAAGAATCAGTCCAATGGTAATGCAAGCATGACAGTTTGTACATACTCTCCAAGGTTTACGATTTTCAAAACTACTGCTAGCCATGTGAAAATCCAAGATGTTGGTCATTTTTCAAGATGGCTGCTGTGCCTCACCACATATTGCTTAAATGATTTTTGTCATTATGGCGTGTAAAACATTTAGTGGTCATAAATAGTTGTTCATTAAATTGTAGAGTCACTCCAGAATTTCATTTTAAAGGGGCAGTGTTATGATTAACGACATGTCATAATGTCATTCCCTCATCTGAAACAGACCTGGAGCGTTGCCTTGATTCTTTCATGCATTTTTGAGAAATCCTTGAATCTCAGGGAGTGCCTAAATGCTTTTTCTCACAAAGTTCCTCCTCAGAGCTGCAGTCTCCAGCTCAGGTTCCGCCTCACACAGCAGCAGCCCACTGCTCCCACACTCAGCTCCTCTAGACTAGCAGAAGCAGCAATTGGCAAACACCTGGTGGAACCGAACTTCTGCTGAGCTCATCACACGAGCTACTTCTCAGTGAAACTGAATTGTTTCACTGAGAAGTAGCTCGTGTGATGAACGTTTGTAAACAGCACACAAGAGAAAGATTGTGATGACTTCCTGAAGGCGGAGTTTCAGAAAGAGATGCAGGCCTAATTTCAAGGCAAAGTCTAATTTCTTTTAAGTCACATTTGATATATACAGTATTTTATATTAACTGAAGGTAACATAGTTACTTGACTGTACTCTAAAATGATATAAACACAATGCTGTCTCTTTAAGGTGCAGACATGGGATGTAGAGATTGGTTGGACAAGTCTGCCCTCTACAGGCTGATGACTGTCAGCATCAGCAGTATACAGTCACACAAGGAGACAACTATGTAGATCATTGTGTGACCAATGCCTGAGTCAGAACACCAGGTGGTCCTGCGGTGCCTGCTGTAAAAAGTTTCACACAAAACATAAAGAATAGAGAAAACTGCCCAGGTGGTGTACAACCGTTTAATTCCACTCTGAGCCACGAAGGTGGGAAATGTTTGATCACTTTCCTTTTTGAAGGTTTTCTCCCACAGAACATGACTGGCCTTAAGGTGTGAGTGTGTTTCCTCAGGGCGTATCCTGCAGGGATAAGATACAGACAACACATGACTTCTCCGATTCCCTGCAGGAAACAAACTGATTGTTTCCTGGAAAAAACCCACCTGTGTTTCAAAATCAATCAGTAACTGAGGAACATAAGCTGTTATAGTCAAGGTGAGATGAATGAAAATGACATGCGGTTAGTTGAACTTCTTTTATGTTCAGGTGGGTTAATGATCTGCAGAAAGTACAATACAAAAGAGAATCTGTGTCACCATGGCAGTCAGCAGCATTGGGACATTTGATTGCATAATTACGGGTTCCACCACGTGGCTTGTGCCGGCCAGTGATGAAATCAGCAAGTCATAGTGAGACAAAGTTGATTTTTAATGGCTTTGGTAAATAGGCTCCACAGCGTCAGCAGACACTTAAATGTCCTTCTGGAAATTTCTTCAGCTGTTCCGGGACGCTTTGTACTCCTCACCCAAGAACCAAAGAGAAGAAAGCTCCAAGTTTCCTTTAGATAAAGTGGGCATAATACAAGGAAGTAGAGTCATCTAAGTCAGCTTCACTGTGGTCTGTGTTTGTCTGGTAGACATTTCCAGATATCACTTCCTTACTGATGGTTGCTCTAGAGATTTTGTTTTTGGTGCAAATAACCAGGTTAGATTGGAAGAACATTGAAATATGAATTAGATTTCCATTAAATATGTGGTTTTACTGTAACATCCACCAAAAGTTTCCATCTAATATGGAAATTCCCAAATTGTTCATTTTCTGACCGTGAAAATAAGAGCAGAAAAAGACTTTTGAGCCTGAAATCATTTCTACTCAGATACAGATACCAACAGACAATATACAGCTATTATACACACGCTGAATAAAAATACTATACACACAGTTAGTTTGACTTATTTTATGTCCAACTAAAGATATTTCTTAAGTTAATGTTCAGGTCATAACACTTGATGTAATTAATGTAAACGGTTTTGTAAGAAAAGTTGTGAATCAAAACCTTTAACCAAGTATTTTCTTGAACTATACCACCATGGATTTAAATTCACTGCCTGCATTTAAATGAGACCAGTCTTATGTTGCTTTAGGGCATTTAGAATGACCAGAATTGTTTTTATTATATAAATATCACAACAATGACAGTGAATATGTCAGAAAATTATTTATCAAGTCTTCAAAATCAGAAGTTTACATATATATTTTTTTCTTTTAGGTCTCCTTCCACAAGTTTCTCACAGCAGCCAGCTGGAGTTCTGGTCCATTTGTCCAGACAGAACTGGTGGAACTGGGTCAGGTTTGTAGGTTTCCACCTCACTCCAACATGTCTTTTCAAATCTTCTAAACAAATTATCTACAGAGTTTAGATCAGGGCTTTGTGATGCAGGTCAAAACATTGACATTGTTGTCAGCACCGTAACAATCATGAGATCAGAAATATCATCAAAGGCACAAAACCAACAATCATGTGTCATAATTATTACAGAACCAATGGAGCTAAAGGGAGACAGAAGACATCACACAGACAACGACTAACAGATGTAAAACAACAGAGGTACTAAAAAAAGCTGAGATTTCATAATAAACCCCACAAACTGAGCTGTCATCCTCAATCAGAAATGAGACACAAAGTCATGACACAGAGACATTTCTAAGAAAACCAAATTAGAAACAACATTGAGTAAAGCAAAGATGACACAAAGAAGTAATAAGCCAAGGAAGTTTGGTCATTTTCCTAAAGTCACTTCAAAGTGGAGATGGGTTTTTTTTCTTTCTTTTTTTTAACTCTTTTGCTCCAAATACAACTTCAAGATGTTACATATTTAGAAACTGAAACTTCAGGTATTTGTTTCCATAATACCTGAAGTTCAGCAAGAGAATACTCCAGGTACAGACAGCAGAAGCCTCGTGTTGGTGGTGATATTTATCAAATAAAAGACGGATCTGAGCAGCTTATAACTGCTGGGGAGGTGATCAGTGGCACTGGAGCCAGGCGGGTCGGATGGACAGAGGCTATGAGAGGCTGAGTTAAAATGAATCATAAACACTGAGAGAAACAAACTATCGATCCTATCAAGACCACGGTGAGTATTGGTGTCAGAGCGATATTAGCATGATGAGCTCCATAGTTTTGTTTGCAGTTTCTCTGTCAGTCAGTTTCCTCAGAGCTGTGTGGATGTGTCAGAATGCCAACTCCCCTACAAACAGAGCTGCAGCCTATCAGTCTATCAGTCTTTGTCTGTATTTGCACAACAAAAAGCCAGAGAATCAATTAGCTCCTATCATTCGTCCTGAACGGGTATCTGTCAAATAAAAACTCATCAAAGAGCCAGTTGCCATGGCAGTGCCTGCAGGTGATGGAGCTTTCAGATGAGAACAGCTGAGCCGGACAAAGGCTTCACACCAGTCTGGACGCTATTGAGGCTGAATAGTCCCACAGAGACACAGACACGCAGAGGAAAGGATGCTATTCTTTCCCGGCCTCTCTGATGCAGATGATGTGAAGAGACTTCAATGGCCTGAACCTTTCAAATGTGCACACAGCCTCCTCCCACCGGATGTTTTCATTGTTCTGTCATTGCTGCAGGATGAGGAGAGATTTACTGCAACTGTGTGGAAGATGAGTAGTAATTAAACCATATTTGTAATGGAAAAACTTTTTTAAACAGGTGACTATTTCTTTGTGTGACTCGCCATCTAAAGAGTTTTGCCGTCCGCGAACTGTTTTTCTATTTTTAAAAGAAAAATATAAAAACACTTTTTTGTCACTATTAAGCGAATTAGTCATGATGAATTGATTACTGAAATAATCGTCAACTAATTCATCAACCAATTAATCACTACCTCAAGCATACAGGCTGTAAAACATGCCCTTTGCTGAACAAACACCCTCAGAGCAGTAATTATAAAATTATGCACTTTGCATTTAAGATATATATAAAAAAGCTTCTTTTTCTGTAAATATATTCAACCTAGAACTAAAAAACTTATCACCAGTTCAGATCTACACTGTATTGATGACGAGGAAAGCACATTTTCATGTCAAAAAAATAAAAAGAAAAGAAAAAAAGAAAGTTGCAGATGCACCATTTGCTACAAATAACCAAACTACACATTAAGGAATATGATGTTATTTCATTTAACCAAGAAAATGATCATTTTTCTTATTTAGAAAAAGAGTTGAATTATTACAAAGTATCTGTTTGTACTTCTGTACTTCTGAGATTGCATAACATAATGGAAGAAATGACTAAAGTAATAATTGTTTTAAAGTACAGGTAGGAGGTATGTGATATGGAAGCTGAGAAGTTATTAGAATGATATAATAAATGTTTCCTATTCACTCATTCATAAATTGTAGGATTTGTTCATCTTTAAATTTCGATTCTTAGGTCTTCAAGAAAAAGGAAAACATAAAAACTTAAGCAAAAATAAGATTAATAAGGAATTTAATTCATAACACACATTATCCTAACTTATTGAAATGTATTATTGTTATTAATTATCCATAGGTTGTTCACTTATTTCAAAAGGGACAATGCAAAACATGTAATATGCCAGAGTTAGCCATAAAGACTAGTTTGGAACTCATGCATGACTACAAAAAAGTTTTGATGTTATTGACGATGTCACTGATTATGTCACTGAGTCCTTTGATCTTGTGTGGAATTCTTTCCAGAATCACACTGCGTTGTTTCCGACAGAGATCTTACAAAGTTTTTGAACTTTTGCATACTCAGTTTTGGTGAAACAAGAATCGCTGAAAGCCATCAGAAAATGTTTCATCCTGAAAAGACTCCACAGCCTTCCTTCAAGCAGGAGAAAGATAACGAGAGCATTTTTGGCAAAGTCCTGTCTCTGCTTTTGGAGGCGACCGATATGTTGGAGGAGAAGGAGGATTTGACCGAGCAAACGAGACAAATGCAGAGGAAAATAGGAGACATGGAATGTCTCGAAGAAGATTACATGTACCTCAAAAGCCAGGTATTAATTTATGGTGCGATAAATGAATATTTAAGACAGGATTTTACTGAGTTGCAGGAACAATTGGAAGCTCAAGCTACCCTGAAGGATAAACACCAGAGGAAACAGAAAGAACTTGAGAAAATAATCCAAAGCAACGAAGCTTTTGAAACAGTACTTGAGGAGTTAATTTTGAAACTAAAGGATCCCAATAAACTGAAAGAAAACTACCAGGCAGCAAAAGATGAGAAAGAAATGCTGACACAAGAAAACACCAGGTTGGAAATGCAGATTCAGAAGGTCCAAAAACAGATTTCAATACAAAACCAGGTGGAAAAGGAGTGTGAAGAAACGGAACGGTACAACAGAAGCTTAGAAATGAACATCGAGGTTTTGAAGAAACAGCTCGAAGGGCTAGAGGACAAACTTTGGGAAAAAGAAACCAATTTTATGACTAGCTACACCCAAAACCTCCAAATTAAAATCAGCCAGCTCCAAAAACAGCTTAAGGCTGAAAAATACTGGACTGACAAACTAAAAACTATCAAGAGTCATTGGAGGGATATAAGTGAGATGAACAGCAAACTTCAAGCAGAACACGAGAAGCTCAAGCTTGAGCTGAGGAAAGCTAAAAGGTTCAAGGACAAACACGGTGACATTCAGTCCGCTGTTCTGGCTAAGGAGGAAGAAAACGCCTCTCTATCGCTGGAAAATCTAAGACTTAGAAAGGAACTGCAGAATCTTAAAAGCACGGAGGACAAAGTTGGAAAGTCAGCCTGTCCACCAAAGACCGATGAACGTGAGACAGGCCAGCCTGAACAAATGCTGGATGTTATTTCCACGTCACCTGTCCACTCAGTGGAGGACACAGAGGTCTCCTTCAGCCATGGCGACCCACATCCTGATGACCAATGGACCGACAATAAAGCAGAATCCATCCAAGCACAATCAGAGACAGATTCAGAGAGTTTGAAAGGAGACGACATGGTGGAAGTTTCCATGGACCTCAGTTCCTCACCTGACCACCAAGTGGACGAGACAGAAGTCACTGCGGAACATGGATGTAGTGCAGATGAGACGTGTGACAGAACTGAGCCACAGCAGTCCAACCACAGGGGGAGATGGTGGAATGTGTCCCTCTACAACATGCTGTTTGCCTTACCTAAAACCACCCACAATTAGTTCATTGGCAGACAATAAGACCTAGCTCACACACACACACACACACACACACACACACACGCGCGTGCAGACAAGCACACTCACAAATACACAAAAAACTTTTTCAAGTTTTCTCCAGGTGATCTGAGATATTCCCAAGAAGCTGAGTCTCAATAAGCCTTTTTCTAAAATCCCTGCTTATCAGCAAAGTGCACAACTGGCTCCATTCAGGGTTGTTCCGAAACAAACAGGAAATCTGGAGAAACGTCACCATCAACATGTCCTTAGTCTTATCTAAAGACATGTGCAAAAACCATTTTGCTGAACCATTTGCAATTATTTTCTCTCCACACACCCACACCTAAAATAACTTCATATCACATATAACATTCACCTGATCAATGAACCAGACAAGCACAAAACAAATTAAATATGCAAATAAATGTCAGAAGAATCAATCAAAATATTCAAACAATAAAACATAAACATTTGCGGGTTCTGTTCGGGTTCTCCGACTTCTCCCCATAAAAGCTCCATATTAGGTGACGATGGTTCACCTGTCTGAATTGCCCCTTGTTAATTGCCCTCACTGCATACAGATGAAGTAATTAAGTTATTTGGTTCAGGTGTGTTTGACCACACCTGATTAATAATAATAGGGTTCGTACTGTTAAGTAATTTGCCCACTAATATTAACAACATATCAATCAATCAATCAATCAATCAATCAATCAATCAATCAATCAATCAATCAATCAATCAATCAATCAATCAATCAATCAATCAATCAATCAATCAATCAATCAATCAATCAAATTTTATTTGTATAGCACATTTCAGCAACAAGACATTTCAAAGTTCTTTACATCATAAAAACACAAAGTTTTGCAAAATAGAATCAACAATCAAAACATTTACATTTAATCAAGTGCCATCATTACATTTTTAATCGATTATGTTTCAATAGCAACTCTAAATAGGTGGGTTTTTAATCTACATTTAAGGGACTCAGTGTTTCAACTGTTTTTCAGTTTTCTGGAAGTTTATTCCAAATCTGTGGTGCATAGAAGCTGAATGCTGCTTCTCCTCATTTGGTTCTGGTTCTGGGGATGCAGAGCAGAACCAGAACCAGAACCTGAGGAATCTGGAAGGTTGCTACGACAACAGGAGATCTTTAATGTATTGTGGTGCTAAGCTGTTCAATGATTTATAAACTAATAGTTTATTCTCTGAGCTACAGGGAGCCAGTGTAGGGACTTTAGTGTAGGGTGAGAAATCAGACTGGAAGACGTCAAAGCAGTTGGTTATAGTTAGAAGCTATTTCATTGTTTAAACAGCTTTTTCAATCATTTTGCTGATGAGTGGGAGGTTGGATGTCGGCCTGTAATTCTGCAACACTGATTTGTCCAGATTATTCTTTTTTAGCAGTGGTTTGATGATGAAACCCTCTGACATGGTTCCTGCTCTCTAGCATCTTTCTGTTCTATTTCCTTATTGTCCATAATCTTGACTTTAAGTTGCTTCTGTTTTCTCAATTGTCTCTTTCCCTGAATGCTGTTTTCCTTGTTTAGTAGTTCTGTCAGCCAAGGAAGCGTTTCACTGTTTTGATGGAGATAATGTTGACCATACGAAAGTTTGGTCAACACCAAACTTTCGTATGGTGTTGACCACACGGTCATTTCATTGATGTCATCTCCATGTGGCTGGCACAGTACATCCCAGTCCGTGGCCTCAAAACGACCCTCAGCTTCCTGTGACCATCTTCTGATTGTTCTTCTTATTACAGGTTTCCTCTGAACAAGGTGTTTACATTCTTGAGCAGAGAAAAATAAGATTGTGATCTGTTTTTTTCCCCAGAAGTGATCTTTGTTTGGAGATGTATGAATCGTTAACGTGCATAAAACAAATTTAACATCTGTTTTTCTCCAGTAAAGAAGCTGTCAAACATTGGCAGTGCAGCAGATAATCAGGAATGATTAAAATCATAAATTTAAATGTATGATTTTCATGTTTTTTATATTCAAAACAACTTTTTGAATTAAAAAAAGTTGTGACGTGCAGTGTTTGGATTCACTCATTCGTTCCTCCACGTCTCATCCAGGCTGGTACTGACAGAACAACACGTTGAGTAAAACAGAACTGTTTGGCCTTTGGTTTCTGGCATCAGTTGGTGTCCAGACTTGGTCATTTTGTCTTTGATTGGTTTGTTTTATTGATAAATACTTTTGGACACATAACAGCCAAACAAGGCCATTACATCTCCACAGGTGAGTGAAAGTGTAGATGAAATATGTGTTTACATGTGTCGTCTAAACTGGTATTACTCACAAAACGTTATGGAAATTTGACATTTGGGTGGTAATACGATGTGTAGTAATAGTGTTTGTGGTGTGAATCATGAGGGTGATGTGCAAAACGTCTACATTAAAATTACAGCTAGTAGTCACAAAGAGCAGCTGTGGATGCAAACGACAAAAACTTTTCCATCCAGCTGTCTGGCAACAAACTTCACCTGAAGAAACATCATCTGCACTATAAACAGGTGCAAACTGAGATTTTTCTGTAACATCAAACCGCCGTGACCTGGTCGTCCGTGTCTTTTCACAGGAATCCTGGGAACCACGACTACAAAAAGTGCAAAACTTCTTTCAAAATATTTACCTTCCAGAGTTTGTAGGTAGATATTTATCAGAGCTCTGGACTGTACTCCAGCTTCAAGGGACACAGAATAATCTAACAGCATGTAAATAATGCATAGACTTATGTTTGCACTTACTGTTGTGAAGCAAGTTTTCTATAAAATGTATTACATCAGACAATGTTTGTTAGCTGGAATGTTTAATTACATAAAATGTTTACTTTAAAATAGGATCTGCTTCATTACCTGTTTACTTCTGACCTGAAATATGTTAAATACATCAAATGTATTTGATGTATTTAACATGATGTACATCAAAAATACACTATATGTACATTTGTTTTATGTATGTACATATATACATTTGATGTATTTATTTAACATACATCAAATGTACATTTGGAATCTTTATCACGTTTTATCACCTTTAATATTTACTTTGAAATATTTAATCACATCAAATGTTTAAAGATGGACTCCATTTCAGTTTACTTATATTAATATTTACTGTGAAATGTCTGACTATATAATTGTTTACTTTAATTCCACGAAGTGCTAATTTAAAAATAGGATCTATTTCATTACATGTATGCTTGTTACCTGAAATATTAAACTGTTACTTGGTGTTTGAATAAAACGTCTTAGGAATGTTCACCACATGAACATTTATTAAATGAGAGAAATCAGTCAAGTCCATGTTAGTATTCAACTGTACAAACATTTCAACACAAAACAATTTGTGCAAATCCATTTCTTACAATGCACATTTTTGCATAAAACAGTACAAGCAGCTGCTACAAAAAGTTCAAAACAATGAGTGCAGCAAACTTTTTTTTTCCAGTCTGTGTTTTACATGTCAACATGTGGAGGTTTCTTTTGCGTTAGACTTTACAATCATGTTCACCAAACTGCAGCACACATACACAATCTTATCAAGAAGTGTCGTCTCTTCTCCCTCACATGTGAGCAGCAAAGTTATTGGCACAGTTCTGTGCAACATTTTGTATTTGTTTGTCATGCAACTGATCACTCTTTCCACATGGATTCTGAGGTGAGCTACAGCTTGTGTGTCTTCGACATCTTTAGCGTCGAGCTGACCTCTCCCTTTAGTGAATGAGGGCATTTTGACCTCAGCGCACATCATTCCTACACTGTCTTTAACATCAAATCCTCTGCCAGCTAACACAATGTCCCCAGGTAATAAATTGGAGAGAATGCCACAGTTTTCTGCTATGTGCTTGTCTGATGCTCGCCCGCCCCATCCGTTAGAAATAAAAGAAATTGAACCATGCGGTGTGATCCCAATCAGGTATTTCATTGTGTGTCTACCTTTGTGCTGAGAGAAGGACTGCGCGCGTGCTTTTAAATTTGAGGGCTTTTCTGTGCCTATTTCAAAACAGTCGACAATAATTGCCACACGCTTTCCAAATGTTTTCAAAAACTGAGGTGGCATGTCGGCTTGTAAGCAATGCCTCTCAGGCCAGTTCACCGCTGGCTTAAGGCGTGTGTACAATACATCTAGGGTGTCAGCAAAGGTATCAGACAGAGTTTTGTGTGACACATTAAAAAGATGGCAGAGATGCTGAACAGGTAGATCAAGTCTAAGACGTATCAGTGTAAGTACAACCATTTGAAATTGTGAAAGTTTTTTTGATGCTGGGAGAAAAGGCATAACAGTGTTAAACAACGACAACAAGACAGCAAAGCAAGGAAGTCCTGTATAATATGTGACCTTTTTTGTGTCATCCTTAAAAAAATTTTCGGCCAGCAGTCTTTTGTTGAGCTCGGACCTGAGCTCCCTGTTCTCCTGTAACAGACGGTTTACTTCTGCCATCCTCTCTTCACACAACTGACATTTGGTTGGTTGCCTTTTTGATGCTGGTTCATGTTCGTCTTCCCGACCTACAGCCTCACTGAGTTCCTCTTTTATAGTTTGTACTGTTGTGTGTTTATTATTTGGCTCTTCTGGGGTTTCTGATGGAGTCTCTGGAACCTGCTCCTCCAGCTGTCGATCCGACATGTCCGTCGCTATATGGTCTTCAGCTGCACCGCTGCGGCGCCTCTTTCGACGAGAACGTCGGTCTGATGTCGACATATTTGAGGGGGGACTCATCAGCAGAGTTGGAACCCAGTCTGGATTCTGCTCATCCATTTCATATGAAGGTTTGCCTTGAAGAGGACATATGAGAACACAGATCAGCGTTACTAATGTGAAACTGGCAACACTAGAACAATGCAAGCAGTTTATTTCATCTAATGTTAATTTCATTGATAAAGCACTTTAAAAACAGCTATTAACTGCACCACAGTGCTGTACGGTATTCATAAAACCACATTAGAATACAACACACGTTACATACAAAAAATATGCATAAACCAGGTCGTGTTTACCATCTGTGACCTAAGCATGAACTAAACGTGAGTACATCCGAACAAAGTCGTGGCAAAAACGTGTGGCACAACACCAACAAAGCGAATTTAGACACTCACCAGAATGGAAATGTTTGGAACAAACTTGTATGTATCTTGGAATGCTGGAGAAGTTTATATCAGGACGTTTCACCGCTGATATCCAGGCCATTCGTCTTCGTTTCGTTAGCTCAGAAACATGTTCTCCCTCCCGTTGTTTCCAGGCAGGAAAACAATGAAACGAAAGTCCGTTTTCTATCTTTTTACCACTCCGGTCGTGTGACCGGACGTTACATCCAACAACACAACAGGTTCGAACCATTGCTAAGTAATTCTAACCTACTTAAATTTTTAAAGAATCTGCGAGAAAGTTTTGTTTTCGACGGATATGATTATTTGTTGCCCTTCAAGATGGCGCTCATATCCCATCAACCACTGCGCCGCAGGCTATGCCTACCAGTGACGTCAACATTGGCAATCTTGCTAACAAGCTTAGCATAATTTAGCTAACATATGTATGGAACAGCATTACTGAACTTACACGATTTATTTTGAAAAAATGGAAAGGTTTTCCCCCCTTTTTTTCTGGCACAAACTGTGCAGCTCAGCAGCACGTCTCCCGGTGAGCCACAGGTGTTAAACCATATTCTGTGACCTGACCACCGTATGTTGTGAACGTATACTGTGGGGGAGGGGAACAAACAAATGGAAAGAAATACGGTCAAATAAACACTCCTATTTGACCACTGTTATGATTATTATGGAAATATAACTCAGATATTGTGACCATGGTATTAATTATAGAACATCAAATACTAGAGCATTTAAAACATGTTTACTTATAGAAAAATGTTAAATACTATGGTCCGTCTTCCCATAAGTAAGCATTATTTGTATTTTTCAAAACATAACAGTGGGGTCACTCTTGCATTAGTAGTAGTAAACTCCCTCAAGGTGTGTTCAAAGACGACTCGGAAAAACATGTTACCACATGTTAAATGTGAATGAATCTTTTATTAAGTGTGGAAGAAAAACAGTGGTCTAGAGGAGTTTGACACCAACAAACTTGTCATGTATACAGATGATTAATGTCCCACAGTGACTGAAGACTAAATGTACCTTTATATACACGATGAAGAGGCAGAACACACAAGATAAATTAATTGTGGATACAACTCACGCCAACACAACTGTTCAGACTGAAAATAGTAAAAGCAGATCTCGAAGCTTGCAGGCTCAGAAGGAGATTATGTTCTCTTAGAAGTTTCCTAAACTTAAAACGGTCATGTTGAACAAGCATACACTTCAGACTGATGTTGAATTGAAGAGAAAGCATGTGGAATCATGACGATGTTCACACGCACTAAAGCCACGCGGTAAGCAGTTTTCAGTCTGTGCACCCTCTGCTTGCAAGTGGAGAACAGTTGGGAGGGTTTGGACGAAGGACTGGCGCCACCGTCGGGATCCTCTGCAGAAGGACATCGATCCTCGCCCACCTGAGTATGCTAGGTTACGGGCCAGAACGTCATAAAAACTCCAAACACACATATGTTTCCGTAGGCATGTATGCTGGAGCTCCTCTGAGAAGTGGACAGACCGATGGAGGCCAGACGAGTGACCCCGCCGTTCAGCAGGCTACCTTCATATCAGACCCTTAGTGCTGTGTATGATGTCTAAACAAGCATCTTCGACCCTGTGACCTCTGGCTGGGAACCAGCAGGACAGGATAGAGTCCAATATGAGCACAGCCTGCTAAACAGGCGGGGTTTAACCTCAGCAACCAGACTGGGTGATGTCTCCACCCGACCTCTTTGACACCTCCAAGGTGGTAAAGACCTGCAGGGGGAAGAGGCAATCGTTATGGAAATGTTGCTTGGTAAAAGGCCTGGAGAAGCAGGCAGAATTATTGGCACTCCAGGTAGAGATTTGTAAAAAGACTCAAAATAAATTAATCTTTAATGTAGCAGTCAACAGGACTAGGGTTTCCACTCAGTGTACTTGGGGGACCCCATGGCCCCAGGCTAAGTGTTGCTTATTATAATTTCTCTGGTGAAACGGTTTGAAGTACAGCATCAGTATGGTCAGGATGTCAAAACATAGAGAGAATGAGGTCAGGTGTCCTTTTTTTGGTTTTTCTTTCTGTTTGTTTTAAATTCACCAGACCTCTGACCACTTCCTGTCTCTACACCAACAACTTCAGACTTTATTTGTGACTTGTCAGCAAATGAAGTGACAATTTTTGCAACATCTTTTGATCCTTTATCTGTGACTTAAGACTTATTTTAATTGCATTAATTAATTAAATGTAGTCTTCAACTTCATAGTTGGTGTTTAGGTATTGTTAAAGTCTTCAAACTAGAGGTGTGCCGATCGATCGGTCACCGATCATAATCGGGCCGATTTTCGTGAAAAAGTGCATGATCGGTTATCGGCGATCATTGTCTCTTTTACCGATACCGATCACCTGCTTCTCATTTCGCAGCCTGCCTGTGCAGCTGGTCTCTTTCCTTCACTCTGCGCAAATGCGGAGCAACAAATCCTAAGCGATGTGGAACTATAACGCACTGAGTGAATGGGGAAGTTTGCGTGTTGTGGGGAAAATTGAAGCACGTCAAAAATGCATCAACACAACGAAGCTAATGCGACATAAAAGCAATGCCATATTTGACGGAGTTTGGCTACATCGAGGCTCACTGCAGTAAAAAAGACATACGGAGGATCAGATAGCAGGTAAAGCAGCGCACAGCTACAAACACTCACCCGGATTAGCATGACGGTCAGAAAGCTAAACAAAT
The DNA here is from genome assembly GCF_051168715.1 of Poecilia mexicana. Lineage (NCBI taxonomy): Eukaryota > Metazoa > Chordata > Actinopteri > Cyprinodontiformes > Poeciliidae > Poecilia > Poecilia mexicana. The sequence goes on from NW_028263374.1 coordinate 1,643,700, forward strand.
AACCCGCAAAATTATTTAAGTCTTCGAGCTGCGATGTAAGACGCTGGTTCTGCTCTCGCTGTTGAACCGCTGCTACGCTACAGGTAGTAATATTTGACAGACGGAGCTTCGCTTCTGCTCCACCTGGTAGTGACTCTCACACCGAACCTCTGCTTAAAGCTGCAGCATCTAACTTAAAAAAATACATTTTACCTACATATTAAAACGTTCGCTGTCCTAACATGAGACAGATAATCTCTAAAAAATTAATCGATCTCCTCCCTGATCTGCATAATTACTCCGCTCAGTCAGAAACAGACACTCAGAGCTAGCAGTAATCAGCTAGCCGCCATGCTATCAGGAAGTTTTCATTCAGTAACTCAGGATTGTTTATTGTAATGGATCATGTTTTTGCCTTTGAATGTTAGGTTTTATACTTGAACTTTCTGGCAATGTTGAGAGGTTTTATTTTGGCTCTTTGCATTATTTAGCCTCCTCAGAGCTTTCATATGTTTTCAGTCTGTTAAAGATAGTATTATCAATACCAGTACAATTTGCACAAAGCCTGTTTTGTTTAGTTTTCTTCTTGGAAAAAGTTATTAAAAACAAGTTTTTGTCTAAATTAAGGTGAATTCATGGTTCCTTTTTCCACATAATGTAACCAGTAGTGTTTATGATAAAAAATAAATAAATAATAATTATGTGATCGGTATCGGTGTATCGGCCCTCATGGGTGATCGGTATCGGTATCGGCAGGAAAAAACCTGATCGGCACATCCCTACTTCAAACACATGATTACCAAGTCATATTTTTAAAAATTTCTGTCAACTTTAAACATTTGACTCAAACACTGAGGGCAACTGGATGGCTGTCCTAAATGATCTATTGCTCCAGTAATTATTGTAATAGTCTATAAGATTTTTTGAGACAATTTTCAAGTGATATATTGATAATGGCATAATCCAAGTTTGCCCTCTCAAACACCAATAAATGTAAAATTTGTAAAAAAAAAAAAAAAAAAAAAGAAAAGCAAAAAAACATAAGCACTGGAGCCAGAAAATATTTTAAATAAATAAAACAAAATAAATAAATACAACTGAAAAACCATTTATAACTTAAATCATAAATAAAATGGATTATGAAGTCTCTAAGCAAAATTGCCCTTCAAAAAACCTCAGCAAGGAAACAGAATAACCTAATGTGCAGCAATTAGCCCTGTTACACATTAACATAATGAATGTGTAATGCTACTCCATTATTAAGCTAATTCACCCTATCCATCACAACAATAAAACTGATCCATAATTAAACTCAACATCTTCTTGATCTCCTAGAGATCGTCTAGGAGACGATAACAGAAGCATGAGGATGGTGCCTTCACACAGGAAGTAAAATATCCCTTTTTTTACGCTTCAGGACTCAATTTGTAGCGACATTTTAATCAGAATAAAAAAGGTTGGTGTGCTGCTCCTACCTCAGCGCAGGTCGGGTGGATGCCGATGGTGGCGTCAAACTGCTCCTTGGTCGCGCCACATTTCATGGCGGCACCGAAGCCCTGCGTCACCTCCCCGGCGTTTGGCCCCAGGTAGTGGAACCCGACGACTCGGTCCTGAAAGGCGACAATGAAAACAATAAACTGATAGGACAGAACAGTGGAGAGAGGCAGATAAATCTGCTGAAACCGTACGCTGTCCAGTTTGTTGCAGATGATCTTGGCATAGCATTGGTTGTTGTCGCGGCCCGGCACAGTGAACTCCAGAGGCCAGAACAGACTGTGGTACACCTATTACACAAAAAACAAGGTCAGACACGTATGTGAAGACATTAAATAAAACATTTTTATTAAAATGCCCTTAAAGCTGCAGTATGCATGTATGTGTATTATATATATATATATATATATATATATATATATTTTACGTTTGATGAAACAGTCACTATGTAGTGACAGTATGTTGAGACAGATGATCAAAAAAAAAAAATCTTCTCTGCCTTCTCCCCACTGCCATCTGTAAACAATCAAAGCCAGGAGGCAGGTCTTAATGCTGTCAGTCACCCCTACTTGTGGTGCTGCTCATCCACCGCCTGCTCTGTTACGCTACAGCTAGCATAGCCTAGTTAGCATGGCCACCAATGACAGCAAATAAATGGTCTTCCTGCAAGTACATGAGAATGATTGACAGCGCTAAGACGCTCTTCCTCCCTGTGATTGGTTGCTTTTGGTGCGTTTATTCAGACACCAACAGCAGCTCAGGCAGGAGGTGGAGAAGATCCATCTTTTCACAGATTACCCATCTTAAACTGTCACGACATGGTGACAGTTGTAACAAATATGTATATATGCTTTTAAAAAATTAATAAATAAAAGTTGCATAGAGCACCTTTAATACATTCCAAAAATACTTTAAAAATCCATCTAAAGCTGCTAAATTTCCTGCTTACAACAATGAATGAGTGCGAGACTAAAGGTCTTGAGACAAACTGGTTAGATCAGACTTACTTAAAAGAAACAAGCCTGATTATCACCAGAAATATTTTATTTGAACTCTTTATTTGACAAAGAGACAAAGTGGACAGGATCCCAGTCAGCTGAACCTCTGATGAATTATTCACCTCGATGTTGTCCGGGCCGTACAGCTCGGTGGCTCTCTCCTCTGACAGGCCACAGGCGCCGTACTCCAGCGGGGTGAAAACCGTGGTGGGAACGTTGATGTAGTCACACTGCGCACAGACGCACAGACGGACGGACACACACACACACACACACACACACACACACACACACACACACACACACACTTATCAGGGGGCCCTGCACCGCCTTAGAGACTGTGCAGTTGGCATTAAAGGGACTGGAGATCAGGCTGTACCTTGACATTGGATCCGCCATAGAGACGGCGTGCCAGTAACTTTCCAGCTTGGATGGCGACGGGTGTCAGCTCCCACTTTCCCTCCAGAATGTCTCCGATGGCGTAGACGTGGGGCACGTTGGTCTGTTCCTCGTCGTTCACTGGAATCTTTCCATTTCTGGGAAAATAGTTCAGCGGGTTAACAAGGAGGGAAGGAAGAAACGGCAAGATTAAAACTAATCTAAATACAACAAAAGCAGAAGTCAAGTTCAAGTCACCATTCATCATCAATGAGTGTTAACATTTAGCAGGTACTTCAAATTAGACACATTAAAACAAGAATAATACAAACAATAAAGCTTCTTCACTGAACCTTCAGACACATAAAATCAGCCTTCTATCACCTGAAGAACATTTCTAGGATTTAAGGACTATTGTCCTAGCAAGATGTAGAGAAACTCAGAGTTTAACTTTAGTCACATTGATCAATGAAACACCACCAGGTCCTGACTACACGTGCAAGGTCAACAATAGTCACCCTATAGTTGCCAACTTAGCAACTTTGTCGCAATATTTTGTATCTCATCACTGTCACTGACCTGCTGGAAGGTCAGTGACAGTAAACCCACAGAGGTACACTGGATGCAGAGATGTCTAAACGTTTTGGTGCATGGGCCAAAATCCATCAAGTTCAAACTGATCAAGGGCCACATTTTGTCTTTTTGTTTTTTTTTTTTTACTTTTCTTGTCTATTCTTAGCAACAAGAACAGAATTTGGTCACTATTTCTTTAAAAACCTTTTGCTGCATTTAGTTTTGATTAGTTTTATAAGTCAATAAAATGCAGCTCTGGACATTCCAAGGTCTGATTTTAAGTAAAGTTGACATTTGTGGTATTTATATTTACTCAAATAAAAAAGAAACAAAGAAAGCAAAAGTAAAGCTTTTGCTTTCTTTTGCAAAAGAAAGCAAAAGTATTGAATGGTTTTAGGTTCAATACTTTGTGTTGAATCTAAAACCTTCCATCTCAAAACATTTTCAGTAAAATGTCTCATTTGCATCAGACATGCTTTCATTCTGATTATGAGCCAGTAATGCAGAAGCAAATCAGCTTTAGCTTTCTACCCTCATGGTTCACTATACACTGAAGGACGGCATACCATGACACAGCAAAGATAAAAAACTGGGTCCAAGGTCAGCCTGAACACACACTGTAGTAGATTTCATGAAGAGAGTGTTAATATTTCACATGCTCATTGAAACACAGAGCAGCTCAGACTGTATATTACTATGATCATAAGACCGTTCATATGACTGAGAACAGCTTCAGGCTCAGCTGCCAAGTTATTCACTAAACAGATCCTGGGGTCCAGTCAAAGACCGTTCACATCTGTTTCAGCATTAAGTCATGAGAGAAAAGCTGAGCAAAAACCAAGAAAAGGACAGTTTTGATCATGAAACTTCAGCAGTTCACTTCCTGTTGGTAACCACATGCTGATGTTATCATTTTACCAACCAGTCACCTTTCATATCTCCATAACAACCCCCTCAACCTGGCCCCCTCCCCCCAGCACCCTTCAGTTCCCCCAGCAGAGCCAGAAGTGCTGAATCACTGTGACTGTACGTCCAGTCTTAAAGGGACAGCGCAGAGAGAGGCGGCGCAGCAAAGGAGTCTTACTTTGGGTTCACTTTGACCCCTGCCTTGTCCAGGCCGATCTTATCTGTGCATGCGTTCCGACCCACTGCAATCAACACCTGAGGGACAGACAGAGGGCCTGGTTAGTTACAGGAAGTCCTCTGGGGTTGCTCAATTATTTGCATAGAATTTAAATGGAGACCAAAAAAATAAAAAAATTGATAATAAATCACTTCCTTCCCCTTAGAAGCTGCAAGACTGCTAAAACTAGACCCACTACAATGACTTTTTGTCAAACTTTAACCTATTTGGTCACAAAATAAATGTAAGGACAACTTAAACAAAATGGAAAAAAATAGTTTGGATTTCATCAAGGGTTGGGGGGAGCAAAACAAAAAAAAGAGATATAGGAGGAAGTGGTTCAGATTCCAAACACAGACTGATAAGGTGAAGAATGTTTGATCAGCTGATCAGAGATCTACACACCGTGTTGTACTCATCCTCCATTGTCTCGTCCGTCTCTGTGGACTTGGCCGTTACCTTCAGCCTGCCGGGGCTGCCTTCCTCCAGCTGCTCGATCTGATACACACAGACAAATGTTTATCTATGGCTTAAAAAAAAAAGATCAAACAGGGCTCAATTAGAAGTTATGCACAGTGCAAAGGCTGCAACAGTGGAGATAATTTGCAACTTCCATTACGTAAAATACAAGAGTGACACGTTTTATGGGAGATGGCAAGAACAACACACACACGCCCATACACACACCTTTGTCGGCACAAATTTGCGGATGAATTTGACTCCGTGTGTCTCCATGTGTGCTCCGGCGCGGTTGGCCATGTCCTGGTCGAAGCCCCTCAGCAGGATGGAACGCACCATGACAGTGACGTCGAGGCCCAAGCCGGCTAGGAAGCCGCCGCACTCCAGAGCCACGTAGGACGCTCCGATCACCAGCGTCTTCCCCGGGCAGTAGGACAGCGAGAACAGGTCGTCACTGGTGAACGGAGCAAAAACGAGACAAACCACAACTCGGGTAACCATTAAATCCCATTTAGCAGTCTGTTAATTCTGTATTGTATCTGTAATATTTGACAATATCTGTATCGGTCCAGATATTGAAACAAATCAAGGACAATTTGTGCTTTAAGCTGCGTTTTCCTGCAACGGCCGATGTTAAACCTCACATTTTAAACCTCAGATATTGGTATTGGTATCAAAACTGAAATTGAAATAAAGTGGATCGGCGCATCACTAGCTTTCTCATTTTGAGCTCGAAGTAGTTTTACAGTAATTTTACACTGTATATAACTCCCCCCCGCATTTTTAGGATGTTCAATGAACTCTGCAGAGCGATAAGTTTTATGATCCACAAATCTGGCTTTCATAATTAATGTCAAGTAACTTGCTTTATAAGTGCCAATGAAAATGACGTAGCAGTTTCCAGCTCTGGGAATATTCTAAAAGCTGAATTCAAACTCCAAGTTAACACCAGCAGCCATCTTAACATCAACACTTAAAAAAATAGGCAATCACCATTTACTAAGTAATTTAAAACATTTTATCCAATAAATGCTGAATCTCCTTTTTTGTTGGTAATACATAACTAATACCAGCTAACTGATGTTAGTTTTTTTTTATTTTATTAATCCACCTGCATTAATAAAGCAAACCATGACTAGAGATATGCAAACCATTTTATATAAGATTCATGAACAACTAGAGATATTAGAAGGCCAAACAATGCTTAAAAACTTCACTGCAAAAATGGGATTTATATGTTGAGTTCATAAAGCAGCAGGATGTCGGTCCACTGACCCGCATTATTAAAACAGAGCAAAAAACTGGAGCTGAGCCAATGATTTTAAACTGAAATTAGCGGCACAGGATCCTACTATAAAAAAAACAAAACAAAACAAAAAAAAACACAAAAAAAACCCAGAATGACTGGAGTTGTATAAACTATTTCAAACTGGGAAAAGAAAAACAGGCAGGCAGCATCCAGAGACAACAGCCTCCAGAGCTATGAGTGAACCAACCAGACACAGACAGAGTCCACCTTTAATAATAATAAAGGGTTTGTATTTACAGGGGACTGACAGGTGGGCAGAGCACACCCGTCGCCCCCCAAACCTCCAAGGCTCTTAACAGAGTGTGTGTGTGTGTGTGTGTGTGCTCACCTGGTGATGCAGTACTCTTTGTCTCCAGGGACTCCCAGGTAACGTGGCCTTTCCCCTGTAGCCAACACAAACCTGGCTGCTGTGTAAAATGTCTCCTTCCCTCGTTTGTTTGTTGCCTGACAGAACAAAGATGATAATTTAAAATGTTTACACCACAGAGCTCTGATCACATACAAGATGTAAAACATTGTTTTCTGTATGTGTGTTTGTCATGTCTGTTGTGTTCCTTGGTCTTAATGATGACTTTGGTTAACTCAAGTTCAAAGTAGTGGACTCTATTTAGGGGTGCCGGAGTAAGCTGGGCTGAATATCTGTGCAGGAGGTTCCTTGGTTCCATTACTTCATGTCCTCAATTACTGACTACTTAGTTTATCAAATATCCCCTCCAAGACATTATGTTTTTTGTGACTGCTGTGGCCTAAAATTAAAAGAGGTCATGATGCTCAGCAATGATCCACTGTTCACCTTGATTTTGTGTGGTTCGATAAACTCTGCATAGGCGTTGACGTAGTCGACGTTCTTGTCCCTCAGCGCCACCCTGTAGCCCCAGTTCAGAGAGCCGATGTAGTTGTTGACTGCAGTCTTCATGGTGTCCCAATTGTGTTTCACTGCAGACAGACAAACAGACGCCGTTAAAGCCAGGTTCCTCCTTCAGAGACCATTTGGGTTGTTGGGATGTCAGCGGTCGGCAGCCTCACCCGACTCGTCAAACTCCCAACCGAACTTTCGTGCGTCCTGGATGGCCGTAGCCAGCAGGGCTGTCTGGTGCATCAGCTTCTTGGGGATGCAGCCGACGTTCACACAGGTTCCACCGAGACCTGACGAAAACAACAGGTGTTCAGATTAACAATGGCTGCCCACAAGAAAATTCACTAGTTGGGTTTATGTCAAAGCGTCTCACCCCATGTGATTCCTGTTGGTGTGGGAACAACGTAGTCCAACACCATCACCTTCTTCCCCAACATGGCCGCTTCCTGTTAGCAGTAGACCACAATGTTATTGTCATTGAGTTGCATATTTCAATCCTCTTCTAAATCAGACTTTACAGTGCACTAGAAGTCACATGGCTCAAGAGATTGCTGGCATTTTATTGCTACAACAGTAGCCTAGCAACCAGAGCAGAATGGCAGAATCTACTAGATCACCTTGGAGCAGGCCAGGCCTCCGGATCCGCCTCCGATGACTATCAGGTCATAATCGTATGCTTCCTTTACCCCGCTGAGGAGCTGCTGTAGGCTGCCATCTTTGTGAGCCTGATGCAAACATGAACACAAAGTTCCCACAATGCACTGGTCAAATGAAAACCAGAGGATCACACTACACTGGGATGGAACAACTACAACAGTCAACCATTTGTTTATATTCCACTTTGTTACAAAAATGAAAAAAGTCAGATTTCACACAATGGAAGTGAGAAACAAAGATCATTTATAGGTTTTGCCTGTCCTCTTCAATTTCCAATTTTAGGTACAATTTGTTTTGCTGCAGTAGATAAAAGCAAAACAAATCAATTAGGAGGAAGGTCGAGGACTGTACACAACTTCAGAGTATCTACTTTCTGTCTAATACAGGAAGTAGAAGTATGTGTAATGCTAACATCTGATGAATCACACTGTGTAACCTGGTGGAATTGCACCAAACCAACATCTTCTTTGCAACATTTCAAAAGTTTGCTTATTAACCAATCAACAGCAATGTACATACGTTAGACATGCAATCAATGTCAATAGATCATACATCTGATAGAATATTCACTAAACTCCAATCCAGAACTGCACAGCATTCTGGGAGATGTTGGTAGAGGAAATATTTTACCCAGTCAACATCTCACAGCAAACTAAACAAGGCTTGTGGCATCAACTAACTCACTCTTTGGTTACCTAGCAACAATCTGTTGAGTAACTTGCGCAACAGCCACAGATTTCGCAATTGTATCTCATAACTGCTTAAAAATGGGGGCGGGGGGGAAAAACAATGTGGAGTGAAAGCTGGATGTAATGGGACAAATCAAATCACCGGTTTGGCAGTATTTCAGATATTTAAATCTGAAATACTGAAATAATTTGGTATTTGGTATAATCGATAATTATTGACAATCATCAATATCGACTGGTATGAAATGCTTTCATCATGATAAGTTTTTCAGTCATATTGTCCAGTCCTAGTTTCAGGTAAATCCTCTGATTCATTTGGAAATGTTCCAACTATTTGGTTCCTGGTCATCCAATCAGTTATTTTATAAAGTCTGTGTAAACCATGAATTCAGACAGTTGACTGAAGTTGGACTCTAACTGATCTGATGTCTTTTTTTCTCAGGCAGCTTCGCAATAAACCACCTGCTACAGCCGCAGGGATGTCAGGCTTGTCTTTAAGTTATGTGTTCAAACGCCCCATAAGATCCTCTGTACTGAAGTCATTTGACCCTCACCTGCATGGTTTTGTCACAACCACCGACATGCGTCTTGTTGACGAAGACCTGAGGAACTGTCCTCTGCCCAGTCATCTCCAGCAACATCTCCTGGTAGTTGGATCCATTCTCTGGACAAAAAGGTCATGGTGTCAGTGCGAGACAGACAGCAGGTTTGTTGGGATTATGTGCCAATGAAATGCAAAACAGAGCAGCAGAACAACAAGCTCTTCTCTACCTAGTGATACTCTTTATTTTGTTCCAGTGCGTTTCTTGTTTGATATAAAGTTACTGAAAAACAAAGAAAATAAAGAAGAGGAAACAGAACTGCTAAACAGTCTTTACTTCCTTCAAAATAAGAGCAGGGATATAGATGGAGGTCTAGATAAGTTTTGCTGGATAACAAATTGTCTCAGAAGTTGCAGTGACAAATGATAGTATTGTTCTGAGACCATTTCCTAGTAATATAACTGTAATGCATAGCAATTCAAGAACACATCCTCAAAGATCAACTAACTTTAAATTCTAATCAACATCTAACATTGAAACTGGAAGAAGTTTTACATTTCTAAAAAAAATAAAAACAACCAATAATATGAATCATAAAGTCTCTGTAAACACAACTGTCCTTCAAAACAAGGTCTAGTTGAGACCAAAACACCAGACTGAAGACTTTTATCAGACAGTTTTTGGAAGAAAAAGAGAAAAACAATAAATCATGCAAATGGAAATTGTTGAGCTTGTTTTAATTTATCGTGCCATTAATCAATTGCTGTCTTATTGGGACAGGCATACATAGACGTCCAACTATTCAGAGTTGATAACCAAAATGTCAACACAGATGTGGGAGTTAAGAAATAGTTCTGGGTGCAGCAATGCCTAAAGAAAACAACCGGCCCGGCTGGAGGAAGTTCATCAGTTGTTCAGCCTTGGATGAACAAAGTATTGGAACAGAAATGCTCATCTGCCAGCTTGAACGTCTCACATCAGTGCTCTCAATCTGACAGCTAACGCTAACATTCATACAAAAAAACTGTTTCTTCATCTGGAAGCCAGCTGGAGTTCAGGGCTGACACAGTTCTGGTAAAGGATGTGAACATCAGTCATGTTGTTATGGCTGAATGGTTGTTTCCAGCAGAGTAATCTAGTTAGTGGAAGCAGCTCCATTAACCAACTCTCTACTCAGCATAATCAGGAAAGGTTGAAACAATGTTGAGCCAGAGACGCCTCACTGTGCATGGAGTCAGTATAGATCATGATTAACTTGTTTGACATGCGACAGCTCACTGTCCATGTAACACAGCGGCCATGTTGTAGCACCTCCTGCTGCTGATTGGTTGTTTTTAATTTGAGTGAGAGTGTGAGCCAATCACAGCTCAGCGAGTGGTGGAACAAAACTGCCATCCATCTACTAATCTACAGGCTGCAGCTTTAAGAATGAATTGATTCTGGTAGATCTGGTAGGTATTTACTGCTCCCTGTCTTTGTTTAAAAAGAACAAACAGTACTTTTTTTCAATATCAGGACTGATACAGATATTAATATTGGCCCTTCTCCAGTTCAAAGGTCAGCATCAGGTTTTAAAGTGAGGAAAACTACATTGAGTCTTACCTATGAGGTCCAGCTCCATCGCGTTGAACTCGATTTTCAGTTCCTTGAACAAGTCCTTCACCTGCACACAAACAGATTTACACTTTGAAATAAAAACATTTTATGAGTGACGAAAATATTCAAAAGGGATCTGTTTCCATTGGAGTGGTTTCAATGGAAACAGACAAAATAGCACCAGAACCAAACAGTACCGACATGTAAGCCTTTCACAGTACCAATTAATCAAATGATGAATTAAAATTGGCTTGATGATTTCCACTCTGTTGATTTATATTTTCTGAAGGGCAATTCTGTTTACAGAGACTTACTTCATAATCCATTTTATTTATGGCTTCTGTTGGATGTAGTTTTTATTTTTGTTTTAGGTTGTTATTGTTTGGTTATTTCGGATATTTTAAATATCTTCCAGTTGCAGTGAACTTTTCAAAATTGAGTGAACTTGCATTAGCATTAGTATTTTTGAAAATGGTCTCAAAACAACATTATTGTTTATAGCAATAACTGGGACAATTTATACACTAAAATCTGTTATGACAGGCCTATCAACCTGTAGCGCTGTGCAAAAATTAAACTTTTTTTTTTTTTCAAATTTCCAGAAACTCCAAAAGTCCAAAAAACTAAACAGTACTAAAGATGGAAGCTATAGAAATCGTTTTATTGAAATGACTGGACAATATGGTCAGATTAAGATTTTTTCATGATTCATATTCCCAGTTACAGTGAAATGGAAAAGTGCTTCCACAAAACTCCTACGTTTTACGTTATTTTAAAAAGTAAACAGAAATAAATCTGTTCTTTTCTTCTAGATATGTCCTCAAAAATAAGTTAATAATAATCAATTTTACCTGATGGAACCTTTCAAAGCACTTGAGGTCACCGAACAAAAACAGAAACAATAAAATAAGTTGTTCCTCCTCCTCCCCCCCCCATCAGGTTTTCAGCACTGAGGGCAAAAGCAGCTCTTTGGATCAGAAACGTTACAGACAACTGGTCTTATTCAAACACAGCATTTTGTGGGCTAAAATAGCATTTTTGTCAGCAGAGTTTTACCACAACATCTGACACACAGCAACACACTCCACCCATAAAGCTGTAAGCAGAGCTTCGCAATGATTTGACTACATTTACAGTGGAGTGAAAGGAAATTGATATTTTTTTTAATCAAATACAAACCTAAGAAGTTTGGAAAAGAAGCCCACATGTGTGTAAATTAATCAGAGAATGAGACAGGTAAGCTGTCAGAGAATCTGTCAAACGGGTCAGGAACGTCACTGAAACTAAACATTATTCTGACAACCTGATTTTAAAAAGTCAGTCTGCTGATTTTTCATCCAAGCCGTTTTCATACAATATTAGAAAATGCATTTAAAAAACTTCAAATAAGCAAATTAAATCTATTCTTATATAAGAAAAAAACCATTTTTGCTTCAAATAAAGAATGAATCTGCAGCTAAAAAAAAGATACTTCTAACATCAACATGAAAAGCGAAGCTAAAACTTTGCCAACTGAGGATAAAACATTTTTTTTATCAAGTGTTTTATTATTATTTTTAAATGCAAAATGTAGATATGTTTGTACAGTTTTGGCTTAGTTACAGCTCTGAGTGTGTTCTTTCAGTAAATTGCCTTTTTTCAGTCTGTGTACTCCGGTTAACAATTTATCAATTACTAAATCAGCTGACCAGCATTTAAAAAAAAAAAAATCTGTTCATTGCGATTCATCTGACTAATTGCCTCAGCATATTTAAGGGTTAGAATGACCAAGACCTAAATCTGATTTAGAGTCTCGCAATACAGCCAGACAGCTATCTAAAGGAAACGGCATAAGCAAGTGAGGCGGATCAGCACCAATGACGTCACCCAGACCACGCCAGTCCGGAAATCCTGTCTGCACAGGCACACGGTCACAGCAGTCTTTAGTCAGAGGCTTCTACAGATGCATTGTAACAATGACTGCTACTGAAGATCCTTCCTGACCCCTGCGTTGCCATCCACAACTACTCAAATTCAATTCAAAAATATTTAAATAAGATGAATATACTTTGATGATCTAAAGCTACAACTGCATTTCATTTCCCTTTGGGATAAATAAAAGGATTTTTATTTTTTTACATTTAATTTACATTTGTTAGTCCTGTAGAGTTGCCAAAAACACTTCAAGTCTTAACAGCAGTAATGCCACACTTTTAAAGACTTGTTTGTAAAAATTGTTGATGATCATGTTCGTTTCTTTTTGCTTCACACTTATGGACTTATGTGTGTTGTATCATTATATTACATACATTGAAGTTTTTAGCTACAGTGCAAAAGCAAATTTTTTGTTATGTTTGAAAATGTAGCCAAAATATTATTTATATAATCTATCAGGATAATAATGTCAGCCCTGAAACTTTATAAAATAAAAATACTGATCATGGTTCATGAACTGTAGGAAAATAAAAAACAACTTACTACATCCGAAAGAAAACTAGAATTACAGGAAAATCTTCTTCTGGAGGAATTTCTTCTTTACTTAGATTACTGTTAATTAATGACAAAATGCTAAAATAAGTGTTATATATATATATATATATATATATATATATATATATATATATGAGTATAGAATACGCAACTAAAGGCGTGACGTGCGTTATGGTATGTCAACAAAAATACGTGACAGTTGACTTCCAATACTAGACAAACTGACTGAAAACAGGTTGTCTTAAGCCTCAGATTAAAAAAAGAAAAAAAGAAAACAAAGAAAGAAAGAAATAGTCAGGCGCCAAGAGCGAGATATTATGCAAGCAAATGTTTTGCCACATTTACAGACTCCTCAAAGCGAATACGAGATTTGCTCGGTTTCAGATTAACCACTGCGTTTAGAGATGTGAACAGGCAAATAAACTATATTAAGTTTGGAATGCGTCTTAAAGAGACAGAGGCAGAGTGGCAGCATCGACGCAAAGCTCCAGCAATTAGGCCGAGCCCATCCCGTGCGGTTCGCGGGTGAAATATCGAAGTTTCAGATCCGGGCTAATAAGCAAGGTCTACTCAATTAGGTTAAGCTAAAAATACTTACCTGGATACAGTACGGACAGTAGCTTTTGCTGAAGACCACCACTTGGTTAGAGTCAATAAGCTTCTGTATCTTAGTTTTGAGTTCATTTTTGCCGGTGTCTTTTTCGATGGGAGGCATTTTCCAGCTATTTCCGTCTGCTTGCGCAAAGCAAGCTCCGGTAGACGGATTCCAAAAACAATAAACTAAATGCTAACTATCTGCATCAGTTACTTCTCCGTTCTAATAACGCCCCTAAAGTCTATAAGGGGCGATAAAACACCAGACACAGGAGGACAGTGAATCTGACCTCAATTCTGGTCACTGCTCTGAAAGCAGGTAGTAGTCTATCATCCGCGCCAACAGTCTCCAGTATTTTCTTGTCTAAGTCCTATGGGAGCGCTTGTTATGTGTTACAATGTTCACCGTGCGGTTCATAGTGAACTGTAGGGAACTGGAACAACCCCGCCCACGGACCAAATTGTGTGATACAAAACGAAGGTACTATGAGATACGTCACAGCGTCGCCCATTAACACACGCCCATGTAGGAACAAATTACTCAACTGATACGTTAAAGTGAGAATACCATGGAAATATACTTAATTACGTAAAGAAATATAAAATCTTACTAGTTAGGAGAGCCATATGAAGATAAAGATAAAATATTCCAACTTTATAAAAGTACCGTAAAAAAGCAAAAAGCGAAGCTGTAAACTTTATTTTGTTATTAACTAATATTGTTTAGGGTAAGAAAGACATCATCACCAGAGATGACCAACGCTAATGGCACTTTAGTACTACTCGTCTCAATCGACGATCTCCTCGAAATAGTGGAGTCTTTCGCCACCTGCTGGTTAAAACACGCTAAAACAAAAATTGTATACTGTAACAATTACTTCATTTCTGGCCAAGAGCCAAAAAATATTGACTTTCAAGCTTTCTTTCAATAATGTGAAACTGGGTAAAGGCTTCATTTTATTCTGTGTTGTTGGTATTGATGTATTTAGATGGAGGTTTGTGTGGAGGTTTGAAGAAACATTAGTGGTAGTTCATTACACTGAACTTATTACAAAAATGAGCCATAAGAGTTATCACTAATAAAATGCTCTCACCCAGAGCTCTGATGAGGAGGAGAGGAGGGGAAGGGGTATGGCAAAACAGCTGACATTGATTCAACATTGATCTGATGTTGATAAGACATTTCAGTCTTATCAACAATGTTGTTTTCAACGACAAAACAACATTGATTCAATGACAGTTTCAACGGTTTGATTGGATGGTTGTTTGATGGTTGATCCACCATCATTTGTCGACTTCAACCAAAAATCAACGATTCTAACTATATTTCAACGTTGATTTAACGTCGTGTGCTATCTGGGATCTGACGGAGTTGACGAAATGCCAAACTACCTCAATTTATATGTTATTCTGAAGGAGGCCATATTGTAGCTCATCAGCTCCATTAAATCTTTACAGTATACTAAAATTAAGCATTTATTTCACAAAATTTCATCAAAGTTTTGTAAATTGTCAGTCATGGTGTTGACACATCGTGGTTGTAACGAGCAATTTAGGAATAAAACAGAAGAAAAGAACTAAAGAATAACATAAGCTAACCAGAGCTGCCTATCCCTCTTACGAAAGGAAGAGATCATGGGGTCCTCAGAAGTTCTGTTGCCCCCAATAATGCCTGATTTTTTTTTTTTTACATTCTTTTTATGTCTGACTGTGTTGACAAAAACTATGGACAAATTTCAATAGAGTTGGAAAATATATAAAAATGATTTTTAATTCAATTTACTGATACTTTTATAATTATTTATATGAATACTTATGCTTAATTGTCATAATATATTATCTTAGTATTCCTTTAATTGTTTTAAACTATTATAATGTATTGAGTTCTGCTCCAGGACAAGGGATTTTACAGGCACCATCCACCTACTACTATGTTTAAAATAAAAAACTATTCAGCAAACACCAGGAAAATATACATTGTTGTGCTCACATCTACGGAGCCCTCCAGGGGACATGGGGATTTTTTTTTTCTTTTGTGTTCCCTCAAAAGAAAAAAAAAATCCCCATGTCCCCCGGAGGGCTCCGTACACATGACCCAGGTTAGTTTAGTCAGATATTTGAAAAAATATATATTTTGTGTATATTTTATTCAAATTTTGTGCTTTATCCATAGGACCTGTTTTGTCCCTATTCTCAAGAATCATTATCTCCACCCATTCTAAAGCTAAACCTGCGTCACGCTGCTAAATCAGAACCGCGTCAGTAGAGGAACGTCAATTACTGCCGTCGCCTCCAGGTGAGTGCTGCTGTTACCAGAAGAAAAGGCCCCACGGGTGGGAAAAGTTTCTCAACAACGACAGTAATGTTTCTAGGACAAATCAGGACTCGCAGAACGGGCCTACAAGTTCGAACAAGACGTGGAGACAGCCGCTGGTGTTGTTGATGATGATGAAGATGATGTCAGAATGACTCCTCTACGGCTGAGCAGGTCCTGATCTCTGCTGTGTTTATTTCGTAAGTGTGTCTTGTTGCTCCACCTCCAAGCGCCTTGAGCGGAGCCCGCAGTCGAGTCGCACTGAGGAAGCGGCAGACGTGAGGAGAACTGAGCCGAGAACTGAGCTGAGAGATGGCCGAGAATAAAGTGGGTCCGAACCTCCAGGCTGGAGCTGGATTCCTCGCCAAGCGGGTCCAGAAGTCCTTTAGTAGAGCACAGGAGAAGGTAAACTGAGACCGGTTGCTTTTTTTTTTCTTTTGTGTGTCTCCATTTATTCTCATAAATAGGCGTTAAACTCCGTCATGAAGCAGTCTACTGGAGAATATCTCTACCAGCCCTGTTGAATCTTGTTGGGATGCAGAACTTCTCTAGAACTGTAGCTCTGGACGCGCCCTCCCAGGCAGGGCATGCTGCAGCTGCCGTTATTTCACTCTAGATGACTCGGATTAAAGCATGCAGAATCTCATCATGGATGTTATCTGTTCCTCCAGAGAAAAGACCAAACTTAATCTTCTCAGAGTTCAGCTTATGAAAATCCTAACTTGCTCACTTTCAGCTGTTCAAAAAGAAAACTAGTTTGCTCTGTTCTGTGTTGTGAAGTTAGAAGCTATTCCACTGTGCGGACATACAAAAGTTGCCACTTCCTGACTGTTCACTTCCTCTTGTTGCTGTCTTTCTCACTCAGTTTGTGGTTGACTGGTTTGATTTTTGGTGCTCCACCTCTATAGAAAAACAACAATGTTGCGTACTATAAATGAGAGGCTTCGGTGAGGGATTATGTGGTATATATATCCAGACAGACAAATGAAATGGGGGCGGAGGGGAATTCAGAAGTTTTGTTTTACATGTTAAGCTGAAAACCAGCTGCATTCAGTGGAAGGTAAAGGCCACATTTATCTTGTTTGGCTAAGAATTTGCTGCATGTTTGAGTATCAGTGTGTCAGGATAAGCAGGGCTGGACCAACTTATCTACTACCTTATTAATAGCTGGGCTGGAATTTTATATCTGCTGATAAATTAGGTCAATATTTGCCATAAAATAAACCAGACAATATGTGAGTGGCCGCTAAAGGTCAGTAAGTGGGGTTCCGCTCTTTGTGTTGCTTTTGGAACAATGAGTCTGGGCAGCAGTGGAGACGCTGCCCAGGATCCACTGAAACATCACATTTATTTAGTTTCATACGTATCCAGACTAAGAGCAACAACAATTTCCAGTCTAAGCATTTCCATCAGGAGCATAGAGCAATCTATTGAAAACAGAAATTAATAAAATTTGATAACATGTAGAGGCATGTGCTTTGAGGCATTAGAAAAACCTGAAGTGAATTTGCTTCTGTTTCTTAATCCTTAAAAACTGGAAACCAGTAGATGAGCCAGAACTTATCTTCAAAAATGTTACGTTAAACTTCACAAGTTGGCAAAGACCAACAATAAAAAGAATATATGATCTGTCTGATAATTGAAACTTGAATTGATCTATTATATAGATAGTTAGTGTGATTAATTGCAATTAATGAAGTACAGCCCCTAAAATGAACTAGAGTCCCACCTCTACTACAAATACCTGGAGATCAGACGTTGCATTCCTAAGAGAAAGCTGCTTCCTTGAACCTCTCAGAAGAATCTCACCTGATGGAAAAGCGTTTTTTTTTGTTGTTGTTCTTTTCTGAACCACAGATAGCACAAACACTTTATCAAAGTTTTACACTGAGATGTAAAATTTGAATGTGCAAGGTTAAGAAAATCCTGATTTAATGACATTGCATTGATCTAAATAACAGTAACCTGACTTTCCTATTTGAAGTGTATTTGGCTAAAAAGTAAGAAGCCTGTTTTAGGATTTCTGATGCTAAATGCCTAATGTACCAAAGCTTAACATTATTAATGAATTTATTAAAAAATCAGAGGCTATAAAAAGTCTTTGCCTTAAATGCCCTCCTGTCACTGGTCAACTTTAAAGGTTTAAGAATAGATACAGTTCTGCACTTTGTCCTACTTTTCTTCACATTCTAGACAAAATGTTAATTTTGCAGCTTTATAACTCTGTATCACATATTAATCATTTAAATGTCCAATTGTTTCCCAGGTTCTTCAGAAACTGGGCAAAACCATGGAGACCAAAGATGAACAGTTTGAGGTCTGCTTCCAGAACCTCAACAAACAGCAGGTACTGCCACACCTCTGGCCAATCAGAATCCAGTCTGTTCTTCAATAGTTCAGCGGCACGTCTTACATCCTCCTCACAAACAGTCTTCTTGCGATTAGCGATCCATGGGGACTAAACAATCAGTATTTTGTTTCTGATGTTGCAATGGAGCCAACACACAAGTTCAGACAATCAGCTTGGCCTTGATTTGAGGATCTGGAAGATATTCAAGAACTTTTTTCTTCTCATCTCATTTTGCTTAGTTTCAGTTCTCTGTAGCATAAGTGTGAAGAGGTTACTATCATTTAGAAAGCAACAGATTTTTAGTTTTCTGCAGATTCAGATCAATTCTTGAAGAGGAATCTTTTGGTATGCTAGACAAAAATAATTGAACACAACACTTATTACTGCAGCCTTGTTTAGGTGGTCTAGCTTTAGCTTTTTAGTTCATGTTAGCCAAATGATCCTGTCGAATTACTGACCAAGTTTACTCACTTTATTACAATATTAAGGAAAAAAAACAAATCGAAGTGTATTTGTATAGCACATTTCAGCAATGTGGCAGTTCAAGGTACTATATTTAGTCTTGATTTAAAGGAACTCAGTGTTTCGGCTGTTGTGCAGTTTTCTGGAAGTTTGTTCCAGATTTGTGGTGGATAGAAGCTGAATGCTGCTTCTCCATTAAACACAACTTGGCACCTTTCTTGTATAACATTGGTAACGCAGATAGACAAGGATGTGCAGGGTTTCCCTCAGTGCATTATAAGCCTGGTGGGCCACCAGGCTTTACTTGTGCCCACACTAGGCTAAGCATTGCTTTTTTTTTTTTTTACTTTTTTTTATGTTTGCATTTTTTAAGACTTCACAGTTGGTGTTCAGATATTAATCTTCCAATCCTTCAATAATAACTATCAAGTGATATTTTAAATTTTTTTGTCAACTTTAAACATTTTTAACCGTTGGCACTAGCGCCCAACCACCAGGCTTAACAAGTTTTCTGGGGGAAACCTTGATGTGATGTGAGATCATGTTGAGTGGCATTTTTTGTTTAAACAAATGCAAAAAGCTATGATCCAGTTTTATTCCAAGGCTTTTAGGTTAAGCTGTGCAACTGAATGTACTCTATAGAGTTACTGTCAGGGATTAGCAGCACAAAGTATCTATAACCAAGTACTACAACAATTTATGTAGTCTTACCAGGCAGTTTGTTGAATTCATCAAATGACATGATAACAACTCGGTGCGTTCAGGTATCGAGAAGGGGTAATGACAACAGATTCAAACAGAGCAAGAAAGAGAACTTAAAGCTGCAGTATGTAGCTTTTGTAAAACATGTTTTTTTTGTTTTATTTATTTATTTATTTATTTAATTTCTTTTACATATTTGTTAAAACTGTCACCATGTCATGACAGTAAGACATGAGACAGTCTGTGAAAAGATCAGTCTCCTCCACCTCCTCTCTTGAGCTACTATTGCCGTTTGAAGAAATGCACAGCTCTGACGAAGGACAACCAATCAAAGCCAGAAGGAGGGGCTTAGTGCTGTCAATCATCCTTGTGTACTTGCTGTTCAATGTGTTAATGGCAGAGAAACAACTTACTGCTACAGGATAGCCGTTTATCAGTGTCATCAGTGGCCAACTGGCTTCAGCATTCATGACAGGCTCTGCTATCAGGAAGAAGCTGTAGCATACAAATTAGGGGAGGGGCAGGATGGGATGAACAGGCATGCAAGGCTTGATTGGCAGCACTAAGACCCGCCTCCTAGCTCTGACTGGTTGTTTCTAGTTAGCACTGGAAGAAGGTAAAGAAACAATTTCACATTTCATCTGTGTCATACCAAACTGTCACCACATAGTGACAGTTTTAACAAATGTATAAAAAGAAAAACTTTTTTTAAAGTTACATACTGCAGCTTTAAGTGATGATGAATAGCTGTTGTCAGATGAACTGGTCTAAGTAGCTCAGAAACTGCTGGTCTGCTGGGAATCTCATGGACAAACATAAATACTTAGTGAGGAGGAGTAAATCCCTTGCTGATGTCATAGAATACACAAAGTGGTTTGAGATAATATAAAGTCTGCAGTGGGTCAAATAACAACCAAAAAATGCAGAATGTGCAGACATGACCTGGTCGGCCGGTTTGTCAGTCAAACCTCTCACAGGAAAAAAGAAAAGCACAGTGGTTGATTTTTAGACCTTTGCAGAGGTCTAAAAATCGGCTTCACATGTAAAAATCAGCCGATCACCGATCTCCCAAAATGAAGGAAATCTGCACCAATAAATCGGTGCACCCCTGCTCCTGCCTCCTATAAAACAAGCTGAACTAATTGAGTAATAAGTTATATATTATTATATAAATCGACCTGACACTAATTTAGCAGATGTACAAATTGCATGGATGGATGATTTTAATTTGACTATTATTAATTATAACAACTAATATTTAAAAGCAGCGTAGGTAACCTAAATGCAGTTCAATTTCTTTTTATTCAAATTGAATCAAATAAAGTGTCTTAGTATAATTTTCTGAGGTAAATAAAGCAAGATAAAGTGTATTTTAAGTTCCTGAGGTTTTATATAAGTTATTCTGTCCTTTGTTATTGATTTTCTTGTCTGTATGGCCGCCAATACAATCCTCTAATGAGCATTTTTCATCTGTAATAAAACAATTTACCAAATTTATTTGAATATAAACCTCTGCAGTCCTTTATTTTCAAAAATTGAAACAAAAAATAACTCTGTTCAAGGCTACTTGTATTGATTTTCATGGGTAGGTTACCACTCATAATATGCAGGAGGCTCTTATTTGTTATTTTTATGTGAACGTGAAGCTCTGACATCTGTTCATCTGTGTCTGTTACTCTATTTGAGCTACTTTAACCATTAGCTTGTTGGCTAATGCTAGCAAAGTGGTCTCTGCTTACACCTGCTGACAAGCTTAACTTTTTTCACCTTTCTCTTGCTGCCAACTGTTGCGTTTGGTGTATTCTCCAGTTGCCCCTTTTAGCTAGGCTCTGTTTTGTTAGTGCCTGTTTAATTTTTATATTTCTGAGAGATAACAAGTAAAAGTCTGTTGTAAAAGAAAAGTGTCGAAGAGCAACAGGAAGGAAGTTCACAGAGTGACTTGCTTGCTGCTTTCACTTCATTATCTCAACTGTTACAACTATTTAAAGAGTAACTGCTATGATTCACCCTCAACCCAGTGTTTACATCCCTGCTACTGTTTTTTCATGGGTTTTTTCCTTTTCTCATTTCTATGCAGAAACCTATGTGTACATTTTTAAATTATCCTGATCAGTTGCTCATTTCTTTAAATCTGATAATGATTTATTTGAAAACTGTACTGTTCTTATATTTTTCCTACATTGGAAATTTTCCCAAATTACACAGTCTCTTAAGCTTATTTTTCTATTTTTTCAGCTTTGTGTTAATATGCATGCTTGTAATTGTCACTGCCACTGTGCCTCATTTCTGCTTAAAAATAAAAAACAACGGTTTGGAGTGAATACTGTGGATAAAACAGGAAATGTTACACCACCAGTTTGGCAATATTTTAGGTATTTGGGGGGAAAAATTATCTATCGACAATTATTGATATCGCTGAAGTCTTTAAGAAACTATGTCTCCTACAGTAGCAATTACCTAAAAGTAAGTAAATTATTCAGTATAAAAGAGGAATTTGTTTGGTCCTCTCTTGCACGTTGACAGAACCGACAGAAATCAAGCTGCTTAGAGATATAGATGAATACATATTTTATGTATCAAAACATTTGTAATTTATTCAGTTGTAATTTATGCCATATTTTTATAGATGTCAGATTTAAAAAAGAGGGTCCCACAGATTCCAGCTCATCCCACATTAAAATGGTACAAGTTGTTTTGTGGACATGACTGGATGCATAGTAATGGTGCCTGCAGGAGAGCTAGCTGCTGCTAGCACGTCACTAGCTACAGCGGCTAGTAGGCGCTGTCCTATCCACTAATATAGACCACTGCATAAGAATTTTCTACGACGGCTTGCTATGGCCAATGTAGATAAGGGGGGGAATGGTAGTAAACATGGGCAATAAAACCTCAGAAATTTTATAGAACAAACTTGGACATTCTCAGAGCTCAAAAAGTTGAACATCTGCAAGAAAAAAACTTTCAGATTAATTTCAGAAATGTTCTAGGGAAAAATTGGAAATTTTCTGAGCTCAAAGTTGAAAATGTTTGACTTTTGAAACTTCTAAGTTGTTTTTTTTCTACAACATTTCTGAGACTAACCTGAAAGTTTCAAAGCTTTTTCTTACAAGACCAGAGAATTCCAAGTTTTCTTCTAGAAAATGTCTCGAGTTTAATCTAAATGTTTTGGGGTTTTTTTTGCAGAAATTTACTCTCTTTTTTTCTATCTACCATATGTTGTCATAATTTCCCAAGTGTGGGCCATAAAGGATACTTTCTGTTTGCTGATGGGGAATAAGCTCCAAAAAGCAATGCAGCACACCTGAAACATAGTAGCAATAATGTGAGGTTGCGAAGGAAACTATGAAGCAAAAGTGTGACTTTGGTTAATTTCTTGGTTTTGTCTTGTTTTCCTCTGGCCACAGATCGACGGAACCAGGTTGTTTAAAGACGTGAAGGCGTACTATGCGGCGGTGAAAAGTGAGTTTACACACATTGCTTGTGCTGCATTCAGGCTGGACGTTGGCCGATGCTAGTGAGGCGAAAAGAGAAGTGAATTTGATCTATTCCTAAATTCTGACGGCTTTCGCAATTCTGTCTGCGTTGCTGGGCTGCAGGACAGAAAAGCAAAAGCTCACTGTTTAAAAAAAAAAAATCAGCAGACGCAGCGCTGCATGTATGACTCATCCAGTCAGGAAACAACAAGCTGTTTGACACAATGCCTTTTCTAAGACCTGCAACGCTTTTTCACAGCTGTGCATGAAACATCCAAGCGACTGTCCCTGACCCTGAGAGAAGTGTATGAGTCAGACTGGGACGGTGTGGACGACCTTGCTGTCATTACAGAGGTGAGGATTTTGTTCATTATGATATCTAATGTGAAATTGTGCAAAGTGAAGTGGAATTGTTTAAATGTATTTATTTAAAAAAAGAAGAAGAAGAATAGCATTTGCTCATAGACCTCCTTATTCTGCTACTCCTATATAAAATGAGGCAGGGTTTTCCCTCGGTGTATTATAAGCCTGGCGGGCCACCAGGCTTTACTTGTGCCCCCACCAGGCTAAGCATTGCTTATTTATTTAAGTCTTATAAAATGTTTGCATTTTTTAAGATGTTATAGTTGGTGTTCAGGTATTAATCGTCCAATCTTTCAATAACACATAGTTATCAAGTGATACTTTCAAATTTCCTGTCAACTTTAAGCATTTTTTGGTGACATTTTGTTTGATGAGGTGTGCATAAGACCGACATGATGCCGTCATAAACATGACACATCTGTCATGAACATGACGGAGTCTTTATGAATGTCTCTGACTGTTGTCATGAAGTGTCGTTCGGTAAATAATGACACTTTTAATGCAAAGTTGCTTTAAAAGTTGCATTGAAAGTCCATTAAAAGTGCCGACTTTGTATTATTTTGTAAATAATGACACTTTAATGCAAAGTCAGCACTTTTAATAGACTTTCAATGCAACTTTTAAAGCAACTTTGCATTAAAGTGTCATTATTTACCGAACGACACTTCATGACAACTGTCGGAGACATTCATAAAGACTTCTTTATGTTCATAACAGGTGCTGTCATGTTTATGACGGCGTCATGTCGGTCTTGTGAACACCTCGTCAAATAAGTGTTACCCATTTTTAGCTGAAAAACACAACGGGCTGCTAGATGAATGACTACCCTAAAGCCCAACCACTGGGCTTAGCAAGTTTTCTGGGGGAAACCTGGTGATGCAATTCTGAAATTTGATAAATTTGTTTACAGTTTAAACTGAACATGTCACGTGTTGACATAAACAAAGGTTTTGAATGAGAAGGAAGAAAAAATATGGTCTAATCTACCCCTTCTCTCAAAATTCAGCTTGCTACACCACAATCAACTAAACATCAATTGACCATCCATACAGATACGACTTTAAAAATAAAACGGGCAACATTAACAAAACAGAACTTGCATCATGTAAGTCCACAAATGCAGCTCCCAGGTCAGTTTAAACCTGTGGAGAAGTTTTAAAGCAGAGACAGAATATACAGCAGGACACAAAATCCACAATATTTGGCCTTTATAAAAACATGGTAAGGAAAAAAAACATTTTCTAAAGAAAGCAGTGAGTCGCGTTTTCAGTTTGTCTCAAGCTCTGAAGGAGAAACGGAAAACATCATCTGTGTTCTGAGCAGATGAAACTAAAGTTTATCTTCTTGGCTGAATGTGGAAGATGAGACGCCATCTTGGATTCTGTCATGCTGCCCCCTCATGAATCAAGTCCAGTTAGAAGCTGAAATACAACATGAATTTTTCACCATTTTTACATTTTATGAATTTATCTATGTTTGCTATATTGCAAGTTTTCAGGCTTTAAATTGACTTTTTTAAATTCAAGATTGTTGTTTCTATACAATGATTCTTTTAATGTAGTTTTTGGACTGACTGACTCTTCTCCTGTGCTTCAGAGTGAGGACTTGCTATGGAACGACTTTGAGGAGAAAATAAGTGACCAGCTCGTCCGCACCATGGAGAACTACACCAGCCAGTTTCCTGAGGTCAAGGTAAGGGAAAAAAACCAACTTTATTTATCCCAAAAGGAAATGAAATGTTGTCTTAAGTTTCTTCGGAGTCGTTGTGGACGGTGATTCTGTGGGGAGGAACGGCGTTCAGCAGCTGTGTTTCCGATACAGATGTGCCTGACTCATCTGTTTCAGATTTTCTAGACACTGTTTGTTTTCTCTACGGTTATAAATCTGACAGATATTAATGAATCAAAAATCTAATTGTTATGGAAAAAAAAAACAAATGTTCAACATAGCATCTGCTGTTTGGTGCATTTGAGGACCAGAAATGGTGGGAATTCTCTGTATTGATACATTTAATGAACTTGAAAAGGAAAAATTAGATTTCTACCTGGTTATGACTATTTGTAGTTGACCAATAGATATTGGTTAATTGTGTTGTTGCTGTATTTCTGTATGAAAATTGATATTCTACTAGAGAGGTGAGCAACCTGCGGTTCTTTGCTTCCAGTGGCTCTTAATAACTTTGACAAAAAGTCACAAAGAGCCAACTAATGTTTTTAAACATAGCTGTGTTCTTTAACCTACTTTTAAAATATTTTTAAAGTTTAGGGTTTAGTTTGTTTTAAGAATCAGAAATAAACTTATAGGACAAAATTGAGTCCCCACCCAAAAAAATTCCTTTGATTTTGAGAGCTCACAATGTGCAGACACTAAGTATGTAAATAAACTTTATAGAAAATAAATTGGATAATTTTTTTTAAAAGTTTACACAAATGCTGACATCCCATAGAAGAAAATACATCCATCCACTTTATTTTAAAATGTGAAAACAAAAATAAAAAGGTGTTGTGTTTTTTTAAGCATGAGAACAAGTTTTCTTCCATAAAAGTATTCATCAAAAAAGCAGCTGTTTTTCATATAACATTTGTGGCTCTAAACAAGTTTTATTTAGCTAGACAGAGGACAAAATGGCTCTTTCTATTCTACGTAATGCAGACCTCTGTTTTATCACAGTTTTTTTTTCATTATTTTTTGTTAGCTCATCTTCTTTTTGTGGTCATTGTAATGAGTGTTTTTTTAATTTGCTTTTTCAGGACCGGGTTGCGAAGCGGGGACGTAAACTGGTGGACTACGATTCAGCTCGTCACCACCTGGAAGCTCTGCAGAGCGCCAAGAAAAAGGACGAAGCCAAAATCACCAAGGTAACATAAATGAACGTGGCGGCTTAAAGCTGGGATTTCGCTTTTTTATTTTCCCAACGTTCTTTCTGATCCTGCTTATCAGGCAGAGGAGGAGTTCAACAAAGCGCAGAATGTCTTTGAGGAGATAAATAACGAGCTGCGGGAGGAGCTGCCTGTTCTCTACCAGAGGTATCAGCAGCATTAACTCAACACAGACTCAGATTAGCTGGAATCTGTGTGGAAAAACGAAAACTTTGTCTTATGGACGAAGTTCAAATTTGATGTGGTTTCTCTGTGTCTGCAGTCGAATCGGCTGCTACGTCACCGTGTTCCAGAACATCTCGAACCTGAGAGATGTCTTCTATAAGGAAATGAGCGTGGTAAGAAATCCCACTCCTGCTGTGCGAACATGCAAACAGACTCCAGAAGGTCCTCCTGTAATCACCTTGAGTTTCTTCTTTTTACAGCTAAACCGGGAACTTTACAATGTGATGAAGAAGCTGGAGACTCAGCACTCGGGCAAAAATTTCATCATCAAGGGTTTGAGTAGGTAGGGCAATGCTTTTACATTTGCTTTATTTATGGCTGCTGTGAAGCCCAAAATGTACCAGACTTTGGTTTAAACCAGATGGTCAGACTCCTTGAACATCTCAACCATCAGTTCAATCATCATTGAGACTGTAGTAGGCGGCGAGATACAAATTGATAATTCCATGGTCAAAGCTTGAGATCCAAGCTTTTTTTATCAGTTATTGTGGGGAAGCATAAACAGCATCTACTGGGTGGAGCAATAAAAAAAATATTCAGACAGATGTCAGAGAAACTGGCCACTGAAGAGTACACACGCAAAATGACATCATCAGAGCATCGACAACTGGGCGCTCACGGCCGTCCCACGGTCCCACGGCCCCACCCTTATTCATGCCCACATACTGAGGAACACACTGCCAATAGAGACACAAAGCCAAATGCAGACCTCTGTACCACAAAGCATCATTCCATTGGCCGAACTTTGGACACAAAACCGAGTAAAGCTGTTGACTCTTCTTTTTAAGTGTCTCACATTTAAATAATTACATTGCTTTGCTTCTACAAAGCAGAGACTCCTCTCTGAAGAGAGGCTGTCCCTGAACCCAAAATGCTTTGGTAATCAGATAGGCTCTTTGTTTATGGAAGAGATTCTTGCTGTGAAACATGGGAGGGGCTCGGCGTGATGGCTGGGTACGTCACAGGTTGGCCTGACTCTGCAGGATACAGCGACTTATGAAGATTACAAGGGGATTTCTGGAGCATGTTGTAGTGTTTGACTCATAGTTCTGGTTGTTATTCCTAAAGATAATAACCCAAAATATTTCATAGCAGCCCTTTACTGACAGTAAAAAGCTGTAAAAAAGCTGTTAGGCTTATGTTCAATTTTGCTAAACATATGGCTGTCACAGAACGAAGCAGACGCTTTGAGCAACACTTTAAGGAAGAAGGTCTTTGCATAACAGTTCAATATTTTTTTAGCACAATATGCTGATTCACAGAAAATGTCATTGAGTGCTGAGTTCTCACAAATCAAGGTTGTGCTTCATACCAAGGCTATTCCTCAGAAATGTTATAAAATGACCAGGACTTCATCATTATTATAGTGCTCACAAAAAGGTCAAATCAGCTTTAGATGTATACATATTTGATCAACAAAACCAACATGTAGAAATGTTGGTGCCCTTGTAGGAGCAGATGCTTGCAACAATGAATTTCACCTCAAAGGTTGGAGGCAGCGGTCTGCAGGCGTAAGGTCAACTGACACCAACCAGGCAACAGCTCAGCCTGTCTGCTCAAATATTTAACATCTGAAGCTCTGCTTTTGCAGAGGGGCTGGACTCCCTTGTGCACTGAGTTACTCCGGGAATCATGTTGGGAGTGTGTGAAGTACGAGGCCGCAGCAGAGTTCCCTTCCATAAACAAATGCCTAACACACAGGGGTGTAAATTAGCACCCCCCAGTGGCCAAATGCGGGTGTCGGTATGACGCAGTGTATGAATTTGAGCAGTGCTCCCGCCACCGTGGTGGGTTGGCATTTTGAACAGGAAATGCCAACCCACCATTGGCATTTTGAACTCCTGTCCAAACTCATACCGGTGGCTGTATGGTGCCTCAGGCCGCCACAATTTAACAAAGTATATAAAAAAAATCATTTTTATCAACCACAGTGGTCCATTGGTTGATTTTTTATGGATGGACATTGGGCTTATCCAATGAAATTCCTCAGTGCTCACACAGGTGTGTGTGAGAGTGAGTCTGGCTGGAGGAAGCCAACACGAAGCTCTCAGGCAGTCAGAAAAACACTGGACTAACAAAAGAAGGATGATGATAAACATAGAATTAATAATGAAGACTTTTTTTTGGATGTCTGTAATAAGAATTGTGAATTTAAAAGGAAAACCTTAAAAGTTAGGAGGGTAAATAAAACGGTTAGGAAACAGCTATTAATACCATTTAAAAATATTTAAAAATGACAAGAGACACATCTTCACTATAGTATCTGTGGAAACTGGTGCCAAAATGTAGAAATGCTCAGCATAAGAAATTATTGCAAGAATGTTGGGGTTGTGTAGTTAAAGTTTTCTGTTAGTAATTATTTAAAGTAAATCATGGACACCTTAACAGAGGCGTAGTGCAATAAGTTTATGTTAAATTAGTCTGTATAAGTACATAGTATGGTAAATCGGTTTTCTTAGAGTTGAGAATAAATCATGTTTTATATACACCGAGCAAAAACATAAACGCCCCATGTCAAATGTAAGAGTTTTATGAACATTTGGGTTACTCAATGTATAGAGAAACTCAAAATATATTTTCAGTAATTACTGATCTTCATATTGGCATTGATAACTTCATGGTATGGCCATTTATAGCAGATTTGAAGATTATAGGTGTTAGGTGGCCTTTAATTGTCCAGTTCAAGGATTGTCCAGCTGTTTCTCACTGGACATATCCAACCCATGCACGGAGTAAAAAAACAACTCGCTGAGTAATGCTCACTGACAGCAAGTTGGATTAATAATTATACACAAATCAAGAAAAATATTACTTTTATACAATAAATGTCATTGTAATCTCACCATGTTGTGTGTTAATCAGTCTGATTTTTATTTGATGTGCTCACATTTGTCCTTTATTTTCTGAGCCAATACTCTCTTCTCAAACAGCTCAACTAGCAAGTCAAAGAAAAGAAGGTCCCTGGCCATCTCCAACCCCATCCCCTGCAACACGGCTTTCCCAGCTGACCATGTCTCCATCCATTCCTCCACCCAAAACGGCAAAGAGGCTGCTCCAACATCCCCCGTCCAACAGACTCAAAGTGTTTCTGAAGAAGACACTGCCCCAGAGGAGAGTGCCGCCCCATCTGAAAGTGTCACTTCATCAGACTCGGATCTCAGCTCCAGCGGTGTGAATACACCCAAGAGGCAATCTGTGTGCGACAATGAGAACAGCAGCAAGAGCACACGCAATGAGAGTCCGGAGGACCTGGAGGCAGAGCTCGCCACCAATCAGTCGGATGACTCTGGACTCGGGGTGCCAAAGTCTGAGGCGGCGAATCAGGAACTGTCCAGCCCCTCTGATATGGCAGATGGCGATGATGTGCAAAGTCTCGACCAGAGCCCTGTGGACGATCAGTCATCAGAGGAGGCCAAACCCGAACCTCCGCCTGTTCCGGCTCCCCGCCACTCCTTCCACTCCACAGACCAACAGCCTCTGCTACCTGCCGAAGGGGAGCATCAGATGGAAACGTCAGACAATCCAGAGACCGCAGAGGAGAGAGATGACTTGAGTTCTCAGAATCCACCTGGCTTTCTCTACAAGGTCTACATCACTGCTGTCCAGTGGCAACACAAAATTAAACTTGTTAATTTTCTCCATGTTCTCCCAAAAAATATCCCAGTCCAAAATCAGACCCATTGTAAAAGAGGAGAGAATTCAGTTTTTTTTAGTTTTTTTTTAATTAAGAAGTTGCATATACTCTCTATTGGATAGTAAAACGCCCCATAGAGGACAGGAGGCATTCCTTCACAAGCAACTCTCAAATGCACCATGGTCTATTTTGTATAAAATCACATTGATGATAAATGTTAATTTAAAATTGTACATACACCTTAAAGATCCCCAATGAAAACATGTTTATAGGTTCTTAACCGTTTGGAGCAGAAAACGGGTTGAAAGTTGATCTCTTAACTGTATGGTGATGTTTGTTGGTGTCACTGGAGACGGGACTGCACATTAATATGGCCACTTATTAATAATTCAGACTAACGGACAACCAAAACAGAAAACGATATTACCCCATGAAAATAACTCAAAAATAGTTCAAATAATGTCTTACAGAAAGTTTCTGTCATGTTTGTATTAGAGCAGGAATGGAAAGCCCACGTTTGAACTGTTATGTTTGTGGTGCATTTATGGCCCCCAAAAATTAGATAAAACTCTATATAACTCTGAGATATTAAGAGAAATGGAAACCCTTACAAAAACTTTATTCTGTAGCAGAAGGACTTTAGAATAAGATAAAATACCAAATACATTATTGCAAGGGAACAAAATAATTCCTGTGAACAGGAAAATTTTCTTTTTTATTGAGTTGGAATTGAAAATCTCTCAGCCACTTTTGAACAAAAAATGAAAGTATCTTATTTTCCTCCAGGCGGTGGCGACAGAGAGCAATGAATCCTCTGAAGAAGGCCAGCTGCAGTTTGAACAAGGAGACGTCATCCTGGTGCTAGCTGACACCCAAGAAGTTAGTCTTTCTCCCTCTCTCTTTCTTTGTGCGTGTGTGTGTGCGTGCGTGGGTGTGTGTGCGTGTTCTCACAGAGCATATCTCGCCTTACATCATGCTGCTGCTCACATTGAGGATGACACCCTTCCTGTAAACTTTTGACCTAACAAGTAATTTCAGACCAAATACATTATGGAAACTTTTTAGCCTTCAGTTGTAAGCATTCAGCCTTTTTTTCCCCCCGCTTTTCATCATATGCTCATGAGGAGTTTTTGCCATTTTCTCAGAATAATTTTTACTGCAAATTAAATAAACAAGGAAAAAATGTGTTTAGATCCTAATTAATTTTTTAGACAATCCAGCTCCTCTGTTTACCATCGTAAGTTCAACAGAAACTGGATCAGTTCCTGGTTCCTTTGCCTCTTCTACACATTTTGTCATGTTACAGCCACAAACCTTTATGTATTTTTTGGAATGTTGTGTGATGGAGCAGTACAAAGTAGTGTGTAATTGTAAAGTGGAATGAAAATCTTCTTTTCCTTTCAACTTCTCCCTCTAGGGGTCGCCACAGTGAGTCATCTGTCTACATGTAACCCTGTCTTGTGCATCTTCTTCTCTCACACCAACTATCTTCATGTTCCCTTTCACTCCATCCATAAATCTGCTCTCTGGTCTTCCTCTTTGTTGGTTCCATCCTCAGCATCCTTCTGTACATGTCCAAACAATCTCAGTCTGGCTTTTCAGACTTTACCGCTAACATCTGACACGAGCTGTCAGTCAGATGCTGACTGACAGCTCCATTTTTGTCACCTCCAAAGAGAACCTCTTGTCATCAAACTATACTGCTACTCACAGATGCCCACTTCTAACCTCAGGCTTCCTTTAACAACTCTTTCTCATAACTTCATTGATTGACTCATCAACTTTCTACCTCTGTAGACTTCCCCCTTGTTCTTGAAAATTGGCACCAGCACACTTCTCCTCCGTTCTTCAGACATCTGTCTCTCATTGAACACTAGTTAAAAACTCACTGTTGTCTCTCCTGGACTCTTCCACTCCTCCACAGGTATATCTGCCTTTCTACTCTTCATCCTTTTCCATGTCTTTCCTGCTTCATCCTTACTAAACTTTACTTCCTGATCCACAGTAGCTGCTTCGTCTCCTTTTTGTTCTTTCATTTTCTTCATTCTATCAACTTTTTAAAGTACTCCATCCATCTTACTTTAACACTTTTTGAATGCGTCAACAATTTCATCTTGATTCTTAACCTGTTCACCTGTTGGTCATCCTTCCTGTCTCCATCTCTTGCCTTGCCAACCTATATAAATCATCCTCTCCCTCCTTACTGTCCACCCTGTTATCAGAGTCGGTGTTTGTTTGGCCTGACCTTCCTCTACCTTCACTTTATGCTGATGTCCCTGTACTCCTGGTGACTCTTCAGGCCTCACATTGTCCCACTTCTTCTATGTTGCTCTTTCTCTCGTTATATTTTGTTTTTTCTTTTCTCTCTTTCTAACAAAAACTGGATGACAAAAGTCTTCAGTCTGGTTCTTTGGTCTGAACTAGGCTAGCCCTTTTATTGAAAGATAATTTTGTTTAGAGATTGTATAACTCATTTTGCTATTTTTGTGTTGTTTTTTCTTTTGGCTTTTCAAAAAATGTCTTTCAGTTCCAAAGTCAAATGTTCATTTAGAATTTAAAGTTTATTGATCTTTGAGAACATGCTCTTGCATTATAATACCATTCCCATTATTTTACTTGAAAATGATCTCAAAGTTTATCGATTATCACAATAACTTCTGGGACAGTTTATCGTCCAGCATAATTTATCATGATGGTCGAAGAAGTGGTTGTGAGTGTGTATTGTATGCAAAGTGGGTGTGTGATCTAAGCTGTGTTTTCCATCCGTCTGTGTCTGGCAGCTGGACGGCCTGCTGATGGGGATCAGGGAGGAGAGCTGGAAGCAGCATCAGGATCTGGACCACCACTCTGGGATCTTCTCAGGAAGCCTGGTCGGGCCGCTGCAGGCGGACTGAGGCCGCCGGCCCTCTGACGTTCCTCCTTCCTCTGAGCTGATACTGGGTCACATGATGATGATGCAACCTGTGGAACAAACGGGACCAAGCTGATGAACATTACATAAGTGTTGTTTGAAAAAGTTCCAGTATTTTCACCTCTTTATGTTTTTACAAGATTTCTACAAGCCACTGTGAAACAATCTTTGAAAGCTGTGTTTTTAATATTTTACAAAAAAAATCAATAAAGTTCTAAATGATGGGGGAAGGTTTTTTTTTTTTTTTTTTTAAGTAAGACCTGGGTTAATACACCAATGGATTTATGTGCTGTTATATAAATAGTGGATTTTTACAAACTAACTGAAATTATGTGCACTGTAAACACAAAGACACCTGCAGCTCATCAGCATTTGCCAAGGATGTGAAAATATTCCAAAACTCTGGAAACACACGGGGGGAAAAGACAGCTGAACTATGAAAGCTGAACAAAGAAGGATTGAGCTAAAAATTTGTTGGACAAAAAAAAGCCAAATTTTGTTGAAAGCAATTAAAAAAGAAAGTAAAACATCCACCTGGGTGAGTGCTTTGCATGCATGTCATATTTGTCTTTGTAAAGAAAACCATGTTTCATTTTCCTTATGACAGTTTTGGTTTTCTGATTGTTTTATTACACAAATCTTCAATAAAGAACATTAAAGATTTAGGTGGTTGCCTGAAGAGAAAAAAAATCATTCAGCCCAGGACACATTTGTAAATAAGATGGTTTTACTCTGGCTAGAAGAAAAAAGACCAAGTTTTAAAAAGTGAACTGAACATTTACAAGCCATAGAATTTTGAAACAAAGCCAACTTGTTCAGTTGAGCTAAACCTGGGGTGCTCAGAGTGCGGCCCAGGGTCGTCTATGGTCCCCTGAAGTATTTTGTTCGGCCCCTGACCACCATCCTGGATGGAGCGAAGTTGATTCAGATGGACACTTTATTTTTACCATTTATTTTCAGAGACAGACACTGTAGGACTGCGTTTGTATTGGGAATTCACATGAAAAAAAACCAAAACATAATTATAAACCCATAACTATCAATGAAGGATGATGAAAGATGGATATTCAGGGACAGGTGAGAGGTCCAAGTTATATTTATCTTGACAGCATGTCTGCTGATCCCTAATAAGTCTTACATTTATGCATCAAATTAAGGCCTTAAAATGACTTAAATTCCTTTCAAAAAGCAACTTGGCCTGAATATATTGATCATAGGTCTTAAATTTTCTTTTGGCAGGATTATTTTATTTGTAATATATTCTATGTATTTTTGTTTTCTCGTCTTTTTTGCGTTCTGTGACTCACTGGTTCTAGCTAACTAGCTGTTGTGTTGTCTACCTTGTGTGAGTTAAAGTTTGTTGGCAGTTATCTGGATGAAGTTATTACGTTTCTTTGGACATGTAGATCTTAAATTCCATGAGTATTGACCTTAAAAAGTCTTAGATTTGAGTTGGTGAAACCTGCATAAACCCTGCTGTAGAACAACCCAATGGTGAAAAACCTTTTTATGTTTTAGATCTATGGTGGTTTACAGATCCTATTTCTGCAAAAATTCTTTGTTTGAATAAGATCCTGCGTGGTTAGTCTATTATTGAGCAGATTCATGTTTATTTTTAAAATTCTCTTGTGAAAAAAAAAAGAGTATGCTCCTTCCCCCTCAAGTTCTTTCAACGTCACAATTTTGGAGCATGTGGCAAAAAGTTTGGACACTTCTGATCCTAACAGCTGGTGATCCGTTTGTTTTGTTTGTTTGTTTTATCAGGGGGCTTATGCATACTTCATCGACATGCACAGCCATGAAGAGATTAATACTAAAAAGAGATATTCTCAGTGGAGCACTCTGGGCTTTGCTCCAGTATGAATCTAATTTATTGCTACTTGTCCTGTATTTTTTTCAGAGCGGGGCCCTAACTGGGTGAGGACATGTCAGAGGCTTGTTTCCTCCCTGCTGACCTTGCGCTGCGCTGCTCTGCTTGTTTGCAGTGTGAGTTTTCCTTCGGGCTCCTCTGAGGTCACTTGGGGCTCCATGCTGCCATGACGCAGCTCCATCAGTACGCAGCGTTAACGTGAAGAGGCACATGGTGGATAAACAGAAAAAGCTCCCCTATCAGCTATCGTCTCAACCCCTGCACGGTCGCATTTTTAGAGTTCACTCTGTGTAAACACCCTGAGGTGATATAAAAAGTGATTTAATCTTCCATTTCACATCTCTTAAACAAGCCTCTGGCAGCAGTGTTACAAAGTGCCTCACATGGAAGACCGCAGGAGAACAAGTTGCTCTCTGTGGAAATGAACAGAGGAAATGTTTAATATGTGTTTCTTTCTGTAATGATATTCCTCCACACCGTGGGCAGAGACACGACCGGTCAGGGCGAGGTCATGTCGCAGTTAGAAAAACAACATTAGCAGGAATGGACGTGTGTGCAGCTCAGTGCTTCAGGGAGCTAACACAGTTCATCTTCTACCTGAAGAACTGACGCTAAAGCTAACATGACTGTTGACTGGTTCTGCTAGTGTTTACTGATTTAAAGGGGCAGTATTATATAAAACTGACTTTTTTGAGCATTACATCATATTATTTTATTATTAAAGGTATTAAAACATACCTGGAGTGTTGCCTTGATTGTTTTTATGCATGTTTGAGAAATCCTTTAATCTCCCGTGGCAACCATGCAACTGTGCAAAATACCTGGTTGACCCTAGCTCCTCCTGGGAGCTGCAATTCCCAAGCTTCCAAGTTTCCACATTACAGAAGAGTCCTCTCTACTCAGCTCCTTCAGACTAGCCAGCAGCAATTAGCAAACACCTGTTAGAGCTGTGCATCATCTGAGCTCATTAAATCAGCTATTTCTCAGTCCAATGCAGGTAAAAATGTTGTTAAAGGGTTAATAGAAATGTTGTTAAAGGGTTAATAGAGGAGCTATGCTGTGATGACTTCCTGAAGGCAGAGTTTCAATAAGAGCAGGCATTTCTTAAAGAGAGATGCCTAATTTCAAGACATTAAATTATGAAGTTAAATTTCATTGAAGTCATATTTGATATATGAAGCATTTTTATAACAACTGATGTTAACATAGTTATTTGATTGTGCTACAAAATAGCACTATGTGACTGGTTCTAACACATTTAGTACATTACTGGTAGTTTCTTATACATATTATGAAGGGTTAGTTCAGATCTTTTAGAGGTGAGTTTCGGTGGAGTTGTCAGCAATAATCCGCTTAGCAGTAGACAGATGTTGGCATGTTGTTGGAATATTAAATACATTTTCAAAGTGGAGGAAGGCTAACAAGCTGGTTCACCCTTTTTCACCTTCATCTAAAAACAATCTAGAAACTACATTTTGTGTTGTCTTAGACTAATATTTAAATTGGTTTGATGCTCCGAAACACTAAAATGTCAAAAACGTGCAAAGGAAATTTGAAAATCAGAAACTAGAACTAAATACAGCTGATCTGAAATAGTCACACATTATTTCCTTTTCTAAAGAAAGCAACAGATTAATGTAGAGTTTTAAGAATATTTTCAATCTAAAGGAATATTTCTGCAGTATTTCCTCTTAAGTTCAAATTGTGTAGAATCCCAAAACCAATGCGACCTGTTGAAAGAAAGATAAATTAGCAAACTAATTCAATAATCTGAAAAGTAATTAGATTTTCAGGGTAACAGTTTATTTCAAGGGGGGTGAATAAGACTGACATGACACTTTCATAAACATGACATAACACATGTCATGAACATGAATAAGCCTTCATGAATATTTATGACTGTTGTCATAAAGTGTCATTCGGTAAATTATGACACTTTTAATACAAAGTTGACATTATTCAAAATGTCTTTGTTATGACAACTTGACATTAACCAAGAAATCATTACTGTTTAAACTTTACCTTTAATAACATAAAGTTACCTAATTTTTAAAGTGCAATCAGTAATACTTTTATAACAAATTTATATCAGTAATGATTTCTTGGTTAATGTCAAGTTGTCATAACAAAGACATTTTGAATAATGTCAGCTTTGTATTAAAAGTGTCATAATTTACCGAATGACGCTTTATGACAAGAGTCATAAATATTCATGAAGGCTTATTCATGTTCATGACAGGTGTTATGTCAGTCTTATTCACCCCCCTTCAAATAAAGTGTTACCGATTTTCAGTTTTTCGTTTAATAAAGGAGTAAATACTCTTTTGCTGGATTGTATTGTACATGGCTTTTGTTTTGTTGTGAGCTTAGAAAACTATAATTATTTTTATTCCTAGAAAAGTAATACTGTTTCTCATGCTGTGATTATTGGAAAAAAAACCTTCCTTGTGTAGATTAGATCATTAGAGATAGAAGAATGAGTACAGGCTTCCCTGTTCGCTTTAGTTTAAACATGCGCTCTCTCCTTCTTCCCACGTTTTTGGCTAATTAAGTAATTAAGAGCCACATTGGGCCCCAGAGATGCAGTTTAAAGACCCCTAGCCTGTTGTCATGTATCCACACATGAGCAATTTCAGGTTTTTTTTAAATACCCACACGATGACTTTAGAAAGTACTCAGCAGAATCACCCCTCCCCCCCAAAACTCCCACATTAGCAACCACGTCGCTATTTTAATTGTGATAATCATGTGGCTTCCTGCGTGTTTGGGTGGCCCTGTGTATGTTTGTAAGTGTGCAGGGAAGAGTCCTCCATTATGCAGAACCAACAGCAGCCTGACTCATACGAAGTGTGTATCTCTTATTGCCCCTTTTTCTGACATAACACAGACATGTCCTCTGTGTGTGTGTGTGTATGTGTGTGTGTGTGTGTGTGTGTGTGTGTGTGTGTGTGTGTGTGTGTGTGTGTGTGTGTGTGTGTGTGTGTGTGTGTGTGTGTGAGTGTGTGTGTGTGTGTGTGTGTTGGAGGGTAACTTTTGGCAG
The DNA here is from genome assembly GCF_051168715.1 of Poecilia mexicana. NCBI lineage: Eukaryota > Metazoa > Chordata > Actinopteri > Cyprinodontiformes > Poeciliidae > Poecilia > Poecilia mexicana. The sequence continues at coordinate 1,681,639 of NW_028263374.1, forward strand.
TCTGTGGTGGTTTTGGCTGTGAAATGTTCTAATTTTCTCAACATGGCTGGCTCCATGGCTATTGGAGAATGAAACCTTTAAACTTTACAAGCGCCCGTGTGGAAAAGTAACTGCAGCCAAGCTGAAGAGGTGTTTCGGGGAGCTTCTGTTACTCAGACCTTTCCAATTAGCTAGCTAATGTAACTGGAAAAGCAGCCATTAAGCTTTTCTGCAGTTTCACAGCCGTCCTCAGCCAGAAACGTACTGGTTTTCCACAGGCTGGTGCCAAATCTGTTAAGATCACCCGATGCTCATTTCCTCTCCTCGTTTCGTCTTTGAAAATTAGCTGAAAAGATCCAGTGCAGTCCACAGGGTCCATACATCAGATGGGAATATAACTTCCTGTCTCCATGTTTCAAGTTGGTACACTTGTTTATTAGCTTACTCCGGCTGACTGGGATTAATCATTACAAAGTCATCTTTCTGAAATGCAGGATAGCATCCATCTTTATAACCTCTGCTGCTGAGTTTGTTCCAGTTTGTTTTCTGTTATCAAAAAATGGTAAAAACAAATGTCTCATTTGAGCTTGATGCACATTTCCTGGTTCGGAAAAGCAACAGTCGATTTAGAGCAGGGCATGTGTTTGCATCTGATAAGTTATTTTAAAAGCACAGCTGGGATTTTACAGCACTCCGCTGACAATTGGCCACCGTAATTTGACATATTTCAGGATGCAGAGCCACACCACAGGAAGGGACGGTTCAGAAGTTAACCAAATAGTAGATACCACAGAAAAACAAATATTTCGTAGGGTAAAGAGGACCTCTCCCCAAGTTCCTTCATGTTTTTAAAAATCTCCAAATAAAACTATTCAGACACCATTCATCTAGTTTACAATTCATCTAGTTTACATAATTAAAGTGTTTAATTGCAGGTGGCACTCCCCAAAGGGGGGATTAGGGGGCCAAGGCCCGGCATGAAAAATGCTGACCTCCCCACTAGCACTTTTTTTTTTTTTTTTTTTAAAGATGTTGATAGGTTAAAGTGTGAATCTGTTTTATTTGGGTGTTTGGTGATAGACTAACAAAAGATTAAATATATTTGAGAAGTGGAAAGAAAAAAGCTAGGGTTGCATATGAATCAATGATTCTATAAACACATTTTGTTGTATTTATAGTGACTTGTGGCTGCTTCTGTGATCAGTGCTCTACTTACCCTGCCTGCCTGTTAGGTGGAAGGTCAAGCATCATAGTGATTATGAATTTTCTATATAGTCTTTACATTTTTATAAGAATTTATGTGCTCTGTGAGAAGTCCAAGCCTTGGCATGCTGTTTTAGAACGTAACTTCAAGAGAGTCTACAACTCCAACAAGGAATCACTTCTCAAGGTTCAGACTCTCTGTACAAAGCAACAGCAGGTGGTTTTTACCAGGCCAGTGGTTGTAGCATTGTAGAATACAAAGTTCACAGTATGTGAACTCATTTCCAAGGACTTGTAGAACAGATGATCATGTTGTGTCAACAGGTAGTTCATACTTTATGCCAGTAGAGCTCCAATGGGACTCATTACTTGCTCTGTTGTGAGGTAAAAAGGTGCCACTGTGCTGCACAGTGCTGCATTACTTTAATTGGGAATAGATTATGGAGATGAAAGTTAGGGTTTTGACTGATGGGGACAAGTCGTACTAACAAAACATAATACTTGGTTGTACAGTGTGGCGTACAACACAGTCTGTCCTGGTTACATACGCAACTCAAGCTCATGATGATATGAACTGCCAGTTGGAATAGCTACCAAACACATAAGCCATAATTTATATCATTCTTCTTTCTATCAGCTAGAGCTACAGGGAGCAGTTTAATGTGCCGTTAAGAGTCGTGTTTTTACAGAGTGAACACTCTCCGTCTCCAAGTGGTGTTGCCTTTGGCCTGCTAAACAGCATGGCTTAATGTTATTCAAATCAGAGGCTCATACACACACACACACACACACACACACACACACACACACACACACACACACACACACACACACACACACACACGCACACATACACACACACACACGCATGCATGCACACACATACACACGCACACACACGCACACACGCACGCAAGCATAGACACACACACACACACACACACACGCACGAATACACCTATAAATAATCACACACTGCATAACTGCCTGTCTGCTGCTACAGAGAGAAGCTTAGCTCTGGCAAAGTGCTGAGAGACGAAGTCGAGAATAGATGTGATCAGTTCGTGGGATTTCTCACTTTAATCGTTGAATTGTCTTGACATGCTAGCTTTGTTGGGGAAAAACATAATTTTCTGACTGAAGGTGAACTCACAGAACACTTCAAGCTTTCACAGTTACTTGTCTGCTGAGGGTTTGCTCACAGTTCAGTGAACTCCGGGTGGAGACAAACGAAGACTTGGACAGAGGTCAGTTCTCTCTGCGTTCCCTCCTTATTGTGACACTAATGTCAGAGAACACTCGAAGCACTTACAATCAGAACTTTTAGAGTGATCGTTTGTCCTTATGAGAGAGAATAGAGAACAGTCAGTGTATCATAGTGCATCTGCTGAGATGCTCCATCAGTACAATTATAATCCATTTCAGTGCAATCATATTCAAAATACTAAGCTAGTTCCACAAAACTGTTGATTTATTTTGGAATCAATCAAACAGCATCTTGAACACTAATAAGTTGTTTTAGTGATGGATCATGCTCAAAAGAATTGGTTCAAAAAACTGATTCTTTATAGTGAATCAAAAGAGCAGACAACCCACTTTTTATCCTATTGCTGCTCGGCTCTCACTCTCAGTGAACCCACCACTCCGTTTGTCTCTGTCGTTGTGTCCTTGGTGTTACGGTCCATACAGGACACACAACATAAGGAGACCAGACCAAGTTACATATAACAAAGAGGTTTTATTCAGCCCAAGGCTGGACATAGAGGTACTGGGGAATCATGGCAAAATAAACAAATGTGTGGGAGCATTCACAAACCAGCCAGCAGCTGGCCGTCGGATTCGGGCCGCTCCCCTCACCCTGCCTCACTGGATCACTCACCCTACAACCAAAAACCTATATAAGATGTTTGCATTGCCATGGAATGTTTCTCTATAGTGAATTCATAAGATAGTGTCACTGGCAGCTGACACTCTAATGTAAAGACAGAAAAGGTGGCACATTGCATGATCATATTTAAATGTTAAGTGTTACAGTGAATATGATGGTACAATAGTAGGAATGCCCCTAAAACTGTAAGGTGAAGTTTTGAGACATTTAATCAGTCAATCATTATTCTGTCCATATCTTGCATATGGATGAACGGCTCCACATATCTGAACCTTGTTGTCTCAAGATGGCTGAATTTGTCTCCTGTCTCCACTATTTCTGTTAACATATCAGAAGAGCCTAATTTTGAGAATGTATTAGTCCAAAATGTTCGTGAATGCCAGAATTTTTGGCCAACATGCTAGACGCTGTGTGGCTCTGAACACACTATCCCTATGGTGAAACATGGTGGTGATAATGTCATGCTGTGTTGGTGATTTTCATCTGCAGGGACAGAAAATGATGCACATTAAAGGATAATCAAGTTGGAATCTGTGTCAAAGTTTTTAAAATTAGTGGTTACCGACATTACATAAACACTCATCCAGTCTCAGTGAGCCAGAGTTGTTTTGCTATCACTTGTTAACAAATTCAGTCTGCAGATGTGTTAAGGTCCAGGCATAATAACCCAGAAGACTCAGAGCTGGAATCACAGCTGAAGGTGGATCTACCAAGCATTAATCTAGGCTTCCTGACTAATAGTATGCAATAGTTATGAATGCTTTTGAAAAGCAATATAATGGGATGTGCTGTATGATTTCTTTTACACAAGTTGAAACAAACTCTCCTTTCTACTGTAATGTGTAAACTAGGGACCAGGCAGCCTCTGGGAACACTTACAGCTCCACCCCCGAAGATACAACCTCTCCCTCCTTTCTTCTCTCTCTCTCTCTCTCTCTCTCTGCGTGTTTACATGTCCCCATCCAATCTGGAGCAGCACCACACCGGACCTGTTGGAGCTGAGAAGTTGGGTTGTTCAGGGTTCTGATTTCGGGTTAAGAGCACAAAGTTGGCTGGGATAAGGAACCAGGACGGATGATGCGTGTTGCGCCGCGCCTCTTCCATGAAAGAAGAGTCTCTCAGCAGCTGAGATGGGCGCCCTTCCTGGACTCTCACCTTCGTACCGGCCGCGGGGAGACCGCCGCTGCCGCGTCGCGCTGCTGCTACCTGTAGTGGCGGCTGCGCTTCAGCTTTGTGCCGCTTTTAACCTGGACGCGGAGGGACGCTCCGTTTTCACGGGAAAGAGGGGGAGTTATTTCGGATATTCCGTGGAATTTTTCGGGAACTCATCCAGGTAAGGTCACAGCACAACTCCGCCAAAACTGGCTGTATTTTAGTACAACCTGAATAAAAAAACAAACAAACAACGAAGGATAATTAGAAATCATAATTTCTTCCTAATTCGAATCTTTTGTTTACGTTTACATCCGGTCTTCTGTTCTAGCACAGACACAAAGACCCCAACCCGTCTGAATACTGGAAGTTATTATTGTAAAAATACATTTCAAATTTAATTTTGAGTTGGTTCGTTTTTTTTTTTTTTTTTTTTAACTATTTCTACTAAAACACACATACTTCATTTGCACTTTGATCTTTTCCACACACGTGCACACTCAGATGGAATTCCTGCGCGAGTCTGATTGGAACCAGACGCACGAGTCTGTGTGTGATTCAGAGAGGAGGGGGTTAACCCACAGCAAAGAAAAACACGACTCTTACCCCGAACAGGGCTCCAAGAGGACAGTGGGGCTTTTTCATTTGGCTTTTTTTGACAGCTCAGGAACTGCTGAGAGAGAGAGAGAGATGCAGTCAGAGATCAAAAGTCTTCTTCTTGTTCTACACACAGAAAGGTCCATCACCTGGTTTGGCTCAAGTTCCCTAAAGGGGATGAATGAGGTGTGAAATCTATTAACCCAATCTGAAAATCTATTAACCCAATCTGAAGCAATAGCTTCAGATTGCTTTCACATAACAAAAAATAAGAAATAAAACAATAATAATCCATTTACAAGATGAGGATTGGTTTGTAGCTCACTATGACTGTGTTTTTGTCTTTGTTATGATGTAAAGCACTTTGAAATGCCTTGCTGCTGAAATGTGCTATACAAATAAAATCTGATTGATTGATCGATGAATAACTGCAGCTGAAGTAACAAAATGTTGCACAATATTTAGTTCACGAGATGAGACGAGCTTTATACATTTTCTTTGGAAAATTGAAAAAAAGAACTTCCTGTTTTGTTTTCTTAAATAACAGTTTTGTAAACTGTTTTTTTAAAACAGTGTCATGAGTGTAGGAATACCCCAGCTGAAATTTGACTAGACCATATGCAGTGGTTTTTCTGTGCTTGCCCTGTTTGCAGGGGTAAGGGACCATAACAAGTAAATTAAGAGACCCCCTCAAAAAACACTAATAACTACCAGTTAAAACACAAATTATACCTTAATGTGCATTAATAAGCTCAGTGAGAACAGCTTCAGGTTGGTGCTAACATTCACTTTATTGCAGCCAATCCAGGTGGTCCTGGATTGGCTGCTTTGCAAACACCAGCCAATTGGTAGCATTGACATTTTGGTTTCACAAGATGCATTTTCTTTCATTTATGCTTGAGATATGCTCCACTAAAAAAAATAAAAAAAATATTCAGATAATTTGGAATTACATTCCACAGAAAAATCGGTGTATTTTCAGAATAGACAGGATTCACTGACTCCGAACCAATCCAAGCACTGAACAGATGCTTAGAACAAATCAATTTGTGGATGTCCCATAACTTTCTCCAGCTGAACAGAAACCAACCTGAAGTTATTATCTTCAGGCCTACAGAGGTCCGATTTGGAGTCAGCACACAGCTTTGTCAGTCCATCACTGAGACACACACAAAAATGCTACTAATAAAGTAGGGTAATCTAAACAGATTGTGACACTTTTTCAGACCAAAGTTTCTCCAGTGTTTCCAGTGTTAAAACAAGTCTGGTCCTAAACTTGGGTCTTTACTAGCTCCTGTAACATTTTGATTGGCTGTTGGTCTCTATAGCTGCTTTTTCATTGACAACATAATTGCTCAGTTTGACATTTAAAAAATACATTTGCTTTATGGAAACACGCCAATTTAAAAAAAAAAAATCTCGTTTTTCAATAAAAAGTTTTGGCACTAGGCTGAATGTTTTTTTTTTTACTGTACTGAAATGAGTTTATTTTGCAAAACTCCAGTGGAAACACTGCACCAGCTGCATAATCAACAACCAGATGTTTCTGTTAGCACAAACCAACAAGAAGATGACATTGAAGTAACTGGAGGATCATGGCGTGTTGTATATTTTAGTGAGATATTGGGATTTTAATTGTGTTTCTTATTTATTGGAAACACCACAATTGCGAAATTGTATTTTTTTTATATGAGCGGAGTATAGACAAAGTTCTGCGCACATTTGTTACGGAAACACAGCTAATGATCCAGACCTCAGATCATTATGGATCCTGTTCTTTCCTCAGGCTGTTCTTTCCTCAGACTGAGGCACAACCTCAGTCTGAGCTGAGGTTGTGCCAATCTTACGGTACCAGAGCTGGTGGAGACAAAAATCTAATGCCAAACAGACACTCAAACTACTTTGGCACTGAACCAGTTTGGTTGGCTTTACTTCAGTATTCACTGGCTAACCTAAAGCTGAACAACTTAAGATTCAAGGCTGTAATAACCAGACAAGCCTACCGCGAGCTAGAACCAGACTAACAGAACCATCAGAACAACCTGACTGCTATCAAAGGTTTTAGATTTGAGGCCACAGCCAAAAGCTGATTGGCTTGTCCACTCTTGTTGCTCACTTTCCACAGCTGCTGTAAATCTCCAGAGGACTCAGTTCATCACCTGAAATCTTTTTGCACAGTTGCGGTCAATAAGATTCCATTCACTCGTTCTGGCCATGGATTTAATACTCTCTTTTTTTTTGATGCTATAAGACGTTCATTTTCATGATGGATTTAATGAGACAAAAAAAGACCTGGTTCCCGGTGTTGAATTTATTGTGGATTTTCTTTTATCCAAGGTCAATATTGCATAAACACCACCACTAGCATTTGGATAACTGTTACTTCTTGTAGCCATCGTCAAGTTTGTAATACTGGCTGTATATACGTGAGACGACAAAAAATATGTTTAACAGTTATTTAACATTTCTGGTTGTTGGCAAGTGAGTTTACATATTAGCTAAATATTTGACCCTGAACTGTGGTAAATGATAAATGGCCTGTACTTTTATAGTGCTTTATCAAGTCCAAAGGACTCCAAAGTACTTCACACTACAGTCAGTCATTCAGCCATTCACACACTGATGATGATGAGCTACTGGATAGTAGCCACAGGCTGCCAGCAGGCAAGGCTGGTGGGTGTCTTGTCCAAAGACACAATGACAGAGGCAGACAGAGTGGGGATTGAACCGGGAACCCTCCAATGCTAGGCAAACTAAATATTCAGTTTGAGGCTAGAAATATTTAGCCTTCTAACTAAACATTTAGTATGAAGCTAAATAGCTGGTCTGCTCAAATTAAATATTTAGATTGAAGCTGTGACATTTAAAAATTGTGAAAATATGACTTTGAAAAATGAACTCCCCAGTTTTTTATGTTACGATGGGCCATGTAATCAAAATCAAAAGTTTGTTAATTTTTGACTGTAACTGTACAGGTGACATATAATAGATACTACGCTGCTGAAGTAGGAAATTTAGCTTTCACCATCTAGCAGGTGAGCCTACAGTCAATCCTGCCTGCTCTCCATCAGGTTTCTACTCACCATCATCCTCTGGGGCTAGCAGGCTAACATGTTGGGCTAATGTTTTCCTTATTGGAAATTGGTTAAGATTCTCTGGCTTGCTTTGTTAAACCCGTGGTTGTTAGCAGGCATGATGTGGGCTAATTACTAAGATTTTGATTTAGACCTATTTGTTTTGAGGGAGCTGTTTTTTTTCCTCGCAGCACTTATTATTTTGAACAATGCTACGCTTTGTCCTCAATCAGCTTCATATGTTTTAACAGCTTTCAATTGTTGCGGAACATGAATCCAGACTGCTGGTCTGTGGGAAAGTGAAGCTCTCCTGAGCACGTCTCTGCTGATAGCATTGTTTTTCCTGGCTGCCATGCATTCTGACAGTTATTAGATTGTTTATCCATACTTAGCATTATAAAGAGCGGCCTTTGTTGGTTCCAGGTTAGCTCTGTTTTCACTGTTCAGTGTAAGGTTAGATGCAGCACATGTGTGGGAAGGTAGTGTGTCCATACAAAGCCATGTGGGAAATAATTACACATCTGTTTTAGTCCTCTTTCTGCATGTCCTCTGCTAACGGTGAAGGACTGTTCTGCTCCTTGGTTTTCCTACAGTTCTGGCTGTTTGGCTGCATTAAAACCATACAGTAAAAATAATGGAGTGATGCTAAAGTAATCACTTCATTTTTTGCTATATGATAACCTTCCCTTTATTTTAGTTGTTTTCTGCATGATTGTGAAGTGGAAATAAAAACGATACATGGTTTTCAACATTATTTATCCGTAAAAACTGAAAAGCATGACATGCATTTATATTTAATCCCCATTTGAAAATACTTTATATAACCACCTGCTGTTATTGCGGCAGATGTTTTAGAGTGTTTATCAACTGGCTTTGCACCATCCAGAGAGTGACATACTGCAATGTTGCCAAAAAATATCACCTCGTTCAGATTGGATGGAAAAACAATCCAGGATAGCAACAGGGTTGTTATCCTGCTGCCTTTAGTCTTTTGCTGCCATGCTGGTTTTCATCCAGTAATACTCTGTCTTTAGCTCCACTCATCTTCCCATCAACTCTGATCTCAATCAAACGCTCAATCAAACTCTGATGCTGACCAAAAAAGTGAACTCTGGTCCATCCACAAACCTCACTCTGAATTTGGTTGAAGTGAACATTGGTGTGGTCTGAATACTTATGTGAATGCAAAGTGGAGCGGAGATCGCAACCAAAACAAGATGCGTACTATTGCCCTGGGCATTCTGGGTAAATACAATCAAAACAAATGTGTAGGTAAGTCTAAAGTGAGAGGGAAAAACAGCTCTTTTTTTCCAAAGATAAAAAAGAAATCCCATGACTGCTAAAATCTGACACCACACACGTTTTGTTTGCGTTTCATGAAGAAGGAAGTTGCATGTCTTTTTCAGAGGATCCTATGTTGTTTTCTTCAGCAATTTTTGGTGCAGTGCCCCCACAGGCTAGAAGGGGTAAGCAGGTTTTCCAAAGGGTTTGGTTTGGTTTGACTCAGCTCTGTGTCAGAGAGCAGCAGTAGCTGAAAATGTAACAAATGTTCCAAGTTCCGTAATGGAGTCTACCAGACTATCAGGCATGAAAACACCCTGAAAGAAGTCATGTTGCACAGTATTCAGTGGCTGACATCCTCATCGAAATGAGCATCACAAATAGTTTCCTGATGAATATGAGACTTAAAAACCTTTAATAATATATATTTTTTGACATTGTATGCCAATATGTTGTCTTGAAATCCACTCAGGGGAAAATTGCACGGTACATGTTTGACTTCACCCTGCCTGTGACTCACTTCCCCATGAGCAGATGTTCCTGGTGAACACGAGCTAAAGGAAAGGAATCCTGCTCTCAGGTCCCAACAGAGGCATCCATCATTCCTCTAATACACAGCTTATTGTCAAGGAGCCTATCGTTGGCTGTTAAATTTTCACTGCTAGCGCTTTTCATTGACTCAGCGGTGCAAGTTACGACTCCACACGTGCAGAGATCACAGGAGGTGAGGGTGATTTAGTCAAGTGGGTTTTGAAACAGAGGCCTGTGCCATGGCTGCCTCAGTGTCCACAGAGTGAGCACTTTACAAGATGAGCTTATCCTGCCATGTAAATATTCCACTTATGATCTCCAGACATGCTGGGGATGGGCAGAGAAAACAGTCTGGTGGATTTCTACTACTGTCACTGATGGTCATAAAGCTAGCATTTATCTGCAATCTCATGCATCATTTTAACTGTCTGTCAAAAGGCAGTTAAATACCAGCATACAGTTAGCATAAGAGTAGCTGCATTTCCACTACAAATGTGTGCAGTATGTTGTTCTTCTAGTGTAGAAACATTAACATTCTTTTTAAAATCATGGCAGCGACGGATGTCAACTGTTGCATGAAATATACTAACAGTTCAGTCATGGTGCTAGTGCTCATTATCTACCAGCCAATCATAGGAGACGTCGGTGTTTTATTCAGGTGATGGAGTGACAAACCCCGCCTACTTGGGAGCAGTGCTTTGGGGAAATTGTATTTGCTTTTTTTATAGAAGAGTTATGGATTCAACACTTTTGGACTAAGTAAACTTCACAATGCAATTAGACTTCTTTTGGAGCCAGATGATCCTTAATGTCTAAGGATGCTAGTGCCTACCGTATGATTCTTATGATGTGATAAAAGTGTTTCCGTTGCATTTTTGTGAAAAACACACATTTCTATACGACTGAAAAACCACCTGATTCTAGTGGAAAAGCTTTTCATAGAACAACATGACTTTTCTTGAAATTGCAGTTTTTCCATTAAACAAATTTATTTTGTAATTCCTTTTTGCACAATTATATGGTCAATGGAAACAAAGCTAATTACACAGCAAAGTTTCCTCTTACTACGTTGAGGTAAAGTTCAAAGTAAGAAAAATTTTAACTGAAAAATTGTTGCAAAAGAAAAACCAATAAAAAGCTTCAACAACTCTTACAATATGTTGTATGTTGTCATGACCACATATGTGTTACAGTGTTTAAAACTGTAAACCAGCAATAATTCCAACAATTTTTTTTAACCGTCTTTCAGGAAGTGGATTTGGTGATGTTTCCCGCCACTAAAATAGTTTGGTCCACATTAACCTCTGTGCATCAGAGCTGTTCCCTGTGGATCGTCCAGAAACACCACAGAGCTGACAGACTGCTACGTCTGGTGAAATTTGACTCTGTTTCAGCTGTAATGACTGCATCATGAAATAAGTTTGTCATCTGCAAATCTTATGTGTACATTGGCCTGACAAGTACACGATCCATTATGACCATAAGAAACACTTCTATTGTTGCTTGTTTAAATGCTGACAATTCAGTATCCGTTATTCACCACTGAATACATGTTTACACACATGATATAAAAAGGAAAGTGAATTTTTTCCTTTCTCTCTGGCGTTGAATAGACTAACTCTGGTCCTGTTTTTGGTCAGTGTCAATCTCAGCTGTATTTTCTAGAGCTTCACAGGAAACTAATTGCACCAACTTGGTGCACAGCAAGAACAAAATAATTGGTAGGGTATTTAAAAAGAAAAAAAAATCATGGAAGATATTATTGAAATAATTCATTAGTTAAAAAAATTATATCTAGCTCTTTTTAATTCAAAAGCCAAAGACTAGATCTGGGTCTGTAAAAGCATCTTAAATGCGTCCATATTATGAACAGCTCTGGATATTTTACTCTTTTTATTGCTTTCACAAATCATCAATTTTTGTCAACAAAATTTGCCGTTTTTGACTAAGTAATAAAAAAATCCCCTTTACTGTCAATGTTAAAACTGATTTACATTAAATAAAATATGTAACATAGAACCTGCCATTTTCCTCCATTCTTTCTGCTAAGCTGTTCAGTCTGTCAGGTTGCGATGAGATCCTCTCTGAACATCACTTGTCAGTCCTACCACAAGTTCTCTATTACTTTGAGGTCTGTGCTTTGACTAGACCAGACTCCAGAACCTCCTCCTTGTTGTCTTCAAACCATTTATAATACTAACAGTGGGATTGCAGGGTAATTATAGGATCTGTTTTGGGATTTTTTCTTTTAGGCAGCTAAATCTTATGCTAGTTTTAAGATACCAGGTTATGACAGATGAATGTCATAACAGCTCTTTAAACTTTAGGTTATAAATCACTGAATGGATTAGAACCTAATACATTAAAGATCTGCTGTTGTATCAACCCTCAGACCTCTCAGGTCTTCTGGTTCTGGTTCTGGTTCTGCTCTGCATCCAGAGCCAGAACCAGAACTACCTCAATTAACACAATTCATGACAAAATCAGCTGAAACACTGAGTTCCTTTAAATCAGGGCTAAAAACCCACCTGTCCAGAGTTGCTTTGATTCATAACAAATAACTGCAACATTGATCAACATATCTGACGTATATTTGCTTGATGATTTTGATGATGACATTTGACCAAATGCAAAGTTTATTGCTTGTTTCATAATTGGTTACTGTATTATGTTTTTACTGTGTAAAGCACTTTAAACTGCCTTGTTGCTGAAATACAAATAACCCTGACTTGACTTTTACAGGCAGCCATAACATGACATATGTTGCATATCAGATCTGTAGATGTGAGACGCCTCATCTGAGTTTGATAGATGTTCCATCCAATCAGCTTCTAGTTTTTATGTTCTTTTGAAAGGAGTTGTTTGTCTCAGTTCTTTCTTACAGTCAGTTTAAGGCACAGTAATTTTTAACTATATGCTAAAATTCCAGCTGTAACAACCCAGCAATAGCAGCAGAGATTTACCCCAACACAGATGTGACAGCTGGAAACTGCTCTCTTAAAACCTCATAAAGTAGTTGTAAAAAAACTAACAAGCACCTAAAATCAAAACCTTGATGTCATTAGTTGTAGTTTGTATTTGAAGCCACCTTTTTGTACTTCTCAGTACTGTAAGTGTAAATGTAAATGACTTAAAGGTAATGGTTAAGCACCCCAACATAGGCCAGATTTGGATGAACCTTTGTACTCACCCAGGCCAGTTATGGTTCTGGACATGCCTACTGTGGCCAAAATGGACATAAATGATGGGATCACAAGTAAATCCATGGAATCATTGTTGACTGCTAGGTAATTTTTTGCCCAATTACCCAAAATACAGCTTATACAGATGTCACAGTGCTCTAATGTTGGGACTGATGGGTATGGCCCCACTGGTTCCAACAATCCACTGGATTGTCAGACGATCCAGCCAATCACATCCTGCAACAGCATTGACTTACACAAACCCCAAACTTGACGTCTATCAAGTGCTAACTTTATGTTGCTGCGTTTCCATTAACTATAAAGTGAAAGTAAAATTACAAAAACACATTTGTCTAGTGGAATGATTTTCAATAAAAACTTTTTGTACTTGAGGATGAGGTGTTTTTTTTGCATTACATGAGTCACATGATCAACAACTGAATGTTACTACTGATGAAAACCACATAGGAGATGACAGGAAGTACAAGAAGGATGATGGCTTGTTTTTAGTTTTTCCAATGTGTTGAATCCATAGCTCTTCTATAAAATTACAAAATATAATTTTCCTGAAATGCCGCTCCACAGTAGGCGGGGCTTGTTGCTCCAACAGTTGAATAAAACTCTGATGTCTCTGATTGGCTGGTTGATGATGAGCACTAGCTTGGCTGAATTATGAATTCATGTAACTGTTTACATAAGAGACATTCCTCTAGGCACTGTAAAATAAAAATACAAAAACTTTAATCATAATGAAGTTTTGGATCACATCTGCTGTTTGGGCAATAAAACAACTTTGCTTATTGATTTGACCAAATCTTGACTAAATCTTCTTAATGCTGCTTCTAACAACAAGGGTCACCAAATATATTACAGCCACACAGTAATTCAAGCTAACTTTTATTGCAGTCCAGGCAGTTCCTAGTGATATGCATATTGAATTCAGTGATCTTCAATAACAATATATTCATGATGTATCTATCGTGCAGCCTTAATGTTCATGCACTTTTGTGTTTTTTCCAGCAGCTTGTTAAACTTTCTTTGTTTTTCTGCTGTCCAGTATCAGTGTCCTTATTGGAGCTCCAAAAGCCAACACCAGCCAGCCGAACGTCACCGAGGGAGGAGCTGTGTACCGCTGTTCCTGGAGCCAGAACAACTGCAGTGTTATCAACTTTGACCAGCAAGGTACCACGGTTTTATTCAGACTCTATGGGTCAATTACTTCTTCTCTGCAGATAAATGTTTGTAGGAAAGCAAATGTTAAACATCTTGAGTTGGCATCAGACTGCATGCGTTGTGGTGCGACAGAAAGAACGGAGAACGCAACATTCAAAAGGAAGAAGTGCAGCATCTGGTGATGTCCATGGGTTCAAGACTTTATTGCCAACCAGTTATTTTCAACCAGGTGTTAGAAATGAACACTTTATTTTTAGTTATTTAATTTGTCTAATTACTTTTGAGCTGCTAAATTGAAGAAATTGCTTTGAAATGTGCCTTAGTTCCTCATATTTTTACTCAACCCACTGAATTAAAGTTGAAAGTCAGCCCTTCATCTGACTTTCAACTTTTATGAATATGATTTTCTTTTAAATTTGCTGCAAAAGTAATGACCTTCTGGTGACCCTGCCAGAACGGTCAGCAATAGATGGAGCCAAACAGCTTTTTACCCAATCAGATTACACTCCTTTGATCACGTGACATCGTTGCATTGGGTCACAGTTAACTATTAGGAGACACAAATCTTTAAGGTAAAATAAAAACTTCATACACATAATAGACAAGGTAAAATTTCAGGGTTATAAATTCAGTGTAAAAAAAAAAAAGTCAGATTCTAATTAGACTATATTTATTCCATAGTAAATTTATACACATTTTCTAAAGCAGAAAAGTTTGTAAATATATGTTTTCAGAGCTATTCTTTGTTTAAAAAAATCCAACATTTAGATTAGAATTACTAATTAACATTTGTAGTATTATGAATATATTAAGTCAGTAAACATTAATAAGGCAATTGGTTGAGCAGGAATTTAAGTTTATTCCCAACTACAGCTTAGCGACAGCACTAAGGCTAAAGTGACAGTCATACTAACTAGCTATGTGAGCTAACCAGTAAACAGAACATGTTTGCTGAGGTTGTTGGGGAAATGTTCACAGCCTGTTCCTCTGAGACAGCAATACGCTTTTGGAAAACTGTGCTTTAGCTGTTAGTCATAATTTATGTCTTGAAATATTCATTAAAAGTAATACAAGTAAAATGTACGATTACATGTAAGATTAAACTCTAGCAGTTTGTTTCTTCAGAACACATACTGCCATCCAGGATGTTACGATGTCACTTTCCCCTCTAGTGAAGTCAGCTGCACTAGTGGATGATCATCTCTTTCTGTTCAGCTATGAAAGTGGCAGAACCGTCCTGAGTTAACCACCCTGTGCTTGACCCAGCAGTCAGAAAGTCCAGCTGCTGCCCCCTTCACCTGCAGGTTCAAACCAGCTCTTTATGTTTTTTTTGTGTGTGTTTTAATGATTCTTAAATCTCTTACCCAACCCCAGCCAGGGTGAAAGGGTTATGAATGCAGTTTTTTTTTAGTTTTGTTTTATTCTGCTGGGCCACATGTTAAATGAGCTCAAACTCATAATGGGCCAAGGACCCCAGAGGACGTGGGCCACGTCCGACCCTGCTGGGAAAATAATTGGCTCCATCAGCAATGCAGGAAGCAATATGGACCGCTGTTTGAGGATCACAGGGTGGAGCTTATTGTAAGCATGGAGTTTACGCAGTGCAAGTGCAAACCCAGCGTGCATAAATACACACCCAAAAAAATGTTTACAAACACAGGCAGTCTGAGGGAAATACAACGCTGAGGAGATTTCTGGTTTTTTTTTACATCTGGATGGTCAGCGTTCTTTCTGCCGTTAATCTTACAGCTTCATAATCTTTTCCAACGCTCACTAAGTTTAACACATGAAAACTTTCTGATGCAACTCGTTTCAACAGAACAGGGGTGGACGTTTATTGTATCGTTTATCGTTTATCTTTTATCATTTATCGTGATAAATTTTACAATTTCCCTGAGGGAAAATCCCACATGGATTAGTAAGGTGCTGATGTACCTACCTTATCATGGTAAGATTTTTGATTACACCAAATGCATTTTGTGCATCAGGTGCATCTGGTTTCCATTCAAAGTCCATGTGGAGACGCATCGAGGCCCTGTTGAGACGCATCTAACAACACGTGATTTAAAGCGTTTGACACAACAAATAGATCGGCAACAGAAAACAACAGCTAGTGTGATCTTGACGTGTCTGACATGCCCTCCAAGCACCTCCACATAGACTTTGAATGGAAACCAGACTCGTGAAATGCTAGGTGTAGAGCAAAATGTCAAGCATCTGCATTCAAAGTGTATAAGCGCCGAACTTGGAGTGTCTGACGCGTGTTTGACGTGCGTAACGCATTTGCTGTGAACTCACCATTACTACTTAAACCCTCCAACTGTCTGCGTTGTCTGTTTTTTTTTAGTTTTGCTATTTTCTCCACAGTTTTTTCATTGAAAGTATATAAAAAATACCAATAAACATAAAAACATGATTAAATGCAGTTACTGTGTGCAGCTTAGTGATTCAAAGCAGACTTCTTTTTTATGACCGGTGTTCTAAAAGAAGCGTTTCACAAAAGGAATGTTTTTCGAGAGCACTACTTATGATTGCTGTGATGCAGTCACAGTCATACAGTTCCCTAAAAATAGAAGTAATAAGTTGTTCTTATCATCATTATCACAATAGTACCATGAAATATGGTGATAGATGTCCATATTGCCCAACCCTACAGCAGAATGTTATTTTTTTTAAAGCAACATTTTGTGGAGATGGGATATTTAATCAAGTTGCTTAATTCCAAATGGTTGCCAGAGATCAACACAGACTTTCTTACTTCAACTCTCCCTGAAGTTATTATTCCTGACTTAGTGCCAGGGCTCATCTAAAAACAGAACCTGACTATGAAGAACAGCCATTCGGACTGCAGGAACAGCATGATCTCTGCGAGAGGTTTGATGTCATAGAAAGCAGATTAAAGCTGCAGAGCCCTGGAACAAAGCCATAATACATCCATGTAAAAAAGAAAAAAGAAAACAGTAACAGATGCACAACACAGCGATGACATGGTTACTAAATTAGAGAGCAGCCTCCATCTACAGATGTGGACTGACTTACTAACAACCCTGGTGAGTATTAGGGCTGAACTAAGAGGTGTGTTCTATCTATCTATCTATCTATCTATCTATCTATCTATCTATCTATCTATCTATCTATCTATCTATCTATCTATCTATCTATCTATCTATCTATCTATCTATCTATCTATCTATCTATCTATCTATCTATCTATATATATATATATATATATATATATATATATATATATATATATATATATATATATATATATATATAGACAAAAAATACCAGAACAAAGTTGTTTTAATTAGTTTTCAAGGTCTGATGTGATCGGCTCGTCCAGACCGCCATTCTGTTTCCAAACAGACTCAGCTGTTTTGTGCTGCTGCAGTGAAAGACAGGTGTAAAGTTTCAGTGGTCGTCTTTACCAGGGGTCCAGATAAAGGAGGCTCTGGCTGCTGCCTGAATGAAACTCTGAATTTCTGAATGTACTTCTTCTCTCCTTTGTGTTTCTGCAGGTGACCGCCATTTTTATATAAATGGTGTGAACACTCAAGTTGAGTTCAAGTCTCATCAGTGGTTTGGAGCTATTGTGCGTTCCCATGGTAACAGCATCTTGGTAAGACTAGAGAAGTAACACTTGTATAATATTTAATCTATACTCCAATACTGACAGAGGGTTGAAGTGGAAATTATTTCATTGGATCAAACAAATTTTAATCCAATAAATTATTACTCATAAACCACAAAATTTGTTTTCCTCCTTAGTTTAGTTCCAGTTTGGGTTTTTTGGTGAAATAAAGGTAACAAATTCAGCAGCTTTTTATCTCTTGTAGGCTTATTTCAAAATTTTTATTTGGATAATTTGGGATTTCTGGACATTCTCTCCTTGTTAACGATGCCAGATTTGTTATTTTTTCACGTTTCTGTTTTATTCTCATAATTAACCCGGTGCTGCTCTTGTGTCCAGGCCTGTGCTCCCAGGTATTACTGGAGGACGGAACATGACACGCCGTTCTCTGACATCACAGGAACCTGCTACCTCTCTGTTGACGCTCTCAAAACCTTTGTGGAGTTCGCCCCTTGCAGAACAGGCAGGTTTCTATACAACCTCACCCACTCTTAGCTGTTTCATTGCAACACTAAGTAACAGCTGTGGCCATGTTTTGGTGTTTCTCGCTGCAGAAAGACACGGCCCTGCTGGACAGGGTTACTGTCAGGGAGGATTCAGTGCTGACTTTACCAAGGTACAGCAATTATGTGCTCTGCTGTTCACTTATTGTTTTAATCGTGTTTCTGCTCTGTTTGAAAATGATATGTGATATACATATTCAAAGGGTTTAAATCATTTTATTGGGATTTATTGTGGTAGACAAGCAGAAAGCAGTGTATAATACTAAAGTGGAAGAAACATAAGAGATTTTCATCAGGTTGGAGTAAAGTGTTATTCTATCCATTCATCTTTCCAGAGTTTCAGGAATTTCTGATCATTCATGGGACTTCTTTAGAAATGCTGCTGACATTAGCGTTAGCTGCTACATGTTTAGCTTTGAGATGTTATTTTTAGTCTGTATGCTCCAGTGAACGACTGGTTGCTTATGAAGCCAATAAAATACACTGAAGCTTCTTACTTTATTAATAAAAATAATGTGGAAAACTTGAAGGTGTATTAAGTTTTTACGAGGCACAGTATACTCTTGCAGACTTTGTTTGGACTTCAGGAGCTACTGTTGTGTGTGTGTGTGTGTGTGTGTGTGTGTGTGTGTGCGTGTGTGTGCGTGTGTGTGCGTGTGTGTGCATTTGTTTGTAATACCTTGTGGGGACGATTTTCCTGACATATACTACGTTGTGGGGACCAATCGTTGTGGGGAAACCCTGTTTTTGGGTCAGGGGTCAGAGTTAGGGCTAAGGTATGAATTGAGTTTTGGTTAGGGTTAGGGTTAGGTATGTGATGGTTAGGGTTAGGAAAAGGGTAAAGGTAAGGTTTAGGCTGTAGAAATGAATGGAAGTCAATGGAAAGTCCCCACAAAGATAGCATAACAAACATGTGTGTGTGTGTGTATGTGTGTGTGCGTGTGTGTGTGTGTGTGTGTGGGTGTGTGTGTGTGTGTGTGTGTGTGTGTGTGTGTTACAGGATGGAAGGGTTGTTCTTGGAGGACCTGGCAGCTTTTACTGGCAAGGTGAGCTGAGATGAGCGTGAAACAACATGAAAACCCTTCAGAAAATGGATTTTGACCTAAAAAGTCAAATGTCGTTGAACCTTTTTTAGGTCAGCTGATTTCAGCCTCTACAGAGGAGATCGTTAAGGCCTACTACCCCTCCTACTTCCTGCTGTCAGTCGCTGGACAGATTCAGACCCAGCAGGTCCAGGGGAGCTACGACGACAGCTACCTGGGTGAGAAAGCACATTTGAATCAAATCAGGCTCCAACACCAAGTTAAGCTTCAGACAATATCAATTGATAATATGTCCATTAGAATATTCAATAATTTCACTCAACTCCAATAAAAAAACCGCATGGCATTCTGGGGGATGTAGGCAGAGAAAAGACTTTTATTCCCATAGTTTGTTTTTAAGTAGAATATGGTCAAACTTTTCTAAGTGTAACGAAGGTTGGTGGAAATAGTTATCTCACTCACACTTTGGTTACCTAGAAACAGCCTGTTGAGTAAAGGCCCCACATACTCGGGCGTCCAGCCCTGCTGTGTTGTTGGTTGAAATTTCATAGTCAACCGTGAAGGAATTTGTGACAAATTTTTTCATTTCCCACAATCCTAATGGACGCTAGCAAGTTTGATAAGCTAGTTGGGGCCTATCCCTGTTTCTTAAGAACTGCCACACAACTGTCTTCTTTGAGTTCGCCATCCATGACGACGTTCCGACCTCTGAAGAGAGAAGTATGTCCGAGTACGTCTGGTTGAGCTGCTATTCTGGATCAGAGTTCAGTGGAATTCTCAAATTTTTATCAGACATATTTTCTAATAATACTGATCTATCACAATGGATATAATTTTTGTTTTATCGCCCAAAAACTGCCAACTCCACAACTAGAAAATTCTCCCAAAAAATGCTCTTTAAAAATCTCCTGCTTGACCTTTCTGATGGTTCTATCAGCAGCATGTGTGTGACTCATGACGTCCCTCGAGATACTTCATGTCACAATCTGGTGGTCAGCTTTCAGTAAGCACTCAATCAGAGATCCTCTCCTCTGGCCGGGAGCAACGGCCTGGATTATTCCATGGTAGAAATACAGACTTTATCGCAACTGACGATAAGAGAATGAAATATCTTTTATTTTAGTTTTTTCATGTTATAAAATCCACGTGCAGTTTTATGTTATTAAGATATGAAAACTAATATTAGAGTCAGAAAATGTTTTTTTTATTTGATGGGGACAGCATCCTCGTAGCGAAATATAATATTTAATACATCGCTTAACCTTTTCACATTTTACTCTGCTAGAAGCACTTTTCTTGATTTTATTGGCTTACCCCAAAGTAGAACATAATGTGAAGATGATGCATGTTTTTCCTTCATTTATAAATGTAACCACCTACTCAGAAAGTCAGGGGTCTGTCAGCAGGAAAGCTGTGGCTGCAGCTGCGTTCACACCGAACTGTGAACACAACCGGGCCGAGACCCACGGTCTGCTCTGGTGCAACTATTGATTATTCTGACATTGACAATTAATTGGAATTTTGCTTTGACACATTTTGCTGATTTTTCACTTTACCACGTAAGCTTATTTTATACAATATTAGAAATACATTTAAAAATTAAATAAACAACTCAGTTATTTTCTGAATAAGAAAATGAACATTTTATTGCCTAAAATACAATAACAATTCCTTTTTTCTTATTATCAGTACAGTGCAGGGATGATCTGGTGACTTTTGGACTAACTGATTAATAATTGATCAGTTAATCGAAGTGCAGCAGGTGATAATTAAGATCATTTTTGTGACAGAATCTGAAGCTAAAACTGCCATCTGAGGACTTCAGGATAGAACATATTTACAGACAAAGTCTTTTTTTTAATCTAAAATTTCTAAAATATAAAATGTTTGTTTTCTGTAGAGTTTTGCCTCACTCCCTGCTCTGACTATGTTTTCCTTTAAGCAAATGACCTCTTTTTGAGTCATTTTTCATGTTATAAAATGAAAAATGACTTTAGGGTCTTGGTGCTGTCAACCAAACTCATGTACTCACTGCTAAATGTGCTAATGGTGGAGAAGCAACTCACAATTGGAAACAACCCGTTTATCCACTGTCATCGTTGGCTATGCCAACTAGCTTTTCCATTCATAACAGGATCTGCTGTAGGAAAGAGGTGGCAGCAGATCCGCTTAACAATAAGTTAATTACTCAATTAGTTGACAATTATTTCAATAATCGATTTATCACTATTACTCCGATTAACTGTTTCAGCCCTAACTGGAAACTTTTTGCTTCTAGAGGAAGAAATGTTTCTGTAGGACATCTAAAACTGAACTGTTGGTCATGACTAGAAGTGTTTTACCAAAAACTTCAACTCATCCAGAGTGTTGTCGTCGATGACATCAGCTGTGTTTCCATCACAGATGTATGTAAAACTTTGTCGATGTCCCACTAATGTCAAAATGACATGATTTCGCATGTGAAACACAGTTAAAATCACATGAATATGTTTGTTCACACAACGTCATTCAAAAACACGCCGCACCATTGTCCTCCAGCTACTTCCTGTTGTCTTCTTCTTCTTCTTCATGGTTTGTGCCAGCAGCAACATCTGGTTGTTGATCATGTGACTCATGTCATGTGAAAATAGTGTTTCCATTGCAGTTCTGCAAAATAAACTAATTTCAAATCGGCTGAAAAACCACTGTAACAAGGTTTATATATATATGTATATATATATATATATATATATATATATATATATATATATATATATATATATATATATATATATATATATATATATATATATATATATATATATATATATATATATATATACTGGTGTGTTTCCATTAAGCAATTCTATTCTTGAAATCAAAACTGTGCAATCGTGTAGTGGCTGTAATGAATCTCCAATGTCTTGCTCTGTCCTCCTCCCACTCCGCCTCTCCTGCAGGTTACTCTGTGACCAGCGGCGAGTTCAGTGGGGATGCTGAGGAAGGTGAGGGTCATATTTACAGTACAGAGAGCCGAAGTAACAACACACATGTTTGTGTTGAAACGGAAGGGGATTATTAAGTCTTTTCAGGAAACGGGAGCATTTTTCAAACTCGAGGACTGATTGCCTGTTTCTGTTTGTAGATTTCATCGCAGGAGTTCCAAAAGGACTCATGCTGTATGGTTTAGTAAGGAGTTTCTTATTACTGTTCCATACATTTTAAAATGGAAGCTTTAAAAAAGTCTAAAGATGTCAAATTGCTGTTTTTCTTTCTCTATAAAAATAGCAATCCGTGTTTTGATTGTAGGTGTCCATTTTAAGTGGGAATGACCTGAAGTCTGTGCTGAACCTGACGGGTGAACAGGTATGTGTTTCCAGAGCTTGACTCCTTAGAGGGGTCAAAGGTTACAGTGAGCGCTGCTGGAAGTTCCTAAAAAGCCTTAAACTAAAGCCAGAAACAGAATACGGTGCTGCTTTCACGATGGAGGCGGGTTTGGATGTTAAACCACATTCTGAAAATACACTCAGGGATGATGAATCATTTCAGTGACTGAAATGTCACTGGCTTAATTTAGCAGCAGCACAAAGTTCCCCATTCATACTCAGATTCATTTTGCTTTAGTAAGGGAAACTTCCTACCACTGACCTTCTGCTTTAGGTGGTTTTTGGGTTTCATGTTGAAGTCATATGTGCTTTACCAATTTTTAATAGACCACTTTAAATTCTCTTTCACCTATAGGCCTGTCGCTAACACGTTTTACTTGACTTGTAAACAAATAGTGGAAAGAAAGAAACAAGGAAAACCAGCAAATGGAGATTATTGAGCCTATTTTAATTTGTCATGTGATTGATTGATCTATGGCTTATTGTGACAGGCTTAGCATCACCGTTATTTATAGGATGACTTTGTACAACATAGTGGTGCCTTGAAAATATATTTATACTCCCTGAACTTTTTCACATATATCATCTCAAACGGTAATGCAATTACATTTTCATTTTATGTGATGTTCACCACAAAGTAGAGCATTATTGTGAAATTTAGAAATGTTCTAAAAATGAAACCATAAAACTGCAGCGTGCACTTGTTTTTACCCCATTTACGTCTTTACCCCTAAATAAAATGCGGTGCAAACAATGGCTTTTCAGAACCTGTATTTTATCCTGATATGATCAGTCTCAGTGGTTTATGTTCTGAGATAAAGCCGAAGTAAGTTAGTCTGGATGCTAAAAACGTAGTAGAAAGCACTTCACCTCAGCGCTAATTTGGACGCCCACTTCAGGTTATGTTGTGTTTTGATTTGTGAGACAGATATCATTTGAAAAGTATGGAAGTGTTGTCAAGGTAAATGTCCCTAACATTAAAAGAAATCTCTCCAAAGCCTCTGAAAACATTTGAACTCTTTAAATGTAGGAGCTCTGATTGGGCTTCAGATTGGCTGTTTTCTATGTGAATATGATTAAATATTATATTTTGATTCTCTTACAACAGGATCACCTTCCTAAAATAATGGCATAAACCATTTTTAAGCAAAAGTGATTTTGGGAAAAAAAACCAGCAACTAAATGACTTGTGCAATTATTTTAGGAAGGTGACGATATTCAGGATAACACAATTTACATGATTTACTTGTTTGAATTTAATCCCCAAAAAGTAAACCAGGGACCAGTTCTGTCGTGCAGAAACAGTTTTAATCTCCCAGTTCTCCAGCTCCTTGTGTTACTTCAGTCTTGCAGGAGCTCAAATGCTGAGCTTCCATGAAAAGGGAGAAAAAAGACTCCAGGGGATTGTGGTATTGAGAGATTTGGAGCAAATCTTGTGGAGTGGTGGAGGGGACAGGAGATGAAAGGGACAGGCAGGAGAAAATGAAAGAAAAGAGAGGGATCTGTGCACCGTGGTGTGATTACAGGCTAACTCGACCCTGTTTGAAATGTATTCCAGATGGGGTCTTACTTCGGCTACGCAGTAGCGGCTACTGACATCAACAACGACGGGTAAGTGAATGGAGGCGCGGTGACGCACACGGTGGCACCATATAGTGGGATGTAAAATGGTTGAAATAAGAGCAGAGGGAGAATACGCTAAAACAGAAGATAAATGTGTGTGTGGGGATTTCACTGGAGCGGCTGTCGACCAAGGGAGTTTTGAACACTTCCCAGGCAGATGAAGAGTAGACTTATATTATCTAAGAGGCCAAGAAACTTTCCTTCCTTCTGTTGACCTTTTGTAACCGTGTCAGTTCACCCTGTTGAGGCGCCAGGATGGAAGAAGCCATGGCTTCCACTTGTTCAAGACAACACTGAAAAAAATACAAAATCATACCAAGTAGTTTTTCTAGTTTCTAGTGCAAATATCTTAGTAAACTTGAAATAAGACAAAATTAACATACAAACAACTTTAAAGCATATACTTCTAGTTAAGAAGTATATGAGCTAGTTTTAAGTCAATAATTCCTTAATATTGATGAAAAAGTACTTGGACGAAATGATTCTTGTAACAATATATTTTACCCATGTTTTTAGTGAAATAATCTGCCAATAACTAGAACTTTTTCATCAATATTAAGGAAGTATTGACTTTAAAAAAGCTTCTATATCGTTCTAAAATATTACTTTTCAGTTAGTTTTCTCTTATTTCAGAGGTATTAAGATATTTACTTTAAAAACTAGAAAAAATATACTTAGTAAAATTTTGTGTTTTTGCAGTGAAGTTAAATTTGTCTGGAAGTAGCTCACCTCCTTGGGGCTCATAAGCTAACAGTATTTACAAAAGTTGGAAATAGCTAGTTCATGAACGCAGACCTTCTCCCTCCTGAGTGTTTTTTGATTAGCTAAAATTGCCAACTTTGTTTGAACTGACGCCTCAAACAGTGTTTCTCCTTACATCAGAGCAGGCTCAAAAGTGTACAAAAGTCTAGATACTAACTGTTTTTTTTGTGTACATGTTAGGCTACATGATGATCGGGCATTTTTCCCATGGCTACTAATGATTAAACACATACCTTGGGAAAATGCAATACTTAATAGCATCTTAGTAATTTTACTTATTACGAAGTAAGTAGCGTTCACTGCAAATACACAAATACACAGAGCGCTGTCAGTTCTTACAACTGTTGGCTGGTATCCGTCACCATCCTCTGTCTTCATCAAATAGCCAACCCTGTGGCCCCCTATGAATACTTTTATACTGTAATCCAGCTTTACAGGAATAAACACTCATATGTTTTTCTGATGTCCGCCATGGCACATCGGGCCCCTTTCTGAAGTGAGACGTCACATGAAAAGAGTCAATGTTTCAGTTTTGTTCTTCAGGAATCCTTGTGCTCCTTTGTTTCCTTGATACACGGTTCAAAGTGCTTTTATACTCTCTCTTTTCTAATGCCTCCATCTCTCTGTCTTCATTATTAAGAATCCTGTCTTTTCCACTCGGTTGACAGATTGGATGATCTGGTTGTTGGCGCTCCGACATTCATGCACCCAGGGTTCAATGGGCGTCTGGAGGAGCTGGGGAAGGTGTACGTTTACCTCCAGAGGGGCCCGCTGCGTCTGGAGCCGGCTCAGACCCATCTGCTGGGCTCACAGGTCTTCGGTCGGTTTGGCACCTCTCTGGCTCCTCTGGGTGACCTCAACCAGGACGGCTTCAACGGTACACCTGCACCTTTTACCTAATGAAGTTCTGACTCCCTAGATACAATACGATATCTAAATATATGCCTGCGGCTTCTCGCCCCAACTGTATGCAAATTTGTGGGTTTTTGGTCATAAGTTGTTTATCTTGCCACTTTGACATAAACCTACTTCCTTAGAAAAGACTTGGGCCATTTTTAGCTATGCTATTAGTGTGACCACCGCTGATGAGTATTCACCTTGTGTCTTTCACAAAAAATCCCCCAAAATATGTGGAAGTTCAAGATATAGAAGAAGAGAGATATAAATCTATATTCCTCAATCAAACTTGAAGTTAGTAAAGATGAGAAATCAGAATGTTTTGCCTGAATGAGTGTGACCCAGAAAGGGTGAAAGGTCAAAAGCAGTAGATCCCATTAGGAAAAAGTCAGTATCCCTGATATCATCTGAGAATCTGCTAGTTTTTGCTGCTTGTTCACATTTACAGCCACATCATGTTGCCTGGCAACGTTCCAGTAGAAACACATTAATGGAGAGCTTTAATGCTGCTCTGTTGTTGTCTGAAATCAGACATGGCCGTCGGCTGTCCGTACGGCGGAGACCACCAGCAGGGCATGGTCTTCATCCACAACGGTCATGCTGGAGGACTGAAGGACACGCCCACTCAGGTTCTTTCTGGCCAATGGGCTTCCAGCTCTTTCCCTGCCAGCTTCGGCTTCGCTCTGCAAGGCGACATGGACATCGATCAGAACGGCTACCCAGGTATGAGAGAGCGGGATTCGTCATTTATGCAACTTTTACCTATGAAGCCTCTTCTTTGATGTCTTCATTTTGCTTTTTGCAGATCTGATTGTTGGTGCTTTTGGCCTTGATAAGGCCGTCCTTTACAGGTATGATTCCTCACTTTGCATATTTACAGTGAGTGTCTGACACCCTGTGAACTGTTTCACATTTCGTCACATTTTAATGGACTTAAGTGAATTTTAGGATTTCATGTAATGACCCAACACAAAGCAGTGGCTGTTTGTGACATGCAGATGCAAAATGAGACTGAACTTTCCCTTTATTGTTTTGTGACAAAGTGCTGAAGTACGCTCGATGGTGATTCATCTTCCATATGTTTACTGACTGAAAAACTTCAAACACACATGTACTTTATGCTTTTTTTTGCTAATGTAGCGTACAATGTATTTTGTACTGTGATATTTAATAAATTACAAAACAAAAATAGGATTACAAGAGAGATTCTCATATGTTGAGATGTAGAACATCCCAACAGGATTTGCTTTTTAATGTATTTTTTATATTTTGTTCGTATTCAGACTCAGATGTTTACATACATTTTCTTTGCCATTTAGTTGTGTTGTGTGTTTCCCATCAGAGCGCGGCCGATAGTGACAGCCAGTGCTTCTCTCACCGTGCAGCCGGCCATGTTCAACCAGGAGGAGAAGACCTGTTCGCTCATCAGAGGAGAGAGAAACATCTCCGTTTCCTGGTATGGACTCTACCTATTTCCATTTTATCTAGTTTTTGTCCAACATAATGATGTTTTTTTTTGGTTCAGAGTGGGAGAAGTTATTCTGCTTTCAGTCTCTTTCCACAGTTTCCACTTAAAAAACATAAGTATGGAACAGTTTTAGATTTGGTGTGTGGCATCAGCCAAATTGGCAGGCGTCTTGATCTCTTTAAGCGAATACAAGCAAGTACTGTTTTAGTTCTTCTTGTTATTTTTGTTGCCTTGGCAACAAGAAGGATGTAAGAAAGAAAAAAAGGCAGAGCAGCTGGAAGAAAGATGGAAAAAGAGCAGAAAATAGTTGTGCAGTTAGGAGCTTAACACATTGACTTTTGAAACCCTTACTGGTCAACAATATGACTTCACTCTTCTACTCCTCTACTTTATTTATCCATTCAGAGTTGTGAAAAAGTATTCACTCCCTCACAGATTTGCTCTGTTTTTGCTTTTTCTCACTAAGCTGTTTCAGATCATGAAACAAACATTCATACCAAAGGTAAGCAGAGTAAATGCATCAACATCCATCATTTCGTTGTTTTGACAGAAAGAAATCTACATAAACAAATTGCCCAGATCAAAAATGGACAAAACTTGGAAGACTATTAAACTTTCCTCACAGAGCCGTTCAGTACATCAGAATATTCTGGACAAGTCTGTTTACTCCAGGAACCTTAACGCTGAGTGAAACACATCACATAGATGAACTAAACACAGACAGATGTTTGAAGGTTTTCATGTCTTTTAATTATGCTGATTTTCCATTTACAGCTAATGAAAAAAAATACTAAATTGGGATATTGCATCAGACTAATGAAAAAAAAATGCATTTGTAAAACAGAAACGTGGGTTTAATAAAAAAATATGTTTTCCACCAGCTCTTAGGAGGCTACTTTCAAACGGTACTGTATGACCAAAACTCAAACTATATATGTTTGCCTCATTTAGGGTCAAAGTTCATGACTCTACAATAAGAAAGAGACTGGGCAAAAATGGCTTCCATAAGGGAAAACCAAAACCACGAGTGACCCAAGAGTACATCAAAGATTCATGTTTTAGGACTTTTTAAAACTTGTTCTGGGAACTGATGAGTCAAAGTGGAACTTTTTGGAAGGTGTTCATCCTGTTACGTCTGCCGTGAACCTAACACCAGTCTAGAGCTGCCAGAATAATGACCTAAAGCACAAAAGCAAATCGATTTTGGAATAACTTTATTCAAAACAAAATGAAGGTTTTGAAGTGGCCTAGTCGAAGTACGAACACAAACATGTTTGAGATGATGCGAAGGGCCATTCATGCTGGTAAACTCTCCAATGTGGCTTAATGAAAATAATTCTGCAGAGCTGAGTCGGCCAAAATTCCACCTGATGGCAAGAGAGGAACAACCAGTCGTTAGGGTCACTGTAGGGTCAGGCTGGGCTGCAGAGGTTTTCCTCCATAAACGAATGAAATCATCATTTAGTCAGGTTGTCTTTGTGTGTCATACAAACATTTGTTTGGTTATCTGAAATATTTAAGTGTGATAGGAAAGTAAAATACGAAGAAATCTGCAAGGGGGGGTAAATGCCTTTTCACAGATTTGAAGATGAAAAGAAAGAAAGGAAGATAAGAACAGACGGGTTGTTTTCCTGACACTCGCTGGCTGTTTCCTCTGCAGCTCCATTAGTTCTTGTTCCAACCTGCTGCTGTCAGTCAGAACCACAGAAACCATCTCATGAATTAGCATCAGTTTGGACTATTTTCCACTTCTGACACACATGAACAACATTAAGATAAGAGTTTTTCTGAAGCTTTGGTCCGTCTAGATAAAAATAAATCCAGATCACAGTTGAATTAAAAACTTCTGTGAACTGGGGTGGAACATAATGTTTGCCTCGTTCCTGATTTCCTTTTTTTTTGTTGTTGTTTTTTGCATGTTTGCCACACATCAGTGTTTCACAACATCAAACCAATTTAAATATTAGTCAAAGACAAACAAAAAAATACAAAATGCAGTTTTTAAATCCAGTTATTTATTATTAAGGGAGGAAAAACCTGATTCCCCCTCGAAGCGGACAACAGGCCGGGCCTCCAGCAGCATCAACTGCAAGTTTGGCCTCACATCTTTGCAGAATTGTTCTAATCTAGCCACAAGGGAATGGCATTTCTTAAGTTCATGCCACAGAATCAATAGGATTCAGGTCAGGACTTTGACTAGGCCACTCCAAAGTCTGCATTTAGATTTTCTTCACATATTCAGAGATGGTGTGTTTTGGATCACTGTTGGTTACAGATTGAGGTTGAATGTTTTTTTTTTGAAAACTGGAATCAAACCTGCAACCTTCTGGTTGTAAGACGGCTCTGCCCATCGAGTCACAGGCAGGCCCTGTTGATGTGTTGATTAAAAGCAGGTGTGGCAGTACTCAGGCCTGAGACTGGAGTCAGTAAATGTATTTTCTGTTTACTTGTGTTGTCTTTGACTAATATTTAGAGTGATGTTCATAAACACTGAAATCTGATAGACATAAAAAAAAATAAATCAGGATGGAAGAAATACTTTT
This sequence comes from Poecilia mexicana, assembly GCF_051168715.1. Taxonomy (NCBI): domain Eukaryota; kingdom Metazoa; phylum Chordata; class Actinopteri; order Cyprinodontiformes; family Poeciliidae; genus Poecilia; species Poecilia mexicana. The sequence continues at coordinate 1,711,537 of NW_028263374.1, forward strand.
TCACACCCCTGTAAATATATTTCTCAGCTCAGTTTCATCTCCCCAAAACCACGTCCAACTACATTACCCACAAATCCATGTCAAGGAGGAACATCAGCCTGAACAGTTACTGTAGATTACTGTAACTCTGTGCTTGAACAACGACTAAATAATGGATAATGAATGAGCAGCAGTAGCATTTCTTCTTGCTCTGTGTTCTACCTGCAGCGTGAGCACCAGGTTCTGTCTGGAGGCCTATGGGAAGCACCTCCCCTCTCATTTAGGTAAGACATGCTCACACATACACAGTGGCACACACACCCACACACACAGACACACACACACACACACACATGGTCCCCATTACCTTGCTTTTGTTGTGCAGCCACAAGTATGCTGGACCTCTCTGCGGTCAATTTGGCAGTTAGGATCAAGATGAAAGAGCAATTGTGTAAATACAGGGTACGGTTTAGAGAAGTGTGTGTGTGTTTATTTAAAGTATGGCGTTCTGTATTGTCTTTGGTGTCTGCTGCGTTTTTAATGTGGTGTGTGATGATGTTCTATGCGATTCTCAGTAGAAGCACAGAAGAGAAAAGAGGATTTCTCTGTGCATGTGTGTTTGCATTCAGTCATAGTGTTTATCTTTGGCTATGCATACATTGACATTCCAAAAGCAATGAGATGATGGACTTTTTTTTTCTATGCTTGTTTCCACCACTGTGTTGACTTTGAAGGCTTCCTGGTGGAAGTGCAGCTTGACAGAGCGAAACAGAACCAGAAGGAGTCTGTGAGGAGGGCACTGTTCCTGGAGAGCCAGCAGCCCACCCTGCTGAAGACCCTAGACCTTACAAATGGTGATAGGTTCTGCCATGAAACCAAAATCTACCTGCGGGTGAGTCTTTAAACTGTGTGTTCCCCTCCAAAAACAGTAATAACAATAAAAAAGGATTTGTTTAGTGAGCCAATGACCCTTTTCCTCTAGTACCTACTCAGTGAAGCTGAACTCAGGTATAATAGTTTTACACTAATAATGGTTACCTGGTACCAGCGCTTTATTTAGAACCTACTTTGTGGAGTCAGGCTGAAAATGCAACATCAGAAGACTGTGTGTCCCTGACTGGCTAAAGGTTGGAGTCACGAGTCACTAGTTCAGTCCCCTCATTTTTAAAAACTCACCACAGTGACTGAGCGTGTTTGGAGTCCAAAGCAGGACAGGTCGACACAGCTGATCTGAGCACACAGAGCTCGGATCTGAACGTTGGTCATTGTGAAAGAAGCCGAGCTGGCGACATACAAATAGTGCAGCAGATAATTGAATATTACATAAAAAGTTTCACACGTGGTTACAAGCACTTAACTTGGCACAAATGTTCCCAGGACGTTGCTTTTTTAGAAAAAAATATCATTGAAAAATTAAAGATGGCGACTATTTTTCATCATGGCCTTCATGGTCATGAAGCAAAATTCACTTCTGCACTAAAGTTGCCAATATTTATCACAGGTGAATACTGTTAGTATCAAATCACACATAACTGAACCCATATAAATCATATTTACTAATAATTGTCCATGGTTGTCATGGAAAATTAATTTCTGCACTAAAATTGGCAATAGTTATTGCCAATGGTGGACACAGCTAACCAAAAAGTCAAGTTCACTAAGTATCAATGGGCTAAACAAGAACCTTAGCTATGCTAATGCCAAACCGCTAAACACAAAGAAATTAGCAAAAGCTAACGGCAAGCTGCCAAACATATGAAACGTTTTGCAGATGCTAATGTTAACCATGAAGACTGTCTCAGTCTGCGTCAGACATCTTCAGTCCTCAGTTTCTGACTTTTCTGCATATCATTACTTTAAAGTTGTCTGAATAGCATGAAAAAAATGAGAAATCATGTAATGTGACATAAAGTTCTTCCAAGTTAAGAACATGAGTAGCTTGGTAAGGAGCAGCATCGTGTTCCACGCTTCGCTTCGTACAGAGGCTCAGAGCTCTCTGCTGTTAATGATGGTTTCCTGGAGGTGTGGACTCTGTTGAGGTTTTAAATGTTACTCAGTCACTAATATTTGCCTGTGATGCATGTAAACATGTCAGTACATGTACCATAGGAGCATTAATATATCTGATATTAATACTGCCAAAATTGGTCCAAATTTTCATATTTGTACACCCCTAACAATTACATTTCTGTAGTTTAGAAAATTACTCTCTGCTGTCTACTGTTTCACGCTGTTTGTTCTGAACCCGCCACTAGACAGCAGCTCCGTATTCTATACGTTTTAAGGATTCCTATTGGTCCTCCATAAACGATAAAAACCTGAGCATTATCATCAATCAGTGAAATCCCCCTGGATCAAACTTGAAAATTGGACATTATGCTGCTAGTTGGTCAACAGCTCATAATATAATTTAACAAAGCTTAAATTAGGCAGATAATTTGCTTTGAATTTTAACTATTGAAGTATTTCAATCATTGGAGGAATCGTGACAGCCCTTGTTGAGCCCACAGCCTCAAATCAATTGATATAAACTTTGGAAATCTGTCTTTACATCTCTGAGCCCTGAAAGTGGAAAATCCCAGGTGTGAACCTATCAGTGTTTTGACTTCAACTACACTTTGCAATCTCTTTTCTTCTGCGTGTTTGTGTTCCGTCTCTTTCTCCAGCTTGTAGCTGCTGGGTTTTTCACTGCGTCTCTGTCTCTGCCACAGGCTGAGGACGAGTTTCGGGATAAACTGTCTCCCATCAACATCAGCCTGAACTTCAGTCTGGATGGTCGGGTGGCGGCGGATCAACATGGCCTGAGTCCCATCCTCAACTACCAGACAGAGCAACGTGTAGAGCAGAAGGTAGGATCATTATGTCCTGCTGGCGGCCCACCATAAACATTACTGTTCCTACATAATGAATGGATTATCTGTTCTCACTGATGGTAGAATGGTGGCACAGGTCAAAGCAGTTTCTTTGACATTCAGAGGACTTGAAGTGCTCAGTCTGCTGCGTTGCTCTCAGGTCTTCTGTTACATATATTGACTCCGTCGTTTCTAAATGTTTTAAGTTTGATAAAATTGCAAAATTTGCTGTTTGCGAGTGATTTTCCTCCATAGCCATCAGGTGACTGAGTCACAAGATTCACAGTGCAGAGATTCTGTGAATATTGTAAAAGCTTTGTGTTGTTACATTTGCTACATTTGGTTCCATGGCAGATCAAAATTTCTACATTTGTTACATTTTCGCCTGGTGTGGAAATGGGATTTAAAGCAGAAATAAACGCAAGTTGTCTCTCATTCAGAGGACTTGAAGAGCTCAGCCTGCTGCGCTGCTCTCAGATCTTCTGTTCCGTATATCGATTCCATGATTTGTAAATGTTTTAAAAGCCATGGACTGAGGTTTGTAGGTGGACCAGAGTTCACTTTTTTGGTTCTCATCAGGGTTTGCTTCTCACCAAGGGTGCGTTCACACTGCAGCCTTAAGTGACCCAATTCCAATTTTTTGGCAATTCCGATTTTTTTGCCGGGGCCGTTTACACTGCCAGTAAATGCGACCTGTATGCGTTCTGCAGTTTGAACGGGCAAACGACCTGAAAATGTCCCACATGCGCAGTAGAGGGCGCAATAGTGTCAGCGTTCTCAGTTTTCTGCCAACCGCCATAAAAAGAAGAAGTGCTCAGTGTTTGCGGAAGTAAATATGGAGACTAACGGTGGAGCTTAGCTTACATATTGTTGTCCAACCGGAGCCCTCATATAGTCCATCATGGTTGTTGTTTTTCTTCCCGCTTGCGGGTATCCAGACTCATAATACTGCATCAATGTCATTGAGAATCAATGTCTCAATGACTTTCAGTTCGGATGAAGGCGACCTGAACGTTCAGTCGCATTTGAATTGGGTACGTGTCGGATATGGGTCACATTCGAAAAAGAATCCGACTTGTTCTGTTCACACTGCCATGAAAAGATCGGATGCAGGTCGCATTACGTCAAAAAAATCGGAATTGGGCCACTTCAGGCTGCAGTGTGAACGCACCCCAAATGGACCGGATTTTCCCGGCAAACGGACCAGAGTTCCATTAAAACTAAATAAACAGGACCGTTGTGAATACACACTCTGTGTTATACTATTGCTGGGCTTTAAAGCAGAACATCAACCCTTATCCTTCATATTTTAGGTGGAATTTTCAGTGATTGTGAGAACATACTGTGCTTTATGAAATAGAGGGAGAATGACACGATAAATAAAAATCTGAAAAGTCTGGAAATCATTTATATTTAGCCTCCGGGAGTCAGTGCCACCTTTTCCTGAAGTTAGAGCTGCAGTCTTTTAGGTCTCTACCTGCTCTGTTTATCTACAGAATGAAATTATTGCTCATTCTTTTTTGTCAAATATCTTAATTTGTATCAGATTGGATGGCCAGTGTCTTTATTTCACCACAGATTTGAAATTGCTTCTAGGTCTGGACATTAACTGGATCATTGAAAACGCATGGATATGATCTTTGCTCCTGCTCAAGAACATCCTCTGCACAGCACAATGCTATTTATTTATCCTGGGTTTGCCCACTTCTGCACAGTGTCTGCACATTGACACTCTGTGGAACAAAGATAATGAATCAAACCTCTGTGAATTCAGGAGCTTTAGAATCATTTAGCATAGCTGTGTTTTTTCTGGCTCACTCTCTGTTCAGCTGCTCATCACGTTTGGCTCTTTGTGATTCTACAGTTCAGAGTGAAAAAAACCCGTCCAAGTCTCTAAGCCTCCATTTATCATTGGTGAAGTCGAAGCAGACCAATGAAACACGTTCAGAACCAGCTTCATTTGGCCGTAACCACATTCATTCACCCTGTTTGTCTTCTGACTCTAGTTCAGGTAAAGCCAACAGATTAGTGGAGCTGAACTCAGCTGATCGAGCTCCCAGACACACACACGCACGCACGCACATAAACGCAGAGACTGCAGGCAAGAGACTCACACGATTAGAAGGTTTTTGTTTTAAACGGGCAGTCTTATGTAAAATCAGCTTTTCTGAGTGTTACATCATGTCATAATGATGTTCTCTCATTATAAACACACCTGAAGTTTTGCCTTGATTCTTTCATGCTTGTGTGAGAAATCCATTAATCTCCATGGCAACCATTCAGCTGTGATAAATGCGAGGGTGGACATAGCTCTGCCTTGGAAATGCAGCTCCTCCTCTGAACTGCAGTTTCTAAGTGTGTAAGCTGCCTCACTGCCCCACTCCGCTCCTTCAGACTAGCCAGCAGGAATTAGCAAACATCTGCTGAGTTCATTCTCAGTGAAACATTGGCAAAAATGTTTCTAAGAGGTTGCTAAGAGGTTAATAGAGGAGCCATGTTGTGATGACTTCCCGAAGGCGGAGCTTAAGAAAGAGCAGGAGATTTTAAAGAGACAGAGACCTAATTTCAAAGTGTTAAATTACAAAGTCAAATTTCTTTTAAGTCATATTTGTTATGTAGCTACAACATTTTTAGAACAACTGAAGTTAAAATAGGTATTGTGGTTCTTTGTGCCTGGAAAATACAGAAAAACAGAATTATGCAATTAGAACATAACCAAAGAGAGGAGCAGCACATCATGTTGAAAAAAACTTTTGCTCTGCAGAGAGGTTTTACCTCTATTTCTTAATAAACCTTTACTTAATATTAAGCTACAGGCATCAGTTACTCAAACATTGATTTGCCAGATCCTTTTCATTTCTCCATGAAGATCAAACTATTGCACAAACCTGGTGAATAAAAGTGATTTCTGATTTAGGAGGAGTGAAAAAGGAGATGGTCTGTCTAGAATGATCTGTTTGGTCCAGCCTTTCCTCAGACCTCTGAGGTTAGAGAGTCTAGCTCTGTGAGGAGTTACGCCTGAACGTTAACTGACCACAGTGAAACCAGAGACCACACCACTTACAAGGCCACACAGCTTGACTTTTAGGAACCAAACTGATGGTCACCACAAGAGCATAGTGGATGATGTCATAAACATGATGTGCAAAAATAGAGCCGCCCACCCCGCACACACTGTGACTTCCTCTGCTCACCCCAGCAGAACGCCCTGTGTTCCTGTTAATGCAGAAAAATTTATTAAAATGAAAATGGAGATTGATGCTTCAAAGCATAGTAAGTTAAAATATATTTTTTTATTGATGCTAATACCTGTAGTAGCGATGCACTGATCCAATATTAATATCTGTATCAATCCTGATATTGAACAAAATTCTAGGTTGGATATCGGTGACACTGTTCCTCATCCATGAGGGCAGATCTATTCAGTCTAATTCTATGCTTTGTGCTGTGAGCGACATCATTCTTTATTAATTATTTTACATTATATTTAGAATTCCTAATCACACTTTCTGAACCATTTGACAGAAGATTTGATGCAGTTTATTTTTTACATTTGACCAACGTAGTCAATTTGTTGTTTTTGTCATTTTCAGTTCCTTCATTTTTTATTTTACATTGGATGTTTTGTTCTTAATTACACTTACTGAACAAACTAAAGGTGTTTTTGTGTGTTTGACTAACCATGTGAAGCTAATGGTATATTCAAGTGTCCTACTGGTGCAGAGTTATCAGATAAATGTAATTCACTACTTTCATGTCTGTGATTTTAAAAACAAACGTTTTAAGTCGTTTCAGCTGTTTTTCAGTATTGGCTCGTTATTGGCCGATACCAAACCTATTTTGGTACCTGAAGTAAGAATAGTGGATTGGTGCATCCCAAACCTGAAGCGCTGTCTCGTTGCTCCTGTTTGTGTTTCATATACGCAGAAGTGGAAGGTCTGTGGAGCCACATGGGTCACGGCTCTGCACAAACACAAAGGAAGCTCTGACAGCCAGTCTGGGTGGAGCGCTGCTCGCTGCTCACACATCTGCTCCTGGTTTGTTGCGCATGCTCCTGTCCTGCGCGAGGTGATAGGCCCAGTTTCAAAACCTGCAACGTTATGAGAGCCATTCAAGGCAAAGCGAGAACGCGATTGGTTTTTAAACACCGCATCTGTCATTTTCTCGTGATGTACGAGAAATTTCACCCTCTTCTCTCAGTTTAAATGTAAGATCAGATGATCCCAGTGTTATGTGGTCAGAGGCCACATGGAAAATCTGTTATGTGATGTGGGAAATAATCAAGAAGCTGGAGGACTGAGAAGTTTCAAAACACATTAGTCACTGCATGTAAACTCAGGCAGAAATGTTTCCCAACTAAACGAAAAGGTCTGATCTTCCTTAGATGCATGCTACCACTGACCCTTGAACTTTTTCACATGACGTCTCATCAAAACCATAATGACAATATAATTGTGCCAATTGGATTATGAAAGTAAATTTACTTAAATGTTGCAATTTAAAAAAATGTTTTTTTTTTTATAAAGTTTCTGTCCCAGGATGAGGTGGTTTTAGGCCTTATTGCAATTAGTTTATGTCACAAAACTGCAATAGAAACTTTTTTTTTTTTTTTTTGAATCACATGAATCACATGGCCAACAACTGGATGTTACTGCTGGCAAAAACCACAAAGAAGACAGCAGGAAGTACTGATGGATGATGGCACAGTATGTTTTTTAAGGACTTATCACATGAACAAATGTATTCATGTCTGATTTTAATAGCATTTTCTTATTTAGTGGAAACACTGCAACTGCTAAATTGTGTTCTGTCGACATTAGTGGAATATAGACAATGTTTTGTGCACATTTGTAACAGACACTCAGATACAGACGGCTGATTGAAGCTTCTGTCATGGAAAACAAATAATCAAACACAAAATCATAGTGATTACAAATGATAATATAATTCTATTTTTGTTTGTATATTAGCAATGAATTTGTGTTCTTTTTATTTACATAAAAAAAAATACTCCATAGTCTATCCTAACTCCTGGTTCTTTGTTTTGCTTTCATCGGCGGTTTTAAACATCAGAATTTCTCTGTGGTGGAATCAATAAAGTCTTATCTTGTCTGACTGAAGCTAAAAAAATGTGGCTGGATTGAGCTGACTGAACACAGGAATGAACAGGAAGTGGGAAATGCCTGGGGGAACAATTAGGTGATTGAAGACAGGTGAGTGGAAACGTGGAGAGATGGTTAGTGAAGGGGAAGTGAGGACATCAAAGGAGCAGCACTGGCAGCGTAGCATGAGGTGACAACAGATATTAACTAGGACCTTAACCAAGCAGTAAGGTTGGGGAAAAAAGAAACACTTTTTAAAACACAAACTGTTATTAAAGTTAAGTTGTGTAAAATAATTTCACTGGTTCAAGTGAGTGTGAAATCTGCTCTTACTCACACATTTCACCAGGGGATATCAGAGTAATAACCACATACTGCAGGTCAACAACCAAACAATAGAAAGCAAAGAGAATCATCTACTACTCCAAGGAAAGATGTTGGCTGCTCATACCCTCCTTACAGAACCCCACTTCAAATCTCCTCAACTTATTTAAACACATGCATGGAGCCACCAGAGTTTGCTAAAAGACAAAAGCTGATCAGGACTACATGTCTGAGGGATTTATTGAGACACAAATCATCAGAAGTTAAACTTCATCTCCGCTCCTCGTTTTGGACTCAGAGGTCGGAGTCGGTGGAGAACTTCAGACTTTTCTACTCTGAGTTCTGACTTTACAAGGTGTTTTAGTTCACTTCTAAATTAGACATTCTTTCCGAGCACCAAAGGAACATTAGTCACTGTTCAGCATGAGTGGGGAACCGAGAGAAACTCCAGTGACAACTTTTACCACAGCAGGCTTAAATAAGCACTAAGTGGAAGAACAGGACACAATAAGTCCTAACAAACGTCAAGGCAGTATGCTGAGTACCAGTTCATCTTACGTCACATCTTACAGCATCTTACAGTTTCAGGGCTGCAGCAGTGAGGCTCAAAAAAGCATTTAAGTTGACAACAAAGTCATGAAACATCTTAGGTTCAAATCTTTCTTTCTCCTCATGTTTCATTTTCTTCACTGAGGTTGAAAAACATGACAGTCTGCTTAAATATAGAGAAGAAAGTGGGCTTGAAGTAAAGATGGCTGGAAGTGAAAGATTCACTCACATAATCTGTAAATAAATGTAAAAGCAGTAAGTTGGACGAGGATTCTTCACGGAGAGTTTGGTGCTAACCTCCACCAACCTTGTCCCTCGCTCTATCTGACATTCATTTTGGAGTCTAATGCTTCCCACATGTAGAGCAGACAAGGCCGCGGCGTGGCTGACAGCGCGGCGCTGCAGACTGATGAGACCAAAGAGCAGAGAGGACCGAAGGACGTGAAAAGATCAAGGGCTCAAATGGGAACGTCAGTCTTGCCAAATCAATTCTCATTCATGTTTTCCTTTTGGTTTCTACAAACTCAGCTGTTGCAGAAAACTAAAAGGGAAATTAGTCCCAGTTGTGTTTTTGAGGTTCCAACTCTTTTTGATGGAGGCTCTCCGCAGAAATGTCATTGTTTTGATGGAATTCATCTTCTGACTCTCCTTCATCTTATTCCTTTGCTTTCTTTCCACGTATGAAGCAAAATTTTCTTTTATCTCGCAGCGATGAATGGTCGTTCACTCTGAGCTTTGTGGCAATGTTTGCTAGTTGAGTTCAGATAGAGAGTCTGTGAATAGATTGTAGCTTCCTCTAGAGGTTTCTTCTTTTTGCCTTCCATGCATTTCGGAAATGTTTACCTCAGTAAATATGTTTTCAGTATTTTTACTGACATCAGATTCACATCAGATGTCTGTAACAACCAAAGTAATGCGAGCACACAAAGAAACTCGATGAGTCAGTAGATTGTGTGTAATGAAGTGATGTTGTTCGTGGAATAAGTACTGAATGATGTGGATAGAAAACCAAGAAACCAGATAAAATTTGTTAGTATTTAGAAAGTATTCCTGTTATGCGTCTAACTTAATAATATCTGATGGACAATAAAAAGTTTTGCTGTGGGGACTTTTTTCTGTCATAGTTTGAGAGGACACATTTCCAGTCTGGAAGCAGGATTTCATGACCTTTGTTCTCAAAAAACTTTTAATACTCAAAACCAGAGAGAAAAACAAGTACAGTTTTTTTTTCATTAAGAAAAAGAAGTACTCCATTCTACTTCAATGACCTCTATGCACAGTCAATGCACAAGATTCCACTGCTGAAGAGAAAAAAAATATGAAACTTGTTTAAAGTTTACCAAGGAAAATGTACGGGAAAAAACTAAAGAACAGAAGATATGAAGGATCCCAGAGTATTTCAGATTTAACAGTCTCTTCATGCAGCAGGCATCTTAAAGTCGATATTACCAGAAAAGGCTTTCCCATATAATATCTTATATATTTCTGTAGGTATACGTACTTCATTTATTATTTCATTTTTGTTCCCATAACTCCATTTTTGGACTAATTTGCTGTGAATTCTTTGATTGTTTTAAACATCTGCTGTGAATTGTATGTCAAAAGAAATATTAGAAAACTATGAAGTGAAAGAACTGATGAACTTCCTGTTTTACCTGAAGCCGTTTCTCTCTGTGTTTTCCCATCAGGCCCAGATTCAGCTGGACTGCGGAGAGGACAACATTTGTGTCCCTGACCTCAAACTGGCTGTTATTGGGTGAGAATATTGTGTAGGCCATACACAATATGGCCTACACATCAACTAAAGCAGATTAAAGATGCTCAAGTTAGTGAAAAATTTGGAAGATTTTTGAAAAATCTTCCAAATTTTTCACTAACTTGAGCATCTTTAATCTGCTCTAGTTAAAAAACTCAAACATGCAGACTCCCCAAACTAGATTTTCTACATTAAAAGCAGAATATTTCAAACCCAGTTTGATTTGTGATCAGAATAGTTGGAACAGACCCTGAACACATCGTCTTATTGCTGCTCAATAGGCCTCTTCCACCATGTTCATACGACATCACCATATCTACTTCTGATACTGTCTGGAGCTCATAAGTGAAATTAGAAATATACACCAGAGGCATGTATTTTTGTAAAAAGTTAGTTTTTACATAAATAAACATGTAAAGTTCAGTAAGAGTCCAATATAAACCAAAGTCATAACAACCCGCCGTGCTTATCATCGGTGCTAACTGCTCCGGTCGCTGAATCCTCCAGCAGCACAGATGGTGCAGGGAGGAACTCCAGAAAGTTCACAACCAGTGTGGAAATATTAAACCTTTCAACATGTACAGGCAGACACCACAGAATGCTTTCTGAACAAAATATTATCTGAGATGAGATGATTTTCTGCATCATCTCATGGATGACAGACTAGAGCAGGTTAGTGGCCGCTCTACTGGCTTTTTTTTAGTTTCTCTAAGTTTAAAAATACTCTAGTCTAATTTCTAGATTTATTTAGAGATTCATACATTTCTGTGTACATACTTATTCTTACATACTTTTTCTTTGGATGAAGTAACTGGTCAACAAATAACCTGCTTCTCCTATGGGATTCATAAAGTATATTCTGATTCTGTGTTACTGGTTTTACTGGTGTTACTGGGCCGACCACTGCTGCAGCTCCAAGACACAAAAATTAACGAGACATTACCCGAATTGAGCCACATAAATTCTAGTAGCATCTGAGCTCAGCACACAGATGACAGACTGACCCAGAGTTGTTGTTGTATTGAAATGTCATTCTAAGCTCTGTAACAGAAGAGATCGTCTTCAGGAGAGCATTAGTCGATCTGAATGCTGCCAAGGTCAGGAGTGCCATGTTTACATCTGAACTGAGATTTTCTGCAGCAGGTTGTGTAAGTCCCAGAATGATTTCCCACTCTTGGCTCAGTCTGGTAGGGTGGATGCTTAATCGTTCTTTGTTTATGAATGAACACCAGAGAGATATGAGTCAGTGTGTCTCCCCTCCCGTTCATGGAGCAAACACACACACACACACACACACACACACACACACGGACACACACAGGCTCTCACTCCTCCTCCTCCCACACAGCCGGCTCTGTTATGAGGAGTGTTTTGAATTATGCGGCCATGTGATTCCTCTTCGCAGCAGAAATCCAATCAACGCTACAAGTTTCCCACGGAGGCCCAAAGTTCTGCCTGAGGATCCGCTTCAAGGCCAAGTGATTCAGCACACGCATGAGAAGAATTCCTCCTCGCTGTAAAACATCAGCAGTTTGCTTTCCTGGGCCAACATTCCTTCATGATGGGCCATTTAACATCCAGGATGAACCCCGAGGTTTATCACTGTGTTTGTTATGCTCTGACTGAGCGTCCTCCATTCACCCTGGGCTTTTTTCTTAAATGAATTGACTGTGTTGCATCTCAGCGGTGGGCCGCCTTTCCCTTTTCACTCTCAGCATCTGTTGAGAGTTGGTGTTATTCCATCAGTGTTGCTTCCTGGCCTAATTAAAATCATCTGGTTATTCCACCTAGAGAAGGGTCACTGTGTCCAGACCGGGGGGCTGGAGGAGGAATGAAAGAAGACCCCCAGTCCTAATCCTCCACGGACCTCATAGCTCCTTCTCCTGCTCAATAGAAACATAGATTTACGGCGCGGCGGCAGACTGGGCGGAGCCACGGCCGGGAGGGTGTGGAGAGAATTTATCACGACAGTTAAATTGTGCTGGCGCTTGTTACTGCATGGGGGGTCGATTTCCTGAGACAAATCACAGCGGTCGGGTTCGGCTCGGGTTCCCGACCGGCAGCAGTTGAAAGAAAGGCGCACTGTTTACGAGTCTGTCACCGTGACAAATGTTGCTGGGCGATACATTGTCTCAGGAGATATTGTGATAAACGATCATATTGTTGTTTTGAAGTTATTTTCAAGTAACATGAGGGAAACGGCATAATAATAATGCAAGAACACATTCTCAAAGTTCAATAAACTTTAAATTATAATGAACATTTAAAACTGGACCTGGAAGACATTTTAAATATCCAAAATACATAAACAAAACAACAAATAAAATTGATGATAAAGTCTCTTAAACAAAATGGTCCTTCGAGAAGAAGTTCTAGTGGAGACTAAAACACCAGACTGAAGACTTTTATCATCCAGTTTTAAGTAGAAAGAGAGAAAAGACGAATTATCTTTGTGTTATCTTATCTAAGTCATTGCCTTCAGATGAGTTCCTGTGCTTTGCTGTCAGGATGAATATCAAAAACAATTGTACTTCAGTTGGAGGGGTTTAGATCTGGGATCATTTTGTGAGGAGTTAAAATTGTGTTTTTCACTCTTTAAATAAAAACATCTCTAAAAATCAATTTGCTAAACAAATGAGGTTTGATTATGTTTTCCTTTCTGAGTTTGTCTACAGACTTAGCTGGAATTCCAGGATATGTTTTAGAAAAATGTACAGGAAAGATTATGCTGCTTTGATTTTGATGCTTTTAATATAACAAAGTGAAGGTGTAATAAACTTATTGACTCAGGGTTTTGGGTTGGCGTGGCCAGCAGCAGTTTATTTGCATTTAAAGTGACAGGATTCTGAAAGGAGCTCAAACTAGGCAGAACTAAAATCTCATTACCTGAGAATGACTTTGTGCAAAAAAATATAATGCAACGTGATATAATTTTCTCCTGGTGGTTTATTTCAACTCCCAAACAGTTACTTTACAACATTATAATTAGTTTTGCTTCGTGTAGAAGAAGCATGGCGGTGATGTTGGTCTTCTCTTTTTTCCAGTGATAAATCAGAGGTCTACCTGGGCGACGAAAACACCTTGAGCTTGATCTTTAATGCCAGGAATGAAGGAGAGGGAGGGGCTTATGAGGCGGAGCTGTACGTGGTGCTGCCCCCAGAGGCCGACTACAGCGGGATCGCACGCAGCAACGGGGTGAGGCGAACACTTATCACAATAAATAAACGTGATGGTCATAGCTGTTTTACTGCTGGAAACTGCAAATGAAACAAGGGGTGTTTTTTTTTTTATCTGTATTTCATCTCTGAAATTTTATTATTATCAAGAAAGTGCAACAGCAAAGTTCTTTATGAAGTTCTCTGATATGAAGGATCATCACTTGTTTTGGTATGTGATGTCTTTCCCAGAGTCTGACTCAGCTGACCTGCAGCTACGAGGCTGATAACCAGACCCGCCATATTGTGTGCGACCTGGGAAACCCCATGAAGTCTGGCAGCAGCGTAAGAACCGCTTCCTGCTTTATTCTGTTTTCATTCTCTGTACACATTTAGTCAACTTTAAAATGGCAGTACTATGTAAAATCAACTTTTTTGAGCTTCACATCATGTTTAATGTTAGTCCCTCACAAAAAACATACTTGGAATATTGCCTTGATTCTTTTATGCATGTTTGAGAAAGCCTTTAAACTCCATGGAAACGATTCAGCTGTGCAAAATGCCTGGGTGGACCTAGTCCCGCCTCCGAGACAAAGCTCCTCCTCAGAGCTGCAGATTCCAACCTTCTGAGCTTCACGGAGCAGCCCTCCCAAATGACTTCCCCACTGCAACTACCCTACTAGCTCCTTCAGACTAGCCAGCAGCAATTAGCAAACACCTGATGGAACTTTGCTCATTATGCTGACTTCTTCTCAGAGCAACGGTTGTAAAAACATTGTTCAAGGGTTTACAGAGGAGCCATGTTGTGATGAGCTCCTGAAGGCAGAGTTTCAGAAAAACCAGGAGTTTCTTAAAGAGACAGAGGCCCAATTTCAAGGTGTTAATTTACAATGTAAAATTTCTTTGAAGTCATTTTTGGTATATACAACCCTTTTTAACAAGTGATGGTAACATAGTTATTTGATTGTGCTATAAAGTGACAATATGTGACTGGAGAATAGTGCAATACCGTGCCTTTAATAACTAACATACATGAAAACTCATCAAGTTTGTCCAACGTTGTTAGATAACCTGATAAACGATGCAATCATAAATGTAAGTTGTATGCTGTGAGCACAGTCTATCTGTGTTTACCCTGCTGACCACTAAGAGTCCGAGCGCCGTAGAAATGAGTGCTTCATCTATTTCTCTGTAGTTATGGGCCGGCCTTCGATTCACTGTGCCGAGACTGACAGACGCTAATGATGTTGTCCAGTTTCAGCTCCAAATACGAAGGTAGGTTGATACTGTCTGATGGGGTTCATTTTCATCATTCCATCCGATAGCAAAAGGCAAGAGTGTTTTCTAAGGCTTATTTAGTCAGTGCCAGTGTTTAGTCCGCTCCAGTATTTAGTCCGTCCCAGTATTTTTTGTGTGTCCATACAGACCCATTGGTTGTTAATAAATGGGTCAGTTCTTCTCATACCTCTTGTTGTTAACTATTGTTCTCTTTGAGTAATATCACATGATCAAGCCTTTTCTAACATTGCACACTTCAAAAAAAGTAATAAAAATATGTATGATTCGTGCTGATATCGTATCGGGTCAATATTCGTATCGGCCAATACTCAAATCTGCAATACCAGTATCATATTGGAAGCAGTCATATAAGGAGCCTCGGGAGTCATGCTTTCAAAGTTAAGTTCATTTAATTTTCTCTCCGAAGTTGGAGTTGATTAAGAACATGCTAATCATGAAGTTTTTCTGTCTTTGTTGCAGTAAAAACTTCAATAACTCTGACAGTAACGAGGTTCTGCTGGAGGTGCAGGTTGCTGCCAAGGCTGAGGTGATCCTGCAGGGGTAAAGCTTCATCACCAGCCTTACAGCATAACCTTTCACTATGTTTCAAATGGTAATGATTGGGCCTGCAGCTGAGACGTGACTGTGGCTCTTGCAGTGTTTCTCGGCCAGACAAAGTCATCTTCCCTCCTCCCAACTGGAGCGCCCGTCAGAGCCTGGGGGAGGAGCAGGACGTCGGCCCCGAGCTCCAGCAGGTTTATGAGGTTTGACGTGATTTATGGCTCTTATTCTTAGCTCTTCTGAGTCCGCCAGCTGTGTTGTGATTTCAAGGAAGAAGATGTTTAGAAATTCGGATGTCGAAACTTGTCCTCTCACAGTTGGTGAACAATGGCCCCAGTGTGGTGAGCCGCACGACGTTAGAGGTGAGATGTCCCCTGAGGGCCCAGGGCCACGCTCTGCTCTACCCCATGGAGGTGATCACTGTGGGCCCACTCAGCTGCTCCTCCAAAACAACCTTCAATGCTCTGAAACTCAAGGTTAGGACACACACATCTGCCTATAGGCACGTTGCATGTTAATGTTTCTATATTGTTGTTTCATGCATGGAGGGCAAAATGACTGACCTGTTGAAACTGGGAGATGTAGGTATTAATAATTTAGTACAGTGCGCCACAAAATAATGCAAAAAAAAAAAAAACTGTTTAACAACAATTCCAAACCACTGATATTTTTTATTTTTCTCACTGTCTGTGTCGGCTATACACACACACACACACACACGCACACACACACACACACACACACACACACACACACACACACACACACACACACACACACCTGTCGCCATAGCAACTGACTGACAACAGCTCCTCTAGTGTAACAGATTTCAACACCAAAAGCCACACAAATATTTTCCACACAAAGAGGCCATTACAGTATTTTTTCAGGTTTGATGTTTATTCTGTGATTATTAATAAGTGATCGTCTGAACCCAGCGGTGGTTGATCAGCTAGTTTAAGCACCTGCTCTACTGATGATCTGTCAGAGAGTTGGTGTGTGGATTGCCTGTTTTTTTTAATGGAATCAAAACACACCAAATTCCACGCCACATCTACATGTTAAAGTTTTCAAAGTCAAGCTAGCATAACTGACCTATTTACCCCCCTCATTATTTTTGTTTAATTAAAACTTTTCCCTGACCTTGTTACCTAGTTGTTGTAGTGTTGACAATTAGTAACAAAGCACTGCGTCCCTTTTCCATTTATATACCCGCCGTATATTTACGATTTAGCGCATCATGTTGACAAAATGACAGCTTAAAACCAATAGCAGTCAGTTTTTTGAGCCTTTTTCAGGATTTTGTGTGTGTGGGATCACATTGCAAAGTCTCTATAGAGGCAAGAGTTGTTGTGGCTAATGAACATGACATCACATTTGCTAACAAGTCTGCCCATCTATGCAGCTTCAGGCTCCAGCGTCAGAAAGTTCTGCATTGTTAAAGTCCAGCACTGAGCATTACATCTGGAGGAGGGAGATCAGGGATCCTCTGGCTGAACACGGAAACCTGGTGAGACAATCCAGGAATGAAGGATGGGTTTGCAAATTAAATTTATAACAATAATAATAATCATACATTTTATTTGAAGGTTCCTTTCAAGTCACTCAAGGTCACAAACAAGAAATACAGAACAGCAAAAGATAAAATATAAAACAATAATTTAATTCAGTTTATTTATTTAGCGCCAATCATAGCAAATGTTGTGTCAAGGCGCTTTACAAAAATATATTCGAATTGAATTTCAGTTCAGTGACACATTCATCAAAATTGATTTAATGATCAAACAGTACAGGATGTTCCATTGTGTTGTTTTCAAATCTGACTTGATATAATTACTAACTGCTTAGATAAGTGTGATACACTAACTGTATGACTGTGTATGTGTGCGTGCGTGCGTGTGTGTGTGTGTGTGTGTGTGGGGGGGTGTGTGTGTGTGCGTGCGTGTGTGTGCGTGCCAGTAATTAAGTTTGTATGTGTGTGTTTGTGTATTGTGTAAAGCAAAATGTTGAGTTACATATTCTGTTTTAAAATGTTAAAGGACTGCAGAGGTGAATCATCTTATGCTATAATCCGGTGCAGCACATCCAATGGTGTCATTTATGATCAAGCTATACATGGTCCCTTTGTAAATAAAGTTTATCACTGTTTATTAATCAAAGTACATTAAGACTTTTCTGCACAATTTCATAAAAAGGCAGATATCAATAAAATTGAATACAATTAATGGTATAACAGAAAAAAATTCAACAAAATAAACAAATCAGAGATAGTGAGTTTTGATGTTAGAGTAAACTTTACTCGTCACAAAGGCCCTCTCATAAAGTCACTCCACTGGGTGTTCAGTCCCAGTTTGTCATGTTGCTGTTGTTTATTACATGGTGGTTCTGCTGACAGCAGTCGGTCCACCCAAATAACCCAACAACATGGTGCTGGAGGTTCCTCCCTCCACTCATATGTTTAAACCTTAATGAGGTTATCTCTCTTGAGAGAGGAAGTGGGAGCAGATATGATGAGTCCAGGCTAACGTCTCCCCCTGCCAGCTGTAATTGTTTATGAAACGACCTTATTTAGCTCAGTGATTTATGCGACTTGCGTCAGTGACCGGAATGTTTGACAGCTCATCCCTGTTATTCACAAGAGGCCTTTTGAAAAGAGAGAATCCGGCCACATGAAGACGCTCTCTCACTATTTGAACACTGTACTTTCAGTCACTTTTCAGCCAGGAGTTTACAGCTCTGCTTCCAAAATTATTCACACCCCTAAAATATTTTTGTGTTTTGTTACATTACAGCCATACACTTTAAGTGGTAGTGTTATGTAAAACTGACATTTTGAGCTTCACATCATGTTATCATGCTATTCCCTCATCAAAAACATACCTGGGGTGTTGCCTTGATTCTTTCATGCATGTTTGAGAAATATTTTAATCTCCATGGCAGCTGTGCAAAAATGCCTGGATGGACCTAGCCCTGCCTTTGAGGACAAAGCTGCAGTCTCTGAGTTTCACTCAGCTCCTTCAGACTAGTGAGCAGCAATTAGCAAACAGTTGGTGGAACTGCACATCAGCTCCTATAATGAGCTCCTTATAGGAGCTACTTCTCAGTGAAACGCTGGTGAAACGTTGTGAAAGTGTTAATAGAGGAGCCATGTTGTAAAGACTTCCTGAAGGCTGAGATTCAGAAAGAGCAGGAGTTTCTTAAAGAGACAGATGCCCAATTTCAAGGAGTTAAATTACATAGTAAGTTATAAGTGCTACCTTAAGTTATATAAACTTAAGGTAGCACTTGATTTTGCAACAAAACGTAAGAAAATACATAATACTACCTCTTTAGAGTTGTTTTTTTATTTTGTAAAAGAAAAAAAAAACAGCAAGACTTCACTTTTGGGTAAAACTCTGTGAAGTGGTGAATGAAGAATATATAGGACAGTTTTTGTATATTTAAACATGCTGGTGTGAATTTTCAAGTCCATTGTGTCTGTTTTAGAGGTTAAGTAGAAGAAGAAAACATGTAATGTTGACCTCTGACCTCCTGCAGACATGCGGCTCAGTGGAATGCTGGAAGCTGCACTGTGATGTGAAACGACTGGAAAAAGGCAGCAGTGTCATCCTGACTGTACGCTCCAGACTCTGGGCTGAGACCTTCATGGAGGTGAGGCTGACAGGCTGACAGACTGAATTTCTGGTTAAAACATGTCTGTTTTTCATTCAGTGAGTAGAGAATCCAGAATTTTTACTTAAGTAAGAGTACAGCATAGTAAAAATACTCCTGAAAGTATATTTATTTTTCCAAAAAAGATACTCAAGTAAATGTAACTGAGCAGTAGTGCTCAGAGGGTGGAGCCCTGATGCTCGTGTACATAAAGTTCAGTAAAAGTGCAGAACTCTGCTTGAAGCCAACCATTTGCTCATATCTCCCCCTTGTGGAGGTTTGTGATTACAGAATATGAAGAATTTTGTAATAATTTCACACAGCAGCTCAAATATCAGCAGTCTGTGAAGTATATTTATGAAGTCACACTAGATATTCATATTTTATTTTATTTTTTTTATGTAAGAGCCATGAACCCTGTCTTGGTGCTGCATGTTATCCCGTCTGTTTGCTCGTCCCCAGCACCCATACAAGCAGCACATCCTGGAGTGTTCAGTCCAGTATGAAGTGAACAAGATGCCATACTCTATTCCTCTCAAATTCAAGTCATCTGGGTCAAAGAAGGTAACTTCCTGAAGTTTGTGTCATTCTGAGTGTTATTCTACTGTACATGTGGATGTCAGTGTGACGGTGTGACGGTGTTGCTGTTGGCCAGGTGGTGGCGTCTGTGACGTGGAGCAAGCCGGACAATCAGTTCTCAGTTCCAGTGTGGATCATCATCCTGGCTGTTTTAGCTGGGCTGCTGCTGCTGGCGGTGCTCATATATCTACTGTACAAGGTAGAATGGGCTGATGGAGACACAACCCAGACACAACCCAACATCCTCCACTTATTACTTGCATTTTAACTTAACCACATAAAAACCCACTGAGATCAACAACTCTTTCATAAGGCTGACTTGGCCAAGAGAGGCAGCAGCACACGACATAGTGGACAAGACAAATGGACAACAAAAATAAACATTTAGAATATTTAAGTGCATTTGACAGTAAGGTGTAGTAGCCATTAGAATAACAAAAGTAATTAAAGCAGTGAAAACTTAAGATTTAAAATTGAGCACTGTTAAAAGAATTTCCATTGTTGATTTCTTAAAATAGAGCGGGAAGCGTTCAGTGGAGCAAGTTCTATCGGTTTCTGTTCAGATTGCAATGATTCTAATCAAAGAAGGCAAAGAAACTGAAATCGTCTTCCCCTTTTTCCTTCACACATGAGGAACATATATATATATATATATATATATATATATATATATATATATATATATATATATATATATATATATATATATATATATATATATATATATATATATATATATACAATAAGAGCTTTACATTCAGGGAAGGCATGCCAGCTTTAGTTTACAGTTCCTGGTTGGTACATCAATACATTGATGTTGCATTAAATTGTCATTATTTACAAAATCATGCATCGTTGGCACTTTTAATGGACTTTTAATGCAACTTTGCATTAAAAGTGTCATTATTTACCGAATGAAACAGCTGACATAGACATTCATAAGGACTCGTTCATGTTCATGGCAGGTGTTATGTCAGTCTTATGCACACCCCTTCAAATAGTGTTACAGAGCATTTAGATATTGAATAAGAGGGGTCCCAAGATTGAACCTTGGGGTACCACATATATGACTTTAGTCCACTTCAAGAGAAGTTATGTATTGACACAGTTATGTAATGACATATTCTTTATGACAGACTTGAACCAATTGAATACTGAACCAGATCCTACCCAACTTTTAAGGTCATTTCAGTAATATGTCAACAGTGTCCAATGCTGCACTGAGGTCCAACAGCACCAGCACTGTGGTTCTTCCACAGTCTGTATTTATATGGATGTCATTGAACACTTTGACAAGAGCGGCCTTGGCTCTGTGGTGAGCATAGAAACCAGACAGGAGGACAAACTATAACTCCTGAGAGGAAAGACACAGAGGCAAAAAGTTGATGTGAAACAAGACTTAACAGTCAAATGCTGACATCATTTAAGTTCCAACGCCTGAAAACAGGAAGTGTAATGTTTTACTTTAAAAGGTTCGTAGTTGACCCCCTTCACCTAAAAACATTTAACTGTGCTCATCGAAAGAAGACAAGTACAGTACTGAGAGGTTTCAAAAGCTGCGGGGCAGTGCCATCTTGGTGTAGTCTATTCCCAGACCACGGCCGTACATGTGCACACATATATCTTCTGAGCTGCACCAAATTGAAAATGATGAATATTAATTCAACTCCTAAAAGATATGTAAGGAAATATTTAGTGGGTGTGGCCACAGTGCTCCTTAGAAACAAAAAATATTATCCCCAAGCGATGTTTGGGGATAATATTTGTTTGTTTGTTTGCTGTTACAGATGTTTACACATCCGTAACTTCTCAGAACCCACTAAAACATCCCATGGAGGCATGATACAAACCCCACAGGAAGTTGGCCATTTTGGTCCAAAGCCACCATTTTGTACCTTTTACCATTGTTGTATCTGATCGAAGTCCTCCTACAGATTTGGTCTTAGACTTCAAAATCAGCTAGTGTAGTCTTAAGGGGTTGGGGAACAATGCTTTTAACTTCACATCAAATCATGTGGGCGTGGCCAAGCCTTGGCATCGACTTCTGAAATGTCTTCTTTTCATGTTCTGCCTGGGGCTTCTGGGAGGCTTTCACTGACCCATGAAAATGCTCGGGTTTTACAGGGGACCAATAGGCATACTGGAACTGACAGGTGAATGCACAGTGCCCTTACAATTTGTCTATAATGCAGGGTCAGCTCTGGTTGGGACAGAAATGCATCTTAAACCTGCAGGACTGTAGAGCTCAAGGAGAAGGGTTGGAGACTGCTGATTTAGATGGTACTTTTTTGAATATGTCATCAGTGTATATTAACTAATATTAATAACTGCATGAGTGCTGGTTGTGTCACAGAACCATAAAAGTTTTCTTCCAGAAACTTTATTACCTCTTAGTAAACTATAAATAATGAACTTTGAGTATTTACTGAGTTGTTCTGTGTTTACTATGCAGAACAGCACCTTCTCTAGGTTTGGGGAAATTTCAGACACTGCAAAAAACAAAAATAACATAAATAAGGTGTTTATGACTTCAGTTCATTGCCTAATAATACCTTTAATTTCTTGAAGGCTATTATTACAAACTCAACTCCAACCACTTCCGATCTTAATGGTGCCAAAGTGGACTGCATCCCACTAATGTCACTTGATGCATTTTCAACACGTACCAACATTCCTTGTATGTAGGGTTGACCAAACCATATTTTCATATAGTACATGTAATTTAGTCATTCTAATTTGGGACACAATATTTATTCAAACCTCTGGCAACCCAAACATTCAGAGATATTCTGAAGTTAGTTCATTGCTTATGTGACCTCTTCACCTTTCCTTCCAGATGGGCTTCTTCAAAAGGTCAGATCCCTACGGAACAACCATGGAGAAGGCCCACCTCAAACCCCAAGCGTCCTCTGAAGCTTAGATTGAAGAAGGGGTTTCTCCTTCTTATTCCAAAGAACTGGAAAAGATCGCTGCCTTCTCAAGCGAGGGAAGGAACTCACTGATCGTAAGCTAGCACCCCATTCATGCAGGGTCATTTATGGGTGCTGTATCACTGGAATAATGTTAACCTGGTGCTGCACTAAAATACCAAAGAAGAGGAGATGACTGGGGCCGCGCAGCTAAAGAAGCATTGCTGTTTTGGACACCAGTTTGGACGGTCATGTCCTAATCGGACACTCAGGCTTGACGAAAAGGCTAATCTTATGCAAACCAAATAAAACAAATGCATCTCCAACAAACAGCACTAAAGTTCCAGCTTTGCTTCTTTCCAAAAATGTTGACTTTTTAAGCCAAGCTTGGCCCTCGTGTTTGATATCTGTTGAAATTCCTGCTTTTTATTGATCTGATCACCACTTGTTATTTATGGCACAGTGATTTTTGTTGAATGTTACTCTGTACTGTCTGCAGGGAACACCTGATCAAACTGCAACGTCTGACTTGAATCTTTCCTCTCCCATATTGGGAGGTTTTATGTCTGTATGTATGTATTCATTCACTGTGTTGACCTTATTGGTGTTGTGGCTCCGAATAAAGCTTAATTTTGTATAATCATCTAAAATGGGTCTCATGATTTTCAGCTGTGAGGAAACAGAGGAGTACAAGCTGCTCAAAGGGGTGGTGGAGAAACTCTAGGCTGGATGACTGCAGGGTGTCCAATATGATGCTGCTCCGCTTCTTTGCAGATGATGTGATGATTTCAGTGAGTGATCCGGATTTTGAATTGGAGCAGACTCTTGCTAACAGTGAGAATGCTGGTCTGTAGACCAGAAGGTCTTAAGGAAAAAATGAGCAGAGGTGGATATTTAACATATAATTTTCTTACAGCTGCGGTATGTAACATTTTATGTTTGTTGAAACTGTCACTATCATGACAGTATAGTCTGAAACAGATAATCAGACAAAAAATTGAGCTCCTCCACCTTTTCCAGTGCTAACTAAAAATGACCAATCAGAGCCAGGAGGCGGGTCTTAGTGCTGTCAATCACAATATCTTGTGGCACTGCTCATCTTCCCTCTCCTTCCCACGCTTGATCTCTGTTACACTACAGCTAGAACACCCTGTTGTGAATGCTAATGCTAGTTAGCATAGCCAATGATGACTGCAAATAAACTGTCTTTTCTGTTTTGCCACCATTACTACATTTAGCAGCATTGATTGATTGTGCTAAACCCCTCCTCCTGGCTCTGATTGGCTGTTTTTGGTTGGGAGTGGTGCTTTTCTTCGGATGACAATCGTAGCTCAGGGAGGAGGTGGACGACAATCTTTTCACAGATTATCTGTCTCATAATACGAAGAAACAGTTTTAACAAATATGTAAAATAATAAAAAAAATATTTATAAAAGTTACATACTGCAGCTTTAATTGCTCATCTTAAACATTTATCATTCAAATTTTCTGAGAAACTGAATTTTGGCTGGCTGCACATACAGCATTGCCTAAACATGCAGTTTTTGTAGAGCAGTGGTCTTTTGTAGCTTTACCTCCTTGCATAGGATTACGAGAACTGTCTGCAGGAAGCTGTCAGGTCAGCAGTCGCCTCCCAAATGCCTCATATCGAATGTATCCAGGAAGAACCATCCTATGGGAAAAGCACTATTGACTTAACAGTGAATAAAAGTCAATATTTTAGAGTCAGCACCAAGCAATCATCTAAGGTACTGATCTTCATGGTACTAATTAGGTCAGTTTTCCTGTAGTTTATAGTTGGTGCTTTGCACTACCCTAAGTTAAATAGATCAACACTAAGGAGTTGACATACACTGAGGTACAAATATGTGACTTTTTAAAAATACTTTAAGAACCACTGAGATAGTAAAATGAGTTTTACATATTTGTGGACTGAAATGTTAATGAGAAAGGAAACAATCAGCAACTTTAGTTGACCCATTTTTAATCTTTACTAATATATGAAGCTTGTTCAACATGAATGAGCCAAATGCCTTTTGGCCACAATGACAAACGTCCAGAAGTATGTTGGTAGAAGTGCAATGTTTTGTTGCTAATGGTACTGGTCCATTTTATTTAAGTAGATACAATGATGACTCAAACTTTTACAAAGCAAAATAACAAATTAGAAAATAGAAAAAAATTCAAACACATTTTTAAGCAAATTCCCTATGTGTTATATAAGTCCACCCAACAAAGCATTAGTTCCAAAAAATATATTAAAAGCCAATAATTATTGTGACATTCATGGTAAGTTTGAGTGCGTATAAACTTCTAATCACACCTGCAATGTTTTACAGTGTAATGTTGAAAGACAAATTGCTATTTTCAGCTTTGCATCAGACAACACTGGATTAATAGGGAGGAAGATGAGAGCTACTTCCTGTTTCTGACCTCACTTCTGTCTGGATCTGAAGAAGAGACGGTGGAGATCGCTTCATGATGCAGAACATCAATCATGAATGAATATCGATAAATCTCTAATATGTTTTCAGGTTCGCAGAACTTCTGCTATAATATTAATCCAGGTCTTGGACCATCCTGCTGCAGCTCATATGGTGGCTCTTACATTACTGCTGAGTGTATACATGTGGCGGTCAGCTGAATGCTGCTGACTGTCACTTCCTGCAACTCTAGTGTTTCTGTTTTTGCTCTCCTGCTCCTCTCTCTCCCTGTGTGCAGACCTGCAGTGTATAAAAGCCTCTGTGCTGAGGTTGCTGCTCTGCAGAGGAAAACTAAAGGATCCAGAGGAACCAGAGAAGCGTTTGTCATTTTCTAGCTGTGAGTAACACACGTCATAGTTTATACAGTTAGATAAAGTAGAGCTTAATATTTATGCATACTGAACATGCATGCTGCTTCCTTTGAGTTTGCAGTGGCAGATGATTCAGCATTTTTTCTGTCCTTGTTTTGAACTGTAAAAAGACAAACAAACTTACTGTATAGTGGACACTGATCTTTAATACAACCTTGATTTTTGACAGGGTAGTAGATAAATTATATTTAGTAAATTTTTATGACTGGTTCTTCAAAGTGTGGGACTGATTTGGTATTTTGGGGGTGTGGTTATACGAGATTCCAACCCCCAGTTGTTTGTCCTGCAGAGATTGATCTGTTTAAACCCTGGGTGATCCTATTTGATGCCTCCTATTCAGAAACCAAATACCTCGGCTTTTGCCCTTTTGCTTTTTGTCTGCTGTGCGCTGAATCAGATATTAGTTTTTGAAATCTGTCTATGCGGCAGACTCCTCATAAACAACAAACCAGAAGACATCTGAAGACATGTTTAGCTAGTGATCTAATGTGTTTTTCTTTGCAGGCCCAGAAAACCCACATTTATCCAGTAACCATGGCTAGAAACCTGCTAAAGAATCCCAGTGGAAATGGTGAGATGTCTTTTTGTTTCTTCTCTTATGCAGTTCCAAACTGAATCAATAATGTATATAGGAGACAACACTAGACTATAAAGGGTTGTGGTGACACAGACATTTAGAGTTATGTATCATTAGCATAAGCATAGTAAGATATATTGTACTGTAGTCCCTACAT
Organism: Poecilia mexicana; assembly: GCF_051168715.1. Classification (NCBI taxonomy): domain Eukaryota; kingdom Metazoa; phylum Chordata; class Actinopteri; order Cyprinodontiformes; family Poeciliidae; genus Poecilia; species Poecilia mexicana. The sequence goes on from NW_028263374.1 coordinate 1,737,820, forward strand.
GGAAAAGACCCAAGAACAGAGCCTTTAGGAACTACAGTTTATAAGCTTTATACAACACAGTGTCATGGTTGACAGGGTGAACCTTTTGGTGTGTCGAGTTTTAAAGAGTTTTCACTACATGTGATGTATATTTCTTTAAAAGTAAATATACAAATCTGATACTTTGCAGTTTTAGCAGAAGTTTCAATTTTCACTTCCAGAGTGACACAATGTCACAAAATTCCCCCAGATATCAGGATAGTCTAAAGATGAAGCATACTATCAATTATCATCAGTCAATGTGTTTAATGAGAGTTAAACATCATATAGCATCAACATCATGAGCACTGTACAAGATTTATCATTTAGAAGTAAATGATACCCTGTCAAAAATCAAGGTTGTATTAAAGATCAGTGTCCACTATACAGTAAGTTTGTTTGTCTTTTTACAGTTCAAAACAAGGACAGAAAAAATGCTGAATCATCTGCCACTGCAAACTCAAAGGAAGCAGTATGCATGATCAGTATGCATACAGATGTACAGATTTAGTATTGTACATATTGTATGTCTTTAGCTTTGAGCTAAAGAACTAATAATTAAAAATATATATATTTTAAGTTTTTGTCTTAGTCATCAACAGCTGACCAATTAACCCACAAAGCAATTTGAATTAGTGAGTGAAATTTACTCTGAGGAATGTGACGTGCTGGTTGTGCCTAATGTGTGGTCAAACCTCCAAAACATACATGTTTTAAATAACCTCCTTACATGACAGCCAATTGTATTTTGACTGAAAGTGAACGAGTGAGCTCTGGTGTTTTGAGATTGAAAAATTAATTCTGTATTTAGAGATAAGCTACATAGTGCTACAATTAGCCATCTGAGACTGAATTTCCCTCCTAGAGCAGCTGGAATCCTGGGAGCTGACAGAAAACGGTGGGAACCAGTGGAAAGTGGAGGACATGCCAGGAGACTGTGGCCATGACTTCTGCAATGAAGAAGTGACCAAATATTTTGTGACTTCCTTTGAGTGAGTGGTTGTTACCATTTGTGTCATAGTATAAGACAATTAAATCACATGTAAATAAGCCTGTTATGCTACCATTCAGACCTGCCTGTCTTTAGCACCAGCTTTCATACCACTAATGTCTCATGCACCACCTGAACTCTGTTTCTATAATTCTCGTCAGCGGGGGACACACTTTCACTAATCTGCAAATGCACTCATAGCAGAGCTATTTTTTTCGCTAAGTGTTTTAGCACTTTTACTAACTTTGAAAATGTTTAGCGTTCTTAGCTTCCCTTGAATTCATTTTTCTGGATAAGAAAATTTACTTAGCCGTTTTCTAAACTTTCAGTTGAAAGTTTGAAATCTGTGTTGAAGTTTTGATTGTCGACTATTTTTTAAGTAGTTAGAAGTTAATTCACATACTCTTCCTTTGAAGTGGGTGACAACAGTTTGTGCAGCACTTCCATTTTTTTCCTCAAGTTTTATTTTGTCCAATAACTTTATTTCAAAGAAGAAACAAACAGGAACAAAATAAAACACAGGCAGCAGAATCCAAGACATAAACATGAATACAATACCAATGAGTAATATAGAACATGTAAATTATAATGTCAAAATTAAATTAGTACTCAAGAGTTGTAGTCTTTCAATGGCAGCTATAATTTGAATGAAAGTTAGTGCTTTAACATGGGCTTCTGTGTTGGTGTTATGCTTTAGTGTCAGCAGAACTCATGTTTATGATTACTTCATTAAGGTTAGAGCAACTAACGCTTGAGTTAGCAGTGCACACCACTGAATCTGATTTAGCTAACTGCTAACAATCGTCCTCATGCATTATCCTAGACTTTGCCTAAAACGGCAGGTGATCGACCTGATAGAGGAGGGTTACAGCCCAGAGCAGCTGGATGCTCAGCCTCCTGTCACAGTGAAAGACTGGTAAGGCTTGAACATACAGGTAAGACTGACGCTTTGCATCAGGATGCATTCACACCAGCTGTTTAGTCTGCTTTAATCAAATTCTAATTAATTTGTCAATAAAGTCTGGTTTGCTTGGCGAGGTGTGAATGCTCAATCCAACTCTGATGCAGACCAAAAATAAAACAAACTCTGCTCCGCCTAAAAACCTCGGTCTGGATTTTGAATGCATATGTGGATGCAAGTGGACTAGTGACGGATCCAAAAGCAGGAAGCAAACTATAGCGCAGGGCATTCTGGGTCTGGAATAAATGCAACTGTCCAGCATCAGCTTTATACCAAAGGCTAGAAAAATCCTACAACTGTTAAAATCTTAATTTTGATTAACTTTTGTGAAGAAGGAAGTTGTGCTGGTTTTTTTATGAGGTTTTTGTGTTGTTTCCCTCAGTAGATCTTGGTACAGCGCCACCACAGGAGAGGAGGTTTTTCAATTAATCTGGATCAATTGACAGAGTCCAATATGAAAGTGAGCCATACCAGCTGAAAATGAAGCAAATATTACTATTTTAGTCCCAAATCAAAACGAGTCTACCGGACTGTCAGGTGTGGAAACACACTTGGTGAGGTGAGCTGCTGGTTACAGTAGCTGTGTTTTCATTAGAAATATACTCAAAACGCACTTGTGAAACTTACTGCGAAATAAGAAATCCAGTTGAATACCGATGGATCTTCATCTATCTGGAGTCGGGTCGTGGAGGCAGCAGCCTAAACTGAGAGACATGGACTTTCCTCTCCCCAGCCACTTGGTCAGCTCTTCCTGGGGAATCCCAAGGCATTCCCAGTTCATCCCAGAAACAGAGTCGTAGTCTGGACTTCTTCTGGATCTCCTTCTGGTGGGATGTTCCCTAAACATCTCACCAGCGCGTTGTTCAAGAGGCTGGTGAGATGGCTTTGAGAGCCCTGCTAGATTCAGCTGCACATTGTCCAATGAGGCCAGAGACCACAGATAAACACTTTGCTGCTGCATACAAACTGGAAAAAAGTGTTTCCATTTCAATTTTGAAAAATATGCACGTCAATATGGTTAAAAAGCATGATTCCCCCCCGCCCCCCAAGTTGTTAAGTGCTCATTAAGCAAATATATTTTTGTAATTCTAATTCACATAATTTTATCATCAGTGGAAACACAGCTTGTGATGTCATCCTGCAGGTTCTGTGGCAGGACCGACTGCGGCTGCACCTATCAGATGACATCCTGTCTGCTGGATGAGAATCAAGAGGTTCTGCAGGAATATATTCATGATCCGGAGACTCTGGACCCCGAGGCAGACTGCTCATGGAGACAGGTTTTCAGATGCTTTGGTCTCTAATAGAAAAATAACACTAACACATCCTGCAGAGAAGACATTATCCAACCAGCAGTCCGCTTTCCCTTCCCTTGTTCATCTCCAGGTCACTCATACGTTTTCTGACTACGGCCCTGGAATGCGTTTCATCTCATTCGAACATGGAGGACGTGACACCAGCTACTGGGAAGGTTGGTTTGGAGTTCGGGTCACTGGGAGCTCTGTGACGGTTGAAGTCTGAACCAGAGGAGAAACAAGAAGAGGAGAATGGAAACAAGAATAGCCAAGAATAAAATATTAAATTATTCATCTTAGTTTATTTTAAATACCGTAGCCATTGCAGTATTTCCAAAGCAGCTGTTTGAAATCTTGAGGTTTAACCTGGTGCTGCTTTTGGTTCAAGAAACGAACGTTCACACAAATAGGCACCTTCACTTTATTAACCTTTATATATTCGACCCACAGCTTGCTGGACTAACTTTAAATTAGCCTCTAGCTACTCTTTACACTAATCAGCAATCCTTCAAATATTAATCACAGTAATAAAATAAACTATTGTGTGCAATCCAGAATGTGTTGACGTGTACTGGTGGTTTATTTTTCATGGCATTGAACTACTTCCAGCCACATGGACTTCAGTAGGATTTTATGTGTTGGACCAACACAAAATAGAGCTCAACTGTGAGAAAGAAGACAAATGACGTTAACATGAAATGAAGACTCCCGCAGCACTGAAAGCGCATGTAGCGGCATGTTGCTAACAGCTAATGAGAAAAAGAGCATCAACTGTGGCAACTTTTCTTTTTATTTTCTTATGTTTACATGGTGGAGTGGAGAAATAAACAACCGAACAGATGGGAATCTGAGCTCACACACATCACACCCAAAGGTAGTTTAACGAGCCAAATTTACCCAATAGTAATAATGTAATAGGATATATAGTCAGAATTCTAATTGACAATATTTCTGTTCTGCTCCCTCATTAAATGAAAAGGATACAATTTAAAATATAAACTGAATTTGTGAAATGAAGATTAGATTCAGATTGTGCTGACTGTAATTTTTGTAACTCACGTTGAGCGTTTTCAAACATTCTTTATTTTGTGTGCGGTTGTTAGTGGGTTTGGAAATTACTTTAATCTGAATATATTCATTTTTCTATATTAGACATCAAAATTTGCATTTATGTAAATAACTGGAGTTTAATTGCAATATATTTTATTAAAAAATGTCAACTTCTTGAAATAGGCCCTATAAAAATGATCACAGACAAGTTGATTTGAGAGGAATTTTACTTTCTTTTTTTTTTTTACATTTTGAAATATTCAGATTAATGTAGCCCTGTATTACTTAGTGCATTTTCAACTTGAATAAACTTCAGAGAACATGTGATATAACCAGTTATACGGTTGTAATTAGTGAAGCTGGGAACACACTACTTCGCAGATTTTGAAAAAACCTGGAGTTTACACCAAGAAAGGTGTCAGCAATTTTTTGAGAACAAAAAAATTGCTGACAATTTTTCAGCAATTGAAAAATTGCTGAAAAATTTTCCCAGTTAAAGGCATAATCTAGGGATTATGCTTTTAACTGGACCTTTCATTACAATACAGAGAACATTTTTGAGCATGTTTTATGTTATAGTTAGTATTTGGATTTTAATTATACTTTGCAAAAAAAATTCTGAAAACATGTTTTCATTTCCAAAATACTCCTATCAAATCATCTAAAATGTTATCAAGAAACAAAGTTAATAAAATATCACAAATTAGAACAAACTTTAGTTTTTCATTAAATCAATTTTTTATAACACAACATAGGTACAACAGCAAATATTAATCTTTATAGTACAAAGTTTATAACAACACATGTCAATCAAATAGTGAAAATGTTTTTGAAACATTTAAGGTTTTACAGCCTTTGGCTGTTAGAACTTTGCAGACAGTAGTTCATATTCTCAGGAATCTGACGACATCACTTTCTGATTCCAAACTAAAACTGAAATGTAACCTGGAAGCATCAGTCTGGTTTCATAGAGCATCAAAAGTAGAAACTCAGAGAGGTAAAGGTCTTTCTGCTTTAAGTAATGTCACATCAAATTATTAACCTGATCTTAAATAATTTGATAACTATTTAAAAGAAAATCTAAATTCTGCAAAAAATACTCTGTGGCTTTAAGCTGCACGTTTGCATCGACAGGCTTTAATACAGTCAGAAATAAAAACTACCTTCTTTGATAACAAAATGAAACAGAAAATTACTTTTACATTACTGTTGAAACTTCTGATAGAGTTAACACAACCTGCCCACCCATGACTCGAACAGATATACAGGTTTAGACAACGGCTGGAATCTAATGTGAATAGAATATATGCTTCCAATTACTTTTATAATTTAATTAAAATTCAAATAAGCTGCTATGCAATAGTTGTGTACATGGAAATGTACTTGTTTCTCCACATAATGTGAAGAAGTTAAGAATGAAACAGCAGCACATTAATGAAAATGAAGGAACAGGATGAAGAAAACCAGAACCATTTATAAAACTGTTTATAAAACATCAGCAATAAAGATTCTGCACCTTTAAGATGTGTATCAGGAATAAGCTCCAGCAGTGATTTTATCTGTAACAGTTCAAGGAAGTGCAAAGGTTGTGTCTTTTTGGGTAGAATAACAGAAACTGATCCACGTGGAAGGCGGAAGCGTAGCTGTTGCTGTTATTCTCCTTGGGACTGCATCTGTTTACAGAAGGCCTCAAACTGCTGCTGCTCCAACTCTGTCATCACTTTGTTCAATGCATATATCTGAAAATAAGAGAAGCAGAAATAAGCAGGAGTAAAAAAAAAAGCAAAAAGCCCAGAAGACCAACCAAAACACCATTTGAGTATCTACAGTTTAGATTTGCAGTGAGGATGGGATACCTCTGCTCTCTGTCGCTGTTTGGCCTCCTGCTGTGCAGACTTCTGCTTGGCTCTGTCTCCTCTGGTTGGGGTTGAGTTCAGCTTTGGTTTGTCCTTGCGGCAGGCCGGCTCCATGGCGTCGCTTTAACTCCACCTGAGAAAGTCCAAGAGAGAAACTTTTATCCTGAAAAATCGTGATGTGGGACAGATTGATAAATGTAGTCCAGAGAAGGTTCTACTGTGCCTCCAAAAGTTTTTCCAAATTGCACTGCATTACAAACACTAATATTTCAAATGTTCTTTTGTTTATAATAAATTCTAAAAAGTGTGACGTGCACATATGTTCACCTCCATTTCCTTTAATTTAAGAACAACCAATTGAACTTGAAACTGTGGCTGAGGCTTGTCAATAATCAAATTTTATTTGTATAGCAAGGCTTTTCAAAGTGATTTACATCATAACAAGCAAAAAAACACAGTCATGCAACATAGAATCAACAATCAAAACATTACATTAAGTCAAGTGCCATCATTAAATTCATAATTGATTATGTTTCAAATACAACTCTAAACAGATGGGTTTTTAGTCGAGATTTAAAGGAAGTCATTGTTTCAGCTCTTTTACAGTTTTCTGGAAGTTTGTTCCAAATTCAATGGCCCAGTCAAAAAAAAAAAAAAAGCAGATAAAGACAAAGATGTAGCTCCAGCTAAAGGTGCTTCTACAAAATAAAATCTCACAGGGGTTAATTTATGCACTACTTTAAAATACACTTAAAGTAGCAGATCTAATTGGACAAAGAACTTCAAGGGGTGTGGATACTTTTGAAGGCATTGCACCCGAGCATCAACGCAACGTTTACATAGACTGAAAACCGCCGTTGACAAAGTTCAGGTGCTTTTGGAGCATAACTAATTAATTCGAAGCTAATAAACAGACGTACGTGAAAACGACACGTTCCCATAGCAACACGTTACTCTGAATTCAAACCAGCTACCAATGTTAATGTTAAGTGAGAATATTTAACGGGACAGGTTCCTCTGCGCCTAAATAGTCTTAGTCGTTAAAGTTAGCGTCTTAGTCAGTTCAGCTAACATTAGCCTGCTATCGGTTTGGTTTTACACGCTGACGTCTCAAAAAGTAGCAACATTAACCTTCTGATAATGGTGAACTCACCTGTGAAATGAGCGGAAGTCAAATGAAACAATACAAGGAGGCTTTCATTAGCTTTGAGAATAAAAACTGGTTGTAGGAGGATACTAGCAGACAGACCAGCTATTCTCTGTGTGCCACAAATAAACAAACCCGTGTTCAGCTGAATAAAGCTCAATAGTTCCGGTAAGGAATTTTCTTTACCTTCTTCTTTTTTAGGTTTAATTTCTAAATATTTTGTTTTTCTAACTTTGGAAAGCTAATTTTTTTTTGCTATGAAAATTAACTTATTTATTTTTTATACAGCAAATATAAAGTACTTTGGCATCAAAACGTAGAAAATAAATATTTAGACGTCTGAAAATCACGTCACGGCTGAAATCAGTCTCTTAATTAGCAAACTGGTAAACTGAAGTGTTACAACAAATTTTATTAATATTTGTCAAGGAGGCTTTTTGCCACCAAGTTCCAAAATTTAATTTCCAGATGTACATCTCAGGTAAAACCACCTACCAATAGGTCTGGCCACCAGATGTCGCCCTTGTATTATAAATCGTCTTTGAATCCCAGTCTAATACTTGTATGTGACATGACACATAATAAAAAGAAAATACGGACAAAGGTGTCTAGTGAAATTAACTGAAATTCAGCTCTTGAATTCAGTTTTGAATCAGAAGAGTCAGCTGATAAGCGTGAATCAGACCGGGGTGCATGATGTGCAGACCTCCCTCATGAAGCCTTCTCAGCGCATACATCAGCTGGGTGGTGAGTGAGTGTGATGGTGGTCCGAGAAACATTCATCACTGCTGAAACCAAAACAGCCATCAATGACAACACAGAATAACTAAACACCTTCACATATGAAGTGAGCAAATCGTCCTCTCGTGCCAAACAACCTTACAGCATCTGCTGCGAAGATGGAGGTTTGAAATGAGCTTCTCTTCTCTCCACACCACAGAGAATAATCAAACGGCACACCAAATGGTTTACCTGGATTTCTCGCCCAGTGGCTCCATTTTGGAACAATATTTTCCCAAGAACTGGTGCCGAACTCAGTAGACAACAGCTGGCCATGCTGCCCCAAAATACACTACAGGATAAATGGAAGGAGTCAAACATGCTTTATTTACACTTTATTTTGTTATTGCAAAACCTATTTTTATTTACTTTTCATATTCTGCAGTTCATGCAGTTTCATAAAATCCCCTAACTTCCATTTAAACAAATTGGACAAGCAGTCCACAGAAACCTGGAAATGATGTGTAGCTTCTACATAAAATCAACTTCTCAGTTCACTTGAGTGGCAGCGAGTGAACAAACTGGGAAGTCAGAAAAGTCATCATGGCCGTCGCCACCCAGAGAAAACCCAGCTGAAAGACGTCACGGTGCTAACCACGTCGTTTTGACTGACAAGCCGTTTCTGGGGATTAAAAAAAAGCACAAACAGCCACAGTGATGACTGAATGAGAGCAGCAAAAGACAGGATGAATATTCAACTGGCAGCAATGAGGCAACATAACCAACCTGTTCAGGTTGTGTAGCTCATATGTTACATTTCACTTTCGAAAATGATTTCTTAAAATGATTATTTAGCAGGAAAAACACAGCTATGAATAAGTCACATCCACCTACCCACTTTCCTTCACCCTTGTCCCTCGGTGGGGTCGGGAGGGGTGCTGGTGCCTATCTCTAACTCACGTTCCGGGCGAGAGGCGGGGTACACCCTGGACAGGTCGCCAGTCTGTTGCAGGGCAACACAGAGACACACAGGACAAACAACCATGCACACACACACTCACACCTAGGGGCAATTTGGAAAGGCCAATTAACCTGACAGTCATGTTTTTGGACTGTGGGAGGAAACTGGAGAACCTGGAGAAAACCCATGCATGCACAGGGAGAACATGCAAACTCCATGCAGAGGGACCGGGGCTGGGAATTGAACCCAGAGCCTTCTTGCTGCAAGGTGACAGCTCTACCAACTACGCCACTGTGCAGCCCCCCATCCATTGTAAAAGCAATTAATTTAATAACATTTGGAAGACGGGTGAAGCATAGTATTATTTTATGCTGAGCCTCTTTACTTGTCAGTTATTTGCAACATCTTCCCAGAAATGTTTTGTTTTAGTTTCTTTAGCTTTTTCTACATACCTTTTTCAGTGGTCTTTTTCCAAATAATTAGTGGGAAAATCAAATTGAAAATGGGTTATCCATTTTCAAGAAGCACAAAATGTCTGAGTTTTTGTGCAGTGATTTAAAATGTGTCTTCATGAGATGTGGAAGTAAAGTATCTAAGCCAGAATTGCCAGAAAGCTTCCAGCTTCCTGTTGACCTGCAGCTGAAGCTAAGGGACCACGCACGCCGTCAGCTGGCCGAGCAGCAGCTACAGGGATAACCTGGAGGCTTCAATAAATGTGCTGTCTTCATGTCACAGGGTTTGTGCTGTAGTTCATGTGTTTCCACTCATTAAGTCCATGTGTTGTCGTGTTGAGAGGCTCTTTTGAAAACAGCTCTGGTCTGTTTGTGTTGCTTCATCATTATAGACAAAGTATCATTTGTCCAATTAGGGGTATAACTTACTGCCAGTGAGATGGAAAACATTATTCCAAAAAACAAGATGGCATCTTGGCTGAACACAGATCGTCGCTGTGGCAACAACTTTGTGAGAAAATGAAGTGTTGCTTATTATGTCCTGGGCATATAGAAACATTTTATAGCACTTTATGTACAGGGTGTCACCCCTGCATGTAGACCCATGAAGAGCCCATAGAAAGTCATACCACAGCAGACCTCACTGGCAGGAAGTGTCCCCATCATCATGGTGACCTCAACTGCAGTACTGATCATTGGTTGGGGCTGCAGGCCTGGCAACTTCTATTGGTGCATCTTGGTAATGTGAGTCTCAACTCTTGCATTAAGAAGGTTTTATGTTCAAATATCTATAACTGCAGCAAAACAAGGAAACTCTTGGTTTATATTATTTATGTGATTTGTCCCTGCCTGCATAAAGTACCTGTTCTCTTTCTTGCTTTCTTTTTCACTTTGTTTCTTGATTCCTCCCTCAATTCCTGACTGAGCCATACAGATTCTGTTTTTGTCCTGTTCCCTATTTGAAGTGCATCTCTTTCTTTTCCTTCCTTGTCTCCTGCTTCTACTCCGTCTCTTCTTCCCTTGCATACTTACCTTCTTTTCTACCTTGCGTTCCAGTGCTATTCACAATTTAGAAAATACTTCCTCATACAGATGACTGGTGTCAAAATGTGTTTCAAATGTGAAAGGTTGAAAGATGTTGTATGCACAAAACAGAAAACTTGTCTATTAATGCCTAAATGAGTAATGTGATGCAGGATAAACATCTACAATCTGTATTGACAAAGAAAGATTTGAGAAATGTTCAAAATGATTAAGATTACTAAAATAGATTTTACTTTTCTGTACTGACCTGTTATTGTTTGACGCCAAATTATAGTGAGGGGCTAATAGAGGGGCTGAAGTGATGGTTGGAAGGGAAGCAAAGGTAATATTCAGGGTTAAAGGTCTATAAACTGACAGAGAGGACTAGAGAGTGAAAGCTCAATGTGATGATCAACAGCTAAACGCCACTGACATACAATGTGTGTGTGTGTGTGTGGGTGTGTGTGTGCCCGTGTGTGTGTGTGTGTTAGGAGCCTTGTTCTTTAAATTAAGCTCTCTCTACAGGGTGAGTCCAGTTCTGACTGCTCCTTCACACCAGCAGACCTGAACATACAAACTGACTACAACCTCCTACCCCCATTCAGCAGCCCCCTGCCAAAACACACACACACACACACACACACACACACACACACACGCATGCGCACGCACACACACGCATGCACGCACGCACACACACACACACACACACACACACACACACACACACCCACACACACACACACACACACACCCACACACACACACACACACACACACACACACACACACACACAGACCAAAGCACACTTTGTACAAATCCCTGTAGACCAGTACATATCCATACACACCAAGTCTTTCAGGAATAAAAATAAATGATCATGGCAAATGTGCCTAAAATAACTGGTGGCACATACAAACACACACTTACTGTACACACATACAGTATGTAAAGCCAAGACATGCACACGGTCTGACTTTTTTTTTTTTCAAACATAAACCCCAAAAGACCCGGAGCCGCCAAAGCAAACATCACACAGCAACCAGAAAAAAAAGAAAAAGAAAAAAAAAGAACGATACGAACAGGATGTGACCTAACAAGAAGAGGTCAGTTCGCATATACATGCATATACTACACTAGACCCCACAGCACACACACATACACACTGATCGCATGTTAGTTTTTAGAGGTTTCAGTTTTCTGATCTTATGCCTTCTTAACCCTAATCAACCTCCCTCTAAACTGTTGCAACTGTTCTTCAACAGTTGCAACAGTTGAAGAACAGTTCAACTGTTCTTCAACTGTTGAACTGTTGAAGAACAGTTCAACAGTTCAGTGAACTGAACAGTTCACTGAGCAGTTCAGTGAACTGTTGTTGCACTGAACTGCAACAACAGTTCAGTGCAACTTGTTGTTGCAGCAACAAGTTGCTGCTTGTTGTTGCTGCAACAAGTTGTTGCAGCAACTTGTTGCAGGGGCAACAAGTTGCTGCAAAGCATCTCACCTGTGTCTTCAGAGACATAAAGGAAGGAGGTCAGAAAAAATGTAGCTCAAGTCTCATGTTCACCAAATAAAAGTCCAGGAAATAAGGTCAAATCCAAATTTTATGGCAGGAATTATTTTAAAGTCTGTTAGTAAATATCAAGATCCAATAGTCCTCAAAGCCTTGAGAAATTCATGAAAATTTCCTAAAACCAAATTCTAGTCACATTTTATCATCAATGCAAGTTGATAATCCATAAATATTATCCATAAATGTTCCAATAATGTCAAAACCGTAAGTATGAACAAAGTCCAAACAATGAAGTTAAGGTGTAAATCTGTAGACCTGGTAAATTTTCCTTGTAGTCTAGTCAATGTCAAATGGCAAAATCTCAAGAGCTCCAGATGTGTTCACAGCACCTAAAACCGATTTTAAAGGGTTTGGTAATGGCAAAACCAGGATTTCCTCAACTCCTGTCAGGCTCACTGTTCTCCTTCCCTCAGCCTGCCTCACTGGTCTCCCCTCCCAGCTGCACCCAGTTCCCAGTCAACCACCTGCTGACTAATCAGCAGTGTTTGGTAGAATCCACACATTCTACCAAACATAAGTTTTGTATTCAGTAACGTCTCTAAATATTTCTGTCTTTGAAATTGCTGAAATGTCCTGTTTTAATTTTGCTTGTGTGTTTGATGTTATTTTGTGATGTCCTTTTGTAATGTTTGTAAAATGTTAAAATTATTGGGGCAGTTGATTTGAATTTTGTGTTTTGATTTTGTTTGTGTCTTAAGGTATTTAAATTATGTCTTTTTTGTAATCTTTGTAAAAGCATGATTTTATTGTGATGTTTCTGGTGTGAACTGTTGAAAGCAGAGATCCTTAAATTTATACATAAAACACGTCATAGATCCCACAACTCTCAGGAACTCTAAAGTCTATTTCATATCTCTCTAATTGAATGCCTCCTGAACATATTTATATTCAGGAAACTCAGGACAGAAAATTTGCCTTTTCAGAAAATTCTAACTTGCTAACACGTTTTTTACTTCCTCAAATCAGTTGTTGCTGGTAAAATCTGTCTTGCGTCAGGATAAGTCGATGCTTTTGTGCCACAAGGGGTCAAGGCTGCGTTTCAGCTGAAATACGCAGCTGCTTGCGCATCTGTGTGGACATACTTGTTCGGCATAACCGACCTGTGTTTCCCCACACACAGCCAGAAATGTTCCTCTAATTGCCATCACTCACCTCCTACACAACTCCGTCTTACGCCTCGGCATCAGCGAGAGTCGGGCACAGGAAAAGGAGCGAGGAGGAGCGTGGGGTGAGGCTGATGAGGGTGATGGTGGTGCTGCACAGGAGGAGGACAGAAGGGGAACAGAGGGTCCTTTAAGTCCGCCCTAGGAGACAGCGGGGTCAGTGTGTTTGGCCTGGCCGGCTTTCACCCGTCTCTGCCTCTCACTCTCACTTCTCCCTCTCTGTCCCAGGAGCTGCTTCTCATTAAGCCTATTTGCTTTGGCCGACTCACGCTGGCACTTAGCAGCAACACGCTTGCTGTCACGAGCGCGCTCCGACGCGCCTCGCGTCCCACGCACACACGTACACGCAGTTTTTGTTTGTTTTGGCCGCGACAAGGTGCCACTTAGCAGACCTCTAAACGCCAACGATCCGCCAAACACACCACGGTGTTTACTTTCGCCAAGCTTGGACTCATTCATACACACACACATAAACATGCAGAGACAGGGCTGTAAACATGGAGGACCAGCTTAAAAATGAATGCAAAATGTCTTTCTAAATCACAGGAGTTTAATGGTAACCCTCAAGCTATAATGTGAGATTTTTTTTTTTTTTTTTGCATGAGTAATCAACTGATGTTCTTTGAAAAAACACGTCGGCATAATTAGAACATAACCATATGTTTCAACTCCAAAATTTAAACTTTTTCACATTATGTCTTATAACAACAACTTGTGAAGATGGACGAAAAAAAGATGCATGGCTGTTTCATAAAAATCTAAACAGAAAACAATTCTGGCCTCTTTCAAGGATTCAGCATTAAATAAAAGCATTTGCCTTCATTGAGAAAAGAAAGCAGGTGAACCAACTTGAGCCTCTCCAAGTAAATATACTCGGTTTATTAAGTTGTCATGTTCAGCAAACATAAATAAAGTTTGACAAACTTTATTTATTTAATTCCTTTACCTGTAAAAACTTTTCTAAATTTTTTCAGCAGGAGCTCCATTTTCAGTATCCAGGAACCTCTGAACCTCTGTGTTTGTTGGACCTGCTTGCAGGTCTGTTTATGTGAATTTTTTGAGGATTTTTCAGTGGAACTTTTTATTATTCCCAGAAAATCTCCTTTTTCACATATTTTTTTAGTGCATATTTAAATGCTTCTTTTTTTAGGATTTCTGTTCTAATGACCTTGACATGTGGCAAGGCCATTAGAATGACCACATCAATGACTGTAGCTGCTGTAAATGTGTGGCACCTCCAACACTGCACAACCACCGCACCCATATCTAAAATCTTCTGAGGAAAACAAGACATGGGAAACTGAAACACTGAAGACCAATGCTACTTGACACGGGATTGGCTGCTGTTTGTAAAGCAGCCAATCTAGGAGCAAACTTTGTTTTCCTTGGTGCTGATTGGCTATAGAACTAGAGTGTAGATAGAGAAGATCATGATGTTAGCTTAAATTGTGAAGTATTAATCCAAATAAAATACATTACTTCAATCTATTTGAGGATGATGTTATGTGATAGAGATAAAGGAGAGCAAAGCTGTGATCCACAAAACATACATTAATTTTGGCCAAAGCATAATTAAAAACGCTCTTGTGTTTCTATTCAACAATTAATTTCTGATTTATGTTCTCCTTGCCTGGCTTTCAGCTGATGTGGGTGACCATGCCTCAGCAATGCTGCATTACTTCATCTTTTTGTTCAGTCTTTTCACTTTGACATGATGGACTGAACAGCCCTGTGTGTGATGTTCAAAGCTCAGAAAAATATTTTACAACTTCAGTCTTTAAACTTCTCCTCACCTTCACCACTGACCTGCTCTCTGTGTACTCCTGATGACACTTGTCTATGGAGGTTCTCTGACTGACCTCTGTGGCCTTCAGACTTAATAGGATTAATTTAAACACACACTTTGGCCTATGTTTACTAAATAGGAGGATTTCAACTGGGACTCCAACTATTATGTGCAATGAGTGTAAAGTGCTTGTTTTTATTTATGGATGTCAGGTCGGAGAAGACACAAAACAAATCCAACTCAATGACTTGACACAACCTGCTGAGTTTCCATAGAAAGTTTTTAATCTAATTTAAATAACTGATCGAGCATAATGCGCTGCTTGACTAGGCTCAATTAGAATGTATGTGTGATTAAACTGAAATGATTTTGTGTAAAATGCCTCGAGACAATCTTTGTTGTGAATTGGCGCTAAATAAATAATTGATTAAATGGTCAATCATATGAAATAGTAAAAAACAAAACAAATGGGTTGTGTTTTTAAGGTGACAGGTGTGTAAAAAGCTCAGGAAATGTTAATAAAATAATAATGAATTCAGACAGCACATAAGACATCATTTAAATTATGGAACTTAAAAACATATTGACTGATCTGTTTCAGTCAACATCCTGTTTCAGCCTGTGTCTCTTACACCACTTTTGTTTTCATAGAGTAAGAGTCCATTGCAGTCACACTGCTCTCCTACAGCTGGCTAAACCAGGGAAAAGCATACAGCCATTAAACTCTACTACAACGCACTGTACATGTGGCAGGAAACAAAGGCGCGTTCTCTCCCCAAGTGTAATTTGGACCCCAACCCTCCCAATTTTCTGTCTGGAACAGACTGCAGAAGCTTAAAACCCGGTTAGGTTTAGGTTTCCCTGTTCACCCAGCAGGAGGACAGTAAACAATACCATCATTCTCAGGATCTCACTCGTATTTTTGGCACATGCATCTATATGCACCCACATCCAGACAGTGGCTGTGTGGACTGGGCCCCTGGTAGTTATATGACTATTGTATACAGGTTCAATAGTCTCTCTCACTTACATATACAGATAGCTGGACTGTGAACACACACTCCATTCAGTGAGAAGTGTTTTCCACCATGGGGCCAGGCACACTGCAACCCTGTGGTCAGAAATATTGCTCAACAACGGTGGATTACAACCAACAACCTCTCTTTTCTTTGGAACATTGGGGAATCCTTGTGCAACTTGAATTTGATACACTGTTGGTAACAAGGCAATAATACAAGTCAGGTGACTAAATACCATGAATTATGTTAGGATGTATTATCTAACAATATCAGCTTTTCTGTATAGATTAGTTATTATCTCTTTAAAGTGGCAGTATTATGAAAAAATTTACTTGTTCAACGTTTACATCATGTCATAATGTTATGTCCTCATAAAAAAAACATACCTGGAGTGTTGCTTTGATTTTTTTTCATGCATGTTTGAGAAATCCTTTAGTCTCCCATGGTAATCATTCAGCTGTGCAAAACACCGAGGCCCGCCTTCAAAGATGAAGCTCCTCAGTTTCTAAGCTTCTGCTTCCCAAAGCAGAGCAGCCCTCCCCCACAACACCCCTCTCAGCTCCTTCTGTTCAACGCTGGTAAAAATGTTGCTAAAGGGTTAATAGAGGAGCCATGACCTCCTGAACACAGAGTTTCAGAAAGATAACTTTTTTTTAAAGAGACACAGGCCCAATTTCAATGCATTAAATTTCAAAATCAAATTTGCTTGAAGTCATATTTGATATATACAACATTTATATATACACGATTTCTTTCTTTCAATTTTGATCTCTATCCCAAGACAGAGGGGCAAAAAAGCTTCTTGATAATTTTGGCCTAATTCAACACACACAATCGAGGTCACACTGGATCTGGTACTAGACTCTCGAGTCCAGTCCTCAACTGGTTCATATCTTACATAAGGAACAGGAATTTCTTTGTTTCAATAAAAAAACTTGTCATCAAAGCAGACAGAAGTCACATGTGGGGTATCCCAAAGCTCAACCCCTCTTATTCAATATCTGTAAGCTCCCATTCGCTCAGGTTATAACAGGAAATAAGATTAGTTACTATAACTATGCGGATGATACACAGCTCTACATTATGATATCACTATGAGACTCTGAACCTATCCAAGCACTGAATAGATTCTTAGAACAGATAATTGTGTGGATCCAAAATCCAAAACTTTAGAAACAAAACTGAAGTTATTATTTTTGGACCTAAAGATGAACGATCTAGAATCAATGCACAGCTTCAGTTATTACAGCTAAAAACCGATCAGCCTGAAATCTGGGAGTAGTGATGGACTCTGACCTGAACCTTCAGAGCCACATTAAGACAGTCACAAAGTCGGCCTTCTATCACCCGAGAACATCTCCAGGATTAGAGGACTAATGTCTCAGGAAGCTCTAGAGAAACTCATCCATGTGTTTGTCTTTAGTTGCATCGATTATTGCCACAGTGTCCTCACAGGTCTGCCTAAAAAAATCAATCCTCCAAATTCAGCTGATCCAAAATGCTGCTGCTGGTGTTCTGACTAAAACCAGGAAGATAGACTTTACTCAGTTCTAAAGTCCCTATACTGGCTCCCTGTAGCTCAGAGAACAGACTATAAATTACTGTTGCTAGTTTATAAATCACTGAACAGTTTATCACCACAATAAATTAAAGATCTGCTGTTGTTGTATCAACTTTCCAAATTTCTCAGATCTTCTGGTTCTGCTCTGCATCCCCAGAACTAGAACCAAACATGGAGAAGCAGCATTCAGCTTCTATGCACCACAAATCTGGAACAAACGTCCAGAAAACTGCAGAACAGTTGAAACACCGAGTTCCATTCAATCTAGACTAAAAACCGATTATTGATACATAATCCTATTGATTGTGTATCAATAGGATTATGTATGCTATTGATACATAATCATGAAACTTCAAACAATAATCTGATGCATTATGATGGCAAATTGTAATGTTGTTGACTGTGTTCAATTAAAGCAGACTAAACAGGGCTGTGAATGTATCCTTAAATTCCTTCACTTGAGGCAGAAACTGACCCACAACTTATAGGGATTCGTCTTACTTTTCGCTGGAGGATGTGGCCTGAAGAAGCCAACAGAACTACATCATCTGCAAAACGCAAAGAGAAGATCCTGATGTCCACAAACCAGACTACACTTTAACATCCTGTCCGCATAAACCACACACCAGGTTGGTGACAAAGGGGAGAGCTGGAGGAGTCCATGTTTGTGGTACTAAAGGTGCAAACATTCCTTAGATAATTTTTTATGGTTTCAATATTTTATGTCAGGTAAAATGTGCTTGGGGCTGCTTGGGTTGGTAGACTTTTTATATCCACTGTATCTGTTCCATGTGTGCAAAGAACCAACAATACTCTGAGGTGGCAGGTCAAAAGATTAAGACATTTCTTTGGGACAGCTGAGGACATTGTGCTGCTTGGTTGAAGACAGCTGTCAAAATATGTACACACCAACACACACAAATACACATTAAAACACACACAAACACGTGCCAAAACAACCAGGTGTCTCTGTATGAATGAGAGTAGTGTATCACTTCTGCACATTAATTTGTTTTGCATTGGTTCTGCGGATCAGTGGTGTATTGTGTACACTGGCGGGCCCTCAAGGGACCGGCTGTCTGTGCTGAAGTACCAAATAACTTGGTGCACCTATTGAAGTTGTCAGCAAATTGTGTGTAAAATGATGTGTGTAAGAGAGACTTGTTTTGTGGGGCGGTCAGGGCCACTGTATGTATGAATGTGTTGACTCAGGGAGATTGGCGGCTCGGTCCCGAGGGAGTCGTGGCTTAGCCAACGGCGGCACAATGTCAAAGCTAAACACATCTAATTGAGGAGGACGCCCACAGGCCCTCCTCTGTGTGCGTGTGTTGGACAGAAAATGAGAATGTGTGAGTTGGACAAAAAGCTACGGACTGACTTTAGAACAGCAGAATTGCTTCGGTGAACAAGCCAGGGTAGCTGTGTCTGTGGCGTCTAAAGCTAACTTTTTGACACTATGCTGGTCAAAAAAAATGAAGGGCTGGTTCTCAGAACTTTTTTTGATTGATTTTTAGATGATGATTTTGTTTGAAATGGTGCTATTTTCACTAATATGAGCCTATATAAAGTCCCTCAACAAGCTGTAGCTTAACGCCAAACTTTTAGTAGACAATTTATACACTGTGTAAATAAATCTTACTGGATAAACAGTTGCATGGATTTCACAGAAAAGCAATCTCCTTTTTTCTGTGAAATCCATGCAACTGTTTAAATCGATTTGTTTTAAACATGGTGCACAGATCGGTGACCCTTTTGGAAGCTTATACTAACTTACTGTGCCCATTTAAAAACCAGACTTTGTCCAATTCTGTTTCATCCATGCAGGTCTTCATCTGAACTGAAGCAGGAGAATATCAAGGTTTTCATTCTTCTCATTGGTCAATCAAACTTATACAATGCACCAGTAGCACAGAAACAACATCTGCAATAATTCCTTCTTCAATTCAAATTTCATCACTAAGGATGCTAATGCACTGGCTGATCCACATTGTAGGGATGTTTTCCACAGAACAGTCAGAGATGAATGTAAAAATACCACACAAGTAGAGAGCACAGTGTTTAAGTAAGTGTCCAGTATTCTGATCAAGGCCTTGACTTTTCCTTTCAAATGTCTTCCAAGCTACTGATTGCTAAACGCACATCTGGCTACTTGTTGAAGCAAACCTGTATTCTGCCAAGTTATCTGTGAAGTCACCTGAATTAAACCTAGCATAAAATCGAATAAGGTTTTCTGCCAGAACACGATCAGAATTATTGAGGGCTAACTATCCTTTTTGTTTATCTTGAATTGAACCTAGTCTACCGGACTGTCGGGTATGATACCAAGTTCACAAGCGATCCAATTCTTTTGAACGGCTCTTTACCCTGGACGATAGGACTCGAGTCTCGGTACACTGATGCTACATTGTTGCTCTTTGCTTCAAGTTAGTAGTTAAGTGTTACCATTAATTTGTTGCCTTTGTTAATTGTTGTATCTAATTGAGTAGAAGAGGATTTTTGTTTCTGCCAAAGCAACTCAAGTCCACTTCTTTGCTCTACTGTTTGTTACATTTTCCTTTTATTTTGTTTCTATATTACAAATAGCCCTCAAATGTCATTAACACTTATTTTTTGTGTATTTGAATTTTATATTTTAAAATTTTATATTTTATGAACATATATACATAGTTTCTTCTGCAATAACATAATGTGGGTATTGACTCGATACAGATTATTTAACTTTTTTGTGAACTTAACCCACAAAAACCAGGAAACTAAATTTAGATTATGGATAAAATGTAAATTTTCAAAAACTAGATCATTTGAATGGCTCTTTAAAATGAACGGCTCCTGAAGAATGTGACTCTTCACAGAGCCATTACTGCCATCTTTAGTGGAAACACCAGAGTGAGACTCAGTGTTGCTCTGTGTATTTGATGTGAAGCAGGTGTTTCACAGCCGAGGGAGAATGGAATGCAGAGCACAAATCACATATTTTCTCATAGTTAAAGCAGAAAAGTATTTTCTTGATTTTATATTCCCAAGAGATGATCTGATTACCAGTGTAACAGTGTTTACGTAGCACTTCATTATAACACCAGTTAGCTCGTCCTGCATTATTTTCTACTGCAATAAGTTTGTAAAGTCTGACTTTTTTTGAACCCTTCAAAGTAAGATCATAAAAGTTGAACGGTATCTCCTAGGGTACACCAAATCTAAATTCAAAATAGACAAAGATAAATAAATAAATGACACACAAAAAAATTTGACTCTGGTCCAATGTTCTCTCAGGTATTTATTGAGACTTGTCCGTGTTTGAAGAATCATAGTGGTCTGGGCCTTTTGCCAAAGCCAATTTGCTACAGTTAGCAAAACAAAACTGTTTACAAAGCGTTAGATTTCTTGGCTGAATTCTGTCGCGAACCTCCTCAGACGTTCTGCTCCTCCCACATGACGTGAACAGTGGGTAAAACGGGACAGGTGCTGCAGGTGTTGCATATCTGCACCGGACCGCCTCACTTCTCCAGCTCCTTCCAATGCGGGTGCTGTAAAGCGAGTGCGTGATTCCAGTGTTTTAGCTGCTCCTCTGGACGCAGCACTGGTAGGATTGCGCCAGCAGGGTTTACTTTAGGATTTGAGCATGACAGCTGCTGGAATACCTCTTTCCACAGAGAACGGGACACGGGTCACACCAACACTACAACGGTACAGGCCTGGGCAGCGCGGTTCCAGCGGGGAGCTCAAATGGTCTGTGGATCAGAGCTCTTTCCAAACTGACTACAGACGCTGCCATGGACTGAATGAAATAAATGTCCTGCAGAACATTTACATCTGTCCCTAACTTTTACAGACAGTATTTTACTGGTATGCCCAAAATTATTCATACCCTAGACGGATTTAGATTCTGAAGTACCATAATTCAATAACACGTGCATCTCTGAAATAACCATGGAAACAGCATAATATAGGGAAAACATTGTTTTATTTGAATTTTATTATTTTTTTAATTACATGTTTAACTAATATAAAACTAACTTACAAGTAGCTTTTCAGCAGGAAACAGGAGCTTGTTTTAAGTCAATAATTACTTAATAGAAGCAGCATTCAGCTTCTATGTACCACAAATCTGGAGGAAACTTCCAGAAAACTAAAACGCTACTGAATCACTGAGTTCCTTTAAATCAAGGTTAAAACCTCACCTGTTTAGGAGTAACTGGAACAATATCAATATGTTTTATTTGTAGTTGATTGATGATTTTGATGATAGTGTTTGACGAAATGTAATATTGATATTGCTTCAACACAAATAAAGTTAGTTTTGTACCAAGTGTACCAAGATATTTCCACTAGAAACTAGACAGAGCATTGTCACTGAATAGAATTCCAGCTATTGTGCTTTTACATTTTTTCCCCTCATTATAACCAAGAAATTGAGTCAAAATATGGATTCACTCTATTGAGAAACCAGCTAACATTCATGGCTTCGGCTCTCCATGCCAGATGAGTGTACTGCTGCTGCCTCTGAACTCCACACCCCTTGTCAATAGCCCGTTACTCCTCATTTCCAAGCTGAGGTCACCTCTGTGACACCATCAGGGTTATTTTCTCAGACATCAGGGCTCCGCTGGAGCCGTGAAACATCTCCTCTGATTGTTTTCACATGGGGAGTTGTGCTGTCCACGATGAGTAAAATCACTGGCATTTCTAATGGCCTCTGATTTTTATCTGGGTGTTTTAGTGATCATAATTCTGCTCCGGTTAAAAATTTAATTGCATCTGCTACGCCTGCAGTCATGGATTTTTATGAAGCCAGTGACAGACATGATGTGTGGTTTGAGTGTTGGCCTGTTCGCTCCTTGTCTGTGGAAGCTCACCTGGGACCAAGCGTAAATGGAAGGTATGTTTGGTCAGCACACTTGTCCAGCTGTATTTATTTCCTGGCTGGCAGCGATGATGACGGTGGTTCGTGTTAGTCACGGCCGGCCTTCCTCACAGCAGCCAGAGACAGTTACTCTTGGCCCAGCTTCAGTCTGGATCCAGCCGCCTGATTAGATGCAGCCAGACAGATATAAAGTAGAACATGCAGTCAGAACCAGAACGTTTGTAAATGATAGTAAGGGAGATGGAAGTAGGCCATTTATGTTAGCTTGACTCTGACAATCTTAACATGTAGATGTGCCACGGAATTTGATGTTTCGGTTCAGTAAAAAAAATAAAAAAAATAAAGGAGCCGACCCGCACAACAAGTCTGACAGATCATCAGTAGAGCAGGTGTTTAAATTAGCTAATCAATCACCACAGTATTCAGATGATCACTT
This sequence comes from Poecilia mexicana, assembly GCF_051168715.1. Classification (NCBI taxonomy): domain Eukaryota; kingdom Metazoa; phylum Chordata; class Actinopteri; order Cyprinodontiformes; family Poeciliidae; genus Poecilia; species Poecilia mexicana. Next base: position 1,760,694 of record NW_028263374.1, read on the forward strand.
AATCACAAAATTGAGGTAAGGGGTAGAATTAACAAGTGTTCGCTTCTTCCGACTTTTTTTCAAATAGAAAAGTAGTAATAAACTAATTATTTTGTTCTTGGTTATATATGCACATGATCTCTATCCTACTGATTGTTTCTTGGTTTTTAAAGACCTTTTTTACATAAATAAAAAATGAACATAAAAGCCTGAAGACATGATACTGTAATGAATTGAATGTTCTGCTCTTTGTGTGGGAAATGTTTGCGTGTTTCTTGGTGTTATTTTCTGATACATTAGTAGAGCTGTCGTTAGTGAGTGTCTGTGAGACCGGGTCTGTGTGTAGCGTAGTCGACAGAGCCAGAAAAAAGAAGAATACCAGTGGAATTGAGTTGTTCTTCAACATTTTTTCTGCTTTATTTTTCCCTTCGCTGTGCTGCACCGCACCAAACTAATAACGCCAAAATCTCCAGGGTTCATTTTGTTAACAGAATTATTCTACTGCTGCAGTGATGCGGCTATCGACGGCATGTAAATTAATAATCTCTTTGCCCTTCAGCTCTGTGCCCATGTGCGACATTTCCGGATGTAAACAATAACATGCAAGGTTGATTGCATAAGTTGATTTTCAGAAGGTAGTGGGCAAGAAATAATAAGTAGAAAAGAAAACCCCTTGTATTTGGAGGCGTTCCAGACGCTTTTCTTCTGGCTGTTAAGTCTTCTCACGACATATTGTTCCTTCAGGCCATGGGAGAACAGAGTTGGCCGGGGAACACCGAGATAAATTGCTCAACATGAAAGGTTGGAGAGGTCCATTACGCAAATTGACAAGGTGAACCGATGATAGAATGGGGTTTAGTGTAAAACTTTCATGTGAAATAAGCATGGCACTCAATTCAGTGTCAGCTTATTAATAAACACAAACAGAACGAGGCATACAGGCTCGGAGAGGAGGCTGCTGGCACGAATCTGAGCCCAGAGCCCGCAGCGTCACGCTCCAGCTGCAGAGCAGATAAAAACTCTCAGATCTCTAACAGCCGAGGGTGACGGCAACAGAGCGGCTTCACTCACCTCACAGACTGTCGGTTGATGGGTTGATGTGTTTCTTTGGTGATCAGTGTAAACCCACAATCCTCCAGTCCTATTCAAGAAAATTACTTTACTTAGATAACTTTTCAGACTACTCTGAATAATTAATTGATCATACTGTACAGTTTGATAACTAGGATCAGTTGTAAAGTATGTGTGATTGAATTGAGAGGGTTTTTTGATTTTTTTTTTTTGTAAAGTGCCTCAAAACGACATTTGTTGTGAACTGGAGTTATGTAAATAAAATCAATTGCCCTGAATTAGTTTATGATATTATTATTTTATTATTATACCCAAGTTTGAATCTGCAATTCACAGAAATGATCATGTTTTTGGGTGGTGAAGGTGGTGAGGCAGACACAGTGGACTCAGGTTTGTAGAATGAAATGATGGTTTAATGAAGATAATGCACAAAATCTAGGCAGCACAGATCAGCAGAAGGCTAGGAGCTCAGAACTGGTAGCAACTGGAATACAACTAGAGACAAAAACGTTGAGGACTGGTTAGACGTGAAACAGAAGCAGGTAATCAGGGGACACAAGACAGAGCTGGGAACAATCAAGGGGTAGACAGGACATCACAGAGACTCAACTGAAAACAGGAACCTAAATTAACACAGCAAAAAACAAATCCTCACAGAAATTCTGTCAAAGTTCTGTACAGTCTGGATTCGTAGATAAAAATGCAAAATTGCATTAAATACTGACATGCAATCAGATGCGTTTCCATAGATATAAAACTTAACTGAAATAATAAACTGTATTTGACAACATTCTAATCAAATCTAGAATGTATGCAACGACCTCCGTCTGCATTTCCAGGCTGAGATTAAATTTGTTTAGCAAACTGCCTGGGGATGATATTTGCTGTGAATTACTGCTTTACAATACACTGAAGTGAATATAAATGTATTGATTAAACCAGTGGTCATTGTAACAGGCTACACAAAAATGGTCACAATTCAATTAAAAAGAACAGGCAAAAACATCAGTCTGTAGATGTAAAGACAAATAGAGACAAACGCCAAACGCCCTGTGAATCTGTGGACCAGATGTTTAATTGTAAAAAACTAAAAAGTTTAAAACCACATTATCGTTTTCATTCCACTTGACAATTTTTCACAACTTTGTGTTGGTTTAAATAGCAATAAAACACAGTTACTACTGTGGTTATGATGGAACACAGTAATAATTTAAGGGGTGTGAAAACTTTTGAAAGGTGCTGAATATTTTATTGCAAAAATACAAATTATTTGTTCCAAAATGTTTGATTTTAACAGCAACCAGTAGAGGGCACTGAACACAGTCACTGTCTGATAGGTGATACATTTCTTATGCTGGAACATGTTTAGATAAATAGCAATATCAATAGGCATTTGGTCTCCAACAAGGTAAGATATGGCAAAATCTGGAAATGTTATCTATTATATAAGGTCTAGGACATTTTCAGTGCTCCTGAATTGAAAATGTTCTGACTTGATATTTAAAGGGACAGTATTATGTACTTTCCAAGCACATAATGTAATTCTATAGCACAATCAAGTAACTGTGTTATCTTGAGTTTGTTAGGTTCTGGATGGAGGTTGGGATTGGTTTTTCTCCACTAGATGGAGTCCTGGAGGCCGCTGCACGGAGGACGGACCTTTGACGTCACCTACACACCGGTCGGCAATCACGTCCTTACCTGCGGCTTAAGAGAAGCGGTTTGCCAACACTTCGACACCAGATTGTTGACTAGTGATGAACCTACCCGAGTATCCGTATCTGGACCTCCATTCCCCGTTAGCCCCGTCATGTGAAAAGGGTCTGTTGGCAGAACACTTAGAACGCTGACGCTATTGCGCCCTCTACTGCGGGACACTTTCAGGTCGTTTGCCCGTTTACACTGCAGAACGCATACAGGTCGCATTTACTGGCAGTGTGAACGGCCCCGTCAAAAAAATCGGAATTGCCAAAAAAATCGGATTGAGTCACTTCAGGCTGCAGTGTGAACGCACCCAAGGACTCGACGTTTCCTGGCAAACGCCTCCGTAACCAAAGAAACGGAAACCCAGAACCTCTGGCTCCCTCCAAAGGTCAAATATGCTACTACACCCGTAAGTTCCTCTTTTCCTCTCTGATACAACGCTAATTTCCTACAACCTCAAACTCATCTCCCTTTTTTTTTTAGTGTGCTGTTGGTGTTGCTGCCTGCCGCTTGAACCAGTTTCCCTCCTGCTCATAATAAACCTGTTAAACTTTATTGGTTCTCCTGTCTGTGTTCTTGCATGTGGGTTACTCGAATTACACCCGACATGACAGAGTTGTCATTAAAATGCTAAATGCATACAGTACATATCAAATATGACTTAAAAGAAATTTGAATTTGTAATTTAACACTTTGAAATTGGGCCTCTGTCTCTTTAAGAAACTATACTGCTTTTTCTGAAACTCTGCCTTCAGGAAGTCATCACAACATAGTTATTCTATTAACCCTTTAACAACGTTTTTACCAGTGTTGAACTGAGAAGTAGCTCCTATAAGGAGCTCAGCTGTTGAGCAGCAATTAGCAAGCTGGCTAGTCTGAAGGAGCAGAGTAGAGGAGTAGCAGGGGAGGGCTGCTCTGTGAGGCGGAAGCTCAGAAACTTGAAAACTGCAGGTATGTTTTTGATGAGGGAATAACATAATATACTAATCTAAAAAAAAAGTCAATAAATTACAAAATAAGTTTTTAAACTCATATTTGATGTATTTTGCATTTTTATGACAAATGACAGTAACATACTTACTTGATTGTGCCATAAAATGGCACTACGTGGCTGGAAAACACATAAAACACATGCCTCTGTAAGACAAGAAACCTTTTATATTTGATAGTTTTCTTATCTGGTGAACCACTTAAGGTGCTTTAGTATATAGCACCTTTCCACATGTACAGTGGGTTTTTTTTTGTTTATACATGCAGTTGTTACCCCTATACTACATTCACACACCAGTGAGCACACAAACCACCAAACATCTAGTGCAGTCCTTTCTTTTAATCTACGGCAGCCCTGGCTGTTTCCAAGGCGACGGTGAGGGACAGAGATGTAACTGATAGTAATGTAAACTACATATGCTAAGCAAATATAGCACATAGACGTCATTCAAAGGTTACATTTATGAATACGTATCCAAGATGCAGTGTTTCTCTGTCATCATAAGGTCATTCCACAAGTATGAATGAAGATTTAGTTTTGTGAATTTTTTTAGCCCTTAGAGATCTCAACGGATATTATAAATAAAATCTATAATTATAATGATACTACTATAATGGCACCAGCAACCCTGCTGACCCCATTAAGGGACAAGGGTGTATAGAAAATGGATGGATGGATTATTTTAGCGAAGCTCTTGGGCTAAAAAATGTCAGGAAGTCTGGATGATTCCCATGTTTGTTTTCGTTTGGATTTTCTTTCTCTTTTCTTTCTCGGGTTTCTTCCCACTGTCTAGACATGCATGTTTTAGGTTAATTTGTGACATAATTTTCATTCTGATTGTGTTGTCTGCAGGTGTTTGTGTTACTGGAAATCTTGTGATCATTTGCGGTTTGAGGATAAATGGGACCACAAACATGTTTGATGTTGTTGTGCTCAAAACTCTGGAGAAAAACCAAACACCTCTTTGCAAGAAGCAACTCTGAGCAGAACATACAACATGCAGCACAAAAAAGGTTAAGAGAATCAAAACTGTAATTCATTAATCAAAACTTTACCACTCTTGTGCTTCTTGACATTTGTATTAAGAAACATGAAAATTGAAGAGATGAATGGGCATGGAAAAAATGGCTACAGATATACAAATATAGAACCTTTAACTTTGCATAACAAACAAAAGATCTCATGATTATTCATTTAGTTTTATTGTAACTTTTTATGGCCACTGATAATCTACATGTAGGTAAAACTTATGTAGATATACTGTATACTTGAAATTCTACATTATTATTTTCATACTGCAAAGATGATCACTAGCAGAAATGTAGTGGTATTATTATGACATTTATAAACACTAAAAGGATAGATTCTCTCTTAAAGTATTTCATAGCAATAATGGATGAAGGTCATATTTTCAGCTTCCAAAAATAATGACCTAATTTAAGTGAAAAAAAAATCACTTTTAGCCAAAAAAATACTTAGGTTATTAGTTTAGGAAGGTGGCAGTATGTAAGGTGGTACTTATTAATCTGACAATTTTGATATTGTAAATTACAACAAGTGTTGTGCTGCTTTAAAATATGAACTTTTATTTTGGTCTATCGGGGGCATAAATAAAGAGTTAAAGAGCTTGAAAACAAACAAATAAATAAATACGATCAAAGCATTTTTCCTCTACCAGTCTGAGTTGATTGCTTTTCGTTTTGCAGGTTTGTTTAAAAAAAATGGTAGTTTTGTTTTTTGTCAGATCTCTTCGTGTGAGCACCTGTGTGTCTCCAGCTGACGTTCACGCTGCAGGCAGAGAAAACTGGCGGCAGCATCAGATAACGAAGGTGCTGGACCGTGTGTGGTTATGCACAGGTGAGGAGAGTGTGTATCTCACATGTAGTGTAGCGTGAAGAGAGCAGAGCAGCACAGCAGATGAACCAGATAAGAGGATTATTAGTTTATAAAACATCTCACCTGCACAGCTGGACCACCATCATGAAGAGTCCTCGGCAGCCAGCAGGCAGGAGCTCTGTGGGTACTGTGATGGGTCTGCTGTTCCGGCCTCTGCTCTGTCTGCTCTTTCCAGGTCTGTGTAATACCGTTACCAATGGCTTTAGTTTGATTTCTTTTTAAGATTTCTTTTTCGCCGTTAGAGGCCTTCATTCAACTGTAATGTGTCGGGAAGAGGGGAGGGAGGGGGAATGATGCAGCAAAGGAACCGAGGACGGGAGTGAAACCCGGACCAGGTCGGTTGCACACGACGGCATATTAGCTCCATTTTAGGTGTAAGTAATGTGATTTATCTCAGTTTTTCTTTTTCAAAAGTCGAAATATTATTATTTTTTTTTTTTTCTAAAAAATTTCTGAGATTAATCTGAAAATTTTGGAGTTGCTTTGAGTACATTTTTAACTTTTGGAGTTCAGAAATGTACTTGATTTTTTATTTTTATTTTTTAGAAAATTTCTGTGGTTTTCAGTGGAAATTTACTTCTTTCTATCTATGATGGCCCTAATACGCCTCTGTACGCGCTAATCACTGCAACACCCCAATTAGCTTTAATTTTGTCTTTAGTGACTAAAATGTATTTCTTGGGGGGAAAAAAACGTCCTTCTCTACTATTTTTCACCTTTAAGTGCAAGGTAAAGTGTGTTCCATTCACATTGTTACTCTGAATTATAAACCTTTTATATTCTGTTAACGGTACAACTATGAAACTAATTTATCAGTCACTTGATTTCAGAAACACAAGAATACCTTCTTTCAAAAACAAAGCAATAAATTCACTCTATGTTGCTGTTGTATAAGATATTGATGCAAAAGAGTGATGAATGATTTATGTGAAGCCTTTGCTCATGTCTGTGTATATATATACTGTGGCTCTCCATGTGCTGGTTCGTATATGTTTCTTGCCTGCTTGGACTATTTATGCTTACTGTGGCTTCTCCTGTCATCAGCTACAGCAGCAAAGACACCAGATGAATAACACATCATGAAGACTAAGTGGAAATACTCGTGAGAATGTGAAGAAACTTTCCAGTGAGGTTTCACTCATCTCACCCCAAAGTATTTAAAACGGTTTTATCAACTTCACAGAGCTAATGACTTTTTAAAGAACCACCTGGTTTTGGTTCCTTCGAAGATGACCACAGGTCAAACTGTGGAGAGAAACACTCACATGGAGCCAAATAAGCAGAAGCTTAGTCTCTGAAGTCTGAGTGTAGTCTCTGTTTAGGTCACTTTGTGGCCGGATCACACACTCACTCTAAAGTTGCACACACAAGGCTTAGTGGGTGAATTTATTGCCAAAATTCTCGAATTCATGGTTCTTTTCTAATCACATTTGTTATGCCTGGTTCACACATCAAGATTTTAAAATTAATTAAAATTGTAAGAACTTACTGAATGCAGAGTCAGCTATTTCTTTATATTTTAACAGTCTGTTAATGGATTTTATCAACACATTGGAGCAGAACCGGCCCTTCAGAACATTCATAATCTTGAAATGGCCCAATATGAAATTGAGTTTGACACTAATGACTTACATGATCTGCTACTGATACTGTGGTGAAATATGACCTTCATGGATTGGTAAGTTTTAATGACAAAAGAACCAATAACTGTAAACAGGTGGTCATAATAATTTGCATGACCAGTATAGAACCATAGTCCATTGTTCTTGCTCATTTAATTAAAACATAAAAAATTACCACTCATTCTCATCTCTGTCAGCCTCGTTTTGATTTCACCTTCCGCCCGCTGGCTCACTTCTTCAGCCTCCTTATCTTCTTGACAAGACGCTAATAAAACCATGCTGAACCCTGTGTGTCAGCAGTGAGAACTGTGTGTGTGTGCGCAGTACCTCTCAGGACGGGATATCAGAGAGGTCTGGAACACCTCACTGTGTGTTAACATAGTAAGACAAGCAAGGACAACAGATGAGACAGGGTTTATTTTAAATCAAGAGCTCTGGGCTGATAATTTTCTTTCCTTCTCTTTTTTCTTTTCATTTTTTCTCTGATTGGTTTTTTCTTTGCTGTCCTGCCCATTCCAAGTCTCTTATCAACGCTCATTTTCTTACTTCTTAGATCCTCCTTCCATTCTCTTATCTACCTTCTTTTTTCTTATCTCCTCTCTTCATCAATTTCTCTTCTAACATAACTTGTCTTCTTTTCTACATCCATACTTCCTCCTTATTTTGCACTTTTGTTTTTCCTGTCCTATGTGCTCTGGTATGGTGCCCCCTGTATATATATTTTTTTACCAAGTTCCTTTGCTTTGTTAATGATCTGTGGATCCTTTCTTTTCTTTCCAGTTAACTCCTCAAGGTTCAAACTTAGCATTCTTTCTTTCCTCTGCTTCCATTTTATCGTTTTAGAGTTGAGATGTCTCACTGCTCAGAATTGGTGGAACCAGGATTCTGCTGTCTAGAAGATGATCCTGAAGGAGAACAGCCTGCCTTAAGTTCAAGCTCACTTGAGTTAGAATGATCAGAACCACACATTGAAACCAAGCTCTGAATGGCTAAAAAATCTGGAGGGATCTAGTCAAAGTTGGACTAAAATCTCATTGAAATCCCAATACTTTGAACCTGACCCACCTTGGAAGGCAGTCTGTGTGTGATGTATAGTTTAAACGGGTATGCTTACTCTTAACCCTATTAGCTCGGCATCACATGGGTAACAGTTTAGTGTGAACAGTTTTCTTTCAAGCAGTTTACTGTGCGACACAGAGTATGCATATATGATGCTAAAAAACTGATTTTTGCACTGACATGTTCAGCAGACGTCCGCTTAGATTCCACCTCTAGTACGTTGAGGGCTCTGGAAGAGGATTCCCCTCTCAAACTTGTAACCTTGGCAACCTGATCTCAGACAAGGAAAGAAAAATGGATAGAGGGTTCAAAATGGGACTGAACAATGTTGGATGATGTGCATATTTACCTTTAGTACACATGGATAGAACGTACATGTACTGTGGTGTTGGATGACTAAAACTGTGTACATATCAAATATGAGTGTGACAGTACTGGAGCCATTTGTGTTCAATTTGCGCTGTGTGGGAAGGGGACCCAGTCTGAGAGGCCTGTCATCGCTAAGAGAGGACCGCTCAGCCCTCCGCAGCAACCCTCCTCTCTATAATGGCTTCCAGTCGCTCATAAAATCACCAAACTGTGGGAAACCAGGACAGGCCAGCGGCCAGAAGAACCTCTGCAGATAGCCCAGCTGCCTGAACTTGCTGGGGCAAACATATGGATGTATATGTGTTTGGTTGGGAAGGGATGAGGCTGGTCATAGGAAACACATCCTCCTAAACGTGCTGGCTCACTGATTCTAGATATTTACAAGGATCAAATTTACAGATAATATCGTGTAGAATTTTTCTACAGCTATGACAACAACAAAACGTCCTCAAATAGCTGCCAAGAGAAAATTCCCATTTTTTTTTTTACAAGATCTTTCTCACGTTCACATGACATATTTTTCTCATTATTGCAAGGCACCATTTTCCATCTACAGCCAGCGAGTTCGGGCCAGTACTGAGTCACTGATGATCACTGATACCACACACATGCACGGCGCGATCATGCACGGACTCCCAAGGAAAACAAAACTGTTTTGTCGTGTGATTGCTCTGGAAATCAGTGTGTCTTATTTCGCAACAAATCAAGATTTTCTTGTTTCATCTCCAAGAAAAGTTCAAATTCCCTCAAATTACTTTCTTGTAAGTAATTTACAAACATGCCAGTAACATGAGTTTAAGGTGGAAAAAACAAAAACTGGCATTAGACTTTCTTGAAAGGTGAGGAGTGACTTATATTGGTAAATGTCAGCTGAAACATGCTTCCATCTAAAGACTAAACAATCTGGAGAGTGAGCCATAATATATAATACGGTTCTGGCTAAATGTTTTATACTGCACAATGTTTTTCTGAAAGTTGGGACTTTATGTGATAGAAAATCACAGCATGGTGCATGATTATAGACTATTCAACTGGAAGGAAAAGTGTGCACTCAGCTCCTTCAAACTAGCCAGCAGCAATTTGCAAACACCTGGTGGAAATGCACAGCTGCTGAGCTCATAATAGGAGCTACTTCTCCGAGCAATGCTGGTAAAAATGTTAAAGGGTTAATAGAGGACCCATGTTATGATGACTTCCTGAAGTCAGACTTTCACAAAGAGCAGGAGTTTTAAAGAGACAGAGGCCCAACTTCAAGGCATTAGACTACAAAGTACATTTTTTAAGTCCTATATATATATATATATATATATATATATATATATATATATATATATATATATATATATATATATATATATATATATATATATATACATATATATATATATATATATATATATTTTTTTTTAACAACTGGAGTTGACATAGTTACTTCAAACTTACTTGCTAGTTACTTGTGCTACAAAATGATACTATGTGCAAGTAATACTGCCTCTTTAATTAAGCACAGTTTTAAACTCTTTTACAGGCCTCTTAGCTGATTCTTTGGTTAAGGTGTGTCTCACTCAGCCCAACAGTTTATGTGGAGAACACACCAGATCTCAGCAAAGCTTGCAATATTGCTTCATAACCTAAACCTCCATCCATAACAAACCCTGGGCTACCAGACCCAGAGGAACTGCTGAATCCAGGAATTAGCTCAGCATCCTCCAGACAAACTGACCTCCCATCCTCACCTTGACCTGCAGCCTTTCTGTCAAATCACCAAAAAAAGCTTCAACTTTTCCTCTGCTCAAGTATGTGTGAATTATGAATGATATACATTACCGTCTAGGTGAATAGTTATGTATGTAATTAGTCATGCATGATATGCTCTGTGTATACCAGTAGATTCATGTGGGTACACTTGTGGCTTAAACTATACTTCTTCACACCCATTCAATAAATCTAAATATTATTGAAAAGCCTATTTATTTTAGGAACTCTATTTATTTTAAGTAAAAAAAAAATAGACTAACTACACACAGGTTGTTATGATATGTGTTTGTTGGTGGACCCAAATGCTGCAGCCTGGGATATCGAGTTGCATTGCAATAAAAAAAAAAAAATAATAAAAAAAGATGATCAAAATACTTACAAAAATCACAGGGAACCAAGAGAGACAGAGCAGAACACAAACCATGAATCCAAAGAAAAAGGGCAGCAAGGCACTGATGGGAAAACAACGGAAGGAACCAGCAAAAAGAGGGGAACAGAAGAGTTTAATGTGGAGCAATGGACCTGGCTGACTGGCTGCAGGTGTGAGGAGAGAGAGAGAAAGTGGCACAGGGGACCAGGAAATAAATCTAATACTAAAGGATGAGTAGACATATGGAACATAATTAAATTAGAGCTACAAAGAATAACTAGACACAGGAAATAAGAAATAAACACAATAAACTACAATTACTAAGAAGGAACAGAACTAAATCAAAGAGACTAAGGAACACAGAACAGTGGAACTAGAATCAAACCCCCAAGCAATCCAGGACCTGAAAGCCTTTACTTTTGTTATTTATGATTTCCCACTTACAGCAATAAAAGCACATTTAAAATATTGCATCAGACCAATACAAAAACATATATATTTAAAAACAGAAAGGTGGTCTCAATAAAAACTATGTTTTCTTAGCTCTTGAAGATTATTTTTCAAAAAGTACTTTGAATCTGGCCAATGAGGGTCATCAGGGCGTTTAATTTATTGAATATGACTGTATATGATCTAAAATGGGCTAGGCATACTGAAAATGTAGCGCGCTTTTCCTATTCTGTACACCTGTCTAAAATATAAAGTGTTGTACATTCAATTGTCAGTGTGATTAGATTTGTGTCAGTATGACCTTTGGAGTTTTTGATAAGATAAATGATATTGTATTGTTCAGTAGGGAACATTATAGGTGTGACACAAACCAATGGACTATCCTAACTCCCTGACCTCAAACTTGGAGCCTTCCTGGGTTTTACCATGTGTGTTTACTGCTCTTTGTTTTCGTTTTTTGTCACTAATTACAGTTCAATCTGGAAAGACTCAGACGGAGAACAAGGAACAATTAAAAGATTTAATGACAGCAATGAATAACAGTTCTTTGGCGCTCGGGCCCCGGCAGCTGATTTGAGCTGAGATTTGATGTGAACTCGATGAACATCCCGATAACTGATTAGGGATGCTCTCCCCCGGGGCCCGACACTGGTGGTGGTGGTCAGGAAGGGTTCCATCCTGGAGAACCAAAGGATGAGGGTGGAGATGGGGAGGTGGTGGGTTGAACGCAGCTGGGAAGCGTCTGACGGTTTAGGTGTGGATCCTTTTATGCAGAGCCTGATTGCTCATTGAACGTGCAGGGTGAGGTCCAGGCTGAGAACGGGGATGAGCATGACGTCGATGGGTGAACGGAGGGGGCGGAGTCTTCCAGCTTGAACTTCTGCTAAAGCTCCATAAGTCTTTCTCTGCTGCATCTCTGTGCTTTGGATGCTCCATTCTCCACACAACATGACCCAATCTCCCGTTAGAAACACAAAAAGTTTGGAAATACTTTATGGCCTCGGTTTTCTTAACTTTCGAAAAGCTGGAATGTGATTAGGATTCTGCAGCTGTCCTTATGTTTGCTTGTTGAATATTCACATTTTTACATTTGTGTCAGTGAAAACTCTCAGATCTATTTTCAGCTCCAGTGTTGAAAATACTGGAGCTGCTCTCCAGTATTTTCAAGCTAATCAGATCTGAACGCATCACGAGAAGGACAGATTTGTTACAGCGACGTTGTCTTTCTGCTGAGTGATGAAATTCTCAAAGAATGCTCACACACACACACACACAAACACAGAAAAGTTCATGATAACAAATGTCTCATAGCTTTCTATTTATCTGTCCTCCATTGGCCTTTTTTGTCCTATTACATCCACTCCACACACACACACACACACACACACACACACACACACACACACACGCACACACACACACACACACCCCCACACACACACACACACACAGCTAGAAATGTCCTGCTGGCTAACACCATGGTGATGTTATTTGACAGAGTTCTGATCAGTGTCTGCCACACGCAAGAGTGAAGGGTCCAAATCAAGTAATGTATCAAACATGTGTCTTCAACACAAAGCACAGCAAAGAACATGACACCAAACACACACCCACGCACACGCAGACACGCACACACACACACACACACACACACACACACAGCCCAGTCCTCAGGATAGATTAAATCAATCACTTCTTTGGCAGTCGTGCCGTTTGACATGCTCTCTCCCACCATAAAACCGTATGTGTGGCAGACCACAGATTCTCTTGGCTGGAGACGGGGGGAATGTGACGATATATTCCAGCAAAATGCAGTCCGGTCCGAACTGCAAGAACCCGCCAGCAACTTTACTTTACCCTTTTATAGTAAACATGGTAAAGGATCTTCAGGTCTAAACAGTAACACCTTCCAGCAGTCTCTACTTGTTTTTTTGTGTCAGATTTGCAGAGTAATTTTACCCGACATAAGTTTGAAATCCATTCAGTCACATTAACACATGGAGACGTTCTCTACCAATTTTTTTTTATCAAACCAATTGCAAAGAGACTCTGCTAAACTGTGAGATTACGCAACATTCTTGTCACACATTAGCATGGGCGTTTCTACACAAGGGCCAACAGGGGCAAGTGCCCCTATTGAACTTAGTGGCAACTAGACTAGCTCTGTTTTAGTAGTTCTTAATGTATAAAGATCTAAACCAGGGGTGGGCAACTCCAGGCCTCGAGGGCCGGTCTCCTGCAACTTTTAGATGTGTCTCTACTTCAACACACCTGAGTCAAATAATGAGGTTCAGCAGGACTCTGGAGAACCTGACTGCACTTAGGAGGTGATTCAGCTGTTGGATTCAAGTGGGTTGGACCAGGGAGACATCTAAGAGTTGCAGAACACTGGTCCTCGAGGACCAGGATTGCCCACCCCTGATCTAAACTGTCAGTGGCAGAAACTTTTCTATCACTGGCAAAGTTTAAAAACTGGGAAAGAGGTGAAAATGACAAAGACACCAGAGGAGCTAATCACAGGTGAGTAGAGGCAGCTGGGGACGGGAACAGGCAGAGGTAAATGAGGAAATGAGAAACAGCTGGGAAAGGGAGAAGAACTGCAGGCTGAGGGAAGGAAATCAAAACGCAGCAATAATTCCTGACTTGCTCGTGTGCATTCTTTGGCTAAAGACAGCTTAAACAAAATGAACAAAATGGTGGGCAAAAACAAATCCGATTTGACTTACATTCATCTCCTGGGTGAATGCTGCTAGTTTGGGACAGCTCATCTTACATCACACACACAAAAAAAATTTTAATAAATAAAAAAAAAACACAACAGCTATCTTTCTTCGGATTAAAGATATTTTCACCAGTTCCAGATACCAGTTTTCACCCCAAACCTTCAGGTACCTGCTACAACGCTGAGGATGAAGAGGGATATTATATTTCAGAGTCCAAGCATATGTCAAAATCAAAAGAATGGCTTCTTCAAGAAACAAAAAAGGACATTTTTGGAATGCCCTACCCAAAGTCCAGAACTAAATCAGAACCAAAATCTCCAGAGATCACCTGTGGGTTTTGCCATTGGTTCAACATGAATGAAATAAAGTGATTTTAACAAGACCTGACAAGTGGTGGAATCTCTGGAGAAGCTGCATTCACATACCTACTAATTCACTTCTAATTGGACTTCTCTCTTTCTTGCTCTCCATCTCTTTCATGGCAGTTCACATTGTCAAGGTGTGTGTGCGTGTGTGTGTGTTGAAAGGGGGAAACTATTTACGAGGACCATTTGAAATTATTTGTCTCGAGTTGCACGCCGACCTTTTGCCATCTCTGCTAAGTAGTGAGCAGGTTCCAGTTCATACTACTGGCCAGGAGATCAGGTCTCCATGTCTTAGCTAAGGCAGCCACTACAAACATTAGGCCAGTGAAATATGATTTCAGTCTTTACAATATTCACCTGATGCAGAATTTTAAAGTCTTCTCTGTTCTCACATATAAGTATCAATGAGTGCTTGCAAAAGTATTCATACCAATTGAAATGATTACTGCCAAATATATATATTTTTTATTTTGATTTTATGAGACAGAGCAGCATAAAGCAGTTAAAAACAGTAATATGGAAGTAAAATAATACATTGTTGTCAAAAGATTTTAAAAATTACTGGAAAATGTGGTTTGTATTTGACTTTAGCCTCCCATGTGCTGCCATTTGCCTTCATAAGCCACCAAATCAGTAAAAAAAAACAAAAAACTTTTGATTTATTATTATCTGACAATTCTTGTGCCTTTTCTATAAAACCCGATATTCAAATGACAAAAACATCCAGACTAAGTAAAACAGTTAAACACCTGTCCTGCTGCAGATGTGCTTAGCCCTCATTCGGTACTTTAGCAGTGAGCAGAAAAAAAATATTTTTTTTATATGACAATAACATACAAATACCTTTCAAAGCATTGGTTTAATGTCTTGCTATGCAGCTTCTAAAACATTCAATCCTGCTGAAAACTAACCTCATTATCACTTGTTAAACTTTCATTCGGGCCAAGTTCAAACCTGAGGCAGAGCTAGGCCTCCACATGCTAGCTGTCTGTTTTTTGACAAAAAGTTTATCTCAACCACAGAAATAATTCAGTCCATGTTGACCACACTTCCAAATAAGTAATTAACATTAACACCCACCTTGTTCAGCTTGGCACAATTTCAAACTTCAACAGAGTCCACACCTCCAAGAAGCGGAGCTTCTCAATACCTGTGAGACCCTCTGAATGAAGTGTAGAACACGGGACTGGTTTTTACCAGGCCCGTGATATTTTTGCCATTAATATTTTCAAAATCATACATTTTCAATAATTCCCCCAGTATTTGGTAGTGATGCCTTTGAACTGTATGACTTGGGTCAAACTTTTTTGGGATTCCCTCCACAAGCTTCTTCACAATAGTTTGCTGGAATTCTGGTTTTCCAGTTCTTCTGGTGATTCACATTTTTCAACAATTAAATTCCACTTAAGGCAAAATGCTAAAACATGTAAGAAACACAGTTGAAACAGTGAGTAATGTTTTACTTCCAGTTGCTAGAAATTAAATTTATGTATTGTATTGTATTCCAGAATTCCAGTTTTCTCCTTCAGGCATAAGCCAACGGTAACTGATAACAGCCTTAAAAAGTCTTTTCAGCTGTAAGGGAGTAAAATCGTATGTAATCTGACAATGGGGAAAATTTTAAGTCTTTCCAGAAGAAATGAAAGTTTTGAGAAAAGTTATTAATGTACTGAGGGTAGAAGAGGGCAAAATCTGAGAGAAAACTGTTTTATGTCCACACTTTTATCTCCACGAGGCCAGTGATGCAAATAAAATGCTTCAGGTTAAATGAAATGCTTCCTGCTACAGAAAATTAAGTTAATATAGACTTGAGAGTGAAAGAAAGAAAGAAGCACCGTCCCATTTGATGACATCTTCATTTGACTTGACTCGGATACATAATCACCCCTGTACATACCAGCATGAAAAACCTCAAAGTGAGGTAAATGAAGTATGTACATTCTTGAGACAGCGGGGAGGTTCTAACAGACGTAGGTCTATTCAGCAGAAGCATAAATTACACCACATACAGACATGACTTCACTGCAGGAAAATGGATGGCGGTAAACAGATGACTGCTTTATTCTTTGGTAGTCAGAGATAGGACTTTTACTGTGAAGAAAATAACCTGTTGACATACTTAAAGGAACAGATTTAAATGTAGAGTTATAATCTTCACTTTCCATAAATAACCCCCCTTTGTTGGTAATATTATGAAAGTGGTGCTCAATATGCGTCATGTACAAGATACACACATCGTTGTATTTTTAATGTCACACTGTACAGTGTTGAGAATAAATAATTCTGTTTTGCTGTATCTTTTTTAGCTAGGTGCAAAACTGAAGCTAAAGGAATTGACACACTAGGGGACGCCCTCTTTAGGGCAAATCAGACAGAGGCTAACAAAAGGAATTACACACTGTTGCTTGATGTCATTGTGTCCTGCATTCTAAAATTAAACATTCAGGTGGGAAAGTTGGAGGATTTGCCAAATTTGACCTCTGTGGACTAACATCATCATTCCCTCCTGTGTGGAGAAATTAGTTGCATGCAACATGATTTTGCTAGGAAATTCACACTTCTTTCGTCCTCAGATTTTTAACAAGAAATTCAGCAGTGCATTCCTCCATTCATGCCTCCTTCAGTTATAGAAACTGTCAGAACTGTAAGACAGCCCATGGACTTTCTATCATGAGAAGAACTGTACTTGCCTATTGGTAAGTCTTTCTGAAGCGCTCTGCTAGTTCTCCTTGGCTCCTGGACGACTCTTAAATATTCTTTTGACTCCTCTGTCAGGAGTTTTATGAGGTGCATCTGGCCTTAGTTGGTTAATGGCTCTTTTCCACTTCAAGATTACAGCTCCAATGGCACTCATTGAAATACGTTTTTGTAATAGCTCCTTTGCTCTTGCCAGTCATTACTTTATGTGCTTTAAGACTTTGGTAATGAGACCCATTTTCATAACCTATCAGTTAATATTAAACCACCTGATGCTGATTTGTACCTAGCAGCAGGAATGCTTTCTAAAAACTGAAAGTTTCCATTCTGAAGTAAATGTTTTGATCAGACTGTTGTGCCACAACATAAAAGGTTGTATGTTATTTTGCCTTCCAGATTTTTAAGTTTAAAAAAAAACTATCCTGATGGAGTCACATTATTCAAAGGGGCAGGATTATGTGTGTTCCAGCCACTTAGTACCTTTTGATAGCACAATCAAGAAACTATGTTAACTTCAGTTGTTATAAACATGCCAAATGTATCAAATATAACATTTAATGCCTTGAAATTAGGCCTCTATCTCTTTAAAAACTCCTTTTCTTTCTGAAACTCTGCCTTCAGGAAGTCATCACAACATATCCATTAACCCTTTAACAACGTTTTTACCAAATTAGCTAACTAGACATGAGTCAGTTTAATTTGGTGTTAAATTTAGAGACTAACAAGAAAGCACAGACAGTTCTAATTCTTCTCAAACAGCAGCTCCTCCCTGACCTGACACTCACAGTCCTCATGCAGAACTTTAAGTTCTGTTGTTAGCATCGACTGTTCTAACGCAAAATAAGCATTACAGTATTTTAGATTGGAATCCCAGAAGCTATTGAACTATATATTTTAATATGCTATATTT
Source organism: Poecilia mexicana (assembly GCF_051168715.1). Taxonomy (NCBI): domain Eukaryota; kingdom Metazoa; phylum Chordata; class Actinopteri; order Cyprinodontiformes; family Poeciliidae; genus Poecilia; species Poecilia mexicana. Next base: position 1,778,658 of record NW_028263374.1, read on the forward strand.
GAACAGAGGGGAAAAGTTAATAAAAATTAATGAAGAGTACCATAAAGTGGGCTTTTTAAAGCAAATCAGCACATTTTGATCATTTTACGATTTAAAGTCATTTCTATTCCCAGAAACTTAATCTTAAGGTGTTTCAGTCTCATTCAATGAGGCTCTCTCTGCAGGTTTTTTTTTCCCTGTGGCGATACGCTGAGAGCCCTGATGGATGGGTGGTGTGAATGAATGACTGTCTCTATTTATTGAGGGTGGGGGACACAGATGCTGTGTTGTAAGGACAGAACTCAGACATGACCCTGTGACCCTGTATCTCATGCACCCATACAGACGGAGCTTCAGGTGGCTCCATAATGAGACCGTCTCAGTCACAGCAGCCTCTTTCACCTGACCACCAAACACACTGATGCAGACACAAATAGGTGCAGATCAGTCATCATGTCTCCGCTTGCTGGAATGAGTCAGAGTGACTTTGATAAGTCTGCTGCCAATGACGACAGGCTGCAGCGACCCGCTGGTGGAGAATAGGCTCATTTCTTGGTGTAGAGCCACACACCCAAAAAAACCACAACATTTAGAGTTCAGTGTTTTCCTGCAGTCAGTATACACACATTCAGGAAGAATGGATAAACTGAATCTATGGACAAGGACTGGGCCACTGGAAAAAAAAATAGAATTCTGATTTGAATCTCAGAATATTAAAGTCTGAATTCTGAGAATAAAGTCAGACAAAAGCTACAATTAGGTTTAGGGCCACTAAAAAAATCTTTTGACTTTTGATGTCAGAATTCTGACTGTTGATCTCATAAGATTAAAGTCTGAATTCAGAGATTAAAGTCCTTTTTTTCCCCCCTGTGACTCAGAATTAAGGTTTAAGGTCAGAATTCTGACTTTTATCTGAGAATTTACTTTTTTCTCATAATTCTAACTTCAATCTTCTGAGATCAAAAGTCATCTTTTCTTTTCAGTGGCCTTAAACCTAATTCTAACTTGTAGTCTAACTTTAGTCTTCTAAGATCAAAGTTCAGAATTCTGAATTTAATTTCATTTATTTCATATAATTTAATCTGAATTTTTCAGATTAAATTTTTTTCCGTGCCCCTAATCCTAATCCGTATGAATCCCATCTACTTTCATACACTGCATTTTAAAAGGTAATGCATATCAGGAAAACACAAAGTCCCAATGGGAATACAGAGGATTTCTTTTCACACATTCCCTTGCAAAAATTATGTAATTACTAGGGCTGGGATGTTAATTTGTCAATTTCAATTAGTTGATGGCCTATATTTAAAATGTATAAAATGTTGTCAAGGAATTGGTCCAAATGAGGAATTTTGATAGAAGTGCAGCAGCCTACTCTCCATTACACTTCAGAAAGTTGTTGTGCAACATTTTGCTGCCAAGTTGTTGGCAATGCAATCAAACAAACAAGGAATTGGCCTCCGCTCTGCAAAACTTCCAGTCATGGTCGGCATTGCTCACTGGCTAGACAGGACCTCATTGTATGAGTGCAAAGTACTCAGCCTGATGCACTTTACCGAAAACAGTTTAAAAACTTTTAGCACTGCTTTAGTTAACGTCCCTGGCAAATGGAGCTCTCTTTCATTCCCACTCACACTCAAAAGTCAGGATTTATGAGTCCACTCTGCACAGATATGAATTGTGCTGATACTCATAATAGTTTATAAACAGACCACTGCATATAAAAGCATAAGGCCCATGATGTCACTCATTTGTCTGCTCGTGGAACACGAAGTGTGGGTCCCGACTCAGAAAGTGTCCTTCATTTTTTATCTGCATTACTTAAAGCTTGGGTGTGACTTCTAAAAAAATGTTTTTGCTTCGTTTTTTTCGGAAAATAAAGTCAAATATTTATCCGACGTCACTAAAAGATAACATCGGATAAATGTGTGCTAATGTTACATCGTTTCTCTTTTGGTCCAAAGATAATAACTTCTGTTTTGTTTTTAAGTTAAAAAAAGATATTGCATCTCCACACATTTGATCAAACTGTCGCTATCTGCTGACAGTAAAACCTGAGACAGACAATCTGTGAAAAAAACAAACAAAAAAATAAACAAGCTAACGACAGGAACTCAGTCAGAAACAACCAATCACAGCCTGGAGGAAGGTCTTAGCGCTGTTAATCAAACTTGTGTACACACTGCTCACACCTGCTTTTTGCTACGCTAGTCAGCTTCCTCCTGACAGCTAACTAGCTAGTTAGCATTCATAACAGATTCATGTTGAACAAATGGTTTTCCTGTAATGGTTAGTTGGTCTTCCGCCATTAGGAAATTGAGCAGCGCTTACACAAGATTGCATATATATATATATATATATATATATATATATATATATATATATATATATATATATGACATGTTGTGCAAATCAGTGTTGGACAGACTGAAGGCCCCCTCTATAGATGCCCCTTTATAAGGTCTTCCTCATGAATGAAGCACTCATCTTAAGTCAGTGTGTGTGTGGCTGTGAGTATGTGTGTGTCATCTTTGAGAGAATTTTCCACTGAATTCATTTCCTGTGCACAACCAGAAATGTTGCCTTCATATCAAAATGATCTGTATCTGGTATACCTGATATGAAGCTTGACATGTGATAACCGCAAAATTTCCATAAAGCTTCAAGAATTTCAACAAACACAACGCACACACACACACAAAGACATGTGCACACTGGCAAACAAACAGCCTTGGTCAACCGTGGTATGCTGAGGTATTTACGCTAATCGGTGGGAATGGGATTCCATCACACCGCCCCTCGTGTTTAGCAAAACATTCCACCTAGACCTTCAGACTCCATCCCTTCAGCTCCATGACGGAGAAATTCATGTTCTTCTCTTGGGTGAACTCTGTGTAACATGTTCAAGTACAAGGCCATTTTAGACCTTTGACTTGATATATATATATATATATATATATATATATATATATATATATATATATTTTTTTTTTTAAGATGGCAACTTTATCTTAAGAGTGAGGAAAAGTCTTTAACAGTGTTGCATCATTGCAAGAAAGCCCTGCAATGAGCCTGGACCTTTCTCTCTTTCACTCTGAGTGTTTCCTCCCAAAGGACTCAATGTTAGAAGCTTCTAATTTGTCTAAGGTCATCCATCAATGATTTTATTGTCTCATATGTCTCTTGAGTTGGACCTGTGACTGGTGACCTGTTCAGACTGCAGCCTGCCTTGTCCCCATTGACTTCCACTCCACAACCACAGGATTAAGCAAAAATGCTGCACTCATGAATATAATGCAGTTTGTAGAGTTACACGGTAGGAAATAAACAGCAATATTTTATTACTTATCCTGTCATAGGGAAAAATGGTTGTCATTTCTCAAAGTTATGTTTTCACCATGTTATTCACATATTTTTCAGAGTTACAAGCTAAATATTTAATTCAGAATTAGAATATATATAGTTGAATTTCCAAACTAAAAATTTAGCTTCCAACTAAATCCTCAGTTAAGTGTTTAGTGAAATCTGAGCTACATATTTAGTTGGCAAACTAAATGTATAGTTTACAAATATTTAGCTCCAAATTAAATAAGCATATTAAATATTTAGCTGCATTAATATTTACTTTCCAAACTGCATATTAAGCTTGGACATAAATATTTAGTTTGCTGACTAAATAATTAGATTACTAGCTAAATATTTAGCTTGCTAATCGGTTCATGTTTGATTCACTATTAAGTCACTTTAGAGTGTCAATGCTACTCAGTTTTTAAGACTTCATGTTTACTTGTTTGTAAAAAAAAATAGATGAAAATGATTCGATATTGTTTGCATAAAAAGTTTGTAATTTTCTTTTATGGTAAACGTCCATCAGTTTTACAGATCAAGAAACTGAGGTTTTTAGCAATTTTTCTTAGTAAAAATTTACATAAAATATGATTTGCTTTAGGTCTGGACTCCTGGTCATCGACAGCTAGCTCCAACACACCTTGGTGTCATCAATGCTACAGGAGACTGGTAATGACCACTTCATGTCATTCATCAAAGCAGAAAATCATCAAAAACATGCACCGCCCTGGATGTCTCTCACCTGTCTGGAAACATTCCCTTGTAATTCTGCATGGATGTTTTGGGTCTTATTGTTGGACAAACTCGCGTTTCACTAACATACAGGACAATGTGTGCTGCAAAACAGGGATTATTCGGAAAAGCCCATAAAAACAAATATCTATCAGTGTTTCCATTCATCGGAAAGCAGATCTTCCAGGAGTTTCAGAGTGACATCATGTTGTTTGTCTTAGTGAGGCACAGGAAAAAAGAGAGCCAGACTGAACACACACATCAATAAATCACCTCACAGGCTTACTTTGTTCTATTAAGAGCTTCTCTATATATAAGTTGGAGACAAGAAGTGCTCTAAGTAACAAACACAAAACACTCCATGCATAATGTAATGAGGTTTGAGATGATAAAGTGAGGGTATAAATCAAAGTTCCTGTGTTCCCTAGAGTGAACGCACAAATATATGTTGTCTTTTTCCATATTGTGCCTCCAGCTTTATTTTCCTAATGGGAACTGTTCAAAAAAAAAAAAAAAAATCAAAATCAAATTTTATTTGTATAGCACATTTCAGCAGAAAAGCATTTCAAAGTGCTTTACAGCATGTGACATTGAATAAACAGTCAGAAGGAGAAAGAGATTTTGAAAGGAAAACAAAAACTGTTGACTGACTTTTAGTGTTTTGAATATGAAGCCTTAGCAATCTAAACACTCATCCATGGATTCAAAGATGATGCACCTTCAAAAATTTAGCATAAAACTCAGTTCCTTCATGATGCCTACATTAAGGACCTCTAGAGAAAATATTGTGCCTATTTTACTGGATGTGGAAAATAAAACTGCTTTAAATGGAGGGTTAGAATCGTGTTTTGATGGGTTTTGAAGAGAAGTTATACAAATCCTAGCTGCAGTAAACCAATAAACAAAAGCTTGCAAAATGGCATTTGCATCAACAACCATAAAATAACAAGCAATGTCACGTGAAACTTTTTGCGCTCAGAGAAGCTTGAAGTTTGCACCTTGTGACGGAAAAATACCTCAAGGGTGAAGCACATCAATATGCATCAACACAAAGAATTTATGACAGTTAATGAAAAAGCACTTGACGGGTTATGGTGAGTTTTGAGGCTCACTGTAGATAAAAAAGCCATATGTAGCAGCCGGACAGCAGGTAAAGCAGGCCACAATTTCCAACACTCAAGGCTAAGCAAATAACCTGGAAGATAATGTCATTCATTGACCTAGACAAGCCGCGTTTCTCTGGGTTCTACTCTTGCTGTTGGAACGATGCTACATGTTACTGAGACATAAATATTTCAGACATAGCAACATATGAGGTCCACCAGACAGTGAACTCCCATTGAACACCTAATTAACCTTACCCAGTCTTAGCACAACGCTCTAGTAAAGCTGCTGTCACGGTCAAATAACGCAAAAGCAATGGGGGTGTCCCATCAGACTGTCAGTTCCCGAAAAAAAAAAAAAAACTTGTAAAAGGATAGGTTTTACGCAGGCTGTTGAGAGTCTTACAGTTAAATATTGGACTTCTGATGGGAGGTTTTTCAGTTGTCCTTCGGACTGAAAACTTGCTGCATTGTGCCAGCACGTTTCCTAAATGTTTTTGCCTTTTTAAGGTGATGATATGGTTTTGCCAGATCATGCAACCAGTAGCATTTATGCCTAAACAAAATAAATTAACAGTCAATCCATGTGATCGGCATTGGAGATCGACAGCAAAACAAACTTGATCAGGGCATCTTCATATATAGAGATATAAAAAAAATGTGTTTTATAAATGTTATTTATTGCATAGTCATATTAACATCTACTTTCTAAATCATTATTTCATTCGTCAGGTAGTCTTAGCTGGCGCCCATTTTTTTATTAGTTCTTGACTGGGTTAATATATACATTATTTATTACATTAGACCACACTTTAGTAGTTTAATAAGTTGCAAAATAATACGTTTAGAAAATATAATATGGTCACATCTTACTGCACATGGCAGAAAGTCATGCTGCTGGTCAACCCCAAATCTATTTCAGACACCAAATCACTGAAATGTTAGATTGTTTTAAGAAACTGTGGTATTTACAATCTCTCTCTCTCTCTCTCTCGCTCTCTCTCTCACACACACATACACTAATCCAAGGTGATTACTGAAAAAGCAATGTGCTGACTTTATGTGTTTCCAGTCAAAATTATCCAGGAATGAAGATTGACACCTTCTGGATTAAAACCGACAAGAAATTACATTTAACCATCTCTGGGTTTTGACAAACACGCACACAGACAAACACCACAGTGTTTAACAGTAAAGCCAGATTTTGAGGGCAATTGCATAATAAAATGAAATTGAGTACGACAGGGGATTGTGTGTCTGTGTGACCATGTCTGTGATTTCTGCATTACTCTCAGACCAAAATTATGATTTAATTGCATGTAAGTAGATTTCCAGAGAGGTGTGTGTGTGTGTGTGTGTGTGTGTGTGTGTGTGTGTGTGTGTGTGTGTGTGTGTGTGCGTTTGTTTTTTTTATGGATAAAATATAGGACTTGGAATTACAGTTTCATTAACACACATTCACAAACCCACACACACTCACGTCTGACCACAAATACATTGTCAAGGAAGCTTCTGTCAAATTAACGCTGAGCTACTGAAAACCAGTCAGTGCTTTCACATCCTCCCCCCACCCCTTCCATCTACATATGTGCTGCACATATGCTGGTGTCTGATACCCATTTCTTTAGGGTGAGCCTGAGGACTATAATTCATACCCATTATGGTCTTGCTTTGAATATTTTAGCTATAGCTGTCAGCAGAGGTCTGTCTTATGTCAGAGTGAGAGATCTGATATTAATCCCCTAAGGTAATGTGAATATTACCTTCACAAAGTTATCTTCATTTCTTTTATTATCTGTTGACAGCAGCAACACAGTCTATAAGCTCACAAAGCCAACAATAACAAGGAAAATAAAATTCATTTTGTAGGTGAATCTTGAAAACGCTGCTGGATTAAATTCAATGAGCAAGAGACTTTATAATTTAATGCAGGGGTGCCCAAAGTTGGTCCTGGAGGGCCGGCATCCTGCATGTTTTAGTTCCCTCCCTGGTGGTAGTAACAACCTGTTCAGCAGGTCAATGTTCTTCTTAGGCCTCTAATGAGCCATCAATTGATCCAGGTGTGTTAAACCAGGGAGAGAACTAAAACATGCAGGATGCCGGCCCTCCAGGACCGACTTTGGGCACCACTGGTCTAATGCTTTCTTGCAAGAATACTCATATCCCTAACCTGTTGACATATTACAACATCAACATGTTTTCAGCGGATTGTATATAAAGATGGTATCCATGGCTCTTTGAAGGAATCTGTAGATCGGTTTTGTTGGTTTTTGACCAAAATGTAATTAATTTTATCTGGGGAACAATCACCGGGAGAAATGATAGATAAAAATCTATTATCATTACAAATGGGCATCTACATATATATGCCATTACCATCCTTCCTACAAGTGCTGTTAATCAATTTTAAAAAAGTAATCAGATTAATCACCATGCTTAACTTTGAAAGCTTGAAATGTAAAACTACACATTGTACTAAAATGCTAAAGAAAATATTTTGTTGTTTCAAATAAGTTTTCCAGGTTTTTATATTCAGGAAGGTCTAAAACAGTTCTCAAACTTTTTCTCCTGGGCCCCCCTCAGCAGTTAAACGAGTTAAAACTTTTTCGATTAATCATGAGTGTTATGTTGACAATCCTACTTTCTACACAGTTCCACTCAATTCTGACATTGAGATTGACTAACGTCGACTTCCGATTCCTGACGATTTTCTGCTCTGTTTTAGAATTACTTTGCCGATACAGGGCTGTAGCTTGTCAAAGACAGCGGAGGAAAAGAACGAAGCCGTTCAGTCCACGTTGAACAACTAAAGTAAGAGCAAGAGGAATACTCAAGACATTTCATTGCTGGTAAAAATGGCATTGCCCTACTCATAGCTTCATCAAGCAGGCGCTCTACAAACATCACGACCAAGCTAGATTAGCAATTTGATTAGCAATTGGGTGAAATCAGATCCAGTGGTATGTTGCTGTATCCTCTTTGGCACCGATGAGTCATTAAGTCTTTTTGAGTCACAAAAAACATAATTCATACTGCCAAGTCTGCTCGACCACGAGACATAGATTTTCTCATCTGTGCTTTGCACACTGATGTCCATCTGTGGCCCACAATTTTGAAAGAATAATAAAAATATACAAAATCCTACTTACTCATGTCAATATTTCCTGTCATGACTTTTCATAACTCCAGTGTAAACACCAGTGCTGACCAGTGCTCTCGGTCAGTGCGATGCAGGGAAAGTCCACATCTTGATAATTTAGCCTTGTCTACAGCTTTTCTCTGTAATTGAATTAGGAAGTGGTGGGAATGCAAAGAGCAGCAGAAAGAGTTGTAAGTAAACAGGCAGGGCCCTTTAATCTCAAGCTGTTTGAAGTGAACCCTTTTATGAGGTGCACTGCTCTCAGTGCTGTGTGATGGCACTTGAATTTCACAAGCTGGTTAAATTGATTTATTCTGCAACAAAGCAAGGAAGGTAGAGAGGCATGAGAAAAATAACAGAAAATAGATGGGAAATGGACATGAAAAAGGAAAAAAAGGTTGCATCAATGAGAAAGAAGGAGAGAATGGAGGAAAGTTGAACAGGGTTTCAGTTTGAGGGATTTCTTTAGGTGGCCAAATGCTCCCCGAGGTCAAACATGAACAAACCACTGATAGCAGAACCATGTGTGACCTGACAGTTCAGATTGCTACCTAAGACTTTAATATCTTACGAAGTAAGGCTGGGAATTGTATATAATTTTTTTTACATTCAAAAGTCCCAATCTGGAACCTTTCCTTTGTGTCTCAGATTTACCACTGTAAATCTGATGCACAAGCGACATCTGCAACAACAGCGATGGACAACATGGCTGTTTCTCTTGGCCCAGTAGAGGTTAATTTGTTCTTCATAAGCTGATCTGATTGGACAATGGAAAAGACTGTTGTTGTTTTCAAGTTGTGCTAAAGGAAGATAACCTATCAATAAAGTTATTCAAGCCTATCATAGTATCTCAATGCTAAACATGGACTGTGGACACAAGGTTGTGTCCACAGTCCACATTTCTGAAGAAGTTCCATGAAAGATGATGAGTTCCTGAAACACTGGAAAGATGAATAGGAAGGTAAGCACTTTGTACCAATCTGATGATCTAAGAGTCTAAATAACAGATTAAAAATAAATATCTTTTTTGTTGAGCTCATCTGTCCATTCAATATTTTAACAGCAAAAAGGGTCTTTGAATTGGAAATATTTTTGTTGACATATGGGTTCTGATTAAAATTGTGATAATTACAGACCCCGCAATAAACTTGATTAAAAATTTTAATCAATTCCACTACTAGTTTAAACAATACACTCAAGTTTTCCTTTAATTAGGAATGATGTTCAATGGGAAATTGGAAACAGTGACCACTTTTACATCTAATGACTAAAACTTTTAGTTCTTTTATCAGTTTGGACACACTGACTTAATTTCTTTATTAATTTCTTTATTAGATGCAGTGCTCATTGTGTGAGTGATGTCCTAATTACAAGCAAGGGCATCTGATAGTTTAGGATGGTCTCAATATAGATTTGTAAAACAATGGAGAGTAAGTAGATGCATTTGTTCCAAATAAAAAGGTACAGCATACTGACTCACTGAGGAAATAAATGTTCAAACATGCTGTGACTATTGCAATAACAATGAGTCACTGCATCATGCTCCAGGATGACAAAAGCATTTGGAAAGTATTCAAATACCTGAGTCAATGTGAGGTTTGGTACCATAAACAGCCTGATAAAAATCAGTATCTTGTTCTACGCTTTGCTTTGTATAGACGTCTGGACCATTGGCTATTGAAAACAATTGCTTAAAACTTATACTCTGTTTAAGTTGTAAGTTATTTCAACTGATTTTATCCGAATTGCCAATGTTTAGCTGTGACGTATGTAATGCGCCAGTTTGAAGAAGCTTACTGGAAATTTTGTGCGCCTCCAGCAATACAATGTCTTCATCATTCCTCTTGTGGAGACTTCAATTGCTCTACATCTGGAGGCATGGCCAAAACGGACTGAATGGCTTCGTTCACTTCCAGTAAGTCCAATACATAATTTTCTACTAAAGTTTAATCTTTCAACAAAATTGTGAGAATCATTCACAAGGGAAATTATCTTTTTTGTCTATATCAAATAGTATTTAACTAATAGCAAATAAATATCTTACGCTTGCTATCGTTGTTAATACACATTGACAATGATAAAAAAAGTATTTCTTACAGCACATCCATAAATGAGCTAATAATACAGATTGTGTGTTCAGGATTTATTGTTCAGTCACAAGGATCAAGACACTTTCAAATGGTTGCCATGGGAGATTGACTGATTTCTTAAACATGCATGAATGAGTCAACACTCCTGGTATGGTTTTGAAATGACATAACATGATATAAAACTCAAAAAAGTTGATTTTACACTAGCACTCTTCACCTTAGCATTAGCACGGTTGCTAAACTAATTTAAACTCAATACGAGCTTGAATCGAGTTTAAATTATGTAAAATGATTTTTCATCTTTACCAGCTTTCTGAACCAACATCTTCAGTATATTTCTAAATAAGGATTTTTAGTTTATTTTACATAATGTAAATGTATTGATATTCAATACATTCCACTTCCGTTTAGAATGGGGAAAGCAGGATGATTAAGCATGCTAACAATGTTTACAGCTCCATTAAGCTTGTTTGTTCAAAGAATTTATTCGAAAATTACGTGTTGTGACATTTATTTCTGTGCCATTAATTTGAGGACTCTCCCACATGACTTTTACACCCTAAATAGTGAGGTCTTCAAGCTCTTTCAGTCTTTTAATTTATGACCAGTTCCTGACTCACATGCTTTAAATTTCTCTCAAAACAGAAAAGAGAGACATGAATCAATCCTGTGAATGAACAAAATAATAAAGAATGATAACTAAGAGTAGAAGGAGTATTTGTGGATATGCTTTTGAAAATAATATGTCATTAAGCACTATGCCTGCTGAAGCTGTGTTTGGGGTGGGAGTTCCACCACATGATGCTAGATGGCGGTAGTGCTTTCAGAAGCTTGTTTTCAGTATGTTGTGCCAAACCACAGCAGAACTTCTGAGGTAGCAATAAAAGCTGTTTGCATTCCTCCGGCCAAAGACTGTGGATCCTTCACTGCAGAAAAACAATTGAAACAGCAGGAACATTATGTATATGATTTTTTATTTATTTTTTTTCCATTTGTCCTAGTTCAGATTCAGATTATGTCATGCATGTAATAGTGGTAAAAGAATAAAATGTGTCACATGCAAAAAGAAGCTAATTCTGCTGATCTGATCTCACTTAATAGACAATAGAGGTTTACTTAATTCTACATAATTTAGAGCTTCTTCTGCATAGTGCAAAGCAGAGGTGTCCAAACTTTTTTTTTACTTGGGACAAAATTGTATACTGAGAAACACTTGAACAAAAACATATTAAATAAATAAATGACCAACAATTATGTAATTTTTTTAAACCTTGTGATGGCCAAATCCATGGCCACACTCTGAAGGTAGAAGTCGGTAACTCTTATGCACAATTTAGTTTTCATAATTATTTTTTTCATTCAAATACAACACTTTAGTTTCAGTAAAACATTTATTAGTTGATTTGGATACATTTGTTCTTCATGTTAGCGTGCACATTTAGTTAACGTGTATTTATATCAACTTTAAAGTTTGCAACTAACTTTGTTTTTGCCAGTACTTACCTGCCTTGGAGTGGCCAGACAAAAGATGGATGCCAGGGCTCAGCAGGCTTAAATGCTGATTGGACTGCACCACTAGTTCCTGCTGGCAGGGGAAACTTGTAGTTTCTTTATTTAGATAAGTTTTGTATTTAAGTAAATATTAGTATTTAAACTTTAATATTTTTGATTTTCGTTTTTTCGGTTTTACTTTAGCCAAACTTACTGTAGCTGTACTGTTAGTTGTTGTGTTATTTGTAATTGTATTCTGTTTAGTTACCCCTATTGTGTCTTAATTGGTCTGATCAGCCAGTATATAAACACCTGTGTGTCATTTCTTTGTTAGGTCAGTTATGTTTGTTTGTGCAGCTAGTTTGTTTACATTTTTTGCCTGAGTTCAGTTTTGTTTCTTTGACCTCTTTTATGAGCTCAGTTTATCTTTTGTCATTTATAATCTTTGGGTTAAAATAAAAAACCCTATTTTTCTAATTAATATCCTGTGACTCCTTCTGTTTTAACTCGGTCCATCACAACCTGAATAACAATAAACCAAGCATGCAATATTTAAACTAGCCACATTTAATTATAGTAATTTTTTTTGTGGGAAAGCATTGTATAAATCATTGCTTATGACACTTGTAATACAGGAATTTGACTTTGGTTTTCAAGTGCTCACAGCTCACAGACATAAAGTATAAATATATGAAGCTTAGATTAAGTTCAATATTTGGGTGAAAAAAAATTAAAAGAATTGTTTTTTACTCATGGAACAATTTGACGTTTTCTCAGATAAACGGGAAGAAACTGGTAAAACTAATTGGTAGGGGTAAAACGGTGAGCTGCTCTTTCAACAATCTACCAGTTGTAGGCTGTTGGACACAGGTGCACAGGCTACTGTGATAAATGACAATTGGAGGGTGGAGCATTTCCCTCACACCACTATAGGGGGGGATAGATGAGCTCTTAGGATCAGAACCATTAAATGGGCTTGCTGCTAATCAAACAGAAATATAATTCCTGTAGAGTTTAAACTTACTGGTGTTAAAAAGTCCAGCTCTATCCTCCTAGTGCCTGCACTTGTCTCTAGTGACCCAAATGTTGGATCTGCAAAAACTGCTATCCAGTTAATACAGACATCCCAAACCCCTCTAAGGGAGATTCAAGTAAAAACAGGCTCTCATGAAACTCTAACCATTCGCTGTCAAACTCGCATCCAGGCTGACAAGGACACTCTAATGCTGTTTTGTCCTACTCTGAACACTAGAAGTGAACAGGGGCAGCTCAGCCATGGTCTCAGTGTCTGTCACCAACACCACGGTGACAGACACTGTCAGATAATATAACTTTAAGCCCACGTCTCATTCTGGGCCACATTGAAGCTGTAAAAGCAATATATCCAAATGCATTGCAACCTGTAGAGAACCAACAAACTAAGAACATGACAAGTGATGCATATGTTAAAGTTTCATCACCTGCCACCACTGACACAAGTGATAGTTGGGATCCTCCTGTAGATCATTTAACTGGTGAGCAGCAGTTTTCAGTGAAAACAATGTTCAGAGAGGAGTGTAAAGCTTTTGCCAAAGATGAAAACTCTGTTGGTTTTACTCCCAGTCTCCACATGCACATTACTCTCAAAGATCAGACACCAGTTCAAAAGGAATGATTAATCAGATTAATTATGATTAATCATGATTAATCAATTTTTGAAATAATCTTCAACAAATTTTGTTATCCAGTAATCAAGTATAAAATGCCATTTACTGAAAAAACAACAACTATACAGAGCAGTAATTAAGCCAAACCTTCTAATTTGCTAAAGGAAAGCTAAATTATTGCATTTTAGACAATAATATGTTTATTTTCTTACTTAAATTTAATTATTTGCCTCTTTCGATGTATTTCTAATATTATGTGAAAAAAACAGGAGGTTAATTGAAAAATCTGCAGAATGTCAGATTATTCTATTAGTCATCAGAATAATCGATTTCAAAATAAATGTTAGTTGCAGCTCTACAGTAAGCACAGAATCACAGATTCTTCTGATTTACATATAAGAGTTACCAATTCTTTAATATATATATAGGGAGGGCCATAGGTCTACATACATAGGACAATGTAAAATGTATATGTCTTTTATACTTCAGATGCCCAAGTAGATGAGTTTGACAAAAGAGCAAAGAATTTAAATGATACTGATGGCTGGCTCTGGAAGCAGTCGAATTTTAACAGAAAACTGTAAATGTTGCAGATCAACCACAAAGTGGTCCAAGACGTGCAGAGATTACACAGAGTCCCACAAAAATAAAAACGGTTGTCTAATATAATTTATTTTTCTATGTATGGAAACTTATGGCCCACCCTGTATATACATTCACATTTTCACCTTTTGTTTAAAATTCACACATCCTCCATTCTTACGGTCTGTTAGGCGGTTAGCGGCTTTTATATTGTGACTATAAAAATTTTTTCAAAACGTTTTTTAACGAACACCATTATAGTAAAGAGCTAAAAGAAATAAAATAAACCTGCAGGGAGGTTTCACAATTGTGAAATTTCTCCTAAAAGATTTTTGCCATTGTTAAGAGTCCAAGAATGTAATGCATGACTTTAATGTCACAGTGGAAACAAAAATATAAAGACGCTGCTGATGTAAAAAAAAAAAAAAAAACGCCACCCGCGCAGTACATTAATGTGTGGCTAACGTGTCATGGACCTGAACAAAAAATCTGTCCCTGTAGTGTTTCTGCAAGTGTTAGCCAAAGAAAAGAGGTGAAACTTAAGGAGGTACTTGAACACAGTCACATAAATGCCAGTGATAAGCTTACACAGACACACACAAACAGGGGAGTGAAAGTCATTAAGGAGGTCATAAATCACAGGAAGCAGTTCCAGAGAGAGATCACTCTCCCACTGTCTAAACACTGCTTTTACTCAGCTTTATTAGCAGGAGTTCTGCTCTCACCCAGGCAGCAGACAATGTCCTCCTCACTGCAGATGATTGCACTGCACTAGAGAGAAGTGGTGGGGGAAACCAAATGAAAACAGCTCCACTATCCTGAGTTATTATTCTGCACCAATTGTTTCACAAATGTATCTGCATATTCAGAAATCTCCAGCTCTACGAGACTGTCTGCTTGCATGATGCTGAATTTGGTTTCAGTGTAGAATTCTGAGAAATATTTCTGCCAAAAAAATCGAGTCTGGCACATTTCAGCAACAAACAGTTCAAGGTGCTTTACACCATAAAAACATCATACAGTCATCAATTATGAAACAAGCTATAAATAGTTAATTTTGTCAAATGTCATCATCAAAATCATCAACAAATACGCACCAATTGTTTGGATCAGCATTTCATTTACTGCTAATCAGAGGTAACTCTGAACAGGTGGGTCTTTCGTCTTGATTTAAGTGAGCTCTAGCTGTGTTTCCATTTACTCTACAATTGTGAAATTTGACATCTAGAAAATAAATCTGATTTATAAGATTGCAACAATTTTGATAAAACTTTCTAAATTTTTATCAAAAAAATTCATTAAAAAATACTTTTTTAATGAATAGTTGTTTTTCGGCTGGATCAAAATCGGTTTACTTCACAAAACTGTAAAGGAAACACTTTTTTCCACAATAGTTACATGATCAAGTCCCCACAACTGGATGTTGCCAGTGGCTCAAACCACGAAAAAGACAACAGGAAGTAGTTGATGGATCATGGCGTGGTATGTTTCTGTATGACTTGCACGGGCAAACTTATTTACTTATGATTTTAACTGCATTTCTTACTTGAAACACCACAATTGCAAAATAGCTTTTTTCACCATTACCAGAATATTGACAAAGTTTTGCGCACATTTCTAATGGAAACATAGCTAGTGTTTTAGCTGTTTTGCAGTTTTCTGGAAGCTTATTACAAATTTGTGATGCACAGAAGCCCAATCTGACTTGACTGATTTACTTTAATTATAGACCAGACCCTAAAGTAAACCCAACATATTTTAAGAGAGAGTTTACCGATTCTGTTTTTAGGCGATAAAATCCTTCACTCATTTTTAGTTTTTATTTAACATCTTTCTGCTCCATCTTGCTGCTTGTTGTAACTGCAGGATGAGTCAGATGCATATCATCTGGGATGTGCGATTGATAAAAGCGGAGCAGGGCGGGGCTGGGTGTGCATTTATTAGACAGTGTGCTGTCCTTGTTGCAACTTCTACACCTTATTTTTTTTTCCTTTCTTCAGCAGGGTAAACTGACAAATTCTGCATTTGGACTGTTCCAATTAGATTAATACAACTTTGTGTTGCAAATTCTCGTTTGGGTTTCTCTGTGCTTTATCTACTCTAGATAAAGCACAGAGATTTGGGAGTGGTGTTATTAAACACACCACTCCCAAATTTTGGGTCGGGTTCTGGTCAGGCTATAAATTTAAACTAACTTGGAGACAAGTAAGACTGAGACAACAGTGTAGAAGAAGTAAGAAACACTGCCCCCTGCAGGTGAGCATTAGTAATCACAGAGACCTGATATTTTTGAGAGTTTTTTTTTCAGAAAATTTGCAACAAACTGACAATTATGTATAAGTGCAAAAAAAAAGAGAGAAAAAAGCAGGGATCTGTTGAGTCTGCGTGAGTTAGCATGAATTTCGGAGATTGTGAAATCATAAAAAACTGGATAGACTGACTAATGTAAGTTGGCACTACAGGAATAAAAACTACTTTGGTTTGATTGATAAAATGATATTTAAGCACACAATTGTTATCTTGAAGGGTGTCCCTCAGGAGTCTAGAGAGACGCATTTAAATGGCGCGCTGGATTTGGTCCCTTTGATACGTGGTGTAGACGGAATCCCATCATTTCTCTGTAAACTACAACAATAGGAACACTTGTACTATCCTGATGCATGTGTTGGCACAAAAAGAGCCGTCTTGAGTTCCGACAGCATGGTGCTGCCCCTTGACCTCGGTGACACCATGCTAGCATCAACTAGTAACCAGCCTGCACTGAGAGCCTGGGAATGGGAATGAAAAGCTGTATAAATAGCCTCAGAGGGGCACAAAGGCAACACCCACAGCCACCCAACCCAGTGATAAAACCACACACACACACACACACACACACACACACACACACACACACGTTTGCGTGGTTATCTTTGTGGGGACCTTCCATTGATTTCCATTCATTTCTACAGCCTAGACCTTACCCTTATACTAACCCTGACCATTGCATACCTAACCCTATCCAATACCCAATTTACACCTTAGTCCTAAATCTAACCCCTTACACCAAAAAGAGCGTTTCCCCTTATGGGGACCAGGCTTCGGTCCCCACAAGGAGCAGTGGGTCCCCACAATGTAGTATGTGTCAGGAAAATGGTCCCCACAAGGTATTACAAACAAACACACGCACACGCACACACACACACACACACATGCAAGCTCCTACCGTATGGGAAACTATTACAGTTTAGTGCGTACAATAAAACAGTCAACACTATCAGGGAAGAAATCAGTCAGGACTTCTGACATTTTGGAAACTGTGGCTGTGTGAGAAAGGTTTACTCAAGTAAGGAACGGCCTTTATGGACACTGAGGTTCACAGGAACTCTCATTATGTTGGCTGTCAGGAGGAGGATCATTCAAAATCGGAGGAATATTAAAAAAGTTTCCCCCTTTTGTGTTCAGCAGCAGAATTTGAGGTCATTATTTACTCAAAAATCCAATAGTCCACTATGCCGCCTTGTTTGGACCTTAGGTATGTCTTCTATATAGACTGACTTAGTGTCCAAGTCTGGATTCAACTCTTTCTGTGTTTACATTATAATAATAAACTCATGTTTTTTTTCATTGTATTTACTGTTACATTCTCTCTAACTTATGCTTTTTACACGTTACATTAATAGAAAAGACAAAATGCTCTATCTTTATATTAAAAAGTTAAAAGTTTCTCCACTGCAAAAATACAAAATGTTACCAAATGTTTGTCTTGTTTCTAGTCCAAATACCTTAGTACACTAGAAATAAGACAAAACTAGCAACTTACATCTCAGCAAGATGCAAGAGTTTGTTTTAAGTCAATAATTCCTTTACATTACAAAAAAGTACTATCTACAAGTGTAATCTGGCTAAATAATCTATTAGCAAGAAGGAAGTGGTGAGTTATTATTATTATTATTATTAATGCCTAAATTGTTCTACTGGGACATTATTACTTGTACTTTTTCATCAATATTAAGGAATTATTGGCTTAAAACAAGCTCTTATATCTTGCTGAAAAGTTACTTGTGAGTTAGTTTTGTGTGATTTGAAATTGATTAAGATATTTGCACAGCAACTAGATCAAAATACTTGGTAAGATTTTGTTTTTTTGCAGACAAAAAGAAAAGAGTCATGTTCCGTAAATATTTGAACCAAGAAGGCAACACTTCTTGCAGAATGTTTATTTATTTATTTATTTGTCTGTCATAGATTTCCTAACACTTTCAGTGACAGTACAGCATGAGACGGGTAACGTGAAAAAACTCAAGCAGGGGATTTGAACAAACCTCGGTCACTCTTACAGAAAATCTACGCTTAGAGTGGTCAAACTTGTACTAAATGACTACATCAGTTTTCATTTTGAATTTTTTTTTTTTTTTATCACAATTGTTAGGTAAAACAGCAACAAAAAACGTAAAACATCCAACGGGGTAAATACCTTTGCCACCGTATCGTCATGTTGATTTATTTTTTTTATTTTTAGCATAGGAACAGACATTAGCTGTGTGCATAAAACTGTCAATATTCTGAGTATATCGAAAAAGCACAATTTTGCAAACGTGGCATTTCCGTTAAATAAGAAACACAATTAAAATCATATGTGAATAAGTTTGTTTACGCGATAAGTCATTATAACCATGCTGCACCATGATCCTCCAACTATTTCTACTGGCACAAATCATGAAGAAGAGGACCGTCTTCATGGTTTGTGCCAGTGGAAACATCTGGTCACTGATCGTGTGCAGGGTTTCCCCAAGAAAACTTACTAAGCCGGGTGGTCGGGGTGCCGAGGCGGTCTACCAGTGGTACACCATATTTTTGTATTAAAAGATGTTAAGGTGACAGGAAATTTAAAAATATCACTCGGTAATTATACGTTATGGGAAAATATCACCAGTGAAACATTACTTTAACCCACAACTAGTCTTAAAAACAACAAATTAAAATATACAATTAAAATGAATATCAATTATTTGCACTTTTGTTTAATCCAAATTAAACAAAAGTTTAATTTTGTTTGTTTAATGCAGCTCCATCAGACCCCCCAAGGCTTCAGGGGCCCCATAAATGCTAATATTGTAACACAGACCACAGATACATTAATGCAGAGGTTCCCAAACTGTGGGGCGCGCCCCCTAGGGGGGGGCGCCGTGTCATTGCAGGGGGGGCGCGGGAAGCCGCCTGGATGAAAAACAAACAAAACATGAACACTGTATGCGCTGGGTTTTTACCTTAGAATGGCCAACTCTCTGTTATTCCTATGTCAATTTGATACAGTAGAGGCTTCCACACTTCACATATTTGTGTCCTCTGTCACTTTTATCAGCAGTTAAAACTGTTTAATCCGTTGTTAACATGTTGTAACCTGTTTTTCCGAGCTGCCTTTAAACGCAACATGAGCGCTACGACGCTCGCGCTGGGTTTACACCTGTGAAGGAGACCTGCTGCTGCTGTGCAGAGCTACGTAGGTTTGTGTTAGAATCACGGCAGCAAACCAGCAAAACACCAAGAACTTTTCACAGTTTTTCCCTCCAAACTAACCGACTGAGTTGAGTAAAGCTGTTGGATGCAGGTAATGTTAGCTAAAAGATGACTAGCTAATATCAATACAGAACCTTAAGTTTAACAAGTAGCCTGTAGGCTACCGATGTTGGTGTCTATTTTCAGCTACGTACATTCATTTTGCCCCCAAAAAAGTCGATGTCGATTAGCCTGGTGGTGGTGCTAGTAAAGGATGGCGGGCCGTCAGGCCTATATTACACTAGGGGAAACCCTGGTGTGTGATTTTTAAAAAGTATTTCCATTGCAGTTTTGTGAAATAAACCAATTTGGTTACTGTCAAAAACAACACCTCATGTCAAATATGTGGTCAATGGAAACATACACCTATTGCATCTGCTGATACAACAGATGTAAGAAGCCATGTTCTTTAGGTACCAGGTTAAAGAAACTGAATCTTTTCCTTCATCAGTACTTTAGTCATTATACCTTTCCCATCCATTATAAGGATACTTCAGTTCTGTTTCTTCAGGTATTTAATTTGCAAAAGACATTTTATCATTCTAAACTACTGACATGTTTTTGTATGATTTTCACATGATATGGCAGACTTTATCATACATCAATTCAATCCATGTAACTTTATTTGTCCCCAAGGAACAATTACAAGACACATGAGTAGTACAAAAGAGACTGAAAAGCAATAGCTTCAGTTGCCACATGAAACTTTAAATAGAAAAATCAGAGAATAAACAGAAAGTTTGCTGGATTTAAACAACAAAATCTCTGTTGTTTATCATGGCCTAACTTATGTGTGAAATTCCACACATAGTTCAGCACTAGCGATGGACCAGCATGAACTTTCAAAAGCCACACCTCAGTTTGATTTGTTGCACGGCTTGCGGGTTAAAGCGGGGAAACCGAGGAGCTTTATGTGATTTTGCTTTTCCTGTCTCCACTTTCACCTCGTCCATCATGCTCTAACTGCCTGTCTTCTCTTCACTGACTTTCAGAAACAATAGGATCCAGCTGGGAGGTTGGAAAGCCCTCTGGAACAGCACTAAAGAGGCAGCACGGACTCCGAATGGCTTCCATTAACCTGCCACATGGTACTGAAGCTGGCTAAGATGGGGACAATTAGCCAAGTCACACACTCATACACACACACTTACAAAGTTCAAGTAACTGAATTAGAATTAGCATGACGATCTGAAATGAGTGTAATACAGATTTTTCAAAAATATTCATTACCCTTGAAGTTTTCTACCATTTGTCACATTACTACTTTGGTGATTTGAGTTCTCTGTGTGTTTATTTTAGGTTCTGTTTCTTGTGAGTCTCTGTGCTGTCCTGTCTTCCCCCTGATTGTTCCCAGGTGTCTCTCGTTCCGTAATTACCCCCTGTGAATTTAGGTCACCTGTTGTCTCCGTCTCTTGTCGAATCCTTGTCTTTTGTTTGTTAGTGTGAAATAGTATCTGAGTGCTAAACAGCAGCAGCGCAGACGTCCCCGATACTGAACCCACAACTTTCAGAGTACCCACAGACAATGTTGTAGTACTCGAGTCTCGAGACCATGTTTTGATGGTCTCAGTCTCGGGCGCTGAGGACTGGGGATTTTATTTCAAGACCACAACTGTGGAAATATCACTAAACTTACAGCATACTGTCCAGTTTATTTGTTAACATCTTTGTTTTCAGTGGCTGCAAAACGCACCGATTAAAATCAAAGCAATAACGTGATTTACCAATTACGTGTTTGTTACTCACCCCTCCCCCTCCCCACCTTTCACTCGCACGAGGCATTCCAAGACATGCGTAGTGGTTTTCTTTGAGCGGCAGAAGATGTCTGTCTAATTGTCAGTAATAGAATTGCACTCCATAAATAATAAGAAATACGATGATGACAGCTAAATCAACAGCGCTTCGCTTTCACAGGTAGCGGGGACTACGTCAAACTTTTTTCGTCACTTAGAAAAAAAGCTCAAAGAAAGGTAAGCTCAACTGACGTGATATTAGCAAAGCTAGCTGTACAAAGACACATAAGCATTTGTGATGAATAAAAGTTGTCACTCACTGCACTGAATTATTGTGAGGAGGTATTGACTAAAGTGTGGCATATATGGGACAACACTGTGTCCAAAAGTCTGCAATATAGTGATGTGATATTCACAAACGATCCAATTCTTCTGAACAGCTCTTTACTAAGAAGACAGGACTGAAGCCTCACTTAGAGACGTTCTTTATTCTTGTAATGCTCTGCGTACACTGCAGTAGCTATTATTATTTTATTTTATTAGCAAATAAATAAATTGCAAAAACGAACGCACGCGGAGCATGCGCATTGCTCTTTGATTGTTTTTGTCACCTGTCATGTGGCAGACATTACAGCACTGTGCACTGCCTGGCTTTATGCAGCAGGAGAGAGGACAAGAACACTCACGGTGTGCGCCTTGTGCTTGGTTTGTTGCTCCTTGGTCAATGTTCATAGTTGAGCATTGTTTACTCTTAGTGCATTGGCTTAATTGCTATGTTTAATGGTACAGACAGTGGTGATTTCTGACATGAATGATGTGGGAAAACGCCCAGGGTGTTATCTTGTTAGGGCTGGCATGAGACCACCGCAGATTATAGCACAGAGATGGAAGCAAAGCAGAACAATAATATTGGTTAAATTTATTTCAGCTCTAAGTATTTAATATCTAGGCGTTTTTATGGAAATGTGAATCTTTCAGATCAGTTTGAGAAGCAATTTTGATCATATTTCACATTTTATCGTGTCATGTAGCACGGGGCGTTGGTCTTGGTCTTGACTCTGTCTCAGACCCTAAAAGTCTTGGTCTTGTTTCGGTCTTGATACACTCTGGTCTTGTTCTTGTCTTGGTCTCGGACCCTGAAAGTCTTGGTCTTGTCTCGGTCTTGAAACACTCTGGTCTTGGTCTTCTCTTGGTCTCGGGTTAGTTGGTCTTGACTACAACACTGCCCACAGAGTCACAGTTGCTGGGGCAATGGATAAAGGCAATCTATATCACCTGATCTGCTACATCACCTATCTGCCTACCTTAAACACATGGAATTTACTTATATTTTTATATTTCATACAATACTGTTTCAGTATTTCTACATTCTATATATATAGATTTTTATGTTGGTTCTGCTCTGTCCTCTGTACTGCTGTAGCAATGTAAATTTCCCCACTGTGGGATTAATAAAGGAACATCTTATGTTACAGGTACTTTTCCAGACAAATGGATCTAGTTTGTATAGAGAAATATAGACACAATTACAGTTAATGACATAAAAGACCATCTGTGAGGATACTACTTGAGGTCTGACCTTTTCTGTGGACAGACATAAACACACTTCAGATAAATTAAGGTAAATGGGACTATACAAAAAGGCCTTTGATAAGATCAGCTGTTTGAAAAGCCAGTCTTTACTAGACTAGAGAGTCAGTGAAGCGATTTTCAAGTTTGGACAGAGTAGACTGCTGATCACCAGATGACATCCTTTCTATCTACACACATCAGTATCTCCAAGGAACCTTTTGAAGAAACTTCAACAGCAGGGAGAAATAAAATATTTTAAATTGAATTCAGTGCTGATTGTTTTACCAGCCTTCAATACAGTCAAATAAAAACAAATCTTATGGTCTCATTGCATGCATGCACAAAGGATTATGTAGCAAGCAAAAAAAAAAAAGCGATAACACTTTATTTGAAGGGGGTTGAATAAGACTGTCATGACACTTTCATAAACATGACATAACACCTGTCATGAACATGAATAAGCCTTTATGAATATTTATGACTGTTGTCATAGAGTGTCATTCGGTAAATTATGACACTTTTAATACAAAGTTGACATTATTCAAAATGTCCTTGTTATGACAACTTGACATTAACCAAGAAATCATTACTGATATAAATTTGTTATAAAAGTATTACTGATTGTACTTTAAAAATTAGGTAACTTTATGTTATTAAAGGTAAAGTTTAAACAGTAATGATTTCTTGGTTAATGTCAAGTTGTCATAGCAAAGACATTTTGAATAATATCAACTTTGTATTAAAAGTGTCATAATTTACCGAATGACGCTTTATGACAACAGTCATAAATATTCATGAAGGCTTATTCATGTTCATGACAGGGTTTTATGACAGTGTCATGTCAGTCTTATTCAACCCCCTTCAAATAAAGTGTTACCAAAAAAGCTTTATTGTTTTTTCTGGGCATTTATGGATACATTTATAGCTCTAACATAAAGTATTTAGTCTTTCCCCAAAGAAAGTGATGGTATCCTCTAAGTAAATAACTTGAAGCCAGGAAAAAATCTTAGTGTCTTATGTTTTTGTTTTTGCTCTATCTAACAGGAAACAGGAATCAAAGAGTATCCTGCCGTCTTCCCTCGGCTGATTGGTTGGCACTGTCATGACTTTGACATCAGTGGGAAACCGCTCTTATGGACAGCTGACAGTGCTAGATTGAACATGAATTACACGAGTACAGCAACATTGTTTTACGTGTCATGGGAATAAGTCTGGTGGTTATTAATTATCCCGTTTTCCATTCCCATGGATGTCATGTCGGAGTATGCGACTGGTTACATCCTGGATTTTTGTGTTGAGAACAAACATGTACTATTTTGAAAATACATTACTTTTACGTACATAACTGAAATGATATAGCAAATAGACACTTATTGAAAGATGATCCTTCTCTTTTTACTAATTATCAAGCCAATATTCTTACATGATGCATTGTCTGTGAAAATCCTTTTCTGTTATTCCCCACTCTGTGAGTGCCTTCCTCAGGTCTTCTGCCAGGTTTTGTCCATTGTGGCTCTAAGGCATTTGTAAGACTTTGGTCACAAGCTCCCATTCCTCATTGATAAAGTGAGCCGTGATGGTCACATAAACTTCTGTTGTTTGTGAGGTCCACCCATCACACATCAGGGCAACCCTCTCCGTGCTGGCAAGGGAGGCTTTGACATGTGCCTCTGTCTGGGCATACAGCCTGGGAATGCATACTTTGGTGAGGTGTTCATGGGGCGAGGTCTGATATTGGGACTCCATCGTGTTCACCATGCGCCTGAAACCTGTGTTAACAACCACCAGGTAGCTTCTCAAATCCTGACAGGTCATCTCGGTAATCTTTTGTGACCTCGGAGAAGTAGATTGTAACTTATGGAAGCACCTGCCATCACTGTCCAACATAATTTGTTTTGGGTCACAGCGTAGCTTCATGGGCTCCTCGGCTACCGTGACGTTTCAGGCGGGCTTGTAGGTTGGTGGAATTTCCCGAGTATTAAACATTTGTGTGACACAGCTTGCAGACCACCAGTTTTAATCAGAAAGTTGTTTTCCTTCTTTTCGAAGTCAATGTGCTCCCACACATCTGCTTTTAAGCAAGAGGTGCTGGAGTGATGTTCGCCACCATTACATTGAATCTCCTTGCTTGCATTTCTTCTGTGTAAATCAAGTATCTAGGTGGGTAACTTGATAGAAATGCTCTACAACTGACTCTAGTGGCTGGATGACCTAATTGCTCCCTATTACGTGAATGGAGGTGAGGATGGGCAATGAGCAGAGTGACAGTTGGAACACCAGGGATTTGAGTAGGATTTAATGTATTGATACTCGCGGATGAAAATTCAATACTTTCGGAGGAAAAAATATCGATAAATGTCATAGAATCAATAAAATAACACAGCCCTACTGCAGAGGAGGATCCGAAATAAGAGCCACTTCAATGTCCTTCCATCGAGCAGCATAGTTTTTATTACAAAGGTTTGTCCGAGGTTTAATTTGTGCAGAATAGAAGTAATTCTTTACATGTGTACATCCCTGGAAATGCTTATGCCTTAGATCAGTGGTTCTTAACCTGGAACCCCAGGGGTTCGATGAGTCGATCTCAGGGGTTCGGCGGAGCCTCTGCCGCGGCGGTAAAGACACACTTATTTAAAGTCGTGATGACGCCCCACTTTGCCGTCACTTGCTCCAGAGGATCACATTACATTGCTTAGCCAATCAGTGCTGCGGAGGAGCACTTATTGAAGGAGTTCCACTCTCAGCACGGATTTGAACTTGTGTCTTTAATTACTTCAATAAAGCTCACCGTTTTTACCAAATTCTGTAGTCTAAATCTGCTCCTTCATCGCATCTTTTTGGGGTTGGTACTGCCTCTAGTGGCGTGGGGGTGGTAATACAACTCATATAATTACATTACTAAACTAGAATACCGCAAATGATTTTCTGTGTCGGGGGGGGAGGGGTTCGGTGAATGCGCATATGAAACTGGGGGGTTCGGTACCTCAAAAAAGGTTAAGAACCACTGCCTTAGATGTTGTCAGTTTGCCTTATTAGCTGGGCTAACGGTTCTATATAAAGAGCAAAAAGTAAAGGACAGAGTCAGTTGGTTGGTCAATGGCAGGTACTGCAGTTCTGCCGTTTCCCCCTGAACCTCTCTGGACTGATTTATGGTAACACTAAAAGAGGAAAAGATGCATTACTTTACAAGATTACGCATCATTTGGCATTGTTGGCTTATCAGCCACATTAATAGCTCATCATTCATGCATGGTAGCAGCATGTGTGCGCGCGTGTGTGCGTGTGTGTGTGTGTGTGTGCGTGTGTGTGTGTGTGTTTACCTGAACAGCAAAGGAAGTCCTGAATACATTAACAAGATATATGATTTAAACAAATGTCCGGGGAAACACACACGGAAACATTTGCAAATGTCCATCTCTTTTGCTCTTTTGTCTAAACCCTTCGCTAACTGAGTCCAAGGAGATCTGGAAACCATTCAGGCTTGTGCTCACAAGACAGCAGTAGGCTTTTCTCCTCCAGTGTTTGTCAATGGCCTTTTCAACAACTCACCAGGACCAGGCGCCAAAGGGTCAGACTGCCCAGCGTGGCTACACAGATGGCCTGGCCTAGTGTCCAACAACAGACACAAGCTAGGATTGGCTTTGTGCAGGTAATGATCCAGATCCAGCAGGGCTGACAGACTGCTGAGCAGAATAAGTGCTCGGGATCAGCGGTGAAATGGGGTTCAAGTAGGAAGAGCTATGAGGAGGAACTGCCAAGAAAGGAGACTGTCATGCAGTGGGAGAACATAAGCTGGACCGACTCTTTTAATCCAAAACACCACCAAGAATCTAGCCAAATGATGCGACTTTCGTGTTTTACAAAGTAGTTTGATAAAAATAAGTTCTGTGTCATTCCAACATGTTGAATCCATAACTCTTCTGTAAAATAACCGACTTCAGTTTTCCCAAAAAGCACACACGCGTAGCCGTTCCCAAGTAGGCCAAAACAGAAGCTGATCGCCTTTAAATTACACACATGACCGTATCTCCTCATCAGGTCTTTTCTTTAGGCAGTTGTTTACAGTGGACTTTATTAACGGCATCCAAGTAAAGAGGACAGAGTAAAATGCCATAGTATATTTAGTTTTCCTTAGACTTCACAATTATCTGAAAAATCAGAAAATACTTCATCAATCCCAAAGAATATTTAAATATTGTAACTCATATTGTCCAGGTTTCTTTGATGAATGATTCATCATTGTTCACAACTTCTCCTTCTGCTCGCTGATCGATTTAAATTCTAGGGGAGAAATCAAAATCAATGGGAGAAATCCCAAATGGAGCACTGAAGGGAGATGAAAATCGAACAGGATTACACAAGAAGGCGAAGGGCAGGCTAGACATATTCCAGATCCTCATAAAATCTGTAATCACTGACCCACAGACCAAAGATAAACATTTTTGGGTCATTTGAGATTTTAAATTGCCTAAAACTGTGAGTAACTGAGCATGGTGTTACATACATTTAGTCTTTCTAGGAATCTGGAACAGGTGAATCCCAAAGGTTAAAATCCACTTCGACATCTTTTGCTCTCTTCAAAATGAGCCAAAGACTTCCAATTGTTAAAGCCGTTTGGGGCTCTGGTCTGTAAGGTTAAATGACTCCAAGGATTTGCATGTTGAAGAAAAGGTTATATTGTGTCCGTCTCCTGAACCAACACTTTTCCCACAGAGCTAAAAAACACACAAAGACACACACTTGGTTATGGTTTTCCCACAGAGCTCGGCGCTCCAGGGAGAGTAAATTGCCGTAATCCGGCGCAGCAAATTCAGACACGGCAATTATACCTCCGTGAACGGCCTGAGAACCTGCACACACAAATGCACGCGCGCCATAATTCACATTTTAAACAGATGAACAAATGGCACCAAACAAAAGCATAATACACCTTCTGTCTGTGTTGTACATGACCAGAGGTTCTCCAACATGCTCATGCTGACATGCACAGAAGCACTGTTATGAAACTGCATATGTAACTACACACACACAAATTGTCATTCACCTGTCAACACTGGGGCAAATTAACTGACATCAAACACCAGGACACACAGGCTTTAACATGTAAGGGACACTGGCTTGCTGGGAGAAAGGTAGCTAGGGGAGGAGAAACGGGAAGATGGAGGAAGTGGAGGTGGAGAAAAATGCTTAAGAGGGTTGCGTATAGTAAGAAAAATAGAAAAAAAGGGTTACAAAAGGTTTAATCTTTAAAATTATAAAAAGTTGAACATATATGAATTTCTCATTGAAATTTGTACATATGGGCGTGGCAGTGGCATAGGGATAAAGTGTGCAAGTCTTTTCCCTCTCTCTACATGTACATAGTTCCAATATAGAGGACCGCATAATAATGTTTTTCATACACATTGCAGCATCTCCAACTCCTAGCTCTATTTTTTAAAATGCATCTACAGCATACGACTAAACGTTGAAAATAAATTTTACACCACATATGAACAGCCATCTTTACTGCATGCACAATAGAATATTTGGCTTCTTAAACTGTTTAACTGTTGCAGATGAGCATATGGAAATGTACCTACGTAGACCTGTGTTAGCTCTTTGTTTTGCTAATTTGGAAAAAGTGCAAACTGAGCAAACAAGAAAATAAACATAAAAATAACATTGTTCTACAAGAAAAACCCCAGGAAAACACATTTGAAATGACTTTTTAAATTAAAAAAAATAAATAAATAAAAAAACAAATAATGAGACTAAAACTTGTCCTTTAACTTGGAATTTGTGTATAAAATTTTGTTTATGTTGCCAGGTGGCTATCGCATTACCTATCAAAGTAATCAAAATCCATAAAAATCTAGAGTGGCTTGAAATTCAACATCTAACGTCCCCAATTAACATTACGGACATTTTAGTTTTAGATTGATGTGAGTTTTTGTAGATATAAAAAATATATAATCACAATGACATAAATTATTTTCTGAATTAGCAATTTTGCACATTTAAGTAGGTTTATTTCTGCTGCAGCCACCTGCCACCTACAAACATGTCACCTTTACTCTGAACTGAAGATATGCACATAGCTTAAGAAGTGAACTGTGATACTTTATGTCAGTTAACACAACAGCAAACAGAAGTGCAAAAACATGGCATGGCAACAACTACCACTAAAAATAACCAAGATGTCCATGCATCATTTTGATAACAGTGATCACAAATACTAACCCTTTTGAAATTGATTTTAAGAATATACAAAAAAAACCAACAACTCAAAATCACTTCAGAATTATCTTGAGAATAAGGCTCATGTAGTGAAGTACAAAAATAAACATACAGAAGCCTTCAATCTTACTCTGACATGACACATGAAGTTGGTCAGACAGTCCCTCGTGCAAGTGATGTGTGGAATTCTTTTATCAGACTTTGTTGGTCCTAAAACACTTAGGCATATTTTAAGTGCAATGCATTAACTAGACCCTTGAATAAATGTGCCCATCCATTTAAGAAGTCTCAAGCATTAATGATGGTAGACATCTAGAAAATACAAAAGACATAAATTTGAAAGGTAAAAAATATTATCGATTAGGGATGCTCCAATCAGGTTTTCTTGCTGCCAATTCCGATACCGATCACCAATGAGGTCGATATCTGTCGATCACTTGGATTGACTGTTAATTTTTTGCTTATAGACTAAACTCTGTCCTCCATGAAGTAAAAAAAGCCTACAGCACCTAGAATTCCAAGTTGGTCTCACATCCAAGTACTCACTAGGGCTGACAACGCTTTGCTTCTGTGATCAGACAAGAACAGGCTAAACCAGTTGAGTTTGACTGTAGGTGACAATGCCTCAAGAGTAATGGTATTTTATAGACTAACCTCTGTCCTATGTAAAGTAGAAAACCCTACTGCATCTAGAATTCCAAGGTGGTCTCCCATCCAAGTACTGACTAGGCCTGTCATGGCTTTGAACGGACGAGAACAGGCTTAACGGGGCGAAGTTTTGCTGTAGGTGAAAATGTTTCAAGACTAACTGTATCTTATAGATTAAGTGGTTTGTTTGACAAAGTAAAGTCACCTACAACACCTGGAATTCCAAGGTTTTCTCCCATCCAAGTACTGAGCAGGCCTGACACCGCTTTGCTTCTGTGATTGGATGAGAACAGGCTTAACTAGTGGAGTTTGGCTCAAGGTGACAACATTTCAAGTGTTACTGTATTTTATAGACTAACCTCTGTCCTATGTAAAGTAGAAAACTCTACAGCACCTGGAATTCCAAGGTGGTCTCCCATCCAAGTATTGACCAGGCCTGACACTGCTTTGCTTCTGTGGTCTGATGAGAACAGGCTTAACCAGAGGAGTTTGGCTGTAGGTGACAATGTTTCAAGAGTAACTGTATTTTAAAGACTAACCTCTGTCCTATGTAAAGTAGAAAACCGAACTGCACCTGGAATTCCAAGGTGGTCTCCCATCCAAGTACTGAGCAGGCCTGACACCGCTTTGCTTCTGTGATCGGACGAGAACAGGCTTAACCAGTGGAGTTTCATTGTAGGTGACAATGCCTCGAGAGTAACTGTATTTTAAAGACTTACCTCTGTGCTACGTAAAGTAGAAAATCCTACAGCACCTGGAATTCCAAGGCGGTCTCCCATCCAAGTACTGCCCAGGCCTTACACCACTTTGCTTTCGTGCTTGGACAATAACAGGCTTAACCAGAGAAGTTTGGCTGTAGGTGAAAATGTTTCAATACTAACTGTATCTTACATACTAAGCTGTTTGTTTGACATACTGAACCTTGAATGCAAAGGTGGTCTCCCATCCAAGTACTGACACCGCTCCTTCTGTGATCGGACGAGAACAGGCTTAACCAGTGGAGTTTGACTGTAGTTGGCAATCCCTCAAGAGTAACTGTATTTTAAAGACTAACCTCTGTCCTATGTAAAATAGAAAACCGAACTGCACCTGGAATTCCAAGGTGGTCTCCCATCCAAGTACTTGACCAGGCCTGACACCGCTTAGCTTCTGTGATCGGATGAGAACAGGCTTAACCGGAGAAGTTTTTGCTGTAGGTGAGAATATTTGACAAAGAAAAGTTACCTTTAAGTGTTCCTGGTAGACGATACAATTTTTTTTAAAAGACTAATTTCAACAATGGGCATGCAACAATATCAAATAGTTATACCACAGATCCTTTCAGAAAGCGCAGTAATTTGGTGAATAATCTGTCAGACTTAAACTTGTGCTTAATTTCACATTACAGTCCATAAACTAAACCTGAGATCAAAAAATGTTTTGAATATATCAGAAGCAGAGAAAATGTTCTACTGAGACTTGAACTCAGATTCAGAGTCTAGAGTGCTAACCATTACAACATAAGAACATAAAAATGTCTATGAAAGTGATGTAGCCTTGATTTCAAAGATGCTTGCATTAAAGTTGATAGACATATGAACCATCACTAAGGAGTTCAATTCTTGTCTCACTAAACCCTAAAGACTAATGTCAACGTGCATGCAACAATGTCAAATAGTTATACCACAGATCATTTCTGAAAGCACAGTAACTTGGTGAAGAAACTGTCAGACTTTTATTTGTGTCTAATTTCACACAATAGTCAATAAATTAAACCTGAGATCAAAAAATGTATTGAAGAGGTCAGGAAAGAGACAAATGGTTCTACTAAGACTTGAACTCAGATCACTGGATTCAAAGTCCAGAGTGCTAACCACTACACCATAGAACCTACAACTGTCAATGAAAGTGATATAGTCTTGATTCCAAAGATTCCTGAATTAAAGTCGATTGGTTATGAACCAGACAGAAACAGATTTTGTGGGTTATGCTTGTCACAGGGTGTAAGTGAGATGAGAAGACTCAAATGCCTTAGTGATGGTCCACATCCCAGAGACCTTTTGCGTGTTAAGCAAATGATAACCACTACACTACATAAACTGAACTTCTATACTATGGTTCAGTTTGAGGTTCAAAAATTGAAGATGTCAGACTTGACAATACTTCATCAGGACACGCTGCACATCTGGTGACACCATGGAGGAGAACATTTGGAGTATATACTCCCATTTATATTGGAGTTTGAAAGATCAACTCCAATTTTATATCAGAGAGGATCTTTCAAAATAACTAAGGTAATGATTTTCTCCTAAAATCCTTTTTTTATTATTATTTTTTTTACTTTATTTTTTGTTTAACAAATCTAGTATTGGAACTCTGACATAATCCAGAAAAAATTATGTTAGCAATGCTTGCTTTTTAGACAAGTCTTTAAAAGAGATGACAAATATTAATCTGCTTCACTTCAAAATAATACTCTGTTAGGTCTTGCAACAAATGTGAAGTCCCTGCAGTCTTTTTCTTTCCTAGCTTAAAATGTTGAAAGGATTTCTTTAAATATTATAAAACATAAACAATGTATCAATTAGGGTTGTCACTGTTTCTCAAATAATTCAAGTACCTCAATTATTAAAATTTGAGGCAAATTATCTGCCTCGAAGCTTTGTTAAATTATGTTTTACCGTTAAATGCACCGTATTTCAGACAGGTGATTATTTATGTTGTGCGATGCTCTTGCTTCCGCCAATAAGTGCTAGCAACATAACGTCCAATTTTCAAGTTTGATCCGGGGGGGATATCACTGATTGATGATAACACCCAGGTTTTTAATCATTTTTTGGGGGACCAATAGGAATCCTTA
This sequence comes from Poecilia mexicana, assembly GCF_051168715.1. Taxonomy (NCBI): domain Eukaryota; kingdom Metazoa; phylum Chordata; class Actinopteri; order Cyprinodontiformes; family Poeciliidae; genus Poecilia; species Poecilia mexicana. The sequence goes on from NW_028263374.1 coordinate 1,811,317, forward strand.
AAATGACTGACGCATTGTGTAGAATACCACAGCCTTTCTTCTCCCAAAACTTCTGTCTAAATGGCTAGTTTAGAGTTAATGGTGGTGCAAATGCAGAGTATAGATTGAACACAACGGACTGCTGCAGCTGGTGCTTAGTGTACCTTTACAGATGAACTGGAAAATACATTTCCTACCATCCACAACAAATGGGTTGCAGATTGCACTGCGTCGGTATGTGTTTTGTGTGATGAAGGAGTCAAATGCAGTCGTGCTCTGCTGATTCAAGGGTTTTAAGTGTAGATAGGACATTGCATGTGTTTCACTAATGCCTTGATACTTGTATTCTGTTGCACCACCACTGGACAAGATATGTCACTCAACTGTTGGGAAAATAAATGTAAAATAAGCTAGTTTTGAAACTTAGCATGTCTTGATTCAAATGGCCTCAGTTGTGGTTTTGAAATCAGTGGCGTATTCTGGCCTGTTGACCTTTGTGTTGCCTGTGGTTGCAGCAGATGGTTTGCTAGGATCGTTTGAACTCCCTTAAGAACTTGGATAAGAAATGTTTCAGGTTACACCACTGTCATGTTCTTAAAAAATTGAATGTGACAAACTTGGATATTTTTTTTTTCAGATTAAAGAAAAAATCTGAAAATATTTTTGAGATTTTGCATGGTGCACCATACACATGGTGATTTTTCACTTTTATGACTAACATATGGGTTTGGAAAAAAGAAACAAAACTATTCAAAGAAGCTATTTTAACATTTGAAAGGTTGTTTTTATTGTTGTTTTTTTTACCTATAGACACCTGTTTTTTTAGGCCAGAGCTTCTGTACACAGTGTAGATAAAAACACACCGACATGCAGAGTATTCTGCATGATTTGTAACAGGGTACTTTTGCTCCTCTGTAATATTGCAGATGCTATCAGTCTGCTGAAGTTTGGCAGATTTGGTTGATATTGTCACATTAGTTATTTAAGCTTTGAAAATAAATAATAAGAGGGAGAGAAAAGTTTTAGCACCAATATAATTGTTGCCCTTTAAAACATATCGCATTGCCTAAGACAGCACTTTGAACAAACAAACCGAATAACTGATATCCAATAAATCACCATTAATGCATCTACCAAATGTAATTATGACTGACATTTACTGTAAATTAACACCATAATAATAATAACGATTTTACCACAATGTGAAAGGTAAAATATTTTTTGTGAAACTGAAGCCTGTGGGTAAGTCCCACAGAGTTGGTTCATTGGACCTGCTGAAATAGTAAATTCTGAGTCTGTTTAACGTCCAGAGTTTGAAAACAAAAGCGCTGAAGTTATTAAATCCAATCCAGCAGGTTCTGATCACAGAGCAACACAGCCTGGTACCATAGCAGCATCTCTGCATGAGGCTGCTGCTCCCACTTACAGGACGTCCCAAGAAAGCACTACTCTTACAAGTGATAATTTCTTGAGCCAACAGAAAGCAATGAAAGCAAAGATATGTGTATGTGTGTGCATAGGTCTACCATTGTGTGTGTGTGTGTGTGTGTGGTGTGTGTGTGGTGTGTGTGTGGGGGGCAGCAATTAGACCTTTTGACAGGTACATGTTGGTTCTGTAACTGATCTCAGGGGTGTGGGGGTGTTCTCCTGTCAGTTAGGGTTGGACGTTCACAGAGAGTTCAGTCTATCATAGTACCACTGCTTTAACCATGAAATGTATTTGATTTTTCTGGTGTGTTTAAAATAAAGAGAGGCTGGTTAAAATAACGATGGAGTTCATTCAGTGTTTTAATATACCAAGTTACCAAACTGTGTATACTCCAAAGGTTACTGCAAAATAAATTTTAAATATGTAGTTACATTTTAATCACCTAATGACTATTTGTAATGGTACTGACTTCCTAGTTTGAAGGGCACATTTTATAACATAATTGAGTAACTAAGTTACTTTCAGTTCTTATAGAAATGCCATATATGTCAAAAATGAATTTATAGAAATTTGACTGTGTTAATTAATGCCTTGAAATTGGGTCTCTGTTATTTTAAAACTCCTGGTCTTTCTAAAACATTGCCTTCAGGAAGTTATTAAAACATTCACCCTTTAACAATGTTTTTACCTGCATTTCACTGAGAAGTAGCTCCTATTATGAGCTTAGCTGATGCACAGTTCCATCAGATATTTCCTAATTGCTGCTGGCTGGTCTGAAGAAGCTGAGTCGGGGAGTCTAGGGGGAAACAGGTGCTTTGTCAACTGGAAGCTTGGAAGCTTGTATACTACATCTCCAAGGAGAAGCTCTGCCTCTTAGGTGGAGCAAGGGTCTTAGCATCGTGATAGGACTCTTGGCTCTGATTGGTTGTTTCTGCTGGGAGCACTGGGAGAAGAAAGTGGAGCTTGAATTTTTTTCACAGATTGTGTCTTATGTTATAATGCCATAAAATTATGATAATTTTAACAAATATGTAAAGAAGCATATGCTTTTATAAAGGCTACATACCGTAGCTTAAGAAAGTTGTTTATTTCTTTTCACCATGTAATAAATAGCTGGAGTAAACACTCACACTCTCTCTCCTCTCTCTGCTGGGGGCGAGTTAGACTTGTATAGTGAAAAGACTTGATCTGGACCAAACCTTCGCCTGCAGCTGGGTCCTGTCTACTCCCCTGTCCTTCCTTCACTGCACAGCTGCTTCAATGTCTGGGCTTTCTCCTCAGCATCCATCTTTGAGTATAAATTAGGCATTATCTAGTGTTAGTGTCTCTTCTCTAATATTGAGTGTATCGTTATGTGCATTATTGTGAAATTATATGGATTAAAGTGATTGACATCAATCACGAAATAGGACTGCAAATAAAAGTGCAATACAACTTACTGTTTTACTCAATTACACAAACCTGGAAATTTCCCTCTGCCACGTATATTAGGATATAAATCCCACAAAAAATTCCTGTATTTTTACAGGCCTCCTATTGGGCAGCTTCTACAAACAACCTGCACAAGCACATTAGAAGCTGTTGCAATCAGGATTAAAGTAGTTTTGGGTGTTTCATTTTATGTTGGTTTTATTTCGTTGTCACTTTTTGTTAGTCTAATTGATTTAGTTTTTATTTTATTCTAGAGTGTGTCTGCTAGTATTTATTAGTTAGATATTGTCTAATTTTAGTTTGGTTTTCATTAGTAGTTTTAGTTTTTCATAATTTTGTTCATCTCTAGGTGCAGAATTAAAAAGGCCATTATTTAATTTAATGTCATTATTTGTGCTCTTGGGCAATGAGTACTCAACAGAAGACACTACTTCAACAAATGTATTCAATTATTATTGAACAATCAACTGACTCTGGAGCTTTTTCCAAACTTTTGCTCTCGCAATTTTGTAGACTAGCGTAAGTGCTGCTGAGAGGATTATGGAGTAACGCAATTTGCTGAACTACTTGTGCGTGTAGTTTAAGTCAGTGTGTGTGTGTGTGTGTGTGTGTGTGTGTGTGTGTGTGTGTGTGTGGGAGGGGGGACAATTTCTCATCAGTTCAAATGACTATTAAATACATGAATTTATAATACAAAATTTTTTTCAGTATCTTTGCTTTATAATCACACAATATAGTTCAAGTTAGTTGTAGTTTTCCCCCAATAATTACTGTTTTTATTTATTTCAGTTAATAAAAATGTATTCTGAATTTCACTTTTTGTTATTTCATTAGTCTTAGTTAACTGTAACAACCTTGGTTGCGAAAGAGTGTAGAAAATGCTCTGCAGGACAACCTTCTGCTTCAAAAGGTTTACTGATCTGAAGACGCCTCAGCTGAGGGGCCACATGGCCAACGTGGTGGTTGGCATGGTTACCTTGCATTATGTTGCCATGGCCTATCTGCAGAGAGCCGTCACATCTTTTCTATGCATGGGTTATTCCTTGTGTCTCTGTTCTCTCCTGTGATTGATTGGTGGAGGTCAAGGAGACAAATGGTAATGTCAAGTTATATAGTAAATATTGTGTGTAGTTCATGTATGTTTTTATGTGCATGGTGTTATTTTTATCTACAGGTCTAGGAGTACCCACACGTTTCAGATTTTGAGCCCCAAAATAACTTGTGATCTCAACAGTCAGGCACATTTCACAAGCCATACCAGTAAGTGTAATAACACAAAACAGCATCAGCTGCCAGTGAATTGTTTTTTAACATTTATATGTACGGCTCATGTTTTTTATTTATTTATTTTTTGCAAGACAGTAACATAAATATGCATTAAAATTGTATTTTTGTTAAAGAGACTGAAACCAGCACGCTCATGCGCCTTGACGCTGCTGTCTACAACATTCATGGCTTAGCACTTTCAGAAAATGAACTGGTTAGATCAACACGCCCACACAGCCACCCGATAGCAGCAGGAGTGTGTTTACTCTGTAACAGAAGCTGAACAGTTTTAAATGACAGATTACAAACCAGTGTTGTCAAACACTTTTAAGTTACTTTCTCTTTCAAACCCTACCACAATCACACTACCATCATGTAAGGAGCCGCTTGTCTCTCAGGTTTGAAGAAGAAACTTTTCCATGTACCAAGATTACCAGGGGGCTCATGCATAAGAGTGTGCAGTTTTCACACTAAAACTTGGCGTATGGACAAATTCAGAAAAGTGCCGGATAATCCGGATGTATAAAGCCGCATGTGGCTGCACACCTTTCCTTTATACATCCCAATTTGCGGGAAATAGAGCGCAGCTGAATCATTTTGGTTGTGCATTTAAAGAATAGTGATCCTTTCTGACAATAAAGGCGCATTCACAAAGTGAGCATGGCTCGAACGGAGAATGACTGTAGCTGGACCGGTACCAGTAACACACGGCTCCTCCTTTAGGTTTTGCGCAGAGATCCAGGATGGTCAGTCTTTAAACGGTTTAAACACTAATAAAGCATCAGCAACATTTCCCAGCAGATCAATATGATCTCTGAACAAACTTTGCGACAGACTGGCGACCTGTCCAGGGTGACCCCGCCTCTCGCCCGGAACGTTAGCTGGAGATAGGCACCAGCAACCCTCCAGACCCCACTAAGGGACAAGGGTGTAAAGAAAATGGATGGATGGACAAACTTGCCAATAGAATCCTTCTATTGCCGATGTTCTCCATCAAAGCCAAAGTGCTCCACAATTACACGATTGTATACACACCATAATCACTTAAAAATGATCAAACATAACCTGTTTGGAGTCAATCTGCTGATCCAACCCTGTTTTCTTTTTCAGTCAGAATGAAGTTACCACAGACCAATGCATTACATCTAAGTGAAGAAATTTACTATTTACATTTGAGTGAGGTTTTCACATCCTTTTATTTTTACTTTATTTTGTGTGCGTGTTGGCTTATTGTCTGAGGATAAATGCGGTTCAGTTTCATCGTTTAGCCCTTGTGTTTACAAAATGGGTCCAACCGACCCCACACCCATATCATTTGCCTCAGTCCTCGTACGTTTGTGCGTGTGCGTGCTTCAGTCCTCGCACCTCGCACCACATCTGCATCTCAAGCTCCTAGTGTTTCCAGCTCAAGTAACAATCAGGGCCGTCTGAGGGTGATGAGGAGAACTACACGCTCAACAGCAGGTCTTATATCAGCAGGATCTTTCAATTTGAGGTCCAAAGTAATTTAACAAAGACAATTACTATTTCAACATAAATATTTTAATTCCAAAGGACAAAACAGAAAACCAGCATGTGCACTAATATTGACACCCTTCTTTAATATTTGGTTGCACAGCCTTTGGCAGCAATGACAGCCTCCAAACGTTTCTTATATTCATCTATAAGCTTCTTGAGCTTCTCGGGTGGTATTTTCTCCCACACTTCTTTTGCAATATGCTCAAGCTCTTGTAGATTTGCGGGTTTTCTTTCTCCAATGGCAGATTTCAGATTTCAGCTCCACCCAAAGATTTTCAATTGGACTGAGATCAGGACTCGTTGCTGGCCATTTTAAAACAGTCCATTTTTTCCCTTTCAACCAGGCCTGCCTGCTTTTGGAGGTGTGCTTTGGGTCATTGTCTTGCTGGAGGACCCAGGATCTTCACCGCAAACCAAGTTTCCTTACACTGGGCAAGACATTTCACTCTAGAATTCCTTGATAATCTTCTGATTTCATGATGCCTGTGATACGGTCAAGGCCTCCAGTACCAGATGCTGCAAAGCAGCCCCACAGCATTATGGATCCTCCACCATGCTTGACTGTTGGTATGGTGTTCTTTTCTTTAAAGGCTTCATTGCGCCGTCTGTAAACATATTGTATGTGTGATTTACCGAAAAGCTCCACTTGTTTCATCTGTCTATAAAACGTTGTCGCAGAAGGATTGAGGTTTGTCCAGCTTCTCTTTTGCAAAGATCAAACGTTCTTTTTTTATGTCTTTTCTTCAGCAATGGGGTCTTCCTTGGCCTCCGCCCATAAAGCCCCACTTTGTTTAGTGTGCGGCGTATGGTACTTGTTGAAACAATCACAGCAGACTGCTCCAGGCTGGTCTTTAGATGTTAGACATGGTGTTTTTTCCACCATTCACACCAACCGTCGAAGACTTCTGCCATCAATTTTTCTCTTCCCCCCACGTCCAGGGAGGTTCTTGACCGTTCCATGCCTGGAAAACTTCTTAACATTACGCACCATTGAAACAGGGATACCAAGGTCTTTGGAGATGGCTTTATGCCCTTTGGAGGTCTTGTGCTTGCAAATAACAGCATTTCTGATGTCCTCAGACAGCTCCTTTGTCTTTACCATTGTCACATGTGGAGATGAACTAACAGGTGGCTTCTAAAGCACCAACATGATTATTCAGTGGTTAATTCATGTCACATGTGTGGAGGCAGTCCATCACAAGTGATCTTTATGTGTGATTTGCAACAGGTGAGCCAAATTGGGTTTTCATATTGATTTGCAGCAAAGGGTGCCAATACCATTGGCATGGTAAAAATTATGTTTTTCTTTGTTTTCCTCATAATGTTTATCTTTTTAAATGTTTTTTATCATTTGCTGTTTTGCATCAAGCTATCAGCAGTAAAATGTTGTTTCACTTGATGAATTTCCTTCAGTAAATATTCCATTATATGTACTTAAACCTCATGGGTGCCAATAATGGTGAGCAGGACTGTAGTTATTAATGCTAACTGGTCTATCTGCTTAGCCTCCTTTGCTGCACCTCCAATATCTGGACCGATCTGTCCATTCATTTGTTTGCTGACAGGAAGGTAAGGGCTTAGCGTGGTTAGGTAACATCTACCCCATGTAAACAAAACCTTCACATTGTAATGGTACACTAGAGGGACCCAGAAATTCAGCCACGACACAGGAGTGAGCAGAATACTCAAATATTTATTAAAAAGCAGCTTAAGCCGGACACACAGGATCGTCAGCTGCAGCACTGGCTTGGCGGTCCGGTACAGCGGAGATCAGCTGAGGGACGAGGGGACAGCAGATGCTGCGCTGACGCTGGGCGCAGGAGGAAGCGCCTGAAGAGGGGAAGCGCTGATACTGGGCAGCGCACAACAGGGTGAACCAGCAGCAGAGCCAAATCCAGATCCGAATACGTAGTCAGACGAGCTGAGGTCATGCACAGAGGGACTGAGAGCAGAATCCGTGGGAGTGGGCGAGAGCAGAGTTTACGAGACAGGCATGGGTCGAGATCCGAAGGGCAAATAGCAATAGTCCGACAAGGGCGAGGCAAAAAGGGGTAGATCCGTAGAACAAAGCGTGGTAGAAACGATGAGGGCGAGACAGGAGTGCTGGAAAACTACTAGCTGAAAGCGTTCGATAATCTGGCGGCTTGGTAGTGACTGAGAAGGGCTTAAGAAGGGAAACAATCAGGGAGCAACACAGGTGCGGGGAATAACGGGAATGAGGGGTGTGACATGGATGAGGCCAAACAACAACACAGAACACCATGTGAACATTACACACATAGCGTTTTCTTACAGTTGCACTGCATCTAGGTGGAATTCAGGATCTGGTTATTTGGCTGTGCAGTCATTTATCAGGTCACAGGTAAGCAGCTGCTGCAAGTTATGTTTTTGTTAGCAGTTGTATTAATAATTTGCTCTATTCTTGTTAGCCTTCTGATGACTCATCAACATTGTACCTGGAGTGACACTTGCTGCTGTTTTGCCTACTTATAAATTGTTTTAAAAGACTAATCTGCACTTTCCCTGCTGCCGGGAGCATTGATGGTAATACTAAGGGGATAAAGTGCAACATTGTAGTGCTATTGTATCTCTGTTTTACTCGTATTGTTTCATTTTTTGTCTTTCTTTTAGGGACTGAGGCTTCTGTGGTGGCGGTGTTTTATCTTGTGTGTTTTGTTGGAGCACCTTTTTCTTTCTTTGTTTGCTGTGTTTTTGTAGTGTCCAGGGTGGTCCCCTTTTTATGCACTGGATGTTGCTCCTTCCCTCACTACTTCCCCCATTTGTAAGCCTCAGTTTCCTTTGAAATTTAAACATTTTATCATAATAAATCTTGTCCAATGCATTCACTGTTTTAACCATTCAATTTCAGATTATTGGACATTTAAAAGATATATTGAAGTTTAATAAATTTTTGTAGAACCTTCTGAATTTCGTCTCCTCATTTCCAGCAGAACTTACCTGTGTCCTTATTACATTACATTTTCCTGGAGTTTTTCCAGGTGGCGTTGTTAGTCATTGTAACCTTTTATATTCTATATTTGGGTTCATAATAAAAAGAAAATCCACCCCCAGGTTGCCACATTTTGTTTTGTTTGTTTTATATTTCATTATGAAGGAAGTTGTGCCCCGTGTCTTCTTTAGAGGTTTCTGTGTCATTTCCTTCAGTTGTTCTTGGTGTAGCAACAACACATGCCAGGGGGAGAAACAGGTTTTTCAGAGGGTTTGGTTTGTTTGACACAAACCAGAGTGACAGAACCACACCAGCTAAAAATTTATCAAATGTTGCAACTTTAGTCCCCGATCGAACAGAGACTATTGGATTCAGAGACTAAGAATTCTCATCCAATTCTTTCTTCACCAAGAAAGAATGCTCATTGGCATTCCATAAAACAATGACCTGTCACTAAGGCACATCTTTTGAAATAACAAAAAGATAACAGTTTTATAAGCAATATTTGAATAAAGAGAGTGATGACCAAGCTTCTAAACTCACCAGATCCATCAGTCAGAGGACATGGAATTATCTGGACTCCATGGACCAGAAGAGGCAGTTAACAGGTGTTCTGCATATGTGGGAACTCCTTGAAGACTGTTGGATTAGCTCCAGGTGGCGACCACATGAGCCTGCCACACACAATTAACAATGTATAGGCCTGTTATGGAATCACAAGGTGGCTAGTTTGATGAACCCTCGATCGAAAACACATTTTGAAACTCTTACACTTTGTTTTGCTTTCCACAAAATCTGATTTCATTGTTTCAAATCTAGGTTGTCTTCATGTTGCATTACAATGTAGATGTTGATAAAAATTATGAAAAACAACAGCTTTCAGTGAGAAGCTATTGTGCAACTTTTAATAGCCATATTAGGCTTTCAACAGCTGTTCACACATTTCTTTCTTCAAGCAGCATCACTGAGAAACCATCATTGCTCCATTCATTTCAGGCCTCAAATGCGGCAAATGTTATCCTTCATCAAGGCTGTCAGAGGACAAATCTCTGTCCAACTTCCAGCTCTCAACAGCCAATTAGCTTTCCACATTTTCCCAATTTACAGCAGATGTGAAATTGTTTACTGAACATCTCTTTGACCTGACAACTTCAAAACAGTGAGATGAGATGAGAAGTTGATTATGGCTCTTCAAAGCCTGCCGGTTGTCTGTAATTTTCATAGGAAATACTAGAGAAACAAACATCTCAGTTGTTTGGAGAACAAGTCGGTCCAACTGGTTAGCTGTCAGCTGTTTTCAGTTGTTTCTGTTTTCTGCTGATTATTACTACCTTATTGACTCACCATGGCAGAATTATAGAAGGAAGCAACCTGTCTGCATCAGAAATAGGACAACTAAAGTTGATGAGGATGCCATGAACAAGAGGATGACCAATTATAATAAAGACCACTCAAACCTGCATCACTTAGAGATGAGTTTATACATGTAATCAAACTAGAACCACATCACAGAGCCACCAAAGTGCTTCTATCCACATAATTGCTCCAGTCAGTAATAGTCTAATGTTGGACCTACAGGAACCAACCGAGTCTATTTAAATTTTGTCTAAACACAGCAAACTTCATCCTCAATAGGTCAGAGTCGCCTGGACAAACTGCTGACTCTGCATGTTTTCATCATGAAAATTAAGATTTGAATTCAGAACTTGACATACAGTATAAGAATTTATTTTCTTTAAAAACAAAAAAACTATTCATCTCAACAGCTGTTTTTAAGAGTGCATTCATACCAGGACTGTTGATTTCACTTTAATTTAACTGTAATTTGTTGAACTCTAGTTTGTTTACCTAGAAAGTCTGGTTGGGTGTGTGTGAACGCGTTTCCAAACTCTGATGTAAACCAATGGTGCGGGCGTTGGTCTATCTACAAACCTCAGTCTCGAGTTCGGTTGAAGTAAACTCTGCTGCGGTTCAAATGCATATGTGAATGCCAAGTGGACCAGAGACCGCTCCGAAAGCTGGAAGCAGGAAGCAGACTACAGCACAGGACATTCTGGGTAAATACAACCAAAGGAAATATGTGAGCGGGAGAAATGGCTTATAGTCTTTTACCAAATGCAAAAGAGAAATCCTACAGCCACTAAAATCTGATGCCACTAAACATTATGCCTTGAAATATTGTCTCTGCTGGCCAGAAATTTTGATGTTAGCATACAGCAACAGCCATCAGTCAGAGGTCTCTTTAGATTTGTTGTAAGACTGACTGCTACCGGAGATCCTTCCTCCCCACACTGTCACCATCCACGACCCTTAGGAGATGAGTTGAAGCAACATTTAAGTTCACTTTGGGTTAAATAAAAAAACTTTTTAATTTGAATTCTAAATTGAAGTTTTTAATAAATAAATGAATACAATTTGGTGGGATTTCTGGAAGCTATGTTTTTGTCCTTATATCAGTTTTGAAAACTTTTTTTCATGCCAAGTTTCGAGCCTCAAGGTAGCTTTGTGTAAGCATTCATCCCCTGGTTGAAACTAAAACAAAAACTATTTTAAGACTTCATCTAATCCCTAGAACCTCTTCTAATTCATTCTGCATGTCTGACCTAAGGACAGGATTTTGACAAGTTAGTTGGAAGTAAGGTCGCATTGTGGAAGCAGCATAGTGGGAGGAAAACAGCCACGCTGCAGATGTGGTAGAGCAGTGGTTCTCGAAGATAATCTTCTGGGTCCCCCTATGGATTACAATAAAATCCCCCCCAAAAAAGAAAAAAAATCAACTGGGCACACACATCATTCAACCAGACATAAACCTATACACATATTTTGTTTTCTTTGCTGTCAGTGTTATTTCACACATATTTCCTTTTTTTTTGTAACAATACAAATATTTGCTATCATCAATACATATAAAAAAAAGCCTCTGTGCAAAATGGGGTTAAAACATGAACAGCTCCCTGAGAGGAAAATAAATTAAAATAAAGGTTTGTTGTGCAAAAATTACTTTAATCCTCCCATCTTTTCAGTGGCTGGATGAGCCTGCCTGTTGCTGCAGATCTTCTCAAATCTGGGTTGCAGTTGTGACACTGCAGTCCTGTTTCAATGTCCAGCTTTGATCTGTATTTGGTCTTGATTGAGGCCACAGCAGAAAAACCTTTTTCACATAGGTAGGATGTGGCAAAAGGAAGAAGTGTGGCCAGTGCTCTCTTTCCTAGCAGAGGGTAATCTTTCTCCACTCCTATCCAAAATGCAGCCAGTGTCTTTGACCTAAACTGCAGCCTCATTGTTCAATCGGAGGGGATATCAATGAATTGCTCCTCTTCTGATGTGCTGAAGTCGGCAGGTGGTGTTGCACCAAAGGGATCACGGATCCAGTCATGTTCTTTTGAATCCTGCACCAGGAAATATTTCTGGAAATGTTTTTGGAGGGCAGAGATGCGTTCATGCGTTCTGCAGCTTGTTGCCTTCAGTGAAGGATTTTAAGTTCTCAAATGAGTCCACATTTCCCTCTTTCACCCGCTGCCCATTTAGTTTTCTGATAAATAATGTGAATTTATCTGCCAGATGTGGAAGGTGTGTGTTTGAGCCCTGCACCTGCAAATTCAGTCCATTGAGTTTCAGAAACATGTCAATGAGAAATGCAAATTTCATGAGGAACTTGTTACAGTTAAATTTGTGGGCAAGATCACTGCCTTCCTCCTCCAAAAAGATGCAGATCTCATCTCGCAGTTCAAAGACCCTGGACAGCACCTTCCCACACGACAGCCATTGGGACTCACTGTGAAATAGATCAGCTGTGTGGTCGGAACCCACTTCCTTCGGGCTTTGACAGGTCGTATTTTCATGTAGTTGACTGTGGTGATAATGTCGTTCATTAGTTCATTCAGCTCTGGACTCAGCTGTTTAGACGCCAGTGCTTCGCTGTGTATCATGCAGTTTGTCCACTGGGACAGACATGAGGGCTTGTAGATCTCCTCGTTTCCCAGTCATGGCCTGCACACTGTCTGTACAGATCCCCACTCATGTCAGATCGGCCTCTTTCAAGTAAGAGTCAAAAGACTTTAAAGAGTTCTTCTGTAGTGACTCTGCCAGGAATTTGTTTGCAGAAAACCAATTAGTCTTTCATCTCATTTCGATCTATGTATCTGACATAAGTTATCAGTAAGCAGTCTTTGTTACTGTCAGTGGCTTCATCCATCTGGAGCGCAAAGCAGCCGTCATGCACTGTCTCAATAAGCTGCTCCTCTATGTCCTATGACATGTCATAAATGCGCCTGCCGATGGTATTATTGGACAGAGGAATAGCCCACAATTTGCTGGCTGCTGAGTCATCAATCATCATTGAAATCATGTCCATTGCAGAGGGAAGTATTTACACTGTGCAACTCGGTAGGAAACTTTATCTGAAGCGAGCTGAGCATTCGCCGACACGAATGCAGCTTTCGTAAAGAGAGATTGTTGAGACCCCTAGTTTGTGAGTTTTTGTCTGAAAAACTCAACTGACTTGTCTTAGTGCTCTGGATGTACCATCTCCAAGTGGCGTCTTGTTGGGCTTCAGACTGTCACAAGCTAGCACTTTAAGACAGACAACACACTGTGCTCCCTGCTCATTACCCACTGTTGGACAGGTGAAGCCAAAGAAAAGATATGCTTCGTCATATTTTCTGTTCTTTGGCTTTGAATAAAGCTGGTTTGGAAGCATATTTTGCGATGCTTCATCTTCTGCCTTATGTTTAAGAAGCCCCGTCAAAAACCATCATGAAGTGGAGATGCAGAACTCTAGTACACATTGTTCAGTCAAATCCCTTAATTGTATAACAAGCTAAATTTAAAGTACTTTAATCATCACATAACCAACCAAAAGACTTCACTTGTGCTCCTTAGTAAAGTTAAAATTATTGTTTTATGACAAACTATTTATATTCTACAAATAAAACTTTTTGTTAGGCCCTTGTCCCTTAGAAACTGCTCAATAATGTTTAAACCTGCTTGTGCTCCGTTACTCTGTCAGACTGCAAGTATTCCCATCGGTGAACCAGCTCCACTAATCCCTCACCACCACATAATGGTAAAAGACACTCAGTCTATATGTGTGCATGTGTATGTGTGTGCTTTGTGTGCATGAAAGAAAAGGAGAGAGTGTGTCTCTGCCTGAAGACCATTGGGATTTCCCTTTTTAATTAATTCAGGATTTGTTTGGGGCACTGGGTCATAAATGGAGCGAGAAGCAGAGACATTTTCTCATGTAAAAGCATGAGGTGTGTGTGGCTGAATGAAAGTGTCTATGGGCCTGGAGAGAAGAAAAACAAGTTTATAGACAGTCAGAAAGAGGGGGCAACTTTTTAGATGATGCAGGACAATATAGATGGCGTTAATGTAGGTCAAAGATAATACACTTAAAATTTGCTGTCCGACTGTAGTCTCCTTGCTCATCATCATATTTCCTCCAATTTTCCAACCTGAGGAACAGGAAGAAAAATCTTAATGACCAGAATTGTGGGACGGGGAAAGGAGAGGCTTTTTCAGGATGCTGTGATGATCTGTGTTTCTGCTTGAACCACAGTTACAGGTGCATCAGAATATGTTTGAATAATTTTGAAAAGCTAAGCTTTTTTCAGTTATTTCGGAAAGTCTCACCTGTGAGGTTTGTTCCTCCCTAGATGCTTGAGTCACTTTGCGTCACTTACCTGCTTACCTCTTGCACCAACTCTTCAAATTTGTAAAATGTTTTGACGTTAAAATAATTTTTTTCTACTTCACCCTGTCTTCACCTCTTCTACCCAAACGTATCATGACACTCTGTGAAAGGAAAAAATGTTTTGAATAAGCAAAAACACAGCAGCTTTGAAGTAAGACCAACTTCATAACTCTAAATGAAAGTCTTTCCAAGGTAAGGGTCTGGATGAGAACCACTTTTGACAATGCATGGTGTCAAAATCAGTTCTCATTGTCGCAGTTGCATTCAAGTATGATTGGTCAGAATTTTGTGGGTGTGTTTGTTAAACCAAAAACAGTCCCAACTACTCACATTTTCTGAATATTTTATCATTATTTAATAAATTGTTTAATAAATTACCTTAAGAAAACGAAATTGATAGAAAGGATATAAGTATTTCTTTTTTGTTTTGTTTGTTGTGGATCGAGATGCAGCATCCCGATCCACACTCCATTCCAGTAGATGGAAGTAATGCACATCAGTAAGTTGCTTGCCAACCGCCATAAAAAAAGAAGAAGGAGGAGGAGGACTACTCATCTTCCAGGAGTTGGTTCTTTAACCACAGAACAAAACGGTCAGATTAAAGGCCGTGATGAAGTGCTACTGCTCAGCAACCACGTCAACTGTTCTACTTCGACCCGACAACGCTGGTTAGTAGTTTGTTTGTAAAATGCTTTGGTCTGACTTCTAAAGCAGAAACTAAAAAGTCATATCCACATTTCTTTTTTTAAGATATGCCTGATCTTTGCTAAAGAATTTCTTGACATTAATGATAGTCACAACAGAAAGTTTCTTTTGGTCAAAAGAGTTTTAAAACAGACAATTGTGCCTCTTTATCACGTGTTAAATCGAGAGGTTCTTCATTAAGATTAAACACATCCAAGTAGTAGTGGCTTAAAAAACACGTTTATTGCTGCTAGAACGGCCCAGGCGATGCCAGGACTAACTTTTATTGTAGGCCGGTGGATTCTGTCCAGCTAAAAGGAGCTCCAGCAGTTCTATCATTAGGAGCGGATATAAATGCCAGTGGGTAGATGCAGCCTGTCAGCAAACCACCACGAACATGTTGACTGAAATGAGAACTTTGCACACTCACACACTTCTGTCCATAGCTACTGGCTATAATTGCTCTGGTTAAAGTGGAAAGAGTGTGTTAAGTGGGACATCAAGCTTTTTTTTTTCCATCACCTCAACATAAAAAAAATTAACCTGTTTTCATGCATGGATCTTCTGATTTTTAGTGAGCTCTCACTCACCAATACGGCCCCTTAGTGCTGATGTTAGTTATAGGATCGGTGTGTGTTTGTGTTAGTGATGGGGGACTTCGTGTCCTGTGCCATTTGTTGGGATAACATGAGTCAGCAAACAAGAATTTTAAAACTTTTTCTGATTGCGGGAGAATTTTTTTTTTCTCCAATACTGCAGCTAATGTGAATATGTGAAAGAAGTGTGTGTGTTTATAATATTGTAAATGATTAATCAACAGATGAAATATGGAGTTTACCTATTTGAATAACCTGGCCTGCTCATGCTGGCTGTAAAATGCTTCTCTTTTTGCGTGTGATGTGAAAGTTGTTTGTGTTTTCAGGGAGAAAAATGTAGCCCATTTAGTCATGAGTGAGAGTTATGCCTCGTATTGAGATGTTTTGAACTGAGCGTGCAGGTGTGTGTGCACATGCATCCATGCATGTGTGTGGTTGACAGGAATGTGCTGGGTGCTGTAATTGAGAGATAAGATCGCAGCAGAGGGCTTCGGCGCTGACAGACACACAGAGGGGTGATGAGACCGAGGAAGGCGGTCCTCAATCGTACTCCTCCATTTCCAGTAGCTGCATCTGTCAGGTGTGCTCCCACTGACCCATCTCCCAGCCCTGACAGCTTTCTGTGAAATTTCCATTGTGGCATTTTGCCCCCTCAGTCATAACTAAATATCTTTAACTTTAACTGACAGACCTAAAGGAGCCGTATTATGTATTTTCGAGATGCACAGTGCCATTTTATAGCACAAACAAGTAACTGTTACCTTCAGTTGTTATAAAAATGTCATGCAATATGACTTAAAAAAATTTTGACTTCAATATTTAACACCTTGAAGTTGGACCTCTGTCTCTTTAAAAATTCATGCTCTTTCTGACAGGAATGATATAATGACTTCCCGCCTTCAGGAAGTCATCACATCATGGCTTCTCTAACCCTTGAACAACATTATACCAGCGTTCCAGTGAGAAGTAGCTCTTAAAATGAGATCAGCTGATACAGTCTCACCAGGTGTTTGCTAATTGCTGCTGGCTAGTCTGAAGGAGCTGAGTGGGAAAGTCATGGGGGAGGGGCTGATCTGTGAGGAGGAAGCTCCGAAGTTTAGAAACTGCAGGTCTGAGGAGGAGCTGTGACTCAAAGGCGGGGCTACGTCCAACTAGGTGTTTTGCACAGCTGAATGGCTGCCATGGGAGATTAAAGGATTTCTCAAACATGCACAGAAAAATCTTGGCAACCTTTTTGAATGTGACAAAAAGTAAACAGTTTAAAAAGAAAAGTGCATTCATGCCCCAAAACCAAATGCTGCAGAGAAATTAAACTTAAAAACTTTTCTCTTTATCTGTTGTTACATTATCTGTGCCATTTATTTTCATCGTTAAGGGCTTCCTTTTGTTTGTCTGTGCCAGCTGTTGTCGTGTGATGTAGACCAGGGTTTGACTGTAGCAACTCTGAACTTTTTAAATGTGAGTGCCGCACAGCTGCCAAAGTTTGCTAATGTTAATTGCATCAGTAGCTAATGTCGAACACGTGCAGAGAGCCCGCTCATTACAACAAGCCTCAAACCATCGTACTGTAGAACACACACAGGAGAGTCGCTGCAAATACGATTTAATTTATCCACTCATTTTGAGGAGCAACTCCAGCCAAGACCTCTGTGTGCAGATGGGAAAAGCGGACGTGTGAACCGGAGTAATGGTTTTCCAAACTGCCAGTGTTCATGTGAGATGTGACTCGTCATAAGATCCACAGGGGGAAAAAAAGCATGAGGCGGGTTCCATGTTGAGCTGCTTCCAAGCTCACTTCACTTTCTTATTGGACTCGCAAGAGGCGGGAGTGTGCACATGCCCGAGTGTGCACACTCCTGTGTGCGCAGGTGCATGCGCGCGCGCACGGATCCTGCGGGACTGTTGAAGTTAATATGGCTCGGGTCAGGGACCTGGTGGGTTATGAAACTTAATTCTACCCATAAAGCGACTCATTTCCACTGTGACACGGACGAGCACACAAGGAGGATGGAGGGAGAGAGAAAGTGAAGGAGGGGGGTGGAGAGGGAGGCAGAGGAGCTTGTTGAAGAAAAAGAATAATGTAACAGAGGCACAACAGGGAATGAAGCTGAAAATTTTTAGTAGTCGTCCTGCCAATTGATTAAAATGTATAATCAGATTAGTAACTAGTGCTGTTATTAATCATGATTAATCATTATGCTTGACTTTGTGAGCTTGAAATGTAAAAATGTATGTTTTCAAAAATGCTTAAAATATTTTCAAACCAAACATCTCAGTTTTCCTGGTTTCTATATTGAGGAAGGTTTATAAGAAGTCATTTTGTTTCAAAACTTAATTTAAAAATGTTAACTATAAACTGATTGTCCTTCAGTGGAAGGATAATTAACCACAGCAATAAATAGTGATGAATACATAGTGGCTTGGTTTTATGCTGTTTTTTAGCGCAACATTTGCTGCTGAACTCATCACTCTGACTCCTTGCGCTTGTGACTCTGCATTGTTGACTGCAGTACAAAACCATGTAACATGTTGCTGTACAGCAGATAACCCTCCATGGGAGAGAAACTTTTAATTTATTATTATATTGACAGCCATCATGTTGAGCAAAAAATTGTTTGAAAAAAAAAACATGCAAGAAAGGAGAATGGGAAAAAAAACCTAGATATTAATAAAACATTTTAAAGAAGATGTGGAAGAAAAGAGATAACAGAGACAGGTTTGTAATAGGAACATAAATAAGAAAAGGAACTTTTTGAAAGAGGAAAATAAAGAAGAAAGATTTTGCTTACAGTCTTCATGACTTAAGACTAACCGTCTCAACGTACGTCATCCACAATGCAGGAATCGATTCTCATTGACGTGACAAAAATTGCGTCACTTTGTTCAGAGATCCACCTGTCAAACTGGAGTCCAGGCTCAGGTTGAACTATTTCAACAGAGCTCTGTGCGAAGTGTTGTGTGATTAGTCAGGAGCTTGTCTTATCCATAGCAACACTTGTTCATGTGTGATTTTAATTGTGTTCATTTAATCAAAACATTGCAATTGTGAAATTGTGTATTTTTGACATTAGCAACATATAGGCAAAGTTTTGCACACATTTGTAATGGAAAGGCTGCGAGTGAAAATTCTCCTGAGCAAAAGTAACAGTCAAGGTTGAATGAGGAACACAGAATCATATGTGGGAGAGCGGCGGACGGCTCCGATGGAGGAATGCCAGTCCTAATCCGCATGCTAGAGCTGCAGCTCAGTGTCAGGTATCCGTCTGTGAATGGGCCTGTGTCACTGGTATCGCCACGACTGGGCCAGTCAGAGCACAGGAGGCTGGGAGAAAGAGAAACATGTCACGATGGCGCACCGGCAGGCAAACGGGAGGAACAAACATTGGAGATGGAGAGAAAGAAAGAGCGGCTGAGAAAGTCACATTAAATGTTGGCCGGGCCTGCCTGCTGGCCGGCTACACCACTGTCTGTCATCAACATGGCTTCTGTGTCCTGAATGGGAGCCAATTTGTAGAGAATTTGTTCCCCTCCTGCTGATTTCTCCCACTCTGGTTCAGACTGCCTGACATTTTTATGCCTGGAGATTGTTATCACAACACCAGAGTCCAACATGCACTAGGTCTCCACCAAGCCGCAAGGCCTCACACAACGGAATTTCTATTAGGAAAATTTTTCCAAAGTATTGTTTTACTTTCTAAAATTGTCCCCTGGTCCCCAAGAAAAAAACAGCTGACTTGTT
Organism: Poecilia mexicana; assembly: GCF_051168715.1. NCBI lineage: Eukaryota > Metazoa > Chordata > Actinopteri > Cyprinodontiformes > Poeciliidae > Poecilia > Poecilia mexicana. The sequence goes on from NW_028263374.1 coordinate 1,830,604, forward strand.
TGTTATGCTTGGTGAGTTTAGAAAAAACGCTGACAACTGAGAGGCATTGTCCCAGAGTTCATGATTTTTATTTAGTTTTAAAATAAAATCTCTTTGTTGATTTTAACAAAAGCAAATTAACATAATATTCTCCACTGGCTCTTTTTGTTGTACTCTGTTTTGCTTGCGCACCTTTCAACATGTAAATTTTTGTTAATTAAATTATGAACTGTCTTTGTTATCTCAAACAATGTTTGCTGTTTGGAAGCTAAGCAATGTATTGCATCCATTATGCGGAATTCTACAATGGATTAAAAGAATTACTTTTTACTTTTCCCTTGAGAAGACCAGCTGTGTTTACTACCTTTATTTACATTTGGAGTCAGTGAAGGTGATGTTCAACAATTTTTTAGGGATGCTCTACAATGCATAGACTCAATTCAAAGGGAAAGAACATATGACACACATAACCAGAACAGTGAGCTAAGAGACCATGTATATAGAATATTGATTGAAGAACTGTATAGCTGTTTTAAATCAGTTTTGGAAAAATATAATGCTATGCAAAGATCTTCAGAATCAACTCCTAGATGTCTGATTCCCCCTACAGGAAGGACTGGTTGTCCATGCCACCCTGAATATGGCATCACATCATTGCAAATTTCTCACTGCATTTCAATTGGAATGAACTGGCAGCAGATGGCATCTGCCTTTGGTATTGATCGCCGGACTCTCTACAGACACAGACAGCACTTGGGAATCCAACCTTTACAATATACTGTGCTGACAGATCAAGACTTGCACCAAATTATAAGTGACATTCTACAAAGGACCCCAAATGTTGGAGAAAGTTATGTGCGTGGGGGCCTTGTTTCGAGACAAATATGTGTTCAATGCTGGTAAGTCAGACAGTGTCTACAGCAGGGGTCCCCAAACTTTTTCCTGTGAGGGCCACATAACTTTTCCCTTCTCTGGTCGGGGGCCAGAGTCAGTTTGTAACAGAAAAAGTGTGACGTTTGCAAGAGTGCCAAAATGTAAAAATTTCTTGTTTTCCAGAAAGCACAATTAAATAACCCTCTCTGAGTTCTTCACAGAAAAAATCCAGGAAATAACACTATTTATGAAATAAATACCATAATTTTCGGGCCATAAGCCACAGATATCTCTGCCGCTCCAGGTTTTCCACAACGACGCAGCAGCAGCAGAGGGGGCGGACACCCAACATTTGAGTCATAACAGGTCAATTGAATATCACATTTATTACAGTTGAAAAATAAAAAGTTGCCAAGTTTAGATTTAACTGAACTGATTACGGTAGTTTCGAACGGTAACTGTAACAGTAAAAGTGCTGATCCTTCGTGTTGCTACTAGCATGTGCTAAATGAAAATGGGCGCTTTCTTCTTCTTCTTCTTCTTCTTCTTCTTCTTCTTCTGCTTCTTCTTTAGATTTCAATGGCAGCTTGCATCCATTATTGCTGCACTACTGCCATCTACTGGATCCTAATATCTATACCTCAAATTCTCATAATGATCCCAGTATTGTTTAAAAAAAAAACTGAAAAATCTTCTTTTTCCCCTCAATGCTATTTAATTGATCAACAATGTTCTCACATTTCAATTCCCTATTAAAACCTAATTCCGTTTTAATGGACGCTTTCTTCTTAATTCCAATTTTGACTTCCAATGATTCACTTCCTGCTAAGAGAGCCCCCTGGTGGTTGAAGAAAAATCCACATATAAGCCGCACTGGGCTATAAGCCGCATGGTTCAGGGTTTCCCCCAGAAAACTAGCTAAGCCTGGTGGTCGGGGCGCCGAGGCTGTTCACTGGTGGCCCACCATGTTTTTGTATTAAAAGATGCTAAGTAGACAGGAAAAGTAAAAATATCACTGGGTAATTAAATGCCATGGGAAAATATCATCAGTGAATTGCTATATAAACCCACAAATAGTCTTAAAAACAGTCAAAAAATACAATTAAAAATACAATTCTGTTAAATCCAAATTAAGTCAACGGCTCCTTCAGGCCCCCAAAGGGCTTCAGGGGCCCCATAAATGCTAATATTTTAACACAGACCACAGATATATATGTAGCATTTGTTTATTGAGATTATCAGTGCTGCTAAATTTGAAATAATGGTTTCAGCATACATAAATTAAGATTTCAAATTATTTAACATTTATATGCAAGATTTTAAGGAGCTGGCAAGTTTACTTTGTAAAAGTTCAAAGAACAATATTTATAGTCAGATTGGTTTGTTACCATAGCTACAGTCTGATGCTGTGAGTTTAATCTTTGAGTTTCAGCTCCGTTTGTTCACAAATACAATTTAGTAAACTGCAATTATAATTTATTGCTTTTTAGGTTTGCCATTTAAACTACTCTCCCTGTCCTAGATTTCACTAAATCTAGCACAGAAGCTGATGTTTTTAGCAACAAATTTCGTGTCTCTTGAGTTTTTAACAAGGGGACACAGAAACTATTTTGGTTGGTCGAGTTTCTGGACGAGTTTTTCAGATGCCCGGTGGCCGCGCACAATAACTCTGTCTGACTAAGTGGACAAAGTATTTGATATGGTTTGGTGCGAGGAGAGCGCGAAAGTTCCTCACCGGTTTAAACCTGCACGATGAGGTCATCGCTGGGTCATTAACCACTAACGCACTGGCCAACCGGAAACGCATACATAAACTTTACAGGGAAGACGGGGCCACACGCTGGGCAGCGTGTTGAGATGTAAACGCCGCATAATGTTTTGTTCACAAATATAAATCATTCTCACCGCTCGCTCAAAGCACCTCTGAAAGCGCGACTATTCCTGCGGTTCACGTAGAGCTGCACAATTAGAGCTAACGCGGTGGGTTTAAACTCTTACCTAGAGTTCTCCAAAGGATCATAATTCCTTACAGTAAGTTGATGTAAATGTCCATACAGGTCAGCCTGTGTCCAGTTTGAGTGAAAGGAGGCCCGCGCGATCCCGCTGAGGTAAAGTAGCGGCAGCGCGCGAGGCAAAGCGCAGAGGCGCCAGCGGTGTGATTAGTCCGCCCGCTGTCTGCTTTAAATGCATAAACTACAAACCTATCTATTATAAACCTATCCTTTAGGAATAAATCTACTCTGCTTGTGAAATGCTAAGAGCAACAGAGATGCTTGCAGCCCGACTTTAAAATAAAAAATAAAAAAGCGATTTTTTTTATTATCATTATTTTCCTAGAAACGTAAACAAGCAACGCTTAGCCTGGCATCGGGGCTAGTAAAGCATGGCGGGCCGCCAGGCTTATAAGACACTGGGGGAAACCCTGTGGTTCAAAGCTTAGGGAAAAAGTAGCAGATTATAGTCCGGAAAATACGGTATATGAAAAAAAATCTAAATGCTCTCTGGTGTTGTTCAGGGGGCCGGACCAAATGTGGAGGCGGGCCGATGCGGGCCATAGTTTGGGGACCACTGGTCTACAGGCATGTGGAATTAAAGAAATAACTAATTATGACAAGTATCAATTTACATGTTATCCTCACTGTCCCAATGTTATCCCCTTAAGCAGGAGGTTGATCCAATTGGAAGGTCATTTCGCAGGAGGCGTACCTTACACTGACGGGTTTATAATGTTCAGACTTATTATATAGTGTTTTGCATTGTAATATGTACTCTTAACTTTATTTGTTTTTTAATGCAAGTTTTCAGCCAACTCCACTGAACAAAAACACCTCCTGTTTTACACCTGCTGTTGAATTTCTGTTGTAGGCCTAATTAATGTTTTATAGAATATTACACTTTTTATAAGTATAGAGAAAATTAATTCACACACAAAAAGCAACACCTGTATTCTCAAATATTCTAAGAATCCTGTCATAGGCCTCCTATCTTAACCTATAAAGTTTAAGTTTTTAAACTTTTTCTCACTATCTTAAATGTGATTAATGAAAGAGCTGAAGTGATTCTTACAGGAGATGAGAGAAATTTCAACCTGAGTGAGGATGTGTTGACAATAATGATTTTTGTGAAAATGTCTTCTATGGACTGTGATTGGTTTTTCATCTGCTTCTTGCTTTAAGACTTCTGGCTAATAATTTAAACGAGTATTTCCATAATCAACTGTGAAGAAGTATGGACAAAATTTTGCCAAAATATAAAAAAACACACGTCTTAAAAATATAATGTAATATAATATAATATAATATAATATAATATAATATAATATAATATAATATAATATAATAATCCCTCCACAAAGGAATAACTTCTTCTTCCACTCTTCTCTTACTACTTCCTTTGGGGGAAAGTTGAGGTGTGAAAAGGTCGGCGATTACGTCTGCTGTTAACGGCTGGGGTTCGTGGCAAAACAACTTTCGAAAACTGAAGCAGCATCCAGAACTCCCAGTGTCTTCAGTCCTTCTGTAAACCTGTATAAAGTTAATCAAGAACAAATCTACTCATAGTGTCTCACTAATTGCAATAATTGAAATATCAGAAGAAAACTCTGAAACCTCTGAAAAGATCCCTGGACCCGATGTACAACATGAAACATCAGCAAATCATTCACGAGAAGATCTCCATCGCTGATTGCTGTTAAGCGTCTGACGCAACCTGCGCTGGCCATGTAGTCCAAAAGAGGATCTGTGGCTTTTTGAAGCTCCTCCAGAGTACAACTGTCAGATACCTAATAAGATTTACAATAAAAGGAAAAAGACAAACAAATAGGGACACCACAATCTTATTTCAGTTCAAGACATACTCCCCCCTCCCCTTCACCAAGAACTTTACTCACTGTAACTATCATTCATAAATCTTATGTATCAAAAGTAATATAATTTGTGAGTGCATTAACCTTTTTCGGTTTTACAAGGAGGTCTGCATCACTTATGTCATTTAAAGTAGGCAAGCTGCATTTGGACCTCCAACCAAGCCAGCAAAGAGTACTGGAGAAAGAAAGTGAGGTGCTGGGCGTCCATGGACAAGGCTAGCAGCTACTGCCCTTCCAGCCATGAAATATGTGTCCTTCCTGAGGGCTGCATGGAAAATATTTTTTTTATTCAAATAAATTTTAAGACATACGATTTTGAAAGAAATACTAGGAGCAAAAGAATCCACACAAACCTGCACTGTTCATTGCTAAGTTTTTTCTTCCATCTGGGCCTTCAAACATCGGAGACACAGACAATGTCTCCGATGTGAAGACGCAGAAATTTTCTCCGTGGGCCACCCAAGTCCTCTGCCTCTTCATGTTTTCCAAAGTCATCGGAAAATTTCACATTCATTGAGTAGTGTGGATTGTTAGTCGCCCTCTTAAATCCCCATATGGCACCATCCAACACTGCAGATTGACTGATATTAAATTTGCTGTGCATTCCAGTGTTGATACTTTTGGACAACTCCTCAAGAATGTCTTTTGCAGGCAAACTATTTGACGAAGTTTCAGATCTGAAAAGTGAAAAAACATTAAGATAGGTGACTTCTTTGAACTATTCTCCAAAAATTATGAAAGCCAAAACCACATTTACTAAATGTATTATACTATAATGCAACACCTTTTTAAAGTTTTCAACTTATCATACTCTAAATTACCAAGCTGCAAGAGAAAGCATACAGAAATAATTTCTTAAATAGATACAAGTGAGTTTCAATACTGGCCAACATGGCATGATTCATTTCCTCATCCTCAGAAGACGGATCAGAAACTTTACACATCACTGACAAACAAGTGAGTGGTTGCCAGATGCATGTGCTGTAGGTTCGTCTCGACAGAGTTCATTGGAAACAGAGGGGTTGAAGTCTGTAGCAGATGAACTGGAGCTGATAGGTGTAGGATGCACAATGGCAGATGACTGACTTGCATTTTCAACAGAAGGCGGATTGCTGGTATAAGATGGGTCATAGGTTGAATGCGTCTCTCCCAGCAATACTTCATCTGCACTCTCCAAAACACTGCAGAAGATGGTCTCTAGTGTGTTCTGGTGTCTACGTCTTGTGACTCTGGTAGACTGTGTAGTTTCACTGCTTACTTCAGGAGGATCCTTTAAGACTTAGCAAAGTCAACACATTTCATTTGGAAAACAACATGTACAAGTCATAATTTCTTTCTCTCAAAAAACATGTTTATGAGATAATATGGTTACATTTATTTATGAACTATCACTATGGCAAACAATACATTAAACCCAAATCATGTAGCAAATGGTGCTCTAGATCAAAAATGTTGCCTGTTTTCAAAAAATATCCAGAGATACTAGCAAATGCGTATAATAATGAATATAAAATAAAGTATTTGTGTACAGAGACAAAACCACAGTAATAAATTTAAACACAAAAACTTACAAGAAGTGTTTCTGGTGGTCTGACATACAGAGCCTTTGATTTAAAGACCTTTTGAATCAGCTGACCATTGAGTTGTTGACCATACTGCAATTTTGGACAGATCAGTTTCTTTCTGCACCCCATGAGGATTTAAAGGCTAAATAATTTTATTTTTAATTAAATTATCCTTATTTGAACGAAGTACTTGAAATACAGTAATAGAATACAATAATATAAACATAGGCTTACCTGACATTTTGAGGAATTGTAGAGCCAAAGCCCTCTCTGATTTGATGGATCACCATATGAAAGTCCCAAGACTTATGGAACTCAAAAGCACTCAGTATGTGACCATGCTCATGCAAGTATTGCTTGAAAGGTGGCTTGCAAATCACTTCGCAAGTAGGATTTGGAAGGAGTATTACTTCTTTGTTAAAGCATTCGTGGTATGGGACACCTCTGGGTCTGAGAAACAAGGAAAGTATAAACTGTACTTAACAGGTGACAAACCCCAATGTCACAAAAAGATACTAAACATGTTATGCAGAGCATGAGCGTTGCATAACAGTCTTAATAAAGACTGAAAATCTTTTTTTTTTATGCTTATTGTTCATGCAAGGTTAGACCCTCACGTTGATAACGTGGGGGCCTAGGAACCCCCGAGCTTGGTCCTGCCATGAAACAGGAGAGGAAGTGAGGAGCAGGATGTGAGGTGGCAGTGGTGAGGCGAGTGAATAAAAATTACAGAATTTATTTTGAAAACTATATCTGTACTGCTTCAACAACAACAAAGTAATAATAAAAACAATTATTAACCTTGACAATCTGGTGGCACCGGCACCGCAGAACTTTCTCTGGCCGCTCCAGAACGAAACAGAGATGACAGTTCTGCATCCACTGTGCCATTGCGGGCAGTCGTGGATTTGTTTAAGGCGCTTGTCAAAGTACTAGTTGCCTCTGGAGAAGATAGAATGGTGTTTAAAATGGCAGCTGCCTGACCAATTCTGTCTCATTTTGAACTGAAGTTAGCCATGTTCGGAGTAGGGCGAACTCTTTCTTCTTTGGCACTAGTTGTACCCGGTTGATAATTCCAGTAATGGTGGTACTTAGTGGACAGTCTGTACTACAGCGATTTTGATCAAGCAATCAGATTTATTTATTTCTATAGCACATTTCAGCAACAAGAAAGTTCAAAGTGCTTTATAGAATTAAAAACAAAAATATACTAAGTCATAGAACATACAGTGAGTCAACAATCAAAGGTTATAGTTTAGGATCAACGTTTGCACAATTTGATCAATAAAATATGCCCTGCCTCTTCCGTGACAATTCTCACACATTCAAAAAATGAGTCTCTCTCTGACACATAGATAAAACAAATCTCTCTGTCACACGTACAAAAAACAACTCTTAGTACTGTGTGTGTGTTGTGTGTGTGTGCAGCTTTAGTCTTGTGTGTGCATCAGAGAAACATTGTGTACGTGTGTGATATGTTAGTGGTGTGTATGCGGCGCGCAATTTTAGGATTTTGTGTATGCTTGTGAGACAAAATTTGTGTGTGTGTGACATTTTAGTAGTGTGTATGCGCAATTTGAGTATTTTTTGAGTGTGCATGAGTCTTTAGTAGTGTGTGAGAGACCAAACATAGTTTTTGTCCTCAACGGTTCCTCATACTTTCGAATTATTATTTACCTTAAAGTACTGGAGCATATGCTTTTGAAAATACTTAAGTATTGAGTGCTTTTAAAAAATTGACATTTAACAGTACATTTCTCTTCAGTGTAGTTGAGAATAATTGGGAAAATGTTATGCTATTTTGGAAAGATCCAAAAAGCTCAGACTCTCAAAGACACTTTACATTTTCATGCATTATTTATTCTGTCCTCACTCACATTCCACACATTTATAAATTCTCAAAGGCTGTAGTTAGGTACAGTAATCACGTACATTTTATTTACATTTTATTGGTTACCATCATATCATTACAGCTTTACTCACGTCACTGTACGTTTTTTCAGCTGTCTGAGAATTTGTCATATTCACACATTTGAGTTCAAACAGTTACTGCGGATAACGAGCAGGACTTAAGAGAGATGTGTGAATGACACCTAGTTAAATTTTCTGCAAGTATGGGATAGCTTTTGATTGTATATTTGAAAAATTTAAAGGATATCTGGTAGTATTTAATCTTGAAATGCACATCCATATCCTGTAGAATAACAAACTTCATTTGTGTATGACAAGTTTGGACAGCACACCTTAAATATGCTTGTCTAGACTCCTAAGGAGAGGAGGAATATTTGCATTCCAGTCATCATACAAACTGGGATCACTAAAAACAGAGAAATGCTGCTTGAGTACACAAGTTTGTCTTCCGGTCGCAAACAGCTGCAGGCGAGGTGAGCCTACAGCTGCTTATCTATAGACATAATGCAGCATAGAACTGCACAAAAAATGTTTTGGATTTGTACTAAAATCTTTTATTGTTTATATAATAATAATAATAATAATAATAATAATAATAATAGTAGTAGTAGTAGTAAAATGTTGCATCCATATACACATGATGTATAAAATGATTGGGGAAGTTGCAATGACTTACAATTTAGTTAAAATAAAATTTAAAAAAAATACAAAATAAAAAAATTTACTAAAAATAACATTTAAAAATGTAAACATATTTTCACTGGAATAAACAACATACATAACATTACAAAAAAATAAAAAATAAGTAAATTTAAAAAATCAATAAAAAATATAATCAAATTGTTTTAACAAAACAAACAAGGAAATTAAAAATAAATGCAAATAATTTAATCCATTTTATACAGAGAAATTTATGGGTGGAATGTAATTATTGCATAGTTATATTTTTATTATTAGGTGGAGGAATTTGCATAAAAGTATTTAATTCTCCTGTTATGCAACCAAATGGTAATTTTGCCAAAATATGATAAAATTATAACTTTATTCTGGTAATATTATGTCTCTGTTCTCAAAATAATAATACAAAAATGTTTAGTCTTGCTTTAATACTCTACCATTCTTTTCAGATGACTTTTAGTTTTAAAAAAGACTAATTTCATAACAATTTTGCCACTTTGTGTTGGTCTTCCTGACCTGCTGCTTGTGGTGGCAGCAGGACCAGAAGAAGAGCAGACATTTGCACCATGTGCTGTAAGTTAAACCGGATTGATGCGACTGTAGCGCCAGCTCTGGAAATCTATTTCTATTGGTAAATAATGTTTTACTCTAAGAACTCTGCAGTACATTTCTCTCTATTGCAGTCCATGAAAAAAGTCTGATTGACATGGAGACTCCACTGATTAATGCTCAGACTCTTGAAGCTGCCAAACACAGCCCAGCCCTATAAGAAACTATGTGTGTGGTACCAATTACACTCAGTCTGTCTACAAAACAGCTTCACCATTTTTCACCTGCCTAACATGCATACCAGCCTGACACGCACAGCCAACCATCACCGGAGTGTCTTCTCTTTTCTCCTCCTGGTCTTCTCCCTGTTTTGTGTGTGTGTGCATGTGGGTGCGTGTGTGTTTTATTGACACTCTACTGATGGAGGGATGTCCATCTGATCCTCCTGCTGTCTTGGGTGTCCCTCAGCGTCGCTCACAACACATCCGTCATCCTAAAGCTGCCCTGCAGCCTCAAAACACACTCACACACACCACCAGCAGTCATACACAACTGCACAGATAAAATCACTCATCTTAACACAGACACCGTGGAAACATCACAACAATACCCCCTCCCCCCACACACACACACATACAGGCGCACAAACGCATGCACGCAAACACACGCATCCTTGCTAGTGCCGCTCTCCATCTGGATGGTGGGGAATGAGGCCATAGGAAGGTGAACAAAGATGGATACACACACACACACACACACACAAACTAAGCCTAAGGGAGATTCCTTCAGACTACAGCTCTACATCCTGGGTGGCAAGATTCACACACACACACACACCTACACACACACACACACCCACACACACACACATGCTCAGTGAGCCTGGAGATGGAGAAACGGTGTCAGAGCAGGTGATTGATTAAACTGATACCAGGAACAAATCATGGACTGGTAGTAAACTGAAGCTGGAACTAGTAAAAGATCCATCATGTGAGCGCTGCGTGTGGATGCATGCGCCTGGGTAGAGGGCTGGTAATTCCATCCGAAACCTGAGGGGTGACCTCAAAATACATACTGACCACCCTTCACTCCCCCAACCCCGCCTGAGGCCGCACACAACCCAAAACAGACACACACACACGCACACACACTTAGTAAAGCCACACGCAGTTACAGCTAACCTCCCTAACATGAGTACAGCAGCAGCAACTTTTCCTGTCTGGTACAATGACCAAACATGTCAGAATGAACATGTGCTGTACTTTTATCTGCACATAAATTCAGTCTGCCAGTGGTTGTGAACTGCAGATACATACATACACAGAATTAACAGACTTTTCAAAAATATAAACAAAATCACTTTTGCGATTCATTCACTCCATCCCTGTTCAGTCCAAACTCTGGACCATCTGCATAGAAAGTCTGATTCACTTGGGTGGCTGTGAATGTATAATCAAACTCTAATATGGAACAAAAAAAGCTAACTTTGGTCCACCTACAAATCTCAGTCTCTGTACAATTTAAGTGGACTATAGTGCCGGGTATTCTGGGTAAAAACAACCAAATCAACAATTTTGGGAGAAATGCTTTGTGGTCTTTTACCAAAAAGAGAAGAGAACTCCTACAACAGCTAAACTGTGGTGCAACTCCATTTTGTTTCCATTTGGTGAAGAAGGAAGTTGCTCTCAGTGTCTTCAGAGGTTTTCATGTCATTTCCTTCAGTAGTTCTTGTGCAGCGCCCTCACAGACAAGGAGAGGAACAGGTGGGCCATTTGAGACAGTACTGCAGCAGCTTGGTTCAAATTCCTTAATTTATTATTTTCATTTGAACACTATCACACATAAAACAGAGATAAGTAAGGCTTTCATTCATTTGTACAAATTTGTCTTATTTGTGCTTTTAACTACGATGTTGTATCTCTTTAGCAAACTGTGCTACACAGGACTGCAGAATGCACTCCATGTATTAAATAGCATCACACTGATTAGCTTTGGTTTTAGAAACAGCTTTCAAGCATTTGAAAAATTTTCCATAGTTGCACTAGAAACTGCACAAAATACCAGAAATAACAACACCACGAGGCAAACAAGTGAACCTTCACTGGGGAGTGTCTGTAATTCTCATGTTGCTGGACTGGCTTTATCACGTTGAGTTTTTAATCACTTGTTGTTGATTCAAGCCTTTGTGTCTTTCATCCCTGACACTTGCGCTGATACCTTCGGTAAGCTGCGCTGCGGCGTCTGACTCCATGTGTGGAAGAACTGTTTGCTTTAGGATTGAGACTGGATTAGTGAAATTGAGACAAAACAAACTAAGCACACATGTTGACACCATTTTGACTCCTCTACATCTCAGGAACTCATTTTTAAAAAAAAGTGAAATAACAATGTGTAATAGAAAATTATGTTATTTATGAGGCCGATAAGAGAAAAAAAAAAAAATCCAAGTACTTGCCAGTGTTGACATGAATACTCAATGCTAATTTAAAAAAATCTAATGGTGAAAATAATTATTGTATAACCACCGTAAAATGAGTTTCAATATAATGTATTGTTTTTTAAGACTAGTTATTGATGGTACAGGTCTGTTGATTCACTATATTGTTAGCACAGAGATATGTGTGTATATGGAGGAGTGAATGCTGCAAGTCAATGACTCGATGCAATCTGCTGAATTTCCCAAGAAAACCTTTTACACTTGAGCTTGATGCACTGTCTGATAATTAGGATCAATTGGAGTGTGTGTGTGTGGGGGGGGGGGTGTGCGTGTGTGTGTGTGTGTGTGTGTGTGTGAGTGAATTAAAATGACTATTTTAAAAAGTGCCTTGAGATGACCTGTATTGTGAAAGATTTGAGGGCCCTTCATGGCGGGGAGGCCCCGGGGAAGACCCAGGACATGCTGGAGGGACTATGTTGTGATTACAAGGACAATATGAGGACATTTTATGGTAGTGTGTTTCACAAATATAAAACTGTATTTAAAAGTATCTCAGTTCAGAGTAGCTTTTATTAATTCTTTTGTACTAGCAATGATTTAGATGGTATGAAAACTAGTTTTAAACCATGAAAAATCTCTTGAGTTTACAGCCAGTGAGAAACTTTAAAGTAAATGCTAATTTTAGCTTAGTTAGCGGCTAATAATTAGTCAGCTGAGGCTTTCTCCTGGTGTCCACCAGAGGTTTGGGCCTTGTTTATAACTAATTTTCCATTTCTCTTTTCTACCTGAAACATCGCCACAGTAATGATTTAAAAGTGACTTCTACAATGGGTTTATAAGCAAGTGTTGTTGGCTGGCTTGACAAAAAGTCTTTATTAGCCATCTGAAAACACAACACAGAAACTCGCCAACGTCTTCCATTGATACTTCAAAATTCGAGTGTTAAAGGTAGTAGTGGAAGACCCTATGGTTACATTAGCAGAAGAAAACAAAAATATGTCACATCCAGAAAGAGCTTTTCCTCATTGTCTGGAGCGGTTTCTGCTGGATTCTGTGCTGGTTTGTAATTTTGGAAATGTCATTGTTTTTTCTTTTCCTGTTTCCCCATTTTTATCTTCCCTCTTAAATTAAATTATTTCATAAACGTTCAAGTAGCAGATTAAAGTAAGACTTCTCTTGACAGCTGATTCAATAATGTTTCACAGTTTTAGAGATTTAGTCAGGTTTGGATCCCACAGAAAAGCACTGAAGCATTTAACTGCCAGAGCTTGGAAATAAAATCAGGAGCAATGTCCCATTTAAAAGGGAAAACCTTCTCACTTTAACAAGATGCAAATTTTATTAAAACAAGAAAAGGATCTTGTTTTAAAGGGATGAAAAAAATGTTATAACTGAATGCATAACTCATTAATACCAAAATATTTTCTCTTTTAAATAAAAAAGGTTGTAACACTATACAGCAACAAACACCTATTGGGATTTTTAGAACTATAAGAAACAGGGTGAGAAGAAGAAAAGTCAAAGCAAAAAGTCCTGAGAAGTATCTTGACCCGAGTTGTTTGTGTGTCAGTAACTGAAAAACTCAAACGATTAATGAGTTGGACAAGAACCTGTTTTGTGGCTAGTTAAAGATAAGTCATCATTTACAAAAAGACTATTCTATTCAACCCAACTTAGTTCAATTCACAACAAAAACCATCACAAAACACAAAAAACTCCATTTAGTTTATATGCAGAAATATACAATTAATTCAAACCAATCATATAAATCATACAGACAGATTCAAATTCAGGTACATATGTTCTGATTTGGTCCCATAGTAACCAAACATTGCAGTGAAGTTCAGTTTATTATTCAAAAGAGTAAAAACATTTCTATTGAGTGACTGACTTGCACTCCTCTGTCCTCCTGGACATTCAGCTTTAATTAAAAGTGTTGTGGAACATGGGCACTGTTATCAAGCCAGATGTACTGTATATCCACCACTAATTAGAACATGTTTTACGTGTCTCCAGCCGCGGTTGATGTTTCTCATAAAGGCTGCGTTTGTGTGTAGTTTTCATGAAAGACAACAGTTTAAAAACAAATAAGACGGATTCGCCGAAAATGGAAACAAAAGGTCCAGAGTCAGCGGCGATCAGATCTCGTCCTCTGCTTATCATCGGACAGCACGCAGAACCGCACGGAGATCCCACATCTGCTCGGCATATGACCTGCAACCGCGCCACATGGCCCCTCGGAGCCACCAGAGACAGCCGGGCTTTGATATGCCTTCATAAAGGAAAGGGAATCAGCATGATGGAGACAATGAGACATGAGGGATGAGGCTGTAGCCATGGTGTGTAGAAAAGAAGAGGTGCAATGACAGCACATGGGCCCATATCACTTATAGATTCATGATGGATTTGTCTAGCGGATGCATTGTTTAAGCATGAATGTGAGCTTCAGTTATTCCTTCCAGATGATGATATCTTTCTGCCTGCTGATCATGTGACCTACAGGATGATTTGTTTCACTTGTATAGCCACCCTGCATCCTCTATGCCATCACTCTTCTGGACTGGCCTCATCAGATAACTTTTATTCTGTCCAAACTGCCAACAGAGTGACCGCCTGGAAGCCATCACTCCGACAGACGAGCAGCCAGGGGGTTTACCCGGCCACAGTCCGTGCATACACATGTGCATAAACCAGTCCACGCATTAGCAAACCGGTGCGTGAGTTTGTTGTATACAACATTGTTCCATATCTGTCAGACCGGAAACAGGTCTCTCATCCTGCCAGTAATGTCCCATTAATCACCCATGAAGCCCCCGCCCCCTGCCGAAAGCACAGCAGGCCGGGTGGATGGGACTGTACATCTGTAACTCTAAACCACAACGCCTCGCTGCTCAGGAATATTGCCCGTCCTCCATCGATCACGCATCTGGATCCCATTGTGTCATGCCCCGACTTTGCAGTCATCTGGAGCCCACGGAACACGAGAGAAAGAAGGGCACTCCGATTACTGGTAGAGTGATTAATCATAAACAGATTGGTAACAGGATGAGGCACTGACAGAGTTGGACCACAGGGCAGAATGATAATGCTGCCTCCTTTGGGTTTGAGGTGTCAATATTTCTCTAATACTGAGGGCCTGAGGCCAACCGGGGTGAAAACGAGACCTGGGTTAATACGGACAATGAATTCATTCTTTCTCTTGGCAATCGCAGAATTAAATTCAGGTAATGCAGTTAAGGTTTGATGTTTATGCTTCTTGATATCTTTCTCAACACACAAAGGCCCGATCTTCATTGGAAAAATGAAGGATAGTGAAATGATTTTGGAGGGGGTTAATTTATGTTGGAAGTAATCTCATAGCAGAAAGCTGGCAGGAGTTTACTGTGTTGGGTACCAATAAGTCAAGTAATGCAATAGTCAATGTCCAATTAGATTAGAAAAATGTGCTAAAACATTGTTATTATGTCAGATAGTTAAAGTTTAGCTTCTAATACTTAGAAAATATTTCAAAACACAAGTTGATATTTTTATGCTTGACCAGACAAACCATAAGGTGAACATGATGACCACTCAAATGTTCCCGTAAATCCCACAACTTTTCCTCATGAAACTCGATTTGTTTTATGATACGTTGAAGTTACTTACCAGTTTGAATCCATCCATCTTTATTTGCTAAAATTACCAAAGCAGACTAACTTCTCTATAGATAAAGCCGATGACAGTGGATTAATAGTGGACTGCTAAAGTGCCCAAAGCAAGTGTTGGGAATATGTGTGGGCAGACAATGTTACTGTTCTGTTCTAAGTCAATCTGTCCATTAATAATGTTTTTCAGTGCCGTACACCTTTACACCATGGAACACAAATTTTGTGTACAACTGTATCTCCATCCTTCATGTTTCCCTCTAAATGTTAATCTACATGAATGTTCTCTTTACCTCCTTCTAGAGAAAACTGCAAGCAGGCAATTAATCATGGAAAACCTCCTTCTGGGCCTCAGAGCCAAATTCCTCCCAGATTTTCTCCATGACAGTCCTGTTACATGGCAGGGAAAGGAAGAGAGCCGCTGACAGTTAGAACTTATAAAAAAGAAGAATTTCTGTAAAAGTGTCTCCTGATTCGCCTGAGGCTTTCCTGATGCTGGACCCAAGACAAAACCATCCATCTGCCTCTCATCCACTCAAGAACATGTTCAAAGAATTTGTGTTAACAGATGAGCTGTGAGTTTTACCTGGCTTTCCAAATCTGTCACTCTGTTTATCAGGAAGACCCAAGTTAACAATCAGCATTAAAAAAATCCTTTCAGGGTTGGAGTTTGGCTTGAAGACAAACAATGGTTTGTTTAGCAACATTTCCAAATGATTTAGTTTTGTACATAAACTTAAGTGGTTTTCAAGAAGAAGTACATTATTGATTTTTCTTTTAAGATTTTATCTTATTCTGCAGTACTGACTGTTTATGTCTGCTTACTCCTTTGCTGTTATGTTTACACACTAAAAATATTTTGTTAAATTGAGGTAAAAACTGATGATGATGACCATGATTATGTTTTAATATGAAGTAGCACACACAATACATACTTTTATCCAATTGAGGACTTTTTATTTTAGTAACTGCACTTAAGACTAACCCAGACATTTTTCCTAACCCTAATCCTAGTCTATTCCTAATCCTAACCAAAACTTAATTCACAGCATACATCTAAATGTGTGGAGTGAAGCAGAACTGAAAAAAGTGAGAACCAGCGAAATGTCCTCACTTCCACAAATGTCCTCTTTGTTGGTAAAAATTGTGAATGTGGTCTTCTATGTTTAGTACATATAAGTACACACTTGTACATACCAAACAAAACAAACAAAAAAAATTAACAGCCCCATCTCAGACTTTAGAGCCCTAACACAGCAATTGTTAGCATTTGTGACCTTTCACTCACAATGAAAAGTAAAGAAATATGGTGTGGTTGAAAAGATGTTTTAACATGAACCCAAAACTCAAACCAAACTCAATTTTTTCTTTTCCCCTCCCATAAATCTCAACCTGTTTACTTCAAATTCTTGACAATCATATGGAAACTCAGCTTGAGGCGAGTGAAATCCTGTAAACTTGTCTTGCTTCTATCGAGTTGGACGTGCAGCGATAAAGGTTGGCCAGTATTTTATATGCTAATAAAACCGACTGTCTGCTAGCTGTTAGCAGGCGCAAACGGAACCTATCAGTGAAAGCAGATTGCAGAGAATCTGAACAGATGAGCAGGCTAGATCAAACATAAAAAAAAAAAAAACTTTCCTTCCATCTTTGATCTGTCTTGATGCTGAGTTTTGTGGGATGGACAGAGTTCGGTCTATGGAATATGTGAGGCTTTGCCAGTAAGAATGCAGATGAGTCATTACACCGTCCCCTCCTTGCTTCCCATTCAACTCCAGCTCTGATCAGACGCTCTCAATCCCACTCTGGCACCTCTTCTTCGGCCCTGTTCAGGGCGATAAGCCCCAATTATGAACCCACAGTTCACACACACGCACACATTCAAAACCTACATGTCGATAAGTAAGCATATACACAAACATGCGGTGAGAGGTCTGGCGGTCAGGTGACCTAGACAGCATTCTGTCATGTGATTAGGCTTAGCGAGACATCTCCTCTGTCCAACTTGTCGCCAGTAGCTCTGCATGGCCTTCACACCCGGCCGGCCCGGCGACACAACACCAGCGTCTGCATCTGTGTGCAGGGTGTGTGTCAGCATGGTTACACAAATCCAGGCACTGCATGTGTCGGATTTCTCCTCCACATACGATGTGCTCTGTTTGTCTGTGTGTGCGCGTGTGAATGCGCGTGTGTGTGTGTCTGCTGTCTACAGCCCTTAATGCTGTGTGGATTAGTGGCAGGACCCCACCAAAGCATGACAAGCCTTTGTCTCTGGAGCCCAGAGGTTTTATGACTGGCTGGATGTATGTGAACCAGGTTTTTATATCCTTATGGGAACCTATTTCTGTCTACAATGTGGGGTTATGGGGACCACTGCTCTTTGTGGGAACATTTCCTTGGTCCCCATGAGGGGAAATGCTGTTTTTGGGTTAGGCTTAGGACACTGGATATGTGTGTGTGCGTTTGTGTGCGTGCATGCATGTGTGTGTATGTGTATGTGTGTGCATGTGTGTGCGCATGAGTGGTGCAGGTTGCTTTGTATGGGATTGATCTGCCCAGTCTCAGCTTTATATTCTAGGATAGGACTGAATTTAGCCCCGTCCATCCTGCTCTCTGCTCTGACTAGCCTCCATATCCCTGCTGAAGGTAAGCATCCACACAGCATGATGCTGCTAGCACCGTGTTTTACAGTAGTTGGTTTTACTGCACACATTGTATTTTGAATGTAGGTCAAAATGTTAAACTGTATCCTCATCTGAGCAGAGAACCTTGTTCTACATGTTTGCTGTTTCCTCTTCATGGCTTGTGGCAAACTGTTAATAGGAATTCCAATCACCTTTTCAATGTCTGTTTTTTGCCACTGCAACATTACTGAACTTCTGAGGCATTCACAGAACAGCTGCATAAACTAGTTTAAACTTGAGCTCAAACTACAGAAAGGTGGACTCTGTTTTCAGGTTTGCCTGGCCATTGTCTTCCTATGCAATTCTACTCGATTCTCATCTCTTTCTAGTGCGCCGGCTCCCATATCTCCCATTGATCTCAATTTCTCTGGTAGAACGTCATCCAGCATCAGTCAACAGAAGGAGAAGTTGAGCAATGACAGAGTTTGTATTCTGCCTTAGTTTTGGAATGGCACCAGAGGAAGTGAGTGTGAACTTGGACACCATGTTGGCGACGCTTCCAAATACTGAGCAGTTGAAGTCAGAGCGAGAGGAATATTTAAGTCATTTTATTGCTGGCAAAGATGTCATGTCCCCGCTCCTCATTCAGTTGTTTGAAGTGCACTCAAATTTTTGGTAAGCTTCATTGAGCTAGCGCATTCCTGATTAAAGTTTTAAACTTCAACAGAATTCACGCCTCCAGCAATTGTTTCTCACCCCCTCTGCGCAAAGCAAAGGGCAGAACAAAGCTGGTTTTTACCAGGCTGCAGGGATGCACAAAGTTTCACTGGTTTGTCACATAAAACCCACTCTCCACATGTAGTCAGACCAACTCATAATTATAGCAATAAAAATACAATGAACATTGAGACAACTAGCTTTCCTTCATATTACAAGATCTATCACTCTATTAATTTTAATTTGTGTCTTTTTTCAAAACACTGTTGGTAAAAAATATAATTCTGCAGTTTAGTTCTTCACATAAATGTGCTGCATGTAAGCAGAAAAAAAAAACAAGGCTGCATTTGCTTGGTACTGGTGCATGACAAACCCAAAGGCCTATGCATGAACTTTTTTGGTCTGTAAAAAGGTTAACCACCAGCTTTGTCAGGAGCAGTGAGATTGTGGTTGGGCCAAAATGCAAACAGGAGCTGGAATCATGTTGAATTCTCTTTAATAATAAAATGACAAATAATGCAGCAAGGCAGGATTAAAAAATAAAAAAACAGGGAACAAGGAACCAGGAAGAAACAAGAATAAATGAGAGGAATCAGAATGAGTTCTACATTAACTGGGGAGACTGATTACCGAACAAATAACAGATGGCTGATTGGAAAAGGGTTGCAGGTGTGAGGGGAGAGAGAGACAGAGAAAGTGGCACAGGGGGCGAGGGAGAGTACACAGGGGATTAGAATGAAATGAATCTAACACTAAGAATGACTAGTCATAAGGAATATAGTTAAACTAGAGTAAGACAATAACTAGACACAAGAAATAAACATAATAAACTAGAATCACTAATAAAGGACTGAACTAAAGTAAAAACAAAAAAGGCTGATCTAATGAAAGATAAGCCTTTGACCTCAGGTCTAATCTAAGCACACAGAATAATAATGAAACTGGAATCAACAAATCAAACCCCAAAACTCAGCACAACCTTTAGGATCCTAACAAGTTTGTTTTAAAGATTTTAAGGTGCACTGGGGAGAAAATAGGCCACACCCACCAAATATTGGACCGCTTTGCTGCTGAGGAGTGAATTAATTTGATTATATTGAGTTTGTTGCAGTTTGAATCATCTGATGCAGCCACGGCCTCTAGGGAAAAGACTTTGTGTTTCAAAGAAAGTGAGACCAAATAGTTGCTGGCATTCTGTTTACTGCCAACAACTAAGTGTTCTCCATCTTCTGACTTTCTATTCTTCTTAATGCAGTCTGCTGGGTTTCCTTAGATTGAAATGTTTTAAATCAATTTGAATAATGAACTGAACTTAATGCACCGTTTGATAACTCAGACCAGTTGGAAAGTTTGTGTGACTGTAAAGACATTTGTCAATTAAAGGTGCAGGTATATAAATAAACTGAATAGTGTCCTATAATGTTTCTGAATGTGGTCTAGGAAGCATTGGCCTCAGACACGTCACCCTGTTTACTGAGAGTTCAGTGAACTTTAATTTCGTAAAAGAAATTGCTCATGTGCTTCCTTAGCTCCCTTTGGTGCATGATGATTCACGTATGATTCATGCAACCTGATTACTGAAGAGCTCAACAGTCCCAAAGTCCTTGTTAGTACTGCTGGTTTTGTTATGAATTGTGAAATACATAATAAGCATCATTGCAGTTGATCATCAACTACAGGCACAAACAACATAAACCTGAATGCTTTTTAATGCTCAGTAAAATGCCACTCCCTGAGCTGGCAAGCTTTAAGACAGTTAGAGAACATGGTCCTATGAAAAGAAGTACAGAGGGGGGGGGGGGGAATTAGATTGTTAAAAAAAAAACCTAATAAAAAAACTGATGCTCCAGGAAAAACTACAGTGAAAAGAAACTGTCCGAGCTGACAGACAAGACTCCCACACACACACAGCAGGGAATTCTCACTTTTTTTTCAAGCTAGTGAGGACATAGTTTGCCGGTGAGAGATGCTGAGGAATAAACACATGCATAGTTGTGGCTTCTGTCACTAAAAACAGAGGAAGTCGCAGCCAGTAAATGTGAGGAGGGAGAAGGCCAAGTGCTACCAGAGCCAGCAGCGATCTAGATGCCTTGAGGGTCTGTCAGTTCTGTTTCTGTTCTGCTGGAAGAACCACATTCAGTGCTGAAGAGAACCGGCTATGCTGATCTTCCTCTGTGTCGAGGCTTTTCCTCTGGGTTTTCAGGTTTCCTCCTCTATTGCTAGCTGTGAGTGTGTTTGTGCTTGCACACAGAACCCCCCAGTTACTGGCAACAAAACGTCATTTAATCAATATTTCTTCTTGGAGTTGGGTGAACCCAATCATCAAGGTTGTGACACCAAACAAAGCTGCCTATCTTCAGTTAGTCATTTAAGTGTTACGGTATTTCACTGTGGAGACAGTTGTATTTGCACAGTAGAGAAAAAAAAAGTCCAACCTTCACAAAGCCAACAAAAAAAAACCCAAAATGATTTACATGACTTATACCTTGATAGTTTTACAAGTTTAATATCTATTTATTACTTAATTGTCAGGATCCTGAAAGGACAGATAAATCCCTGTGGAAGTTCACACTTCATTGAATCTCGTCTAAAAACCCATTTGATTAGAGTCGTATTTGAAACGTAATCAATTATGAATTTAATGATGGTACTTGACTTAATGTAATGTTTTGATTGTTGATTCAATGTTGCATGACTTTGTGTTTTTGTGGTTGTTGTGATGTAAATCACTTTGAAATTAGTTGCTGCTATACAAATAAAATTTGATTGATTGATTGAATGATGTCAAGCCATTAGTCCTACAAACATGTTCAATTATTGACCTAAGAAAAATGTAAGTTATTGCATCAGTTGTAAGGTAAACACAGCATCTCTGTCAAGCCATTTGTTTTAAACAGATATTGGTGACAGTGTAAAATGTCTCTAATAGAATAAAGTTTACAATGTCCCAGTGGGAAATAAAAAAAACATATGACTTGCATATGGGATATTTATATTTCTAATTTCATAGAAGAAATGTAAAAATAAATAAATCAAAAACTGTTTCACAGTTCTTTCTCCCTGAGAACATTCAGGGAATGCTTTCCAAAGGTCACACTATTAGAACTGTAAATAACCATCAAGGAAACTTTAGGGAACGTCCCCTTGAGGTTTCCTTCAAAACTGGAAGATTTGTTACCTTCAAAGAATGTTCCCTGAATGTTCTCTAAAGGTCACATAGAATGCAAACTTTAAAGAACATTCAGGGAACATTCTCCGTCTAGCTTGCCACAAACTGTCCAATCTTTACAGAAACCTTTGGGAATGTTGCCTGAACGTTCCGGTTAGTGTTTGTTGAGTGCTCTGGTCCAAGACAGACAGAATTTTATGAAGCAAAGACAGATTATTTCTGCAGTATATTAAATCACAGAGAGCAACAGCTAACTGTTCTTAGTAATAAACTAGAGAACAAGTCCAGGCAGGGCTGTGCAGACAAAAGATTCTTCACTAAGATTCTTTGGTAATCCCAACATGCATGAAAGAATCAAAGCAACACACAAGGAATGTTTTTGATGAGGTAATAACATTATGACATAATGTAAAGCTCAAAGCCGTCAATTTTATATAATACTAGCTCTTTAAAAGACACTCATCTTGACTTGTTCACTCATGATCAAAGCCCTAGTCCAGTGGCTTCACCAGCTGAGCGAGAGGCACACACTGGAGCTGCTGATTTTACCAGCCTGAGTGTGTGTGTTTTTCCAGAAAGCCAACGTTCATCCAAATCCACAGCAGGTGGATGGGTAGCAGGGTGGAGGAAGGAGGGCGATTGTGAGGACTCTCCTTAGAACGCTCCTTTACTCTGAGCAAGAGGATGACTAACCGGAGCATAATGGGATGAAGGACATTTAAACCAAAGCGACACTGACAGGACAGAGGCGGTTCTAGTTATTTCTGAGCTGCTTCACATGGCAGTTATTGGGGACTGAAGAATGACAGGAATCACCCTCTAGTAGTGACAATAGAATACATCAGAGTGCTTAATTTTACTAAATTAGTAAAAGTAAATTATTTTCTGTCAAAATCAGGAAGTTTTGAGTTTCAAAATGAAAACAGATGCTGGTTGTTTTTACCCCCCAGCAATATTTGGGATCTTTTGGAATGGAGATTAGGGTGAAGGCTTTACTGAAGCTACTAAAGGAAAGTAGTAGTTCATCAGAACAAAGCTGCCATGAAGACTGTTGACACACGTGAATACATAGTGATAGAAACGTGCTTTGTCTAATTATAGATTAGACAAAGAGATTTACTTGTACACTCCTAAATAAACTCCAGTCCAACAAACTGCTTGTTAAAATCACCTACACTCTAAAAAGTGTTTTTGGCTGTAGTTCATCTTATGGACTTATTTACATTAATTTAACTTAATTCTTTTGCTTTTGCTATGACAACTTACTTTTTTGTGTTCATTTAACTCAAAACTTACAAATCTTTAACCTGAAGGAACTTTTCACTTTGACTTTACTTAAAACAATTGAGTTCAACGCCAGTTTTGTATCCTAAGTCTGACCAACTCAATTTATTATGATCATCCAACTCAATTCACTAAGTTCTTCCAACTCAATTTGCTAAGTTTTTATAACTTAATTCATAAGGGGGTTTAACATGACAAATTTAAGTCATTCTTACTCAAATCATTTATTTTGTTCTAATAAACATTTAAAATCTCTTTGATTTAATTCTACAGAAAGTCAACTCAAACTTTTAAGAAGTTCCAAACTAAATTTAAATAATCTTTTTACAGTGTCATCTAAATACACAAATCTTTTCCTTAAATAACCTTTTTCACTTTGACTTTACTTGAAATAATTCAGTCCCACGTCTGACACCATGACTCTTACGCTTACAGGGACACATTCCCAGTAAGCGACTGTGGCTCTGTGGATAGAGCAGTCGCCTTGTAATCAGAAGGTTGACGGTTCGACTCCAGCTTCCTCCTGCCGTATGTTAATGTGTCCCCTGGGTACTTAATCTCAAGTTGCCAACCAATCTGAGCATTAAATACATGTGTTAATATGTGCTTTCAGTGGTCAAAAGTGTTATTTAAGTTTATTTACCATTTTTGAAGTAAACTAAATGATTTGAGTAAGACTGACTTAACAAATTGAGTTGGATGATTATAATATATTGAATTGGTTAAACTTAATAAATTTAGTTGGATAAACTTAATTGAATTGCTTGTTACCTACAGAAGCAATTCAATTAAGTTGGTTCAACTTTTTTCTTTTTAGAGTGTAATGAGTAAACAATAATGTGATTTATTTAATCCCACAGTGTAGAAAAGTCTCTAATTTATGGTAAAATCTGTATTTTCAGGATTTTACCATATAAATATTACCATATTTATAGATGCTGGTATTTTACAGTAAAATAGAGACAGATGTTTTTACAGTGCAGTATGAATCAAATTGTTCTGTGAAGGACTCAGAGGTTTGTATGGAAGCCCAGAAGGGCAAGTCATAAAAAGTTCTTAACAAATGATCTTTTTCACTTAACATTAAAAGTCGTGTCTCTAGATTAAAATATTGTAAAGTTGCTCCTTTTTTTGTATTTTCTATTAAGTGTTTCTGTCTATAAAAATATATTTATTTAATTTCTACAGGAAACAACCAACAGTGGAAAAGGAAAATGTTTTTTATATCTTATTTTTCCCCCCTTGCTCAAGTCCTGAAGGGCAAGTGAAAAAAAAAGAAGTAATTCTGTCATGTGATTTTTCTAAGTCTTTTTTGTTTCTTCTCATTAAACACACAGGAAAATAAAAAAAACTTCAGTCATATATTTTGGCACAAAATCATTTCTCCCCACTTGTCTTCAGGCCTAAAGCAAAAAAGAAAACAAATGTGAAAAAATATATCCTAAAATATGTATTTCTTTTCCTCTGTGTTGGATGAGAAGGGAAAAAGTATTAGAAAAATAGCACGACAGAATTTCCTTCAAAAGCATTTTTTTTTCTTCTTGCCATTCAGGGCGTCTGCATTGTTTGTATGGAACAAACAGCATCATAAAGACCAAGGAACGCAGCAGAGAAGGTTGTGTTGAAACTAAAAGCAGAGTTTGGTTATAAAACAATATACCAACCTGTGAACGTCTCACGAGGCTCCATTTAACCCGCCATCTCCAAATGTAACCCCTTTACTCCTACCATTATAAAGGTTCGCATGAGCTTATTTTGACATTTTTGGATGCTGCAGAGCCATTATTTGGAGCATTTCAATAACCAATACATCAATACAATCCTTATATCCAGATCGTTCGCAATTTATATGTTATTAATCCATAACAACAAAATAAAATGCTAAAAACTGTAAAAAGAAATCACAAAAAACTTGGAGTACACAACTGCAAGTCTGCCAGAGAAGAACCAAGAGCCACAGTACACCTGGAGAATCAAACTGCAGCAACATTTATTGTTCTACCAATCTAACCTTCTCATAACAGAATCTGTAAAAAAAAAAAAAATGAATCATGGGACTAAGCAAACATACGAAGGAAGATAAATCGGTCAGAAGACACTGACACCAAATGTTGTCTTGGCCTATATGCAGCACTCTGTTTGGTAGAAACTAATACTGCACATTACATGGTAGTGGCAGCATCATGTCATGAGAATGCATCTCTTCAGACAAAGACATTTGTTGAAGCTGGCTGGGACAGTGGTGTACCATCCAGCAGCACCATGAACCTGAACCTACTGGCAGACCTACACACTAAATTTACAGATGTGCATAAAACTTTTTTAATATTCCACTAATATCGAAAAACTAAAATTCCCAAATTGTGGTGTTTCCATTAAATATGAAGTGCAATAAAAAACACACCTGAATAAGTTGCTTATATCAGTGGTCCCCAACCCCCGGTCCGTGGACCGGTACCGGTCCGTGGACCAATTGGTACCGGGCCGCGCAAGAAATAATTAAATATTTCCGTTGTATGTATTATTTGAGTCTGGAGGATCTTTTATTTTGAAAATCCTTTAACGGGATTCTCTCAGTTACTTGTGCGCCAACACTGAGCCCACAAGCAGCAAAATGAGTAAGAAACGGATCAGATGTCTTTGTAAAGTTTCTTGGCAAAGGGGAAAAGGCCCAGAGAGGAGACAGGAGGATGGATTTATCCCGGACCGGTAGGTGAGTCAAACATTACAAGCCACTCTGTGTAACATGCGGCAATAGAAACAACCCGGTTCGGCTCGGCTCGCCTCTATTTCGGAGTGACCGCGTTTCCACCGGCCCTTCTTGGCTCTGTAGCAGGGTGCCGCCTCCTGGTGGCGGGTGGGTGGAGCGCCATGTGCTGTTGACCGGTTATTTTTTTTAACTACATGAAAATTTAAAGCCCGTTATAACCATTTGACAGGTTATAATTAACACCCTCATGCGAGGACGTCATAGACTTTACGCAAAGAGTTCATCGCAGAGGAAACTAAAATCAGTCAGTAAAAGAATCCTTTGACACTGAACTAAATGCGTCTTTCTGACCGGTGTTATATCTTTAAAATTTCCTCTTCGGTCATATTTCAGTCCGTTTTCTCGTCAATATGCGAGAGCTTAGAGCGATGCGCGCTCCCGCGAGAGGGGATGCAATTTTGGGCAGGCATGCGTTTCTGGGTATAACACCTGTTGCTGGCAATGAAGCTTCGAACTGCTTTGCCACGTAGAGAAAAGCAGGCTGTGGATATAAGCAACACTTCGGGTGTCGTTGTCTCCCATCACTCCCTGATGGGACCGTCTCGTTGCAGAGAAACAAGCTCAGGGCTCCGTTAGTCATTATCGTGAGCTAAAATTTTCACGAAAGTAAAATGCTCGTTTTTGTGGCGCATCTGTATCTTATTTTGAAGGGATATGTAAAAGTTACCATAGCGACCAGAGTCAGAGAGCGTTTGGTCGAGAGGAGATGAGTAGAGCTTGTGAGTCTTAAGTCTGGTTTAGACGGCAAGATTTAAGATTGTCGACCGATTCTCCAAACCTCTGTGACCACAGAGCTGATAAAAGTCCAACAGGTTCGATCGGGTCGTGTGTCCAAGGCAGGAGGAACACACCACACGAACATCCCGATTCCAGAGGATAATCCAGTAAAACCCCCAACATAGCATACGGGAATTTAGAATAACCAAACACGGATGACGATGTAGAAGCAATAGTGACAGTTTGTGGAGTCATTTTAAGAGATAAAAGACGTAACAAAAAGAAAAGGCGGTGGATAAAAGACGACGGGAGCAGCCGCTCTATTTGCTGCACTATGATTTGGAGGCGACTATGTTTTTTCATGGTTAACATTTTTAACTGAATAAACATAAACATATATAATAATGACCTTTACATAAAATAATAAACATTTCCACATATCATCTCTGATATCCACTGGACTCTCAGTTGCGCGATATGTCAGCTGTTTGGGATTCCCCTCTGTTCTTACGTCACCGCGCTTTCTGATTGGCTACCTGTCACATTCAGCAGGTTGTATTCTCGTTCCCAGTCAGGGAAAACCCCACAGGCTGCGATAAAAAGCCCAAGAAAACCCAAATTAGGTATATTCAGGATTCAGCGGGAACACCAACATGCAGAAGCCTTATCTGACGGTTCCCCCCCCCCCCCCACCCCGGGCCGCAGCAAAATTGTCCATGTCTTCACCGGTCCGTGGTAATAAAAAGGTTGGGGACCACTGGCTTATATGATAAGTCATTAAAAATCATGGTAGTGACAGATGTAAACAACTACATGAAACATATTAATAATTCAGTCATGGTGCGAGCGCTCATCATCTATCTTCATCAGTGTCTTATTCAGGCGTTGGCTCAATAAGCCCCGCCTACTTTGAGGAAACTGTAGTTACTGAAGGTTTGGGGTTTGAATCCATGTGTTTCTATTAGGCCAGGGTTGTTGAAGCTTTGTGTCATGTGGGCCGAAATATTTGAGTCAAAGATACTGTCAGGGCAAGAAAATAAAAATAACTAAAATCAACCAAATAATGTAATCCACTTTATTATTATTTTTTGTAGGAAAGGGATGTTATTCATCATAGACTCAAAACTTGAAAAATATTTTTGCCCGTTTGCTGTATTAAAAAAAAGGTATCTTGTTTTCAAATAATTTTGAGCTTAATTTAACAAATTTCTTTCAAAATGATTGGTTAGCCAAGTTTAATAAATTAACTGAAAACTGATTTGGGAGAAGCAAAGTCGGTTTTCCAAAAACAGTCTCTGCATTGACATGTTTCTGCTTACGATAAAACCTTGGTTATAAAAATAGAAATACTTCATGTCAAATTTCAGACTTTCCAATGAAAGAAAATTATGTTGGTAATAATTTTGCTCTGATCATCAGCATCAATCAGCATCCACTAACCAGCTGCAATGGACGAGCTAAATAAGTATCACTTTCCTATTACAGTTGGGAGCCATTCAATATCAAACAAATGGCCCCTGAGCCGCACTTTGGACACACTTGTATTAAGTAATTTATATTCAGAATTCCAATTTGTGAAATTTGAAGGTCATTGTGTTGTCCACATGAACTTCCCCCCAACATTGCAGTCATAGCATGACAAAAAGTAAAGATGTGGAGTGTGAATATGTTTGTAAGTATAAGACACTAATCTAATAAATCACAAAAAAGCCTATTGTATATTTTTAATTCAGTAGAAAGCAACATTAATGTGTATTTCTGTTACTTGTACATCACTGGTTCAGCGTAAAGATGAAGGGGAACACGACGACCGCAGTGGCCCTCTGACGCCTGTCGGGCTTTGTCACGGATGCCTCTTGGGTCCTTTCAATTGAGCTCAGTCTGGCCTCTGGACCCTCACCCTCACAAGGCCTCTGGGAGACTGCTGCCGACTAGCTATTGTCTCTGTGCGTGTGTGTGTGTGTGCGTGTGCGTGTGCGTGTGTGTGTGGTATATGTGTCCAAAGGGGCCTTTGGGGGCCTCCTGGGGACCAGTGACTCCTCATTGTCTCCTATTGGCCTGCTGTCAAAGCGTCTTTGTTATGACAGTTGGACTGCTTTTATACAGACTAAATCACCACTCAGCTGTTCATTTACTGGCGTAACCCCTGACAGCCCTCGTGACACCAAACACACACACCGACACACACTTTACTCACACACACCCACCTCACAGATTCAATGTACCACTCTACCTTTTTCACAAAAACCCCCTGTGAAAGCATCTCTTTATGGGGAACGAGAAAAGAGGATGAAACGAAAGGGAGGATGAGGAAGATGAGCAACAAAGCAAACGCAGAGAGAAGGCCAGAGGGCATTTGACCTCTAACCTCTGTGTTATGGCTGGGGTCCTTTAGAGGTCAAAGGACACAGCAAGCCAGGCTAATCAGTAACTACATGATATATGCAGCAGAAAAAAACAAGCAGAAGGAGAGAAAGCAAAGCATGGGGGAAATTCAATTGAATTTAAATCTGGATCATCTGTGCGACAGGAAATGAAGTGTTTTTTCAAAGCAGTGAGGCAGATTTCCCCGTGGGGCGGCTCAGCTACTTCAGCAGGGAGACGAGAAACAACCGCACGTGTGAGGAGTTGCTGACATGGGGAAAAAAACCACAACAAAGCGTAAGATCATCAGAAAACCAAATAACCAAATTAGTTCATTTCACTTTCAACACCCGCCGTTCTGATTCTTCCGTTGATAGCTGGCTTTCACTGGACCTGTGAGACCTGAGAGAAAGAGCATGGTGTCACCATTGATTTCTAAGATCAACACTGTTTTTTTTTCAGTGTGGATGTGTGCTTATTTAACCTCAGACTATATTAAGTTGACTTTTTTTTAAAGTTTCAGTCATATTCAAGATCAAGGTTTTGCTTAAAACATATCCGCTTTTTTGTAGGAATACATTTTATTTAAAAGGTTCCAGATTTCTAGCTGAGCTGATCCTCTCTGGGCTTCCACTCCGTTACTGGCACTTCACTGTAGTCAAATGGCTCTGGTATGTGCTTTATTTCCAATCAGATCAGAACAGATTAACAGAAAGTTTGAAGTTAAATGTAATATCTTCTAAGGCCTTTTTTAGTACCGTCACGATAGTGGCAGCTTAAAAGCTGCAGTACCTGAGTTCTGGCTCTGGAGGCCTGGAAAATGACAGGATATAGACGTAGATCAAGCCAGAGAAAGACAAGAATTTGTTTTATTTTTGTTAGGGATCCAAACAACTAATCCACGGTTAACAGCTTGTTAGCTTGAGTTCCAATCAATAAACTAGTAACATTCACTCTTTCAACGGCATGTTAGGGTTATTGTCAATTTATTTATTTTATTTTTTTTAAAGTAAGAGTTTGGAAAGTTGAAAATTTGCTAGAAAACCCTCTGAAATGTACCAGAAAAATCTTGGAATTTTTTTAATTTCAAAAGTCTAAAATGTTTGACTTTTGAAATTCAAAAATGTCCATGTTTGTTTTTCTCACTGTTCATGAGAGACTCATTGTTTCACATATTTTATTATTTTCATCTTTTATATTTCTGTTGAGGTTTCTGTTTTGTTGTAATTTATAAATATGTCTAAGAAGAAAGTGAACATTGCGTTTTTTTCTCACATTATTAACCTGTCAGTATTTATTACAGCTGATATTTTTAAAAATATTAAACAATGTACTTTCTTAAAATTCATCATATTATGAAAAATTAGCCTTCATATTATAGAAAGACAGTCAAAACTTTTGATACAAGAAAAACTCAGGTTTTCTGTTGTTTAGGAAAATGGCCAGTTATCAATTAATCTTTAGTCAATCAATAAAATCTGTCAATCCACCACTGAATGAATTCATGTATGGATAACTTTTAGTCCTACTCTGTGGAATACATAAAAACCTGGAAGAGTTGGATGGCTTGACGTTCCTGCAGCTTGTAGTGCTCTGGGCTTCAACACACCTGGGTCAAATAATGAGGTCATTGGCTCAGGTGGTCAGCCATGTCCTGGTAGGTTTGCAGATGCGATCCTCTATTATCAAATGGTAGACTGAACGATGCTCTGTGAGATGTTCAAGGCTTGGAATGTTGTTCTACCCACTTAAAACCTAACTAACACTCAGACATACAAAAAAAGAATCCATCTTTGCTAAAATTTGGGCCCAGTGAGAAAGCCAGTATGAAAACCCTTAGAGACTGTCAAACTGTAGGCCAAATTTGGCCCTTGATAAGTTTTTATAAGGTCCTCTAGACTCTAGGGACACATAAATAGAGCCTTCAAGATTAGAGTTATGTAATTACATTTCATTTTATCAATAAAATCAGAGCGGTTCTAATCAGTGTACTGCCAAATTACATCAATGTGAAAAGGCGTTCTATATTTTTTCATTTTAAGTACTTATCAAATGCAGAGACATGCATTTATTGATGGGTTTTGCTATTACATTTTCTTTCACCTGGCCCTATGAGGACACTAATGATCTTGATATGGGCCAAAATAAAAACGAGCTTGACATTCCTGCTCTAGAACTTGATAAGGACATACATTTTAACAAAGACTGTCAATTATAGAAGACCTGGTGTAAAAATGTGAATGAGAAGGAGTTGATTGTTGCTTCGTTTTCTTCCAAGCTTGGCCATTGCTTTCCTAAGCAATTCCACTTGCTTCTCATCTCGGTTTAATGCTTCAGATTTCTCCTACAGACCTCGATTTCTCCAGCAGAATTTCAGCTGGGTCAATCAGCAAACAGAAGAAGCAGTTGTGAACGATGATGAATATTTTCTGTGCTTTTATAGAATCGTGTAGTTTGGCATTGGCAGTGGAGGAAGTGAACGAAGCCGTTCAGTCCTTGTTGGCCACGCTTCCAAATATTGAGCAGTTGGGAATGTTTAAGACATTTTGTTGCTGGGAAAGCTGTTGTTCACAGGGTGATGTGGCAGCGCAGAGGGTTAAGCACAACCCATGTAAAGAGAACTTAGTCCTTGATCCAGCAGTCGCAGGTTTGATTCTTGGCCTGGTGACCTTTGTTGCATGTCTTCCTTCTCTCTCTCTCTCTTTACCTACTTTCCTGTCTTAGCACTTTCAAATAAAGGCCACAAGAGCCAAAAAAAACTTCAACAGAGTCTTCATCTCAGTTATCATTTCTCAACAGCCAAAGGTTGAGAAATGATAACTGAGGAACCTCATTCAAAGGTTCCCAGTGAACGAAGCAAGGTGTAAAATTGTGGCCTGGTTTTTACAGGGATTGTTTTCTACCTAGCACACAGATATAACGCAGTTTCTTAGAATGAACTTAGTTCCCACAACAGTTGAGTGTGATCCATTCTGGATCCAGGCTGCTGGAAAAACCAGGAGAGAGGAAGAGACTTGTCAGATTTGTCACACATTGTCTGCTACGTGTGTGTGTGTGTGTGTGTGTGTGTGTGTGTGTGTGTGTGTGTGTGCGTGTGTGTGTGTGTGTACACATGCAACAGTTCATTTGTGCGTGACTGTGTGTCGCCAAAGAGTAAATGTTAGAAGGCCAAGCAGCATTAGCGTTACCGGGGTGATAGCACAGGAGTGTAAAGCCAGGGGCAATATAAAACCTGTGCTTTCCCAGAATGCCTTTGCAATGGGCATGTATGCCAGCTCGAGTTGCCATGGAGATGGGGAAGTCGTAAGGGGAACACGTCCTTGCTCAACCTTTTCTCTCTTGACCCCATTTTAATATAGTTCATGTGGTCATGCCTGTCCATGCCTCCCTATGTGTTTTGAACTCACACAGTCAGTGTGGGTGTGTGTGTGTGTGTGTGTGTGTTGTCTGTCTGCACATAGAGAGCCCAGATATCTTGAGTTCGACAGGATAATAGTTCCTTTCACTGGCTGTAAACTTGGATTTCCTCAGCAGCCACTCATCCTGGCAGTATGTTCACTTTACTCAATCTGAATGAACACAAGTTAGAAGATTTACTTCCTGGTTCATGCCGATTCCTGAGTGAGATCAGTTCATTCACATCTTCATCTTAGAAGGAAAAAAATCCCACTGTCATTCATTTAAGAAAGCAATGCAAAGACTTTCACCAAGAACATATTTATAATGCATGAAAAAAATAAGATTATTGTGCTTCAGTGTTTAGAAAACAAAAGCAGAATTTTGATACAACCTTGATAATGAGCAAACAGAGGAAAATGGGACAAGATGTAACAAATGAACTAATTTTATTTGTTTTGTCTGGTTATTTTGTTTTTTTATTTTAGTATTAATAGTTAAAATGATTAACTTATGGTCCATATAATCTGCTGGTAATCAGAGTGAATTGCTGAATTACATGTTATGTTTAAAACATGTCTGAAAACTTATTTCCAATCATTGGCCTTCAACCGAACTGAAACTTGATTTTACCTTAGCTTTAGTGGTATTGATTTTATTGGTCTTAACTGTATATATTTTTTATCTGCTTATGTTGTTTTATTGGGTTTGATTTGAGTTTTTAATTTATTAGAACTTTGTTACTTTATTTTTATACTTTATCTTATTTAATAGTGATGTTCCACACAGTTTCAGCTGTGACTGGTGTTAATAAGACACTTAATAGACAAAGATGATGATAATGATTTATTGTTTAGGAATGGAGTAATTTGCTTTCACACTGCACTGTCAAGCCAACCAAACCTCTTGAGCAACCAGTTCCTCCCCTCACCTGTGGTGGTGCTGCATCAAGAACAATTGAAATAAATGATACAAAGACCTTCTGAAGAAGACACTGAGCACAATTTTCTTAAACAAAAAGAGTGGCATCAGATTTTAGCGGTTGTAGGATTTCTCTTTTGCCTTCGATGAAAGACCACGAGCCATTTCTCCTGCTAGCACTAGACACACATGTTTGTTTTGGTTGTGTTTACCCAGAATGCCCTGTGCTGTAGTCCAGTTCCAGTTTTTTTGGAGCGGTTTCTCTCTGCTTGGCGTTCACATTTCTCTTCAAACACTGAAGCTGAACTGAGACCTAGGTTTACTGGAGGACCAGAGTTTGCTTTTTTGGTCCATATCAGAGTTTGATTATGCATTCACACCTCTCCAAACGAACCAGACTTTCTTGGCAAACAAGCTAAACTTCAACTGAAGCAAACTAAATACAGCTGGTGTGAATGCACTGGTGGTGTTTTATTTGATTTTAACGTTTCTTTGAAAATCTGAAACATTCAAGTTCGACGCAAAATCAGATTGAATTTTTTAAGGGGGAAAGCACTTTTTTGCATGCGTGTGTGTGTTCGTGTGTGGTAGATCAGTGGGCATTATGTACTGTTGTGTCCCAGCAGGTTAAATATTTTGCTATCCGAACTCTGGGAACTGAAATGAGATTAGTGAACACAAACACTCAACTCATCATGGCCACCAGCAGCAACATTTGCACACACACACATGCACACCTAAAACTAATCTTGACTTGTGAGTAGAAAAACCTTCAGATGAAACCTCCCGTCTCTGAGTTCTCACTGAGGTCTTTCCAGATCTTTGTGTTGTGACTGAAACAGCAGCAATGACTCACTTTCACATGTTTAGTTTTCGTTTTCTTTTTTTTATAAAAGGTGTCAGTTTGAGGAACTACTGGAAGTCATTATTCACTGCATATTGTATTTTATATTTTTAACACTCAGATATGATATACATGAAACGGATAGATCTGCTGTAAAGAACTTCACAATTCAATTCAATTCCATGCCCATACGACTCGATTTAGTTTTAAATACTTCAATAGTGATTTAGTAAAAAGTAGTATACAAATCATTGATTAGATTTCCTATTAATTTTATATATTATATGTTTTTTTGTATTGTTTTTGCTCATAAGAACAGCCATGCCGATATACAATACTTTAACAGTGGCTACTTTAACATTTTTGAGCAGTAAAATATCTGAAAATAAAACAGTCGCACAATAGCACTTGTGCTGAATACTGAGTACTGTATTAATATTGAAGTAAACTGTATGTAAGCATAAATAATTCTCCTTGTGATAATTCACATCATTATTAACAATTTGTTTATACAATATTGCCATTCTGACCCTCCCTCCTCACCAGTTGGTGGCAGTAATGTCTACCAAACAGCTGTTTGCCAACCAGATGTGAAGTCGTCTTCTTCCTTCACATCTGAGTGTTTTATATGTGACACCAAGCAAGCAGTCGCCAGAACATCAAGTTGGTTATTTGAGCCACGAGAAACAACTTTCTTTTTTTTTTACTGAAACCCATTAAAGGACACAACTTTTATTTCTACGGTAAAACATGATCTCCTTTTCAGCACCATTTTACTTCCTTGGGATATTTGAAACCCTGTTATGTAATAATCTAACCTATGAAAAAGAATCTGGCTGAGTTTTATTTTGAGAGATCAACAGTAACCTTTTTGTCACTGGTTTAGTTCCATTAAAATGTGGAAGCTACATTTTCAATAAAAATATATAAATTATTGAATTTACCTTTGGGATCAATTAAGTTTTTTTATTATTTGAAAACAAGCTATGAAGTATTAAGGCTCTTATTTAGAAAAATGTCTAAGTTTTAGTTTGAAAGTCCATGTTACTAACCTGTTGACATCTGTTTTAGGAATTTGAAACCTACTAATGTAATAATATACAGTATCTACAGCATGAATTGGCTTCATTTGATGCCATTTGTCCCTAAAAAATGCTCTAGTTCTCTATGTTTAGAGTAATCTATCATTTATTGACACTTACTTCCACTGTGTTATGTCTGATTATTCAATCACATCATTTTTAAACTCTATGTATTGCTTTACATTTTATTCCACCTAAATGTACGATCTGCTCCTGCGATGCCTGGATTTTCCTCTTGACAAATGTAAAAGGCTTATCTTATCTCACTGCATCTCATACACTGACTGTCAAAACACACTCACACACACACACACACACACACACCTACACCCCCCCCCCCCCACACACACACACACACAGACTGAGCCACATGAAAGCAAAACAGCAACAAGTTGGGTCTTGTCATCTCCATAAGTGTAATCTATTTTTGTTATTTTTCCCGTCAAAATTATATCTTGTGAATCTATTTCTGTGCGTACACTGTTTACGTTTACTGTAGTTTTCACTGTGAATTTAAGGAACTTGGAGACAAAACCTTCCTGTTTCCTTGTTCATCTGCACTGCCCTTCACATGAATAAATAGCAGATTCAAACTGACGTATTACCAAGGATGGCAGAGATTTTTTATGCATTTGCATTTTTTTATACACGTTTCTAGCATAATTCAGCCTGACATGTTTCATGTAATTGAAAAGCTTGGGATCGACCTCATAACACTTTTTCAATAAAGGTGTAACTACAAATGCTTACATTTGACTATAAAACTAAATTAAAAGTGAGAGACAAATTTACTAATTTTGGTAGATGGCAAGTAAAAGTAAAATATAAAAAATATATTTAGTTTTCTGGTTTTTATTTCTTTTTTCCCTTTTTAATTTTTTTTGTTTTATTTATTTGTTTTACAAACTTACAGTAACTATTTAGCAAGACATGGTTTCACCAACATAAGAATAATTACAACATTGATATTGCCCAAAGAAGGCAACGACAACAGAAAGGATCCCAATCCAGAACCCTGAAGACCACCAATATTAAGAAAATAAGGTTAATAAGTCATCATTATGGATAAACTGGAATCCATCACATGTCATTTAAACCAAGAGACTTCCATGTTCATGTTTTTGAATGAATAATTTTCCTCATACTACTCAGTCTTCGTCTCGTTCTCTTTAGTCTGCATCACGTCAGTCATGAAGCGTTAGTAGTTTCACACACACCCCTGTTTATTACCCACATGTTGTATAAAGTTCTGCTGAGTGAGTACTGCAATGGTGTCGTTTGTCTGATTATTTGAATGTTTCCGGTTTTAAGCATAGACATTCTGCAGCCGAGCTTTAAATAGCCACGTTAGCCACAGAATATTTGGTGGCGAGGCCAAGCAGAGAGGTGTGTGTGGTGTGAGCCAGGCGTGTGTGTGTGCATGTTGGACAGGAGCAGTGAGTGGCATGGGAGGGCAATAGTGAATGACTGCACTATTGCATCCTCCCAGGAGAACTCTAAAACACGCACGCACACACACGCACACACACACGCACACACCTACACATACATGTTTGGCTATCTCTGTGGGGACTTTCCATTGACTTCCATTTATTTCTACAGTCTAAACCTTACCCTAACCATTACATGCCTAACCCTAACCAAAACTCCAAAACTCAATTCACACCTTAGTCCTAAGGTGCCCACAAGGAGCAGTGGGTCCCCACAACGTAGTATGTGTCAGGAAAATGGTCTCACAAGGTATTACGAACAAATTCACACACATGTACACACACACACACACACACACACACACACACACACACACACACACACACACCACATAGTATGTCTATCTTGCTTTGGATTTACTTCTATTAATTTTTCATTCAGGGTCAGCCTGACCACAAACACTAAATCAGAATTTCTTCTTATGGGTCCCGGCCTTTGGGACCTATAAGGAGCAGTTGTTCTTCACAAGTTGAGTATTTGTTGGAAAAAAATGAATCTTACAAGGTGAGAAATGCTAAAACACACTTACACACACACGCACATATAAACAACACTTCAGCGGCTCACTCAACCCGCCTACTTCATCCCCCTCACGAAAACGAAGATTTAAAAAAGAAGAAGAAGGAGAAAACCTCCCATCCTGGTGGCATACCTCTCCATCCTGGCACCGCCCCTCAGCTAAAGTCAGCGCTCACGGTCTCTTCTCATCAGACTTACGGAGAGACGGCGGCGTGTGTGCAGGGGGGCCGCTCAGGCTGTGCGCATGTGGCAGGGCAGAGTCGACAGGACGGGACGGACTCAGCGTGTCAGACCGGCGCAGAAGGAGGAAGAGCTCGTTGACCTCTCCGCGCGCTTTCAGTAATGCGCAGCAGAAAAGGAAAACAAACAGACTAAAAAACATCAAGTTAAAATTTATTTCTTTTTTTTTTTTTCCTTTTTTCTAAATATACTTAGTTTCTCTTCATATATATCTGAGCGCTCTGTGCCGTGGCGTGGAAGCTGCCTGTGGCAGAGGACGGGACGGGATCCCCTGGATGCGGGACGATGGATTAACATCCCGCAGTCTGGTTTACTCTCCGTCCTTCGAGCCCCTCTTACCTGGGGATTATTCGGCCCGTCGGACCTCCAGTCTCTGCCTCTCGAGATGAGTGAGGATCTTGTTCTGCGCTGCGTCCTGATGCTCTGCTGCGCGCTCCTCTCCGTCAGCGCCAGCAAC
Organism: Poecilia mexicana; assembly: GCF_051168715.1. Classification (NCBI taxonomy): domain Eukaryota; kingdom Metazoa; phylum Chordata; class Actinopteri; order Cyprinodontiformes; family Poeciliidae; genus Poecilia; species Poecilia mexicana. The sequence continues at coordinate 1,868,700 of NW_028263374.1, forward strand.
TGGCTGTAAGTTTCTGAGCCTCCAGTTTTGTTTTCATTTCTCCTGACAGGAGCGCTGCTTCTCACTTCTCCCTGCATACTCACGGCGCGCGCGCACTTACACAATCACACACACCTGTTCTCGTGCTGTTTTCATTCTGATCTCCGCATCGCCTGTCCTCTTTACCTCCGGCTCAGCGGCCGCTCAGGTTAATTATTAACCATCTCTCTCTCTCCCTCTCTCTCTCTCTCTCTCTCTCTCTCTCTCTCTATCACACACACTCTATCAGAGGTTTAATAGCTGACACTCTTACGGAGGGGAGTAGAAAACGTTTTCACAAAAATACTCAGCAAAACAAAGAATCCGACATGTTTATTCTTAAAAGGAGAACTTTTCAGTGACAACTTAAACTGTAGACGGCTATAATATTTATACAATTCGTAGAAAAATAAGTTGCTGAAATATTTTGATAAAAGAGATATTTTTCCTTTTTTTCATCTAAATATTTTTGGACCAGTTCTCCAGCTTCACTGGACCAAGACAGGACAAAAAAAATGAGATGAAATGTTTAAAAATACCGCTAGAGGTGTGGGATACCGCATAGCTTTGGTATCAATCCGATGCTAAATGAATACCGGGTCATCTGGCACCTTAGGGCTGATGCAATGCTTTCTATTATTTACATTTGATATACGTCCAGGTATCTTTGTGGTTTTTCTTCTGTATTATTTTGTTAAAACCTCAGAGAATTTTGACAAAGCTTAAATGTGTCCACAAAATGTTTTAATAATAAATTAGCTCAAGAAACAGGAACACATAAAAATAAAAAAATATAGTGTGCATTTTTTTTCCTAAAACAAAATGCAAAACAAACTTATTGGTTTGAGAGCAACTCAAAACAAAATAAGTTTTTAGGTTGATTTGAGAAACTAAATAAAAAACAAAAATAAAATAAAATTTTGTGTGAAACTAGCATCAGTTGTACCACCCTAGTGAAATCGATATCAATATTGATATTTGGATTGATGCGCCCGTCTTCAACTTCCACTTGATAACCTAACCAATTATTCCTGCTGCCAAAATGATGTAAGATATTGATTATTACAGGTATGGGCCTTGTACTTGTAAGTGAGGGGAATTGTAATCGTCTGATGAGACAACATGCAGCATCAGGTGGACATTTGGCTCCATTTAGCTGCTGAAACTGGACAAGCTGCCACTTTATGTTCATGATTTTAGAAGAACTCTCAGCTGGGGGGAATTTTGTCATTTTTGTATCCGTGAGGATGAATAACCTCGGTTTAATCTGAAAAAACAAACAATTTAAATAACAATAATAATAAACAAAAATAAACTATCTGCATTTAGTCAAAATTTAGGAGAAGAAAAATAAATCTAACTACTGTCACAACATATTGACTTTTAGTGGTATCTAATTTTTTTATTATTGTAATTTTCATTTTGAAACACACATTGGAAGGAAACTAAAGAATTAAGTTGTGCATCTTTTTGCTTTGAAGCAACAGGACAATGAAAGTTGTCTTTCACCTGACCCAGAGTGCACAGCAACAGGTGGGGGAGGGGCCACACTGCGTTACATTATGCTCCAATACAGCAAGAGAAAACTCTACTCACACAAGCGATTTCTTTACTAAAGACAAATGTAATTGTTTTTGACAAAGTTTTCTTTAAATATATCACATACAACTGGATCCATAATGGAGACAGATACTGAGGGTTTCTGTATAAAAACACACCTTTGTGTCTTTATCCGAAACAGAGGATGAAAAACAAAAAAGCTAGAAATTCTTTGTTTTTAAATTGTCCTTTATAGAAATGTAAATCATTTCTAAGTATTACATCCTGCTTGTGGATGAAGCTGAGGTTCATATTAGACTAGAGGCGTAAAGCAGCGAGTCCCTGCTGGGCCGGCGTGCCGCCTCCTCCCGGGTCCTGGGAGCCGGTCGGTTGGGCCACATGTGTGTGCCTGCTCTCCCAGCAGACCTGTGGGAGGTGTTTAGCTCACTTTCTGCATTCCTCTTCAAGCTCCGCTCCATTCTCTGCTGCCATTCATTTCCATTACCTGCAGAAAATCTGTTCGTTTTAGAGGTCGACCTCTTGTTTGTCAGTTCCCCCTCCCCCCACACCCTTTGCTTCGCAGGTGATACAAACTATTCCTGCCGAGATCCATTATTAGCTGACAAATCACCGCTGTCACAAACGTCTGCTGTAGACGTCGCATGTTTCCTCGTGACGGCGACCTTGTGAGATTTATAACGGCCCTCTCGTGTTTGCGTCGGGATCGTGCTGCAGATGGTCTAACTGACGCTGTTGACAGATTCATCAGTGGAAGTCAAATTAAAGCCATGCCAAACAGCTCAAGCTGCCTTGAACTCTGTCACTGGGTGCAGGATAATTGTGCTGTTTGGGAGCTGAAGGTGTGGTGACAGCAGCACACAGCAGGACGTGTACGGGCAGGCTGCGGAGCTGCCGCTCTGCTCTCTGGGATTTACACTGTTCAGACGAATCTGTGTGGTCCGCAGCAGAGTTGTCAAGGCTTCAGCAAGGGTCAAAGGATGGCCAGCAGTCAGAAGGACTGTTAACAAGCAGCTATAAAACATGAGACAACTACATGTAAGCAATGGCTTAATGGATGTGGCCCCCAAAAGCCCCCAACAGATCACAAGAACTCAATGAGAGGAGATTAGATCGGACATCAAGATGATTCAGCTTCCCGTGTGAGGTTTCGTTTTTCATCCTTGCTGTTTAACTGGCTGCATGTTGCAGCTGCAAGGTCGCGCTGTTATGGTTCTTCTCTAACCTTGCATCGACCACACGAAGTGCTGGGAATGTTCATTTTACCTTGGATGATACGATACATAGTTCACCTTGACATAGGAAAGGGCTTTCCTATATCACCACTTCTACCTCAAATTCAGATTTCTTTCAGACAATGTGCTAATTGTTGCTAATTATGTTGCAAAAATACTAAATCTTACCATTTAAGTGTTTCCAGTGCAAATATCTTCGTACATTTGAAATAAGGCAAAACTAACTTGCAAGTAACTCTTTGATAAGATGTAACAGCTTAGTTTAGGTCAATAATTCATGAATATTGATCAAACCTATGAGTTCCACTGGCAGATTTTTTTTCACTGATAGCACAGTTAAAATGTATTATCAGTGAAAAAGTATCTCAATGTAACTAATGCTTTTCCATGGATATTAAGAAATTATTGACTTAAAACATGCTCCTATATCTTGTGGAAAAGATATAGACTTGTAAGCTGGTTTTGCCTTATTTCAAGTGTACTAAAATATGTACTAAAATATTTGGACAAAAAAAGGGGATTTTGTATTTTTTGCAGTGCAATCTAATTAAAACAGATATCAAAGGTGTTAGGGATGCACGATATATTGGCACTAATATCAGAATTGGCCGACATTACTCATGTTTGACACATGGTTATCCCTCTGATAAATAAAAATGGGCTGATATTAACAGTATGATATTTATTTCCCTCTTGTTGATGTTTGTTTCTATATTTGTTTGGTTACATGACAGTGATAGTGATGCAGCACAGGATTGTGGGATTGTGTGTTTAACTGAATCAGAGAAGCAGTGGTGGAGTCAGCTGTGGTCATTTTTTTCAGTGATATACACACATTTCCAGTAAGTAGTGGCTGTCGAACTTAGCAGTAATTGTGATCTCAGATATCAATGTATTTAATGTTAAGAAAACTTTCAAGATCAAAATTATGCTGCAAGAAGGCATTTATTCCAAATATTTTAGATTTTGCATCAAACTGATGTCTGTCTTTTTCTGATTTCTAGAAAACTCTCAATCATGCATGTCTGCAGTACATTGACAATTTTCCAGTGACTGTTTATAGCGTGTTGTGTGATTGTGACGTATCTCAATGTACCACTAAATGTCCAGGTAATGGTTGTTTTGGCGATTCTTTCTGCCTCCTTGCCGTGTGAACAGCTTGCTGTGCTTACATATTGTTTGTGTCTTGTTTGTGAGTCTGTCTCAATTTGCTGTTTCTACTCCAAAGCAAAAATGCTGCCAAACAAATGATTTCAGAATAGTTGCGGCCTCTTCTGTTACAACTTGCTAAGGTGACGACTACAACCTGCGTCAGAGTTGATTCTGCATGGCTCCTCAAATGAGCCGGACTTTCTAGGTAAACAAACCAGAGTTCGATTAATCGTCTTTTCCAGCCTATAATGTCTTTTCCAGCCTATAATGTAAACTTGACTTTTTGGAGCTTTAAATGAAGTTCTAATGTTATTCCTTCATCAAAAATATACCTGAGTGTTTCTTTGATTCTTTCATGCATGTTGGAGAAATCCTTTAATCTCCATGGCAATCACTCAACTGTGCAAATCACTTGGTTGGACCTAACGCCCCCTTCAAGGCTCAGCTTCTCCTCAGAGCTGCAGTTTCAAAGCTTCTGAGCGTCTGCCTCACAGAGCAGCCCTCAACTACTAACAGCTCCCCACTCAGCTCCTTCAGACTAGCAACCAGCAATTATAGCAAACACCCGGTGGTATTGTGCATCAGCTGAGCTCATTATACGAGGTATTTCTCAACAAAATGCTGGTAAAACTGTTGCTAAAGGGTTAATACAGGGGCCATGTTGTGATGATTTCCTGACTTTCAGAAAGAGCAGGAGGTTTTAAAGAGACAGAGGCCTAATTTCAAGGCATTAAATTAGGAAGTCAGATTTATTTTAAGTCATATTTAATACATTTTTAGAACTGAAGGTAACAGAGTGACTTAATTGTGCTATCAAATGGCGCTTTGTGCCTTGAAAACACATAATACCGCCGTTTTAAAGTGGCTGGTGTGAATGTGAATGCGCCATAAGGGAACTAAGGTTCAAACTGAACACTAAAAGAACTGAGGTAAACCAATGAAAAAAGCATGAGTGAAGTTATTGCTTTTTTGTATTAAAAAATAAAAAACATTATGACAATATTTCATAAATGCTGCAAAACAGTACAAATACTCTGAATTGTTTTTGTAAATGTTAAACTGTGCAACAATTTTCACATTTTCTTGATGTACAGTTTGGTTGACTGTTTGATATGTTTCCCTTATTGTTGGCTATCAAAGTAAATCCATTTTACTTAAAGTTGACGAAATATTGAAAAAAAAACCTGAGATTATCCATCCATCCATTCATCCATCCATCCATCCATCCATCCATCCATCCATCCATCCATCTGCATAAAAGACAATGTACTTGTCTTTTATGCAATGTGCGTAAATGCAGGTTGCCAAATAGGAATTGTTTATTGGGTAGTTTCAGGGTTTGATCATGTGATGAACACAAAAATTCTCTTATGACAACATCTGCACGCTGCAGATGTTGTCATAAGAGTCTACCTGTGATGGACCGGTCATCTGTCCAGGATGGACCCCGTCTCTCACACAATGACCACTGAACGTTGCACTAATTTCTCTGCTACCCTGCAGGGATAAACAGGTAAAGACAATGGATGAATGTTTTCTCAAGGTACTTTCCAAGACAAACAGAACCAATTCACATTCAACTATATAGAATTAAATCAGTCCAATTATTCAGTCAGCATATCAATCATTTTTGTAAAAACATATTTTCAGAAGCTGATCAGAATGTGTGAATCTCTAACCAGAGGGTGGATACGAACCGTCACTATGCCTAAAGGATTACATAGAGACAGGTTAAGAAAATGAGCAGACTGGCTCAAAGTCATTTGTTTGTTTAGTTAAACTGGCACAAATCTCCTTTACAGAAAGGATTATAGTCTTTATTTATTGTCTGAAGACAGCACATTGCTTTCTAAACCTCAAAGAACAGGCTATTTACTTTTTAAACCCTTGTGGGAAACAGTGAGTTCAAGTTAGGACGTCACAGTCTTCTGTCAACCTGATGCAAGAGATAGAGAAACAAAGGCAATCGCGATAAAGACGTGAATACTGTTGTAACTTTATCTTACATGTGATTTGCCCACCCCAGCTGCTAAATATACTTACATCATGTCACCGTATCTTTGCATTGTACGGAAAGTATGACTCCTTTGGTTTTCTGTTTGTTGCTATGCGAGTGTGTGAACATGTGTGCATATCTCTGGCATATTCATTGTGAGGCACTGCAGTGTATATCCATGTTTCCCTTTGGGGATTTTAAACCGTAAGTCCTTTCCTCCAATCAAAACATCTCACATTTAGATATTTAGTGCTCTGCTCTGTTATCACTTTGGTGTGTTTCTGAGGGCCCAATGCAGGCGAAGAGGGAGGCAGAGGACAGTAAGTGTAAAAGGAAAGTCCAAAACCCAAATATTTCATCCAAAAGTGGTGATATCAGAAAAGAAACTCATAAAATTTTCAAGTAGGGCCAGAAAGGATCAAATTTAATGAATGGCAGAACAGAAACTGAACTCACAGAAAAACCAGAAACTACACAAGTGTACAAGCATAATGATGGGGAAAAACTCAGAAAGGAGAGCAAAATAAAACAGGAAGTGAAGACAACACTGAACAGAAATGACCAACCTTAACAGAATAGGACAGAAAACCACATATCAGAAACTCCTCTAAGAGCAAGAGCAGAACAAACACAAAATCATGTCGTTAACCTGAAGACCAGAACCTGATCTTAACTCTAAAGTCAACTTTCAATTCCTTTCACTCTTGTTGACTCCAACTTGGGTCCCTACTAATGGTGGTTGACTGATTGTTTCCAGTGCATGCATAAATATATCTACAAATATGTCAAAACTGTGTGACATTAACTGCATCATATATTTAGTTAAGTTCTGGTTTTAGCACGGGTCAGGAACCACCAGTCATGGCTGAAATCCACAAATACTTGAGATTATCTCTAAAAATTCTTAGAACTGCCTGTTTCAACAATTCAAAACCAAATATACTGTAATATGGATTAATACACACATTGGACACAGTCTTAAGGGTTGACACACACGAGGCGACAACTTGTTTGCCCTCCTTAGCCAAACGCCAAGCGACCGGCAAAATTCCTGCATGTGTAATTTTGAGCTCATAAACGTGCACACGCCGGCTAGCGATGCGACACAAAAAAAGTTGAAAAGGGTTCAGCTTTTGTCTCTGTCTCTGTCACTATCGCGTGTCTCTGTCACTACCAACCTTGGGCTGGTTCCAGTTTTCTGGAACCAGCCCAAGGTTCCAGAAAACTGTTGCTTTTCGATGTTGTCCTGTGTGTCGAGCTGTACATTAAGTACATTAAGTACATTAAGTACTGTTGATGTTATGTGTAGTATCATCTCTGCATTTGTCTGTTTTTTGTTAGATGTTACCAGAGCAAAACTACAAATCCAAAAATCTGCCGTGAAATGCAAACAACACGGACACCAATTCTTAAGCCGTTTCCCCTTTGTAATGTGAGACATATTTACAGACCACACAATTTATCAATTTGTGAGCAGTTTTTTCTTAAGTGATTTTAAACAGAAAACAACTTGGAGTAGTTGTACAACACTAAGCTCTTGGCAGAGAATCATTTGGTCCATGGTTCTAGGCCTGCCTGTCACTGAGGGGCGGATGGATTTTGTTGCCAGTTTGGGGCTGTGAGAAGAACCTCAGTGAGGTTCACTGGAAACGACGCTTGACAGAAACTATGTGACACATAATTAGTGTCATTTAATCCATTTATGAAGACACTGAAAACATTCACTGCTTCGATCCCTTGAAATGTTTGATTCCAAACAGAAATCAAATTTTAACATGGAAATTCAAAGTCTCAGACATTCTTTACGTGACTATACAGTAAGTTTTTATTATACATAGGAAACCATCTATAATACACACACCCACATACAGAAACACACATTAAACTGTGTAAACAGTAAGCAGCACCAGTAAATGCTGCATGTCAGGACCTGTCCACTGCTCATGAATGATGTAAATTTTCACAAGCAGGCCCATCTCCTTATCTGTCCAAAGTGACTGTGGAAATAAAAACAACCTGAAAGCTGCCAGGTTGTGATAAAATATCTCATTATAAATGCAATACTAGATGAGAGCCAAGTTTTTTTTAACCTTACTTAGGAGATAAACAGGTGAGAGTAACTGGATATCTTTTGCCGTAAAAGCTAACTGTGTTACTATCTTTACTAGTAAAATTATTCTTTTATACACCAATAATCAAGTTAGTTAATAAAACTAACTTGTCTTACTATGAATGTTATTAAAATGTAAGATGAATTTGGTTGTATTATTAGGTTATGATGGTAAAATCTGACACTGAGTTAAAGAAACATTTCATTGCAGAATAATTTTTTTATTATATGTATGTTATTGTTGCTCAAATAAGTAGAACAAAAACCCAAAGAAATGTTTTTTAACCGATGATAAAGTTTGACCGATATCAATATCCGATATTAATATCGCTGTTATGGCCGATAATCCATATGTACTGATATTTTATATATCTTACATATTTCACTACCCTGCTGACACATTGGAAAAAAAACAACCACACAGCTGATTTCACCTTCTTTGTGTCAGTTAAACATCCCACAATCCTGTGCTGCATGACTATCACTGTCACATGACCAAACAAACTCCACCTGACCGACTTGCTAGCATCCTCTATCCTGGTTTCATGAAACCAGGATAGAGGTTTAAAACTGGATTTTCTGGATATCCTGGCTTAATTTAGTCTCGATTCACAAAACTAGTAACACATATGTTACCATGGCGATTTATCCTGTGCAGCCAGTCTGCTATAGACCAGGCTAACAGCCAGGCTTAGTGAAGCCTCAGCACTCACACTGATCAGAAACCAGTGAGTTTTGTCTCTGATTCTGTTCTCTTATCTGTCTGTTTTTGTCTTTTTTTATTGGGCTGTTTTAAAAAAAACACTAATTCACTTTGGTGTTCAGTCAAGTATTATAGTAATTTTAGTATTATGATGATAGAAAATACAGTTATTAGTTTTAAAATAATCCATGTGGACTATGGGACGGTTCCACTGCATTTCTGAAGACCGCCATTCTATGTTTGACAGAATGGCCTTTAATAGACCACTGCAGTGTTGAGGGGATTAGAGAAAGAAACAAATGTATTGTAATTAAATCAAGTCATATTAGCTGTAGCATACTTTGCATACTTTACTGATTAATTTGAACATAACTTAAAATGACGTTTAAAATGTAAATTATCTTTAGTTTTGGCATCTAGTTAAACAAATGCCCAGTTTAAATCACACATTTAAAACAAGTACTTATTTACATCATAAGCATCATAAACATTCTTTTTGTCTCAATCATGAGGGCTGATAATAAGACACATTTTATATGCTTATCTTCTATGTAGGTAACTTCTCTTCTGTCTTGATTGTCGTTAAGCTGCCTTTGCGCTAAGTGTTAAAAAACACATAGCGCTTGTGAGCATCACAAATCAAACAGGAAGTTAACTTTGGTTGCAACTAATCGAAGAGCATATAGGTCAACTGAACCTATATGCTATCAGTTATCAGTAAGTCATTTGCACATTGTTGCAAACATTTTATCCACATTTTTCCCAGAAAATATTCCTACATTTAATCTTCATCTGTTGTCATGTTTGTTCTGTATGATTATTGATAAGATGTGGAACAAAAAAGAGCAACATGAAAGAATCTGCTGTCAGATTAACATATTTTTTGCTAGTTACACATTCACTCGATCTGCTGTTGTTTGGTGTAGCAGCAGTTTGTTCTCCCCATGGATTCTCTCCAGCTTCCTCCCACAGTCCTAAAACATGACTGTTAGGCTACATGATTACTCTGGAGTGTGTGTGCTTGTGTGTGCGTGCGTGGGTGTGTGTGTGTGTGTGTGCATTGTTGTTTGTATTGCTTTGGGATGTGCGCACGTCAGCATCACAATAATTGTGTGTGAATCCATTCCGCTAAAACTCCAACTGCAGGTTTTCCTGGTTGCCTACAACAACTCTCTACATATGATCCAAGCATAAACAATAAAGCGAATCACTAGTGCAGTCTGCTGAAAATATGAATATGGCATCAGTCCCATTGATGTCTCACAACGTTTGGATGGTGTCATGGAGTGATAGAGTTTTCTGGTTTAACTTTGCCAGTGCTAGTAGTTCAGTTGAAGCCACTGCTGGCCTAGTCAAAGTTCACCCCGTAAAGTCGTAACTCTCAAGTACTAGAAACAACAGAATCCCATTCTGACTAATGCGATCCAGCTCTCTGTGATTGGCCGCTGTGACGTTCACCTTCGTTTACGTTCACTCCCGACCGCGGATACAGGAAGCACAGGAATCTTCTGCCAGGTCCTGCATTTAGAACCAATCAGCTGTTCACAGCTATTGTACGCAGATTGGAACGTTATACAGGCGAACACGCACAACCAGCTACTGGTTGGCTCCCAGCCTGCTGGGGCCGTGGCACTGGCACCAGGCGTGGAGATAACTCTGGGACTTTTATGGCGTCTCTCCGCAAATGTGTGTTAAAATGAGTTTTGGAGTGTATGCGTATGTGTTTGTGTGTGTGTGAGGGTTGCGGTGTTGGCTGTGTGTGTTATTTTTAGGGGCAAATAAGCTCTAGTGGAGCCGGCAGCATATAAATACACCCAGACACTCGTGGGCACATGTACGCACACGCGCACACACACACACACACACTGGGAGCATGGTGATGCAGTACCGTTAAGGGAACTTTTGATTTTGTTTCACCTTTCACCCTTCAGAATTTCCACCTCCTTTTCTTTTCAAGCAAACTTCGTCTTTATCGTTACCATTCTTTCTCTCACATCCTGTCCTCAGTGTTATCTTTCCTTTTGGTGCCGCCTCCCTCCCACATGTAGTCACAAGGCCATTTTGAGTATTATGACTGAAGATCTGACCCACCCAGCCCGCAATACAAAGACCCACACACTTACCTATTGTGAGAACCAAAGTTCTTTAAGCCCAAAACCAGCGACTGGATGTCATTCTTGTCTCACTTTTTTGGGGGGCTGGGGGGTTTTCATTTACCTTTTTTTTTTTTAAACATATTCAGCTTTTTTCTGCAGTTGTGTTTTCAACGTAGGAAGCTTATTTTGAATCATTAAAAAAAATAAAGAGTGAAACTATTCATAAATCACCAGAGACTTCTTCAGCCGAACAGTGAAGCATCAACTGACTGGCAGCTCCAACAGATGAAGGAGTTCTGGCTTTACGTTCTTGTCGGGACAGTTCCATCAAACCGGGGTTTTTTGGACGACATGCAGTCGTCCAGCAGATGACTCCTTTCTTATCTTCTCCGTTTAAGTCCTCCTTGGTGTAAAATAGGCCGTCCATCCAGCCTCTTTGTCACACTCTCACATTTGAAGCGGAGCACAGCAGGACCAGCTTTTGAGCTCACAGACTATCAGCAGTCAAAACAATGACAGAGGACGATGGGGAGAAGCTCTGAGACAACACAGAGCAACAAGGACACATCTGTGACCCGACTCTGGGTTTAACACAGGACTTTTTTTAAAACATGGTAGAGAGATTTATATTGTAAAAAAAACAAAAAAAAAACAGAAGTATTCTCATCCTGAACATGTTAAAACCCCAAACTTTAATGTATGTTTTTGGGAATGTTATGTGAAAGTAATAATTTGATGAAGTGACATTGAAAGGATGCACAATTTGAGAACAATTATTAGAAAATCTAAGACCATCAGGAACGGTGGGTTTGTGGAGCTGGTAGCATGGATCATGTTGAATTTTCAATTGGAGATCAATCGAACCGATTGGTCTCCAATTGAAAATTATGGAAGAGAAACAAGAATAAAGTCATGGTTGAAAAAATCCAATAGAAAAGTATTGTTTGTAATTTTAGACAACCAGAAAAAAGAAAGAAGATGGTCTGGTCAGATGTAACAAAGACTTACATTTTTCACCTACATGTTAATCCTGTTCACCGTCCAAAGGGTTACAAAGTGCTGGCAGTGTCGTGATGGTAATATATATGGAGCTAATTCCAGGGCAAAAATTGGAGAAAACCTGGAAAACAACTGAGGCTTACATTCCAGTAGGACAGGCCTAAACATACTGGGATGGAAGCATATCCAGGTGTTAGAATGGCCCAGTCAAAGTGTAAGCTTAAATCCATTTGAAAACTGGCAACAACACAAATCTGTTTTTTTCTTTTCAACCGTTTTGACTGAGTTTCAGGCACTCCCATAAAAACGGGCAAGAATTTCAATCTCTTGATGTGCAAAGATGGAGACAAACCCTAAAATATGGGTTGAATGACACACTTTCTGTTTTTTTTTTGTTTTTTTTTTTTTTTTTGGTGTTTTAAAAATCATCAACATATAAAAAGGTTCACAGAGTGTGAATAGTTTGCGAGGCACAGTATAAGACATTTCTTTCTCATGATAAATTCTCATCCTCTGTTTCACGTTAGCGTTGAACCTGTTCTTCTTCTTTGGCTCTAACAACTGTCAGACTGCAGATTTTATAAATTAGTCACATTTTCCTTTGACTGCAGGTTGTTTATGTTGGGAAAAATTGTTAACTTCAACCTGTTTCCAACTGCTCATGTGGTGCCCATGCTTTGTTCCGTATTGTGAAATATGCTCCGACGTTCTTTTCAAAAACTGCCCTGATATTAAAGGTTAGCTGGAAAATCAGCCATAGCTTTATCATTTAGATCACCATGGATACATTAACTGTAAAAAAAATGGATGTAGTTGTCGTGATGGAATAACATACTGGGTACAACTGTAAAAAAAAAAAAAAAAACGGGAAAAAAAATGGCAAACTAGAAATTTTCAGCAGCAAGTGGAACTTATTTGTAAACACTGTAAATATGGTCTGTGATATTTCAATTAAGAACCTTATAAAGGATTTGTTTGAGCCCAACTCAAAAATGGAAAAATAAAATAAGTAAATGGTCAACAGCACAGGAAACAATATATAAAAAGAATAATAAGGAAACAGTCTGACAGTCTGAAGCCCTTTTTATATTTTGGATCTTTAATGAGATTCAGATTTCAGAAAAAAAAAATATTGTAAATATTGTACTATAAAACAAAAATTATAGTAAACACATTTTTGCATTTTCAATTTAATGAATTCTGTTACCACTGGTAGGTTAAATCAGCCAGTTCTGACCCACGGGACAAAACGTTTGTAGATAGAAACTGTATGGGGAATCAAAATGCTGATTCCATCAAACTTTGTCTATTTTTCTACTGTAAATAACACTGGGCTGTGGAGCATCAACGAGCGCTGAGTTGCTTTACTGCGTTAGGGTTAGGGTTAGTCAAAATCTCTGGGAAGTTTTTTGCACAGTCTTGCAGATTTTGTCAACATTTTATGACTCATCAGAGATAAAGATTATATTACCTGATTGCTGATCATTTACATGTGGCCTGGTGAGCCTCACTGCAGATCAAAAGAGGACAGTGGATGATTTTCAGACATTTGATAAGATCGGTAGATAAAATCCTTTAAACTCTGGTATAACTTTCAGCTGGTCGCCGATCTCCCAAAAAGCATCAAATTGGGCCCATTTTGTCACCAACCCAAGAATCAGAACTGGTTAAAATCGGCATAAACTGGTCTAATCTTTACAAGTACTTGACACTGAAAACTGGCAGCATAACGCTGTGCTTTTAAAGAAATATATAAATAAACATAGAAATATAAAATGTATAACTGGACAAATACATCAGTCATTTAAAAAAATGTCTCTCTACAAACATTTTACATTTTAATATTTTCACGTCCTAAAAATGAAATTTCTTGAAAACAAGAAATACTGTTGTGGTGTGATCTGTCTTCCATATTGTTTTTGATACAAAAATAATGACATATTTATTTTTTGAATTCATTTATCTTTTGATTCCCTCCAACAGATTTGTATTTATAGCACCAATTTTACACTTCAAAGTGATGCTTTCCATTCCGTTGTTTAAATAAATAAAAAAACAAAAACACTTAGAAATATGTTTTATTTCTGAATTTTCTCATGTAGTTTTATGTAAAACAGTTTAAAGACAGTGTGATGAACATAATGAGAGCTTGTTTTATCTGAAGCCACCTATAGCATGATGGCCGGGTTCAAAATGAGAGAACAGCGCCTTCTACAGGCCACAGTCTGCTGTGCAGGCTGTGTTTTCTCTGCGGAGAAAGACATCGAGGGTTAATTCGGGTCATTTGCGTTTTAAATCTGCCAGAGGAGCTTCATGTGAAGGCTTCATTCAGACTAATTTATTTCACTAAAATCTGTTCAGAGACTTTGAATCATGGGTTTTCTGCCTCAGCCCAGAAGAAGCTGTTCTTCCAGTTCGTCTCTGCGTTTGCTATATATACATCTGTTCCTGTGAAGCATCAGTGTGTGCTCAGAGCCAGCGGGGTAAACACGAGGATATTTTCACATAAATACACATTTATAAAGGATGGAGGTGTGCAGCAGCATACAGATTCATGTCCTGTTTTCTGAAGAGGTTTGTCCAGGTCCAACACGGTGAAGCGGCCTTTAACAGAGCCTTCTGTGATGACTTCTATTTGCTCCTATTTTCAGACTTTTTTAAAAATTATTTTAAAGAAAATTGCAAAAAGGTGAAATAAATAAATAAAAATCCAGGAAATCATAGAAGTTTTATGAAATGTAGGAAACATCTGAATCTGAAACTTGTCTATTAATTTGCCAGCACAAATTCACACCAAGGAAGATATTAAAGGTGATCCATTATGCTTAAGTTAAGCTATGATAGGACTGTGGTCTATACAAAATATGTTCATTACATTTTTTGCACAAAGTCGTTTTCAGATAATGAGGTTTCACCTGCTCTGTTCTTTCTATTTTGAGCCGCTTTTAATATGAGCTGTTTCATGGTAATGTCACTTTTATGCAAATAAGCTACTGCTGGCCAGGCCACAGAAATCAAAGTGAACACACACACTTCATACACATCAAAAACCATTACATGATTGGGATTTATTAGCACATGGTCTGTTTCTAGAAGCAACAGAGACCCAATTGGAAGATGGGCCTCTGTTGAAGTCCATCTGAATTACTGAAAATTAAAAGCAGAGGTTTTGAATGGACCTTCTTTAATCTCAGATTTCTATCTGACTGAAATACTGCAGTGATCTTAAACGAGGTGAGTGGCTGAAACCCTATAGCAGTGCTTCTCAATTCCAGTCCTCAGGCCTCCCTGCTCTGCATGTTCTAGATGTGCCTCTGTTCCAGAACAGCTGATTCAAATGATTGCATGACCATCAAGTACTGCAGAAGCCTGTTAATCATCCACAGATTCAATCCAGGTGTGTGGCAGAAGGGAAACACCTAAAACATGCAGGTCAGGGGGGCGTGAGGACCGGAATTGAGAAACACTGCCCTATAGGGAAGTTGAAAACACAGTGCATGACAGCAGTTGTTGCTAACGAGGGTTAGTTGATTTTATGTTTGTGTTTTTGTGAAGCACTTTGTGATTTTGATTTCTGTGATAAGTGCTATATTAATATATTTTACTTACTGATTAGTTTTAGGAATGCTGGGTACAGATTGGATTTCGTCTTCCTGCAGCGTAGGTTTTCAGATTAAAAGCTTGTTGTCCAAACATCCTGTTTATTTTTTGACCAGTAAATCTTAGGGGCCATTACTGCCACCTACTGGAAGGAGGAGTTTGTGCCAAAAATAAGGAAACTGAAAAAAGTGAGGATTCTTCTGTGTGTAATTCATCCAAACAGCAAAAATGCCTAAAATGATTCAGCTATATGAGGTTTTGTTGGGGTTTCGTTAAAAATAACTTAACTTCATTGAGATTGTTTGTACTTGGATTAAAAATTGAGATAAAAAAAATGTTCCTTGCAAATTATGAATTTATATTAGCGGTCTTGACACATCCCCGCTTAAAAATAAGAATACTGCAATGACAGGGTAAAAGTTAGTAATGGATATCACTTTTCTATCATATTAGATACAAAATGTTTTGGTTTGCATGCTGCTTGGAATGATCTGTTGTTATGGTTCGCTGAGGCAGACAGAGGGTCCCTGTGGGGGCTGGATGAGAGCAATGGAGCGTTCCACCTGGATCGGGGTGCGTTCGCAGGCTGCAGTGTGTTTGTGTTGCACTACGCATCATAGGCCTCCAGCGGGCTTAGGCCCCCAGGATTGAAGGACACAAACCACCGGGGGCCAAGGAGATAGACAGAGGAGAGGGAGAGCCAGGATGAGAGGAGGGACCATGGTGTGAGTGTGTGTGTGTTTGTCCTTCCATGAGTTGACTCCCCTGCAGAGGTGTTTTGTTAACCTCGTCTCTGGGAAACGAAGGGTGCACATAGCAGTATGAAAAGATAAAATGAGACACCTACCCCAGGCCTACACTCAACTTTTCCCACACACACACGCGCGCGCGAGCACACACACACACACACACACACACACACACACACACACGAAAACATATCCAGAAAATTACCTGAACACTAGCTTATCCAATGTTTATGGAATGGTTCCAAGGTGAATGTCAGGCCATTCTGAGTGCTTCCTGTCAGAAGCGCCTTTCTTCCCTGCTTATTGTACTGACTTTGTGATGGTCTTACTCAAAAGTAGAAATAGTGAAAAAAAAGTCACATTTCCCACTCCTGGGTATTCTGAATTGGTTCAAAATGCTCAAAAATCAATTTTAAAATGTGTTTAAGTTGTATGTCTTCACCACTTCTGTTTGTGAATGTGCTGCATATCGCCTCGTCTGACGCGCCATATGTATTTTTAGTAGGGCTGTTGTAAACTAATATTTTAGTAATCAAGTAATCTATAGATTATTCTTACGATTAAACAAGTAATCGTATAAAAATAATTATCAAATAAACTATTGATAAATCTAACATAACAGCAGTGTTACTATTGGATATCAACATCAGTCCTATTTTTCGCATGTTGAGCTTCCCTAACAATAACTGTTCTGTAGTTTAAAATCAACATGTAACAATAATAGCTCATTTTCTTAGTTAACCTGAAGAAAAGTTATACAAAAATCTGAAATTATTCAATTCAATAATAAAGAGGCAGGCTCACAAATACGTTTATAAAAAATGTCTATACTCCAGCTTTTCGTTTATGTATTCATCTTCAGTCAATTTAATAGATGAACTCCCACCTTGTCCAGACATTTATAGCTTTTGTGTTCATGTTAGTGACGGGATTTGATACTTTCGTTTATCACACACAGAAACATCTACCAGCTACGTGCCGCCATGATCTGCTCTGCCACATATTTGTTGGGATGATATGAAATTTATTTTCCAGTTCATCCGTATTGCCACACTTACACTAAGCATCAATTACAGAACAGCCGCCTGCTGTGTTCAGTCTATCCGCTCACCTGTATAAATTCTTCCGCCGTGGTCTTCACCGCCACGAGGCAGCATCTCTGGGAAGAGAAAGGCTGCCGTACTCTAGTCAATCTCAAGATGCTTATTGGTTCCCCAAACACGATAAAACCTGGATCTTATCATAAAATCCTCCCAGACTGAACTTCAAAATTGGCCATTAGGCTGCTGGCACTTAGGACTTAGCAACAACTCATAGGCTTAAGAGAGAGCCCTGCCCAACACAAATGATGACTCGGTTGGAACACAGTGTGATAAATAATAAAACATAATTTAATGAGGCTTCAAGGTAGATACATTTTCTCGAGGAATCCTAGAGAAAATGTAGGTATAATGATTCATTAAGGAATCATTATAGCCCTAATTTGGAGTATGTTTTTTTCTTAAGAAAAAGCCAGGAAGCTAAGCTAAGCTAACGTAGTAATTTACAGGGGCAGTATTATGTGTTTTCCAGATACATGGTGCCATTTTATGGCACAACCAATTAACTATGTTACCTTCAGTTGTTATAAACATGCTATATATACATATATGTCAACTATGACTTAAAGAATTTTTTACTTAGTAATGTAACCCACTGAAATTGGGTCTCTGTCACTTTAAAAACTCCTGCTGTTTCTGAAGCTCCGCCTTCAGTAAGTCATCACATCATGGCTCCTCTGTTAATCCTTTAGGAATGTCTTTACCAGCGTTTCACTGAGAAGAAGCTCCTGTAATGAGTTTAACAGAGCTGCAGTTCCACCAGGTGTTTGCTAATTGCTGCTGGCTAGTCTGAAGGAGCTGAGTGGGGGAGTCTTGGAGAAAGGCTGTTCTGTGAGGTGGTGCTAGGTCCACGCAGACGTTTTGCACAGCTCAGTGGTTGCTATAGAGATTCAAGGATATCTCAAATATGCCTGAAAGTATCAGAGCAATACTCCAGGTATGTTTTTGATGAGGGAATCTAAACTGATGGAATTTGACACAGTCTGGATTTGTTTTAAATAAATGATCTATTTGTTCATAATGTCTTCTTCTCCTCTTGTCAGTCACTTAATTTAAACAGAACCTCTTGGTCCTTTGAATTGGAAAGTTGTTTCTGAATTTGATCATAGTCCTAAAATTCTGAATCGAATCGTTAGGCACTGAGAGATTTGCATCTGTACCTCAACAGTGTCTCCCTATCCAAGGCAGCAGAACAAAAAGGCATCAAGCATCACACATGGCTTTGATGAATGTCATGAAACCGCGCTGGAGAAAATCAGAGCAGCTGCAGCAGTCTGGGTTTGGACCAGATCCAATATGGATAGAAAGAGAAACACAGGTCGCCCCCCCACTCCCCCCCGGCAACAACGGTTTACAATTCCTCCAATTGAATTTACAGAAGCGTTCATTAATGAGTTTTAGTGATTGAAATTTTTTGTAGTTGATGACTTGTGGCACTAATATGTTTCATAATGCGGTTGCAGAAAAAAGCATTTGTACTGATGTGATGTCCTGAAGCTGCTGAGGTTCAGTGTCTGTGTACCTCTGATGATAGGAATTGGAGGTCGGACCTTTAACTTCCCAGTTCCAGTTTCTAGAAGTCAGACTTATTCAGCTGCACTCAGGCATTTGATAAAAGTTTGTTTGTCAGATGAATTAGTCACCACATTCATCAGGCAGCTGCAGCATGAAGTTGATTGACTTTAGCAAACAAAACCGTCCAACTAAATGTTTTTTTTTCCACCTGACGAAAGACGGTTTGTCCAAATGAACCTTTGTTCATTTGGACACGTTTTCCTCACTCTCCTCTTTCTTTATTCTCATCCTAATGGCTCCACCGCACGACTAGAACCTTTAAGCTGCAGTATGTAATTCTTAAAAAATATATGGCTTTTTACATATTTGTTAAAACTGTCACCTTGTCATGACTGTTTAATATGAAACAGATAATCTGTGAAAAGATCAATCTCCTCCACCTCCTCTCCTGAGCTGCTATTGCAGAAATGCACCAAAAACAACCAATCAGGAGCCAGGAGGAGGGGCTTATTGCTGTCAGTCTACCTTACATACTCGCTGTTCAACATGCTAATGTTACAGGAAAACTGTCTATCCACCACCATGCCTGACCCTGTTAGCATTCCCAACAGGCTCAGCTGTAAGGAAGAAGAGGAGCATCCAATGGTGATTGACAGCGCTAAGACCCTCCTGCTAGCTCTGATTGATTGCTTTTAGTTAGCACTGGAGGAAAGCAGAAGAGCTCAATGTTTTTCACAGATTATCCGTCTCATACCAAACCCCTCTTCCCCCCAAAAAATCCAATCTGAGCCACTTCTGTCTATATGTGGAAATCGGACATGTATCCAGTTGTTTTCAAGGCGTCTGCAGTCTGAATGGTCATGTCGCATATTTTCTCCAAACTTTACATCATTCACATGAGACGGAATCCTGAAAAATGCTGCAGACAAGAAGCTGGTGTAGTTTGAACGTTCTGAGATGGTGAGGTCAGCTTCGAGGGAAGAGCCGAGCCAATGTGGCTGAGATGTGGTGGAGTGGCAGAGAACAAGGTTATCACAGTGATGAGTGTTTAATACGGACTCTGTCTGGACGAGAAGAGAAAACAAGACCTTCAAAGAGACAAAGGAAGAGGTGTGGGGGGGAGGCTATCTGAAACATTGAGAGGGTGAGAGAAGAAGGGCGTTGGTACCCATAGGAGGAATCTTCATTACAATACAGTGGTTAAAAAAAGAGAAAATTATGCAAAAGTTTGATGTAAAAATTCTCCCCTAAACTCAACAGTTTTAATAGTTAGGTTACCTTCAAACATAATAATAACCATTATTATGTTTGTCATTCGCTTTGCAATATTGATTACATTACATGGTATAAAACACACATAGAAAAAAGACTTTGGATTCTATTTGAGTTATGCAAACAGTCTGACAGACAGAAAGGCCTCTTCAGTCTGGTTGGGTGCCATGCCTTGATTTAAATGGACAAACAGGGATTTACGGAGGTATGTGTGGTCTTGGAAACTCATAACCTCAAACTCATAAAACAAAGTTGGAGAAACACTAAGCAGATCTGTGTCTGTGAAGAATAATGGTCCAAAAAGTCAATTGTCTTGCTTTTCACAACGTGCATTTTGATTTACAACTTTGTTCTTTCTATGCCTTGTGGAACTCACTTTACATAACCTCAAACAACAGAGTGTCAGCAGCAGTTACTGTGGAACAGTCTGAGGGTGTTTTCACACCTGGTAGACCAGCAGGCTTAAATTGCAACATTAGTTACATTTTCAGCTCCTGTGGTTCTCTTTCACACTGAACTGTGTCAAATAAACCAAATCCTTTGAAATACCTGTCCCTCCTCAGCTGTGGGGGCGCTCTGCACCAAGAATCACTAAAGGAAATAACACAAAAACTTCTGAAGAAGACACAGACAACTTTCTTTTTAACAAAATGTAAACAAAAATGGATTGGGGTCAGAATTGAGCGTTTCTGACTCCAATAGTTTAGACTATTGCAATACAAATGATTAATTAGAATGTATATCACTCCTGTAAAACTTCATTTCAATTCAAATATTCCTGATGATCAGGGTATTCATAGATAAGGGTTCTCTTTTAAATTGTATGTGGCAATGTTTGGAGCTTCAAACTTTCTGGAAGGAAGTTATCATGTTCATCTCTCGCTTGATTGAACAGGATGTTTCAGTGGACAGTAAACTTTGCTTGCTGCACATTTTTCCTGATGGGTTTAAAGGACCTACAAATAGAAAGAAGCTTTTGAGTTTTTGCTTCTTGCAGGCTAAACATTTGATTGCTCTGAAATGGAGGAACACAGAAAGACCAAAGATAAATAAATGGATCAAACTATTGAGCAACAACGTGGAAAAACTGACTTATATAACAAAAGGAAAGCTTGAAGACTTTAAAGATATTTGGTTTCCCTTCCTACGTTTTGTCAAACACTGTGACATGTAAACTTAATTTTTCTTTTCTATTTGTGCAGATAGAGTGAGCCCTGAGGTTGTGTGTGTTTTTTTTTTTTTGGGGTTGGGACCTAACCAGGACAACAACCCTAAACCAGTTTAGACCACAGCATATTCATGTCCAGTCAAAGTCCAGGCCTAAATCCAGCTGAGAATCTGTGGCAAGACTTGGAAATGGATGTTCACAGATACAGCAAAGTTTGGCATAGTGAAGAAAAACAAGCAGAACTTTCAGATTTTTTCAAGACCAGTTTGTAGAGACGCTGTACCTCAAGAGTTGCAGCTGCAACTGTAGCAAAAGGTCCATTGTATGCTACGATAGCACTGACTCATGGAGGTTAAATATATACGCAGAGCACACTTTTCAGATTTTTATCTACAAAAAAAATGTAAACCGTTTATCTGCTCCTTCTGTTCATATAAACAACTCTGTTTTTAACATTCAGACGTACAATGAAGCACTTTCATTCTCCCTTCAGAAGAATGTGGACCATTATTAGAGCTATAGCGTGGCAGCATGTGGCTGCATTAACTACAATCCAGCCCCTTGTGAAGTGGACTCTTTAAAGGCACAGGTGTTTATCTTGAGAAAAATGGCAATCAAATCCTTGTTGAAAAATTGGATTGATTACATTCTTTTGTTTTAGTAAAATAACTTCTAGACTCAACACGCATTTAAAGGCCGTTGCTGTTCGAGGAGCGGTACAGACGCTACATAATCTGAGGGTCATGAGAAGGTCTATTTCTGTAAGGTGCAGCTGGGACTTCAGATATGAGCCTGAGGTGAAGGTGGGAGGATCAGAATATTCTGACCAATGTCATTTTCTCACACATCTTCTTCTATTGTGTGGGAGTGTGTCCGTTAGCAGCATATCTGACCTGTCTGGCCTGGAGGTGCTGTGTGTGATAAGCCACTTTACTTCCTCTCAAGCAGACATCCATCCAAAACATTCCCATATCAGCACAAAAGCTAGCCTTGTCTTCTAGACCGAGATCCCAGTGGTTTGTTCCTGGAATCCGTCTCCACTCCCCCGGATTGGGAGCCGCTGCTCCAGCTGAGGCCCTGCTGAGGCCCTGCCTCTCCACAACGCCTCTGTTTCCTCTTTGAGACGTTGGAATTTCTCAAGCTGTTTGTGTTCCTTCTTCTGCATCTATCACTACTGCCCTCTTTTCTGCTTTGTTCAGCATCACAGCATCCGGTTGGTTAGACATCACCTTTTTATCAGTCTGATTCTTAGTGGTTTCATTCTCCATCACTCTCGGTGGAATCTCCCACTTTGACCAGGGAACCTCCAGTCAAAGTGGGAAATATATATTTGATATACATTTGGTGATATATATCAAATATACCATTTGATATATATCACCAGTAGTTCCAGCTGCTGAGATCAGATTGTTCTGGCGCATAATGGGCTCGACACACAAAAGGCAACGTCACTCCTTCTCCATACCCTCCTAGGAGAGGCTTTTAGGTCAAAATAGTTGATTCAATTAATCTGCATTAAGCTTTCCAGAATAACTGCATTTGTTAATAGGTTACCGTTGACAGTCTTACAGAAACAGAACTTCAAAAAGTGCTGATGAGATTTCATCTTGCTGTGCTCTTTCGTCAGGTATCTCGCCAAGCTGTCATCAGTGGGGAGCATCAGGGACGAGGAGACGTGCGAAAGGTTACGAGGCCTTATCCAAAGACAGGTACACTCAGTGGAAGGACTGACAGTAATCCCAAGAGAAGGGTTTCAGAGTTACATGCAGAATTCACTGGGACTCACCTTGTGCAAGGGAAAAAAAGTCTTAGCTGAGTTACAGCAGTAAGTTTTGAGATTTAGGAAAAAACATGTTCTAATTCAGGGTAATGTTGTCAAATAGAGTTGCCCAGATCAAGATGTTTGTTGCTACAGAAGAGTTAAGAAAAACTGGGTATCAGCGAATACCAAGTCCAAGTCCAGTACCTCATCAAAGCTATTCAAAATAAAGTCAGGTACAGGTACATAAAAAGCATTTTTTTTTCTATATATAACCAATATGTATGCATTTATTACACAAAGAGTGAAATAGTGTCTCAGAAAATTTTAATATTTTAAAAAAGTTAAACATTGGAAACTGGTTGCGACACTCCCTAATGCTGCATCCAAGCATATTCATAGAAAGCTGAGCAGTAGGAAAAAGTTTAGTAGGAAAAGGTGCAACAGGGACAACCGCAGCCACTTCGTAACATTAAGAGCCACTACACACACGACTCCTACACACAAATGTCGCACGCCTTGAGTCATAGCACTTCTGAACCAGAGGTAACGGCCAAAGTGTCTCACCTGGGTTAAGTAGAAAAAGAACTGGACTGTTGCTCAGTGGTCCAAAGTACTATTTTTAGATGCGTTTCATTTTGACATTAAGGTTCCAGAACTTGGAGGAAGAGTGGAGAGACATAGAATCCATGTTACTTGAAGCCCAGAGTGAGGTTTCAACAGTCAGTGATGATTTAGGGTCACATCATCCATTTTCTATATGCCCTAAATCATAGTAGAACATAGGAACCCGTTCGGTTTGGGGCTAGCTCCAGTGGTTAATGCATAAGAAGCAAAGTATACTGTGAACAAGTGGCCAGTCCATCACAGGGCCTGTTATAACAGGATGAGCAGAATATTATTATGTTTAAGCTTCTTCATGCCTTTTGGTACCACCTAACTCTCCAGTCAAACCAGCTCATTAACAGTCTGACTCGAGATAGATACAGTCTTCAAAGAAGTTACACCTCGCCCCTGCTGATGACATTTTATTAAGACTTTATAGGTCAAAGTGCTAGGCTAACATTAGCAAGTTACTGTTTTGCTATGACTTGTTGATAACTGAGCTTGAAACATTTCAAGCTCAGTTATCAACAGTTTTGTAAGGTTCTTGTTCATTTATTTCAAAAAGGAACAATGCACTTTACATAATATGCCAGAGTTAGCCATAAAGGCTAGTTTTCATCTGCATCAATATAAATTCAATATATTACAATGCAATACGGACATCTTACAAAGCTTCTTCCAAAAAAGAGAATAATAACAATATAATAAAAAGCTTTTTTATCTAAAAGGAGCATATTGCAAAGTAAAAAAAATACATCTATCACAAAAGTTCAATGCTAGACAAACAACATATATATAAAAAAACAAACAAAAAACAACACAAATAAGGTCCCAGTTAAGTTTGCGCAGAGCAGTCTTTAAAAACAACTTGATTTCCTGCTTCACAAAGTTATCACTTGCTTGAAAGTCTTAAAATTTGAAGATCATTTCATACCTATGGTTCTTTATGCGCTCAGGGCTGCAGGGGAACGGGTGACTAAACTTCAAACTGTTCCCACTTTCTTTTTTCCACACCTCAAACGACAGTGGTAAGGAGTCAGTTCAAACAGTTAGGTCATGTTTTGACCATAACATGTCCGCTGTGCTTGTGCTTCAGGTGCAGATCTGTAAGCGCAGTGTGGAGGTGATGGATGCGGTCCGCCGTGGAGCACAGTTGGCCATAGACGAGTGTCAGTTCCAGTTTCGCAACCGTCGATGGAACTGTTCCACTCTGGAAACCATGCCTGTGTTTGGCAAAGTAGTGACCCAAGGTAGGGTTGTACACAACAGCAAGTCCTGAAGGAACACCACTAACAGCATCAGTCAGCGCTTTTATGCTCTAATCACTCACAATCCTCATGTATTATAGGTCAAAAGTAGGAACTACTTTGCATTTGGCTTCATTCTTATCCTAAGTGTGTTCCCTGTTTAGGCTGCACCATTCAGAGCAAGAAGCTCTTTTCATTTATATAAAATGTGTCTGTGTTTTCCTATGTGTGTTAGGCACCCGTGAGGCAGCTTTTGTGTATGCCATCTCAGCAGCCAGTGTGGCATTTGCGGTCACAAGGGCCTGCAGCAGCGGAGAGCTGGAAAAATGTGGCTGTGACCACAACGTGCATGGAGTCAGTCCAGAGGGTAGGTCTCTGCAGCACTTTCACACATGGAAAGGGAACAGAAAGGCCAACCCCATTTACTCTTGAAAAAAAGATGAAATAATGTGACATTTTAAATAACTCATTTTGACCTTATAAAGCTAACAACGTCATAACAGTAATAACCACTTCCTGTACATATTTATGCGTTTTCAAAGGTTTCCAATGGTCAGGCTGCAGTGATAACATCGCATACGGAGTGGCCTTCTCGCAGTCTTTTGTGGATGTGAGAGAGAGGGGTAAAGGCCAGTCCTCCAGCCGCGCTCTCATGAACCTGCACAACAACGAAGCTGGGAGAAAGGTAGCCCACTGCTCAGTTCTCTGTGAGAACTGAATTGATTTGTGGCTAAAATCTGCAAACAAACTTCCATTGCTTTGCTCAAATTTAATTTCAATTGCCATCGAGACTCAGGATTGTTGAGCTAATTGAGTTTTAGATGATCAGATTAAAAGGTGTGGTTTTATGTCTAGTTCACTTCCTGTTTAGTTATAGTTAGTACCAAGTCCACAGGAAGTAACAAGTCAATAGAAACTTTTCTGCGAACAAAAAAATCCTCAAAGTTTCAAAACAACCTTCCACTTGAGGAAAAATGGGGTTGGTTGAGTTAACATTCATTTAAGTCCGACTATAATCTCGAATTTCAGTCGAGATTAAAGGGTTCTTAAATTTAGAATTTAAGAACCCTTAAATTCTAAATTAAAGGGTTCCAGTCAACCCTTTAGACTGGAGTCTAAAGGGTTGCAGACCCTTTAGATTCCAGTCCTAAAGGGTCTGCAACAATTAGATGCCTCTGTGCTGTAACACACCCAATTCAAGTAATTTCATGATTAGGACACAGGCACTGGAGGACTGGAGTTGTCCATCCCCGTTTGGGGACATTTTTAGGACAGTCAAGTCCTTCTTAATTTGAGAAAAGCCCAAATGCCAGGTCCAAGTTTGTTGGTTCGTTCCTTGCTACCGTCTGTCATCTCCATCATTACGTTTTAGCAAGATGATCAGTCTGTTAGTGATTATAATGCTACACTTGTTGGGTGTCGGTGTTCAGAGAATGAGAGTGGTTGTGATATCTCTCCAGGCCATCTTGTCCCACATGCGAGTGGAATGCAAATGCCATGGTGTGTCAGGTTCCTGTGAGGTGAAGACCTGCTGGAAAGCCATGCCACCATTCCGCAAGGTTGGCAACATCATCAAGGAGAAATTCGACGGCGCCACAGAGGTGGAGCAGCGCAAGGTGGGATCTACCAAAGTCCTGGTGCCTCGCAATTCCCAGTTCAAACCTCACACGGATGAAGATCTGGTCTACCTGGAGCCCAGTCCGGATTTCTGTGACCATGATCCACGTACGCCGGGTATGTTGGGCACAGTGGGACGCCAGTGTAACAGAACGTCCAAGGCCATCGACGGCTGTGAGCTGATGTGCTGCGGCCGAGGCTTCCAGACCCAGGAAGTGGAGGTGGTGGACAGGTGTAGTTGTAAGTTCCACTGGTGCTGTTATGTGAAATGCAAACAGTGCCGCAAAATGGTGGAGATTCACACTTGCCGGTGATGCAATCTGCAGAGAGGGCCACGTTGATGGACGGAAAGCTAATATCCTATACGGCTCCTCAGTGACGGTCCAGAGGGAGCAAGGAGCTCTATGAAACTCCCCCTTCTTCTGCTTTAAAACCATCCCACCCTCCTAAAACAACAATGGGCAATGACTCTTTCAGGTCAACCATCATCACGCAAAAATATCCTGCTGTAGTAATGGTTACTTCCAGTAACAGAGTCAGATTTTTTTTAAAAAGAACATCCATTCTCTTCCTGTCTCCCTCATGCTCACATTTGGTTTG
Source organism: Poecilia mexicana (assembly GCF_051168715.1). Classification (NCBI taxonomy): domain Eukaryota; kingdom Metazoa; phylum Chordata; class Actinopteri; order Cyprinodontiformes; family Poeciliidae; genus Poecilia; species Poecilia mexicana. The sequence continues at coordinate 1,895,799 of NW_028263374.1, forward strand.
TCACTGATGCCTTTATTTTTATATTCTCTAACTTATTTGTTGAGACTGAGGAGATTGACAGATGGTGGACACACAGAAGGAGACAAGTTGGGACAAGAAGTGACAAATTTGGAACTGTGACTGAACAGTTGAGGGTGGAGGTGGGGTTGGGATCAGAAGGAGGGTTGCCTGCCCGCTGTGCTTGATGATGTTGCTGCTGCTTCCAGGACTCATTTGGAGAGCTGGATGTGAAAAAAGGGAGTCGGCGAGTCTGTCAGAGGACGCACCCGCACAACACAGAGAAACACAAACCTTCTGTGGATCTTCTGTGGGTTCCTCAGTGTGCATCAGTCCCTAACTGGCCACTGAAATACCCTGACGTTGACACGCCCACTGGGTTCTTCCTCCAATGAGGATGATGAATATAATGATGATAATGGAGAGGAAAAAGCCACTTTCGTCTCCTTCTGGTTTGTTTCATAGCACTTGCAGGTGATGGGTATCGAACAAATCTAACATACATACATACACAGTAGGGGTGTAGCAAGAGGTCATGCCAAGAAATCTTGCAACGTTAAAACACTATAATGTTTCTGGCCTGAGTAAAGTGTATCATCTAGTAAGATTAGTGTCAGTTTATAAGATAGGTTTCTGCATATGAAGATGAGAGCTTAAGGACAGAACATCTGTACCTATGGCTTCGTTTCCATTAGAAATGTGCACAAACATTGATATTCTTCTAATGATGAAAAACATAGTTGTAAGAAAACACTTATTTCCAGCAAGTGGGAAATGCAATTAAAATCACACGAGTGAGTCTGCTCACACAATAAGTGATTCAAAATTAAGGTGGTGACGGATGTACACACTGATAAGAAATATATTCATAATTCAGCCATCAGAGGAGACGTCTTATTCAGGCGGAGCGACAAACCCCTTATACGTGGGAGCTTCTACATCAGCTGTGTTTTGCGAAATTGTAGTTGGCGATTTTATAGAATAGGTCTGGATTCAACTTGTTTGAATGCCAAAATCAACTTTTAATGAACTGTGTGATGCTTTGAGAGCTCTGGTGGAGCGAGCTGTGCACTGGCTAAAAATACGAACTGCTGAATGTAAACTGGAATGATCCGAACAATACAAAAAAAGTGTTTCTTTTACAGTTTTGTGAAATGCACAGATTTGGATACAACCAAAAAAAATCCCTCATTTTGGTGCAAACACTTTTCATTGACAAACATGAGGGTTTTTTTATTGGTTTGTTTTCTTTAATTTACTTTCATAATCCCAGTTGTGTTCAATTTTATGGTTAATGGAAACTGAGCTACTTGTCTGAGACTCTTATTTTGAAGTAAGAAAAGAAATGCTTCTTAAGTTGCCTCATTTTGTTAGCAGATTTAAAAACAAAGACTTGTAACGAGGCTGGCCCAGAGCTTTGAAAAAAGCATTGAAGAAAGCATTTTATTAGTATCTATTTAGATATAAGAAAGAGATGAAAGTTGGCATCTGCTTTGTAGAGACCCGTAAGCGTCAAACCAAAGTTGGGTTCACACAGCCCAATGTCGTAAGAAAATCTCTGGCTGTGAACCTGAGTAAGTGCTCTCTGGCCATTAAGCAGGACAGATGGACCAAATGGTGATTTAGCACTTGCACTACCAAAGACCAAGTAGTGTCAGAAACACTCTGGGAAAATTGTGCAGCATGGCTGCTACTCCAACCAACATCTGATTCTTGTCCTCTTTTGCACAAGCATTAGAGCTACAACCGTCTCCTTTCGCTCTCCCTCTTTTCCGAGTCTGACTTCAATAATAAAGTCAATAAAACCCACAACTTGGCCTGATGGAACTGCCATAAAAGAGTGGGGATTCCAAGTTTTTCCTAAAAATGAGCTAACATCTTGCCTCATTCTTGAAATGTAGTCCATTGTTCTGACCCGGCCGTCTTGCTACACCCCTAATGCACAGTAAACGACACCACAGAACAACACCTGCATCCAGCCACGACTGTCCAGGACACCTGAAAGTTTCTGTCTAAACATTTACCAGAATAGATTTGTAATGACTTGCTATTATTCCTGAATATCCTTTTGTGTTCTTTCGGAGTGATGTTGACGTTAGTTGCCATCTGTCAGATTGTTAAGTTTGCTTCATACAAACATGAGTAACATGCATGTACCAGCCAACTCTCCAAAGACAAACACACACACATTCACACCCAAAGGGGTCATCCAGAGGGCATGTTCCAAGCATGACTGAAGCACTTTCTCTCCAAGCGCACATAGAACCCTCGGCACACAGAAACAAGCATTCAAATAGATATTCACTTACCTTCTGTACATGTATTGCACTCACTCACATACACACACACAACACACACACATAAAGTTATCAATGCCACTGTCAGGACTTCCTGTACCACCACCATAAAGCCAAGCTTCCCTATAACGTGTTTATATCATAGAGATAAACTGTCATTCTGTAAAGACACTGAAGAAGACCATACTGCCTATGAATGTATGCTGATAATGAAATATGTTTTTAAGTTCAGTGTTGTCATTTTTTTAATAAAACAAAGATTATATGGTGTTTGTGTTTCTAGGTAAGTGTGTGTATGAATGATAAATATTAAATATTAAAGAGAAAAAGTGGGAAACCGTGAGAAACATGGGAGATTGCATTTCACCACAAGACAAACACACACACGTATAGTATGTCTTCCTACCTTCACAAGGACTTTGCATCAACTTCCATTCATTTTGTGTTCATTTCTACAGCTTAACCCCAACCCCAACCCAAAAACAGCACTTCTTCTTATGGGACCCTAGCTTTGGGCCCCATAAGGAGCAGTGGGTCCCCACAATGTAGTATGTGTTAGGAAAATGGTCCTTACAATGTATGAAAAACAAGGACACACACACACACACATACACACTGCTGACAGACATTCACATATTTCAATAAAATCGTCCATTTCCCATGTCTTCAGCTGTATTATTATGTGACCACAGTTTGCTTTGTGCAGCATTTTGAGTGTGTGTGTGTGTGTGTGTGTGTGTGGGGGGGGGGGGGGTGTGTGTGCTTCATTACACCCCGAGGTCTTTCCCTGCACCCTGTGACACCTATAAACATTATTTATGTGCCGTATACAGTATCAGCACAGACAGTATATCAATAGGAGATGGATGTGTTTTCTGCGGCACTGGGACTGCGGCTGTCTAGGTTTGGGAAGAACCGAACTGCCCTCTTGGGTTTCAGAGACCACTTGTCTGAGGCAGAGCGGGGGGCGAAGAGGGGAGAGCAGAACACCAGGCTAGATCACGGATTACAGTGAAATGCGGACCACATGGCACAAACTTTGTTCCTCTTTCTGTCCTATTAATATCATACTGCCCCCCAGCTCTCTCCACTCTGGCCTTCTTGTTCTTTCTCTTTCAATATCTTTGACTTACAGTGGTTCCAGTTGGATTCCTCGTCTGCAGAGAGTGCAACTCCAGCCATTTGTGGTTTTGGGATGGCTGGGATCTGTCCTTCATTAAACCGCTGCCATGGCCTGGGTGCAGTGGGTGGTGGGGAGCCGCTCTGATTGGGAATGTCTGCTGGCTTATGTGTCCGTACGTTCCCTCTGAGAGACGTGCAGGCGTACAGTCAGTCAGGGAATTCTCATGTGGATTGTGGTTTGCGCCTGAGACAAGAGACTGGCAGTCAGGCTCTGCTGCTGTGTGTCTATGTGTGAGTTAATAAAGTGCAATATGTAATATAACAAATGGTTGTGGTTTTTCAAAACTGCTCAAATGTTCCATCGTGTCGTTTTGGTGTGACATATCAAGAAACACAGCACTGTCCCTCCCCTACCTGTTACTGTTACTGTTCAGTGCGGTAGATGAAAAATGCACTTCTCTCTCCCACGTCAGACTTGTGGGAACCCTGTTCCCACAAGTCTGAACTGGAAGTGATCCATGCCATCTTGATAGGCAAATGCAGCACAAAGCTGATCCATGGCTTTGAGACCAACAAAAAGAAAATACCTGGGCAGTGTTCACTAATGTGCAAGAGAAAGATATTTCAACAAAATCATTGCTTTCGGCATTGACCCATATGAGACAGAAAATGGAAACATGTCAGACGATGTGGACAAGCTGCCTCTGATCTCCTACTGTGACAGTTCACTTAGTGGACACGAAGAGTCTGTACACCATGGAGGAGCTTCACACCTGAAATCCATGGACACATGGAATCGGTGCTCCAAAGGCCAAAGAACATATGAACTCTTCATGTGAATGACAAAGTTCTGATGACTGTCAGATTAAGTACATGTGGTAACATACATGTCTAGCTATATGTCTATCTTAGCTTGCAGATAAAAGATACATTAGCTAAGCTAATTTTGCTTGTTCAGTACTAAGTACTCCAGTAAATATTACTGATATTTATCTTAGTATTGCACAGAGGTGAGTACAGTACTCAAGAATTATAATTGAGTAATAGCCATAATGTACTTAAATTGTTTATAAGTTAGATAGGAATAAGGCACGAGCTAGTTCTAATCTTGTGATTTGTTTATTGTTGTCATAGCAACTGCCTACCAAGATGGCTGTCAGTTACAAAGTTCCCGGAAGTGTGACGTCACATGAGAAATATGTATTCCACTGAAATATTCTTTGTTACAAAACTGATGGAGCTTCATTAGAAAACCATTAATGATGTGACTCGTTCACATTTCTGTTGTTCCAGGTCTAAAAACATGCAGGACAGATGAATGGGTGAATCTCAGGTCCTTCCAGGTGTATTTGCGCATTGTTAAAAATGGATTGATGCCTCCTGAATATCAGCAACTAAATTATTTAATTGAATTAAAATTATTTTATTTTAATTCAACTAAAAAAAATAAATGTGATAGGAATATCAATAATTCTGAGTCTAACTGTACAGAGTCCCTCCAGAATGTTCCGGGTCCCAGTGGGATGTACATGTGACCAGAGGCTCAATCCTCACAGTCTTCTTAAAGCTGAGCTACCTTAAACGATCAAATATTATCAAACACATGTTTTCATCGTGCATTGTATTTTCTGTGCTTTTTCACCAGTGAATAAAGTTATAAGATGTAAGTGGGCAAAGATGTCATCTCATTAAAATCAGGACACTAGGACGTTCATCTTGAAACTGATTTCACTTCACGTGTCTGCTTGATACTCCAGTTTGCAGACTTCCCAGGGCCGTCTGTGTGTCTGGGCTGGTGTGTGTAGTGAGTCTGCAGGGTTAGCCGTGTGGGTTGCCTGGATATTAATGCCAGTCACCCAGAGAACCCAGGAGAAGGCCGACTTTAGCTCAGAGCCTGGCCCTCCCAGCGCTCTCCCAAACTCCCAGATTTCTCCAGCATACTTCTCATATTAAAAGAAAACAAGTTACACAAATGAGACAGATGGTTCTTGTTTGTGATGACAGTTGCGATTCTCTCTTAGCCCCCCCCACCACACACACACATACACACACCTTACCTTCTACTCCCTCTCACCTCTTGTGTTTTCACTGTTTTTTGCTCCGTTGTGTAAGACATCCTCTCACATTGAAGCTTTTTTTCTTGTAATAAATCACATTCGTAGGCCTACGACTTAAGCTTCTGTGCATTTAGTTACTTTGCACATACAAAGTTTATTATGTTATGTTTATGTTTAATAAAGCACGGTGAAGACCCGGCAGCTCTGTGTGCTCACAGATCTGCAGCAAACACCTTTTACAAGGTAAGAAGATTAATGTTCATCTACTTCATAGGATGGAATAAAACATTGGATTATGGCAAAGGTACATGTTTATTCATTATTAGGGATGGAGGAAATGCCCTACCATCATGTGCGAGAAAACTGGTTAGCATCCAGACTTTGGAACGTTTTTAATTCTGCTCTGATGTAAGGAGAAACTCTGTTTACGACATAGTGGAAGAAATCATGTGGTGCATATTCAGGCAAAGTCAGCAATTTGATTAAATCAACAAGCATGTCAGAAGGAAGAAGATCTGGATTGGTTTCTAAGCCTAGTTTATAAACGCTGCCGTGGATGAGACCCGACGAGGTGAGCTGCTGCTACAGACAAATTAGCTTGACTTGAACTAGTAAAAGTTGTGGTATTGCTGGCAAGAACGACTTTCATGTTTGTCTCTCCTCTGCTGAATGGGATGCACATGATGAAAATTGCTCAATAATTGGAAGCGTGGACAACATAGACTGAACAGCTTCCTCCACTTCCTCTACTGCCGCAGTTAAAACTACAGGCAAACTACAAGTCCAAACAGCGCAGAAAGTTATCGTCTTCACTCACGACTTCTTCTGTGCCCTGATTGGCCCGGTCGAATTTCTACTGGCGAAACAATGAGAGAAATTCCAGACAGAGCAATGAAGGGAGATGAGAACTGAGCCAGACTGCGCAGGAAGGGAATGGCCAAGCTACTCTGACAGATGAATAGAGCAGAGGTTCCCAAACTGTGGGGCGCGCCCCCTAGTGGGGGCGCCGTGTCATTGCAGGGGGGGCGCGGGAAGCCGTCTGGATGAAAAACAAACAAACAAGAACACTGTATGCGCTGGGTTTTTACCTTAGAATGGCCAACTCTCTGTTATTCCTATGTCAATTTGATACAGTAGAGGCTTCCACACTTCCCATATTTGTGTCCTCTGTCACTTTTATCAGCAGTTAAAACTGTTTAATCCGTTGTTAACATGTTGTAACCTGTTTTTCCGAGCTGCCTTTAACGCAACATGAGCGCTACGACGCTCGCGCTGGGTTTACACCTGTGAAGGAGACCTGCTGCTGCTGTGCGGAGCTACGTAGGTTTGTGTTAGAATCACGGCAGCAAACCAGCAAAACGCAAAGAACTTTTCACAGTTTTTCCCTCCAAACTAACCGACTGAGTTGAGTAAAGCTGTTGGATGCAGGTAATGTTAGCTAAAAGATGACTAGCTAACATCAATACAGAACCTTAAGGTTAACAAGGTACCTTGTAGGCTACCGATGTTGGTGTCTATTTTCAGCTACATTTTGCCCCCCAAAAAGTCGATGCCCCCTGTCACACATGTCGTTTCAACCAGACAGCCATTTGTAATCCATAGGGGGGGCGCAGAAAATGTTTGGAAACCACTGGGGGGGCGCAGAAGAAAAAGTTTGGGAACCACTGGAATAGAGAAACAACTGGATCCAGTAGAGCTTCTTGTAAAGTGCCTGCAGAGGTTGTAAAGGTGAAATGAACCCAACTCCCAAGCACAGAACCACCATGACACCAGTGTTTTAGTGCTTGTTCACCTCTCAGCCGTTACCTTGTTAAACATTAAAAGCTTTTTGTTATGGTGATAAAAACAACACAATCCACAGTAAAATAAACGAGATCTAAAAGCTCCGGCAGCATTTTTTTTAACACTGCCAACTGCAGTGCGTCCCACAACTATTACATTACCACTAAATGCTGTTCCCAACAACTGTATCTGTGCAGCTTTAGAGCATTTCTGATACAGCTGAATTCCAAACACTCATTTGATGCCTTTCAGACAACAGTTTATACAAGCGTGGACAGATCAGATAAGAATGGATCGGGGAGAGGGAAGGAGGGAGGATTTAGGTGAAGAGAAAGTGACAACTCCTCTCACCCACACACTCAACCCCAGATGGTAGATCATGCTGCTGATGGGGGCTTTGGCTGCCGTAGTTGCGGTTCTGCATGCTGGTATGGAGGAGAACGATGCGCTTCCCTCTCCACAGACGCATGCTTTCTGTGCAAGCATGCATCTGTCAGCAACTGAGCTGCCAGAAACTTTCCCTTAGCACCTGGACCAGGCTGAGGTTAGACCATGTGTGTGTGTTACATGTATCGGTGAGGCAACAGCAACCTTCCGTATCAAAATAAATGTTCCAGCGACCGACTTTAACCTGGTGGGATGGCCACCTGGCTGCCAGGTATGTTCTCCAATCACAGAGCCCAATTACTGATCTGAATACGTCAGAAAGCTTTTTCTTGGTCATGGATCTTACAGAGGGTGTCTTATGTGCCAGACCAGCAAAAAGTAGCTCATAAATGTGAGATGGGAGGAAAATGTTTTATAAAATTAAAGAGTAGATTCCATGATGGACTGGTAATCTGTCCAGGATGAATCCTGCTTTTCGCCTGTTGACCGCTGCAGATGGGCACCAGCACCCACTGAGGATAAACATGTAAGAAAATGGATAGATGGATGGAAATATAAGATTTATATTTAGCTCTCCCTCTGTTTGGAGCTATTGGTCTCAACGACTTGCCTCAGATTCATTTGGTTTTATGTCTAGACTTTGAGTTTCTCTAACAGGTAGTCTTCCAGAATTGCTTTGAATTTAGCTCCATCCATCATCCGATCAATTTTGATCAGCTTCTCTGTTCCTGCTGATCCACAGGATCACCACAGGATGATGCTGGGACCTCCATGCATCATTATAGGGATGGTATGTTAAGACTGCACACAACGTCCATGTAGAGCGTACCGACTGCCTGCACTTCTCATGACAAATTTCTTAATTTCCCACAATCTGAATGGACACCAGCAAGTTTGATGAGCCAGTTGGGTGCCTAGCCCCGTTTCTTGTCCACCTGGGCAGCCAACACACAAATGCTGCACATCCTTGCAACTGTTTGCAGCAACTCTCCACATTAAAATAAGATAATTCCTTATTACTCCCAGCTTGGTGTTGTATTCAAAACAGTTAAAGTGAATGCCGTTTCCCACTGAGAATGATGTGAAGATTGACCTTTGTACAGAGGCGTCTGGTGGACATCTGATTTAGGTCTGCTTTTAGCATGAGTGAAGTTCATCTGAACATGTGGGGGCTTTGAAGGATTGTGTGCTCAAGTTAAGGCTTCCCCAGATACTCAGATGTACTTCACTCTGCATCAATCCCCATGCATTCGAGGTGAACTCAATGCAGACTCAAAGGTAAAATTTTAAGTCTTGTAACGGTAAAGGTCCCTGCATACTCAGCCGTACATCCTGGCGTACTCAAAGCAAAAGTCGATTTTTATGATGCCGTATGTGTACTTGTTGTACAGTAAGCTGCTTGGCAGAAAACAGTGTTCACGTTGTCATGAGAGATGTAGGTAATCGGTTCACCTGACAATGAAATCTCAACCATCCATAGACAGCGTGGGTGAGGAAGCCCGCACCGCTGACAGGTCAGAGAGGACGGCGCTTCACATAATGCCACTTTATTCCTAAACTGTTAATGAAAGGTGAGGTTAAAAAAAAAACAAAGGCCCCAGTTAAACCTCCAATCCACTAGAAGAGTTAACATCTTCTTGAAAACCACATTGTGTTCTGGGTGGAGGTAAAAAAAACAAAAACAAAACAACATTGTGAAGCATCATAGCTAGGCAAGTGGCGTCTCCCAGTTTTAGTCAGAAATACAGATTTATTTCCATGGTTACATAGATAAAAACACACAGAAGACCTCACATTGTAAACAGCTGAGCTGTCTGAACGGTGATTTACTGCCCAGCTCAGATAAAAAGTTAAAATCCTCAGCATGCCTTTCATCACAACTCAGTATCTGTGCAGATCATCATAAAATTCTCTTAAAAGAGGGTGTAGCACCATAACCCTCAGCTACCTGCCACTATAGTGTGTGTGTGTGTGTGTGTGTGCAGTCGAACTGTGATCAAATGACTTCAGAGAACAGAAAGAAAACCAAAAAACATTTAGACTCATTCGTCAAACTCGAAGACCAACAGAGGCCAGGTGGCGTGGCTCTGCGGCCGAACGCAGAAGCATCTGTGTATGAGCGCTGATATTTCAGCAAAGAGGAATGGCCTTGGTTCACGCTGTGCCATAATTAATGGCTGTCAGCGGCTCTTTAGTGGAAGGAGGCGCTGACAGACAGCACTCCAGAAACGCAGGGAATGCGTGAACGCCTCACAGGGGTGGATGAGGGAGCCTCCCAGCTGGGCCAAACAGGTCACTGAGGCTGGGATGGATCCCCCATTCACCGCCATTCAAGGACATCTATATAAAATGTAAAGGGGTGATCTTTATCTCTCAGCCTTAGCATTACATCCACAAACTGGTGGTGACTGTTTCTGTTCAAACCACCCATGAGGGCAACGACTGGAACTGCTGGACAAATGGTCTGTCATTTTCTTTGTTGGAACGCCTCACCGGGGAAAAATACAGATAATCACATTGTATAATTTTTAAATAATTCATTTACATTTTAATGCTTCATGAAATTAGTATTTCATTCGGTAGAAAAATAGAACTCAGTATTTAGTACAGCTCTTTGTTTCTAACTTCAGGTGTCTTATAACAAGCTCAGATGCAATTAGAACAGGTCATGAGTGGAGGATTGAAGAGCTTGGTGGCAGTAATGCATCATGTTTTTTGGCAACCATCATTAAATTCTAGTCAAAGAAGGATTTTGTTTATTTATAAATTTGTGTAATATATTTAGCATGAGGTACAACAAAGACTAACCTCTTGATAAATTGGATGTCTCAGAGGCCCACTGTCCTGCATGGTTTAGACGTTTCCTCACAGCTGAATCAAATGATTGAATCCTCTCTTTTGCAGCAATTGGAGGAAACAGCAGGTAAACTCCTAAAACATGCAGGTCACACGCAACTAATAGTTGTCCTGTTAACCTATTCTAACACTGCATACAGCTTTTTTACCCCTTGCAGAAATCTGTTCCTCTCCTGTAGCAGTACAAACATTTTGGGCTTCGTTCGTCTTTCACTGTGGGCAAAATGAAAACTAAGTGGGCACTGCCACCTTCTGGTTAACAACAGCATGACAGGCTGTAAGGAAGTAAATAAAGATGGAAAATATTTCTTGCTTACATCAAATATATTTTCATTATAATTTCACCTTAAATAAGGTCCAGTCTCTGTAGAACATATTTAACATGATCAAATCACTGTTCTAGTTACATAACTGTTCTAGAAATAACTTCTAGGATCCCAAAAGCAAACAATTCCTGACTCATGACAAATCTTTTTTAAAAACTAATTCTCTTTCATGGATCCTTAACACAAAAGAAAGACAAGGGACACATGGTAAAGGCAATTAAGGTATAAGTTTAATATTTCTGAAAAGAATGCATATACAAAGAACAAACTTTAGACAAAGCATTTGGTTCTGCACCAAAAACAACAACGGGTTATAATAATTATACTGACTTGGGCTGGAGATCAACCCAACTCTAATCCACCAGTAAAAAAAAAAAAAAAAAAAAAAAAGTCAGTCATTTAGGATCTTTACCAAACAGTCACTCTGGCCAAACTAAGCTCAGACATTTTCTTGGTAAAACTGGCAGGTGAGAGTTCAGATGAGTTCCGACCCCTAAATGTGAAAGGAGTGAAAGTAACCTTTTTATATATTTATATATTTTATATATAATAATAATAACCATAAAAAAACAACACAAACAGAAATAACGAAGAAAAAAAATGTTTTGGTAAAAACACCTGGAGCCTACATCAACGTTGTGTGCCAGCTTACATTATAATTACATCTGTTTAACCTATCATTTAGAACAGAGACCAAGGCTCAGCTAAACACACCACCACACAGTTTGAATGGGCTATAACACACACCTCATATATGAACACTAGAAGGAAGGCACCAAACTCTGACTCGGCACAGAAATCTGGTGATCAGCTGTCTAAAACGCAACGCTCCGTTCATCAGGACGTCTGCTGCAGCGCTTCAAAGTGTGTGGCAGTGATGATGTTCCAAAGGCGTCCTGCCTTACCCTCCCTTGGTCCCTGACAACGCATGAACAACACACCACTTGTTCTGCTAACACTGTTTAAAAGTTCTCTGCTTCTACAAAAAAAAAAAAAAAAAAAAAGAAAAGGCCGATTCCTGTGGAGCCGTCGGTGCTGGACGCCTTTGGCTCTTTGAGGAAAACGAGCCTCGTTCCAAAGGGCCACACAGGGCGGAGTCACACTCTGCCCTGTGTGACTCTGGCCAATTCATCGGCCACAGTTAAACATCCTCTAGTGGTTAGGAGTGTGTCCATTTGGAACGGGAGTTAAATATCCGGTGTTACTGAAGAGCAACAGGGTTTGGGGGAGGTTGGCAAATCAAATGAAAAGAAAAAACACTACATGTCTAGCGGTAGTGCTGAGAAAGAACAGAGGTGGTCAGACGTTGACCACACTCACCGGTGAAGGCGGGGCAGTACGCTGACTCACACCTGACAGAATGAGCTCTGAGTGTGTGTGTGTGTGTGTGTGTGAGAGAGACTGGTATCTGGCCAGGATAGCTTCATGTTGTGTGTGAAACTTGGAATTATTGCAGAGAATAGTTGGAAACCTGGTGGGCTGCTTTGTAGGACGACGATGCCAATCAGCCTCAGCAGAGCCAGGGAACACATGTGGGGGAGGATGTTGTACAGGTGTATGTGAGATGCATGTCTTTGTGTGTGTGTGTGTGTGTGTGTGTGTGTGTGTGTGTGTGTGTATGTGTGTGTGTGTGTGTGTGTATGTGTGCTTTGAGAAAAGTAGGGACTTCTCATAAGAGCACACATTTGCGTTTCTTCTTAGGCTCTGGGGGCTCCAATGCGGCCAATATCGCCTCATCAAACACATTCTTTAGGCCTTTCTGTGGACACAAACACACGGGGTAAAGGAGCGGCACACACAGATGAAACTAAACAGGAGCAGAACATATTAAACAGCAAAGCGGTGTCAAACTTCCTTTATAGTGCACAAGTCTTCACATACCTGCTGCTTATTTTACCACAAACATGTTGAGATTTTAAGTGATGGACCAACACAAAGCAGAATATCGATGTTGGCATGAGAAGAAAATGTTGCATGGTCAGAGTTGTCAGACTGGCTGGGTTTCCACCCAATTTTGCTAACAACTATTTGCTGTTTTTGAACATGTTTGGCTTGGGGCAAAGAAAAAAAAAACACCTTTGAGTAGTTTGTTAAAGTTTGTCCTGCATTTCACAACATTTGGTGGGTTTTTAGAAAAGTTTCAGAGGGACATTCTTTCCAAATACTTGTTGGTGTATAGAAGGAATGCACAAAACCTAAAAAAATGCAGTGTTATTGCACTTAATTTATTGTTGAGTGCAACACTGTCAGTAATTAGTCTTTGGTCAATCAAGTATCAATATTTAGTAATATTGCAATCAAGGAATGCCAGGATAACATCATGATTTAAAAAGGACTTGGCGCCACCAAGAGTGTTCAAAGAGTTCAGCCTGTTGCAGTCCTGATGGGATCTGGGTCTGGTCAGAATGTCACAAACACGACCAAAAATGCTGTGAATCGTCACAAGTCTGGCTGCAGTCGATGACGTAAGGGACACAAAATTTTATAATATATATAAATATATAAATATATCTCAACTTTCTTTTTTTAGCATTCAGAGTTTTTCCAGTTGGAAATGATTATGTCAGATGGACACATATTGCAGATTTGTGAATTAAATTGAATCAAAATCATACTTGTGATGTCAGATAAACATTTATGGTTTTTATGAAACAGTGTGTGTGTGTGTGGGGGGGGGGGCGGGGTGTGTGTGTGTGTGTGTGTGTGGGCATGCATGTGTGTGAAGGGAAAATGGAACGCTGCTGCCATGTGGAAGCTGGTTGGCAGCATTCAGGTGGATGAAGCTAAATATTCCAGCATTCCAGGAAGAAAAGCTGACAGAAGCGTCAACAGACTCCCTGTAAGACCGGCCGAAACATTCAGCTGGAGCTAAAATGAAATACTTGAGGCCAAAGTTTATTCATTCATTAGAATAGACTCGTCAAAGTCCAGTCAGAAATCGTATTTAGAATCTGAGGAAACACTGGGAAAAACTTGAGTTAGCATCATTTTCAGTTGAGACAAATGAAGAGCTGTAGCTGTAACCTGAACTCTGTCCCAGTTTGGAAACCCATCTTCTTAACAGCTCACAACAATACTCAACTCTGATGGTCCATCACTTAAAATCCTAATAAATGCATTGAAGTTTGTGGTTATAATGGCATAAAATGTAAAAAAAATAAAATAAAATAAAATTAACAAGGGTTGCATATACTTTTGCAAGACACTAACTTAGCAAATGCAGAGAGTTTGGGGAAAAAAAAAACAAACAGAAAAATAATACAGATAGTTGCAAATCATTTGATCAACTCAGAAGTGTATCGAGGTGTGTGAGAGGCTTGGTGATCTGACTGCTGCTTCGATCAGAGGCAGTGAGACAAGCAAGTGGAGGAAACAGAAAAACTCCTGAATCAGTGCAACGCAAAGAAAAAAGGGCTGAAGGTCCCCCTCCCCCTGGACAACTGAAAATACGCTTTAAAAAAAAAAAAAAAGTGTTTTGTGTAGAAACAATAGTGCTGAGCTAAGTTAACATGATGAACGTGTGTGTGTGTGTGTGTGTGTGTGTGTGTGTGTGTGTGTGTGTGTGTGTGTGTGTGTGTGTGTGTGTGCGTGTGTGTGTGTGTGTGCGTGTGTTTGATCTGACATCAGAAGCTCAGTCCTGTGAGGATTGATCGCCCAGACAGAGAGAGAAAGAAGCTTTTCAAACTGTACCCAACACTATCAGAACACTAAGTGTTGAGTGGTTTAAAGTCTAGTTCTGCAAAATAAAACTTCATGAACTTCATGTTCTGTTCATGAAACTTTTAGGCTGAAACGGCAACATTGTGTTTATGTGAAGCTTAGACATGTTGACAGATTTTACCTCACTGTGATTTCTCTTCCCAAACTACAAAAAGGTAGAAGATAACATTCAGAACCTTTTTCTAACCTTCCCATTTAATCAATAATATTAGGAGAAGATTTCTTAAGATTTCCAAATCCAGCTTGTTTCATAACGGAGATTCAAAGTTTAGAAACTAGGGCTGTTGTAAACGAATATTTTAGTAATCGAGTAATCTATCGATTATTCTTTCGATTAATCGAGTAATCGGATAAAAAAAAATTCTAAAATGAAATATTGGTAAATCTGGCATAATACCGGTGTTACTATCAGATATCGATATCAGTCCAATTTTTCATATTTGAGCATCCCTAACAGTTGCTTTTTTGTAGTTTAGAAAACTAACCTGTAACAATAATAGCTCACTTTCTAAGTTAACCAGAAGAAAAGTTATAGAAAAATATGAAATTATATTGAATTTAATAACAAAGAGGCAGGCTCACAAATATGCTTATAAAAATGTCTACAATCCAGCTTTTAGTTTATGTATTCATCTTCAGTGAGTTTAATAGATTAATTAAACTCACCTTGCCACCTAACCTGTCACGCTTTGGGTTTGAAAATACGGGAAATGCCGCCTGGAGTGGGAGGAGAGGGCGAATGAACGAACGTAAGATGGGTGGAGGGGAGGAAATAGACCAGCGGACTGACGAACCGTTAGACCGGGGGACGAACACGGGGGAAGCAATACGGGATATTTACGACACCTTCACTGGTCACACTCAGAAACTCATCTACCAGCCATGTACGATGCGCTCCGCCACCCGTTTCTTCAGACCGGGATATGAAATGTATTGTGCGGTTCGTCGGTAAAGCTACATTTACACGGTAAGCATCAGCTACTCAGCCGCCCGCCCTGTTCAGTCTATCCGCTCACCTCAGCGCTCTTCCCGCCGTTCGCTTTCAACCAACAGCCCCGGAGGAGAAATGCTGCCGTACTCCAGGCATTCCCCCAGTCATTTTAAGGATGCTTATTGGTTCCCCAAAAACGATAAAAAGTCGGGCATTATCATCAATCAATAAAATCCCCACGGGCCAATCTTGAAGATTGGACTTTATGCCGCTGAGACTTAGCTTTTGTCAACAACTCAGAGGCGGAAGTGAGAGCTCCGCGCAACGCAAATGAAGTCCCGGCCGGAACACGGTGCGCTAAATAATAAAACATAAATTAACGAAGCTTCGAGGCAGGTAAATTTTCCTCGAGGAATTTTAGTAATCGAGGTACTCGAATCATTCGAGGAATCGTTTCAGCCCTATTAGAAACCTTCCTGTTATCTGCTTAAAGTCTGCGTTCTCTCTGGAAGCCTGAGTGAACCACAGATATTTAAACTTCCTTATATCTACACGCTTGCTTCGGTTTCATTATGAACACGTCACTGGCTATGTTTCCATCCAACTGTCAAGGAAATTTTGAGCCAACTTTTGAAATGCCACAAAGAGAGAAAAAGAAAATATGAATTAGGTTTCCGTTTCTATTTTTTTTACTGGTTCAGAGCGAACAATTCAAAACATAAAGTTAGTCACATGTTGACGTTACAAATAGGAAGTAGAAACTACAATGGATCACACATCTTAGCAAAATGGAGAGGTTTTCAGGAACGTGTTGCTATCAGGTAAGTAGGACTTGTTCTGTTACGTCAGCTAGTGTCGGCGACATAGAGAGAGAAACGCATTCCTAATGAGTCTAAGCGGAAACAGCTCATCAGTCAGGTGAGGTAAACGTTTGCTACATCAGAACGTTTTCTGTAAATGTCTTTTCATCTCCACTTTAGCACATTAACTCTACTAACTTCAGAGCAGCCAAAAACCACCTTAAGGGAGCAGGAAAACATTTTTGCAGAATTGAGGAAGTTATTTCAAATTTTTAACATTTCCATCAACATTTCCTAAACCAATACTTTCAAATGCATGAAAATAAAAATAAAAAAGTATTGATGGAAATTTACTGATGGTGAAGAAAGCTAACTTAAGGTCTTCTTTTGCCAGTAACAACCTCCACACAAGAGTTTTGCCGTTGCTGTGACCTCGGAGTTCAGAACCGTCCCATCGCCAGCTGACTTCTCAGAACACCTCCGTTAGAAACAGAAAGTGTTGCTTCCTGTTCCATTCTGACCCAGCAAGACATCCTTCTGACCTTAATTAGAACCAGCTGACGCAAAAGCTCAAGCTGACAAACAAGGAAAGGGCCAACGTCAGCCCTACATGCCGATGAACAAACATTAGCAACGCTGCACCATCTGAGAATACATGATGAACAATGGAAGAGAGAGAAGGCGGGATGAGGAATGTAGAGGAGGTAACTAACGGCAACCAGAAGAGGAAAAGACGAGAGCTGTGGCCCAGAGAGATTAAAACACACAGCACTTCCGCTTTCTCTGAGTCTCAGGTGGCTCTAGGGCAGCTAGGATAGCTTCATCAAAAACATTCTTCAGTCCTCGCTACAACGACAGAAGAGGACAGAAAACAGTGGTTAGTAACCAGGGCAACGGGATGGATGAGAGGATTAGAGGAACATGGCAGAGTGAGGAGGGAAGTGAATGAAAACAGAGGGAGGAAAGCTGCTGGGTCAGATGGAGCAGAGATGGAGGATCACATGCAGCTGGGTGAGGGCTGAGATTAGCAACAGGACACAGGAAGTGACATTAGCAGCCATGTAAGCATTATGTCAAATAGAGGAGGAAGGAAGGAGCGGAGCACCGAAACCGAGGCTACGCCTTGGTTTCATCAACACTATTGTTCTCTGGCCATGTGAGGTCATGTGTGTTCCCTTCCTTCTGGAGTCCTGCAGTCCGGCCGGGACTGGGACAGCTCTCTGGACCTGCTGACTGTCCAACAAGGACACACCTTATGGTCTGTCCACTCTGCTGTACAGATCTCTTCTAGAATAAACCAGTATTTCTGCCTCCCTGTTAGTGAGATGTGATGACAGGAGAAACTAAGCAGAAGATGATAAAAGCAAAGATGTATTCAGAGGAGTCTCTGCTTTTCTCACACCAAACAACCAAATTTAACTCTGGGTGTTTTAACGCCTGATAGTCCAATGGACTCTGTGGACCGGGGACAAAAGTTGAAACATTTGTTACATTTTCAGCTGATGTGGTTCTTTCACACCGCACTCTATTAAACCATCCAAAGACATTACTAGAACTACTAAAGGAAAATCTTCCTTCTTCACAACATGTAAGTAAAAATGGAGTGGCATCAGATTCTAGCTGTTGTACAATTTCTCTTTTGTCTTTGGTAAAAGTCTTGAAGCCATTTCTCCCACTAGGACTGGGTATACATGTTGGCGTTGGCTGTATTTACCCAAAATGACTTGTGCCGTAGTCAGCTTCCAGCTTTTGGAGGGGTCACTGGCATGCTTGGCGTTCACATATGCATTCAAACCAGAGTTCAGTGAATATTCTATCAGATGTATAATCTATTGATTTTGATCGCGTGTCTATCACAATATACTAGGATTTAATGTCCAGCCCTACTTAGTGAGGTCAGCATTTGACCTTTGTAGCCTGGCATGCAGAATAAACCCATCCACTACAGCATGCAGCAGGCAGGGTGTGGGAGTGAACATGTTCCTCTTTCCTCCACTTTCTTTCTTCTTGCCTTTGATATTTCAGCTCAGCCAATCTAGCAGTGTGTGACGGTACATTAAGTGTGTTTCTGTGTAAAGGTTACCTGTGTGAGGGCTGAGCACTCCACATATTTAACTGCCTTGAGGTCTCTTGCCAGCTTCTCTGCCGTCTCTGGGGTGATGGGCTTCTGCTTGTTCTTGGCCAGCTTCTCTATAGTGGACGGGTCGTCCCTCAAGTCGATCTGCGTCCCGACTAGAAGGAAGGGCGTCTTTGGACAGTGGTGGGTAATCTCAGGAACCCACTGTGGAAACACAAGAGGCTAGGATCTATAGCAAGGCAATGCTGACTTACTGACTGACACAAAGTGTTCATATTGTATTCGTTGCTAAAAGGTGTCCAAAACATTATCTACTGTTTCTGACAGACGAGTGGGAACAACTCCACCCATTCAACAATGGAAACCCCTTCCATACTGGCATTTGGTCCCAGTAAGAGTTTCCACTGCATCAGGGTGGGCAATACAGACTTAAAAGTCTTATCACAATACTAAGTACAGTGATGATATGAATGACTTATTATTTCTTTTTTAGGTAGCTTTGGGTATGGCTGTGACTGAATTTGTAATACTTTTCTTTAGGACACCAGTCACATAAAGAAGGGTGATTTATAACACTAAACTGCACACAGCATTAATCTGGGTTTTTTTTTTCCAAATTTGTTATTTATTGATACTTTAATTGAAAAAAAAAAAGTAAAACTAACAATTCCAACAATAGAGACAGTTTTGGGGGATTTAAGTAATAATTAAAATTTACCGTGACAATGATTAATCAAAATTCTTAAACTAAGAAATTCAACACAATAAATGATAAACAATATGATAAATGCCCACACCTGCCATTGCATGTTGATTTATTTTTCTTACTACTAAGAAGCTTTGATGGAAAATAGGAACAAGTAATAACACTCACATTTCACCAATAATTCAATTTGACTTTTATATTACACTTCATTTCCACTGGGTCTGCCTCTGATCCATGTTTGGGCCGTTTGACTCTGATGACATATGACAGCGACCAAACCCAATTAATCACAAGCAGCCTCTGGCAGATATTAATTGGAGATATCTGACCAAAGTTTTGTACAGAGAATATGGATGCTAAATGTAAATTCTTGGTCATCAAAGATGTTATGAAACATCCCCAAAATGCTTATGAATCGTCTCATATTAAATATCAACCCATAGTAGATACTTCTTTGTCAACACTACAAACGTGGGTGCACCGACTGCAGTGTCCTGGATGATCACTGATCTTTAAAAACCCTAATTTGCTGATTCTGATTCTAGTCTATCACTTTTTTTGCCTGAAAAGTTGCTAAATATAGCAACAAAATTGATGAGAGTACAGCTGGGAATTTATTGCAAATATTATGTGTGTACAATTTTACGAAAGAACATGAAGTCTATTTATCTTTTTATATACGTTTACATATAAAAATAGTCAGTTACCTTTTCTTTGACATTTTCAAAGGAGGAAGGGGACACGACTGAAAAACAGACGAGGAAGACATCTGTCTGGGGATAACTCAAAGGACGTAACCTGTCGTAGTCTTCTTGACCTGCAGAATCCAAAAAAACACATCCACTCACACTGGTAAGTCTTAAAACTCATCAAACTAGATATTTACACAAGTTTGCATGTGGATTTGTGGATGAGCTTTGAAAAAGCCCCTTTCCATTTTAAGCAGTTTTATTTACTTAGACTGCACATTCAAATGTGATTCCCATTAGGTGGTTTCAAATGTCATTTCACATTAGAAAATGAAACACTGAGGCAAAACCAAAGCCATACCTGCTGTGTCAAACAATCCCAAGGTATAGGGTTCCCCACCGATCATTACAGTTACAGCATAGTTGTCAAACACCTGGAACACACAAAACAAATCCTTGTTAGGCTCAATAAGACATTCAATTTGATATGCTTTTGCTGACACTGTAAATAGAAGCTAAATATAAATATATACATATATCTGTTTGCACTTTTATATCACAATGAATGTGGATCCCAATTAGATCTTTCTAAACCCACCTCAATAAAATACATTACTGTTCTGGCACCAAAAAGGTTCAGAAAACGACTTTGAAAAAGTGAACAGTAACACAGCGATTCCAGTGTCGCCTTGTGTTTCTGTTGGCATACATACCGTAGGTACATATTCGGAGGGGAATTTGTTTGTAGTGTAGGAGATGAGCAGGCAGGTTTTACCCACAGCACCGTCACCGACTACAACACACTTGATGGTCTGCATAGCTGTGGTTTACAGTCTATTCTACTCATTCAAGACCTGCAGAGAAACACAGAAAGGAAATCAGAAATCTTTAGATTACTATGGATAAAAATTATTATTTTTTTGGAACTCAGAAATTTAACAATTCCAAAAGATACAAACTTCAACTTACGTTGACCTCTCAAGTATCACTTTGTATCTCCATTTGAATTGAATATACATTTAAAATTAAAAATTACTTAAACATCCAGCAATTCAATACCTTTTAATCCATTTAGAATTCTATTTAAAATTAAAGCACAGTGATTAACAAATTCACATTTGGAAGAAATACAAGGAGTAAGGCTTCAAACTCAGACCTGGTACACATGTAGCCGGTTTCAGTGTTTCCCCCAGGAACTTGGCCTTAGAGGGTGTAGGGGTTGTTTGTAGGAGTACAGATTGATCAGCCAATTTCCTTCATTTTGGATGATTGATAAATTGGTCAATGCTTACAAGTGAAACTGATCTTATCTACTGATCTTTTATACCACCACAAGGCTCTGAGAGAGGGTTATGTTTCACAATGGTCAGCCTACTGTTGCCAACTTTGCAACTTTTTTGCTATATCTAGTGCAGAAACAAGCAGGCCAAACTCCGTCAGGCTTTGGTCATTAGAAAACTGCAATCGGTGCACCCCGACTTTCTTTTACAAACACCAATAATAACAGTTACTCCTCCTGCTACTTGCATGAGAACAAGCTGCTTCCATTAAAACAAAACTTTTAACCCTCCAGCCAACGACTGCTGGCAAGAGTTTTTATTGACTCTGTGCCTTTGGTGGGGTCGCACTAACCTTGTTTGCTCTTTTACAAGGTTTTTTTGTATGGCTTCATAAAGTGATGGACTGACTGCTTCCCCGCTGTCCAATCGTGACATTTACTGTGTTCCTTCTGAGCGCTGCGCTAAAATCGCGAGAGCGTTCAAAACGCAGATATCCTTGCCTTATGACTGTCTTTCTTTGAAACGCCAAAACGCAAAAAAAAAATTTTTGTTTCCCCACACGTCTTCTCCATAGCACAATACAGAACTGGATTGCTTCATAAGTGCAAAACATACAAAGAAGAGTAAAAAGAGCAGCTTTTACTTCTGAACTAACATTCAATAAATATCAGATAATGGAAACTGTTTTACTCCAACTGTTGTAACAGCTAGCAACAAAAACAGAAAGAAAAAAAAAAAGAAATCCCTGCTCATATTTTGAGTCACTTCAGAGATGCTGAAACCTAACTACAGGTCTGGCATCTGCGCCAATGTCTCAATGCAGCGACTGTGAAACAGCAAGATGGAAGCCAACTAAGCCTTATATAATCACTCGGTTTAAGGATCATTCGGTAGCGAGCCACAGAATCTCTGTTTCTGCTCCACAAATTACAGCATGTCAGCATTAAGCCGCAGCAGAGCTGAGCTCTACTGCAGCACTACATGGGGGCAGGGAGCCACTGAGGGACAGTCCACTTCCAAAATGCCCTCCTTAGAAAGAGACACAGCTGCTAACAACCAACTCTAGATGCTAAACACATTAAAACTGTCTCCTGACTGGGTAAAGCTGTTGTGAAAGCATGTCTGTTGGGCCTAGAACTGGACTGAAGGTTCTCTAGACAAATACTGTTTACGATAAAATGCAATAAACTTTATTGAAATTTAATTAGACATTTCTGACCAATTCTTTGGTTTTGATCAAACTAATAAATGAACTTTAGAGAAACAATAAGAAAAATGACGTGTTGTTTTGGAAGCAGTATGTGAGCAAATGATGTGATAGGGATGCTTTAACCAGGTTTTTTGCTGCCGATGCTCATACCGGTCACTGCCAATCACCTGGATTGGCTGTTAATTTTTCACTATTAGGAATAAATGCTACTATGTCGTCTGGCAAAATGGAAAAATGATCTGGTAATAAATTCACCAGATTAAGACAAAAAAACATGCAAAATACTTGCAGGCACAATACAATAGCTATTCAGTCAAAAGGACAACTGAAAAACCTGCAATCAGTAAAACAATATTAAACAGTAAGGCTCTCTGTACCATAAATTATACATAAATGAAATAAATCTCACAACACTGCCTATGTCAAATAATCTCAAGTAAAAAAAGAAAACATTAACTCAAAGTCAAATGCAGGTTGCATCAAAATAAACAATCCTAACTTACTAATTCAAAACTTCCTGGGAGCATGGCTAAATTGTTTGGTGCTGGCTCTGATTGGTTGTTTCTGACTGAGTGGAGTAATTCTGCAGAACACAGGAAGAGGCAGAGGTGACCGAATTTTTTTCTCCAAAGCTTATCTGTCTCATGTTAGGACAGCCAAAGTTTTAATATACTGCTCAAAAAAATAAAGGGAACATTTCACTTTAATTTTGTGTGTGGCTCCAAATTCAGGCCTCCATTGGTTAATAAATTTGATTATTAACCAATTGATGATTTTTGTGTGATTTTGTTGTCAGCACATTCAACTTTGTACAGAACAAAGTATTCAATGAGAATATTTCATTCATTCAGATCTAGGATGTGTTATTTGAGTGTTCCCTTTATTTTTTTGAGCAGTGTACATATGTAAAAAAAAAATATATATATATATATTCTTTTTTAAATATATATATAAATTATATATATACATACATATATCTTTTTTCTTCTTTTTTTGATTACATGCTGCAGGTTTAAGCAGACGTTCAATGTGAGAGTTCACCGTCTGGTGGAGGTGGAACGTGAGACTGAACATGCCAATATTACGTGGCAGCGGTCCAACAGCGAGAGCAGAACACAGAATCTTTTACCGCTAGCCCTATTATTTCAATAGTTTTTCAGATTAATTGCACACTGGGCCTCTGCAGACTGCGAAGTACGAGATGCAGGTGATCGGTTTCTGTGATCAGCAATAAGAGACAGTGGTCGGCGATCATACTGTTTCACGGAAATTTGCCAATCAATCAGCACGCCTCTATGTGATAGGATAATCAAGGAGAAAGCCATCCTATTTTGATAATCACACAGCAGCCCACAGATGCTGTTATCACCAACACATATCAATACATGAGCAACTTTTCAATGTGACGGGGAAAAAAAAAGTCACATGGTTTTGTCTCATTGATCCATATCGATTTATACTTGGTACTGATAAACTAAGTTCAGCTGTGAGGCTTTGCTTCAATAGATCCTCTGTGATTTCAAGCAAGAATATTAGCAGCTTATTGATAGATTTCTATTCATCTTAGATGAGATTTTCTATTACCTAAAGGTTGCAAGGTGGGTTAATTGTCAGCACTGTTGTCATACATCAGATCCCTGCTGGGGCCAGCTGAGTAGCGTTTCTCCCTGTGCATGGGTTCCCTCCAGACTCCAAAGCCAAAGATGTTCATGTTGGCTTAATTGGTCAAAATACTGCTGGTTTCTATTATATTTAATTGGTGAAAAAAAGGTTTTCATTTTCCAGCTAGGAAAAGAAAGGAGGAAAAAAAAAAAAAAAAAGACATATTCATATCTAATTTTAATCAGGCGAAGCTGCACCAGACAGTACTTTTTATGCTTGCTGTGCCGATACAGTATTCTTACTGGAGGACAGGTTATCCTCCATTCCTGTTGTGTAGTATCAGCACTAATACCAAGCAAAACCAACTAATTTATATTAAAGTAGACAGTAACTGATTTTCTGAAAGTAAAATTTAAATTCAGAATGTCTATGCGTGTAACATAAATTAGAGCAAAACTAAACGTAGAAAATGCTTTAATTCAGAGATAATTTAATCATTTTTGTGCATATAAAAACACTTAAGAAATTTCCATTAGTGAGCAGAATCACCTGATCAGTGGCCATTGTGATCCATTTTCCAATGACCAGGCACTATAAGTCACCATAACACCAGAGGTGTGCCGATTGATTGGCCACCAATCATAATTTCTGTGAAACAGTGACTGATCGGTGATCGCTGTCTCTTGTTGCCGATCACACAAATCGATCAAATGTATCTCCCTTCGCAGCCTGCCTGTGCAGCTTATCTCCTCTTTCCTTCACACTCCACAAGCACGCGGCAACAAATGCTTAGCAATGTAGTGAGGAACTTTAACACTCAGTGTCAATGGGGATGTTTGCATGTTGCGATGAAAAATTACCTCATTGGTGAAGCACGTCAAAATGCATCAACACGAGTCTAATATGACATTTAAAAAACAAGCACTTGACAGAGTTTGGCTACATCGACGCTCACTGCAGGAACAAAAAAGTCATCCGGATCAGAGTGTTGATCAGACAACAGGTAAAGCAGCGCAAAACTACCAACATTCACCCAGAAGAGCATGATGGTCAGAAAGCAAAACAAATAACCCGAAAATTATTTAAAATTATAAGAGCCAGCGGTGTAAGACGCTGGTTCTGCTCTCGCTCTTGGACCGTCGCTACGCGCTACTGGTAGTAGATAATAATAATAATAATAATAATAATAATATAATATTTCACAGACGTAGTGCCGTTCAACCTCCACCAGACAGTGAACTCTCTCACCGAACATCTGCTTGAAGCTGCAGCATGCAACTTAAAACAACAAAAACAGGTTTTACATATTAAAATTTTCACTATGTCCATGAGATAATTTATAAACAAACAAAAAATAAATAATCGATCTCCTCTGTCTCATCCAGACAATCTGCAGAACTACTCAGCTCAGTCAGAAACAACCAATCAGAGTCAGCATTAATCAGCTAGCAGTGCTCTCAGAAAGTTTTAATTTAGTAACTCAGGATTGTTTATTTTGATAGGCAGACTTATTTGACTCATGTATAATTTATGGTACAGAGAGAATTAGTGTTAAATATTTTACTGATTGCAGGTTTTTCAGTTGTCCTTTTGACTGAATAGCTGCTATATTGTGCCTGCATGTATTTTGCATGTTCATGTCTAAATTAGGTGAATTTATTACCAGATCATTTGTTAATTTTGCCAGATCACATAGTAGCATTTATACCTAACGCAAAAAATTAACAGCCAATTCAGGTGATTAGCAATGATAGGTGATCAGAATCGGCAGCAAAAAACCTGATCGGAGCAGCCCTACTTACAACATTTTGCCTTTACTGAGTGGCAGAGACTCAATTCACTGGTTTTAGTGTCAATGTGGTATTTCAAATGAAGTCAGAAAAAATACAGGAGCATAAAGGCTTTTTAAAAGAAAACTCCTATCTAAGGAGACTTTCTAGTCATTTATTCAGACTCTTGGTTAGTCTGGCTAAGCAAACCACAGAAACATTTCTATTTTATCCTTACAAAGCTTCAGCCTGTGTTATGGAACATGATGGATTCATAAATGTTGGCAGCCTTTAGAAAATCTCCGAGTTGAGCTAAGCTTCTACATTCTCTGTGGAAAACAATCAGACTGGTGTTGAATGGGTAACCACACTGATATTTCATATATTCTAAAGCCAGTTAAGAATGTGAACTCTAAATAATCTGTTTATATTTCAAACATAAAGAAAGTCTATTTCACAACAGTGTAACGATGCCTGTGCTGATATATTTGTTGGCTAATCACATCTGGAAAGCTAGGGGGAAAAACATTTTGAATTCTATTTCATATCTTATTATAATATAGATCATAAAGAGAGACTAACAGTTTACAAAACCAAATCTCAGAATCCGGCTGCAAAACTCTTATATAAAGTACATTTTAAAACACAATGGAGAATTTACTAGTGTTACTCCTTACACTTCAATTTTAAAGTCTACCCCTAAAAAAAAGTTGTACTTCATAAGAAGGGTGAAATAGGATTTGACCCAAACAGTAGCAACTAAACTATCATCACAACTCGGTGCTCAGCAAAAATGGGTTCTCAGTCATCTGGTTTCTAAGAATCTAAACCCACAGTTCTAAAGAATAAATGTGCATTTGGCACCAACTAAACCACCAGCAGCTCTAGGAAAGAAAACTATCATCTACTCTCCATTTTCAAACAGAACCGTTATCTAACGTGTCCTCCATGAAGCGGAGTATTAAGGAAAAATCTCAAAACCCGCCGCACTCTAAATATGTCAAACTGTTCTAAAGCAGGCAAAGCTGATGGCAGTGGCTGACAGAGGGTGGCTGCAGTTGTAAACGCTTTTAGACTTAATCCAAGCATTTGTGTTAGTAGGCCAGTAGGCATTTTTAGGACAGGCCTGTTAAACAGCGCGAAGGTTCATTCTGATATAGCAGTATTTCCCCAGTAGATAAGACTGAGAAAGAAAACCTGCCATAATATAAAAACATGTCTGAGATTATAATAAAAATACAAAAAGCATCGTGTCGTAATTTGCACTTAAAAAGCAACACGTTTTCAATTTTGTTCAATCAAAAACCAGACTGATGAACTAAACATACGCAGTTTACATCGACTGCAAACGTAGCATTCAAAATTGCGCTTCCTTTCTTATTCTAAATGGACCAGCATCAACTCCGAGAGGTTATATACGCCAACATCAGAATTTTAACATCTGGCCTTAAGTTCCAACGATAAAAGAACCGATAGCTGGCTGCTGCTGGCCTCAGCTGTTGCACTTCGACCACATCCCGGCCTCTGTGGCCTATTTCCTGCCGGTTCTTTAAATCGCCATCTCGCGATGTATTTTCATATGAACAACAAGGAATCGTTGGTAACTTTCGGTTATCTAAATGTTAGCCGTTTTGAATGTTGGACCGTATATTATTTAAATATAAACATACAACTAAGGTTTGTTTTACCTCTGTAAGCGTCTAACCCCTAGCTAACAACTAGAGAAGTATTGCTTAATTTCAAGCAATACGTTTATAGCCTAAATGACAATACGTTATGCAGTAAATAGCTTTGAGTAACGAAAAGGGTGAATTTACTTTCCGGTCTAATAATGCAGTCTGCTTACTTGCTTTACTAGCTGAATGCCGTCCTCCCGATAGCTTGTGGGCTAACGGGAGTGCAGCTAAATCTAGCGGATGCTGTTTCTGAATTGGAATAATTAGCAGCTATATCCCCGTTTTAAGTAGCACCACATGCTACATAACGCTGATACACTAAAAAGATAACAAAAAAAAAATATTAAGAACATACCTTAAACACTATATGTGGGTATTTATAATTTTCCGTACCGTATTCTCTATTTGGGTCTCAACACCGGGCGTTGGCAGCTCCACACTAAGGGCTTCCCAGTCAGCAAAGCAGGGACACGTCGAATACGTACTGACGTTTTACGTCATTCCGTTCATTCATTTGAATAACAGACAGCAAGGACAAACTTTTCCCAACAAATGGGCCTGGGATGTGCCCGAAGCAGTGAGTGAATGTAAAATTAATGAAAAAATATATAGACACAGATAAATATATTTATTGTTTTTGTATATTTATATTACTATTTGGTTATTAAACGATTAACCATATCCCGAATTGCTTTAATTTTTATTACCATGTACACACCTATATTGAACAAAAAATTATTGCTCTCATTCTGTATTTTATTCATTTGACTTAAATGAGATGGTTGCAATCATCTCGTTTGCCTCTAGATGGCAGTGCAGCTCAATGACCTATGTGTTAGGAATCGGATGTACAAATCTAGGAAAAACAAAATTTTATTTTCGAAATGGGACCATGTGGTTGAGAGAAACAATTACAATATTCATGCCATACAAACAAAACACAGAAACAATAAAAAAGGGAAAACATAATTCTAGAAAAGTCTAGAACTGTCAGAATCTCCTCTTCTAGTTGGACACGCTCTGCAGCAGTGTAATGTTGTCTCCTTTCAGCATAATCCTCCCTGGAAGACAAGGCAACATATAAGGATTTAGAAAAGCGACACGGAGACGGATCAGATGCAAATTAGAAAACAGATAAAAAAAACTCTGTATGTATGTATGTATGTATTGTATGTATAAAAATAAACTCTGTTTATACATACAATAATCGATATGAAGAGCAGACATAGCCAAACGCTGCTACAGCCCAGATGTGCTAAGGAATGCTAAAGCAAATCTTCTGTCTGAAGCTCAGACTTTATAATGTAGTCTCTATCCCCATTTTAAATGTTGAATATTTTAGCAATATTCTGACTGATGCGTCTTTAAGACTATCACTGATAATTGTCATTTACAGTTCTATATTATCATTTACTTACTTATTTTTCATTTCTGTTGTAAGCTGTCCTGGGATAAACAAATCTCCCCACCCCATTCGGGGATCAATAAAATGTTATCTTATGTGAATGAAAGTGGAAAAGACAGCGGTTCAAAAGCAGGAAGAGGATTATAGAACAGGGCATTCTGGGTAAATACAACTAAAACAAAGATGAGCCTAACACTAGCAGGAGAAATAACTTGTGTTCTTTTATCTAAAACAAGAGTGAAATCCTACAACCGCCAAAATCCAACGCCACCCCATTTTGTTTTTCCATTTTGTGAAGAAGGAAGTTGTGCTCAGTGTCTTCTTCAGAGGTTTCGTGTCATTTCCTTCTGTGGTTCTTGGTGCAGCGAGAATTTGGTTTTTCAAATAGTTTGGTTGGCTTGACTGAGTGAAGTGTAAAAGAACCACAGCAGCTGAAAATGTAACAAATGTTGCCATTTTTGTTTCCAATCAAACCAAATCTTCCAGACTATCAGGTGTGAAAACACACCAAAAGAGAAAAATTCAAGTGGTAGGAATATTTTGCAAGACGCTGTAGATCTTGCCCTGCCCCCACGACCCGACCCCGGATTAACGGCAGAAAATGGATGGATGGGTGTAGATCTGTAATAGAACTCCTCTTTTCCCTAATATGAATCAATGATTTAAAAGCAGTGAAAGGGTAATCCATCACTACAAGGCTGACCCAGGTTAGGCTCTTTAAGTCATATTACCCAGTGGCTTTCTGTTCTTGGTCTTCATGTGGATTTCCTCAGCATCATCCAGAACCAGGTTCATGTACTCATCAAAGCCCTGAAATCAAAACAGGGACAAAGTTTACCAGGGATTTAGCATTGCATAAAAACTATAATAACCTGTTCTAACCAGTTATTATTAACACTGTCTTTTAACAGGGTTCCAGGAATTGTGAAACTAACATCTAAACTAGTAGTTAATTTTTTACTATGTTTGGTTATTACTGGTTAAAACTTCTAAAAACATTTTACAAGCTGAATATTTTTGATAGAAATATTGAGGAACTTACAATAATGCATCCCTCTATCCGCATGTTGACCTGCTCATACAGCCACACCTGGATTCTGGAGCGCTGGGAATTAGAGAGAAAACCAAATCAGGCTCTCTCAATCTAGACTTTAATCGACTTGGGATTAGAAGAGAAAGTGGGAACTTACATTCTGCAGGTATCTGAAAATGAGGTTCTGAAACATCAAGTCAAGGTAAGCAGACAGACATGTATACTATTTTTTAAATTCACACTGAAAGAAAACTAGTTTTGTTGGTTCCAGTAGATAAAGCTGCTGTCACACGGTTGTTTTACACCCTGCAACATGTTCCAGTTTCATCCAGGTTTCACATGAGATGGCACGTTACTATGAGTACAGCAGGCCATAAATCTAATTCATTATGGGCCGTCAAATATTTACTTTAAACACTGTCAAACCCCCACACCCCAAACCAAACATTTAATTAACCTTTAAAAGAACTGCTCAACTTTACAGTTATTGCTTACTGCCATGGAATCAAACAGGGACAAAAAATAGACATATTGAGGCTTTTTTTAAAAGTCTGGATGTTTGATGACTTTTATAATCAGAATTTATGAAGCTTATTTAAACTAATTGGCTACAATTGGAATAGTCTTTTCAACTAACATCAGGGGTGTCCAAACTTTTTGGGACAAAATTGTTGAGTCACAAGTTCTCACGATTTAAAAAAACAACAAAAAACAAAAAAAAATACTGTATTGTAAATAATCTGTTGTCTTATTAACGTTGAATGCACATTTTGCACTTGAATCGATTCCTGCTAAGTTATGACTTTTATGAGATACTTGAAATTGATGCTAACTTTAACGCGGCAAAGTCTTTTCCGCTGCTAGGTTGTAAATTTGTCATTCAGTACCAGCTAGAAACAAACTTAGAAACGTTGTACATGCCCGCAATAGTCACTCCGAGCAGATTTTAAAAATGTACCAAAATACAAATTTATTAGCTAGCAACGACTTAGCTAAAAATTAGCCTAGCTGCTAAGTCATCTTAGCACCTCATTAAACGGTGTACCGTCGGTATGTTCAAAAGGATACAATGGGCTGCACCATAACCTTCTGGACCTTCTGTCCTTGTCCTCTGTACGCCATTTCTCCAACAAAAACACCAACGAGATGAAAGCGTTAAAAAACAGCACCCTTTCTGGCTTCAGAGCGCATTAACGTTCCACTCACGTTGCAAATCTGCTACAATGGCGCGTTTGCTTCCGCCTTCCGCGCCTGTACGAACGGCTAGTGAAGCGAAACAGCGCCTCCAGAGAAGGGAGGTCATAAATATAGAAACTTTCTGATCATGTTTGGGAAGATAGTGGCTTGAAATAATGTACAATAAACAAACAACAAAATCCATTACAATTTATTTATTTAGCCAGGTGAAATATAAGTGAAGTTCCTTTACAAATCCTTTGTGAGCTCTTTCTTAAAATATTTTCTATTTCTGAGTAGTATACAGAGCATCTGGAATTTATTCACAGCTTTTCACTTTTTTCACATATTTGTTATGTTAAAGCCTTATTTGAAATTGTATTAAATTAATCTCTTTCCTCAAAATTCTACACATCAGTTATGACAATATGGAAAAAAGATCTTGAGTTTTTTTTTGTTTGTTTTTATTTGCATAAATAGAAACCCAAGAAATTGCTTAACTGTCTCATGACCATGGGTGAAAGTCGTTTTAAATTCTTGGGGGTACTATGACAAAAAAAAATAATAAATAAAGGTAGCGAGCATTTTACTTACGCACACACACACACACACACACCTACTAAGGCATGCTACTCTGTGTTACTCACATTGTGGAGATCCCTTCACACGTCTACATTCCGGAATAGCACCTGACCCAAACTCTTGTCCGAGTTGTTTTTGAAATCTTCCTTTGAAATACAATCATGAAGCCCTTTTATCCCCAAGGCTCCTGAATGAAGCAAGCCAAGAACTTATGGGTTCTGGGTTTCTTATGTTTGGTAGAATAGTCACAGCATTAAATTGTCTGCGAAAATTAATAAAAAATAAATATAATAAGTCACAGACTGTTTCTAGCACTGTGCAATGATTAATACATGAATAATTCTAATGAATTAATAGTAATTAAAAATAATAGTGGATAAAAGGCTTCAGAACATTTATACCACAGCAGGTATGGAAAACCACAAAAGCAAAAATTAAATCATATACAAATCTATTAATCTCTCCATGTTAAATAAATAAAAAGTATAATGTTTTATTTAAATATTTATGTCAGCTTGAGTCATGCAGAGCTGAGCTGATCATTTCCATAGCAACAATCAGAAGCAAGACGTTACTCCAGAAGTCCAGTGAGCTCACTGATGAGGTCAAAGATGTACATCACAGTAGATCAAAGAAGTTCTAATGCTTGAATGCTGGAATCTCTAAGCATCAGTCAGGATCCAGACATTTCTTGGAGATTAAGATTTGTATAAAGCAACAATGTTCAGTTTTGCAACGGCGATTGTTCCCCTGATATTCCCGGTTGGTTGGGGCATTGGATATGCCGTGACCACCGGAATGAAGAAAGTGTGCGATCGTTTCTTTCCTGGGAAGGATGGCAACAAAGAAAACGATCAGGCTGTGAAGAAGACAATCTGTTTTGGAAAGGAATTCCATCCACTTCCAAAAAACAAACCGACACGGCTGGGATGGTTTGTCCTGAAAACGCTTTGGATGTTGGGACCTTGGACTCCATCTCGTCCTCTGTACGAAACAATACAGAGGATGACTGTACTGTCTCTGGACAAACCGACCCGGCTGGGGAAGTTTGTTCGGAGACGATGGTACACCATGGGGGTGAGACTACAGTCGCAGAAAAATCTGACCTGGCTGGGGTAGATTTGTCTGCAGCTGATCTCGCAGCCAAAGCTCTGGGTGAGGAGACAGCCAAAGCTTTGGTTTCCCTGGTCCCATCCCTACAGAAGAGTCCTCTGAAGGGGACTTTCACAGGGACCTTTGAAATACAAAGTTCCCCGGATGGGAAACTTTGTATTTCAGATAACAATAGAGCTGCTCCTTTGCCCAGAAAAACACCTCTAAATTTAAAGATTTCTGTTGGTGTCGAGGTTTCCTGTTCTCCTGAAGATAATTCAGCAGCTAACGTTGGCTCGGATCTGCCAGTTGTAGGGAGGACATCTGCAGGACCCGGACAAGCTGAGGAGAACTTTTTCAAGTTCTCCAGTGAGCTCCAGAACAGCTGGGTGAACGCTGCTTTCCAGAGCATCCTGAACCTGAGTGTCACCAAGCGGTGTCTCGCTCAGGAAAGGATTTTTCTGGAGGCATCGTCCATCCCCTGCTGTGGGAGTCTCTTACTCTCAGCTGTCCGTCAGCCCGGCAAACATTTTAGTCAGAAAGACCTTTCCCCTGTTCTGATGGAGCTGAGGGAGAAGAAGCTGCCATCAGGTGTGGGAAAGGATTACGACATAAAAAGTTTGCTGGAGTCTGTGTTGGTCTGGCTGGATTCGTTTGGCGGCGACACAGAGAGAGAGTTATACGACAACGACTCCTGCTCTAACTGTGGAGCCACTACCCTCAGGCTCCTGAACAATGGCGCCCTGATTGCCCTTCCACCAGTATTATTTTCAACCAGTATATCTATACTGCTTGAATACTGGTTGGATTTGGCATGCAAACGCCGTTGTTCAGGCTGCGGGTCACCCTGGCAGAAAAAACACTGTCTGGCCGATAACAAGGTGCTGGTGTTTTTTCTGCACAGGTTTACCAGGAAGTACCAAACAAAAGCCACTCAGACCATAGAGGTGCCTGCAGAATGTGGGACGGAGACGTACCACCTGTCCTCCGTCATCTGTGGGGATCCAAAGCTGACAGAGTTCTATTGTTATTTAATGAAGGGAGAACGAACCGTAAAGGCAGACAATAAGCATGACATGTCTAACAACGGTCTGATTTATATATATGAGAAGAACTGATCAGACACCAGAGGTTAGTTTCTCCAGCCCCTCCTCTGGAAGATGGCAAAGGGCCCTTTGGAGAGGAGTGTTAAGGAAGATTTTTATGAATTAATTAATTTTGGAAAAAGTTTGGCTCTCTCTCTTCCTTTATGATCCCGGGCCCTCTCGCGACGGCCACGTGTAGTCACTCAGAAGAAAACAGCAATGCGTGTTGACGTCACAGAATTGCAGTTCAATCCAATAGAAAACGCATAAAATTACAACAGAAACTGCAGAAAAACAGACATACATTCGTTTACCTGACATAAATGGAAAGAAGAAAGAAAGAAAGAAAGAAAGAAAGAAAGAAAGAAAGAAAGAAAGAAAGAAAGAAAGAAAGAAAGAAAGAAAGAAAGAAAGAAAGAAAGAAAGAAAGAAAGAAAAGCAAAGACGTCCAAAGACATCTTTGGAGAATTGCAAGAGCAAATCTGATCTGTTACTCTGTATTAGAAAGTTTTATCTTCTTTTCTTTAATTTATGCAAATAAGGCGTATCTTTGCTCATCCAATCCAGGAGCCATCTCTGACCCTTTGTCTGAAGCCAGGAACCCCTGCTGTGTTTACGGCTTTTCATAGATGAGTGTGAAAAGCTAGAACTTCTACTGTATTGTTTTCCCACAGACAAAAGGCAGTTCAAACGATCCTAGCAAACCATCTGCTGTAACTACAGGTAACATAAAGGTCAAAAAGCCAGAATACGTTACTGATTTTAAAACTACAATTAGGCCATTTGAATCAAGACATGTTAGGTTTTAAAACTAGCTTATTTTAAATTTATTTTCTCAACAGGAGCTAAAAATATTAACATCGGAAGAAGAAAAACATCCTAGAAGACCTAATTAGTAACCATTTTGAGGCTGGAGAAATGTGACTGGGACCAAACATGTCTGATTTAAATTTAAGGGGCAAAAGGTAAAATGATTTGACAGGTTTCCTGTTTGCAGGTTTCTCTCCGAGCACTCCGGCTTCCTGCCACAGTTTGAAATCTCCACTGAAATGATCCAGTAGGCATAGGTGGACCCGTGGAAGCGTCCACCTATATATATATATATATAAAAAAAAAAAAAAATTCCCTTCTCACCCTCCG
The DNA here is from genome assembly GCF_051168715.1 of Poecilia mexicana. Taxonomy (NCBI): domain Eukaryota; kingdom Metazoa; phylum Chordata; class Actinopteri; order Cyprinodontiformes; family Poeciliidae; genus Poecilia; species Poecilia mexicana. The sequence goes on from NW_028263374.1 coordinate 1,930,596, forward strand.
CGGGTGGTCTCTTTCATCCTCTGAGCTCGGGTCCTCTACCAGAGGCCTGGGAGCTTGAGGGTTCTGCGCAGTATCTTGGCTGTGCCTAGAACTGCACATTTCTGGACTGAGATGTCTGATGTTGTTCCTGGGATCTGTTTGAGCCACTGCTCCAGTTTGGGGGTGACTGCCCCGAGGGCCCCTATGACCACAGGCACCACTGTGGTCTTCACCTTCCAGGCCTTCTCCAGTTCCTCTCTGAGGCCCTGGTATTTCTCCAGTTTCTCATGCTCCTTTTTCCTGATGTTGTGGTCACTTGGTATTGCTACATCCACCACAACGGCTTTCCTCTGTTCTTTATCCACCACCACAATGTCCGGTTGGTTCGCCATTACCATCTTGTCTGTTTGGATCTGGAAGTCTTAGCTCGGTCATTCTCCACCACCTTTGGGGGTGTTCCCCACTTTGACCTCGGGGCTTCCAGTCCATATTCGGCACAGATGTTCCTGTACACTATGCCCGCCACTTGGTTATGTCGTTCCATGTATGCTTTCCCTGCCAGCATCTTGCACCCTGCTGTTATGTGCTGGACTGTCTCAGAGGCCTCCTTGCACAACCTACACCTTGGGTCTTGTCTGGTGTGGTAGATCTGAGCCTCTATTGCTCTGGTGTTTAGTGCCTGTTCCTGGGCGGCCAGGATGAGGGCCTCTGTGCTGTCCTTGAGTCCAGCTTTCTCCAGCCATTGGTAGGATTTCCTGATATCAGCCACATCAGTTATTTGTCGGTGGTACATCCCATGTAGGGGCTTGTCTTCCCATGATGGTTCCTCCAGCACCTCGTCCTCTGTTCCCCATTGTCTGAGACATTCGCTGAGCACATCGTCCATTGAGGCTTTGTCCTTGATGTATTTATGGATCTTGGATGTTTCATCCTGGACAGTGGCTCTCACACTCACTAGTCCTCTGCCTCCTTCCTTACGGCTTGTGTACAGTCTCAGGGTGCTGGATTTGGGGTGGAACCCTCCATGCATGGTTAGCAGCTTCCGAGTCTTAACGTCCGTGGCCTTTATCTCTTCCATTGGCCAGCTAATTATTCCGGCAGGGTATCTGATTACTGGTAAGGCATAGCTGTTTATTGCACGGATCTTGTTCTTGCCATTGAGCTGGCTTCTCAGGACTTGCCTTATTCGTTGGAGGTATTTGGCTGTGGCTCCTTTCCTTGTGACCTCATCGAGGTTGCCATTTGCTTGTGGTATTCCCAGGTACTTGTAGCTGTGCTCTATGTCTGCTATTGTTCCCTCTGGGAGTGAGACCCCTTCTGTGTGGATGACCTTCCCTCTATATATATATATATATATATATATATATATATATATATATATATATATATATATATATATATATATATATATATATATATATATATATATATATATATATATACTGCATCCCAGTTTTCCATTTCTAGCATATAGCCATTCATTTCTGATTTTAAACTGGTTATATTGTTCCTGTGTCCAGGCAGAAGGATGAGTAGGCCTAGCATCATGACCTGTTTGTTCTGAAGCGGCTTCCACTTCATCTTCGTGATGTAGCGTCTCCTCACCCTGACTCTCAGATTGCTCAAAATCTTCATCAGCTGTTTTTTTTAATTTTATCGGGTATCTTCTCAGCTCCGGTCTCCCTGTCTTTTCTTTTGAATAAGGACGTTATTTTTCTCTGCATGCTGGTCAAGTTTCGATTTCGTTTGAAATTTTTAACAATTTAGTTGTTCTCGCGGTTTTTATGTAAAGGTTTGTAGATGGTAAATGATTTATTGTTCGTCCTGTCCCAAAGCAAGCGGAGGTTTTTAGTATTTTTGCACCACTTTTGCAAAATGACCCAGTCTATTTAATCGAACGCACCTTGGCAACCACTGTGTTTTGGAGATAAACAGGCAAGCACTCTCATGTTAAATTAAATGAAATCTCCGGTCATAGCGGTGTTCTCAAGCTGCAATGTGTTGTTGAAATTGAACCTAATTACATGAAATACAATTAGTTCATCTCTCTTTGCTTTTACTTTGGATATTTTGTAACAAACAATGTTGTAGCAGAGTACCTTTAAAGGCTGGCAGTTGACGAAAGCTTCAAACTCCGAGGGGGTCAAAAGGTGGAGAATTGAGGGTCTAGCATATCATGAACAGTTCAGAAACAATATGAAGTGAGAAAAAAGCTATTTATTAACTTATTAAGTCATGTTTTAGACCAGTGGTTCTTAACCTGGGTTCGATCGAACCCCAGGGGTTCGGCGGAGCCTCTGCCGCGGAGGTAAAGACACACTGTGTAAAGTTGTTATGACGCCCCACTTTGCCATCACTTGCTGCAAAGGATCACGTTACATTGCTTAGCCAATCAGTGCTGCGGAGGAGCACGTACCCCCGACCTCCCCCCCTCCGCTCAACAGTTTCCAGCAGCACAGGCGATATTTTACTTATTAGAAGGGTTCAGTGAATGCGCATATGAAACTGGTGGGTTTGGAACCTCAAAAAAGGTTAAAAACCACTGTTTTAGACTGGTCATTGTTAGAATAACCAGTCAGTCATGTCTAATCAGCGGACGCACTCACGGCTGCGTGCACCCGCTGATTCTTTACAGCAGACAGCCGCTCCATTTTCTTGAGGGTACTGCGTACCCCCGCTAAATCTTTTGGGGGTACGCAGTACCCCTCCATACCCCCTTACTTTCACCCCTGCTCATGACTGTCATGACATGCTAACAACTCAATTTTCCAGGAAGCTGAGAAGTTAATTCACAATAAGAAGTCCTGAATGACACTATGAGTTGTTGACTAGAACTACCAATCCACCTCATTTGAAACATAAAATTTATTTTTACAACAAACTATGAAGTCTATGAAGTCTAAAAGAGGATTTGTTATTTTCATCTAATCATGTTTTTTTATTTTATATTTTTTGAAGTAACTATCAAAACACTTTGAATATATCAGCAAGACTAGAGAATGGTTCATTGATATTTTATTTTTATAAAGTACCAGGAAAAAATCCACCTTCTTCATTGTAAATTAATATGAAGTTCTTCTTTTGTAAAAGTAATGCCGTGCAAAGAACCGACTGGTAAGAAAATCAAGACAACAGGAGTCAATACAGAAACGCAAGTATCCAACAACACTATTCTTGAGGCAATATTGAGTCTGCAGACAAAAATAACGGGAATGGAGACGATATCAGAGAGCAAAACCGTCAAGCTAGCACTATGATGGCTAACCTAGCAAAGGCGGGGCAACTGAATACGGTTGAGCTAAGGACAGTTACTGTTATAGTGATTCTTGAGAATAGGGACAAAATGGGTTTTAATTTTCCCATATTTTTTTTTATTATTTCTCAACCTTATGTATGCAAATATGACAAATAATGTTTAGAAAATATGAAGATGCTAAGGTACAGGCTCCCAGTTGCGAATTTTTAAAAAAATAAAAAATTTTAATCAACCTGACCCAGAACTTTGTCATCACCATCTGACAAAAATAAATCTAAAATGATTTTTAAAATACCCCATTAGTGATATTTTTACTCAATTTACAGACAAATGCTTCTCAAGAAATAAAATAAATATTATTTAAAACAAAAAACAAGAAAAAGTCCATCTGATGGAGTTGACAGTGCATGACGGAGTTGACACAGAACTGAAGGTGGTGACAAACTAGTGAGTAAAATGAAAAACTTGGTACATGTGAAGTAATGCAATTCATGTAAAATGCATTAAAATGAATTAGTTGCACAATTAAGTGAGATTTGACAACAATTTCACTGAAAGAATCAGAAAAACTCTGACGGAGTTGACATCTGACGGAGTTGACGAAATGCCAAACTACCTCAATTTATATGATGTTATTCTGAAGGAGGCCATATTGTAGCTCATCAGGTCCATGAAATCTTTACATTATACCAAAATTAAGCTTTTATTTCGCAAAATTTCATCAAAGTTTTGTAAATTGTCAGTTATGGAGTTGACACATCATGGTTGTGACAAACAACTTAGGAATAAAACAGAAGAAAAAACTAAAGAATAACTTAAGCTAACCGGAGCTAACTAGCCCTCCTAGCAAAGGAAGAGAAAAGACAACGTCATGGGGTCCTCAGAAGTTCTGGTGCCCCCCAATAATGCCTGATTTTTTTACATTCTTTTCATTTCTGACGGTGTTGACAAAAACTAAGGACAAATTTCAACGGAGTTGGAAAATATCTAAAAAAGTATTTTTATTTCAATTTATCGATACTTTTATAATTATTTATATGACTACTTATACTTAATTGTCATAATATATAATTTTAGTATTTCTTTAATTGTTTTAAACTATAAGAATGTGTTGAGTTCTGCTCCTGGACAAGGGCTTTTACAGGCATCATCCACCGATTACAATGTTTAAAATAAAAAATATTCAGCAAAAAAAAGAAAAATATACATTGTTGTGCTCACATGACCCAGGTTAGTTTAGTTAGATATTTGAAAAAAATATATTTTGTGTATATTTTATTCAAATTTCATGCTTTATCCATAGGACCTGTTTTGTCCCTATTCTCAAGAATCACTATATATATATATATATATAACTATAAAACAGAGAAATAAAAAGTTGGATGGTTTTGTGATGTCTATGTTTGTACATAAAGTAATACGTGAATAGTTTTTTCTACTGCTTTACTTACCTATTACAAGAGCAACTCTCTGATTGCTAAATTCCAATCCTTTAAATCAGCGCATTAATACTCTGGGCTAATGTTCGAGGCTTTAGGTGTTAGTGTTTATGTGTTTTACAAACTCGTGCTTTAATGAGTGCTGGGCTTCTGTACCAGCAGATTTACAGCTAAATTGTCATGTTAAAGAGTTCTATCACTACAATAATAAGCTTTGCAATAACAGAAATAATAATAAAAAAAAACTTTACAAAAGAAAAAAAACTAAATGCCAAAAATATTTCACTGGACCATACAACTATAACCTATATATACAGTATTTCGTCTATATAAATATATATGTATATATATATATATGTTTAAATCTGCAATATTGGCATTGTAATATATGTAGATAGACACTTACAAATTCATTTCAACATTTTATATCCAACTAGACTACTGTAATATGATTTTATTATGCTTAAATAATAATAAAAGTATATTATCTTCTAGATTGTTACTTTTGCACAGTGATCACAGTGAGCAAAAGTGATTACAACCCTTGAATATGTTCACATTGTGTCACAATCTGGATCTCTAAGACATTCAGATGAATTGAAATAATTTAAAAAACTGACTGTAGCAGTTACTCTGACAGTGCGTGTACATCCTAAATTTGGCCTCCAGATGGCGCTCCGTCACATCTTAGACAACAGTTGTTTCGCCGAAATCATAATCAAATTTCGTTATTTCACCAAAAGAAATTGTTACATTTCTCAGAGTCATATTTCAAGACTACGAGAAATAAGTGGAAACCATCCGTTGTCCATATTGCATCTAACATTTTATTTTTTCATTTGATAAGCTGCTAAGTTGCTAAGTTTTTAGTCTCTAAACCAAGACTAAAGGGCCACCTGTTTAGAGCTGCTTTTGAACCACAATAAGTGGAACATTGGCATATCTTGATGTGCATTGAATATTAAAACACAGTGTATGTTGTTGGTTTTCACAACTATTGATGATGTGCTTATGATGGATTTAAAAAAAAAAATCTTTTCACAATGTAAAACACTGTGGTGTTCCTGAAATGAGCTATGCAATAATAATAATAAAAAATAAACTTGATTGATTGAAAAAAAAATACATTCAATTCTAAGAAGTCATCACAACCAAACATCTACCAACCCCAAGAAGAAAGTCTTGTGCTGCCAGAACACATCATGACAACCAACTTGCGTGTCTCCATAGTTGGACAAGACGTTCTCTGTTATATTTATAGACAGTTTTATATAAAACAGCACTGGCAATTTCTCTGTTGTGAACAATATCTCTGTAATATGATGAGCTGAGTCAGGGAGCGCAGCCTTGAGTGTGCAGTTAACAATAGTATTAATAACACACAGCCCAGACTTGCCCCACACAGAAGGGAAAGTGTGATGGAAATTAGCAGCCGAGGAAAGACAAGAGCCCGCAAGTGGGGGGAAAGAAAAGATGCAAGGAGCCTCGATTGCGCAGGCAGAGGTGTCGCCTTTCAGGGCAGGGAACGCCTCAGCCGCGTCTTAAAATGGCCGTGCTGCCACGGCGAGCCGCAGCTTCTCTCGTCAGGCATCGCTGTCAAGTGCCACATGCTTTGTGTCTGTACTGTGAACGTAGGAATGGATGGCCGACTCTCAATGCCACATGCCAGCTGACATTCTCAAGGAAGGCTGAGGGAAGTGAGACTGTGCAGATAACCGGCACTACGGCCGGCTAGAATAGAGAGTTCCCATAGTCGAAATAACACTGACGGAGGCCAGTGTTGTGATGCACAATGCCTCAAGCTGCTGTTGTATTCACATGGAAGACCAGTCACTCATTTTCTCTAATAATAATCTGAGTAAAAATAAAATACAGTTCTCAAGTCATTTTGTTTCAAGTGGAAAAAGCGATCAAAACCAATCTGGAACTAAATGTAATATCCAGGGATTACTGACACACCCAAACAATCATGACATTTCTGGGATACACACTGCAAAAGCACAAAAACTTACCAAACATTCTTGTCTAGTTTCTAGTGTGAATAATTTAGTACAATTGAAATAAGACAAAACTAACTTACAAGTAACTTTTCAGCAAGATATAGGAGCTTGTTTTAAGTCAACAATGCTGAAATATTTATAGAAATGTATTAATTACATTGGCAGATTTTCTTTACTCACAAAGGTGCAAAACGTCTCTTTTTCTATCTTTTTAACTTACTTTGAGGTGGATGTTTTTTGCACTGCAGGCTGTCTGGCAATATGAAGGAGGTTAAAAGAACAAAACACAAGGACGCAGCGGTGACGCGGGGTAAAGCGTGAAACTCATGTACATAGGCCTCAGTTCTCGACCCAGCCTGTTGACCACGTCTTCCCCCTCTCTCACAACCTTCACTTCACTTTTCAGGAAAGGCCAGTAGAGCCAGAAAATCCTTTAAAAACACAACAACACATGTCCTAAACTAGAGAAATTCAAGAACAGATGAGACATGAAGTCACTGACTTTAATATATGTGGGAAGGGTTACGAAGTCATTGCTAAACCTTTTGAAGTTCAGTGAACTACAGTGAGAGTCACTATCTAAAAATGGAGAAAACATAGTAAAAAGCCCCTTGTCATATGTTTCCTTTTGTCCAGAGTGTTGCTGGAAACGTGGACTCTGGCACGGTTTTAATCAAGTGGATCTGATTTTACCCAACAGCTGTAGTATGTATGAGACGTGACAAATCCATCTTCTCTCATTTCCATGCGTGTCCTAGGTAAACCCAGGTTAGGACTAACCTTGGCCTTGGCTAGGACTTTGACTGACTTTGAATGGTTCAGTCAAAGTCCTAACTTCTGTTAAGAATCTGTGGGGGGAAAAGTGATGTCTATTGATGTTCTCCCTGTAATCCAATAGAGTTTAAGTATTTTTGCAGGGCAGAATGGACAAAACGTCGAGTCGCTGAATGCGTGAAGCTGGTGGGAGCATCTTCAGAGGCCTGCTGCTGGAACTCAAAGGGGTAAATCAGAAGGTACGTTACGCTTTTCATATTTCTATTTGTAAAAAAACATTTAAAAACTGTGAATCATTCTCCTGTCTTGTCACAACTATGCACATCTTTCAATTTTGTGTATGATGCACAGTCCCAAACAGAATACTCCAAGGTTTGTAGTTATAAAAGAGACTAAATGTGAAATAATTGGAGGGGTATAAATATTTTTTATTTTTTTTGCCAGGCACTTTGTAAAGTCTGAAAGTGAAACACGCTATAAATAGGAACGGCCCCCACACGCACATACCCAAACAGGATGCCCTGCCACCTATGAATCCATCTTTCCTCGTCTGGTTCGGCCAAAAGGAACTACCCTGGTTAGATCGACCTCCTCTCTACATCACATCCTGTTCCTGTCGGTGGCAATTGTTCTGAGGAGAAAGGAAGGCAGACGGGATGAGGAAAGGGGGTGTGGGGGAGTTATGGTTGGTGTTGGTTCTTTCTTCTCCCTCCATTGCTCACCTGCTTCATTCCCCCCCCACCCGCCCACCTGAGAAGCTTGACCGCTGCAGCCTTGGCAGAGTGTTTTCTTTCTCATTCATTGAGGAACATTCTCTGCAAACCTGGACCATGAGTGCAGCTAATGTGACTGTCAATGTAAGTATAAAAAAACTGAGATGAAGGCAGATTTGCACATTTTAATGATCATTTAAAAAAAATAACGTGGCATCTATTTACAACACAAAATTTAATTGCTAATTCTTCTTGCGTGTATTCTTTAAACAATACATCAGATTTATTTTAACTTCTTCTGTACTTATTGGGTTACAATTCAAATCAGTGCTAACCATAAGAGAGTCACATCTACACTGTAAAACATTTGTAGGTGATTTAACTTAAAAATGAAGGTACACTTCCTGCCATGAAAATGCAAGTAAAGTCAATTAGAAAATTATTTAGCTTTTAACTCAGAAATTAAAGTTAATAAAGGAGCTGCCCTCCTAGTTGAACAAGAATTTATTTCTGCATAATTGTCTCTCACATCACATTTTCACGTTAAAATAAATACTTATTTTAATTTCATAGAATTTAAATTCTGGACTCAACTTGAATGAGCAAAGTAGACGACTATGCATTTTATGAAACATCATTCTGATATCTGCTCAAATATTCATTTTGAACAGACTTTAAATAATATGAGAAAACATTTATTTCAAGTGTTACAAACTGGCAGTTGCATTAAAAAAACATTACAACATGTTACTAACACTCAAGAAGCAAGTCAGTGCACCGGTAACACACTTCCTTCTCACTCCAGACACAAAATCATGCCACTAAGCATCCTGGGAAATAGCTCTCACTCCTACCTCTTTCTTCTTTCAGTATTCAACTCTTGGAGACACAGGACCTTGTAGGTTTGGAAGTTTTAAAAATTGCATTCTGTGTTTCCTTGTGTTGTCTTTGAGTAATATTGAAACTGGTTTGGAGTTCTGAGACACTGAAGTGTAACAAGTATGCAAAAAGAAAAGAAATCAGGAAGAAAGCAAACTCTTTTTCACACCACTGTATGTAATAAATCAATCTGAGATTCATTTTCTGAAATGAGTGATGAAGATGTTGAACTTTTTCACGTTTTTCTAATTTTTGGTACCCTGGCCATTGCCTTCCAACCCCATTCAAATCTTGCTTACAACTCCGTCTGGGCTTTCTATTATTCACTTGGATTCCATCCATCCATCCATTTCTTTACATCCTTGTCCCTAATGGGGTTGAGGGGGGTTCTGGTGCCTATCCCCAGTGAATGTTTCGGGCGAGAGGCGGGGTCACCCTGGACAGGTCACCAGTCTGTCACAGGGCCACTCGGATTCTTCTGTTAGAATTTCAACTGAGCCAATCAGCGAACAGAAGGGGAAGTTGTGAACAATTTTCTGCTCTGTTTTAGAATTGTAGTCTGCATGTAGTTTCATCAATGCAAGCAGAGGAAGTGAGGGAAACTGTGCAGTCCGTGTTGACGAGGTTCCAAATATTGAATTAACGTCAACAGTTCGGCACGTCTCTCTTCGCAGTGGAGGACGGTTGTTTACAGTCCAGGTAATTTCTGCTAAGCTTCATGAAGTCAAATTGGCGCATTATGTACATCACCGTCAAATGGTAATGGGTAAAATTGAAAATCCCAGAGTCCTCCAGGAAGCAATCGTTTCTCAACAGCTGAGAGTCCAGACCTTCTGGACGAAGCGAAGCATAGGACACGGGGCTTGTTTCTGCCAGGCTAGCCAAACCGACAATTCCTCTACAAAGCATCCAGATCATTTTCAGATTACTTTCGCCTACAGTAAACATGTAGCAAAACTGCTTTAAGATTATATTAAGAGAACAGTCCTGATCTGAAATGCACAAGTTTCACCTTGCAAGCACAAAATGCCACAGATTTCCTATCTTTAATATCTTTCTGAGTAATCAGGCAGCGATACTGAGTCAGAACCCACAGTCTCATGGTGGGTTGTTTCAACCTGTATGAGAACTTTCTACCCATTCATGCACACTGTGATACTTGTGGTTTTTGTTTTTTTTCATTTTCCAGTCCATGGTATCACACACAGACATCTCTGCTACCTCTATCAAAAACATAATTACTGACATATTTATTCTCTTCATTCAGTGTGGACAATCGGTGTATTTCTGTGCAGGGTAGAGGGGACTGGTATTGTGTAAGGTGTACAGTTTCAAACACGCCAAATGCAGCAAAGTCCATTGTTTTGTTTTTTTCTCTTTCTTTCTTTTACCTTCTGAGTCCCAAACTGACCAAGATGCGAACTTTCTGGATGTCAGCGATAAAATGATTCATTCTTCTTTAATATATTTCAACCGTTTTCTACTGTAGCTGGAGAAAAACCAGGTTATGGTTTGTGGTAAATGTGTAAATACAAAGTCAAAAAACATCCGTTGTAACCAGGTTAATAATCTTTTTATATTCACAATTTGATTCAGTTTTAGTGTTTGTTTAATTAATTTTTTATACAGTGAGGGAACTTGGTAAAAGTGTGATTGTTTTGTAATATGTATAACAAAAAACAGAAAACCTGAAAGCAGAAAGTCAATATCTCATATTTCCTACTTGTTTGTGTTTTTCTAGCCTGAAATATTTTGACAGTATTAGCAGATTATTTGAAATGTGAGCTTTTGCTGCATGGTAGGTCTAAATCAGATCCACTTTTGATTACCGTACTTTTATTAGAGGTGTGTGCTATTGCATATTTTGGTATCAATTCGATACCAATAAATATGTAATAATTGTAAAACATTTATACCAATACTGATATATATATATTTTAAAGTTGTATATGTCATCAAATTTCTGACCTTTAGGTGCTTTTTTGTTTGTTTTTCCTTTGAATTATTTTGTTGAAACTATGACAAAATTCAGATAAAGTTAATAAGAATCTGCAAAATACTTGATGTGTGTGCATTTTTCCTAAAGGAACAAAGTGCAAAAAATTAGAATTTGGCAGACAGTTAAGAAACTACGATACAAAAAAATAAGACTAAGTTTGAAGATTCCATCTTTCAGATTCTGGAGATCACATAACAACAGCACCTTCAGTCTTGTGTTTAAGGGACATGACTGTTTAAGACTTTGTATTTAAACAAGTACGTTAAAAGCAACAGCACCGCTCTGTTTATGTCAGGTATCGACATCTGCCAGCAGGTTATCAGACTGGTCCCACAGACACAGGAGAGCAAGAGAGAGAGGGAGGAAAGAAAGCGTGTTTCCAACTTTTTCACACTTGCTCTGTTAAACAATTCATTCATCGGCCACTGTCTCGGACCTGCTCGTGCGGCGCCTTATCTTGTTTGAACAGCACCGTCAAGATGCACAATGCATTTATTTTCCCTCCAATTAACACGGTGAATAATACGCGGCAACGATAAGGGACTTTTGTTTCAGATGGTGTTTATGAAACCGGGGAAATGTGGAGGCATTTTTCATTGTGAGCTTGTTTGGCTGCAACACAGGGGACCTGATGAACATGATGGCCAAAGCTGCTCCAGAGGTAGCAGGGGTCAGCGAACAGAGCCAGTGTGAGATTAGGAAGAGATGGTGGTGGGGGGTGGATGTGTCAGACACTCATCAAGAGATAAGCCTCAGATCTGAATCAGCTGCTGGAATCTTTCATGAATGTGTCACTTTGAGACCTCTGCAAAACTTGTTTGGAAAAATTAAAAGACAGGCAGGATCTTAAAGCCTTCTGCAGATACTGGACCCATAGAATAAAAAGAAAAGCTGCAACATGTTTGTTCCACATAATCAAAACAGTTGAGAGTTCACTGAATAACTAGTAATAATAGGTTCATAAGGCAGAAATAAGTCACATTTGTTTGTATAATAACTAACATAAGAACATCATCCAGTCATCAGCTAAAAAACAATCAATAAACATGGCATTTTGTCAAACGTCATCATCAAAATCAAGAAACTACACATCAAGTATGTTTGTCAATGTTCCACATAATGCTAATCAAAGGCAGCTCTGAACATCTGGGTTTTAGCCTTGATTTAAAGCAGGGGTCCCCAAACTACGGCCCGCGGGCCGGATCCGGCCCGCCACGTCATTTGGTCCGGCCCCCTGAACAATGCCGGATCCGGCCCGCCTCCTCATACCAGAGAGCATTCAGTGTTTTTTTTCATATATTGTATTTTCCGGTTTATATGTGGATTTTTCTTCAACCACCAGGGGGCTTGAGCAGATGTGAAACTGACTTTCCCTAAATGGAATATATACTAGTCAGTCCCAGTCACCGTTTCACTCACGGTTTTTTCCATTTGCATTCTGGGTAAAAAATCTATCTAAAAGCGCGAATGTGTCGTCGCCCCCCCCACCCCCGCTCGACAGTTTCAAAGACAGAACACCCCCCCCCCCCCCCCCCCCCCGTCGACCAGAATTTTCTAAGGTTTCTTTCTCCGAAAACTAAGACCGGCCCCCGACCAGAGGAAGGAACAGCTATGTGGCCCTCGCAGGAAAAAGTTTGGGGGACCCCTGATTTAAAGGAACTCAGTGTTTCACCTGTTTTGCAGTTTTCTGGAAAGTTTGTTCCAGATTTGTGGTGCATTGAAATAATGACAGGCAGAACGTTGTGGGTAGGAGATCAACATCGAAGGAGGAGCGTAATTTATTTTTAATTTCTTCTAAATTTTCATGGTTGAGGTGTTGATATATTGAGGTGTTATATCCACAGGACCGCCGAGAGTCATCAGTAAGATGAAGGTTTTCTTTATGTGTCGGGGCAGAGATAAATTATCTATAAATACAACGATTTAGATTTCGCTTATTGTGACCAGTTTGAATATTTGTGTCTGAACTGTTAATCCACTGTTTCTTTGAAGAGTTCCTGATTTCATGGCTTGATCATATTTGCAGTGTGTTTAAATGATTGGACCCAAAGCAGAGTACTGAGTTAAATTTGTATAACTAAACAAATTAATAACGGAGTTGAAACCAGCACATTGGGTTTGCTTTACTTTTCTTTTCTCTCTCTCTCTGCTCCAATACGTTTGTTCCAGTTCTTCTGTACCTGGAGGAACCACTAAAAGCCATTTTCTTCTTTGTCTTGCTTCTAAAGCTAGCTTGGCTAGCTGTTACATTGTTCCTTTGTTCTAATTTGGCACCAATTTCCCACGTGGTACCTCCCTATTCTTTGCCTAGCCATTAGCTCACTGGCTAGTTAGCTCAGCTTTTCACACACAGACACAAACACACACCTGTTCTGCTGGTTCCGTGGTAACTTAGATGCTAATAAGAAAAATCCCTCAAATCTTTACATGTTATAGTTTTAACACATGTACATCAACTAAACTGTGATATTGATCCATTGTGATCATTTTTTCCTGTTTTTCTATTATTAATTAGTTTATTCCAGTTTTATATTATCATAATTCATTAGTTAGTTGACTCTATCACTTTGCTCACTTTTCCCCTTTTGACTTTGTAGGTTAGTTGCATGTTACTAGCTTAGCAGCTGAGCTAGCAACATTCAACTAACCTTCAGGTATAGGGTTTTTTTGACTTACTATTTTGACTGTAAGGTTAAACAGCTGTCAATAAGATCCCAGACTCTGGAAAGAAGTTGTTTTGCAGAACAGTAGCTGACAGAATGAATGCTGTTTGGCTAATGATTCCTGATCATCAGGTTGTGCCCCGACTTGTTAGTTTGACTATAAGACATTATAACTTTATTAATAATTCTGAGGAGGGTAGAGTAGTCAAAACAATGTACTCAAGTAAAAGTAGCACCACTTGATATTTTCACTCAACTAAAAATAAAAAAGTGCCTGTCCAAGAAATGATTTAATTGAGAGTAAAAATATATATATTGTAAAAAAGCGCTACTCAAGTTCCGAGTAACTGATCAGAACATCTGATTTAATATGATGGAATTAGACAGTTTTGTACAAATTCTATTTTTAAAGACAAAATAAAAAATTATCATTACATAAATTCAAACAGAAGAAAATTTTTTCCATGTCATTTTTTTTTCTATACAAAACTTTTGAAAACAATACTTACAGTATGAAATATTTATAAAAACAGGGTAAAGTACTTCATGTGACAATATCTACTGTTGACATCCAAATGGCACAAACGGTTCAGCAGATAGAAAACAGAAAAAATAAAGCTTGAGTATAAACAGGAAGTCTCACTTTGACGTAAACTTGAGGTGTGTGTCTGTAACTGGTGTATTTTTGGCTTAAAACGTTTTTGTTCTTCATAAAGTAAAGTTCCACACAGTGGGTAAAGTAACCAGAAATCTTACTATATAAGAGTAGCAATATTTAATAATAATATCACACAGCTAAAAGGATAAAGTACAGCACAGTGAAGCTACTCCTAAGAGTATATTCTTTCCTAAAAGTTATTCAAGTAAATGAAACCAACAGTGGTTCTGTTATTAATAAAGAAAATAAATGCTGTGGATTTTTCTAACATGCTGAGATCTTACTGGATTTTATAAGTTCACTAAAATCCATTTTAGTCTAATTCAGATGCATTTTGCTACACATGCAGGGAAGAAATGGTTATCTTAATGATTAAACTATGACGAGATGGTGCATCTGCAACACGCGCAAGAGGACAATGTAGCTGCATTGTGAATGGAGGAATAGCATAACAGTGAGTGGTAGTCAATTTTAGACATGCTAGCATAGCATTACCAACATTAGTAGCACTTGAGAAAGATGGGGTGGGGGTCTCATTCTGGACCTGAGTGAGCCTGGGGAGTCATGTGCTGAAATTGCCCATCAGTTATCAGATTTTGTTAATAATTTGAACATTAGGGCGGCCACAAATTGTAAATAGGATGCCCAGACACTGGACAGCTGCTGGATGCAACCACCTGGTTTCACGCAAACAGTCTGACCTCTACTGAACTCTGTCAGGTTCTGGGAATGCTACTGCTCTTCAGAGGTAACATGTAGTGCACTGGGGAATAGATCTATGAAGTGCATTCAGAAAATTCACAAATATGCAACCCTTAGATATAAGTATTGTAAATGATATGGTGTTAACTGAATTAACAGTATTAATAGTGCAGTTTGACATTTAAATGTTGTGGCTGAAGCACCAAACATGGCAAACTGAAAGGTGGAAGAAAGTTTTGGTCTCTGATGTTTGAAAATTGACAAAGACAGGAAGCAGGAAGTCACTTATCCTCTTCATTGGGTTTTTGTTCTTTTTCTCCTTTTAGCAATTTGAAGCGCAGCTTAAACCTGCTTACAATCGAGCAGCATCAAACGTTTTGCCCAGCCTACCTATTTTTGTTTTACTGTGAGTTAATATTTCCAGGTTGTTCAAAGCACTGAAGAGAACAACATAGTAGAGTTATGTACTCCAACTTTAGTTGACTTTAATGACTGTGTCTATGATTAATGCACTAAAGAATCCATATACATAAGTCTTCTGTCTGTCTTTTTTGCACATGAAATGTGGGTAACACTTTATTTGAAGGGGGTTGAATAAGACTGTCATGACACTTTCATAAACATGACATAACACCTGTCATGAACATGAATAAGTCTTCATGAATATTTATGACTGTTGTCATAAAGCTTCATTCGGTAAATTATGACACTTTTAATACAAAGTTGACATTATTCAAAATGTCTTTGTTATGACAACTTGACATTAACCAAGAAATCATTACTGTTTAAACTTTACCTTTAATAACATAAAGTTACCTAATTTTTAAAGTGCAATCAGTAATACTTTTATAACAAATTTATATCAGTAATGATTTCTTGGTTAATGTCAAGTTGTCATAACAAAGACATTTTGAATAATGTCAACTTTGTATTAAAAGTGTCATAATTTACCGAATGACAGTCATAAATATTCATGAAGGCTTATTCATGTTTATGACATGTGTCATGTCAGTCTTATTCAACCCCCTTCAAATAAAGTGTTACCGAAATGTGTAAGTGTTAATTCCTCGCTAACGAACTTGTTCACTGGAATGAAGCTCAAGTATCCTCAGTTTGACCGGATGGATGGATGGATGGACGGACGGACGGACGGACGGACGGACGGATGATCCATTGCCAATAAATGTTTGAACACATCCTGATGCACAATTCAGATTGTTTTTACTGACATTCAGTTTTCGTTGCGCGGTCGTCCGTATTACTCTGTGATGATCAGACTTCTGTTTTAATGGTTTACCAAAGCAACCTGCATGCGCAGAAGAAGAGCGTAGACATCACATAGCAGAGCTCTGTTTATGGAAGTAATAATGGATCGATTTTGAAATTATTCAGCAATGGAGGTCGACAGTATTGTCACAAGGTCATAAGATGAAGGAAGCTAAAAAAAATCTAAACTAAACAAACAACTAAGATTAGTAGCAATTAGCAAACATCTGCTGAGTTCATTACAGGAGCTGCTTGCCAGAGCAATGCTGGTAAAAACGTTGTTAAAGGGTTAATGGAGGAGCCATGTTGTATGACTTCCAGACGGCGGGGTGTTAGAAAGATGAAGAGTTTTTTAAAGATACAGAGGTCCAATTCAAAGCGTTAAATTAAAAAGTAAATTTTATTTTAAGTCATATTTAGAATTTTATATCAACAAAAGTTAGTATACTTGATAACCTAAAATGGCACTGTGTAGCTGGAAAACACAGGATGCCGTAGTTTTGCCTTTGTGTGAACCTGACCTGTCACTTTACAGCTGTTACAGTTGTGGCACAGTAAACGATATTCTATTCTATTCTATTCTGCTTGTGCAGTTTTCACCTTGTGTTTACCGAGTGGGTGCTGGTTTTATTTAGCTCCATTTGGTTATTGTGGCATCATTATGGGTCCATTTATTGCCTTAAAGAAAATCTTTGGAGAACTAAAATCTTCTTTTGGGAACTTCATGCTACCTTCTCTTGTCCTATTTTGGTCGCCTGCAATCCACTCACTCAAATGTTAGAAACACACCCAGCTTATTGTTTGGGTGTCCTAAGAGAAAATATAAAAACACAAATATTACCATGGCCGCAATGATCACACATTCCAATTTCGGAATTTATTTATTTTTTTGTTGTTGAAAACAGACTGTTGATCAAACTTCTGACGTGCGGTTCTAGTATTCCTCAGGGTCAAAAGCTTACAGAGCCGCAGAACCTTTGATGAGCGCCGGCTTATTAACTGGCACTGAAGTAGTTTGGGAATAATTAGGATTGCCTGGGGAAAGTTTTTCAATGAATGTGACATTTGCGGTCTGACTTGTTTAGGCACGACAGCAGCTAAAAAAGCTCTAGCGCTTTATTGAAGAGTGAGCCACTGTGATCTGCTACTGTTCACAAACCTCTTGTTGCACATAATAAACTGCTGCAGTGTGTGTGTGTGCTTCCTCATGCCTCCCTAAAACCTTCTAAACTTAGAAGTTAACGCATTCACTGCCATGGTGACTCTGGAGGAGCTCCAGAGAGCCACAGCTTTGGTAGAACAACTGTTAGTTATCCACACAAATCTGACCTCAGGATTCAAGTTCGCAGCATGTGGATAAAGGTGCTGTGATAAGATCAGGTACTCTGTTGCCTACATGTCTGTTAGAACGCTGCACAGTCCATCTCACTTCATTCCTTTTATTTGATGGAGAGAGACATAATGCATTAATGAACATTTTGCAAATGTACCTGATAACAGCGAAGACGGATTTCCATTGTCTGTTCCTCTGCCAGATGGAACCGGCTCAATAACCTCAAATTATTAAAAGTGAAAAAAAAGAAAAGAAAAATTAAGACAGACAAAATAAAAAACCCAACACCACCAAAATAAAATATGTCACATAGGAGGTAGCACATAAATGACATTTTAGGCTTTTAGCTCACAATTCTGCAATTTTTTCAGTGGGTCACCAGAAAATTGTCAGACTGGGCCAGTAAAGATTTAAGAGGCAAAACATCCCAAAACAAAACAAACACACAAAAAAAGAAAAACTAAATAATTATTTTACTTTATGAATTATATACAGCTCTAGAAAAATTAAGAGACCACTTAAAATAATTAGTTTCTCTGATTTTACTCTTGAGTAACATGGACACTGCTGACATGTCTCCAAAATTCCAACCAAAAATTGAGTGTTTATTAGAAAATGAGAAATGGTCAAAATCACGAAAAAGCTTCAGTGCTTTCTGAATGCAAAGAAAACAAGTTCATACTGCGACAAACTGGTGACCCCACCTCTCGCCTGGAATGTTAGCTGGAGGGGCACCAGCAACCCTCCTGACCCCACTAAGGGACAAGGGTGTACAGAAAATGGACAGATGGATGGAACAAGTTCATATCCATTTAGCATACTTGATTACCTAAAATGGCACTGTGTAACTGGAAAACACATGATGCTGCCTCTTTAATAGGTCTATCTTTGCGTGAACCTGACCTGTTTTTTTAAATACTACTGTTTTAACTCAGGAAGAGTTCAGAAATCTGTATTTGGTGGAATAACCAGGAGGTTTTCAGTGGGGTTTGATGCAGTAGGCTCTTCATTTTTTCCAGTGCTGAATAGATTTATTTATTGGGTTTTGCATTTATGTTTTCATTGAAGAGGACAACAATGGATATTCATTAAGGACATGCATCCCATAGAAATATATGCTTATAGATTTATGCAGGTGTGTATCTGAGCTCATGCCAGACTTTTTGAGACAACTGTGTCTCCTAACCCCAGCCATCACAGACCTAACCCTGAACCCAAAAACTCATCAGGGGAAAAACAGCATTTCCCCTCATGAAGACCAATAAAATGTCCCCACAAAGAGCAGTGGTCCCCACAACCCCACATTGCAGACAAAAATAGGTTCCAATAAGGACATAAAAACCTGGTACGCACACACACACACACGCGCGCGCACACGCACACACACACACACCCTATATTATTCATAATCACATTCTAAAGTAGTTTTACTGACTATTCTCACACATTTGGGCGGATGCAGGCCATCCCTTCTGCTGCTTTTTAAATGGATTAAAGGTTTGACCTCTAATAATTTGCAGCATGCTCTAGTAGTTATGCACCAATTAACCCCAGCCACCCAACCCCCCCTCCCCCCCCCAAAAAAAAAGAAATAAAGGGCAGTCTTATCAAAGTTAATATGTCTGAGTGAAATGATACAGTCGTCTCTCCTGAAAGCTCTGGTGATTCTGCTCAAAGAAACACACACACACACACGCACACACACACACACACACACACACACACAAACACACACAGCTTGACTTTTAATGTGTTTCCACAATGGCCTGTGGCCAAACAGTTCAGCACCTCCTGCACCATGCAGCTGCCCCTTTCAGAGGCTAGGAGATTATCAAAACTTGTGAAGCCATTTTTATCTAGAATGTCGCAAAAATGATTCTACTGAGATTTTTATTTTTAATCAAAGACTTACAGTCTTGTCTTATATGTTTTAACCATATGGGTTAAAGTGTACAGTCCATCTAAAATGTATTCATCCCTTGGCTGTTTGTCCCTGTTTAGTAATTTTTCTCACCATGAGCAACAAAATTTAACTTTTTTGAAAAAAAAGCTTCAATGTCAAAGTGAAAACTGATTTCCACAAAATAACCATAAAATAAAAATATAAGATGTACAAGATCTATTAAAACATCAGGATATTTGTTGTTGAGGTGACAGCGATCCGCCTGGTCATGGTGTTATCTAAGATGCCCCAACTATTATTACATTGTTTGTTCGGCAGCATTCTGGGTTTCAACAGAGTGATAAACCAGACACAAACTACATGTAAGCACTGCAAGTTGTCCAGACGATGAAGGAGGCAGAAAGCATCGCCATAACAACCGTTGTCTGGAGGTCTAGGGTTACGCTGAGCTGCATCACAGTCACAGCACATGCTATCAATAGCAACTGGGAAATGTTGCACTGCAGACCATGCATAGCTGAAGCACTGTCCTAAGGTCTGAAGAGATGAAAAAAAATCTGAAAAAGAAAGTTGTCAGTTTGTTGCAAAATCCATAAAAATGCAAAATAAACACCTTTTTCTGCAGCATAAATTTGATCTCTGAAGTTTGCAAAACTGTTCAAGCTCTGTCAGGCTGCGCAGGGATCGGCTCCAAACTGCCTTTTTCAAGTTCAGTCATGGTTTATCTGTGGCATTGAAGACTGGGATTTGACTGGGCCACTCAAGAACATCCACCTTGTCTTCAGATCATTTCTGTGTAGTTTCTGCTGGACGTCATCTTCATGTCGTCATCTTATTAAATAATAAATGTTCTTTGAAGCTGTAGCTCTCCTGCAGATGGAAATGAATTGTCCTCCAGGATTCCCTGATATTTTGCTGCTTTCATTTTATTTTTCTACCTTTACAAGCCTTCCAGAGCAAAATTCTACATCTATTGCTTTCAACAACAATGCTTGTCTTTATAATTAGTGACTCATCAGTCCAAGATGAATTGAGTTGAAAGCAAGGCCTGTTTTGTCCAGGTGAGTTGCAGCTGAAGGAAAATGTTTAAAGCTCATCTTCATCCCCTACCATTGAACAATAATTACAGTGTTGTTGGGGTCAAAGGTAAGCATGGACTCAGTAAACCACACCAAGACATGGTGCCTTGTAGCCTGGCCATCACCGTCCTTCCTTTATTGCTCTGTCTGGGATTTCTGTCACTGAGCTGGAATCCTCTGGTAAATGTTCAACCTGGCCAGTCGGCGAACAGAAGGAGGAGTTGTGAAAGGTGACGTTGATTTTCTGCGCCGTTATAGAATTGTAGTCTGCCTGTAAAGGGTTGCACTTTGGCAATGTCAGTGGATTAAGTGAACGAAGGCCATCAGTCTCCGTTGGCCATGCTTCCTAAAACTGAGCAATTAAAGTCGGAGCAAGACTAATGTTGAAAATATTTTATTGCTAGCAAAGATGTCATCCTGCTCTGCACTTCTCTCACTGCAGTGGGAGACAGGTGTTTACAGCACACACAATGTTCCGTAAGCTGCATAGCATAGCTTCCCTCACGAGTCGTTCTGGTGCATCAGCTACTTCATGTCCAGACAGCTGAACCTTGTTCCAAGCTCACCCTTTAGTCCTCAATGGAAGCAGAAGGTTGCCTGAACATTATTGATGGGACTTCATATGAATTTAGAGATACCAATTCTATTATCGATTTCAGCAAGAGGAAATCCTGGTTAATGTGTCACATCAGTCATAGATGCGCTCTGGACGGTGAGATGCATTGAGTTCAGCATACAGGTCAGAGATATACTCAAATACATCTCAGTCGCCTTTAGTTTATCTGTTTTTTTTTTCTTGCCTCCGCAATGTGCTTTGTGCTTAAAGTTGAAAATGTTTTTGCTCCAAGTGGTGAAGTGGAATCTGTCCAAATGACAGATGCCTTTCTGATTTTTCCGACAGTTTTTAAAAAACGTTCATATAGCATGACCTCTGAGCCAAAGTAAAGTACAATCTGCTGTCTGTTAAGTAAAGTACAATCTGTTATCGTGACTGAAAAAGAGACTGAATGCCTGAAACTGGCTGTCTGATCTTCTGCAGAAGGAATCTGATCATAGATTCCCCAAGAAGAGATGGTGTGTGTGATTGAGGCGGCGAAGTGGTTTCCCCTCCGCTGCCTGGACAGAAGTTAAGGCAAGATAGTTCAGGGCAATTCAAAGAGCTTTGCGCGATTAGAAGAAAATGAAACAACAAATAAGATAAAACATGACATTGCTGTGACAAAGTAAGAAAAAAGATGACAGGTTGAATGTTATTGATGTTCTAGTTGTAATTAAAGACAACTCTAAGCTAATGGGTTTTTAGCCTGTTCAAAGGGCTTCAGTGTTTCAGTACTTTTGAAGTTTCCTGGAAGTTTATTCAAGATTAGAGGAGCACAAAAAGCGAAGACTGATTCTCCATGTTTGGTTCTGATTGTAGAGACGCAGAGCAAACCAGAACCAGAACCAGAAGACCTCAGAGGTCTGGAAGGTTAATACGACAACAAAAGGTTTTAAGTGCATTTTGATGTTAAGCCATTTAGTGATTTATAAACTAACAACAGTATTTTAAAATCTATTCTCTGAGATAAGAGGAGCTAGTGGAAGGACTGTCCAATTGACTGTCCCACCGGATGTTCTCCACTGCTCATCAGAAGGGGTCACTGTATAATTAGGATAAAGCAACTTGCATATTATTTATTTCATTGTGTTTCTCTTTGTTTCGTTGCTTAGAGCATGTTGGGCCGGAGCCGAGGCTATCAGTGATTCAAACTTTATCTCAATAAGTGGTTTGAGCACTGATAGCGTTAGCTCGCTGTTTTCCTTTCTTTGCTCTCACTACCCGTAAAACATGTCTGAATATTACAAATGTGCCTTGTGTCTTGTTATCCTAGCTGCTAAAGCTAACGCTCCATAGCTTTGCTAATGCTAGGTGGTAACCAGCACCATTCCTGTTCTGTAGAACATTCTGTAGCTAGTTCTGTTCATAATGTTGATTGGCTGTAACACACTGCTTGCACTTAACATTTGTATGAGTGGTACTGAAAGGAAATGTGGTTGCTACATAGAGCAGCAGCTGCAATTTTCTGTGTTAGCCACTGATGTAACATCACTGCACCGTATGTCCGTCCTCTATCTGGTCCGTAGAAGAAAACTACACGTTTTTCGCCACCTCTAGTCTATCACTCTATTCAGTTATTCGCTGTGATGGCTAGTTAAGATTAAGAATCAAATATCCACAATGTAACGGATTTCTAACTTAGCAAGTGATTTAGATAAATTAAAATTTTTCCTTCTGCTTTGCGGACTGGTTGTTTTTAAAACCTAGAAAGTGTTATTCTTTATTAGCTCTCAGAACTAATTTGGCCTCACTGTCGTCTTTTCCACAAAACAAAACCTTGGTTCTTAGACATGCACTGATCTGTAATATTTCTGCATTGTGATAACAGTTAACAGTGTTTTTATTTTACTTTTTATTAAATTATTATTATTTAGTTTATCAGTTTTTTATTATTATTATTTCTTTCCTTTTCTCTTAGTAGGTTAGTTGAATGTTACAGGCCCGATTAGTTTTTTTGTCCTGAAGATATTAGTCATTGCTCTGGTGTTTGACAAAATAAGCAACATTTTCATTTCCAAAACCCTTTTTGCTGACATTAGCATTGGGGACGTCTGTGTTGCTGCTACATGTTTAGCATTGAGATGTTATTTTAGGCTTGAATAGCATCACTGATAGGCTAACTCCTTTAAGTACAACTTGAACACAACAATAGCCTTTTCCAGCGTCCAATCAGATTGACTTTTGAAGCAAAAACTGAAATGCAGTAGGCCAAGAGAAGAGACTTTGTCATCCATCGCTGTTTGCGGATGTTGCCTGTGCATCAGATTTAAGGGTGTACCAGAAACACAGTTTTTTTTTTTTTTGCATGTAAAATGGAAAATGTGATTAATTGCATCAAAATCTACGTAATTATCACATTAAATTCCCGGTCCTACTTAATTTGTGTACATGGGCCTGCTGCTGCATTCCCAACAAAAGGCTGTCACGCAGATGGAAACTCATTCCGGACAACGCTCGTGCTGCACGAGGGCCTTGTTTCATATTCCCAGAATCGAGAGCTGCATCGGGATCAAACCAGGCTCCCTCCTCTGTGATGCTCACAAGGGCTTTATTTCATCTCAGAGAGCTATTCTATCTTGCTTCCTGTTTTTATCTCCTCATGAAACTGACACCTGCTCTTTCTCTCTCTCTTTCTCTCTCTCCATCTTTAACACACACAGAAATGCACACAAAGGGCCACATTGGCAGCATATCCAAATGAAGTGCCTAATTGTAGCAAACAAAGGGTCTGCAGGGGAGTGAAAGGAGAAGCAGAACAAAAAAACAAATAAGTAATGAAATTATAACAATACGGGGAGAAGGGGTGATGGAGAGGGGGGGAAGAGAGGGAAAAGAGAGAGAATCGGGTTGCCACAATGGTGAGGAACAATCGCGCCGCGTCAATGGAAAAAGAGAGGTGGTGGTGGTGGTGGGGGGGAGAGGGCTATCTGGACAATAGAGCCGGTGACAGGAGCACAATGGCTGCAGTGTTTTCAATTAGACATTATCTCATAGACAGAGTGGCAGGTCTCATTGTGCAAGAGGGCTATTTCAGGGCTGCCTTTGTGTGGGGTAGTGCCATACCCCCCCACTCCCACTAACACACCGCACACACCTCTCCTCCATCCCAAACTCCCTCGCTCCAGCAGAGGCCCCGTTATCTCCCGTTTGTGTGCGTCCACGGACAGAGAGCGGCTCTTTCATTCGGCTCGCCGTCGGAGGGCAAAGTTTGGCCGGCTTTGTAAAGAGACGGAGAGAATGATGAAACAAAAAGAACCGCCAGAGGCTGATGGGCAAACGCTCGACGATAAGAACATCTGACCCATCCTGGTTCAGCCGTGATGTTGGGGCCTCGCCAAGCAGAGCCAGCTCCAGAGTCAGCTCCGAAACTTCCCCCCCAAAACACACACACACACACACACACACACACCGGCCCCCGGAGAGACGTTTTCGTAGAATGTCGTTGCACATCACTATCGGCTTCATCGGGTTATTGTGGTCTCCATATCTTTATAGGGTAGTGTTTGCGAAGAGCAGCTCTCTCGCCTTCGGCATGCTTCCGCAGCGTTGTTTTGCTGCCTTCAGCGGATGAGGGAGGGGGTCGGAAAAAAAAGGGTGCTGCGGTGTGCCTCGCTTCTCAGAAATAATGCGAACTTCGCTTATCGGATGGTAAAGATCTGCAACGTGTTGACATATGAAGAAGGAGGAGAAAAAAAAGAGAAAACGGTTGTTTCGACAAGTCCCATTCAGCATCTCCCGTGCGGTCTGCCACAATTCGGCATATGTGTGTGCTTGTGTTTCTGTCTCTTTTTTTTTAGCAGGTTTGTAAATGCACACATAAGCAGATGTGTGCTATCACTGTGATATTAGTGTCAGCTAAGCAGAATAATCTTATGAGGTTTTTTCCACTGTTGCTGTTTATCTCAGTGTTGTCTGTCAGGGCCCCCACCGACCTCTCTGCTGTTGATGTTGGCGCTGGATGTCAGCGGGTCACACTGCTGCAGAAACGCAAATAATCTTAAGTGAAATGCTTGAATCTTAATATTTTTCCCCAGTAAATAACCGAATTGCACCCAACGACCCCACACAACATTCCCCTGAGTGTTTTCTTCAGCAAATTTACCAAATCTACCCAGCCAGACTCAACAGATGACTTTTCTGGACTTTTAAAATGTTATTTTCTGAAGAAGACCAAGAGCTACCTTGGATCCATAATACCTCTTTTCCCTTGCATATCATCACCTTCCTAAAATAATGGCGCAAGTCATTTTTGCCAAAAGTGATTTTGGCAAATAAATAAATAAATCTTTCTTGTCAAAAGATGTTTCATGCAAAAAAATAAAATAAAATAAAATACACTTTTGGCAAAAAATGACTTGGGCCATAATTTTAGTAAAGTGACAATATATTTTAGTAACAAGTCTAAAAGTAGAAAACCCAACCCTAAGCTAAACCATACAAAATGACTCGCTGCATCGCTTTATAGTTCAAATTCACTCTACGTTAATTTTAAAAATCCCTATGTTTTAATCTACAAATAAATAGCTCCGAATTTTGTGACTAGAATAATTTAAAGGACGAGTTGTTAATGGACAAAAGAGTGAGGATCACTCCACTGCTGTTTGAAATTGACTAAACCAGTAAGTATCCTTTCATAAGAATGATGTTTTTAAAGAATGAACATTATTTTAAACACACTTCATAAATATCTCATGTCCTTCCATATAAGTTCTCAAAAGCTTTCCCTAAACAAGCTGACCAGAGTCAAATGGACACATGGTCCGCCCTCTTTAAAGATAAATGTCACAGCCTGCCTTTCAATGTTTTGTTTTTTTATTTTGTTTTGTTTTTTTTTACAAATTTTTGTTTTAACTTGATAAAAATTTACAATTTCAACAAACCAGCTTCTGATTTCCGTCCATGAGACCCGGAAACATTGTTGCTAGGTGTTAACAGAGTTTTGAATCCCTAACACTCTCAGTTTGTATGCATGTCATTTCTTTGGGATTTTCAGTAACATTTGTTCGTGTTTGCATTTTGTAAGAAAAATTAGACGTTTCTGACACAACTACCTACAACTACTAAAGTGCGTATAGAGCGTAGAAAATCGTGTAAGGTGAAGACTCCAGCAACACTTTAAAGTGCTAAAACACAGCTTTATTGGTAAACCAAAGCATTTTGGATTGTCCTTCTTTACAACTCAAATGAACCAATCACATGTTCACATACACTACAAACATTGCACAAGCTTCTGGATTATATGGCACGGAAATTGTGTGAAAGAAAAATCAGTTCTGAAACCATCAAACTTTTTGAATTCCAATCACACATCTGACCCGGACCTGCAAAGAAACCGCAGTACCAATGGCAATTATTGAAAATGACGTTACTCGAACCAGGTAGGTCCAACAGGACGGCACTAGACATGGTCCAACGTACATTTTTAATTACTTTATAAAGAACAAGGTGTGTTATATATATAAAAAATAAAAAAATTCCCTTCTCACCTCTGCGGGTGGTCTCTTTCATCCTCTGAGCTCGGGTCCTCTACCAGAGGCCTGGGAGC
This sequence comes from Poecilia mexicana, assembly GCF_051168715.1. Lineage (NCBI taxonomy): Eukaryota > Metazoa > Chordata > Actinopteri > Cyprinodontiformes > Poeciliidae > Poecilia > Poecilia mexicana. The sequence continues at coordinate 1,957,382 of NW_028263374.1, forward strand.
TTGAGGGTTCTGCTCATTATCTTGGCTGTGCCTAGAACTGCACATTTCTGGACTGAGATGTCTGATGTTGTTCCTGGGATCTGTTTGAGCCACTGCTCCAGTTTGGGGGTGACTGCCCCGAGGGCCCCGATGACCACAGGCACCACTGTGGTCTTCACCTTCCAGGCCTTCTCCAGTTCCTCTCTGATGCCCTGGTATTTCTCCAGTTTCTCATGCTCCTTTTTCCTGATGTTGTGGTCACTTGGTATTGCTACATCCACCACAACGGCTTTCCTCTGTTCTTTATCCACCACCACAATGTCCGGTTGGTTCGCCATTACCATCTTGTCTGTCTGGATCTGGAAGTCCCACAGGATCTTAGCTCGGTCATTCTCCACCACCTTTGGGGGTGTTCCCCACTTTGATCTCGGGGCTTCCAGTCCATATTCTGCGATTCCGATCACCCATGAGGGCCGATCACCAATACCGATCACATAATTATTTTTTTAATCATAAGCACTACTGGTTACATTAAGTGGAAAAAGGAACCACGAATTCACCTTAATTTAGACATAAAACTTGTTTTTAACTTTTTCCAAGAAAAAAACAAAACAGGCATTGTGTGTTAAAAGTCTGTTAAACAGTCTTTAACAGACTGTTTTCAGTCTGTTAAAGATAATGCTATCTTTAACAGACTAAAAACATATGTAGGCTCTGAAGAGGCTAAATAATGTAGAAAGTCAAAATAAAACTCTCAACATTGCCAAAAAATTCAAGTATAAAACTTAACATTCAAAGGCAAAAACAGGTTCCTTACAATAAACAGTCCTGAGTTACTGAATGAAAACTTCCTGGTAGCATGGCGGCTAGCTGATTACTGCTAGCTCTGAGTGTCTGTTTCTGACTGAGCGGAGTAATAGACCTTTTTCACATGACGTCACACAACCTCCGTTTTGGCTCGAAGCTGTGTATCCTTAGTTCCGGTGTACATAGTAAGTAACGATAAAGTTGTCTATTTCATATGTAAAATGGACACATATATATCTATATATAGAAAGAGAGCTTTAGATATATGTATATATCTGACAGCATATGTTGATCAGACAGAACACCGGAGCATGGAGTTTACAGTCTCTAAAACATTTGCCTAAAATAAGATTTGAAGATAGATCACGATTTTCAAACCAATTTTCTCTGACAACAAAATCTAAATTAGACAAAGGCTAGAAATTCTTCACCGAACAATACCTGTTTGACTATGAAGGTAGGTATTTTTGTTTTGCGTAACCGTTAGCTTAGCATTAGTGAATTTTGTTAGCTAGCTAACTACGTGACATAACTGTTCCTTAACCAGAACTTTTTACTGTTTTTGAACTATAACGTTTTAGGCTCTAATCTTGAGCCTAAAACAGATTCTAATTTAAGAATCTGTTCTTAAATTATAGACTGGAGTTGCCACTCATCCCATGAAATAGGGGTTTGTTTGTTATAAGCAGAGATGTCCGGTGCCGCCGCTGCTTTGTAATGCCTTCCTCTAATCGGACCACTTTTTCCGGTAACGAATAATCTAACGAGCTCGTATTTCAAATCCAGTAATCAGATTAAAGTTATTTTTATGTCCTTTATTTTCCATTAATACAGAAAATGAACCTCTAAACGTTACATCACTGACAGGCGGCGGTGTATATGTTTCCTAACTGTGGCTAAAGCTGCTGCTAGCTGGTTTACTCATGATCGGAGGCTGGTTGGAGAATGGTAAATTGACAATGACTAATAACGGTTATCTAACACGTAAACACTGTTTTATAAAATACAGAAAGTGAACCTCTAAACGTTACAGCGCTGACAGAGAGTATATTTTTTCCTAAATGTGGCTAAAGCTGCTGCTAGGTGGTTTACTCTCTGATCGGAGGCTGTTTATTTTATACACAGATAGAGAATGGTGAATTTACAATGATTAATAACAGCTATCTAACACTTAAATGCTGTTATCATTAAACTTACCTTTTATTATATCCTTAAGATTATGAGAATGCGGGAATTTTTCAGCTTGGTTCCCAAGGCAAAATCACACCGGAAGTAAAGATACCCAGGTTTGAGTTATGGCGGCCATTGTCTGACGTCACTGTGAAAAGGGTCTATTATGCAGAACAGGGAGGAGGTCGATTATTTTTTCAGAGATTATCTGTCTCATGTTAGGACAGCGAAAGTTTTAATACGTATGTAAATTATTTTTTTTTAAGTTAGATTCTGCAGCTTCAAACAGGTTCGGTGTGAGAGTCACTACCAGGTGGAGCAGAAGCGAAGCTCCGTCTGTCATATATTACTACCTGTAGCTCGTAGCGGCGGTTCAACAGTGAGAACAGAACCAGCGTCTTACATCGCAGCTCGAAGACTTAAATAATTTTGCGGGTTATTTGTTTAGCTTTCTGACCGTCATGCTAATCCGGGTGAGTGTTTGTAGCTGTGCGCTGCTTTACCTGCTGCATAGTTCCACACCACGTCGCTTAGGATTTGTTGCTACGCGTTTGCCCAGAGTGAAGGAAAGAGGAGACCAGTTGCACAGGCAGGCTGCGAAATGAGAAGCAGGTGATCGGTTTGTGTGATCGGCAACAAGAGACCGTGATTGGATTTATATGCTGTGTACGCTCAGGGGCGCAACTACATATTATTCAGGTGGATGCGAAAACATAAATTGCCCCCCCCCAAAGGAAGGTACGTAAGGGTGAAGGAGCGTAGAAAACATACAGTCGAGACGTGAAAGGTAAAACTCGCTACATTTACATTTACATGTGCGCGAGGTGAAGGAGCGTAATGGCGCGGTGAAGTGTATGCGAAGGCATCATCGGGGCGCCGCCCCCTCCAGACGGGGTTTTGACGCCCACTCTGGTGCAGCGCCCCTATGCGTTGCATGCGCTTGCATACCAACTTTTTGCGCCACTGTGTACGCTGGTGTGGTGAAAGAAAAAAAAAAACAGCCTAAGTTTTGAAGGTGATAATGATACTTGCCACAACAAGTCTCTGTGTCCAAAAGTATGTAATGGTTTGTGGATTATGAAGATCAAACCTATGAGATGAGATGATCCCGGCTGGAGTCGCTCTTCTGGGTCTGTCCTTAAACCTGGATGGTCACTACATAGACCCAGATTGTGTTTTTACCGTACTTCTTTTTTTTTTTTAAATGTTGTGTTCTGTCAAATCCTCCATCAGAAATTTATAAATTTAGTCCTTATTTTAAATATTAGAATTATATTAGATTTTTTTTTGTCACATGTCCAGATATTCACAACACAGTGAAATATGATGTGGTACCTGCAGCCAAAGAAAAACAACAAAAGAAAGCAGGAGTTCACACAGCATATGAAGAAATAATATACAAATAAAATGGTATAAACTGTAAAATAATAATAATTTTGCAACTGATAAAAAAAACAATGCGCCTAAGTTTATTTGACATATATTATCTCATAAAAAGTCACAATGCCAAATCTTTCTTGGTTGGTATTACATGTAAAAAAGAAAATCTTAATACCTCAATTTTGATTTTAGTAAGTATATTATAATTAGATAAAATTATAATTAGTTCTCATAATTGTGGAAGGTAAATAGCTCAGTTAGCTCTAATAAATTAGCTAGAATTGGTTTTAGTTAATTTATTAGAACTCAGACTAAAATGTTCATATTTGTGAAACACAAGATGTTGATGAATATTAATTGCCTAAACTTTTGTGTAAAGAATGTTCAGTTTGTCATTCTTTTCTGCTTAACAATGTGTGTTAGTAATTTGAAGTAGTGTTGGTTGCTGATTGTATCCATATGTCTCATCACCTGGGACTGTTCAGTCCACTCTTAAGAGTACTAAAGGTGAAATTAACGTTTGGATTCATGCAACTGGGTCAAGACAGTAGATTTTTAGATTTTCCAGGTTTGGAAATTGCTTGGACGTCATCCCAGCCAACTCCTGATCTGGATGTTGGGTGGATTCATACAGACAGTGTCCTCCACTAGCCCAAATTTTAGATTTGTAGTTCTGAGCAAACAGCAAAAAAATTTAAAATGTCCTCTTGTGAAAGTTTAACCATTTAATATTGTCTACTACAGCGTGTTATCCGACATTGAACAGTCTGAGTTGTTTTAAATTGCTAAACTCACCACTGATAATCTCTTTACTTCCCCACAAACTCACTGCGACCTGACAACTCGAGGTAAGAGAGCCAACACAGAACGTCAATTCAAAACCTTACACCATCATTCAGAACGGCATGCTAACTTTACTCATCAGTAGTAGAAGCTGTTATTATGCTAGCAGCGCTTTGTCGTCAATGTTTTCATGTCCACATTCTGAACAACGTGATGTATTGTAATCTGGTTCACCGTTCAGTTGAACAGGTTCTTCCGGAGAGCAGGTGAAGAGAAGAGCTGCTTCAGTATCTGCACATGCACCTTTCAGTGTCGGTCTACTCCATCGGCCTGGAATTGAATTGGGTAACTCTTGAATATTACCCCGGACTTAGTTTGAGTAGTTTACTATGTGTGTGCGCCTAATGGAGTGCAGTGTGTTGGCAGGTGGGCAGAGCAGTCAGCAGTTCTCAGATAGAGAAGATATCTATCTAATGGCACAGTGGAGATAGCAGCCCAGTGACCTGATTCCAATCGTTACCATTAGAGTATAACAACCTCAGAAGTGAGGGGAAAACTAGGACACAGGAAGACCATGTGGGCAGTTGACTGCAGTTGAGGTTGGGTTTATTATGACATGCTTCATGTAGATTATGTTGGGTTACTAAACCCACAGCAACTGTCACTGCGGACAGGGGTTTGTGCTGGTGAACTTATTTTTTAAAAGTCATTCGACTGAAAAGCATTTTGTTACTTTTATAAACTTTATACCATTCTAAATAGGTCATTAATCACACTTCCTGACCTATTTCACTTATTAAGTCACCATAATGGAAATTCAGTTTTCTCTGCTGCTGCAAGATTGAAAAAAAGGGGAAAATCATATTGTACTAATATGGTAGGTGTTATACTTCAAATAATACTACATGTTGAAAAAAACCACGTTATTTTTTTTCTGTATTATTAAAATTCTACCTGAGGAAAAGTTTGAACTTTCATGTCTTATTGGGGACATGGTAGAGAGGTTTTTTTTTTTTTCCTGTGCATGCTTTTATTTTCTCCACGTTCGCCACAAAACACAGTTTAAAAACATGCCTGTCAGCTTATCTGGTGGCTCTGACTGATCCTTAGATGTGAATATGTTGCCTCTGCGATGGCCTCGCCTGTGTTCACGATGGACCGTCACACACTGACTGCTGGAGGCCTTTTTCAACTCGCCTTCAACCTGAGGAGAAGTAAGCATAGACGGGTGGACTGTGGTTGAGTAATGGCTCCCATCGTGGAGGGACACAGGTGACAACGCAAGCTGTTACTCTGATGCTCTTAAATAAAGTCAACTCCAATCAGTTGCGTTCAGAAGTCAACTAATTAGTCAACAGATTATATCTAATCTAAAGGAGGGGTAATGGTATGTTTTGTTATTGTGATGCTTTATGTGCTGTGTTTTGAAATTCAGTTAAGCTCAACCATAAGCTGGGCAAGTTGTAGAGGTATCCTAAAGCATTCTGCTGATGCATCGCAGCATACGGCATCTATGGTCTACATCAGGGGTGCCCAAAGTTGGTCCTGGAGGGCCGGCATCCTGCATGTTTTAGTTCCCTCCCTGGTGGTAGTAACAACCTGTTCAGCAGGTCAATGTTCTTCTTAGGCCTCTAATGAGCCATCATTTGATCCAGGTGTGTTAAACCAGGGAGAGAACTAAAACATGCAGGATGCCGGCCCTCCAGGACCGACTTTGGGCACCACTGGTCTACATAACTGTAGTTCATTACCTTTGATATCTTTCAAAGGTCATCTTCAAAGACGACCTCCAGCTATCTCTGAAGGTTGAAGGTGAAGTTACCATTATTACTTATCTCACTTGTAATGTTCAAATTGAAAGATGGATGAAATGCAACTTAAGCGCTGCAGTATTATGTATTTTCCATGCACATGGTGGCATTTTATAGCATAATCAAATTACTGTTTTTCAGATACGTTCCCACACATTTTAATCTGTATTTACTCAGTAAGAGACATTTTTTTAGAAGTCATACATAATGTTTGTACAAATTATGGGATGTATTAAATGTATAATAGACCAAACTTATGTCTATAGTCATATTTAACAAGTTAGAATATAATTTCTGATGACGCTCATGAGTCAGATTAAAAGTACGTTTTGAAAATTGACAAGATGACAGCAGGTATTAAACATGGGTTACATTTTTTTTATTGATCTAATGCAGTACTGTAATTTTAAAAGTCATATTTTTATTAGTCATAGGTGGAAAATTATCATAATTAAGAGAAATAAAAGCTTTCAAGCATCCATCTGTGTGTAATTAAACTATATAATGTGTTTCACTTTGAGGTAAAGTCATAAATAAATACAGTTATAATTTGTTGAATGGGTCTGTATCTGTTTGCATGCATTGAACTGAAATTTCTAAGTGCCAGATAGTCTTCTGAGTCTAATTATGACGTTTCTTTCCCTTCATTTAGAATGACAAAAAAAATGTTTGAGCTTGTGATATTATCTAATGCCACACATCAAAGTTACGCCCACTTCTTTAATAATTCAGACCAACATGCACTGGAGTAATAAACCAGTTACAGTATGAGTGCTTGTTGGTACCAGTTTGATACTGGAGGTTTGGAGGATTGTGCTGTAACTGTTTGGTGAGAGCACTTTTCAGCATCTCCATAAAATTATTGGCCGCGACTATCGCTCAGCTTTTATCTTCTAACAATGGATCACTAATGGTACAGCTGTTGTTTCAGAAACATGAGCTGTGCTGCTGCCCGTGCAGAGAGAATGCAACACGATTTGAACAAAGCTTCGAAGTATTTTGTTGTCGCTGGCAGGCTGAAGGTAGTCATTCAGTAAAATACAGTTTCACTCCATTGTTCACCTTCTGTGACAGAAACAATGAGACGGGCTTTGTAGGAAAAGAGGTGCCCCAACTGTTTCAGTTTGGAAAACAGTAATTTCTACTTGGATTATTATTGTGTTCTCAAATCGTTAACAAAACCTCACAATGATGTCTGAAAGAACCCGCTTGTACAAAAAAAAGAAAGAAAAAAAAAACTACACCGATACCAGCAAAAAGGAAAAAGTGACAAGTCCCCACCCTATCTACAAAACTTTATCTTACATTGAAGCGGAGCTTTGTCGCAATGCACAACTTGTGTAATCTGGCATAAAAAAGAGTGGAGAGAGGAGAGGAAGACATGCAGACGGGAAACCAAACCAAACCGTGTCAGTACGGCGCACCTCCTCCACTAAATGATCCACAAAGCCCCTGAAATATATCAATACTTTTAAATGGCGTCTAAAAAAGATAAGGTTTGTGGTGTGCTGGTGCCTATCTCCAGCAATCACTGGGCAAAAGGCGGGGTGCATTGTAGATAAGTCTCCAAGCAAACCGGGTTGGTTTTCTGCTGTTTTCCTCCTCCAGAAGGGTAAAATCATACGATTCAATGTGCAGCCCATCATATTTTGTGAGAATGTCATGAAGGTAACAGCTGCATAGCTGTAACCTTCTTTTTCATTTTAAAAGAGAGTAAGTTCCTGGTGTGCTGGAGAGGTGTGCAGTTGACTCTGATCTTCCACCAGTTGAGTCTGATCTTCCACAAACCCTCGTCACTACAGCAACACGTCACCAGGTCGTTAACAGGAGCTTTTCCGCTGGAAAGTCTTGCTCTAACCGGTTAATGTGCGGCTCGGTTCCAGCCCAGAGGTGAGCGTCTCCATTACGGATCTGTTCCTCACTGCTGTGGTCAGGACGGCAACTGTGGTCAACTCTCCACTCATGTTTGCAGCGACACTCAGTAATGGAGAACCTCAAGGTTCTGGTTCTGATGGACTCAAATAAACGCAGATATTTCATTTCGTCTCATAGAAACTCACTGCTTTCCCAAACACAATGATAAAGACTCCGATCAGCTGATTAATTACATTTTGCCACCTTTATTCTTTTCAAATGTGCAACCTGTTGGATTTGGGTATTGTAGTCAAAAGGTATAAAACCAATAGCCACTCATGAACTTGATTTAAAAAAAAGAAAATCCAAACAAAAAATTTAATTCACTTCACACCAAGCTAATAGTGTCCATTTCCAGTGTTTTACACTGTCAGCACAAAACTGCAGCTCCAACAGAAAGCTGACCACAGCCGCAGCGTTTCATTTGTCTTCATTGCTGCCCGTTTTTAAAATAACCGTCATTCTCCTCCAAAGTTTATCGCATGTGTTCCTGGTGCTGGTTGTGATTAAGCTCAGAATTACGCTCCTCCATACTGAGCAGCTCTCTGATAGCATGTCCGCCGGTCCACTGCTAACACACAATTGTACTCTAGTTTGTTAGCCTAGACGGTCCGTTTTGCTTAGATTGCTTAAGATTGTGCAAACATATTAGAAATATTATTTGACGTTTGCTGTGAAGTAATCACAGGCCAATCAACAAATGTGGTAAGCCATCAATCAAATTGCTTCTGCGAAGTACTCGGCTCACGGCGGCTAGTACTAATTGAGAAATAGGTACGAAATTCTGACCGAACCAGTTAGGGATGCTCTAGTAGAAAAGCGCCTTAAGTTTCACAGTCCTGGGTGCCTTGAGCTGTTACAAGTAACTTTCAAAGTGAATTTTACTAACTAGAATCTTCATAGCTTTAGCTATGTACAGATCTTTGGTGTTAGATAACCCCTGCACTCTGCTGCAGCCACTCTCCCTAGATACCTGGAGCTCTTCACAACACTCATGAGTTTGGACAACAGGAAACCCCCAAGAATTACAAATTCTGAATTCGGGTGCATTCCCACCAGCTCTATTTAGTCCACTTTAATCGTACTCTAGTTCGTTAGCCTAGAAGGTCCAGTTTGCTTGGATTGCTTGTGATTGCATAAACAAACTCTGATGCAGACCAGCAACCTAGGTCTCTGTTCGGTTAAAGTGAACTCTGGTGCGGTTTGGACACATATGTGAATTCCAAGGGGTCTAGAGACCATTCCAAAAGCAGGAAGCTGACTGTAGCGCAGGGCATTCTGGGTAAATACAACCAAAACAAACATGCAAGTCTAACACTAGCTCGAGAAATGGCTTGTGGTCTTTAACCAAAGGCAAATCTGTCACCACTCCATTTTGTTTGCATGTCATGAAGAATTAAGTTGTGTTCAGTGTCTTCTTCAGAGGTTTTAGTGTTTCCTGTAGAGGTTCTTGTGCAGCGCCCCCACAGGCAACAGGGGCTGAACAGGTTTTTCAAAGGGTTTGGATCCTTTGTTTGCTGATGAGAGCAAATGGCACCAGCTGAAAATGGAACAAATGTTTCAATTTTGGTCCCCAATCAAACGGAGTCTACCGGACTATCAGGTCTGAAAACACCCCTAAGGACTTCTATTTGTTCAGAAGTTTAATAAAACACTTAAACTGCCTCTGAGTCTTGGTCACTTGCCCGTCTAGCTCTGACTTCAGAGTTTGGGAAGGCCAGGCCAGCTGGATTACCAGCAAACATCGACCTACAATCTGGCAAAGTCTTGGAGTACCGTTAGATTGTCATTGAACAATTACTGGTGGTTAGACACCCTAGATCAGTCACCACTCTTTAATAGAACCTACACAAAAACATGAGACAAACACCATTCACATAAACACATTTATTTTAACCAAACATAAAAGTTCTTGTATTGTGGGGGAAACCAAAGTAAACCACGGGCGGAACATACAAGCTCCACATGGAAAGATCCAGTCAAGTTTTTTCTAAAGAATTTTTGTTGGTGTCAGTCGAACAGCTAACAAGGGCTCACAGCTTTTCATTTTATAGAAAGAACACTGATGGTTACATGAGTAGTTGTGCATACAAGTATGTCCGAGAACAACTAAGAAGAAAGACTAAGTGGGAAAATCGGGATATTACTTTGAAAGAGGAAGAATAGAAAAGAATAGAGTGGTCTAAAGAGAAGGGATAAAAGAGAAAAGAGGACCAAGAAAAAAAAAACAGAGAAATTAAGAAAAGGGGTTTTGTAATCTTCGTATAGTGGTGTTGTGCCGTCTCCATGGTGACAGGACAAAAGCCTGTGGTTGGCCATTGATGGCTAATTGTATTCTTCACAGCTCTTTTGTTAATTGTTGTCTGCCCAGCTCCCACTTCCTGCTGGGCCACGGCACAAAGCCACGAACGGGAGGATTAGAAATGGTACATCAGCTTCCCTCACACAAACTCAACCTCTCTCTCTCTCTTTCTCTCTTTCTCCATCCCTTCCATTCTCTGTCCTTCTCTCTTTCCTCACACAGCCGCACCTCCTTTTATCTTCTCCTCACTGTGTGCACTCCCCTAACTATATCAGTTCTTTTTTCTTTTTTTTTGTTCTTGGCTTGATGTCTTTACTTTTTGAATCACATTTTGAGATGCAGGCAATTGAAAAGAATTACACCTTGAAGATTTTCTCACTTACAGTGTTCGAAGTGTTCAAACAATTATTATTTTCTTGGCACTTTAACTTAGCTTAGCGTTTTTTGTCCAAGGAATTTCAGCTAAGCCCCACTCGCCGCTCACATTAAACACTGCAAAACGAGAAACTTTGAAAACAAGCTTAGCTTGATTCAGGTAGACGTTTTTCCTCTTAGGCCATCATCATGAACATCAATGTCATGTTAATTTGCAGATTTGAATAATTTATAAAAAGGATTATACACTGTGTGCACAATTATTACGCAAGTTGTAATTTTGAGGATTGAACTGAAAATTTTTCCATCTCACTCATTTATTGTCATCTGTCAAAGTGAGAATAATCAACGTACAACTCAAAATTAACAAAGATTATTAATAATCTTTATTTATCATGTTGGAGACGCGTTCACTAATATTTCCATATAGATCAGCAATCCTCCAGCAGTATCAGAAGTTGGTATGTGTGACAATACTATCAAATACTATAATAATCTGAATTCATGTCCAGTTCGGTTTGTGTGATTTTGAGTCAGCCGTATGCAGACGGTGCCACTCTGTCGCACACACACGGTCAGCAGTCACTGTCCAGTGCAGGATGTGTGTCACCTTGTTCGGTGACTTCAGACACATGTTGACATTTCTGAGGCAGAGTGCAAAAAGGAAGTCATCCAGCAGCAAAATATGTTACTTCCTGTGTGGGTAGGGCTACAGTGATGTCACCAAATGACCATGTGAATGTGCTGGTTGGTTATGACATATGTTTTATGCAGCTGTGAGTTTGTGTGTGTAATTTATTTCACCTTGAATCTTTGATGTCAAATTGTAAGCTGTTGAGGCTTGGTAACCATCACGTTTTGTTGCAGCAAAAAGCTTTTGATTACTTTTGATCTCCAAAGCCTTGATAGTGTACTGACTGATTTTGATTCTGCAAGTCCAAAGCTGTGAGGAGTTCGCTGAAATACAAAGTGTGTAAATGAGACAAAATGACCGACTTCCTGGGGGTTTTGGACCATGGTGCCAAGACACTTTTTTGTGGCTCTAGAGAAACTACGTGTCCTGGGCCTAATTTTTAAAACGTCTTCAGAGAGTCTTCCTGCATTCCTGTAAATTTTAGGACATACCTTGCAGAGACTTTATTTTCTTGAATTTGGAGGGATCTGTTCCACATGTCAGATCTCTGTGATGGACAGTTTGGGTCATCTTAGACAAGAGGGTGCTGTAGCGCTTTTTGGACACCCCCCTTTTTGATTCCAAAGTGGCATAGTTTGATGAATTTTCATGTTAAGAAAACCAAAAATCCATTTGTGGATGAAGAAAAGACAATACAATTGTCAGTTGCAATAAGCCTTTGCAGTACTTTTTGCTGCTCAGGCCTGATAATTATTGCAATATTTTCCAAGTGATTAACATTTTCCTCATTGAAATCTGGAATGCATAGTTGGTAGTATTTGCATGCACTTGAAAACATTAAGGTTGCTTGTGGCAAAATGTGAAAAAGTTTGCGGTTTATGAGAACCTGGAAAACACTGTAAATGAAGGAAAGTAGCACGAAGCTGGAAAGAATCACCTTTCCGTTTTCTGAACCCACTTCGTCCTGTACATGGTTTCTGAGGTACTGAGCCTGTTCAAAGCTCTCAATAGGAGAGACAGTGGGGCACACCCTGGAGAAGTCCAACAAAGTTAACAGGCAAACAATCAGGCATACCTAAGGGCAATTTAGGATTTCCAGTTAATATAAAATGGAACTGTGGTAGGAAGCCAGAGTTCCCCACAGAAAACATGTAATATCCACACAAAAGGGCTGTGGCGGCGGTTTGAACCCAGAACATGTTGTGAAGCAACAGTGGTAACCAATGCAATTTTTCCCCCCAAGTACCCATATATTATGCCTCATTGAAGGTAACTAACAGAGCCCACCCAGGGCTGTTTATTGTTTAAACTAATTAGTAGCTTGCTTGTGCCTTTGAATTGATAAGTTGGTTTTATTTTGTTTGTATAAATGAAAGAGGTTCAGGTGATACTGGAGGAGGTGTAGAAAGGTTTATTTTCATCTACAAGCCCCGACTGGTTAAAGGAGGGAAACTTAACTCAGCATGTTGGACTCGGTGACTCCGACGCGTCCCGTTCATGAAAACAGTTCGCATAGTTCTGAGACACCATCTTTAGAAATTATTATAAAAATACAGAGAAAATCAGGAGTAATGATTGAAGAACAACACTGGTGCAAGAACAAAAACAACACCAACTCACTCCAGATGATGTAATTGAAAAGCAATTTAGGTATTTCAGGGTATTAATTTGTCTCTATTGTTTTCCCATTGCTGTCATCAACTAAACCTTCAATATGCTGAATGAGATTAAAGATTGTGCCTGTTGTAGTTTTAACTGGATAAGCCAGTGGAGGTAAATGAAGGTTCAGTCACTTCATACTGTCCAGATCAAACACATTTTATTGTTCAATCTGGACATTCTGTACCCAACCCCAGTAAGTACGAAACATACACACTCAGACCAAAACTGTTAGTACACCTCTGTTAATGACTGAAAAGTCCACAGTGGTTACTGAGATAACTTAAAACGTACAAAAGTAAAAATAAAATAAAACTTATTGAAAATGATCCAATGAAAATCAGACATTGCTTTTGAAATGTGCTTCAATGGAATTAAAAAAAAAGAAAGGCTAATGAAACAGATCTGGAAAAAAGTGATGGTACTTGTAACTTAATACTTTGTTGCGCATCTTTTTTTTTAAGGTTTTTTTGGCTCTAGTGGCCTTTATTTGAGAGTGGTCAGACAGGAAAGCAGGTTGTGAGACAGAGGGAAGACATGCAGTAAAGGTCATCAGGTCGGGACTTGAACCTGTGAGAACTAAGGCTTTCAAATATGGGTCTTGCGCTCGACCCCTGCACCACCATTGAATGACCTTTTGAGGCAATCACAGCAATTAAACTGTTTCTGTAGTAGTGAGACTTCTGCACCTGCCCGCAGGTATTCTGCCTCCCTTCTCATCTGCACACTGCTGCAGTCGTCTCAGGTTTGAAGGCTGCCTTCTCTAGATGTTTCACCCTCAGCAGATGTTCAATAAGATTTGCATGCGAGCAATCTGGGAGGACAGTTTGGAAGAGTTGTGTTTTTATGTTTTCCTTTCCTCCTTCGTTGTCTCTCATGAAGTCCGCTTTGGCTCAAAAGATAACAGCTGGTGCAAATTGACAATGATGTACCTTGACCTTGGAGTTCACCTTGAATTTCTTTGGAGGTTGTTCTGAGTTCTTTGTTATCATTGTGGATATCCTTCTTTTCTAGTTGTCATCAATCGTCCTCCTGCGACTGACTTGTTAGTCATTTTGTGTACAATCCCTATCCATCAGTTGTGTCCAGGCCTGTTTTACTTGGTTACTTTTTTTTTTTTTTTTTTAGGATTTTGTTGAACCACATCTCAAAAACAGTGTTGGATTTTCATTGGTTAATTTTCATTAAATTTTTCTTTACGTTTTTAAGTTTTTTCAGTGACCACTGTGGGCTTTCCAGTCATTAAAACAAAAGGTCCCAGCCACTCTGTTTACAGCTGATGATTGTGTTTATTAAGAGAAAAGATGAAACCCAAAGCAGCCAAATCTTGTGAGAAAAGCAAATTGTGCCAATTTTTAAACTTTGAATTAACTTGTTAAACTTCATATCAATTTAACAAGTCCTGATTTCTAGCAGATCTGTAGATAAAACAAAATCTCTTCAACAGACTGGAAAACAAGCAACATCTGATGAAATCTGTCAGGAATTCCAGAAATTCATATTTTGAAGTTTTAAAGGAAATTGAAACAAAACTGTGATAAAATGTGGTTTAACTAAGCAGAATGAACCTGTGACTAGTTTTCCTTCCACCTTTATCCACTGTTTTGTGTTGGTTTTCTGCCATTTAAAAAAAAAATAATAATTTCTTGGCTTTGTGATTTTTGTGTCATCTGCGTTAGCTTCAGGTTTTCAGGGAAGTGTTTGTGCTCAGCCATGTTATGTTTCACTCACTCTGGGGTTTTTCCTCATCCATTTATTTCAGTTATTCACTTATTTGCGTCGCGACACATCAGTCCCTTCTCCCTCACAGCTGCAGTGTGCTGCTAGTCTCTCTGCTCATCAGCCTCCTCTGGAAGCAGATCAGGTCTAACGGTGAGATGAATGGAGCTGAAAACACAAACTTAGAACCTGTTAGAGGCAGCCGACTGATGACTGAGGTGGAGGTTTATGTTCCAACAGGAGGTTCCTAAACATACAGCCAGAGCTGTGTGGTTTGGATCAGGGGTATGCAAACTTTTTATCCCATGGGCCCAAAAATAATCAAGTCAAAAGGACCAAAAGAATGAGGGTAAAAATAAAAAACTAATGCAATAAAATTGATACTTTAGTTTCACATTGAATTATTATTGTGTTGTATTCTTTCAAAAAAGGTGTAATTTAAATTTTTTTCTCAAATAATTTTTGTTCTTTTTTCTTTAGAAAATATGCACACAATTCATGTTAACATGTTATTGAATTATCTTGTAGATGCTTGTGATTTTCTCAAATTATATTTTGCACTTTAGGAAAAACACACATACATGTGTTTTGTTTTTCTCTTGTTTCTGTTTGTCTCCTCAATAAGCAAAGTTTAGGTGGACACCTATCCTTTGTTCAAATTCTTTCTCAGGTTTTACCAATATAATTTATCATAAAATCTACAAAAACGCCTAAATGTCTAAATTTTGATAAATCAAAGTTAAATAAAACGTATCAGTATTGGTATCAGCAATACTGGCCCTGTTTTTATGTAGTATTTGATAGTATTGTCACACATACCAACTTCTGATACTGCTGGAGGATTGGTGATCTATATGGAAATATTAGTGAACGCGTCTCCAACATGATAAATAAAACTGCTTAAATTTTTTTTATATATACTTTTATCTGACGTTTAATGCAAATATTCTGTTGTTGGCCGATCTACAGCCGCGTTTGAAACTGACATGGAAAGTAGCCTGTGGCTCCTACAAGAAACCCAGTGGTCCTGATCATCTTGAGCAAGTCGATAGCGCCTGTCGATCTGTGTGTAATTATGACAAGAAGGGGCAGATTATGGACCGCCTCTCCCCCCGACACACTCTTTGTTCGGTGTGTGTGAGGGTGTGTGTTCGGGTCCACTCTCCGTCACCTGGAAATTCGTCCCTCTCCCTTTAAGTGGGAGGTGAGCTGTTTGGAAAAGCTCCGAGCAGCGGATGGAAAGCCCGCTCCAAAACATTTACGCACCGGCGACGGTCAGCCACAGTGTCTGTCTGCGCTCCGTCACCAAACCCCTCCAAGGCAGACTGCAACCGAGGAGGAGCGGCTCCGGATGACCGGGAGCAGAGGTCCGGACTGTCACCGAGCAGCCTGAGTCCCGCCGCGCCGCGTCGCGCCGCGCTCTTGGATGCGGTGAGCGGTTAGGACGGAAGTTTTCCCTCGGCTGTCTGGTGGAGAGCAGCGGCACTGGTGAGTGGACAGCTGGACTCTCTCAGCTGGAGCTTGTAGAAACTAATGAAACTCTGAGCTGGGAGTGTGTTGTTTTTTGTTTTTTTTTAATTGTGCTTTTAAATCCTCTCTCGGCTCATTAAAAAAAAAAACTTAAACACAAACAAACTTCAGTCTGTTCCTGGTGTTATGTGGGATAGTCATGTCCATCATGGTGAGGATAATGATGATGATGATGATGTCAGCTCTGTTTAGTCAATGCAAATAAGCGGATAAGTGCTCTCTTTTCTGATTGGCTGAAATCGTCTCCTAAATATTTAGAAGGATTGCAGTTCTTCACTGGTGGAGGTTCTGGGCTCCAGTTGGGCGGAAAGCCACCAGCTGAGCAGGACTGGTCATCTGTACTATGTTAACACACATTATGCATGGAAGCACTGTGAGGTCAGAGGTCAGGAGTGTCCTGTAAGAATGAGCTGCAGGTCTGAGCTAAGCGAGGTGTGAAATAGCAGACTGCTCTGAGGTCAGTTGTGAAGCAATGTCTTGTTCTCAGTGAGCAGGAGGAGAAGGTATGTGAAGGCTGGTGGGCATAGTGCCACCCTGGGGGTCTCACTGAGCACTGAAGATGGTTATGTAGAGGGTGGGGGGGAGGGGATTGGCTGACTGCACACAAAGCAGTCCATCAGCTGGGAGTCCCTGACCTTTCTTCCTGTCACTCCTCTTTTCTTTCCTTTCATTCTTCTGGCTCCTTACTTTACTCCGATGTAAAGTAAGGAGCCGGCTCCTGGCTCCTGACAGAAATGGCTGTCAGGAGCCATTTCTCCTGACAGCGAAATGGCTTCTCACTGACTCCCGACTGACTCCTGTTTGTTTTCCAACGGAGATCCAGGTGTCATACACTGCTGCTGCTGCTGCTGTGGAACTTCAACTTAAGTCTTTTCTAGTTTAAAAAAAAATCCAGAAATCATTAACCATCCAACTGAGTAAAAAATATCTATCCATCCACCCATCCACAGTAATTTTGTCAGGAATTAAATGTAATCGTACTGAAAAATAATAATAAAAAAATTAAAAGCACTCAGACATCTAGAAAAAGTTTACTTTGGAAAAGAATTGATTTCTATCATGAAAAGTGAGCAGCCACCCCCCCCACACACACACACACACCTCCACCCCACACACAGTGGTGCAGACATAAAGCATCCCTCTGTCAACACTGGTGCAGACTGAGCATTATACACTTCGGCATACACACAGAAGATAATCTCAAGGAGTGGTTCGGCATGTCACCCTTCACCTCCCTCCCTCCCCTGGCCCTTCATCATAGCCCCCCTTCTCTGCCCCCACAGCCCCCCACCCTCATGGAGCTTTGCCTTCCCAGGTGAATGGGTTCATGGAGGAGGGAAAGGTGACTCCTCAGTCTGTCAGTCATTTGCCTCATAAGCCACAGCCCAGAGAGACACTTGCCTTTTTTCCAGTGTTTTAACTTAAAACCGATGCACCTCAATGCCCCGTCGGTTTCCAGGTAGGATTGTTCTCTGAATCCTACCTACAGGTAAAGCATTAAAGTAAAGCAGATCACAGGCTGTACTGTAGCTCCGCCCTCCTCGTTTTATGAATTACACACTGACATATGGGTAAAACCGTACAACTGATCAGTTGTTAGGTGCAGTGCTTTTAACTTGAAACAACCCATTTGGTTTGTATTAACATGATGGCAGCGGTCCTGGGTGTTTCTGCATGTTCTCTCTGGGTGCTCCGGCTTCCTTCCACCATGACTGTTGGGCTCACTGGCGTTTGCTATGAGTGTGTCCAGGCATGGTTGTTTGTCCTGCGTGTGTGTGTTTTCAGCTGTCCAGGATGGACCCCGCCTCTGGAGAAGACTTGGACTTTAACTCACCTGTTTCTGCATATCGACTGTATGTCCAACTCCTGAGGCCATACAACGCACGATGTTGTATTTACGAGACAAGTTGAGACTTAAAGTGTAGCTAACCTCCATGTGAAAGCATAACAGGCAAATCTTTGAAAGATTCCACTAAAGTGGGCGGAGCCAAGAGACATCGAAGGTCACGGCTAAGTGTTGGAGTCTGTGGTCAGGATGAGGGAAGTTACCGTTGCAAACCTAATGACTCTAGCAATCTAGCAACTTTTTTTTTTTCATAAAACAACTCCTGCAACTTTTTCCTGTGTTGTTGGAGACGTTTATGGCCCCAGCATGTGGAGCACCGGTCTCTGCAGCTGCAGGCAGTCGTCCTGCATAGAGGAGATCCTTTCCGCTCCGTGGCCAAGTTGCAAATGAATCGCACAAATGTGTCGATCAACGATCACCACGCTCACTGACCCGTCTCCTGGTTCCCCTTAGATAAATGCTTTTACACCCGGAGATGGAAATGTGAAGTAGCGCACCGCTGTAACCAGTAAGAAAATTCAACTGCAGTAGCCACCCTTCAATCCATGGAGGGCGCCACTCACAGCATTTTAGGCAAAATGTTGCAGATTTAAAGAACTGTTCACAAAAATGCACAAAAATATAAACATAGAACCTTCAAGTGCAAATTTAGACAGTTTACCCAACTGTTTAACACCAAAGTTTACCCAACAAAACATTGATTAGGGGTTAGTTACTCTTTAAGCAATACTTTTCAGAAACTAAGAATTCTCCTTTTCCAAAAAGTTACTAATTTATGAAAAATAATCAAACTGGGCCCTATGTAAACCGATTGGATATAAAGTCACTGAATTAGAGCCTACTTACGTTATATTGAGTTTTTTTTTGTTTTTTTTTTGTGTTTGTTTTTGTTTTACCAGTATGTAAAACCAGAACGGTAAATGCACGGCTTTTCAATATAAAACATGGAGTACCACACACATGGTTGTTCACTATTTATAGCACAGCTTTTTATGCTTGAAGTAGACCTTTGAATTTAATGCATTAAGCAAGTGTGTATGTGGGAGTGACAACTTGTGTGTGTGTGTGTGCGTGTGTGTGTGTGTGTGTACCATCTCCTATACATTGAAAGTCTCCACAAGAGTATCAGAGCAGACAAAGGTTTTTTCCCCCTCTTCTTCTGACCTCCTGTATCCTCTCTGCATTGTTCTCTGAATCCTATTGAACCAAGAGTCCACAGAGACTCAGCACAATAGAGAATAATAGTGTGTCTATAGATGTGTGTGTGTGTGTGTGTGTGTGTGTGTGTGTGTGTGTGTGTGTGTGTGTGTGTGTGTGTGTTTCTTCAGCCTATCCTTTAGCACTGTGTGAGGCCAAGCCAATCACTCAGAACAATGCAGGGTTCAGGGAGGCCTTGTGATCTTTTTAAAAGAAGACCTTCTCGCTGCATTGTCTCTGTCGGAAGCATCGCTAGAACTGCTGATGTCAAAACACTCGGCTGGCCGACTTGACCAAACACAGGCTGTTTTATCCAAATGTCACATTTCTGTTGGTTGTGTCCCATGACTGTTAAACATCAAGCTAGAGCTGAATTCACTTATCAAATGTTAGGTGTGTGGTATTGCAAATGCTAATATTTGCATGTAATATTTGGTAATATAAGTATATTAAATGTGTAAATCAATCAAACTGCGCATACAACATCAATAATATATTTTGACAATTGAATTACAGCTACCCACCCTTAGTGCACTCACCCAATTTTTATTTTTTATGGCTGAGATATTAAAAACACACATTGTTTAATTTTGGAACAAGAAAAATGGCATTAAATGAGGGGACAGCAGACCTCGGTACACATGTAGCCAGGTGTTAATAAACTAAAATCTCAGACAAGTCGCTTAAAAATAATATACACAAGGGATCGTTTTCAGAAATATCTTCATCCATACGAACTTGAACAAATGCGCCTCTGAGCGTTGTTTTAAACATGCCGAACCAATGGAGGCCAGTGCAGTGTAAAGCTGAAACTTATGTAAACCAGTCAGGATCCTTCATGACCATGACTTCCTGTTAGGAATTAAATGTGGTGCCAGGATGTTCATTTGTGTTGACAGATATATGTATTGGTTGAAGTACCTTAAATAGCGTATTAGAATATAAAGTTAATAAAACAAAAGACAAAGTCCATTTGAATCACACCAAAGCAAATATGTGGATATATTATTGGTGGATTATTTGTCGCAGACTGTAATGCATTGGACCCTAAATCTGTTTTCCCACACACACAGACAAATGCAAATATTGAGTTTTCTCAAATCTCCTCTTTTGTCGGAGTTTTTATAAATAATAATTTTCAGGCGAGACCAAAATGCATAAAAAAATTATTAGTTTCACCAAATATCTGGTAAAAATGGTGTTAGTGGATTTTCTGTGGAGCATATGTAACTGTAGAGTCAGAAAAAGACCCATTGAAATAATTTTGATGTTGCTAGGTTGAGCGGGATTACAACAGGAATTAAGGTGAGTGTGAAATGAATTGGCTGGAGGCAGGAAATGAGCAAAACAATTATTTTGTAGAAAAAGATAGAATAGTTCAAAAGTTACACTTAGCAAAAACAAAACAGCAATAACAACAATAATAAGCCAACATTGAAAAGTAAACCCCAGTCCCATTGAGCTCAGTGTTTGATTTAGTCTTTTAGTCGTTCGTCGAGTCAAGTTGTGGTTTGTTTTTTGTTCAGCTCCTTTTTTCATCCAGTGTTCTGTTTTGTTACCATTATGTTCACGCTGGAGAAAAGATGGAAGTTCCTCAATGAGTCGTTAGCTCTTCTCTGGTCACAGGCTCAGAAGGCATATATTTGGTGTTTGAACTGTTAATATAGGCAGTTATAAATTATTTTAGAGGATTTCTGAAGTACTTGCAGATTTCATTTGAATATTTTCTTTTTTCTACTGTTTTCTATATGAGCTCTAATGCTAGCGTGGTTGAGTCATAGTGATACGGTATTTAGAAGTGTGTTAACGTTTTCTCTTTTTTTGAAAAATCTTTTATCTTAGATTTTCTGAAGAATTGTAATTGACAGATAAAGACAGTGTTCATTTTATTTCTAGCTAGTCTCTTGTAGCCACTCATCATCAGAGGAGATGTCACACTGTGTGTGTTAGCAAGTAATTGCTTCAAAACTGGATTTTGAAATATAAAAAGAAAAGAATGATTTGGAGCTGATATTCTAAACTACCTTTAACATTTCATATTAGCAATAAGACCAATTAGCATGGTTAGCATTACTAAATATTGGCACCAATTTCTGTGTATAACAATTGGACAACAGTGGACAACAATTACGCAAATCTGGAAGTTAATTCAGAGATAGCTACAATATAAACTACAGCAATATTGGCAGATTGTATCTTCTGGTTTACTTTAAATACTTTTTTTTTACTTATCACTGATAATCACATGAAATTAGTAAAATAATACGCATTTATACTTTTTTTCATTTTCATAAGTATAACACATTTATCATATGAAATAAACACTTTTTGTTAGGATGCTTTTGTTTTGGTTGTCTAACAAGATCGCATGCCTGCCACAAGATCTTGCATGGTAATATGTCAGGATATTCATGAACTTAATATTCTGCATCATCTAGTCTTTTAGAGTAAACATCATTATATCTCAACCATGACTGTATTTCGGATACTTTCTACTCATAGGTTGGTGCTGAACCTCGTCACCAGTTGGACAAGACATCTGTAGCTCCAAGAGAGTTCATTATGTTTTCATTCTGTGGTGATAGTGACTTTTATTGACAGTAATCAGATGGGCTGAGAGAGGAGGGTTCGAAAACATGCAGCGCAAATCTCAAGGTCAGGAACAGACAGCTAATGGCGAGGACGATAGCCTTTTTATATGGGGCTCCAAGCATAGCGCTACACTACGCAATGCACTGGAGTTCAGTATGTTTTGACATAGAAGTACAATGTGCGCGAAAAACTATGGCATTACGGGTTTGAGCTGTGACAATGTAAGAGATGATGGCATGTGAGCACCGGCTGGCGCGCCGCTCAGCACTGTTCTCGGCACCTTTTATATTTTCAGGTGCTGCTGCTACATGGTTGAAGTCCAGTTCTTTATGTTGCCTCAGCAAACTTTAGCTTTGAGAAAACGCCTTCAATTTTATTTTATGAGTTATATGAGGAACCCTCCCACAACCTTCCTGACTGTTTGCTCTTTATATGTTGATAATGTTTGTATTTTTTATTGTTGTCTGTCTGTCTTGTCCACTGTGACAAGCGTTGCTGTCTTTCTTGGCCAGGTCAGCCTTGTGAAAGAGGTCATGAACTCAGTGAGTCTTATCTGGTTAACTAAAGGTTTAATAATAATAATAATAATAATAATAATAAAAAAAAACTTAAGTGTTCAATGCTTGATTTTGATCATTTGTTAGCTTTAGCTTCTGTTGTTGTTTGGAGCTGATTTTGCCAAACTTGACCTGTTCCAAACTCATCTCTGGCGGTTTATGGTGGAAACGCTACAAAACTCACACCACTAAAAATGACTTTAGTTTTTGCTTTCACTTGTGTTTGGGTAATGACATTACTTTGCTCAAGAGATCTCTATCAACTTGATGAAATGCACTTTTAAATCAAGGTTTGGTCTTTTTTTCAAAATTCTTCTTAGGCTTTGCGAGAGCAGATGTTTCTCATCGGTTGGCTTCTGTTAAGCGGGTGAAGTGAGATTATTCTGGTTAATTCTTCACTGCGTTTCTGATAAGACTGCAATACTGCAGTCCGTTTCTTCAGCTTCATATTGTCTTCTTTTGCATTATCTAACAGCCCGTTTGAGTTGCATTGAGCCTTCATTACACACAATCCTTCAGCTACTACTGGTTCTCTGCAAACTAGCACAAGAATCAATTCATATTCAATTATCCAAAGTGGGAAAAAGTCAAGGATTTTTTTTGAAGAAGCATCTTATCTGGAGAGTTCTTGGTCACCTTGGAAACTTTAAGATTATACCGTTGAGGCCAACAGGGTGTGAAAATGTGTATTTATCCTTAAAAAACATGGACTTCAAAGGTTTGTTGCCACATCTTTACATCGTTCCTCTTTGTAGCCTAACTATTTAATGATACTTTCAACCTGTTGCCTTGTGAAAGGAAGAAAAAACGAGAAATGTGCACACTTAGGAGGAAACACACATGCGCATACACACAGAAAGGTCACGCAGTGGGTTGTGCTGGTTGGATGATGAGGTGCAAGTCTTCTGCTCGTAATGGTCCACTTTCAGAGACGCCCTGAGACAAAAAGCAGCCGTGCACACTCACAACTCTGTGAGCATTCACACCTTCAAGGTAAGAGCTTTCACTGAACAAGCTGGGGGGTTTTCCAACACGTTTGTCTTCCTGTTCCTTCTTAGCTTTTCGTGCGTTGTTTCTGCTGCAGGTGTATAGTCGCATCCTGCAAACTGTCTGTCAAGGTAATAATACGCTTCTTCTTTTTTCTCCTGAGTACAAGGATGAGATTAAACACGCAGTTTAAATAAACAGGCTCATTGTGTACAGCACACATGCCATTCATTTACATTCTTCCAGCTGTGCTGTGAATGCACAGTCACTCATCCGTGTGAAGCACATAATAAGTGCGCAAATAATGCAGGAGTACAGCCTGCACTCCCGGGCCACTGCGGGCGATTTATCAACAGCTGTAAATCAGTTGTAAAGAATAAAGAACGGAAGCATTTTTGAATGCAGCGCTGCATTTCTCATGCTGCTTTTCAGCACTTACTAATCCCTTTTTTTTTTAAATCTCCCTAAACTTTTCTCTTTTCTAATTTGCAACGCCGGCATCGTGTGTGTGCGTGCGCACCTTCCAGCGCGCCCTGTCAGACACAAGCTCCTACAGGACCAAGGTGTGTTTCGCTAAATGCACAGACGGCTGAGAGAGAAGTTTTTGTTGGGAAGTACGCGGTGAGTTTCAAGCACCGTGACTACAAGTTTCTTTTGTCTCATTGTTCCCGTAACGCACATCGCATAACGGCCTCGCATTGTTCGCCTGACAGGACATGATTGAGCAGGTCCATATACGTCAGGGTTTTTTTTGTTTGTTTGTTTGTTATCTTCTTATTTGTTTTTCCTGTATAGTCTACTCTTCAAGTCTCTAATAATAATAATAATAATAGTAGTAGTAGTAGTAGTAATAATAAATAATGAGTAAACTTAGGTGAGTTAATTGTAGCTCCATCTTGAAAAGGTCATTTGACGATCCGCCGGTGAGGCCCGAACAAAAAGCTCTTTTGACATGTTTCAACAGCTTTTACTACTTTCGGTGTTAACCAACAGATTTGCATCACCATCACCGTCCTGTGCATGAACAGATGTTTTTTGTCCGCCACATCGGAAGATAAAGGTATAATCGGCTTGTTGCCATCCTTTTTTTTCCAGCCGATTTGTTTATTTCTGCGTACATCAAGAGAATTCACAAACACTCTATTGATAGCTGAACTCGGGACGCACAAAATAAAAACAAACCAGTTTCCTGGGTCATTTACATGAGGTTCCGTTTCGCTCACACAGCGCTGTTCTGTTGTAGTCAACCCGTAATTGGACTTTTTTTTTTAATATATATATATTACTCTATACCTGTTTGTTGTGTGTGTTTGCATACTGTTATTTGCAAGTGTCCAAAGACCGTTTGTTTGCCGTACACTGGCCTACTGACGGGATTTGCATTTTCTTTGAAAATCTGTGAAATCTAAAGAAACACTATGCCATTATGTGTCTATATACTATATTAGTTTCTTGTTTAATGCTTGGACACTGTATGAAAACAGAATCAGATATTTAAATACTATTTATTTTGGATTTTCTTTGTGTGATTTGCATTTATTAAAATTTGAAAATAATGTGAAATTTTTCTTGCAAAAGTCTTTATACTTCTTTTCGTGTCTTCTCTCTCATCCAGTAACTAAAAATTCTGACTTTTAAGAAATGAAGTGGCTACTTCCTCTTGTATGAGGCTGAACATTCAGTCTTCATTTTGCTCCGGTAGTGTAATGTGATTCCAGTGCTAAAGCTAGGAGCTGACTTTTTCCCGTTAGTTTCGTGTCAGGTCCACTAGCCTTTGCTGCCGTTTCTTTCCTTTAAACAAAGACATTTTTTTGTATTTGTAATATTTTTGGTCGTCAAAAAAAAGAAAGAAAGAAAAAAAGCCTGGATAGTTACTTTTACTATCGCCGTTCATCACAAGATTTTTAAACAGGCTAGCATTTTTAAACGCTAGCCTGGATGCAGTGGCATCCAAGCTAGCTTATGGAAGCTAATGCTTGGTGTACTTTTTACACTCAAATTTAGCTACAGAATATTCTATCAGTTTTTTTATTTTATGTAAAACATTAATACATAAGCAAAACTAGTACTTAGTAAAAAAAACAAAAGTCTTAAACTTATTGTTGCTGTAATATCTTAGCAACAGTAATCTGATTGTAACAACCATGTCTTAAGGTTTGCCACCCTTTCCATTTCTCAAACAGTAAACATTCCTCTTTGTATCTGCTATGTCTTCCACTATCACTACGTTTTTTGTGTGTGCTGGTTTTATCGTTGACTGAGAACACAATTGAAGGAGAAACTACCCAGATAAATGTCTTTACATGGCATTTGTCAGTTTTATCATTTAAGAAAGCATACACGCCTCCAAACTGGAAACAATTCAGAGTTTTTATTTCACGGTGTACAATGACAAAACACTGTATTGTAAAGCCAAGTGATCCAAACTATCCAGTCAATATTATTTTATGTCATTGATTGTTATTATGGTCTAGAAAAACAGTTTTAGCTCTTTACTTTGTGTGAACACATCAATAATAGCATATGTTGAACACAGAATAATGTTTACTAATATTTTATATTGCTAGTAACTGCTTAGAAAAACAGCTAAAAAAAGTTAATATAATGAAAATGTTTTTGATTTTTTTTTTGTCACTTATTTTAAGAACTGAACGTTTTTATTGATTCTATGTAACATTCAAATTTTCTGAGATGCTAGATTTTGGGTTTTCGTATCTGTAAGCCATAATCATCATTATAAGAAATAAAGACTTGAAATATTTCACTTTATGCGTAAAAAATCTGTTTAATATTTGAATTTAATTTTCTAAAATGAGGGACAAAGGCTCATTTCAAAAAGTCCCAACTGTAGTCGTAATCAGTCTTAATTAGAAACATTTAAAATGACTTGCTTAAGTCCTCAACAACTATACGGTTTACGACAGAGTGGTCTGGTATTGGTAAACTATTTTAATAGCTATAAAAAATAAAATTGGCTATTTTCACAAACTGTTTATTTAGGCTTAGGCACTAACATTGTTTAATTTTATGGAATAAAAGTTTACTGTATTTAGCCACTAAATTATTATATTTACAGATATTAAATTTTTGAGTTGTATTAAATAAGAGGGGGTTAGGGATGGACCCTTGAGGTATCCCACATGTGATTTTTGTCAGCTTTGATGAAAAGTTACCTATTGGCACAAAGGAGTCCCTCTTCTTTTGGTAAGATTCAAACTTGATGGTGCTAAAAGCTATTCAATAATATTTAACAGAGTAATACACATTAACTATATTTTAACTCTATATACTACTTGGTTTAGATTAGTAGTTCTTGATTTAGATGGTAGGTTTCAGGATCTTGAAATGATGTGGTTAGTTTTATAGAATATATGGATCAACCCAAGTTATTAAGTTTAGTTCATAAAACCTGTTTAGATTCAGAGGAAGACTAATTTGATAATGATTCTAGAAACTAGTTGGTTACATTTATACATTAGACAAACTAGTTCAGTTTATTTGTTTATGGTGGAAGAAGCCTCAGTTAGATATAAAAAAAAACTAATATGGTTTCATTTAACCATAGAAATTCTGCTGGTGGGGTTATAAAAACGGCTAATAGTTAAAAACATAATTACTTTGATAAAACAATTAGCTTCTTTCACAGTTTTCTTGCTCATAAGAAAGGGTAATTTTTGTCATTAGTAAAGATGCAACGATCTGTTAGATGGAGCCGTCACGTGTCCAGCTACATAAACTGTAACCATCCACTTAAAAACCTCAGAACATTCTCATGATTCAGTACTGTGGTCAAAGTATTACTGGTACTATTTTACATGATTTTCCAGATTTTCCTATTGCTCTTCTTTGGTATTTTTCTTTCTGTTGTGACTCCTGTTATCTCCTGGTAGCAGATGTTATCAGATTTGCAGGCTTTGTGCAGGAGGCCGACCACCTTGTCATTAGCGTGTCCAGCTAGCCACTTTGAACATGATCTCCCACATGTTGGAGCTGGTTAGGATCTACGGTGCTAACTTATTGGTAGCCACCCTCCTTATTGAAATACACACAGATTCACACACACATACACACACTGTCCAGACCTCCTGTGGCTTGTCAATGTTGAGACGAGCAGGCCTTCATCAGAATCACCTGTTGTGCTGCTGCTCAAAGGAGTTTCCATAGTAACGTCTTGGAGCTTTGGGTCCTTGGTCTGTAAAGACCCTTGGCAAATATAGACTGCCCCTTCTACCCCAACCACCAACACGACCCTAACAAACTCCCAAACACACAAAAACACACACAGCTGTAATGTGTGTGTGTGTGTGCTCTCCAGAAGCGGCAGTAAATAGAGTGCGGATATAAAGTGTGCCGGGCTAACGGAGGGAGCGCATTGTGAGAGTCGGGCCTCCTTTGTCTGAGGTAGCCTGAAGGAGCAGGGGGTGGAAAGGAGTGTGTGTGTGTGTGTGTGTGCGTGCGTGCGTGAGGGGGACGGCGGGGAGAGATGCTTTGTAAAGGAAGAGGAGAAAAAAGTGGCCTTCATCCACATCCTTTCTTCCCTTTCTCTTGTTCTATCTCTTTATTGGGACTGTTTTGTCCCCCCGCCTTCCTCCCCTCTGATAAATGCCACAGTAGCCTTTCGCTAGCTGCCACAATAGACGACCTGTTTCAGAGAGCGCAAAGAGGGAGAGAGCCAGAGAAAGAGGGATGAGAGAGAGACATAAAGAGAGAGAGAGAGGAAGGCATGAAAAGGAAAAAAGACTGCTTTTTAACCTGCTCTTCTGAAAGGCAGCAGGATAAAGGGAGGGCTGTGA
The DNA here is from genome assembly GCF_051168715.1 of Poecilia mexicana. Classification (NCBI taxonomy): domain Eukaryota; kingdom Metazoa; phylum Chordata; class Actinopteri; order Cyprinodontiformes; family Poeciliidae; genus Poecilia; species Poecilia mexicana. The sequence goes on from NW_028263374.1 coordinate 1,985,417, forward strand.
CTAAAGCCAGAGTCCGCTTTCCTCTCCTTTCTCCTTCCTCAGTGTCTCTTTGTGAAGGATGCGCTTGTGTCATCTGCCTATTTATACGTCTTATTTAGAGAGCTTTCAGGGAAGACGGTGAACGGGACTCAGACCTGCTGTGGCCGGGGTTTCAAACACGGGAGGCTTGTCATTTGTTTGACGTACAAAGCTGATCATTGTGTGTGCATCGGAAACGCGTATCCTCCCGCAGACAGCGGATCTAAACCATGCAGCAGCCTGCTTTGTTTCTGAATCTGAACTTCTGCACAACTTTGAATTAACCTTCAAAGCCCATTTCTTTTTGTTTTTGGCCATTTTTCATAATACCCTTGCTTGCCGACTCTTGGCAATCTTGCAGTTTAGTCTACTTTACAGTTCTAGTTCACGTCTGGGTGCTGGCAGCTCCTTGATAGCAACTCTTATCATGATGGTTACTTATAGCCGATATTATTGCAACATCCTTTGCAGCAGTAAAAAAAGAAAATCAAACAAACAAACAAAAAACCCCACATATAACAATTACCCTCCTAACTAATGCCATTAGGAAAAAATTGTTGTTAAAAAGACTACAAAGTTTTTATCCTATTTTTGAAACTTCTTTTTTTAACTATCAATTTGTCTAAGTCTTTGTTGCTGCAGTGCTAACAAGAAAAGGATATTCTTTTGAACATTGGATGTGAACGTATCCATAGAGACGTAAGATGCACATGTGCCTCTTCTACAGAATAGCTATAAAAATGCTGCAATGACTCAATAATAACATGACTTAGTTTCATGCTATGCAACACAGATGCTTTGATGAAGAGCAAAAGTTGAAGAGGAGTTATTTCAGCTATTTTTTTTTCTGACCAGTTGGGGCACTAACTGATTGTGAAGAGATGATTAAACTTTTATCAGATTTGATTCATTTATTTGTCAAGATAAGATATGAGTCAGTGTTACAGTTTTGTTATGCCGCTGTAGTCCCGCTTTGATTGTTTCTGTGTTGTAAAAAGGGACTTTTCTAGGGGTTTTAATTTGTGCTTCAGTTTTAATGTAGCTTTGAAACAAAAACAAGCCATCGTCCTCCTTCCACTTCCTGTTGTCTTCTTTGGCGTTCCCTCCAGGAGTAACGTCCGGCTGTAGATCATGTGACTCATGCAAAGCAAAAAAAGTGTTTCTATTTTTTTCCAAAATCAGTAGGTTTCCCTTCAGCTAATTTATTCATGTACTTTCAATTTGCAAGCTTCTTGACTTGTTGCTTTTGGGAGGTTTGGGCATGTGAGTTGAAGCTGAACCACAACAAAACCCAAATCTACCCTCTTTGTTCAACACCAACTTCTGTTTGACTGAGAGATAAAACAAGTTTTGGATGGGGCTATGCGTGTACTGTTAAAGAAACATAATGTAGTTGCTTATCAGATCCATAAGAACTCAGCCGTACTGCACAAACCAGACAGGCGCTCAGAAAAATGGGGGAAAAGAAAGTTGTGCACTCTTAGGAAATCCAGGTGAGTTGCAGTACTTTGTGACTCAGACCATGCCAACACCCACAACCCCCTGTGAAGAAGCAAGTCCAAAAGTTTTGTTGTCTTTTTTTTTTCCAAACAGATAAATAACCTTTTATAATGGAACAAAAACCCCCAACTATTTTCCTGTTTGATAAATGCTCAAATCTAAAAAAAATAACACAGGAAGCACAAAGGAAAGCCTGACTCAGTCTGTAGAGGAGAAACTATTGGAATATAAAAAGGAACTCTGGAGTGAGTCAGATTCTGGTTTTTTTATGTATAACATAGAGAAGTAATATTGTTGAATATAGTCACTGGGTCAATGTGGGTGTTCATCTGTTCTGGTATCCAAATTCTATGGAAATGTTGCATTAACAATAACCGTCTCTAAACACCCACTGCGACTGATGACCAAATAATAATAATACATTTCACCCTCTTTTGTTTTCTTTGTTGGTTAGCAGAAGGATCACTGAATCACATGTAGTGTCAGACCAGAAATGCAGTAGACCTACTGTGAAATACTATTCACCTTTTCAGATTTCATCACGTTACAGACATGAATTGCAGTGTGCTTTATTGGGATTTTCTTTATAAAATCAAAGTAGTGCACAGTTGTGAAACACAAGAAAAATCATAATGGTTCTCCTAGTTTTATTTTTATCTAATAAAAAGGTAGGACATGTATATGTATTCGATCCCCTTTACTTCACTCCAGAGTTCTCCTATTTGGTACAGTATATGGGATTTACACACTTAACACAACATCACAAAAATAATGGCCAAAGTGATTATGTCCCCCCCAAAAATCACCCTTTTATTGCCAAAATATAAATATAATGTGGGGAAAAAATATATATATATATATATAAAGCCTGGGAGCTTGAGGGTTCTGCGCAGTATCTTGGCTGTGCCTAGAACTGCACATTTCTGGACTGAGATGTCTGATGTTGTTCATATATATATACACACACACACACACACACACACCAGTGACGTGCGGTGAGGTTCATTGCTGGTGAGGCACTGACTTATGACTTAGACACCACACGTTATTGGACCTACGGAAATTTCGCGCAAGCGTACAACGCTGGAGGGCAAAAAGACTAATTATTTACATGTCATCCATAGCCGCGTTAACTCAGTGAAACTTATAAATGTAGGTATTGATTTCGTGCTATGATCCACAGCAAAGTTATCTGTATTCGTTAAGCAACGCAGATTCGTTGCCATAGCAACTGACAACAATGCCACTTCATGTTTTAGGATTTAACACCAAAAGACATTCAAGAATTTTGCACACAGAACAGAACATCCAGTCTGTTGTTGTAGTATGTTTTAGGCTTAATTTTTAATTAATAAATAATTACTGTGGTAGATTAGCTACCGCTTCTATTTTACTGAATAATTTAGACATACAAACTGTAGCCCACAAAACGCACATTTCATAAAAAAAGATCTTATTGCTGTCTTACCTTTATCTATCAATTAAATCCACGCACCGCTAATTCTACACAAAAATATCCGTTCATCCAAAGCCAAGTCTATCCTTGGGATGTCTTTTCTACTCCGTTTGAGAATCAAACTGTCTCGAAGCAAAACTTTCAGTCCGGTGTTGGTCTTCCTTTAGTTATTATCTCCTGCTTCAACTGAAAATCCAGTTTAGAAAACTGTTTAAGTGTAGAAATGTAGTCTTTCATATTGACGTCGGAAGAGAGGAGAAAACAAATATATCGCTGTACTTTACTTATTTACTGTGGCTAGCTCCATGGCTAGCTCACTGTGTCTTACACTGCAGTTGTGCAGTCACAATAATATCTGGGATCATGAGCGCCCCCTGCCATGAGGGAAGAGAACTGCCTGCCTCCCCTGGAATCTGTTTTCTGCCGTTTCTGATCGCTACTCCTCACACAAAACACGATACAAACACAGTTGGTGACAAAAAAAACACTGTACATTATATACATAAGCGAAATTATGGAAAATCAGTCCATATATTAAATGTTTTTTAGCCATGGCGTACAGACAGGACGAACATGCTCCCATAGAGTGGCAGGCAGTGCAGTTAGCGAGAGGTTGCGCAATCCCAGGTGAGACTCAGCTTCCCTGCTGCCTCACCGGCTTCGCTTCTGAGCATTTGAATGGGAAAATGCTAAAATCCAGCGATTCTGAAGAAAAAAAAATCATCAGAATTGGTTAAGCTAAGTAAAAAATAGATAATTTATAGTACAAACCACAGGGTGAAAATAGCAATATAAATGATTTATTATTTTTCCATGACCGCACGTCACTGATATGTGATCGTCCAAGGGCGTAGGTTTGGTCTAAGTTTTGGTGGGGACCTTGATCCCCCCCCCCCCCAGCACAGTGAAATGCCGAAGAGCACCGAACATTTTTGAGAAGGGGGGGGAAACCACATTGGCTTAATAACCCCTCCCCCCAACCATAACCATATCATACATCTTGTGTATACAACCAGATACAGTCATACTCAGCAGATCAGTTCAAGAACACTTTACTTTTTCCTTTACAAAATTCAGCAAACGTTACAAGTAAGATCAAAAGAAATATCCTCTGGATACTCCCTGGTCACTGGCACTCACACTGACTGCCTCCTATAGAGCAAACAAAGCGTAACCTGGTTTGTATTCACACTAGCTTAACTTAATTTAAGACTAACACTTCAAATGCCATATTTACTGAGATAATTTCACAGTATATTTCATATCTGAGAACTAACACCTCACCTGGAGCCCTGAAGCTCCAGCCACCTCTCCATCGTTCTGCTCTGCCCCTTGCTCTGCTGTCTGAGCATCCTATGTGAAAAAATATTACATAATTAACAGACCTATTCTACCTCACATTCAGTGCTGACCTTACTAAACACCGGACTTTACAACAAATGCGTTGCGTGATAGATATCTAACTTACGGGTCCACTCACTGTACTTACAGCCGACGTAGCGAAATAACTTCTAATGTCTGTCCTTTTCTTTTTTGGTGGCGACATGGTCTCGGAGACTCAGAAGGAGACGCGTGTGCCCAGCTAGCCGCCGCCTTTTGCAGCTAATCAAAGAACGTCCGACGATTCAACTGACTCCCCCTCCCCCCACCTCCCCGACAGCACCGTTCCGACTCGGTCTCGGAGGCTCATAATTAATGTCAAACTAAGAAGCTTCCGTTCCACGCACCGCCTGTTGCTGCTAATCAAAGATCGTAGATCCACGTTCTTTGAGCCAATATGGCAAAAATTGGTCGGGACTTTTTCATATCCCGTGAATATTGGTCGGGACATGTCCCTACCGTCCCTACCCAAACCTACGCCCATGTGATCGTCGATCACGGTCTCTTGTTGGCGATCACACAAACCGATCACCTGCTTCTCATTTCGCAGCCTGCCTGTGCAGCTGGTCTCCTCTTTCCTTCACTCTGCGCAAACGCGTAGCAACAAATCCTAAGCGATGTGGTGTGGAACTATGACGCACTGAGTGAATGGGGAAGTTTGCATGTTGCGGCGGAAAATTGAAGCACGTGGGGTGAAGCAGGTCAAAATGCATCAACACGACGAATCTAATATGGCATAAGAACAATGCCATACTTGACGGAGTTTTGCTACATCGAGGCTCACTGCAGTAAAAAGACATATAGCAGGTAAAGCAGCGCACAGCTACAAACACTCACCCGGATTAGCATGACGGTCAGAAAGCTAAACAAATAACCCGCAAAATTATTTAAGTCTTCGAGCTGCGATGTAAGACGCTGGTTCTGCTCTCGCTGTTGAACCGCCGCTACGAGCTACAGGTAGTAATATATGACAGACGGAGCGCCGCTTCTGCTCCACCTGGTAGTGACTCTCACACCGAACCTCTGCTTAAACATGCAGCATCTAACTTAAAAAATAAATTTTACATACGTATTAAAACTTTCGCTGTCCTAACATGAGACAGATAATCTCTGAAAAAATAATCGATCTCCTCCCTGTTCTGCATAATTACTCCGCTCAGTCAGAAACAGACACTCAGAGCTAGCAGTAATCAGCTAGCCGCCATGCTACCAGGAAGTTTTCATTCTGTAACTCAGGATTGTTTATTGTAAGGAACCTGTTTTTGCCTTTGAATGTTAAGTTTTATACTTGAATTTTTTGGCAATGTTGAGAGTTTTATTTTGACTTTCTACATTATTTAGCCTCTTCAGAGCCTACATATGTTTTCAGTCTGTTAAAGATAGTATTATCAATAGCAGTACAATTTGCACAGTGCCTGTTTTGTTTTTTTCTTGGAAAAAATTATTAAAAACAAGTTTTGTCTAAATTAAGGTGAATTCATGGTTCCTTTTTCCACATAATGTAACCAGTAGTGCTTATGATTAAAAAAATAATAATTATGTGATCGGTATTGGTGATCGGCCCTCATGGGTGATCGGAATCGGCAGGAAAAAACCTGATCGGCACATCTCTAATGTATGTATGTGTGTATATATATATATATATATATATATATATATATATATATATATATATATATGAAACTTGTCTTGTTTTTCCATATTGGACCAAGGTTTTGAAGTTATTGGTGTTAAGTGTGGTGTACTGGTGCAAAGTTATCAAATACATTTGTAATTCAGTGCATTATTTAAAAAAAGAAACATTTTAAGTCATTTTAGCAGTTTTTCTGTACTGGATTGGTATCAACCGATACTAAGCCTTAGATATCTGTATTGGTATTGGAAGGGAACAAAGTGGGTCAGTGCATCCCTAGTTTCTGCAGGGGTCCAGATTTTTTTCAAAATAACAAAATGAAGATATGTTTATGTCTTTTGTCTCAGACGTTTTGCTAAGTAACCTCTTTCTCTACTGAAACTGACTCCATGCCTGTTGCATCTGTGTTTAGGACATGGACTGGGTCGAAGAGAAGTGCTGAGATGAGCTGAGTGTGTGTTCGTGTGTGTGTGTGCTATGGGCGGGCCTTTTGAACTCCAAGAGGAAAAGTGGAGTAAAATGCAGTCTTTGTGATGTCTCTATCAGTCAATCGCAGCACTAGAGTTTCCAACACTGCTGCTTGTGATGAACTGAGGAGTGTCGACAGAACAGCAGCATCTTATCAGGGCTCGCTGCTCCGTGTGTGTCTGCTCCCCAGTGTGCGTGTAGATTCAGCGCAATTAGAGAAAAATCACCCCCAAAAAATTGAGAAAGCCACATGTGCCACTGTTGATGAGCTTATTCTTTGGATTGCGCTCTACGGTTCAGTACCCTTGACATCAAAAGGCCAAGAGAACAGAGGAAGAGAGGGGGAAGAAAGACAAAGAGAGTGAGGCAATTGTGTCTCCGGTCCTGAGAGCTCATTCTCTAATGAGACTCGGTCAGCACCGCAAGGAGGCTTTGTTGAAGAGCTGAGTGTGTGTGTGTGTGTGTGTGCGCATGTGTGTGGCTGTGAGTAGTTGTGTGTGCTACAGATTAAATTTTTAGAAGGGAAAACAATGATCCCATGCATGAAACATGTATTCTCCAGAAGGATTTCAAAAGTTTTCTAGGGCTTTCAAATTCTATTAAAATCTGCTTCTGAAATGTTCTTAAAATTAGTTGGATAATAGCATATAATGTAGTCTAAACCGATTAAGGGAGCAATTGAAATTCAAATAAATAACATGTTCTAAAATTCAGTTTAGTGCAGAACCATTGGGAAGAGGATTACATTGCATTCCATCTAGAAAAATGAGAACCAAACCTTGGTGCATAACCAAAACTGTACCAGTTGAAAGTGTTTGCTCTATTAAAATAGAATTGGGTCAGTATTGATGTGGACATGTGGGAATTCTCATCCCTATATGTTCCCAGCTGGGCTGCACAGTGGCGCAGCTGGTAGCACTGTTGCTTTACACTAAGAAGGTCCTGGGTGCGATTCCCGGCCCAGGGTCTTTCTGCATGGAGTTTGCATGTTCTCCCTGTGCATGGTGGGTTCTCCCTGGGTACTCTGGCTTCCTCCCACAGTTCAGAATCATGACTGTCAGGTTAACTGGTCTTTCTAAATTCTCCTTAGGTGTGTGTGTTGTGCATGGTTGTTTGTCCTGTCTGCGATGGTCTAGCAACCTGTCCAGAAACGTCTCGCTGGAAAGAGGCACCATCACCTGTCCTGATCCCACTAGGGACAAGGGTGTTTAGAAAATGGATGGATGTTCCCATCCATTATCAGTTGGGTTTCTGAAAAAACAGAAAAGTTATCTTCATGAAGATACTTCTGTGATTGAGGCAGAATAATTCCATATCCCATTTTGTTCTACAGTAAATCTCTGTCAGTTCAGTCAAGGTGCACTAGTGTGTGTCTTTTATTCTCATTAAGTGAAAGACTCCCCGGACAGGCCCTCAGTCCCATCACAGGGCATTGTAACAACCAAAGCGACTCCATTACCAAAAGCATTTTATGAGAAACTAAACATATATCATACTATATCTTACATCCCTATTGGAGCCTCGCTTTAACAACTGAAGATTTAGGGAATTACGATCATTGGGTGTTTTACATTCAGATGCTACGCAGATACACTCTTTGGGTGAGGTTGCCACTGACTCATCTTGTAGTACCTTGTACTTTTCAGTGATGTTATAGTTGTTATTATATAAAGATATGCTATTTGCTGCTGTGGTTTCTCTGTTTTGTTTTCTCTCTTTCTGCCGCTCTAGAGGCAGACCTCTTCTCTATCTCCTCTTCTTTCCCTTTAAACCTTTCCTCACCTTTATTCATTTTCCATCTCCATTACTTGTGTGTGTGTGTGTGTGTGTGCGCGCGCGCATATATATATATATATATATATATATATATATATATATATATATATATATATATAAAAAAGAATTGCGATCATTACTCCTGAGATTTCTGTTTTGAAATGGATTATTCATACTCACTTTGATACAATACAATATTTGAATAATTGCCGCATTAAAATGTTGATTTGTTATTCCAGTAAATATCTAACAGCAAGAGGACACTCATGCCTGTTGTGGTTTGGTTTTGGTTAAGTTTGGCAAGCCTAAAGAGCAACGGGAGCCAAAATATTCATGTTATTTTTTTATTCTTATGTTTTTACCTCAAAACCAAATAGAATCAGATAAATGAATACAATTGAGTATCAAAATGGAAAATGAACTTCCGTAGGTAGAAAAGTGGGGTACAGCTTGGTGAAAAGGGTATTAAACCCAACCTGGAACTCCTCCTCTTTTTTGACATTTCTTGGGAAAAAGTTTTTTTTTACCATAAATATTCAATTCTTAGTTGGAATTGAAAGTCCTTTCTTTCCACTGATGTTGCAAAATCGAAAATTTCCCCCCCAAAAAAACTCAAAACAAACAAACAACCAAACAAAAGCCCAACCAACTCCAAAATGTAACGCTCATATAATTTCCCAACTTTAAAATACTGAAAAGCAGCTACAGTGACACCTTATTCTTTCCCCTCTCTGCTATGTAAATGTTTTCTTTTTCAACGCTGAATCCACAATACCTTTCACATATTATTCTGGCTTCGCTTTCCCGGTTTGCGGTCATGTGTCCAGGAAATCATAACGGAGGGGATAAAGCCGACTTTGTTAGAAAGCGTCCTCCTCCGATGAATGTGTTTTATCACATGAAAATCACACCTGTTGGTTGGCCGCCTGATCGCTATCGCACACGGTCGTGTTGCAGGAAGGCTTACCTGCAACAGCATGCTAATTATGCAAATGCTCAGCCCGTGCGGTGGGATCTGAAGAGGCTCTTTGTACTTTTTCCCTCTTGAGGGGAGAGTCTGGGGGGGAGCGGGGACCGACCGGCGGAGAGGCGGCTGCTTGGGTCAGAGGTAACAGAGTAGAAAAGACAGACGCTACAGGAGCGGCAGGGCAGAGCAGAGCCACTCACTATGACTTGTGTCAGCAGCTCTGTTCCAGGCAGGGAGCGATTTTGGATCCCCGCACATCCACCCGGCCCTGCCAGGTCAGTACAGAATGCATGGAGAAGGTGGAGGAATGATAATGGGTTATGTTTTTTTTATTTAATTTTTATTTTTTAGAATATTTTTGAAATTATAATTTTTCTTCAACTTTACACAACCTCGCTTCCGACACATGCCTCTCAATTTTAATCAAAAATGAACATCTGTAGCCCGCGAAGTGAGCTCAGTCGTGTATGTGTTGCGTTAAAAGCTTTGTAGATGAGATGCGGTTTAGTTTAAATAATGTTGCACTTTGCTGGAAGCTCTTTCCACGATAAGGCAGAGCCAGGCCCTGTGGGCAGACCGCGCCGGCTCCAGCCGCTGCCGCTGCCGCCGCAGCAGCGGCTGGATTGCTTTATCATCCCTAAGCAAATACTGCTAACTGCGAAACATTTCCCCAAACATTTGTTTATACATTGCTTCACACTTGTCTTGACACGACTGCGCGGCGGGTCGGAACTCACCGTGGGCAACCCTGTCACGAAAAGCTGCTGACAATTGAACAATGCGTGAGAAATGGCGTGCTAATCAGGGATATGTTATGGTGCAGTGGAAATCTGGCACAGAGAAAGTTTTTTTTCTCTAAGTGTTTAATGTTTTAATTTTGGGTTTGCTGTAATTGGATGAAGTTTTATGAGACATTCTTGCATGAATCTTTTTTTTTTTTTTTTTTTTTTTTTACCGTTGCAGCTGTCAGTCACAGTGATGACAATGCAAAATTGTCTTTATTTATATATTGTCAAATAAACCTTTAGATGCCTAACACTTCTTTCATCTGTTGAGTAAGCCTCCTGGCACTCACGCACTCTGGCTTTTGTGTACTCTGAACAATTTTGCTCCAGGCACTCGTTGAAAGGCAACTAGGATGATATAAGCCCGAAAAGCTGCTCTTGTCAGGAGGGGAAAGGCAAAGAAGAAGAAGAAAAACAATGACAGAGAGAAAGAAGGAGGAAACAAAAGGAAAGGAAAAGAAAGAGAGAACAACAGAAGGGATTTGCATTGCCAACCCCCTGGGGACTAAATGTTAGGTTTTGCGAGTTACAACTTGTTGGGTAACTGAAGTTTTTGTGTGAAGTGATTCTTGTCGTGGGAAGTGTAACGTTTCAGTGTTGTCGGCGCTCAAAAGGGAGAGGAGTTGATTTTTATCTGAGAGCAGAGGTTTCCTCTGTCTGCTGTCATTCATGCGGTAGGAGGACTCAGCCGGCAGCGCTGAATCGTAAAAGACTCGTGGTACAACGCACCGAAACTCCGCGTGGAGACTGAGCCATGGACTTGATGTGAAAGGTCAGTTCACCTTTAAGGTTTCTCCTTAAAGTTATCAAAAGTGAACCGTCATCTGTAGAGAACAACAACAAAAAGAAACAAAGAACAACTTAAAACAGAAAATTGCTCTGCCAGATGCATGTGACACATGCTTGTATTTAGAGGCAACCAAAGAAATTGATTCCTACCATGCAGGCCACGAACCTTTCACCTGTAAGCCCCGACTAAAACTGCTTATTTGAGAAAATGTTTTTGAGATGAATCTTTCGGTTTTTAGGCTTTTAAAACTTTCTTGAATTGTTGATTTGACCGCTTACGAGCAGCAAGCGAGGCTTTCCATAAGCTGTACGGCAAACAAATTTAACAAAGTAGTTTGTTTGATTGAAAAGGAGACGAGAAGTCTTAAAGTTAAACAACCTGTTATGACAAAAGTTTTTGTGCTTTTCACTGATTTTAAAAACGAAAGGTTATTTTAGCCAATTGTGATCCATACACATAAATTAACAATTTGGAAAACACTAACAGAGTTTTTCTTTGACATCTTGGCAGAAAACATCAGGTAACTCTGTGCAGCACCAGTTTAAGGCAGCGTGTGTTTGGAGGTGGTGTTAGCTTACAAAGGCCATTTCATACCGTCTGGTTCACTCTGCTGTCCGCTTCAATCTCAACACCTGTGTGACTCATCTCTGGGGTCCGCAGAAATTGGTTGCACGTATTTTTGGACAGTGAGAGCAGCTCTACCATTAACAGGGTAGATCCAAACACAGCATAAAACTTTTTAATGGCTGAGCAGAGGTGTCTTACTCTGTGCGAATGCTCCAATACAGCCGACATGGAAGTAGAATTAAACGACGCAACTCTACGTTTCTGAAGTGCTTAAGTTTGCTATGGCTAGGTTGTTAGCTAAAACATTTTACAAGTACAGCATTAGAAAAGACAGAAAAAGAAGCACTACTTTTGTTTGTTGTAACCTCCTGAACACTCTGAAGGCTGGTGTTGTTTTCTTGGGGAAAAGGTTGTAAGCAAAGTGTCCTTGACTAGCTAGCTGCTAACTGGCAAAATTTTCTTTGAAGTTTGATTAGAGTGGACTAAGCCAAGTTGGTTTGAATGCTCCTTTTATAAACAGCTAATGGTTGACCCAAATAGTGTCCCATAAGTGAAAATGCGAAGGTTTCACTGTATCGAAGTATTTTACACAAGGACCTTTACCTAAATTGAAAAACATGAATCATTTGAATTGTAACAGTTGGTAGTTTTCACACTGTCCTCCCTTGTTTATTAACAATGACATTTTTTTTCTCGAACAGTTAAGTTGGTTTTTGTGAAAGTGTTGAAAAACATAGCAGCTGTCTTTCAGCCAGTCAGCTGGCAGTGTGCAGCAACATGTCAAGGAGGATTAGGGCTGAGATATGTACGACTCTGGCACTTTCTCTGCCAACTCAGTAAAAGTAGTTTAAACTCCATAAAGAGCATGAAATAATGGCTTTAAAGTTTGTTTTTTAAACTCGACAATGGTTTTAATTAAATTGTTCATGTCTCTTCCCCATATTAGTCTTGCTTTACAGGATTAATCATGACTAGTGATAGGTATGCATGACTGAAAGGTCTGGCTTACTATTCTTTTTTTAACTCAAACATTTGATACTGCAGGTAAGCGATTTCCCCTCCATAGCAAAGATCACCTGCTCTGGCTGGTTTATTTCCTGCTTTATGCATGCATACACTAACACACTAATACAAGTTTTTGCTCACTCACTTTGTTCTACTTTGTAAAGCTCAACATCTGCTTGGAGGTCACAGCTTCATTGTGATTTCTCAGCAGCATGCGACAATGCCGTATAAAAGCCCAAACAGCCTCGTAGGTGGTCGCAAAAAAAAAAAACCCAGGCCTCAATCAGATAGCCTCACAAGAAGGCAACGCTTTTCAAATAATGCAACACACACACACACACACACACAAGGTCGGGTTCTGCATGGATGCAATCTGCCACGGATAGACTTGTGAGTGTGTTGTTCAACCAGAGGAGAGGGATGGAAGCGGCAACCTTGACTGGTTTGCATTGTTCTCACTAAGACGCCGACGGCATTGTCCAAGAGAGTACAAACAAAAACCTTTTGCGCTGGTGAAAAATACACACACCTTTGACGCGCATTCCTTGCTGTCAACAGCTCTGTGGGTCGTTGAGATTCTGTGCATACCTCTGTAGCCAGTGACACACATTCACTCTGAGCGTGTGAACGCCACCTGTGGCAGCCCTGCAGTCCGGCTCCCTCCGGAACGCCGAGAGGAGACCCAGGAATAACTCTGAGCGTGGGACTGGACTCAGCGTGTTGCCGCCGTCCGCGCCCCCCCGCCCCTCTGCTCCCCTTTCCCACCCGCCGTCGCACAATCAACCCCTTGCCGACGGTGGCCGCCGCCGTGTTGGTCAAACAGTTTCCCACCTCTCCCTCTTCACCCCCCGATTTTATTTCTACATAAATATCCACAAACAAACAAACACCACACCTGAAAATAGCTGTCAAACAAGATGAGGCTCATGCAGATTTTTTTGAAAGCTGTTGATTTATTCCAGTTGCGAATGGAACGTGAATCGGTGCGTTTGAAATGCTTTCCTGAGTATTGTTGGCTGAATTGCCAGTGTGTGTGTGTGTGTGTGTGTGTGTGTGTGTGTGTGTGTGTGTGTGTGTGTGTGTGTGTGTGTGTGTGTGTGTGTGTGTGTGTGTGTGTGTGTGTGTGTGTGTGTGCGTGTGTGTGTTTTGTTCCGCTTCACAAGAGTTTAGCCTCCAATTCTGCCTGCTTGTGATCTAAAACAAACACACCAATAATTCAGATCACTTTAAGAACTAAAAGTAGTCAAGTGGCTGACTTGAAGTGAGGCTGCCCGTCCCACATGTTTACAGCTGTTTTATGTGCTCTGGAGTTTTAGCTGCAGTCAACTGAGTAAGTTACATTGGATATTAAGATTTGAATAGAAAGAGCTGTACAAATATCTAGGTTCACTCGAATTAATGCCACTTGGACATAAATTAGAAGTTGGAATAACTTTACCTTCAGTCAGAACTCGGTGCCATCTGCTTTGTTTCAATGCCAGCTCCTATTAGCCAACAAGCTAACAATACATTTTTTACAATACAAGTTTTATAGTGGTTATCAAACATCAAGCAGAAGTAAAGAGTTTAAGAGCAGCAATCATGAAATCCAGGGCTGCTCGGTAAGCTCCGGCTGTCGGAATTCCGACTTCAAGAGGCATTTTTATATTTACGGCTCAAAACTCAGAACATCAGTCTTCAAACAGTAGTGTCAACGTACTTCTACACTTAGACCAGAAAGGTAGATTTGTGTTGCAATACACAGAAAAACAACAACCGTGCATCAGTTATCTTGGAACAAAGATTTTTGAAATGCTCATTTAAACAGTGGAATTATTTTAAATGTTTTGAACAGGGAGTTTCTAACTGCTTTTTAGGTCCCTGTTTGTTTTCGGTGATGGGCTCGGCCACATTTAAACAGGTTTGGCGGCAGCACAAGTGAAACGGCACAACCTCCTGAACCAACACACTTTATTAACAAAAGAAGAATAAAACCAAACAGGGTTGGATGTTAAGTGTCTAATGAAGGCATACTGTCTTGTTTAAGTAATACATTTATGTGACGTCACATTAGACAATTTGCCACCACGACTGAGTGTACAGCTCCAGACAGATGTTTGCAGAGATTCATTATGAGTATTAAAGGCAGATTAATTATTGACTGTGAAGAGTTGGATTTTTTTTTTCAGGGCTGAGTGATCATCCAAAAAAGAAACAAAAAACATCCTGAGAGATTTTGTTGGGAAGTAAAACATTGCACATTAGGATTAGTGAAGCACAGATTTGTTTCTGCCTCATCACTCCTACCTGTTCTAGACTTTTACAGGAAAATCGGCATCTGTTACACCAACACCAGCCCTGATGTGTGTAACACATGCTACAATCACAATCTTTAATATGTTTTCTGGACATGTTGGCATCAGAGCCGCTGCTATAAACTCATTGTATCTCTGAATAGTGCTGTTTATGTTATCTTATATGCATATCTAGTGGTGGCAAAAGCAACAAAAAAAGTATTATGCTATGTACTTAAGATGGAATATATGCACATATATTCATGACATGCTTTGATTAAAGTAATTTATCCTCGGTGAAATTCCAGTACCGAAAAATTAACTTTATACCAGGTGAGTCTCTCACCTGAGAATGTGAACCTACTAGGCTGATTCTGTGCCTTCAAATAATTTTAATGCTCCTGTAGAAGATTCATAACTTAAAAGTTACAGGAACCTTGAAAAAACAGTCTGTGTGCTACACTCAAGAGAGAGATTCATTTGATGGATCAAAGAGTGATGTCATCACTGCTGATGTCATTGTTACAATAGGAACTAAACATTCTAATGGTGCATTCACATCAAACACGTTTTGAACATCAGGCGAGTCTGGTTTACATTCAAAGTCTATGTGGAGTACTGGATGCGCTGGATGCGTCAAACGATTCAAATGGCGCCGCGCTAGACGCTCGAAGAGCGCTGCAACGGCCCTTGACACGCCTCCACATAGAGTTTGAATATAAACCAGATGCGCCTGACGGTCAAAATGTGTTTGGTGTGAACGCACCATTATATGTCCAGTGTCATATTAGGTCCACCGTATTAGGACCAAAGACTTGTCCTAATATGATGGATTCATTGCTTTGGGTCAAGGGTAATGTTTAGAGGCAAGATGTGAATTAAGGTTTAGTTAATGTTAGGAATAGACTAGTATTGGTTTGGGTTAGGGAAAATGTCTGGGTTAGGCAAAATTGGAGCTACTAAAATGAAGGGAAATCAATGCAAAGTTCTAATATGGGTTGAAATAGTTTTGACAAACCTGAATTACATTTCGTTTTCTAAATCATTCTATAAATGATATAATGTTGGGTTGTTTTTCTGCCAATTGCATAACTGCAGTACACCAGTAGTCTAATGGGTCTGATTAGAAACCAATCAGAACCAAAGGTTTGCCTTTTGGTTCTGATTGGTTGTTTCTGGTCAGTAGCAGAGCCAAATTAATGTTCACAAATTCTCTGTTTCGTATTTTACTCTCAACTGTTTAACAAATATTCATCCATCATCTAACATACTAGATGATGGATGAATATTTGTTAAACAATTTAAGGCTTTGCCAAATTTGTGCAAAGCCTCAAATTTTCATAATGCAAAGTGTTAGCAAAACCTGGGCTTGGATAGGTTAGTGCCACCTGGGTGTGGGTCGGTGTAAAGGCTGAGCCGGGCTTAGCTTGGCCTTCATGCCAACGCCAACATGAAGGTCCTCCATGCAACCAGTGGAGGTTGGTCGCATGGATGTCTGTCTTTCCTCGGACCTCCATGTTTGTGTGGAGGTTTGGCTTTGTGTGGACTCCTTTGTTTGCAACCTGAGTGTGGGTCGGCGCAAAGGCTGAGCCAGGCTATGCATGGAGACCCCTTGTTGATTCAAGGTCCGTTTTTCTTCAGACCTCCCTGGTTGTTTGGAGATCCATCTTTCCTCAGACCTCCCTGGTTGATTGGAGGTCCATCTTTCTTCGGACCTCCCTGGTTGATTGGAGGTCCATCTTTCCTCAGACCTCCCTGGTTGATTGGAGGTCCATCTTTCCTCAGACCTCCCTGGTTGATTGGAGGTCCATCTTTCTTCGGACCTCCCTGGTTGATTGGAGGTCCATCTTTCCTCAGACCTCCCTGGTTGATTGGAGGTCCATCTTTCTTCAGACCTCTCTGGTTGATTGGTGGTCTGTCTATCCTTTGTCTCCTCTGTTTGCAGGAAGCCTTCTGTTTGCAACCTGGATGTGGGTCAATGTAAAGGCCGAGCCAGACTATGCATGGCTACCCCTCGTTGATTCAAGGTCTGTCTTTCCTTGGTCTCCTCTGTTTGTAGAGAGCCTTCTCTTTGCAGGGGGAACTCTGGTCGGGTGGAGACTCTAGGATGGTTGTTTTCTAGAGCAAGTTTCAACTCCACCTTCAGGTCCATAACCTGGCCCTGCAAAGATTTCACCATTTCCTCCTGAGCCTTAAATTTGGAAGCTTGCTCAGAGTGACTTTTGAGCTGCTCCTCATATTTGAGTCTCACTCTGTATTCCTCAACCATTACTTCAATCAGATCTTTGTTGCGGGAGGCATATTTTGCAGCCTCCCATTTGAAGTACTCCAGCTGTTGAAGAACGTTCTTGTCAGGTGTAACTTTGGAAGAGCAAGAAACCTGTTCACGTTTCACTTGCAGGTGACGTTCTTTTTCCAACATTTTTTGCATTTTTTGAATCTCCTCCTGCTGGGATTTGACTTCAGCCTGACATGCAATCCTTCGGTCTCTTTCCTCATGGAGTTCAAAATTCTTTTTCTGCAGTTCTGTTTTAAGATCGTCTACCTGCTTTGTCAGATCTTTGACGTGTTGGCTAATCTCTTCCACGTCTTCCACTGAGGGGGGTATCTTGAAGCCAGCAGAGGGTGTTGTTTCCTGTTTGACTTCCAATGATCTTGGACTCTCAAAGTCGCCGGAAGGACTTGATTCTCCCTGGATCTCTGATTCATCTTCCGGCTCAATGGGGCTGTCATCTTCAACAGGGAAAATGATAGCGTCGTAGTCGACATGGATGTTGAGGTCTACCATTTCGACCCATGAAAGCTTAGCTGGAAAAACTTCATGTTCGCAAACAATCTGTTGTTGCTTCATGTCTATAATCTAGTAACTTCTTGCTTCTCTGAACGTCAAACGTGCTCTGAAGGGTGATCTGTCGCGATAGAACTGTGGAACAGGTCTGAGAAAACTGTCCGTGAGCTACATTCAAGAGAGAGATTCCCTGGTGATATCATAGAGTGATGACATTACTGCTGATGTCATTGATACCATTGGAACTGAACATTCTATCCACCTTACTCCTGGGAGGCTTACTGGGGAAACAATTATGGGTCTTACTTCTGGCGGCTAGCAGAAGTAGTGTTATTTCGTTGTAATTTATAGGGTTTTTGGCTAATCTATATTCATGATAGTAGTTGCATCTCTTTTGTCGGTTAATACACTGCCTTGCTAACATTAACACAAACATTAGCATTTCACTGCTCCCCATTAGCATTAGCCTTTTCCCTAAAAATAGCTTTTATCTATTTTTCTTATTTATTAGTCACACTTAGTATACTGAATAGAGGACGTAAATGTAAAACAACATGCTAGTGACAGCATTATGTTAGCAATTTGGCTCATTTTAACTTGTACACTAATTTTAACATACAGAATGGAGTAAGTCCATGTTACTCAACATGTTTGTGACTCTCCACATGCTATTCAGTACATTGCAGCTTACTTTAGCATTGATGCTAATTTGTAGCATTAGATGGGCACACTTTGGCAGGCCCCGTTTAAATTTCTTCAGAAATGTTCTAGTTTGAAGATTGTTCCTTCATAAATGGAAGGTTTTAATTCAAAGTTTCTCCATATAAATGATGAGAAACTGAAGTACAACAGGGCCAACACTTTCATCCCGGAATGGAACAATTTTGAAGGAGATTTTTTTTTTTTTATTAATTGTAAAAATTTATATCATTAGTATAATATCTCTTAAAAATGTAAAAAGACAGTTTTTCGTTTGCTGCTTTTGGACTGTTGGGACAACAAAGAAACCAGAAAAAGTTTTTCAAAGTGAGACCACTTAAAATGATCAGTTTCTCTGCTTTTACTCTTTATAGTTACACGTTTGAGGAAAATTAACATTGTTCTTTTCTTCTATGAACTACTGATATGTCTCCAAAATTCCGAGCAAAAATTTAGTGTTTAATAGCATAAAATGAGAAATAGTCAAAATAACAGAGGACACATCGCTTTCAGACCTCAAATAATGCAAAGAAAACAAGTTCATATTCATTTGGACACAACAATATTAATATTTGAACTCAGGAAGAGATCAGAAATCAACATTTGGTGGAATAACCAGGAGGTTTTCAGTGGGGTTCAGTGCAGTCGGCTCTTCATTTTTTCCAGAGCTCTATAGATTCATGCAACTTTTTCTCCATTTACAAAACAATAACGGAAGATAAATTGATCTTCAGGTTTTTTTTTTTTTTTGTAAATATTGTTAAAATCTCATTGTCTTGCTCTTGTGAACTCAGCATGGTGAATGGTCTTGTTTGGTGAGTTGGTTGTACCTTTAAACCTCAACTTTTGATGCAGTATAATGGTTAA
The DNA here is from genome assembly GCF_051168715.1 of Poecilia mexicana. Taxonomy (NCBI): domain Eukaryota; kingdom Metazoa; phylum Chordata; class Actinopteri; order Cyprinodontiformes; family Poeciliidae; genus Poecilia; species Poecilia mexicana. The sequence continues at coordinate 2,004,389 of NW_028263374.1, forward strand.
ATGAGGTCACCATTACTACCTGTTTGTATATGTCTCCTAACAGCCACACCCACACACTGAAGCATATTGGTGAGGTCTGGAGCTGTGGACCCTGGCAGACAGGTGCCTTTGTTCAGAAACAGGGTGTGCAGTCTGGGAGCGGGGGGGGCTCTGAGTCATTATTATGCTTTCCACAGAACGGTGGCGCTCCGCTTTTTTTTTTTTTCTTTTTTTTTTTTTTTTGCCGTGTTCCCGAGTTGGTCGGCACATTCCGCTGGCATTGTTATCCGGCCCGTTTCCTGCGGCCGGCGGCTTTTGTCAGCCTCTCCCCCATTGTCCTGGCTTCCTTTGTTCCCTGGCTCCAACAATAGCTTTTTTTTCTGCCTCTTTATATATATGTGCACTTTTTGCCCTTGTGTGTTCTGTTTGTTTTGTTCTGCTGTCTGCTGTGTTTTTCTTTTCCTCCGGTTGTAGAGCTTGGAAATAACACACACACACGCGCACACACACAATCCCGAGTTGGTATTTGTTCAGGTTTGCGTGGACTCAGACCTCTCTCAATCAACCTGTCCTGTCTCCCTCTGTTTTCCTGTCACGTAGTCGAGACTTACACTGATTTTAACTTGACCGTAACCAGGTCACCGTATTCTGGATTAGGCTTGTTGAGGTTTTGCCCCTTTTTTTTTTTTTTTTTTCTTTCCCCATCTCCATTCTAGTTTTGTACCCAAAGAGCGACAAAAATATGTACAAAATGTGGATGTGTCTGACACGGGACTTCTACAACTGTTTGTTTGTTTGGACCTGGAACGTTTCACAGCCGCTCTGATACTTTGTTCATTCAGGAATTGCTGCAATTTAAAAGTTATTTTCTGTCATCTTTGTAGAGTCGATTGCAGTCTGGGTGAGATCCAAACCGTTTGTCACATCAGCCAAAATCGTCAACTTAAAAGTGCTGTCAGTCAAAAAATATGATTAAAAATCACCAAAAATATATTTATATATTTTACCTGTTTAACAATAAACTAATCATGATCTGTTTTAGTTAAACAAATAAAGTTGTTTTTCTTTTATTGGAACAGAAAATGTCATAGATTTGGAGAATCAGCATTCAGTTTCTATGCTCCTTTAATCTGGAACAAACGTTCAGAAAACTGGAAAACAGCCAAAACACTGACTTCCTTCAAACCAAGGCTAAGATCTCACCTGTTAAGAGTTGCCTAAATAATATTAATAATAACTTAGAACATTTATCGATTATATTTCAAGTATATTTGCTTAATGATGGCATTCGATGCTTGTTTCATAACTGGTTGTGTTATGTTTTTGTCATTTGAGGCACTAAGTTTGTGCTGCCTCTTTGCTGAAATGTACTATATCAAATAATGAACTTTATTTGATACAGTAAACAACACATAACTGTGTACATATCACAAAAGTATGCCATAAAACAGAATGCCAAGAGAATGACTGTCACAATAGTTGTGCATAATAATAGTATGAATTGTGACATACTATATGTGCAATCCAAAACTTAAAAAGAGTTTTAAAGGGTCTGGACCACTTCCCCAATCTTCAAGTGTAGATTTGTTCCCGTTCCCCAAAAATTCACAAAAGAAACTGTTGAAAAATGTCTATATGAAAATGCAAAAGAAACAAAAAACTAAATAAATCTGCCATTCATCTATGGAAAAAAATAAGGATGAAATTTTATGTTTCCCCCGCCATTGTTGGAACAATGGTTCAGTCCAATGTGTAGGAGGAGCAACAACAGCAGCAGCAGCGCAGCGGAAAAACCCTGTCAGAGCCGCTGAACTGAGGAGCTAGCTGTGGTTATGCTGCACAAGCAAAAACCCCTCCAGTAAGTAAATACTTAAAGCAAAAGATATGTAGCTCAATAGGATGAAACGGATTGACAATAAAAATTAGACTGCAGTTATTTCATTACTTTGGCTGAGTCATGATAAACTACCACATTATGCCTTGGAAATCAAAACTAGCAAAACTGGCTACATTGCTTTGATAGACTAAAGCAAATACTTTAATCATTTAACTCTCTACCGCTGAAGTTAATGAGAAGAGTAGTAAACGTAGTCTTTAAACCCACAAAATAACGTGATTTTTTTTTTTTCAGTGAAAATCCCTGGTGCCTTGAGCATTAAGTTGATGCTTCCCAGATATTCATTATTTCTACTTGTAGGTTCTCAGCCATCCAGGACAAGGCAAAACCAAAACAAGTTTAAAAATAAAGCAACTTAACAAGTTACAATTTAAATAACACGTAACCTGTATTTAGAGACACTACAAATAAATCAATGTTTGAGGAGTTTTACTAAGTGGGGTTACTTATTAAAACTTAGTTTTATTTAGAGCCTTACATTTTTGTAAAGGGTTAGCAGAGATTAGATTAGTGACACTGAACCAAACTCATCTCAACAATATTTCAATCTTAGTTTGTCTCAACAGTTTACTGAGAAAAACATTTTTGATGTGCATTGCTTCTTACTAGTCATTTTTGGTCTTGCAGCTTGAACACTTTAAATGTTACTCTGAAATGTAACACTTTACATTGCATTTTAGTGGGATTTTGCCAACCCCTGCACTCCCCAAAGTATTGCTTAAGAAATCTCCATGTTTATTGAAAACTGAAAATTTATATATATTTTTGTATCAGCAAAAAACAAACAAAAAAACAACAACAAAAAACAAGATCTGGGCTAGTCTTAATTTAAAAATACTTTCTGTATTTAGCAAAGTTTTCATAAAGTAGTTAAAAGCAGATGTGTGTGTCCTGTTCATTTTGGAGCATAAGTTCACTTCACAGGATTGATGTGGTTCTGTTTACCACGAAATTAAAATGGAACTCAGTGGCTTAGAAAAGACGATCACGTTTGTGTTGTGTCTAACATTTTTGGAAGAAGATTGCATATAGATATTTGTAGTTTCATCCTCATCTTGCACTGTTAGGTCAAATTTATAATTGTAGGGTGCAAAAAATCAACTTGGGGCCACAAGTTGTCCCCAAGCCACAATCTGAACAGTCCTGATGTAAGGTAATAGAGTATCGGGTGATTTATCTGTGAGCTGTTTTTGTTTGGCTAGAGGTCATAATCACTTATGACCCAAAGCAAATGGAGGTCAGAGGTTTGGAAAGTCTTCAGTAAGTAAATGAATAAAAGTAATAAATGTTTGAGACCACTACTTTGAAGTAACGAATAAAAAGGGTCATAAGTTTTCCTGCTCTAAGTGTCTGCTCGTTACCATAGATACACATAAATGTAAAACTGATTACAAATACCTTAAAATGCAGATTTGTGAAATCTTTGGTTATGTATACAAAAAAAAAAAAAACAGATTTTCACTTTGCCCCAAAATATCCCTAAGCTATTTTCTTGTTAAATTGAATTTGATCTACTGTGTAGCTGGATGAACTGTCATACCTGTAAAATGTATTGAATGGGTTTGTTTATGGGTGCAAAACATACCCATAAAAATTAACTAAAAATTACAATGCATGTGAAAGAAAATGAAAGAAAAGCCAATGTACTTGGTGCCATGACCTCTGACCTGGAGGCATGATATCTTCAGGTGGAGATTTTGCTGAGAATCTGTGTTCAGTTTCAACAACCTGACCACATCTCCGGTGTTTTTCATGTATTTGGAGTCTTCCTTTTAAAATCCGAGATACATCAACAGTTTAGCCCTAAGACTCATAATCCCACCGTGTAAAGCTACTTCCAGTGCTAAGGTCGTTCTCTGGGCCGGCCAGTGAAAAGTCAAAGCTGGTAACTAAATAAAAGCGGACCTGGCTGCAGTCCGTGTCAACCTGAACCACCCTGTGAAAGAACTCCAGGCTCAAGCTGGAACATTCTGCAAGCCAAGGCTAGCACCACACAGGGTGGGACTGAAAAACCATCTAATCTTTTCGTGTTTGTGGCCAAGCCTCTAATTAGGACTGTGCCCACATCTTAAGTTTGCCAGTGCATGAAATGAGACAATTCAAAAACTTTCCCTTGTCTTCATGTAATTTCCATTTTGAGTCACGCTTAGTGTCAACTACCTGTACAAAAACGGGCAAATTAGCATGGCAGAGACTCGCAGCGTGCCACACCCAGAGGACAATTAGCATTATGTGTGTGTTTGTTCTTCCAACAGAATGGTTGAGCCCAGCCCTTCAGCTCTGCACCTCCTCTCCGGTGGGGATGTACGCATGGCGGACATCGGTGTCAAAGTGGAACAGGAGGAATGCGGCGGAGACAACGGAGCCAAAACCAACTCGGAGCACCCCAGGACTCTGCACGACTGGTCAACAAGTCAGCCTCTAGAGACGCGCCAGCTGACCCCCCCACTGTCACGCTCCCCTTCGGTAAGGAGTCTTATTAGTAGGAATGCATTTAAAAATAAAGATTCTTCCCACTCATTGGGGAACGATGCTGAAACGGTCAAATTAGCTTGGTGTGGTGATGAGTTGCTCCATGTTCTTATAGGAGGGCTCTCCAGGAAAGGAGCCGCCTCACAAGCAAAGCCCCATGGGAGCGAAGGAAGCCGGGATTCACGAGCGATCAGAGGGGCAAGCCAAAATTAAGGAAGGTCTGTAGTCATGTTTGAGAGTCACTTGTTGGTGGAAATACTTCAGAGATGTTCTAGTGTTCCAGACAGTGTTATTTCTTTTATCTATAATAACTTATCACAATGTAAAAGTGTAACATTACTTCTTAAATAGTAAGACATGATAACTAAAAGCCACTTTAAGGTCTTTTGGTATTTTTAAAGTCTCTTGCATGACTGGTCAGTAGGGCTGGGCATTTATTGTATCGTTTATCACTTATCGTGATAAATTTCTAACCATGATAAGATTATTTATTATTGTAGCCATAACAAATTCTAATTAATGATGCTTAATGATGACAACTGTCCATATTGTCAGGAGTGTTACAATACGGACTGTTGTAACACTCCTGTTTGTTCAAAGAGAGTATCAATAAAAGTCAATACATATGAAAATATGATTAAATACAGTTACTGTGTGCACATCTGACTGGTGTCCATATCGCCCACCCCTTCTGGTCAGCAGACTCTTGGATGTTCAGGTCTCTAAGGTTTATGGCCTCCACATTGATGTATTTTAAGAGTAACTGAATATAATCATATTGAGATGGAGTAAGAACTTAAATAAACAAACTGTTTTACCTTTGATTACTTAATTTGTTCCCTTTGGACCAACCCTAGATTGGACAATCAGTGTTTTTAGACAAATATTCTGACAGTTTTTGAATCAGCTGTTTGATATAGTTCAAAATCAAACATGTCTGTTTATCTATACAGTGTGGTTAGGTTGGGGAGGTGTGAATCTGTAATTGAACTCTCGTGGTTGAAGTCTGCTCCCTCCAAAATCAGGAAGCAGGTTGTAGCGCAGGGCATTCTGGGTACTTGCAGCCAAAACAAGTGCACAAGGCTCGCGCTAGCAGAAGAAATGGTTTTTGATCTTTTACCAACGACAAGAGGCAGCAACCACTAGCATCTCCATCTTTTTTACATTTTTTTTTTTGGAGAAGAAGTTGTGCTCAGTGTCGTCAGAAGTTGTTTTTGTTGTTTTCTTCGGTGGTTCTTGTTGCAGCGCCCCCCACAGGTGAGGACAATGTGTATGCTGTGTAGGAAATGGACACACAACCTCCCCCAGAGGCCAACATTTCAGTATCCAAGACTTTTTGTTTGTGACTTTATATTCAAGCTCTCTAAGTAATCATATGTTCAAGCTATATTCATAACATATTAAGTGAAATAAATTTTGTATTGTTGCTTAGCACAGTCATGCTGTCGCTGGGCTCTAGATTGATTTAAAGTGGACTGAAAGTGCTTTTTTGTTCAGAGATTCACTCTCTACTCTCAAATTTTTCACAATTCTGAACTCTTTGGTTGATTTTTTTTTCTTCTTTTTTCTCAAATTCTCTCCACTCTGTGACCTTGGTTTATTCTCTGTCCAAATATTGATCCACTCAAACACTCCAAATTTCTCCCTGATGCACAAACAATCGCGCGGCCTTCGACATTCCGACCGTCTTCTCCAATCAGTGCCATTAGGCTGGGCGGGAGGGGAGCCGCAGAAAGTAGTTAGCGCTACAGTTGGATGTGTTTTGATTTGACGGAGTAGATTCTGGGTGTCGTGTAGTGCCGCGCGGAGCAGTTCAGCTGAGTGCCTGTTTGGTTCTGTTAACAGTAATGCCAACCATCGAGAAGCTGCTGAACACCGACTGGAAGGAGAAACTTCTGGATAAAAGCTCAGTGGGCGCAGGACAACTCAAAGGTCAGCTCTGATTTAAAAAAAGTAAAAATAAACAAACGATAAAAAAACAACTTTACTCGATTTGCTGCTTGTATTCTTTGTATTTCATTGCATTAAGTATTGGTTTTTAGATTAAATGGAACAACTGTGCTTTAATATTCCATTAGTAGTCTTACTGTGTTCTTGGCTAAAACTGATTGCGGTTGTTTTTGCATGGGCGCAATAATGTAATAATGCATTATGTTAAACTATGATTGCCAATTATTAATTTTGTAATTTTATTGCTAAATTATTTAAAAGAATAATTGAGCAAATTTCAGTTTTTTTAATTCATTTATTTTTTGTGAACAATTCATAAAGAAAAGGGTTTGTAATCTTTGAAAAAAATATATTTTTTGTCAACAACCCGAGCATAACTCTGACCCAAAGTTATGGCAGCAACTGCAGCGTTTATATGGAATGAAGACGATTTGTGGGCTTGATCTTCCCAGCTACTATTAACATCTCCATCCTGCTTTCCACTTTTTGATAAGTTTCATTGTCATTGTTAACAAAAGACAATTAATGATTATGGATTTGAAATTTTATGTTTTATTTAGGAAATTAGCACAGTTAGCACGGGTAATGTCACTATATCTTCCTTGACGTTGGCACAGAGGTTTTTAAGCAACCTGACCACATCTCCGTCTAACTGTGAAACGATCTGGAGTTTCCATTTAGCAGATCAAGATCAGCCAATTTTATCACCACCTCACTACTTGGTACACATCTGAAATACAGCTGTTTCCATGGCGATTACTGCAATGCATAAATATTATGTACTACTAAAATTCATCAGAGAATGTCATTTTTATTTTGAAAAATGTTAATTAATTAATCACTCACTGAAAATTAGTTGCAAATATTAGATTGTTTCCTGTAAAAACAGGAATCTACATTTTGTCAAATTTGAAATGTTGCTCACAAAAACAAAGTTTCTCTTTCTAACAATAAACTTAAAAATGATCAAAAGAATTTTCCAATAAATATTTATTTTTAGATTCAGTTATTCCTCTAATCCACAGGTGTCAAACTTGCGACCAAATCCGGCATTTGTATTGTGCCAAACTATGTTGTGTTCAGTGTTATTTAACTTTGACACATTCTCATCAGACTGCTATTTATTCACATTTTAATAGTCTCTTAATGGGAAGTTTTATCAACAGATTCTGCCACCATTGGCCCTTTTTTTTAGGACATTTGTGGTGTGTGTGTGTGTGTGTGTGTGAGACGAAATGAAAACCAGGTTGACATGCCTGCTCTGATGGCTTCCAGGCACTCCGGAGTCTCTGGCGGAGAAGGAGCTGCAGCTGCTGATGATGATCAACCAGCTGAGCGGCCTGAGGGAGCAGCTGCTGGGCGCCCACTCAGAGCAGAGGAACATGGCCGCCCTGCTGCTGGAGAAGCAGCAGCAGCAGATGGAGCTGGCCCGGCAGCAGCAGGAGCAGGTATGGCTTCCTGCAGGAATATCATCAGTCAGATGATATGAGACGTTCCTGTGGTCTGGCATTTCAGAACGTTGTCACCAGCTGCGTTTCCACCAACCATAGAACCAATTGAAATGACAAAAAAACAAATTCGCTTAATGAAAAACATGCATTCTAGCGCAAAAAAACATACATTTTAGCGGGTTAGGTGATTTATTTATTTATTTTTCTTCAACTGAATTAAAAAAAAAACAGTTTCTTGCATTACAAAGGTCACATGATCATCAACCGGTTGTTACTACTGTCAGAAACGCAGAGGAAGAAGACAGGAAGTAGTAGGAGAAAGATGGTTTGTTTTGTTTTTTTGCAGACCGTGTGCAGCTGGCTCCACCAGAGCTCTCACAGCATCACAGTTCATAAAAAGTCATGTGACATTCAAGTGTGTTAAATCCATAACTCTTCTGTAAAATCACCGACTACAATTTCCCCAAAATGCCGCATATGTAGCCGCTCCACAGTAGGCGGGGTTTGTGGCTCCAGAGCATGAATAAAAGGCCGACATCAGTCAGCACCATGATTTTGAGTCACTTATCATGTCAACAAACTTATTCATGTGTGATTTTAATTTCATTTCTTGTTTAATGGAAACACCGCAAATGCAAAATAGTTTTTTCGGCATTAGCGGAACGTAGACAAAGATTTGCACACATCTGTGACGGAAACGCAGCTGTTGAGCAAATGTGACAGATTGTAGCAGTGCTCTGACTTTTTCCCTTGTACTGCGTGCGTCTCTGGTTGCTCACACAGCAGCTAATGAATGTGCCTCGTCTCTCAGATCGCCAAGCAGCAGCAGCAGCTGATCCAGCAGCAGCATAAGATCAACCTGCTTCAGCAGCAGATCCAGGTCAGCTCCTCTCCAGAGCTTTTGTGTGTCTCCATATATCAAGGCGGCACCAGATGACCGTTACAAATGAGAAGTTCTCAGTGCAGGTCAGCACATTAGAGTGCTGGAGAAAATAACCCCAGAACATTTTGTGTAAGGTTCCTTTTTTTTGTTGTTTTGTCCCAGCAGGTGAACATGCCCTACGTGATGATCCCGGCTTTCCACCCCAACACCCAGACCCTCCCCGTCTCCTCAGACCCCCCGATGACATTGCCTCTGCAGCCCATCCCCTGCAAGCCGAGTGAGTAGAAGTAAAAAAGAAATTAAAAACATTAAAAAAAAAAACACTGAAATGGGAGCATGGAGAGAAAGACAACAGATTAGAGGAACGTTAAAATAGCTAAGTTCAGCACTGCGTAAGTGGGAGGTGTTGTCAGGTGTGTGAAGAAAGGCTGCTGACTTTCATTTTGGTGGTGCCTCTTTTTTACTTTTTTTTTTATTTTGTACGTTTGCATCAGCTGCATCCTGAACATCAGTGGCGTATTGTTCATTTGGGATTTTCCCTAAAACTTCAGGTGAATTTAAATTATCCTGTCAAAATATGGTCCAATCTAAAATCACTTTTGAATTATGGACTAATATGAAATAAAGATTTGGAAGTGAACTCCAGCTGCGTCTGGAACATCCTGGCCTTTCTACACCTCATGTAATCTGAAAGTACATCTCTGCTTACCGACGTGTCGACTCATCGCCGCCATTTTGCTCATTTGGTTGACATATAAAAGCTCTTTTTGTTTTAACGTCTGTAATGATGCATTTATTCCTGAAAACCTGAATCGCTGATTTATTTATTTTTTTTCAGAATATCTTTTTATTTTTATTTTTTAACCTAAACTAGAAGAGTGATATGATGTCCACATAGGACAGATAAGCAGCATGCACCACCTCTTATCTATGTTTGCCAGACGTATCAAAAACATCAATTTAATTTAATCATTTTATTAATCTTTCGGTGATTGCTATAAAAATAATTTCTTTTGATCTTTTTAAGCACTTTGAGGCTTCTTGGAATTTTTTCCTTTGAATTTTCTAGGCAGTTCTATAGAAGTTTTACTATTATTATTATTATTATTATTCCACTCTGGAAAAACTCATTTTCAAATAAGCCCAACATTCATATCATCACAGTGATTTACACGTTAGTGTAGATGTTGGATAGCATCAAAAATTATTTGGAGCATTTCAATGAATCGGTCATTCAATCAATCAAGTTTATTTGTGAAGCACAAATGGGGCAGATCAAAATATCTTACATCATAAAAGTCATGAAAATATTGTACAGTCACCAAGTGAGAAACCAGTTAGGCTCAATGTTTTTCTGTTACCATAGCAACGTTACCACTGGTATTTCCATGGAGATATTAACTATGCAGGTTATGATAAGCATGCAAACCGACGGCGTGTCCATGAAGTCATTGTTGGTGCCTCTGCTGGTCATTTCCATCCTGCATTACACTATAACTGAGCACGGCTCTTTATCCACACGCTTTAGATTCAGTCCAGCTTAACTCGGTTACCTCACTGTAATGTCTCGCAGCTGATGGAGTTGAGCTGTGTTGCTATGGTAACTGAACAGGCGAGTTGGACTGTAATGAATGGATTTAAATGAACCAGGATGGATGCAGTTGCTCATGAATTTCACTCGTTTTGTTTTGTTAGTTTCTCTCTCATAGAATTTAAGTTTAATGAAATGAACCAAATACAGTCCAGTCCAGTATAGCTGGAGTCCAAATTGAGCCGATCAGAACAGACTGGAACAGATTATATTTATGCTCAATCAGATTATCACTCGGTGAATTTTCCAATTCTGAGCTGTGCCTCAAATTTCTTGTTTCTTTCAACCAATCCTGAACCATCTTTTGCTTCATCTGGCATCGGTGATGCCACTGATATGGTGAGATACTGTTTCTTTAAGGGGTGCATTTGGTCTGTGATGACGGTCAGGTAGATGTTATTTGTTTTTCCTCTCGTCACACCGGACCACCCACTGCCATGGCGGCGTGATCCAGTTCATGCCAAAGTAATCCCAGGATGAACTTCTTACTTTGTTAACTTATAGCCACAAACTTCATTAGACGTTATCACAATGTTGCGTTGGTCAGAGTGGCTCACCAAAGCTGTGAAGGGTCAGGAAAATGTTCCGACCACCTCGGTGCATTAGTCACTGTGTTTCCATTACAAAATGTATGCAAAACTTTGTCCATATTCCGCTAATGCTGACAAGAAAATCATTTTGCAGTTGTGGTGTTTCCATTATATAACAAATGTAATTAAAATCACTTGTTTACGCAACGTCATTAAAAAAAACCCTCGCCACGTCGTCATCCTCCTTCTACTTCCTGTCACTTTTCTTTTGTCCTTTCTGAAGATGCTGACAGGAAGTGGTGACAACGCGATGATGACTCACACGATGCAGTAAAAGTGTGTTCATTGCAATTTTGTAGTTATACTCATTTAGATACTGCAGAAAAACCACCTCATTACAACACAAAAACTTTTGATTTTTCTTCTTCTTTTTTGTCGAAATTGCCGTGTTTCCATGAAGCAAATTTACTTTGGCTGTTCCAATTTGTACAACTACATGGTCAATGGAAACGCATGCTGAACGTTTCTACGTTTGGATCCGTCTGCAGCCTGTAAACCTGTGCTCTGCTTCTTCCCAGCGGTCGACTACCCCATGCAGCTGCTCCCAAACAGCCACCACACGCCCATCAAGAGGAGCAGCAGCTCCTTCCGCCAGGTACCGCATCACACTCTTGTTTACATTACCTCCCATTTATCCGCCTGCTATTTTATTGCACCCATTAAGACGGTAGATGGGAAACTATTTGCTCTGCAGTGGGTGTAGGTGCTGAATGTGTGTTTGTGGTTTAAAGCAATGTTAAGGAAAGTGATTCTCTCAGGATTGAGCAAACAATGGGTTTTTCTAGCATTTAGGAGGCTGAAAAGCTTTAGGAATACGCCACACCCTCTGTTCAAAGGTTCAGTGTGTGCGGTGTAGGTGTAGCGCAAGCTGTTTGCACGGAAGGTTCTCAAGAAGAGATGGACCAACACAGCTTGAGTAAACAAAAGGAATGAGAGGATGAGAATAAGGCAAAAAAGAAAAAAAAATGCTAAGGTGTGACGGATGTGCTCTAACATGTCAGGTGTGCTGTTCATACCCGGGATCCACGCACACCCTCATCCTTTGTCACTCCGCCTGGCTTCGGCAGAGACCCCGCCCCCCTGATGATTTGCTCTCTCCCGCAGGAGGCGAGCCAGCCGCTGAACCTGACCTCCAAGCCCAAGGGGATGGAGCTGGGGAAGACGTCCAGCCCTCTGAGCCTGGAGCTGGGATCGGTGGGATCCATGCAGGGCGCCTACAGACCCAGAGAGGTGTCCCGCAGCCCGCCGCGGCCCGCCCTCAGTGAGTAACCCGCAGGCTGGGGTTGTCCGAAGGTCACCTACCAGATTTCTGTGATGTAAAATAATATATGAAATCGTAAAAAAATAAAAGTTTTTCCAGTTTTAATGTGATGTGCATCCAATATGACAGAATAAGGAAATGGCTGCATTTGAATTCTCTACTGGTTGAACTGGAGTGCTTGGACTGGCCACCAACTGAAGAATGAAATCATTATTCAGGGTTTCCCCCTGAACGTCTGCCGTGTCTTTGGGATGAAAAAGGTTTAAAGTTGACTGGACATTTGAAAATGTGACTTGCTAACTATGGGTTATTGGAAGACATGATTTTATTTTTTTAATCCTTTATGCATGACTTGTCACTTTGTTCACTGAAGTTGGCATGCAGACCAGTAGAGACACGAAGTGGTTACAGAGATCCGGTGAATAAAAGTGTGTTCATATTCTGACCATGCTGTGTTGCCATTGTGCTTCTCACCACCGACTCTTCAACTCGTCTTTGCTCTCAGTGTTACTGATGTTTTAAAAAACAAACAACGGTTATCCTGCAGGGGGCAGTATATGAACGCATGTACTATATTATAAGACTGGCGGCCTGCCAGGCTTGTAGTACACTAGGGAATGCACTGATTATTACAGTGGACCCCCACCTAGTGACGGATCAGTACCGACAGATTCACCTAGTCATGGATTTTTCTGTGGAACGTAACTCCAAATTACAGAGAAGCCCCATCATCAATTTATTTTTGTTTAGTTTTTGTTTTTATTATTTGTAGATGGCATCTAAAAGATCTGAAAGAAAATGCAGCTTAGGAATAGCAGGTTACACTGCTACTTTAAACACTTTTGGCTGCCATTTGCACAGCAACCAATCCAGGAGCAGCACTTGTTTTCCTGGCCACTGATTGGCTGGACCCTCTTCAGAGTAGAAAGAAGGAAGACGGTAAATGTTGGCTTCTGCTGCAGCACTAAGATGGTTTCCACTGAGCACATTGATGCATACTCTGCATTAATGTCTGAAGAATTAAAATAGGCTTTTATAGGAGTTTAGGAACTGCTGCTTTTCTTTCTTCAAAATAAGAGACTAAACAAAGATGGTTTGAATATTGTAAGGTCTCCTTTGAACCTTACTGAAGATGTTTAACATGTCTGGCTTTGCAACACAAACAGGTTGCTGGGATTGTGATGTACATAAGTATATAAATAAAGATGGTGTGAACTGGGCCAATAGAAAAGCAGCATTCCAGCAACATAAACGTATCACAGCAATTCATGGGAACACTTTTGGAAAAGTATTGGAAATTTGTGAGACTGAAGTTACTAAGATGATAAAAAATGGCTCTCAGACTATAGCCTCAACAAACAGCCTGTCAATCAAAATAGCATAAAACCAGTAAGGGAGTTTTCTTCTTCAAGTTAGACGTTTACTGCCCGTACCTTCTATACAGAACCCTACTTTAGAAATTCTCCATTGTCCCTTTAAAGACCGTCCGCTTTGCTCTCATTGTCATCTCTGTTTTGTTGGTGAATTTTAAAATTAAGTAAATAAAAAGAAAGTTTGCTCCTTCGAATTGTTGAATTGAATAGGTACAGTAATACACGTGTGTAGTTTATTGTAGTTGTAGTGTATTTTTTTTAACCCCGTTTTTATTTCCTTCACCTAGTCGCTCGTTTTCAAGCGTTTCGTCCGTCTGCTCTGCCTTTGTCGTCAGGTTTCCTAGGAGACGGCGACGTGGTCACCCAGGCCATCCATGATGCCCAGCAGCTCCTGAGGAGCCACAGCAGCGGAGGGAGAGACAGGGACCCATACAGAGACAGGGAGAGAGAGAGAGACGGTTCTGGAAAAATGGTGAGTTGTTGTGTCTATATGCTTGTTGAACAGACTGGCTCTTTGGTTGATGCATTTTGTTTTTATCTGGTTATGCTGACTCTGAATATTCGCCAAAGTTAGTACAGCGTATAAAAGTACCTTGGCGATATTGTACTAACCTGACTGGAAGCTCTAACAATTAAAAACACATACGTTTTTCATTATGTGCTATTAGGGTGCCATTACTTTGATCTCTTCAGTCTTCCTCTCAGACAGAAACAGCGGAGAGTTCATCCTGACCTGACCTGATGCTGACCTCCTGTCGGTCTCATCTTGGTTATGGAATAATCTGTGACCATAAAAGCTACATCAGTGCTACATCATATAGTCGGAGAGTAGCGTCACCTTCATGGTTAAATGGATCAGTAGCAGCACGGAGTCAGATGGGAGCAAGAGGTCACAAGGGGATGAACCTCTTTCTGTAATCTCCTTGTTATTTTATTGCTTCAATATTTGTTTACTCAATCAGTAGAAAACATTTATTAGAGTGCAGCTAGAACTACATCACTGTAAGATGTGTAACTGAAAGGAATTTAGTTTGTCAAAACAAAACAGCTATATGGCATTTTCTAGTCATTGTGGCCAAAATTACAGAGATGACCTACAGTATATTATAATCCATGAAAGTATAACATGGGCAAAAACAAACATTTAGAGTAATGAGCTGTGGTGTTGCGTAACCTTTAAACAGCGTTTTGCTGGCTGTAACGCCTGATTGTTGTTTGGATCAATACTGTAGCTACAGCATAGCTTCTTTCAGTGTAGCATTGGTCTGATTCAGTCCAATTCCCGTTTGTAGAAAGTCCAGTTCGTTTGGGGAGGTGTGAATGCACAATCGAACTCTGATAAGGAGCAAAAAAGTAAGCTCTGATCCGCCTGAAAGACGGTTTGGTTGAAGTGAACTCAGATGTGTTACGAATGCCAAGCGAATTAGAGTCCGCTCCAACAGCAGGAAATGCACTATACCGCAGGGTATTCTGGGTAAATTAAAAAAACAAACAAACTTGTGTCTAATGCTAGCAGGAGAGATGGTTTGCGGTCTTTTGCCTTAAGACAATAGAGAAATCATACAACTGCTAAAATCTGATCCATTTAAAATCTCTTCTAGCTGTGACTTTTTTTCAAAAATGATGTTGATCGATGTTATGTCCACAAAGTCAGATTAACCTAAAAGCTGGCACAAAACTGAGCTCCAGTGAAAAGACAAGAGGAGAGCTAGTTAGAAATGTATCTGTTTTTTAATAGAATGCAGTCGTTTGAACATGAAGAAAATCCAAAATGAGGCTAAAGAAACACACAGCATGCTGTTGACTGTGTGCTAACCTGCTAGCTTATTAAATATACTTAGCTAACTGCATGAAAGGCAGTCATTAGCATAAATATGGCAGTTTTTCTATTTGTAGATGTGCTTTTATTGTCTTCATACCTTACTTACCATTTTTCTGTTTGGTAAATCCTAAAAGGTATTATCTGGCTGGCTTGGGTTGAGCCACAGTCATTCCAAAACATTTGCTAATACGCTTCAATAACACTTTATCTTTATTTTGTGCATGTAGAGAAATTCTGTGTCATGACCGTCACATCTTTTCTGTTGTATCTTTGCTCAGTTGACCAGCCCACTGGTGCCGTCACGGTTAGCGCAGAAAAATCAGCTAGATGTGCCACTGTTAGAGATTTTATGCAAGTGCTGCAGAAATGTCACAGCAGTGACTGTATGATAACATTGCTAAATCTCATTAGACCCTTGCAGAAGCTCTGTCTGCACTGATGAATATTCAGTTTGCCTTGCATTGCTGAATGCTTGAAGTGGCTCCAACAGCAGACCAGAGGACCTATGTTCTGAATAATTGAACCGATGATGATCTGACCATTTGGAGGCACTTGTAGTGCTATGTAGTATTAGAATTTGCATTTCACCCCTCATATCTCCAGTACACTCACTCTGCATAGAGAGGATCACCGTATCTGACAGGAATACCTCATAGCTGCAGGACTTTGGGTTAAACAAAACAAAAAAAGCACTACATGTCTTCGTGTTCAGACACGTATAAAAGCCGTTTTTAAATCAGCCAATATAGGTAGCAAATATGAACAATGTGGCGGCGCTGTTGACATACGGAAACAAATGGGGTATTAAATGAGACCGCGGACTCCAAATAGCCTCTAACTGATTAAACTCCATAAGGGAATGGGAAAGCAGTCCCAAGTCAGTCTCCATCTGACATGTAGGATGTAATTTAGAGGTCAGTGTGGTTTTGGATTACAGCGAGTCATGCTTCTCCACAGCACTAAACTGATGGACAAATATCCCAGCTGTGGTGCAGCCACACACTCTGAGGCACATTGTTACAGTTCATCACACTGCGTTAGGGTAATTGTCCGTGCTTGTTTTTCACACTCGTCTGCGTTTTAAGTTCAACGAAATAAAATTGAATTGTGTTTTTTCTGTTGTCGTTGAGGAACGGTCTAGTACTTTAGGATTCGGGCTTCGTGACGACGGCCTCCCATCCCAGCCTTCATTCTTTGAGGTGACTGAAGCTTCAGCTCAGCCTTGTCCTGAGCAACAGCTGTTGCCGCCTCACAATACCACAAAGGCCTCAGTGTGGCATTGACAGCCACCTGCCCTCCCTCTTTGTCCTCACTAATACTGTACTTAGCTCTCCTCCTCCTCTTCCTCCTCTCCTTTATTATCCTGCTCCATCTCTCCTGTGCTTCTGCGGTAGCACCAAAACTGTTGACTGACCTATTTTGGTATTCCACTCCTCTCCACTGTGTTGACAATGTGCAGCAGCAGAATAGGTGACAGATAAAAGAGCAGTTTTGCAAAACAAAACAAATTTTTTTTTTACATTTTAATCTGGGCCTCTAACAATTAACACTAGCCGTCCTGTGCGGACTTTCAGTTTTCCATCTTTGCACATTGAGCGCTACACTCTGATTGGCTGGCGCCGTGTCTCTTACCTTAAATAGAACTTTGTGCCACTCTTCCAACACTGGATGATTGTTTTACCACCATCCAAATTCAAATGCTGATCTATCAGTGAGGTTATAGCATGGATGACTTCATCTGCCTCTTTGTTTTTTGTTTTTATCTGCAGGAATATAAAGGTTCTCCTCATGCAGAAAAAATAAGTCACTGTGAGCGCGGTGAAGAGAGGCACGGCGAGGAGCATCTCAGCAGTGACTCTGAGGGTAGGTGTTCCCACCATGCTGCTGCTGCTCTCTACTCAGAATGAAGGCTTTTCACCAAAACACAATGTTAACGCTGGAATATTTCAACTAACACTGTGTTTTAATTCAAACGTGTCAAAGTAGGACAGCAGAGTTTCAAGATGTCTTCCCCTCTTAGTAAATGTTTCAGTGTCACTTTGACAGCAGATGACTTATTATTATTATGAATAATAATAATAATAATGATGCATTTAATTTGTACAGCGCTTTTCTAAACACTGACTTTAAAGAAAAATTACAGGCAGAACTTTAAGTACATCAAACTAAATCTTAATAATTACAATAGTCATACATTCAAATCTGTTCCATAAGTGTATTCCCAAATGTGATTTGAATGTGGACAGCAGCTATGGAATCTATTTAGAAATATATTTTTTTACAATCTACTGTTGGTCTATTGTGGGGAATGTGTGACTCTAAAAATCAGCACCTACTGGAAGAAGATTGCTCAAGATTATTATTGACTTGATCAGGAGTCATTTTGTCTTCTAATGAGTGGAAGTCAATTGGCGCCAATGGAGACAAAAAACTGTAATGAATGGAAGTAGAGTGCTACACACTGACTTTGCATAAACTTGATCAACATTTTTTTCCCCCCATCCATAATAAACTTGTAAGTTTGGGTGACATGGCATCCAAACTTTCCATTTTAATCTCAGCCTCTCCTCTAACAGTTAACACCAGCTGTCTTCTGTGGACTTTTAGTTTTCCATCTTTGCACATGTAGCACTGCAATTTGAACAGCCTCTGATACGGCTGGTCCAAATGCAAAAAGATATAAAACTTGATTACAATCCTGTGAATTGACCCACAGCTGAAATCAGAATGGTGGTTTGAAAAGTAAACACACTGAAGCCATGATAAGTAACTAATGGGGGGAGACATTTCAAGCCTTACCTGTCTGTGTCTTTCTGTAGGGGGGGCCCTGCCCGTCTCTGTTCCTGGCAGCTACTCCGAGACCCGGCCCACTTCCTCTACCGGCCACATAAAGAGACCCATGAATGCCTTCATGGTGTGGGCCAAGGACGAGCGCAGGAGGATCCTCCAGGCTTTCCCAGACATGCACAATTCCTCCATCAGCAAGATCCTAGGTGGGTTCTTCCAGTGGCTGGTGGGTTTCTGCATCTGACTCTATTCTGTTGGCGTAATCAATATGCAGAAAGTCAGGTTAATAAAATCCGTTGTAACTGTAGCTTTTTGCAAAGATGATGTCAACATCCAGCAAGTCGGGTAATATAAAATAAAATCTGGTGCTAAGATCGTAATAAAGCCTCACCAAGGCACCAGAGATTTCTAGCTAGCTCACCTCTTGTCTATTAGTTGATGGTCTTATCTGTTCTTCTTTAGTAGAAAGTTGGTGTTTAAATATGAAAAAAAAAAAATCCAAAATGAGGCTAAAAAAAGCTAGTTTTGACTCTTTTGTTAACACAGTAGCCTGCTTGCTAACCTGCTAGCTTTTTAACTATACCTAGCTAACTGCATGAAGGTTAGCCATCAGCATAAATGTTGTTGCAGTTTTTTTCATATGTTGTGCTTTTTTTTTATTGTCTGTACATTTAGTACATCTTACTGAATAACTGTTTTTGGTTTGACATATTGAGAAAGATATTGGCTGAATGACTGCGGTTGAAATTTGGTTTGTGGCGCTCCAGCGTCACTCCAAAACGGTTGCTAATGTTTCCATTCCAGTTTAGCTAGGCTATCAGGTTTTTCATGCATGTAGAGAAATTCTGTGCTTGGCAATAACAACTGAAATAATTCTTGTTCTTCAACTTGAACTGATAATGTTTTACTTTTTAGTCATTAAACATTGGAATGATATTCTCATGGTACTCTTCATGCCTCAGTGATGCTGTGTAGTGTTTGAAGCTGCTGTTGGATAACATACACACAACCAGCTGCATATTATTCATATGCTTTGAATATTTCCACATAAAATCATAGAATACCAACCACAAAGTAAAGAACCATGGTCATTTTTATGAGGAAATGTTTTTCTTTTTGTTATTTAAAAAGTGTGTATCCTTGCCTCCTTTACACTAACCTAAATAAAAGGTCAAGTTGTATAAATAAGAGGAAAACATTTTTACTTAAAAGAAAAAGTTGATAAAATTGCAGTTTGACCAAAACGGGACATTTTCAAACGTCCTTGATGCTAAAGTGTGTCTGTCTCCAGGCTCCAGGTGGAAGTCCATGTCCAACCAGGAGAAGCAGCCATACTATGAGGAGCAGGCGAGGCTGAGCAGGCAGCACCTGGAGCGTTACCCCGACTACAAGTACAAGCCCCGACCCAAACGGACCTGCATTGTGGAGGGCCGAAGGCTGAGGGTGGGCGAGTACAAAGCCATGATGAAGAGCCGCAGGCAGGAGCAGAGGGCCACCTACACACACAGGTAGAGAACCCACCGACACGCTTCACACTCGCTTTGACAGAGAGTCCCTGAGGAGAGCAACAATGTCCCTCTTTACTGACAGTAACCCACGGTAATCCACGGTTACCCTCCACAAACTGTACGGCCTTCAGCTTTTCCAGCTGTCTTTGGACTATTGAAGTGTTCGGAGCCTGTCCTCCATAATGAATGCAACTCTTAAAGTTCTTCAGATGAAGCGAACAGCTGTTATTCATGCTCTTTTTGCCATAGCAGAAAGTTTCATAAAACAAAGATTACAGATTTAATAACTCGGCTGGAGCTGGCGTGGATGAAAAAATTCAAACATGTATGAGCTCAAAAAATTTTTTTTTCTCATTTAGTCTTGTCAAAACATCCGCGTATTTTAATGGTGGAATTTGACTAGGCCATTTTAACACATGAAAATGCTTTGACCTAAACCAGTTAACTTTCTAATCAGGTTTTGCAAAATAATATCTAGAGTTGGAAATCCTGTGTGACCCTTAGGAACTGTTATGAGTGCTTACTGTGTGTTTGTTTTTAATTAAGTGAATTTTTTTAATCACTAGGACAATAAAGACGTTAAACATTTAAAACGAGGGAATCAAAATAGTGAAGTATCTTCATGCAGCAGGAAGAGGGAGCCTCTGTTCCAGCCTCTAACATCCCTACAGCATGATGCTGCCTCCACTAGGCCTATTGCAATAAACAATAAATCAATTAAATAAATTAAAATGAGCTCCATGATTTCTAATTTTATGACTAGAACTTTTATTGAAGGACAATTTTGTTTAGAGACTTTATAATTGATTTATTTTTATTTTGTATATTTAAAATCTCTTCCAGTTCCAGTTTTCAATGTTAGTTAGAATTTAAAGTTTATTGGTCTTTGACAATGTGTTGTTGCAGTGTTATTATGCCATTACTATTAGGTTATTTGAAAATGGTCTCAAAACAATATTATCATTTATCGCAATAATTTCTGGGACAATTTATGGTGCGTTCAGGGTGACGTAAAGTTGTAGTTTTCCCCAGTTGAAGCATTTTACATGTAAATTCAAGTTTGGTTTCTTTCAGCAGCTTTCCACTCCAGCTGTTTCATTCGGGTTTAGCACATAGATTAGTACTTTTAATAGTGAATAAAATGAATAAGACTCATTGTTTATGTATCGTGTTGCGTCGTGTTTGATGCCACGCCCTGACGGTGACTCATCCTGTCTTCCAGCCAATCAGAGCCGCAGCAGATTCAGTACTCCCAGAGCGACCAGTACCCAGCCGGCGGCTCCATCTCCGTCCCAGGCTTACCGTTTCACCCGGCGCTGCTGGAGCACTACCTGCCGCAGGCCCCGCCCCCCGCCCGCAGGTCCGAGGACCGGGCCACGCCCACCCCACTGCCCAGGGACAGGGAAAGAGAGAGGGTGCAGGAGAGAGAGAGGGAGAGAGAGAGGGAGAGAAAGCGAGAGCGATTGCCGTACAGCGAAGGAGAAGAAAGCGACGTGGGAGAGAGGAGTGAAGGGGAACTGGTGCTGCTCACAGACTGATCAGGTCGGGCCCGGTGGGCCTCCGGGGGCCCGGTGGGTCTGGTGGGCTGGCAGAGCGAGGAGACGGAGAGGAAGACGAACAGAACTTCAGCTTCAGATGTCGCTCCTGGTTTTGAGGCAATCACAATCCAAATCCTGGACGACTGATACACACACACACACACATACGTTCTCCGGTTGTACATTAATACAAACTCCCCAGTAAACCCAGTTCCCTCATACAAGTCCTTATCAGTTCCCTTCCCAGATGAGTCATCACCTGCTTTGTGTTTCTTTTTCTTTTCTTTTTTCTTTTTTTTAACTATTGTTAGAATGTAGAAAGTTATCATTTAATCCCTTCTGCTTCTTGTTTTTCTTCCATGTTGCCTTTTATCAAACAATACGCCTCCCAGGGATTAGAATCGCTGCAGGAAGCTCCAAAGTAACTGTTCAACTTAGATTAGCTGCTTTTCACCTGTCAGGCAGCCCAGGACGCTAGACTGGGTCCGCACCGCCCCCTGGTGGTGGAAGCTAGTCATTACAAAAGGCAGACATAAAGGTAGCACTGGACCGTTCACATCCAACCCAAAACCTCTGACCAAAGAAAAGCCTGATGACAGCAGGGTGCTTCATCATCATGTCTGTTTTTAGAGTCGGCTGCTTTGTTTTATTGTGTTTTTTTTTTCATCAGCACATCTGGAAAAGCCTTCAAATAATTTAACCCGTCATCTCAAAACTCCAACATTTAATCTGAGTATGTTTGTCTGTTGGTGTCTGCTCCCCTGATGATTCCTGTCAAACAAACAGAACTAAAGAATTTTCTAACCCAGATTGTAAGGCATCATAAAGTCTACCAGGAGACCGAAGGGAAAAATCTGGTGGACAAATTAAAGCTTGGATTTTTTTTTTTACCTGAAATTAACAATCATAAAAAAACATTTTATTATTCATTGGCTCCTTGCCACCGTACAAAATGCATAAAATCAATTAAAAGATACAATAATAAAATCACTTGAGCATGAAGTGCAGAAGATATCAGGTATAAAAGCAGTTTTAAAGAAATTTGTTTAAAGTTATGATTTGAAAAGGAGTGAATCCATCATCACCTGATAACCCCAGTCACATCCTCCTCTTCCTCCTCCTTTTCCTCCACATTTCTTCTGTTTTCCTAAAGTGAAGCGTGTTTGCTTCAGCTCTCTCTCCGGCTCGGAGGGTTGACCCCCAGCCTGTTGCATATATTTGTTTTTTGCTTTTTAAGTGTTTCTTGATTGTTGTGTTTAATCTGTGCATTTAAATACATGTTTTTATTGTTTGTTTTGTTTTTTTCTTGGTGAAACGATGCTGAAGTTCCTTCATTCATCATCGTTTACATTCTCGTTCAGATCGTCCAGCAGCAAGAAAAATGTCTGAGATCACTCGGTCCACGATGAACTGTAACTTGGACCTGCAGAGGTGTAATAATATTCAAGATTTGCTTTGTAATAGAAAATATTAGTTATGACAACAGTGGAGCACTAAAAGAAATGGATTAAGTTGGTTTCCTTGGAGAACCAGATGGAAAAAAAAAAGAAAAAAAAAAAAAGTGATTTTGAACACAACCTTTCTGTTGCGTATGAAAGGGAGCTGAACGTAAATAAACCTGCACCCATCTGACGGCAGACACAAATTGTAATACGATAGCACTTTCCACTTCTTTAGAGACACTGGTCATGATGAGTACACTGGCACCATAGTTGGTCCCCCTTCCTTATCTGGCTGTGTGATATTAAGTTCTGTTTTTACAAATGGCTGATGGTCAGTTATTGGTGTGATGGCATACAAGGATTTTTTTAAACATTTAGCTTCAGAATCACATCAGGTTTACGTCCTACGAGCTTTTAATGGAAAAAAAAAAAACTGACTGGAGTTTTGTTCATAAATCGCTAGCTAGCTGCAGTAAGACTGCTGCCAACAAGAGAATCCATTTAGAAAAGATGCATGTAGTTGCTGACGATGAGGGACGACAAATCATTTCTCTTTATTTTTAGGGCAAACCATAACCAGCTGCGACCGGTGTGTTTGTTTAAACAGCGAGCTAACCCAACAGAAACCCTAGCTACACAAGCTAATATCAGCAATAACAAACAAAACCTCAAGAAGTTAGTTAAATTTTGTTCCTTCCTTGAGATTTATAATTTTTGATTACCAGTAATATGATCATAAGCTACAGTTAGACCCTGAATTATTAAACCTATTTCATTGTAAAGTAATGGATGTTTCCTCTTACTGAAAGCAGTGTTTTAACATTCCCCAAATTCACTTTGAGTTTGACGGGCCTTTTGGCATCACCTAATCTTTAACTCCCTCCACAAAGTTCTGGGGCTTTTTGACTTTATGTGCTAACTTTGATAGTATAAACTTTAGCATAGGTCAAGTTGACAAACTGTAGGTTCCTGAAATGATTCCTACCTTTTATTAAATTGAAATTATTGACTCAGACTTCTCAATTCTGGTTCCAGCAAAGAAATGTATGTTTGAGAAGAAGTTTTAAGATTATTTATTTTTTTTAAATTGGTGAAGAAAACTGTTAGCTAGTAGTTAACAGGTTAGCTTATTGAGCTTCACTGGCTGCATTAAAATCACACAGACGAAAACCTGGTACTTAATGTTTTATCTTGTTAAAAAAATGTTCTTATGAATTTCAAGATATAACTTCATAACTGTGGTGTCTTTGTTCTCATCATATCCTGGCTCTGTGGTATTTAGATTATTTCAATAAAGAAGTTGTTAGCTGTTAATCCACCATTAGCCAAGCGTGAGGTCGGTTAAACAAAGTGTCTCAGGCCTAAACTGGACATGAAGGTTCATCAGAAACATGCTGGTTCTTTTGTGTACAGAGATCAGAAATGAATTATTTTATTACATACTAGAACCACCTGTCATTACCCTGCTGATGTAAATATAGAAAAACTTTATTTTGTTTATAAGAGCTTGTGTAATTTAAAGGTGTACATTTCCATATGTTTTCAGAGTTTTTGAAAGACAATAAACTGGTTGTTTTAATCATGTTTGATGTTTTTAATAAGTTAAACTTCTTGCCAATTGCCTGGTTCTCCCAAATGCTCTACAAACTTGAATGGTTGCCATGGAGATTAAATAATTTGTCAAACATGGATGAAAGAATCAAGGCAACACTCCAGATATGTTTTAGGTACAGGAATATTATGACATGACATATTATGACAGTCAATTTTACATGATACTGTAACTAACATTTTTAACATTAAAATTTATGTAGTTTAAATAAAGTTTTGCAGGGAACAGTTTTGATCTTCCAGATGGACCAACAGAAACTTTCTGGTTTATCTGGAACTGTCCAGTTAATTCTGCCTCGTTGGATCTTTGTAGAAACGAGGGATCTGCAATATATCTGCATTCAGTCGGCGACAAATGAAGCGTTTCATTTTTTAAACTACTGATATTGGTCCAACACCTGATGTTTATTTTCATCTTGTTGCCATTTGTTTCAGGATGCAGAGGAAGAGGATTTGGCAACAAAAGGAAAGCGAAATACATAAAATCAATAAATATTGGTTATTGGCCACAACAGAGATATTAAGACACAGACTTTCATATCGGTGCATCCTCGGTGTCAGTTAAATAACGATCGGTTTGGATCAGTTCAGTGGTGGTTTTCTGGTTTAACTCGTTCTGTTTCCACCCGAGTGTTACAGTAACAGGCAGGACGTCTCGGGTCCTGAGTCCCTGCTCTTCATGGGCAGAAAGGAAGCTGGAACATGGACCACAGGCCATCCACACACACACACACACACACCCAGACAATGAGGCTTATCACACAGAAGAATCCTTTTAAAATCAATTTAGCCTTTAATTGAAATATTTACCGATAGTCGTTAAATAATTCTTTTCACTCCTACAGGCTGTGAACGATCAGTGTACAGTAAACTTTTCACAGGATTTATTACAGTATTTACATCCTCAGTTCTCCACACATTCACAAATTCCTGTCTGGAAGCCAGACTCTGGCTCCTTTCACACACAACTCCGCCCTTCTGGCAATGCTTTACAAAAAGGAAATTAAAGTAAAAATAAAAACTAAACTCAACAGTGTTTTTTTAAAATACATTAGTACATTCACTCGGAAATAATCCAACCTTAAATAAGCTGCAGTTCAAAGCTAGACTGTCACTGGTGTGATCAAAGAACACGATAAAAAGGTGGGAAATGTAATGCTAGCTTCACTCAATAAATAAACTGCTTTCACAGATTTGTGGGAAATTAATGTGCAGGAATGTTTTAATGCTAATTCTGCTCTGCTGAGCACAAAGCAACCAGCTCATCTGGAAATACTGATGACGAGAGAGAAACCTCAGTGGTCCAAACATAGAGCCTCGACTCTGAGCAGAATCAGTCTGCAGCGTTTTCTCTGAGTAAGTCTGTCAGCAGATGAGGTCGGCTCGAGGTCAGAAGTCAATTCGGAGCGTTTCTACGGTGCAAATGCGGCTTCTCTCCAGGCCGAGCTGTGATTGTGCATCAAAGTATTTACTTCACTAACTTAGTCTGAAAATCTACATGAGCTGCTCTGTGGCCTGGTGATCACTGCAGCTTCTCTGCTCCCAAACATGAGCCACGTTTCAACAGTCGTCACGGCGACATAAAAAACAATCCTCTGTCAGAACAGACAGGGTTTGGCTTTAGAGACGGACGGCTCCTTCACTTTCTCCCTGAAGTCCCTGCAGCTCAAAGCGAATCAGCATCAGAGTCTGCTCAATTATTAAACCCAGCCGCTACACAACACCAGCAATGCAGGACAAAGGTCGGGCTCACCGGCTCCCCCTGTGGGGGCTGTACTGAACTACAGACAGACGTCATACAGTGTTGGAGTGTGAAGAAATGGCTCAAAATGACTTGAGACAGAATGAAGGAGACAAAGGCTGAGCTGCACCGATCAAGTTTTTATGTAGTCGATGTTTTTATGATTCTATTTGCGGTCGGAAATGGAATCTTCTGGTAGTTTTAAGTAAGAGAAAGTAAATTATGGCAAGATAATCCTCATTTAGGCACCTATTGTTTTTTTAGATGAACTAGTATGGAGTGTTTTGAGTCATATAGACACACCAACCCCACAGCCAGACAAGTTTACTGAAGATCCTTCCCATCTTCAGGCTCTGAACACGTCATCCAACAGGAGGGACTTTACTACACGTTTTTCACTTTGACTTTTTTTTTTTTTCCTATTTTAAAAATTTTTTATAGGGATGCACTGAGGAATTGGCTCAGATATTATACATTTTTGGTGATGGGCCTCTGCAAAGGTTGGGACATGAGCTTGTCCCACTTTGCTCTGCATGACCTGGTGACCTGACTGACGGACCGGCCCACAGGTCACGGCTGGACATGTATGGTTGTATCTGAAGCTGGACGTTTATGGTAGCATTAGCTGCAGTTGACAACCTTTGATGATCTAATTAGCAACTTTTCAGACCAAGAAAAATAAATAAATAAATAAATAAAAATTGATGTCAGCCAAACTCGGCTTCAAAGAGAAAGAAAAAAAGAAATTGTTGATTGGTCAAAAAGTGCAATCTGTGCCCTGACATGTTAAGGTTGCATTTCTAAAAACGGGTTGAATGAATCATGTTGTCCATGTGACCCGGTGGGCTGGATGTGGACGTTTAACAACACTCAGCCACTGTTGGCAACTTTTGGAGCCACATTCAGCAACTTTTCAGAGAAAAGAAAGTGACAAAGGCTAAAACTGGAATGTCAGGCTTAAAAAAAAGGAAAAAATATTGGTGATGAGCTAAAAAATTGCGATCGGTGCACCCCGAAATATTTATACAGTTATTATTAACTTGCATTTCTAAAATCGGGTTCAAAGATTCATTTTGTCCAAACTAACAAAGTGACCTTGAATGACTCAAAATCCCATGTGTTACAGTAAAATCCAATATGGCTCCAGATGTAGGAAGCAGGTGGGAGTGAGGGAAGCAGAAGGCTGAAACATGAGGAGAGAGAGAGCAGACATATTGGGTTTAGGGGTCAAAGGTCAGGATTTTCCAACATGTCTGGAAAGCTGAAATGGAAAGTTAGCAGAGCGAGTCGCTGCAGCCATAAAAGCCAAGAAGCTGGAAAAGCGGACAGATGCTCTGCTCCGCCCCAAAAGCAAAACACCAACACCTGGCAGAGCCGCAGGTGAGACCAAGAATAACTGAAAATAAATAGACAAACTAAACGTCCAGCTCCTCTTCCTCACTGTGTGATTCAAACAAACAGATTGACACGTTGGCTGAGCCGAGGCTCAGCAGCAGCTGCCTGAGGGCCGTGGAGTCACAGAGTCCCAGCAGACATGAGCTGCTGGCACCAAACCTGAGGAGGAGCAGGAGGACGAATGATCCGGACAGGGGGAGCACTGCGAGCCTCAGTCTGGCTCAGAGGTCATCACCTCTGACCCCAACATGAAGAAATCAATCAATAACATGGAGCTTCAGTCATTCTGCGGTCAGACTGGTGAAGGATGCTGAGGTAAGTTTGCAGGAGAGTAATTGCGCTTGATTAAGACGAAGGCTGCCTGGTGGTGTGAGAGGCCCCGCCCACCAGCAGCAGGTTGACAGAACCGACCCGACCCGACCCGACCCGACCCTCGGCCTCTTCCTCCTCCTCCTCTCACTCTGGGATCTGCAGCGCCATCACTGTGGGTTTGATGTGGAAGTACTGGTTGAAACGAAGAACGGCGTACCTGCCAAAGACAACAGGAAGTGACTGACAGCAGCAGGAACACCAGACAATAAATCAATAAACAGTCCCAGAAATGATTGTAATAAACAATAATATTGTTATTTTTAGATCATTTTTTTACTGGTCTAATAAAAGCATAAAAATGCAATCACACCCACTGGGGGGAGACAAAAAAAACTTTAATTTCTAAAGAATATTTATCAGTGGAACCAGAAAAAATGTAAAGATCCAAAATAAAACAGAAATATTTACAATGGGTCAGGAAGTCTCTAACTTAAACTATATTTTAAAAAAACAGCATTCAGCTTAGACAGGGAAAACAGGCAAAAGTGGCAGGTAGTGCAAACATTTGATACTTCTTATCAAATGTTGGCTGCATTTCTCAAAATGGCAGCTTTTCAACAATATTAAAGGGGAGCATCTCTGACTGCTGTCCAAATGGAAAATATCACACTTATTTTAATTCATCATGTGAGATATGTCTCCCACACTTTCACACACAGGAACAGGAACATACCCGAGGAAGTCAAAGTCTATGGAGGAGTATTTGGCTTGGATGAGAGCCCAGAAGCCCCAGAAGAAGTGGGAAGCCTTTGGGGAGAAACGTTAGACATCAGCTGCGGTTCCACAGCCGGGCTGTGTTGATCTGAACATGAACCAGGCCGTTTCTCCTCACCAGAGCAAACTTGTTGACCTGAACGTAGAGCGTCTCCAGCTCCCGCTGGCTGACCTGGTCGGTGTTCTTGGTGAACAGCTTGTAGGCCTGCAGATACTCCTTCAGCCAGTCCATCTGCATCTGGCGACTCGGGTAGAGGCCGTAGTCCAGCTCGGCCATGCCTGATCACCACAGCAACAGGATACAACAGAGATATAACCCAAACAAAATCACCTTCTGCATTCAAATCGTAAAGTTGATCACCAACCTGCAAACTCGTTGAAGTGGTTGCCGATGTCGAAGGCCTGGTAGTTGTAACTGGAGTATTCGTAGTCTATAAATCGAACGTGACCTAAAACACAACCAGTCATTACTTTATGGTCTTCGGTTATGTGCTGCACTATTGTTCCAAGACATAATTCCTCAGATGCTTTGAGAACCTGCAGAGAGGTCACACTCAACACAAAGTACGGCTCTATGCTGATGATATTAGTTTTTTGTTGAGCCTGGATGTTGACTTCCTGTGCAATTCCGCTCGAAAAAAGCTCCATCTTCCATCTCAGGCTGGGCTTTGACTCAGACTCTCAGCCCAGCGGAGCCCACCTACCCTCCTTGCTGTTGTGGATGATGTTCTTGCAGAGCAGGTCGTTGTGGCAGAGCACCACAGGGGAGCCCAGCGTGGACAGATGTTCCTTCATCCACAGCATCTCCTGCTCCAGCACCGCCTTGCTGGGAACCTCCTGCTGGATTCTGGGGAGGGAGAGAGAGGAAATAGAGAAATGATCACTTTGCTGTGACGACAACCACGAGTGTCAGAAAACCCAATGCCAAGGTAAACAGGAAGTGGCAGGTACAGTTACGCTTGCTGTTATTAACCAAAATAAAGTGTCACTTCTTGTTTTGAAATCCGTGAGCTGGAAACATGTGGTGAAAAACAAGTGGGAACAACAGAGCAAAGCTCACAGCACCAGGCGGTGGTGGGAGGGGGAACTCCTGCTGCTTTTCACATCTCATGATTCAGTTTTTTTATTCATGTTTGTCTTTTTCGTTTCTCTGCATGTTCCCTACGGCAACTTAAAGGGCCATGTTATAATATAATAGCTGCATACCATGTTATAATATTATTTCCTCATCAAAAACATAACAGGATTGATTTTATGCGGGTTTGAGAAATCCTTGAATCTCAATAGAAACCATCCAGCTATGCACAACGCCTGCCCGGACCAAGCTCCGCCTTCAAGATGCAGCTCCTCCTCCGAACTGCAATTCCAGAGTTTATGAGCTCCTGACTCACAGAGCAGCCCTCCTCCACTCAGCTCCTTCAGACTAGCCAGCAGCAATTAGTAAACAGCTGGTGGAACTGAGCATCAGCTGAACTCATTATAGGAGCTACTTCTCGGTGAAACACTGGTAAAAACTTTGTTAAAGCGTTTACAGAGGAGCCATGTTGGGATGACTTCCTGAAGGCGGAGGTTTACAAAGAGCAGGAGGATTTAAAGAAACAGAGGCCCAATTTCAAGGACATAAATTACAAAGTCAAATTTCTTTTAAATCATATTTGACACACGCACGCACGCACGCACGCACGCACGCACGCACACGCACACACATCTATATATATACATATATATATATAAAGCATATGTTTTAACAATTGAAGGTAACATATTTACTTGATTGTGCTATAAAATGGCACTATGTTCCTGGAAAACACAATACTGCTCCTTTAACTTTCATCTAGTCGTTGTGATCTAGCTCCAGGCTGCCTCTTTTCAACTGACCTGTATGATCTGCAGGCCGTTTCTGGCCCACAGGTTTAAGCCTCTGTGAGAGCCTCAGCTGACCAGGTCCGGGATGCTGAGCAGAGACCCCTACGCTGAGTCTAATGGGCTTATGGGGCCTAATCCCGGCCGGGTCAGTCTGACGGGACGAGGCGAGGCTGGATTTCACACCCTCTGCTTCTCCTCACTGACTGGATTTCAGCTCATCCCACGTTTTAAGGTTGATCTACAGTAATCTTACCACAGGATAGTGAGGAAAGCATCTGTGGGAAACTCAGTGGGAAGAAACGAGGAAGTAAAGTGAGCTGCTCCGTGCATGGAGCAAACATCTGCCTCCGTGAGACTGATGCAGTCAGCAGTTACATAAGACACAGCCTGGCTTTGTACCAACACACCTCTGTGTGCCAGATTCATTCAGCTAATTGGTGGAGAGTACAGGCTGAAGTAATCACACCCCTCAGACTCTACTGAAATCTACCTGTGTGTAACTTAGGCTACACTCACACAGCAGGCAAATTAATCAGAAAAGATTTTTTGTCTACACACATCTTTTTCAAGATGGTTTGAACTGCCCGATTTTGATCTTTTTACCTAAAAATAAGTCCAATAGACGGGTTAAAATGTGACATCACATGTGTGGTGTTCCCTGCTGGAAGGCAAACACTGCTCGCTAATGATGAGTAGCTGTCAAGTTACGCTAAATTTTAAACATATGCATGATACATAAAAGGGATGCAGTGTTTTCTAGTAATTATCAACACTATGACAACTAGATAGCAAGGTCCAAGAATATCACATTATACAGGTCAGGAAAACCTTAATTAAAAAAAATACTGCCAGAGTGAGTAAGAAGGTTAGTTATGCTAGCTTGACTTTGACAATCTTAACATGTAGATGTGCTGTGGAATTCTGTGTGTTTCACTTAAAAATAAGGTGTTTAAGATACCAACTATAACAGATCATCAGTAGAGCAGGTGTTTACATTAACTAACCAACTGTGTTCAGATGATCGCACATTAATAATCGCAAAATAAATATCAAGTCTAAAAAAATACCACAATGGACTGAAAGTTCTGTTTTTAGTGTGGAAAATATTTGTGTTTTTTTGTGTGTGTTGAATCTTAAGACACTTTTACTAATCTCTGCTCTACCAGCTAGTGGAGCTGTTGTCAGTCAGTTGCAATGGCAATTGATCTGTGTGTAGTTTTGAGACGACGAGAGAGAATAAAAGAATACAAGTGGTTTTGAATTGTTCTTCAACTGTTTTTCTGCATTATTTTCCCTTTATTGTGGCGCACTGCGCTAAATTAGTGAGGCCTACACATCCAGGTTTCCTTTAGTTGTACTACTGCAGCAGTGCTGCTACAGGTGGCATATAAAAGATTAATCTTTTAGCCCTCTGGCATTGTGCGCATGCGAGAAATTTAGGACGTAAAAGATGGATGAAATGTATAATTATAAAATTATGAAAGTGTTTGTGTCATTGAATAACATCCCATTACAAACCCACCACTCCTGGTCCAACTACTGCTGAAAGGAATAAGAAAAATAATTTCCACAACAATAAATAGTTTAGAGAGGAAGAAGCTGAAAACTGTGCATCAGTTTCCTTTCTATTCAAGCAGGACTCTGTGTTGGTCTGTTTCAGCAGATCACACCGAATGTTGCGGTCGTAACGTGAAAGTGTGGAAAAGTTCAAAGGAGGTGAATGAATACTTTTAAAAGGCTCCGAGAGTAAGAATCAATAGAGTGACTTATCTGTGAGCCAGCTGCCAACATGGATGAATAGATTACTTATAATCAGACATTTAGATAAGTTATCAGTGAACTTATGGAAATGTTATTCAACTTGTTCGGGGTAAGAGTAGAAACTGAACTGAAATTCAGGATGAATGATGAGGTGATGTAATGTTGTGACAGACTCGGTGTGGATCCAGAATGTAAAAAGCTTCTTTTTTTTCCTCCTGCAGGACTGAGGTCACGATCATGTTAACTGACATGTTAAATATTCACTAAGTAACTCTGGGATAACTTGTTGCTTGACTTCAACTGATATAAAAGTTTGTTTGGCTAAAACCATAGAAGAAATGTACAGTTACAGGGAAGAGCTAGAGATACCATTGTTGTGTTTCTTGGGTTCAATATTTTAGATATATTTACACTTAATTTTAACATCTCTGGCAGATAACCCTTCAGAACCAGTAAGCGGCTCTGCTGGAACCTCAGCCTACCAGATAATTCTCCTCTATGGACCAAATATTCTGGTAAGTTTAAAATTCCATAAAGATTTCTGTCTTTTTGTTTGTAAAAATCATTTAGACTCAGCCGTCCATGTTGAGTTTGCATGCAAATTACACAGAGAAGAGAATAAAGGGGACTTATTGTGCAAAATTCACAATAAGTTAATGTTTTTGTTGGTGTCAGAAAAACAAGCTTTTACAAAAAACTCCCAGCTGATGAGTCACATTCAACGGGCACCGAGTCATTACGAAGCTGAGCTCAGTCCGTTACCTAGCAACCCAAGCTGAGCTCCAGAATGTTTAGTCGGCTGGTTTTACTGCTGCATTCGCTGTGCAATGGCTGCAACTGCTCAAAATACTAGTGAGTAGTTGTTGATTTACCGTCCAGAACCCACTTTGCATTCTTGTTGGTTGTGCAGGAGGATCCATGTCTGCTTTTCAAAGATACAGTTCTATGATTGAGCATCTGATTGCCTCCATTTTCACGAGTGTAAATGTGGAGTTGGGGGGACGGCGTGGCCAGCAGCAGCTTATTTGGATTCAAAGTAACAGGACGCCCTAAATCCATTAAAATCTCATTATCCAAGAATGATTTTGTGCAAAAAATGAAATGAACATGTTTTGTATAGACCATAGAAGCATCCTAACCTGTTCAAGGAAGCATAATAGGTCACCTTTAAAAAAAATGAAAATATTTAAATAGAGGAGGACTGATTAATCTGTATCCATTACATGGATGGTCCGTTCTTAGAAGGTGATTTGTTTAGACAAGAAACAATGACTCCAATCCCGTCTCTAATTTTAATGTAGAAATTCATTTACTTGAGCTGATGTCAGCTGGTCAGTGCAAAAATAAAGGCAAAGTTCACATGCGATCACAATCCAAAACAATCTAAAAACAATAAATGGTCACAACAAAATCAGAAGTTCCCAAATATATATATATATATATATATATATATATATATATATATATATATATAAACTCAACATTTGTATCAGAACCAGTGATTTTTATGCTTCTGTTAATATGGCTACATCAAAGCCCAGCAATGAATTTACTAGGCCATTATTTAAAGTTGCAAACCAGACACACTGCCTCTCTCTCTCTTCCTCTCCACTAAGTGCTGAGGTGACAGAGGAAACCACAGCTGCTCCCACTTATTTTCCAGGCAAACCAGGCAGCTCTTCAGGCAATATTTGCATGGACGTCACGGTGAAAGTTGAACAAAGTGGAAAGAGAGAGCTTACCTGATGTTGGAGGCCTGATCGGTGAACTCTATGGCCACCAAGGAGAAGTACTGCCGCATCTTGATCCACAGGTTGGGCTTGGGGATGCAGCCATTGTGCGCATGGATGGCGTGGATCCGAGCCATCTCCCTGGCTATCAGCCTGGGAGCAGAACGGAACCAATGAGTCGGCTAGAAATGAGTTCAAACCCAGAAGTCAACTGGTTGATGATGCGGTCCTAACCGGATCAGGGTGGGGTCCCGGACGTCCTGTGGCCCCAGAGCGTCCCCCTGCATGAACTCGTAGCAGATTCCGTTCTGGAAGGTGCAGTAGAGGCGCGGGGCGCAGCCGTTAGCGTGCAGCACCTGGAGCGCGGCGGATCAGAGAAAGGTTTAGGCAGGAGAACCAAACCACTCGCACCTGGAGGTCAACACGCCCACGCTACCTGGAAGCTCTTCAGCTCGTTGTCTCTGTCCACGATCAGCTCCGTCTTGTTGCCGTACACTCGGACGAGGACCACATCGTTGGGGCTGTCGTCCACATAGCAACCAACCAGCTTGTTGGTGGTCCCATCGGTGAAGGACTTGAAGAGAAAGACAGGAAGTTAGCGTTCCTGCTATGAGGCATGTTTCCTGAAACATTCCCACCTCCAACCTGCTGCACACCATGAAAACTGACCTGAACCAGCTTCTCCCTTCTATTTACAGAAGAATACTGTCAGTACTAAAGGTGCACCAACTTCAGTCTTTATTCCGGTTGTTGGAATTCTGGTCTTGGTCCTTACCAATATTTTTTTATCTGTATGTATCAACCAATCAACCAAAATGAAGAAAGGTCAGGTCCATTTATTGATTTTAGTGACTGATCAAATTTTCAGTTTTTAAGGTCAGTTCTTAAAAGACGTTTCAAAGTTTGACAATCTTCTACTTATCTGGACTTTGAATTCAGGTCAAATCACAAAACAGATCGTTGAAATAAAAGCCAGTTCTTCTGATATTTGTAATTTATTTTTAAGAAAACAATGTGAGAAAAGAGGGGGAAAAAAATTTGGTCTTGGTTTTACTTTTCAGCCATACTGCCCAGCTCCAATAGAGATGTTGGCATGTCTGAGTCTAAACTGACTGACAGATGTTAAAACTCAACCTCATTTTGAGAAAGGCAAAAGGTGGAACTTGGAAGTGTATAATTGCTAAACACAAAGCCAAGAAGTTGCGCTGCAGAGTCTGGAAGGAAAGGGGAAACTGTCTTGGACCAGAGCCACACTGAAGCACGAGGAACCATACTGAAGATGGAGAAAAAGAACTAAAGCTGATCATTTCTGCGACAGTGAACCAGAGGACCATCACAAGCAAGGCAGGTGAAACCTGGAAAAACCCCTAACAAGTTCTCCACTAAGGAGTTCAGGTTGATGCCAGAGCTTTGGCTCTTTGGAGGTTTGGTGTTTTTGAAAAAGACAAAGACCAGGATGAGTTAATGCGGCCCTCCATCAGCAGAAGCCTTGGACAGAGGGAAGGTCAGCCCTGATGAGCCTCTACGAAATCACCCTGACATCTCACACATGGGCAGTCATTACCACGGAAACGTCCGTCACAGCAACCATGGCAGCTAGTGTGTTCTATTTACCAAACAAGAGCAGAGGAACACCTGTGTAAATATGATGAGCTGCAGCAGAATGCAGCAGAGGAACAGCAGGTCTGCACATATTCTCCTTTATTTACGGATGAAGTGAGAGATGTTTGGCTCATAACTAAGGGAGGAGCAGCATGGTGTGTCAATAATTGATTTAGAATCACACCACCGCCTTCTGGATCACACTCACTCCAAACTGTCAACTGTCTACCCCATTCCGGCACCTCAGGGTTTCCTCTGGCAAGGCAAAATAAAAGCCGCTACACCTTCAGAATGACGTTTTGGGGGGGTTTTCTGCCCGTCTGGCTGCTAAGCTGGCTACTGTGTGCTGTGTTGCTTTCAGGAGTGAGGAAAAACCAGAGACCTTAGTCCAAAGTAGAGGGAGAGAAAAGGTGAAAGAAGGGAAAATAAGGAAGGTTAAGTTGAAAGTATTTTTAGTTCAAGCCTGTGAAAACGACCGTAATGTTAACGCAAATTGCATTTGAACAACAATATCATAGTTGATTAATGTAGTTTGGCCTTCATACATAATGTTTCAGATACACTTTGAAGGCTTATGGTATTTAAAGGGGCAGTATTATTTAGAATTGACTTTTCTGAGCTTTACATCATGTTGTAATTCCCACCCCTGTCCCACTCAGCTCCTTCAGACTAGCCAGTAGCAACTAGCAAAAACCTGGTGGAACTGCAGATACGTTGAGCTCATTATAGGAGCTTCTTCTCAGTGCAATGCTGGTGAAAACGTGGTGAAAACGGGTTAACAGAGGAGCCATGTTTTGACGACTTCCTGAAGGTGGAGCTTTAGAAAGAGCAGGAGTTTTTAAAGAGACAGAGACCTAATATCAAGGTACTTAATTGCAAAGTCACATATCTTTTAAGTCATGTTTATATATATTCCAATAATGGGGGGTCTTTCCACAACTGGTTGAGATTCCATCTCCAATGTTCAAATAGATTTCATTTTCATAAGAGGTGATGAAGAAAATGGCTTATTGAAGAAGTGGTCTTAGGAATGTTCCAGGAGTTTGTAGAAACCTAACTTCATTGTGTCAGTCAGGCTCTTCTGCAATAACAACAGCAAGCAGAATGAAAAACTAAATGTCTGATTGACAATGTCAACACACAAGCCGCCTGCGTCCGTCTCTGCCCAGACGCTCACTCACACATATCTGACATTCCAAACGCGACTCACCACAAAGACGGGCGCACAGGCTTCTCCGTTATCACTGAACATTCACCAGCACACACACACACACACACACACACACACACGCACACGCACACGCACACGCACACGCACACACAGGTCCAAGTACAGCTCTGATCCCATCCACCCAGCACACAATGCAGCGCCTAACACCACCAATCAGTACCCTGATGGAGGCTGATAAACAAGGTGGACATCTAGTGAAAGCAATGCATGTAGCACGGTGTTTACACCCTCAGCAGCAGGTGTGTGTCTGGTTGCTGTGTGTGGTACCAGTTTTAGGCAGGGATTAGCTACTATGATGCAAACATGCTAGCTGTGTTTGAAACGTGCAGCTGGAGATAAAGAGCAGTAAAAGCTGCATGTGTCACTTTAAATGTCCATTTTATTTTATTTAACTTTGGAATTAATGAAGTATTTTTAAATTTGAATTTGTCTCCTAACTAGAACTCAACTGGGATTTTCTGATTCTATCATCTAAATGCAATAGAAATAAATCATTTTAAAGTATAAAAAGAATTTGGTCACACATTTTAAACAAATTGGAATTGAAACTTCTTGCAGTAAAAATTTAGGTAGGCATGGTTTAAATATGTTCTTCATTAGCCAGCAGGTCTCACACCAACCTGTGATCCTGATTTTAACACAGATGGGAACTTGATGAAACTTCATAGTGCAAGGCATTGAGTTACCACAATGACTAGAAAAGAACCCAGCATGTTCAGTCTGTTTCTTTCCTTTTTTTTTTTAAACCTCAGCATGATTGGAATATCACCATATTTGGCGCAAAAAACCAGATTGACTTCGACTGAGGGGGGTGAGTTGTCCCCTGTCCCACTGTCAGACTCCAGTCTCCATCCGATCTCACCTCAACAGGTTTTTGTATTAACTAGTCCTGCTGACAGACCACAATTACTGCTGTCTGATGCAGACTCTTCTTTTAAAAAACCAGACTACAAATCAAGAGAAACTTAGCAAAAAAAAAAAAAAATCATGTTTTTTGCTCATCTTTAATTTGTAAAACCCACCTTTAGGAAGGACACAAACTTTTAAGACATAGGGTCAAAGATCAATAGCTTTGACGTGAACTGCAGATCACATAATGCTTCTACGTTATCTAATATTTTTGCTGAACTGTGCCGTAACTGCAGCCTTGCTTGAGTTGATGAATGTTCTGACTGTACTGCTCCCAGCAGCACAGTCCAGGTTTTAAGCCTCGACATTAAAACCTGGAGACATGATAAAAAACCAAAACTCAAAGTCCGCAGGCTGAATACAGTTGGTCTTCCTCTTTGAACATATGATGGACCCTTTAACAGCAAACATTTTAACAAAGGATGGCAAGATGTCCAAACGGGAAGGTGTAGCTACATTTTACTTTAGAGCAGTGAAGCAGTCTGGTCTGTTGCCGGTCAGAGATTCATGACTGACACTAACAAATCTACAGATATGTTTGTTTTAATGTCATGGCAGTAGTTGTTGACTGACTGACTGATCTTTGATGACTTTCAACATTACAGTGCTTCCCCTATCATTACATTAGGTATATGTGATGCTTCTTGAAAATTGTTCCTCAAAGATATTAGAATGAGTGAAATTGTTTGTTTGCCAGGCTTGTAGAGACAAGCAGAATACGACTGCAAGCCACACCTTTCAGATTTTTATTTGTCCAACTATCTTTAAATCGTACAATTGTTAAACTGAAAGGTGCGTTATTGATCCCTGTATGCTGTGGAGTTTGGATTCAAGTGTCTTTGTTTTGTTTTTTTAGGCTGTAGTGGTATTTATTGTTCAATTGATAGACATGAAATAGAGAGAAAAGTGAATATGAAGACATGCGGCAAATGGTCCCAAGACCGGGCATCGAACCCAGAACCACCACGCTGGTTCTGGGTTCGATACCCAGAACCCAGAACCGGATGGCTCAGTTGGTGGATGGCACCAACTGAGCCATCCACCGTCTATACATCATCGTTAATAACGGAGCTGTCTAATCACTGAGTTCATTCATAGCATTCTGAAATGACAATAATATATTTTTGCTAACATGACTATCAGAACATATTAGACATATAATCCACTATCATTAATAAATTAGTAGAGCGTCTCGCCAGCAGTCAGCGCACTGTAAAAGAAATGCAACCTGCCCAATAGATCATGTTTCCCCGGCCCTGCCCCTGCCTCAGCCCGGTGATGCTACGGAGCTGTCAATCTTAGCCTAGCCTAGCACAGGCTAGCATAGCGGCTAATGTTACCTTGGTTCTGACGCTGTCAGGCTCCCACGCCGGTCTCAACTCTTTAATGAGCTTCATCGCCCCTTCTTTCACGTTGTGCTCGTCTACAAACATGGGGATTTTTCTGATAACCGGCGACCCGACAGGCACATGTATCTGCGTTTCCATCTTGCGGCAGCTTCTCTGAAACCGTAATCTCCGAGTTCTTCACAGATGTTTCTCCAAAACGAAGCATACAAGAGCTGCTTGGTTGTAACGTACCGGGGAGGTGTTTTCAGACTTTGTTTGACAAAATGATCCCGGTACAAGCTGGAGTTTTGACGTTGGACTGAAGGGACAGGGAATGTATGGACAGACTGATGGGTGCGGATGCTCGTCGTCGCCGGTTTCCTAAGGAGCAATCAGCCAACAGTACCATTTCCTCATGCTAGACTCCGCCCACCGGGGATCATCCGATTGTACCACACGCCGATTGAGACGCACGAGAGTCAGACACGCCCATTATTCCCGAGTACTACCGAGTTTAGCCGAACAAGATTAACCTCTAAACTTTAGTGGAAATCTGTTTTAGAATATAGTCCTGAAGAATTCGTTTATATCTAGACAAAATAGTAGCCATTTTACACCAGAACCTCTAGAGTAACCGAGAAATAGTTGTTTTAGTATACTCTTCTGAAGAAATAGTTTATATTTAGTCAAAATAATAACCATTTTACACCAGATCCTACAGAGTAACTGTACAGATAACATTTCCCGAAGGTTTTCTGATGTTTGGTTCTATTTTACACCATTTGTGGAATCCTAAGGGAGCATTTCCCAAAGGTTCCCTGAATGTTGGATGCAACTTTTGCATAAATTTTGGACACAACCAAAATTAAATACATTTTGAAATATCATATTGGTTAACAAATTGAAGGGTAAGCTTGTAAAATACATCATGCAATCAATATTAACAGTAGTAACTAAATGTGTTTCAGTTAACTGGATTCTCCAACATCCCATATATGGTAAGGCAAGGTGTGTGTGGGGGGGCAGGGGGAGGGGGCGGGGGAGAGATTTGGAAAAATTAATAATTTACTCTTTAATATTTCAATACAACAATAGTGATTTACTTATGCAATATTAAAGCAGCAAAGTTGCTGAATCTGAGTTGCTCAGTTGTTGGTTTTGTCTCTGTTTTGAGTTCTCTTCCTTTGTCTCTCTTTTCCTTCATGTGGCTTTTATTTCAAATCCCTGCATTTATTTTCTAACCTCACATCTGCATGTGTGATGTGTGCAGGTGGAGGTGAAGAAATATCTCTGGATAATTTCAAAGATCTGTGGGCAACTTAATAACTTGCCTTGGGCTTTGATATAAACTGTTACTATGGCCCTGTAGGCAGAGGTGAGGCTCTTGAAACCACTTCCAGACAGCTGGGTTTATCACAGTGGAGTTGTAGAAACACATGAACTGAAAGGTGATCAGTGGAGATAGGGCTTATAGTTTTCATACAGTGTATGGAATATATGTTTGCTTTATTTTAACTACATTTCACTTATGAATATTGTGTGCAGAATCTTTTGGGAAAAAGTTAATTGAATCCATTTTGGAGAAAGGCTGTAACAAAAACAAAATTTGGAAATATTATTTCATCACTTTATTAGTTACAAAATAATAAAATGTTGTGAAGTCTTTACAGATGTAAGTCCAATCAAATCATTAACGACTGCGGAGAAAATGAAGAAGGTCCAGGGGAACAAAGAGAGTTGTGCATATTAATACTGTATTAGTGATGCATCACCATATGCACTGGATAAAGGAATCATAGTTAATGAAGCTTCAATATCTGTCAAAAGGGAATAAGGACTAATATAAAAGATTTAAAAATGTACTATTTTTGTTTGAAAAATATGAGGCAAAATGGGTGCTGAAAGTAAAAAAAAACCGGACACGAATATTTGTGAAGAACCAGCGCTTCAAAGCAAAAATTTCATTCTTGCAGTACCATCACTTAACCAAATGGTGGCAGCACAGCAGCACAAATGTGGCAGGGAGCTGACACACAGAACGCCAGAGGAACACACGTCAACCTAGCCGCCATATTGTAAGGGTCAATTTATGGGGAAAGAAAGAAAGAGGAAAAGAAAGAAGGGAAGACAGAATACAGAGGAGCACGGCTCTACTCCAGTTTTCCCTTGGATGACAGACAGAGCTCATCTCCCCTTTTCTAAAGCTGAGCTGCATGTAAGGCTAGAAGGCTTCCTCCAGGAACCTCGTTCTTTTGGCTGTGATCCATGTTCCAATAGAGTTAGACCTTTGCAAAAGTATAAGATCAGTGGACAAGATCAGTTTCTCATTTATCATCTAAAATTAAGAAAATCAGGTACAATTTATGGGTGCACCTCTAAAAATGATTTGTATATGTGTATTTTTTTCCACATGTAGACTAAGCTAAGTAAAGACAGTGTAAACCCTAATTGTACCTTTACACTTATTTATTAAATGTTGACCATTTTCAAATATTTGTCAGCACTTTCACAGCCAATCTGAACAACATCTACTTGTAGTAGTTTTTTGTTAGTAATAGTAGATTATTAGATTCTGAGGGTTTTGGCCAAGTCATTGCGAGTGAAAATTA
Source organism: Poecilia mexicana (assembly GCF_051168715.1). Taxonomy (NCBI): domain Eukaryota; kingdom Metazoa; phylum Chordata; class Actinopteri; order Cyprinodontiformes; family Poeciliidae; genus Poecilia; species Poecilia mexicana. The sequence continues at coordinate 2,045,802 of NW_028263374.1, forward strand.
CAACACATAATAAGTCCCAAATCAGACATGTTATTATATTGAGTCATAGCTCCCAGGTTTTATCTGTGACTATGTGATGTTGTGGGCAAATACTTGTTTTTGGCAGTCATGCTGTGTAAAATGCCTTGAGGCATGATTTTACACGTCGGTCTCAGTGTGTGTTTAAACAAAAGATCCTTGAGCTTAGCCTGCAGCGTCCCTGCATGCTGTCGAGTTTCAGAGGGACCCTCATAAAATCCAGCACAAACAAAGCAATCATCTTAAGATGCCTAGAATTCAGTATAGGTTAAGCAAAACACAACTTGCTACACCGTAAAAAGATCATCTGGACAATTTTATCTATAAACTTTCACATTATTCACATTTCATCAAGGATAGTTCCATTTAATTAACATTATCTACTTTATTTTTGATAAGAAATCCTACCTATTCTATTTATGTGGATTCAAATTGTGATGACAGCTGATTGAAGACAGCTGTTATTCTCTGTCATTGTGTGCAAGGTGACTGATGAAGAAAACGATTATGTTGTACTTCCTTCTTTTACCCTTGGTGCAACTTTCTCTGGAGTTCTGCATGTGATTTTGTGAAAAATGTCCAGTGGATCTGGCCATCGCCTTCCTACGATGTTGTTTGGCTCACCAATCCTCTCTTCACAGGGGGCGATGCTTGTTTACAGCGCACTCAGTTTCATTCGTAGCATAGCTCATATGGTGTCACTTTCTTCACAGTCAACATGGCGCTTGCAAACGTCAAGGCCAAAGGTTAAAATCAGATCAGATCATTTCAAACTTTGACAGGAGGTCTGACCGACAACCGACTGCCCAAAGTGTAGAACAAGCGGTTGTTTTTTTACCAGACCAGTCCAGAGCAGGTCTTTGTTGCTATTCTAAACACATTCTCTAAGGAGACAAGTATTTCCAGTGAATGTACTGATGCTGCAAGAGTTCAACTACTTAGTATAAATGTTTACAACTGACTAATAGCTACTAACAGTGGTACGGGACAACGTGTGATGTGCAATGCAGTCACACCCAGATAATATCCTCAGATCTACTACCTGTAGCCACATGCCTCGTCTGCAGCTATGTCTTAGCCAGGCTCAACACAGCCTCTCTGGTATGTTACTCTCAAATTGAGCGTGAACCTGTCTCTCTGTGTTAGTGGGCTGTGTGTAGGCCTCATTCATGACCCAGGTAGGACAGCTCAAAGGTAAACCTGGACTCCTTCCACAAATCTGGAATGAGGAAATGTTTGCACTGTCACACACACACACAAAAAAAATTGAAAAAGTGAGTCATAAATCACATTCTGTTGAAGAAGAGAGTTCTGAGCGAGTTTCCTCTCAAACCTCATCCCTCATGTCAAAGCCCATGTTGACACACTCCTCATCCATCACGGATCCTGTAGTTTGGATAAACCGAATGGTATTCTGAAGAGGGGAGTATGTGGCTTTGTCTGTCAGATGTTTATATTGGCTTAACAGTTTTGAATATGATCGGCGACAAAATGGCATTGATAGATGTTTAAACCCTTAACTCTTACATGTTACACTGCAAAAACACAAATTCTTGCAAAGTATTTTTGATTTCAATATACTTGAAATAAGACAAAACTAGGTTTTCAATTACTTTTCAGCAAGATATAAGAGCTTGTTTCTTGTCAATAATTCCTTAATATTGATGGAAAAAGTCCTAGTTCCACTGGCAGATTATTTCACTTATAATATGGGGAAAATGTCTTGTAAGTGAAATTATCTGCCAGTGGAAACTAATGCTTTTTCATCAATATTATTCAATTCAAGTTGATGTAATCAAGGACAGCCCCTTGAACAGTGCTACATGTTGTTTTGTGCGTAGGCTTTCCAGCCACAAGCTAATTTGCAGACCCAGTCCTTGGTTGAACCTTTAGTAAAATGAATAATTAAGGAATTATTGACTTAAATCAAGCTCCCATATCTTGAACAGTTGCTTGTAAGTTAGTTTTATATTATTTCAAGTGTTCTAAGATATTTGCACTAGAAAGTAGACCACAGTTACTTGGTAAGAATTTATGTTTTTTGCAGCGTATCCAATGGATCCATGAGATCACCGGTGTGATCATGACAGGTAAAGGGTTAACCATCTTGTGATGGAGAAAATAATGGCATAACTGGCAAACCCAGCAGAGAGTTTTTGTATTATCTGTGAGTGTTAATATTTTTTTTAATAAAACTAGCGTACATGAGATATTGTGTTTAGGTCTTTAATAACTACTGTTTGCTCTTTGGAGAGGCATGCTAGTCATTAGCCTCCCCTTCTAGCTAGTTAGAGCTAGCTAGAAGGAGAGGCTAGCTCTTTCTAGGTGGTGCTAGTCTCCTTCTCATTTGCCAGCTCCACTTGTAAGGTAAGGTAAGGTAATTTTATTTATATAGCACATTTTCAGGAACAAGGCAATTCAAAGTGCTTAGTTCAGGTAGTGTGCCAGCCTATCATTAATCAGCCTTCATAATGGACATTATGAAGGCTCCTCCTGTGAGGAGGATGTAGCCACATTGCTGGGGATAAGACCTTTTCCTTCCACCCAATTTCCCATGAATGCGGAGTTAGCCGTTTAGTGTCTGGTTTCATCTGGTGGCTTACCCTCCTTGTGGAAGAAATCAAATACATTCTGCTGCAGACTTGAGTTTTCCTGAACCATAACATCCACAGGTGTGGCACAGTGGCTGTGACGGCTACAGGGTCACTCCTGGATCTGCTGGACACAACATCTCTGTCAGCATCACCACTTCAAAGAAGCGCTCCAGTGGTTTGTGGCTTTATTTGTCTTTTTTTTCTTCTTTGTCAACCTCCCAGATGAGCATATGGCAACACAACACAAAGCATTAACCCAACCTCCTGTCAATACCGAGAGTGCACCACTCCCACTGTGAAAGGTGAACAGCAGGACACTCGTGCACGCCTGTGTCAGCACACACACTAGCGAGCTCACGGATATTGCTGTGGAACCCCCCACCCCCAAAATGCTTTGGCTTTCAGATGAAGTCCTTTCACCCCCAGCAGGCAGCAGCTGCAGGGCTGTTTCTCAGAGGGAGGCAGGACGACAGCCGGAGCGGTCTTTCAGAAACGCACAGCTGATTACCCTTTATTCACGGAGGCACGAGAACACTTGCGGCAAAACATTTATTATGTCATCATGCTAAGCCGGTGTGCTTTTTGGGCCGTCTTCCATGTAAAAACAAGAGAATTCCATGGAAAAAAACCCCAGAACCAGTCAGAACAGAGGAGCTATCTCCTTGTGACAACATGTTGCTGTGCTTCATGATTTTGTTGGACTGGGCATACAGAATCCTACCAGGTCCTTGTTGTTAGCTATAGAAAGAATGAGGTTTTGTTGCAACTTGCTGAGGGATAGTTTCCCAAACTTTTGCGCCCAATTCATGTTCTTTTTTTTAATTTACTCAATTTTTTTGATGCATCATCCTTCCACCTTGAAAAAGGAAGTGTCTTGGTGTATGTTTTGACCAGCAGTGTACGGTTGCTAGCAGTTCAAGCTTATATCAATCTATCTTTCTTCACTTTACATCATCAAGCACTAAACACTTCTCTCTTAGCAGCAGGACATGGTCGTTTGTACTGCACACAATTTCTGGTTAGCTTCTTAGCGTTGAACTGCCACATTACGTTACGGCCAAATGTTAACGACTGCTGGGTACCAATCAACCAGGCCAGGCAAAAACTTAATTTCATCAGATGCCGACGTTACAATTGACTGTAATAAACTGGAAGGGGGAAGTAACATTGAGAAAATGGAGAAAAATTGAGAGTTTTGTTCTGTGACGTTAACTAGTGTTGGCAATGTTTTTACACATCGTGGAACTGTCTGGAAAGATGTGAACAGAGGAAAAGGCCGATCAGCCACATGAGATAAAAATTAGCCACATCGGAACTTATTCTGTAAATTTGTCTCCTTCTCCCCTTTAATGTGTTAACTCTTATTTTTTGGAAAAGCCGAGAACCGCCTCCAGCAAGAGTAGAATCCTTTTTGCAAAATAATGGAATTATTTAGAATTTTGCAGATTCCATCAGCCAGTTGTAATGCAACACTAATAAAAACAGAGTGGAACCACTCTGTCTGCCTTCTTGTGTAATTAAATCTGAGCTCTCAGGTGACCAGTGACAGTTTTACTCAGGATGATTTAAGTGCATCTCTACAAAAAATATCTATGTCTTTCAGAAACGCAAGATTTGTGGCCTTTTAGTAGAGCTGACTCAAAAAGCACACTTAGCTTATCAAAGGCAGAAAAAAAAATCAAACAAAAACCCAGGTGAGTCACTGGTAAGCTCTGCTGTTAGCATTCAGAATCAAGACAAAGACAAAACAGAGGCTGTAGTCTTTCACTGTGAGCTCATGTGACTTCAGGTGACTCACCTGTACAGCAGCAGCAACTGAAATATGTCCCAGTCGACTTAGATTACTTCAACTCTTAACAGGGAAGGACAATGCAGTAGATCTCACCATCATTTGTATGTACATTTACTGATGTACTATTTTTAATCAGACATTGTCCTTTCACTTTCATTTTATTTTTCAAAATGTATGCACAAAGACAACCTGGATAAAAATATACAAAATGCTGTTTTCAAACAGTTTTTAAATGGAAATGTCCTCTAAACCAAAGTGGCCCAATGTGAAGAAGCAATCATCGATCTCTTTGACAATATTTCCTGGAAAGCTGAGTTCAATTTCTCCAGCCACAGGTCAGCCAGGCCTGCTGACTGGCTGACTAGTAGAATTTGGAAATCACTTAAACAGAACCTACCAGACAACATGAAGTAGGTTTAAATGGGCTGAAAAAAGCAACACATTATGCCACGATCCAAGAGAAATCAGTGACAGGAATAAAACATCTAACATACGTCAGTCTGGAAGAGGTTACAAAATTATTTCTGAGCCTTTGGGACTTTATCCAACAGAAGCAGAAACCGGAACTGTTGTGAACCTTTCCAGGAGTGACCAGCCTCCCAAATAATAATAATTTAAAAAAAAAAACTCAAAGAATTCCTCAAAGACTCATTCAGGAGGTTCCAAAAGAAGAACAAGATCTAAATCATCTCGTTTCAAGCCTGCCATGTTCTACACAGGTTCTGGAATCCAAATATAATATCAACTTCCCAATACAATATGTAGTTCTTTGATGACTAACCAGAAACACTAAGAGAGAGAAAAGCCCTTAAATGAACTGTAGTGATACTGGAAATTAGAGGTGGGGGATATGGACTTAAAGTTTTATTACTGTATTTTGTGGTACTATTGTGATAATGATAAAAGTGATGATGAGACTTCTATTGTGTTTTTAGGTAACTGTATGACTCTGTGGCAATTATAGGTCCACAAGCTCAGTTAATGCTCCTGAGAAGCGTCACCTTTTGTCTGTAACGTGCTAAAAGTCCTGTCAACCAACTGTAACTGTCAAAGGGGCCCGGGGTCAGAGTTCAGGTATTACTGGAGCTTTTGGAAGGCAGAAAAGAAGGGAAGAGAAAAAAATCCTTCCAGCTGCTCAGCATAAACCAGAGAGAACATCCAGTCATGCAACAAACCAGAGGCATGCTGAGTGGTGCTGCTCTGGAACATGACATAACTTACACCTTAGTCATGGTAAGTCATGCTAAACATGACTAAATCCTGTCAGGAGAAACTCCAGCTGATGTGACAACACTTGACATAGACAATACAGTCTGATTTGGATTCTATCAAATCCAAAAAAGAAAAAAATATATTCAAAAACCTGTGAAGAAATAATTTAGGGCGTGGCAGGCGATGGTGTGTCAGTCCTCAGTGTGGCCATCACACGTTCAAGTCCTTCGCCGCATGTCTTCTCCTCTCTCATGACCTTCTGACCTCTCCACTGACTGACAAACAAAAACCACGGGAATAAAATTTTTTCCTGAAATTAAAAGAAAAAAATTAAAGGTAAGGTCATAAAAACGAAAGATACAACTGATGTAAAATCAGACCGTTTTTATGCAAGATGAACATGATGTCATGTAAAGATCATGGGCATCTTTATGAAAATATAGGATTTTTATTTTCATTTTTATTTTCAACCCCCACTGAAAATAAACATCATATAACTTTATAGATTTGACTCCCCTGACATGGACCTTATACATTTTCATTCATTCATTCATTCATTCATTCATTCATTCATTCATTCATTCATTCAAACAGTGAGTTGTTGTAATGCAACGCTTTATTGATGATTTTAATGTCTGTCGCTGGTTTTCACAGTCGTTGTAGAAATATGATGATTTTGTGTTTTTGTGATGTAAAAAGCACTTTGAACTGCCTTGTTGCTGAAATCCATCCATTTTCTTCCACCCTAACCCCACTGGGGTCAGGACGGGTGCTGGTGTCTGCCTCCAGCTGTCAAAGGGTGAGAGGTGGGTCACCCTGGACAGGACAGGGCCTTGTTGCTGAAATGTGCCATACAAATAAACTTGATTAAAAAGAAAGAAAGAAAGAAAGAAAGAAAGAAAGAAAGAAAGAAAGAAAGAAAGAAAGAAAGAAAGAAAAAAAGAAAGAAAGAAAGAAAGAAGCGGACCCTGTCAGCCCAGCATGCAGGATGTGAGTCAGAAAGGTGCAAAGCCTCGGCTGACAGTTGGATCCAGACAGGTGCCACCAAATGCCTTCAACCTCTACAGATCTTACTGTAAGAATCCATCACCATGGAAACCTGAGGATTGACTCACTGCTCTATTGAGTCTATTGTCTTGTTCTCCCTCAGGACTTTTAGATGTTTTTTCTCTCTCTCTCTCTGCATCAGATGATATTCGACCCGCTTTGGTAACAGGGATCAAACAAGCAGCTCTGAACGCTTTATTGGTCCTGCGGTTGGAGTGTGCACACAAAGGGTGGAGTCGGAGCTGCTATTTTTTTTTCCACCCACAGGGATAAAATCTGAACTTGAAGAGCCGCAGGAGGAAATCGAAGTTGAGCTGAGGTCCCCGGAAACATTTGAGATGCGTTTGAGAGCCCCGGTCTGCGGGGCTGCCGGGCCGAATCACTTTTAAGATTGACCCGTGCGGTGAGTGAGTGCAGCCATGCGGCGCACCGCGTTGGCGCTTCCACGCGTCCAGCCCTCTCCGCGGGCGGCGCGTAAAAGCGAGTGGCTCCGCAGCGCCCTGGCCCATCACCACTGCCCCGATCCGGCAGCCGAGAACGAAATCGTCGTTCTCGCCACCGGAATCGATCAGTACCTGCAGGAGGTCTTCCACCACCTGGCCCTCCCTAGCCGGGACGACACGGTGTCCGCGGAGGACTTCGCCGCTCTCTGCGCCGTGCTGGGACTTCCCGGAGCTCAAAGGACGCCGGAAACGGAGGATGGAAGCGGCGATGGCGGAACGGAGCAGCAGCAGCAGCAGCAGCAGCAGCAGCAGCAGTGTGAGGAGTTCGCGGATGTTTGTTCAGGTTTACCCGAGCGGCTTTCGTTTAGAGACTTTCACTCGCGGCTCTGCGGGTGTTTCCGAGTGCGCAGTGCGCCCGGAGTCGGCGGGGGTCGCGCCTGGCGTCTGCCGGTTTCCGAGGACACGGAGCTGGTGGAGAGGCAGATCCGGCTCCGGTGGCCCCGGGTCCGGCGGAGGAAGTGTGTCAGTTTTGACCTGGGTCGAGATCAGACCGGAACCAGGAGCAGATCCGTGAAAAGCGGAGCCCAGCAGGAACTCCGTGAGCAAGGTATGCTCCCTACAGGAGACCTGTTGCATTTTTTAACGGATACATAAATTAAATACATAAACTGCAAAAGAAAATCAAAACAGAATCTGTTGTACAATACGAAGATTTCAAGAAAGAATCTGGAACTAAAGTATTGATCCGATACTGATACTGACTTGGTCTCAATATTATTGATATTTTTGATTAGTTTTCTTCTAAAGTAACTGGTTGCAGTGTATTTTTTATTTAGGGGTAACATAGTACAGTGTTTGTGTCACTTTGAAATTTATTAGCAAAAATAAATAAATGAATATGTTATGCATGACTTTGTGGTGAGTCACATAAAATCCCACCTGAGCACAAAGTGACGTTTGAGGTTGGAACCTGATGAAAGCTGAGCAGGTTTTGGGAGGGACGGAACATTTAGCGACTGTTGCACCTCACAAGCCCACAGGAAATTCTAGATTTAACTTCTAATTCCCTATAATTTCATTGCATCAGCAGCATTCCACAGACAGACCTGTGAAAGCTGTGGGCTAATAGAAGGAGACAAAGAATTTATGAGCACCTATTCATTCAGCCCGTTTCCTCTCTTGTTCCTTTCTCTCATTTCATTTCTGGATCCTTCACTTGTTTCTTTTTTTTAATCACGTAAGAATCATTTAGGAGCAGAAACTTCAAGTCTGACAGTGTGATCCGGTAAACATACCGAAGCCTCACAGACCAGTCAGCTAAGCACGAGGTGTCATTTGTGAAGTTACGCAGTTAAAAATGAACAGCAATAATTTGGGTTATTTAGCTTGTTACAAGAAAAAAAAAACTACTTCCCTTCATTTCTCAAAGTCATATTTTCATCATTCATCATTTATAAATATCACAGTTTAAAACTGAATAATTATTTAGCAAGCTAAATATATAGCCTCAAACTAAATATTTCATTTGGAAGCTAAATGTTTAGCTAATATGCAAATTCATTTCATTTACTTTGTATGCAAGTTAAATATTTAGCAAAGTGTCATTACCAAACATTTCTAAATTAAAAAGCCTTTTTATAGGCAATTTGTGATTTTCAAATTTCCTGAAAAACTGTAGAACATGCTTTTAGGTACAGGCTGTCTCTAACTATAACTAACCCTATATATAAAGTCTCAAAAAACGCAAACATTTTAAAAAGATTTAAATAAATAAGCACAAGTAAAGCCTGGTGGCCTGCCAGGCTTATAATACATTGGGGGAAACATGGTGTCATATATTCTCATTTATGTACCTTCTTTTATTCTCGCAAGACTTCTCTGTCAAGCAGAAGCTTGATTTGCATGCAGACATTGTCATTATGTTCTGTCTCAAGGTGGTTTATGTTATTAGCTGCTAATGTACCTTTGCTTGCTACGTAGTTAGTTTTTTTTGCATCTATCATGGATAAAGGCAAATTCATAGGCAGTTGCTTTTGCTACTGCTTCACTTTTGTTGAATCCATCTCACAAGGTTAGGTGGATTCTGTGCAAAAAAAAAACTTTTAGGCTCGACACTGTGGGGTGAGCAGCAAACAAACCTTCAAAAATGTCACTTCTTGCTATGATTGATTGTAACACAGCAGGATCCCCCAACAAACCATTGTATTTGGAGTTTTCTCTGTCTTAAATTTCATCTTAAATTTCATGTTAAGTTTCATTTAAGTGCTGACTTTAGCTCTGTGGATAGAGTAGTCGTCTTGTGACTGGAAGGTTGTAGGTTCAATTTCAGCTCTCTGGTCACATCCTGACATCCCCTGAGCAAGGCACTAAATCCCAAGGTGCAAAAGAATGACTGTGATATATAAGTTCAGTCTGTTCACCGTTTAGAAGTTTGACTTGCTGAAACCTGCAGAATTGAAGGTATCTTTTTATGTGTAATGAAACTTTAATTTAGTTTTTTTAAATTGAGTTGCTGAATAATTCAACTTCCCAGTGATGTTACAGTTTAGTCTTATACCAGTTGCAGTTATTTAGTAAATAATTTGAAAAAAGTACCAGGTGAGTACTTCAGTCAGTAATGAAGTGTTCAGTTTTCTTTTAATTTTAAAATGTATGAATTGCTTTTATTGGACAGTCATGGTGGTATCTCCATTTTTTTTTAAGTGAAATTTCTTTACGCTGACTTATGGTGACCTTGAACTCTTAACCTGGCGTCTTGTCCAGATGAGGTCGGCGCTCTCAGGGAGCTGGTTGAGGACCTGCGCTCTGCTCTGCAGGGGAGCGACGCTCGCTGTCTTGCCCTGGAGGTGGCCCTCAGACGGGAGAGGAGCTGGACCCCTGCCGGCCCTTGCAGCCATGGTGCCACCCTTTCCATTCCCACACCCTGCGGCGCGCTCACGCAGGGGAAACGGGGACAAACCAACAGACCTAAAAGCCAGCCTGACGGGACGAGGAAGGGACCGATGAGGTGGGACATCAGAGACCCCCTGCTGAGGGAGCTGAAACTGATTCGGTCATCACGTGACGGGCAGTTAGAGGAGGCCATCAAATTCAATGAGTGTTTGGAGGAAGAGCTGCAGTGGGCGTACCAGGAAGTTCGCAAGCTGCAGGGGTTGGAGTCGTCCCTGAGGAGGGAGAACAACCAGATCAGGTGCTGTAAATATTCAGAAATGTAAAACAAAAAATAAAAATCAGTTTGTTTTTTTTTATGTGGATTTATTGGAAATTTGTGACGATCTGTGATGCTGACAGGAAGCGGGCGGAGGAAGCTAGAGAGGCTCTCAACGTGGGGCTGCAGAGGGTTCGGCTGATCCAGGAACAGGCCCAGTTGGTGCCGCAGCTCCAGTCCAAGATCACCCAGCTGGAGACGGAGCTGCTGCGGTACAGGTACAGCACCGGGTTCGGTCGGGTGAGCAGGAGAGTTCTCCGTCTGGGCGTGTTTCAGGATCCAGTTACACTTCATTTGCCTTTCTGACTTCTACAAGTCCTCACTCCTTGAAACCAACATAAAAACACGGTGCACACCGCCTCGCACCCAGTTCAATGCTTCAACTATAACCTAGCTAAATCTGTCTTTATTGTCACTGCTACTGCTGCTAAAAAAAACCCAAACAAAATAAACAAAATAAATATGATTCTTTGCCTGGTGTGGATGGAGGTGATTGGGGAGAAAGTAAAGCCTGGTGGGCTGCCAGGCTTATAATATACTGACAGAAACCCTGCTGGACTTGTTTGTTGTCCGTCATTTTTGCTGAATCAATTCATAATGCTTTTTTTGCCTGTCATTTTTCAAAATGATAATGATGGTACACAGTATATTCAATTTTATTTTATTTTCATTCGGCTCAACAAGCTGAACAGAGAATCCACGCTACACATCAAGTAGATGAATGAAAGTCACTTTTTCTCCTCAGTGACACTGGTTGTGTTTTTATGAATGATTCGTCTGCTGTGGCCCGACAGTCTCACAACGTCCTCCTGATCCTCATGAACCTGATTTTGCACACCGGCTTGTGTGTAATCAAATATCTCAGGGTTTTTGTTGTTAATCTGGAAGATAAAATCTCTCTGGTTCTGCTGCTACACTGGAGACTTCAGCCAAAAGTTTTGAAATCAGGGAACATTTCTTCAACTGAAGTGATCAGAAATCGGCAAGACTCTGAAAGATTGATGCATTATGTCAAAAATTGTTTTGCCCTTCCCCACTAAATGGTTGTTGTCGTCGTTTCTGTCTCCGGCAGAATCGGCTGCACCTGCCTCTCTGAGAGCCAGTCAAGTCAACCTGAGGACCCGAGTGGTGAGACAGCTGGAGCACCGCGGACAGCTACAGACATGGCACGCCTGAAGGTTTAACTCCAGCTCATTCTTCCCCAGATGCAGAGGGTCTGCAGCGGGCGGTGGAAGGGAGAGCTGCCTCTGACGAAGAGGAAGATGATGGGAGTCTGAAGGAGACAGGAAACTGTTGCTCCTCACAGGAGAAGAGCGTCGTCTCACGCGGTCCTGGCTGCGGCGAAGGGTCTGTCACCATCCTGCTCTGTTGTTCATCACCAAATGTTTGTGTAGAGAGGGATCCAATGCCACCTGTTATCTTCCAGATGTCAGAACAACACGGCCCATCATCTTCTCTCCCTGAGTCGCTTGGAGCTCCGAAAGCGCCCCGGCTCTACTGCAGACGGCACAGACTGCTGCAGCGAGTCGGGGCCAAAGCAAGGGGAGAAAAACAGATGTGGACACTTTGGAAAGGTAAAGGTGAGTGGTTATTACCTAAAATCAGCTAAAAAGGCAAAAGTATTGATTACAATAAACCTAAGTATGGTTGGCTGTCCTTTTTTCTTCTTCATTACAGCACTCTTTGTTAGCTGTAGCATTTAACCAGTAAAATATCCAAACATAATTGTATCTATTAAGGGCCGTCACAATTTGTCCAGTATGCCAGATCTATTACTGGTATTCTGCATTTGCATGCATGACCTTCAAAGTACGATATTACCATCACAACCTGATTCCAATTAGCATTATTAGAGCTATTTATGCTAAATACCTCTGCTAACAATGTCATTAAGCATAACAATGACTATAAAACAGGACATTATTAGGGATGGAGAGAATAAGTATTTGAAGTTCAAGATAATTTACAACTTTAACTGTGACCAACAATGAGTAGGACACAGAGCGGTGTGTGTGTGTGTGTGTGTGTGTGTGTGTCTGTCTTCACAGAGGCCTGAGAATGAGGCGGAGAAGACGCGTCTGTCTCTGCTGGAGGACAAACTCACAGATTCACTCACTCTGCTGCTACAACTGCGCAACACGGTGCTCACACACGCACACACACGCACACACACAAACTCACTATCCCACAGGGAGGGAAGGAGATGCTCTTCACACAGGTTCACAGCGCCATCTAGTGTTTGACCTGCCAGTTCACTTCCTGTTGCTTTCCATTTGGGTTGTTTCAGTTCTTCCAGATATACAGTAGTGGCTCTTTTAAATGAGGTCAACTGGTTGTCTTGTGCATTTGTACATAAGGAACAGCATATAGAGGTGAGAGAATGCCTAATGTTGAAACTTTGTGCATGAGGTGCAAGACGTTAGGGTTAAGGGTGACCTGAACATCATTGTTCAGGTCATTGTTCACAGACCAACATTCAGTCTCATAAAACCTCTCAAGACCAAACGTGAATTCAGAGTAAACAGAAATGGCCAACAAAGATAAAGCAATGGCGGTAGTTTGTAGACTATATTTAACAAGAGAAAAAAACAACACAAATATGTTTCTGATGTTTGGTTTGTCTCTGTGTTTCCATCAACTCACTTTCTGATTGGCTACTCAGCACATGTAACAGGCAGCATTGTCATTTGTCCTCGGGGAACACGACACAGTTAAAATATCAGGCCAAGACAATCCGACATGACGAACGCCCCAGATTTGAGATTGGAGAGTTTCCGATATCCTTCCCAGTGGACCGGATCACTCTCAACACACCACACACACACACAGGAAGATAATAAGATTAAGAGCAATCTCTTTTAATGGAAGGGGAAACCGGGAGCTCAGTGCATCACTCTTATCAGTCAATTCAGATAACTGATTACAATTTGTCAGCCTCTTCCGTCTGTTCTTTGATCTGCATCATTCAGTCAAACTCTTTGGATTTTCCTTTAGAATGTGTCACGCAAAGTCCTGCAGAAAATGGTGGTGGGCAGTCTTGGTGTCCGCAGCAAAGCTGAAGCTGGTATGTCTGCTCTGCACTCAGTTTTTTTCCTGTTCTAGTGTTGCTCATTTGCTAAACCTTTTTGCTGGCCTGTGAAGGTCAACCACAGGCCCTACAGGCCACTGGCGCTGACGGCCTCAGCATCCACTTGACCCCCAGCAACCTTCCCAAAGGAAAAGGGGAGGACGAGAGAGGAGGGCAGAATGGAGAGAAACATCTGCATCCACCTTCAGGATGTCAAACAAACAATATGAACTCTCTGCTTATCTCTGGTTAACAAGCTAACCTCTATCATTCATGTTTTATACTGTTTACCTTAAATACGCCTACCTAATCCAAACTGCTATTTTACATGTATTTAATTTAAATAATATTTACATTGAGCACTTGTGTAGAAATAAAGAGTTCTAATGATGTACATGTATGCATTTTGGGTTTCTGAACTTCATTGTAACCTACCTCAGTCATTGGCTGCTCAGTCAATAAAGCAGATCTACTTATATAATTGTGTTGATGTGCTTCTTGTGGAAACCAAGTGTAGGTCAATATATCAACTAGCTAATAAATATTTTACGTTTTCAAAACATTAGCTCAAAGTAGAAAAGTAAAATAAGCTGATGACATGGTGGCCTCCAACAGACAGTCAGCAGGGCTGTAGGGTGAGAGCGGGTCTTTAACCACATGTTGCTCAGTTATGGGGACCGAGTCTCCAACCAACCAGCAGATGGACTCAGAGTGACTAGTTCTGTTATGATCAGATCTGTTACCAGGATGAACGGATCTCCTGAATGTCTCCAGCAACAGATTTCTTGAGGTACAATAAATGTTACCAAAGAACATTTACGTAGATACAGATCATTACAGCTAAAACAAATCTAAGGTCAGTCAAAAGAATAACTCAAACTTAGCATACCTCTTCAAGGCGGTATGCTCTAACAGCTTTTAAGCAGCACAGGTGTATCTCTCTTCTGCTGCTCTGCTGAGGAAACAAACCAGGAAGACGTGAGTGCTTGTTCCAATTAACGGTTGAATTGTTATAAGTTAACCCAACAAAAATGTAAGGGAGCTATATTATTTTTGATAAGAAACTGCATTTCAAGAATGTTTTTCCAAATGTCTAAACACAACTAGAATATAGAACTGAAACAACAAAACACGTGGTCTGTATATCAAATACTACATAAAACGACATCGATAATCCCATCTCGTGATGATGGCTTTCATCACAAAGTACAATGGAGCAAATACAGAGAGCACCATCTGCTCCAAGGAGAATAACTATAATGCCAACACAGTGATCCTGATCCGGATAACAGATCTGACAAAAGAACAACCCAAACACAGCAACTGTATGAAATAATATAGTCATTTATTTATTTCCAGCAAATTACAATGTCCTGCAGAGAGAAAGCCTTCCTCCTGCCTCACAGAAGGGGGGCTTTTTAGAAGACAAACATGTAAAAGACGTCAGACATTACAAGACTGCATTTGTCTACATCAGTATTCCTAAAGGCAGTGCAGTGGACGGGTGGACATTACGGTTCTACAGCTCAGTATGGCTGCGGATGCCTTCGGTCTGTCAGTGGGATTCCCCATCAGGGCTCAATAGTTTAAAGCACTTGGTTATACAAAGAAGAAGCTGGGTGGTGAGTGTTATTAGATTGCTTTTGGAACAATGTCTACTTTCTATCTTGGAAGCTCACTTCTAGTGTTTCCCAGATGTCTGCTGTGCCACATGAACAAAAATCGACGGTCACAGCTCTGCCATCCATTGCCGCAGTCATTTTCACATTCACACATTGCAATAATCACACTGTACATCATTTATTTATCCAAGCTAATTAAACAAACGCTACACTGTGGCTTACGTAACTATTGATTGGTTACTCTAAGAGTTGAGCTTGGCTCTGACAGATTAAGACCGTCTCATTTCATCGACGGATGCGTTCCTCATTTCAGGAGGGGCATTTCTGTATATAATCTGTTCATGTAAAGACTCCTATTAGTACCAAAATGTTGGCCAATGGCCATGTGCAGATAGGAAATCTGACAATACCGATGACAAACGGACTCAGCCAAAAGAAAATGACAAAATAAACAACCTTACATACAGAATAAATATAGTATGTACAATTTGCTTTGTGTGCTTCTAAAAAATAAATAGATGTAGCATTTTTTGCCTTTTTATAGAAGTATACACAACTTTTCGTTGAAGTAGAGAAAGAATGCTGGCACCGGTTTGATAAAGAGTGTCAAGGATACAAACTGATAGAGATAGATGGAAGGATGAAAAGCCAAAGGCAAAGTGGCAGCTATCTCTCTGGGTGGGCAATTTGAATCCGGACAACAAGTTCTTTATGTAAGCTAAGCCTTGCGGTGCCATCTGGTGGTGGATTTGCTAACTACAGTACGTCAATGCATTTGAATGGCACAGAAAAAGGTTGCTCTTTGCTCAAAGTGGTTGTATGCACAATTTCATTTAAGAACACAAAACAATAATCTCTGAGAGATAAAAAGATTAGGACAAAGAAATGGAATACAATAAAAAAAATAAAAAAATAAAATAACCAAGCTCAAAACACCTGGTATTAAAAACAAAAAATCTTTAAGACCACAAAGCAAAGGATTTTTAACAATTAAAATACATTTTTGCACATCCGCACCATGTACTTTGCTTGTGCTTTTTGCTGGCCCCGTAAAAAAAACAATTAAAAGTAAAACATCCCATGACGGTTTCTCCTCTGCCATAATTTCTACTTGGAAGCCTGTCCAAATAGATAACAACCATAAGCCATTAAAGACAGGAAGAGCTGATCTGATGACAGGCCGTTTGTGTAGGGTGGTGGGAAGAAGAATACATATGCTAACGTCAAACAGTAAAACACTGGTGAAGATTCTTGTCCTTAAATAAACTTCATCCATTAGTTCAGATTCATCCCATATTGAACAGATGAATGTTAGATCCTATTTATGTTTTAGATGAGGAAAAAAAAAACACACACAAAAAAATGGCACTGTTCTTAGAATTGGACAACAAAAACATCAGCTTTTATTTATTTAACTGTGCATTACTGAGTTAAATAAATAAAATGTTACTTCACTATCACTGGTTTCTTGTAAGTTCTTTGTATAAATAATCATTATCTTTTATGTGTCAAAATGTATTATATTCTATCAAAACCGGTTTATTTTTGACAACATGAGTTGCTAACGACTTAGCATTGTTGAAAAAAGTCCCCCAGTTTGGGGTTCTGAGTTGTTAAATTTTTTTTAATGTACCCTCATGTTAGCATGTTGTGTAGTGTGACATCACCTTAGCAGAAACAATGTTGAAAGAGGTAAAAGTTTTCTAAAAAATACCCAGCTGCTATCTCATTTACTTCTAGCTAGCAAGAATATAATGAGCCCCATGAGTTACTTTAAAGATGTCTTGCAGTCTTTTAACAATCTAAAACCCATCTTTTATATTGCTAAGAGCTTTATAGCAGCAGAAGGAATTATCATAGTCTATATAGAGTAACATGAGCTATGTTAGCTAGCTCGTTGCTGGACTCTTCCTCTTTGTTCCCATAGCACAGTAAAGCTATTTCAGGCAATTCAATTGAAGCGAATGGATTTAGCTAAGAGTAGCCATTTTATCAGCTGGTGTTTTAAACAAAAGCTACTAAAAAAATTAAATGTTGCTCATTTTGAGAATTCAAAAACACAGGGCAAAACCAACATTTAAACTAGCCAAAAGCTGATACAAGATTCTCACGGTACGATAATCTTAAATAAAAATGCATTCAGTTTCACTGGAATTAGATCATTTTAAAGTGAAATTATCTATTTGCTTTTGTTTAAACATTTTAGCTAAAATTTACTTTGACAGCTGCAGTTTGAAAACAGTGTTGCTTTAAAAAAAGTTATATGTCAGGCTTACTTAGTGCAGATCTTCACTGCCTGTTACTTACATGAATGTAGATTTCCAGCTCTGCATTTCTCCTTGCTCTATACTGCAGAAGAACTTTAAGCACACTTGCGGTTTCTCTGGTATCTCATTATAAGAACTTTAAGCCATAGCAACAGTACGATGAGAAATCTTTGTGGTTTTGAAATGGTTACTTTCTAAAAACTTAGATCTCCTTTGATACTGGTGACCAACCCATGCCTGACCAAATTACTTAAGAGTAAAAAAAAAATTGACTAAAAAAAAAAGACTAATTAGTATGCCGCCAACATTGACCTATGTTTCCATACAGAATATAAACTCTTTCATCTGCTGTCAGACTGATGAACCACTGTGTCAGCATGTCCAGCAATTTAAGAAAGGCATGATTAAACACCCAGATCTACGGAAACGTCTTAACTGCCAGAGCAGGGAAATAAACTCAGGAGCAGTATCTCGTTACAATGAGGAAGTTTCTCGCTTTGATGAGAAAATTTCTTGTTTTAGCAATATGTAAGCTACAATAAGGCAAGATGCAAAACATAGTGAGTTTTGCATCTTGCCATAACAATAACTTTTTCCCATTTATGAAGGAGATATTGCCTCTGAATTTATTTCCAAGCTCTGGCAGCTAAATGCTTCCATCAAACTACCTTTGAACCTTGGAGCCCATCACCAAAATGAACTCTGAAGATTAACTTCTATGCATAGCATTGTATTGAGTTTTCTTTGTTTTATAGGATTTCCCTGGCCAAAAAAACAAACAAGGAACCTAGTCTCATAGAAAAGCTTCTTCCCTGACCTTAAGCATTCCACACTAAGCTCTGAGGTGCTCTGACAAAAACATATCCATGTTTGATCTCAGAAAGGCTGGATTTTTCTCTGAATACAGTCACCAAACATGTGCTGTTCCAATATTTAACCTGCTACTACCTGAACCGGTTAATCATTAAAAAATATAAGCTATTTGTGTGTTTTCTGTCAAGCAGGTGCTAAATTAAGTAGATATTACTATTCTAAATATATTTAGTATGCAAACGAGCCTAAACTAGATATAATTGGGAATAAATCTGAATGCTAGATGGCAGCAAAGCGCTGTCAATGTGATCCTTGGTGTGGTGAAATATGCATCAACAGGCACATGAAGGCAAATTTTACAACAATGAATCTAAAAGGGGTTAAAGATAAACCAGCGGTAGACGCTAAGGATGTTGCACGTGCACGTTCGATACGATTAGGAAAAAGGTGAGAAGATTTCTCACTGCACTGAATGAGCAAAACCTTGACGGACTGTCTTCAAGTCCGTTACGTTGTGACATAATTTATGAGGGACAGTAAACACTGGGAGTGCATCTTACCAAGACCTGGAATCTGTGCTAAAAAACAATTTAGGTCCATCCCCTGAAATAAAACCAGAGCCTCGTCCACTACTATAATGAAGCATAACAACAGAGAAGAAGAAATGCATTTAACCAAAAACATAAGACATGACTTTAGAGTTAAATCAACAGCACTTGGTGATTAAGCGTTCGTTCTAGGCTTGTTTGGATGTGTGGGGTTTTTGTGCTCATTTTTTAAATTTTTTTGCTACTTTTTTTTCTTTAAGCAAAAGGGCTTACATCCCCATTGAAAATAATGAGGACTTGCCGTGCACATAAAACAGATATCAAATCATACCAAATGCATCGTTTGTTAACAATAAGAACATTAATAAAAGTGGTAGGATTCAGGTGTTAAGTACGATTAAGTAGCGGAGCCTGTGAGGCTGGATCTATCATTGGTCAGAGTTTTTTGTTTGTTTTTGTTTTTTTCCATGGTGGGGGTTGAGATGAAGAGGTCTGTGTTCCGTGGTGACAGCAGGATTTACATGCTGCTGCTGTCCCGACAGTAAAACAGCGTCCTGATATCCTGAGGGTGAGATTCTGCCAAGAACACATCATCCAGAGCCCTGCGGGAGATCAGCCCTTTTATTGTAGATGTCCGCTGTCAGACTCAGGCATACGGGTGATGTTCATCAAGTTTGTTTTGTGTTTTTGCATGCAAGCTTACAGTATGTGAAAGTTCTAGGGTTCTCTTTCTTGTTTTGTGCGTTACGTTTGCATGTATTCAGTTGCCTAAATTGGAGTCTCTGTCCCCGATGAACCAACGCATGTGGAAGCAGAGGGCGAGGAAGCCTGTTCCCAGGAGGTCGCCCAGAGCAGTCAGGTACGGGATGGAGAAGTTATCGGGGTCCATGCCTCGGCCCCACATCCAGTGAACCATCCAGTCAGCCAGGTACAGGAGGATTGCAACCTGCAGAAGAGACAATTTAAGCGGATTGTGCCTAGGTTCAATAATATGGCACGATCTGCCAAGATGCTAAAGCATTTTTGTGACACAATTACAAAACCTGCATTATTGGAAATCGACCACAAAATATTATTTTTCTACTTTCAGTTTTTGTAGCCAGTGAATTCAACCATCAATGAAACACCAGTTTAAAAATGCTACAATCTACATCCTCCTGCTGGACAAAATCTTTGAAAGCAACAGTAACACCGCAGGACAGACGTGGCCATACTGTTTATGCTCTGGGTAGACGACGTGCGCTCGCTCCATCCAGCAGAAACAGCAACTTGCTCAATAAGCAACATTCAGCTCTTACAATTTGAACTGGGATATTGGTGAAGTAGAAGGAAATGGAGAAATTATAAGAGGAAATGAAGATGAGGAGGACAAAACGGAGGAAGAACAAAGACTCGGACAAAAGCTGGTGTTTGTGGATGTGTTGCTTGGAAATGTGAATCCGGCAGTATGCTTCACAGAGCTCCATTTTCTAACTCAAGCTGCTTACAGTTAGCATCATGATTACAATATTTGGTAACACTTTATTTGAAGGGGTGTGCATAAGACTGACATCACACTGTCATAAACATGACATAACGTCTGTCATGAACATAAATAAGTCTTTATGAATGTTTATGACAGTTGTCATGAAGTGTCATTTGGTAAATAATGACACTTTTAATGCAAAGTTGCATTAAAAGTCAATTAAAAGTGCCAACTTTGCATGATTTTGTAAATTATGATAATGTAATGCAAAGTTGCCATTTTTAATGGACTTTCAATGCAACTTTTAGAGCAACTTTGCATTAAAAGTGTCATTATTTACCGAGTGTCACTTCATGACAACAGTCATAAACATTCATAAAGACTTCTTTATGTTCATGACAGACGTTATGTCATGTTTATGACGGTGCCATGTCAGTCTTATGCACACCCCTTCAAATAAAGTGTTACCCAATATTTTCTCAGATATATTAAAATTGTGACTTACAAAATACATAAAGATGCTTCATTGTCACTGAAAACATCCATTTATTATTCTCCAATCTGTTTTGTGTTAGCTTCTGCTAATAGGGCTGCCTCCTGCTAAAGTTTTGTTAGCTCCTGGTAATGATGTTAGCTCCTGCTAACCGTGTTAGCAGGAGCTACATAGTGAACAGTAGATTACAACCAACCACGTCTGATGGTGATCTTTGTAAGTGGAAAAAAACCCCCCAAAAAAAACAAAGTTACACAATTTTTTAAGTTTTTATGCATCACTAACCACAATGTCCAGGTTAACTGGAAAATTCCAACATATTTAGGCCAACTAGTTCAGCTAATCATGGATCTCTTTAAGGTCTGAAAGATAACAGCATAGAACATATATAGTTTGACTTCAATAAAGCATAGAATTTTCCATTGCAAATCCAGATAGCTCACTGGACATTAAAAAGACTGTTTTTGTTCAGTCTTCATTTTGATGCAGCTTTCATAAACACACTATTTTTGTTTATGAAGGACAGAAGGCAGTTATCTTTTTCACAGTGGGATACAGTCATGAGGGCAGTGTGTGTGTACCTGTAGAAGAGCAGCTACCAGGTAGAAGGAGATGAAGATGGGGGTCAGGGTGGTGTGACCCCCTCTCAGGGAGTTAATGGTGTAGAGGAAGATGATGTGACCCGGGGCAACCAGGAAGAACAGAACACGGGCAGAGCGAGAGTTCACAGCTGGTGAAGAGAAGGGATAACATGACTGAAAATGGCTTCATGGTGTTTCTGCATTCAGTGAAATATAAACACATTTTGTGCTGTTACAACCACAACATTCAAATTGAAACATTCTAACATAAACCAACACAGAGGTCAAACCATCATTAACGACATTGCGGATAAAAAAAGGTATTGTGTGTCAAATTATCCTATGTAGTCTGTGGGGGTGCCACATATTCGTCCTAAACCTCAATGTTATTGGTCAGTTCACTTTTGTTTAGTTGGCAGCTTGGCGCTCTTTCTGTTAGCTATAGAACTATGCAGTGAAGCTAGCTAAAACGAGTAAGCGGAGTTTAAACCCTCCCGCAATTCTAAGGGGTTTTGAGTGTCAGACACGTCACCTGAACCTGGGAATCTCCATCCTCCTCCTCCCGTGGATCACAGCTGTAGGCTTTGCTTTCCAATCTTTATTATTTAGTATAATTTGTTTAAAAATTGAGCGATTAGATCTGCTGTTTTTATGAACCATGTGCATATAGCCAATATTTGTGGTGTCTTAGGTTTGTGCTGTATTTGTGCAACAGTGATGCACATAACGCATTGGGGATGTGGTTGAGCTCTTGTGGGTCAGGTGTAGTAGTGGGTTGGCCCCAAGAGCGAGGGGCCCGTGCCCTGGAAAGTGATGCGGCCCCAGAGGTGTCCAGTAAGCATACGTAACGTGTGTTACTGACACGGACGTATATTTAAAGTTTGTGTTACAAAGCACTTACAAAATGTATTTGTTAATGTTACCATACTGATTAAAAGTTAAAAAATCCTCATGTGTAATATCTTTCTGTGTAAATATCTCACATTACAACGTGGAACACCTACAGCTTCAAAATCCGGTGCGGGATGTATAAGTACAAAATAGATTTTCTTTCTCTCTGTAGTCTGGAATTTACGGTAAATTGGAACCATAAAGTAGAAATTTGAAAGGAAAAAAACCCCACTGATTCTGGAAAGAAAAGAACTAAAACTGAAAAAGAAAAAAAACATGAAGCTGAAAGAAGTCTTTTTCCCCAGTTTCAAAACAATTTTTTAGTTTCTTTCATTTTCAATTTTTTTAAACAAATTTTTGGCCTCAATTTAGCTCCATAGTAATTCAATGAATTAATGGTTTAGATTATTTGACCTCCTATAAATAAACTACTCTGTTCCTTCTACAGCCTCCAAAAGCCTCTCCCTTGTTAAATTGTGAATTAACTGTGATTATTAGGTTTAGACAGAGTTTGGTAGTAACTAGTTACATTTACTCAAATTCATTTACTTCAGTAAATTTTTGGGGAAATTTTAATCAGTTTCACACCCAGGCCTGTTTACCAGCTGACCTGTACACGGCTAGACAAAACTAACTTACAAGTAGCTTTTCAGCAAGATATAGCACCTTGTTTCGAGTAAATAATTCCTTAATAGTGCTGAACAAAATTATACTGGCAGATTATTTAACTTATAACAAGACACTTTGCCCACTTTATACTGTAAGTGAGATAATTTGCTAGTGGAATTATAACTTTTCCATCAAAATTAATGAGATTTCTGACTGAAAACAAGCTCTAACAAATCACTGTATGCTAGTTTAAGATATTTGCCCTAGAAACTAGACCAAAAATATGTGGTAACATTTTTTGTTTTTGCAACGTGGAATGACAAAATCTGTTAAATGGAGCATGTCAGACAACATAAAATTTCTGACACAGTGACACATCATACCCTGATTTATAGAAAGAATAGATAAGAAACAAAGTCACAGTGCCATTTCCAAGACACAAGGTTAGGGTTAGGGAACCACAGTGAACGTTGTTATCCAGGAACAGAAAAACACATAAAGCACTGATGAACTGTACCTTGACAACTCATCACAAAAGATCACCACAGCCCTTACTTGACTCAGTTAAGGTGTAAATAAATAACAATTAAGGTAAAGTCCCAATGGTAAACCCTCTGGGACACAAAGTCCCATTTCAAATGTTACACAAAATAGCCTGAGGAGCCCCAAGTGTTTTGGTAAAATATTATCTGAAATGATGAGACAGGGGTCGTGTATCCCATGATGCCTAACAAACAAACAAACAAACAAACAAACAAACAAACAAACTGATGTAATACTTCAGAAAAAGACCATCATACAGTATGGGCAGCCAATCAAGCTGGTGGTCATGAGATGGTCAAGGGTTTCTTGAACTCTGATCTCTAGCAGAAAATCATGGCATCATGGTCTGACCTTCCACTTGTGATCTTCAGCTTTTAATCCAATGAGAATCAGGCAGGTACACACCTACCTCTGACTGGCTAGAGAAAAATAAATTGAGGTTTTGGAGTGGCCTAGTACAAGTCTGGACCTGGATCTAAATGAAATGCATTACCTTAATCAGGATGTTCATGCTTGAAAATGCCTGGTACCCCAGGTACCCCAGATGGCAGTAATGGCACAACTAGTCATTAGGTTTAGACAGAGTTTGGTAATAACTAGTTACATTTACTCAAATTCATTTACTTCAGTACCTTTTTGGGGGAAAAAATAACTTTTAGTGAGTATTTTTACTGTGCTGTGCTTTTTACTTTTACTTGATTTATTTTATTTATTTATTTTATTACTCTGCCCACCTCTGGGTTTAGAGGGCCAGGTTGGTTTGGAAAGCCTTTACCCAGAAGAAATTTGATGGAGGATAAATACTTTTTCATGCTTAATAAAACAAAGGTTAATACAGGATATGATGGACCTGCTGCATAGTGCATGCATCCTGATTGATCATCAGGGATCCCTCTATGGTGAAAGGTGTGTACAGAAAATCGCCTGGTTACTTACTGGAGCCGAAAAAGGAAGAGCAGGGTGTGGGACACTTCCTGGGCGCCAGGTTGGGATCCCCCAGGGGCAGTCCGTTCATGTGGAGATAGGTGGAGATCCGACTGGCCTGAACTGCCACCAGGTTGCCTCCTACACCTGTTCCACGTCAACACACATACACACACGCACACACACAGAGGAGTGAGCTGTTTTCACACAGTAGTGAGGGTTTTAATGGATGTCTTCTTTGATTGCCTCCATTGCCTTACCGTTGATGACTGGAGTGAAAACAGCCATTCCAGAGAAGTTTGGGTCGCTTACGGTCTTGTCAAGGATCAGACCTCCAACACTGAAAGAAAATGGAAAAGAAAGATGAGATTTTATGTACCTGTTGTTGTATCACCCGGTTTAGATCAATGGAATCAGACGGTAGTGCCTACCTGCTGATGGCCATGGCGATGATGACCGGCTCCCAGCCTGAATAGAGGACTTCCCTGGTAGCTGGGATCTTCCTGGCTATCATGACCCACAAAGGACACATGGCCACAAACACCGCACACACCAGCGGGTTGGCATAGTCGTTGTACTCTGAATGGGAGGAGACGCATTTATCTTTAATACCAGGCAACTGATAAAAGGACAACACAACCTGTTTTTGTTTGTTTTTTTACTATTTCTTTGTTTAATTTCCTAACTAAATATTTAGTATCAAGCTAAACATTTAGTATCAAGCTGAAACTGTGACATTTGTATATAAGTGAATGAAAGCATGAAAAATGAACCTCCATTGTCTTTTTCTTATGGCAGGCTAAATAAGCCAAATCAGTTGCTGCCAATTGTTATCTTTACAAGTGGCACTCCATGAAAAACATCTCTTTCTCACAATTCTGCACAAATTTATGTAAGTCAACTAGAATCTGAAAAATACATTGAAATTTGTGATATAAACACAAGTGAAAATAGTTTTGCATCTTCTCTGATGCAGTATTATTTGTCTGACACCGCAGGAGACTCAAAAGCCTAAAAAAGAAAAACCCTCCAAGAAACACAACATCCGAGTAGACGAGAGCGCGTCCAAGTCCCAGACACCAGCTGTGTTTGTGTATCTGAGCAAAAAATATCCCAAATATGCTCAGCATAGCAGCCCAGTGCAGCGTTTAAAGGGAGTGAGCTTGGTTTTTGGGACAGTCTCTGACAGATGCAAGAGTTATGGGATTACAGTATGCTCTGCAGGTCTGTCTGTTAGCCTGTTTGTGTGTCTGCGGTGTGGAAACCGTAGCTCTGCAGCTGGGTGTGTCGCTGGCCAAGTCGCCGCCGCAGTGCTGACGGCGGAGCCACATAGATTCTCACCCAAAAACACAGCAAGATTAGGCGTGGGGGGGCTTTCAATCTTATTTACCCCACACAGGCAGGAGCAGAGCCACGTTTTACACAAGCTGCACACGCTGCTTGTACCCTTTCGCTTCCTCACTGATGAGAACGCTGAAAGCCGTTTGGAAAGCTGTGCTTTAATGAGGATTTCTGTCTTTAAATGCCACCTGGCAGTTGGTTCTATCAGTGGCGGAAGGGATTCATCTAAGCCGGAAATTGCAACAAACTAAATGACTATTAGAAAGAATAAGTCCCTGCTGTTTCATAATGTGTGCCGCTTTAAAATCCACAAAATACAAACTGTTGCATTAATAAAGCCACAGTTTCATCACTGTGGATTGACAATGCCAAGTAAGAAAGAAACACAGATTTGTTCGTGGGTGTAAATTGCTGCTGCTCACATGGTCGACATGTTCTGCCACTCTACAGACTAAACAAAGACTGAAAAATTTAGCTGAAATAACCAGAAATACTCAGTCAAAAAAATTCTTAACCACTCAACAAACATGTTGGTGGTAGTATCATGCAGGTATTTTTGCATGTAGGTTTGGCTATTGCACCTGGAAACTACTTATTATGTCTGAAATCTGGCTAGTGATGAACTCTGGCCTGAACCTTCAGAGACACATAAAGACAGTTACAAAGTCAGCCTTCTATCGCCTAAAAAGCATTGCCAGGATTAGAGGACTAATGTCCCATTGAAATATATAGAGAAATTGAACTCAATGGGTGAAAATCCAGATGGAGTACCAAACGGAGATGAGAAATGAGTGGAATTGAGCAGAAAGGCAATGGTTAGGCTACGATAAAGCAAACTTAGACACACAATTCATATTATTGAAATTCTTTAAAGCTGTAAAATATTTACAGCCTGGGACAGGAATGTCTTTAATCATTAAAAAGTCAAAATTAATGAAAATCTCTCATCAGTGATGAGCGTTCTGACAGAGTTTCTGTTACACAGTGTTGACATGAACCAGGCAAACTTTAACTGTGACATTATTTTCTGATGAGGTGTTTAGCGGGTGTTACCTAGCTTCTTGTAGAGCCCTGTTGAGATGCCTGCCAGCAGGGACAAGGTAATCAGGTCTCCGAGGCTAGCAGCGATGGGTGTGGCCACGTTGTCTGGATTGATGCCGACTTTTCTCGACGCGACAATCACGCCGATCATGATGAGACCTGTGGAGTTTAGAGTTCGATCAAGTCAGAACCAGGAATACATCACTTCTTAGCTCCCCAACCAACCAAAGGTTTGTGTCAAATAGACAATACAACTAATGTGAACAGCCAATATATTCCAATAGCTAATTAACATGCTATCATTATGATCCTTGGTGGCAACGGTTGCTATGAAGTGCTAGCAATAACTGTCTTAGAGTTTTTTTTCCATCACTGTAGTAATTGATTGTCTGCTGCCTGTTTACATCTTTCATGGAGTGTTTCCTATTTCTCTTTCTGGACATTTGTAAGTTTCACTGTTATTTGTGTTTCTAATAATCTTTTTAGATTATGAGATAGGCTGTCAGCAATGTAAGTTGTAAATAGAATTAAGGGGCTGAAAATAAAATGTAATGATATTAGAATTATGGCAGCAAACCAGCACAACGCACAGAACTTTGCACAGTTTTTCAACCACACTAAACGACTGAGTTCAAATGCTGTTGGATGCAGTTAATGTTAGCTAAAAGATTACTAGCTAATAACAATACAGCACCTCGAACTTGTTAACAAGTAGCCTGTAGGCTACTGATGATGTTGCCTATATTCAAAATTGGGTGGATTTGGTTACATTACCTTGAGTAACTTTTTTGAAAAAAAAAAAAAAAAAGTACTTATTAGAGTAGCTTCACAGCACTGTACCTTTTTCTTTTACTTGAGTAATATTATTATTGCTTCGACTCTTTTTTTTTTTTTTTTGCTATGATTTATTTTGTCCCCACCAAAATAAGCCGATGCACTGAATATGGGACTGCAAATTGGTCAAACCCTTCTGGGTTAAACCGGTGGATTTGCTGAGTAACTGGTTGGATGTAGCGGTCCCATTGACACTTGCCCTATTATACCTGTTAGGAGATAGAACCCAAATAACAAATAAAAATGGGTAGGGCAGTAAAGTGGAGGGGGCAATGGTTCCCTGGCCCCCCCTGTTCTGGCGAAGCTGCGCAGATCACTTCCATTTAAGACTTGTGGGAATAATGTATTTAGTGCCCACAGATTCTATTTTTTTTCATAGCGCATGATCACTGCGTGCTATTATTACCCCCAGCAACAGTTGCCATGCTGCTGACAATGATGTCATCAGCATGACTTTAAATGATGTCTGTGTCATGAGGCCCTGCTAAGGATGACTTTGTGATGTCATAGAGTCCACGACATGACCAACTGATCAGTTAATTCTCCGGTCAGTTAACACAGAATTCATTTGGAGATTTTAGCTCAGTTCAATAAAGATGAGTAACGAAAGCTCACAGCTCACTTTTTTTTTGGAAAAACATGAGAAAAAGGTTCTCCAACAAAGTTCATCCTGGTCAAACAACCCCGGATTACAGGAAAAAAAAACTTTCTCAGCAAACTTCTTTGGAAAGTGATTGAAAAATCTGCGGACGGACCAACTTTGCATCTTGTCAGAGAAACATTTTTGGAAGAACACCATGAGGGGTTTTGATCTTACTTTTGAGAGAAACAGGAGAATTAAATGTGGACGTTCTCTCAGAATGTCAGAAGAGCTGAGTGAACGGATTTTCCAAAGCCTCGCCAGAGATGCTTTCCACTTTGCTTCTGGACTGCATTTAATTGGACTTCATGATTACCCAGAAGGACATAAAGTTATTGTGGAAAAATCCAAACATCACCTGGAGAATCCTGTTCCTCCAAAGAAAATGTTTACATCTACAAAACAAAAGATCAGAAAGAATTTTTTTCCTAGTGAGGACTTGTACTCAGATAAAAACTGCCTGAGTGAGGATTATACTCAGGCAGGCATGGACCCAGAACGATTTCTGAGGGACGCGAAAGAGATGGGTTTCAAACGTGGAACCGAAGAGGAAAGAAGAAATATGGTAGAAAAAATTCTTTGGCAATTGATTTATAAGTCCAGTCATAGACCTACATATACAGTGATCCCTCGTTTTTTTGTGGGAGTTGCATTCCGAAAATAACCCGCGATAAATGAAATCCACGAAGTAGGTACCTTTAGTTTTTACAATTATTATACAGCATAATTAAATACTCTACATTGAAACCAAAGAACAAAACCTGTTTTCAGGTCAGTGGATGTGCGTGTTCATCAATCGGACCATAACGTGATCTGGAGTCAGGTCTCCTCCAACCTGCCCCGCGAGATTCACAGCTGTATCTACGGCAGAGCAATGGATCTCGTCAAGCGAGCCTCCGGTCGGGTTTTGCGCTGCCTCTGGCCACAGTTTTTCCAGCAGGCATTAAAAGTTTTCAGCTTTCATCTCCTGAATGGCCAAGCTGTATTACTTATATTTAAATACCGTAACGTTATTGGCACACAGGTAGAGAAGGAGCTCGGAGACCGCTTAGCCAATCAGGACGCAGAACACAATGCACTGTGAAAAAAACTGCACAAAAAAATCCGAGAAGCAGCAAGACCTCAAAAGGTGAACCGCGTTATAGCAAGGGCTCACTGTACCGCTTACAAAATGAACCACACCGTACCTGTCCAGAAAAAGCTTGCTCCTAAACTCTGGGAAGAAGTAAAGGACATAGATTTTGTCTTTTTTGACAAGATGGAAAGAAAAGTCTGCGGCGATATCTTTCAACTTCTCTCAGGCAATGATGATTTAGTTAGAGAATTGCTGTTTAAGATGATAAAAAGTGACAACCCAATAGTTATTTACAAGGTTATACAGTGTTTCAAAAGAACCCTGACACGACCTAGGAAAACTAATCTTCCACAAGATTATCTCAGAAAGGCATAGAAGTACATTCAACATGCTTTCTGTTGTGGAGACAATTCAGATGATGCTCAGACTCAAGAACCCTCTAAGAGTGAACAAACGTTGAGTTTTGTCCAGTCTTAGTTTGGCCTCTGAGTTTGGGCCACTCAGAGGAGGCAGGTCCAGACTCAGAGGTTGGTCCCGACTCGGAGGTCGGTCCTAACTCTGAGTCCGGACTGACCTCTGAGTCTGGACCGTCCTCTGAGTCCGGACCGGCCTCAGAATCGGGACCGGCCTCAGAGTCGGGACCGGCCTCTAAGTCGGGAGCGGCCTCTAAGTCGGGACCGGCCTCAGAGTCGGGACCGGCCTCAGAGTCGGGAACGGCCTCAGAGTCGGGAACGGCCTCAGAGTCGGGAACGGCCTCAGAGTCGGGAACGGCCTCTGAGTCAGGAACGGCCTCTGAGTATGGACTAAAAAACATTGAAAGCAATAGACTTTGACGACCAGGATATAAACAAATACTATCCATATTTGAACGAAGGTGATCTAGTTTTGGAAGACATTGAATCAATAGACTTCGAAGACCCAAACAAGAATGAAGAGCCTGAGAAAAAGCCTGCTGTTGAGGTGAAGCCTGCTGTTGAGATAAAGCCTGATGTCAACAAAAACAGGATGTGTCGTGTTGAAGGGATGTTCTCCAGCAGAGAGCATGGACCATGAGCTTTATGTTGTAATACAAAAATATTCCCAATGCAGACAAACCTTGGTGCTGAAAGCATGACAAAAATGCCAAGATTTGGTCTTTTTGAATTTGCTGGAACTGGAGGACCTGCCTCAGAGTCAGGACCTGCCTCCGAGTCAGGACTGTCCTCTGAGTCAGGACTGTCCTCTGAGTCAGGACCTGCCTCCGAGTGAGGACTGTGCTCTGAGTCAGGACCGTGCTCCGAGTCAGGACCTGCCTGCGAGTGAAGACCTGCCTCCAAGTCAGGACCATCCTCCGAGAGAGGACCTGCCTCCGAGTGAGGACTCTCCTCCGAGTCAGAAATTGCCTCCGGGTCAGGACCTTCCTCCAAGTCAGGACCTGCCTCAGAGTCAGGACCTGCCTCAGATTCAGGACCGTGCTCTGAGTCAGGACCGTGCTCCGAGTCAGGACCTGCCTCCGAGTTAAGACCTGCCTCCAAGTGAGGACCATCCTCCAAGTCAGGACCGTCCTCCGAGTGAGGACCATGTTCCGAGTCAGGACATGCCTCCAGATCAGGAGGCAGGTCTAAAGAGATTACTTTAAAAATATCACATTCAGTCCATTTGGATATTAAGTTTTCAGGCTTGATATTTATTATTATTAGGTATTGCACCCCTGCTCTAGCAAACCACGAACAGTTCAGAAATAATATGAAATGGGAAAAAACCTATTAACTGATTATGTCGTGTTTTAGATTGTGGAGATTATATTTTTACTCTCGCAGTGACATTCAGGCCAACATGTCCATTTTGGCTATGTGTACCAGAAGCTTCACCAGCTGAGCATATATTGATGGATTTCTCCAGATCAGTCTCACTTCATCCTGAGAATGTTTCTAATATCATGTAATCTGAAAGAATATGCAGTGTCAAAGGAAAGTTGTCAAAGAACCTTTTTTCTTAACAATCAGAATCGTTTTGTTTTGAATTTTAACGTCGCTCATGTCAGTGTTACTACCATCTGCTGGGCAGCATGGGCATTGCAGTGATTTGAAAGCAACACTTTTGCTAGAAAAATCCTACTTGGACGACTGAACTTCATCAGAGGTTAGTAGATTCATTAGAATGGATAGCGGTCGTGAACACGTGGTGAAAGTTAAAACCAAGGATTTTTCCTTTTTTAATGGGGCAGTTTTACATATTTTCCAGGCACATTATGTCATTTTATGGCACAATAGTAACTATGTTCCCTTCAGCTGTTATAAAATGCAGTATATATTAAATATGTCTTAAAAGAAAATTGACTTCATATTAAAGTTGGGCCTCTGTCTTTTAAAGAAACTCCTGCTCCTTCTGAAACTCCGCCTTCAGGAAGTCATCACAGCATGGCTCCTCTATTAACACTTTAACGTAGCTCCTATAATGAGCTCAGCTGATGAGCAGTTCCACCAGGTGTTTGCTGATTGCTGCTGGCTAGTCTGAAAGAGCTGAGTGGGGGAGGGCTGGACTGTGAGGAGGAAGCTCTGAAGTTTGGAAGCTGCAGCTCAGAGAAGGAGCTTCATTTTGAAGGCGGGGCTAGTTGTTTTCCACAGCTGAATGGTTGCCATGGGAGATTAAAGGATTTCTCAAACAAATGTAAACGAATCAAGGCAACACCCAATGTATGTTTGTGATGAGGGAATAACTTTCCAACATGATGTAAAGTTTATAAAAAGTGGATTTTACATAACACTGCCCCTTTAACAAAGTATTAGTTTAAGGGATCACAGATTAATTCACCTTTTTTATTTTCACATTTTCCTCTCAGTAGACTGGCTTGTTTTACAGCTGAAATTCACAAAATGTTCAAACATATCAGAAGGGAATAAAGATCTAAAATCAGTTTCAATGCCACAAAGATCTACATTTTCACAAGAAAACCCTTCGAAGCATTTACCTTCGTCAGTGTCTTTCTGACACGCTCAAGATTCAAACAGAAGCTTCCCTGAGGAACTATAACTGTCTAATTCCCTTGGCGGGGACAGAAAAAGCAACAATAAACCTGACTGGTCTGACGACACAGTTTTCACACAGTGAATACAATGAGCAGGTTCCCGTGCGGCGAGCGTACCCAGGAGCAGCGATGCGATGAAGGCTGTGGCCATGCTGGAGGCACACAGCAGCACCGCATGGCCCAGCTTGAACTGTCCCTCTGGGAGCCAGCCAAAGATTACAGCAGCTATGGAAGCCAGGAACCCCACAACTGTGGCCTGGACCTGCACGCAAACACACACACACACACACACACAATAAAATGGCTCATGTAGATTTCATTTCAGCTAACATTTAAAGTGCAGATGCATGAGACTATCCCGTTTCATCGGAGAAGCTTTCAATCAATCAACGTGAACCCAGCAGAGTGTTGAACCCATACAGTACACTCACTGAACCTGTCGGTAGCCAAAACTATGAAATTACCACAACTAGTGGACTAAAAAAAATTATATTTTTTTCAAATCAGCAGCTGTAAGTCAACCCAAGCACCTGTTGGTCGCCCTATGAGGTTTCTTCTCCTTGAAACGTATTGAGGTTCTGGGAAACAAGGCGGGCATTTAAATATTACATAATCATAAGCTACATCATGTGGCAGCAGAGTGAAGAGCACTTGACAGAAACCAAAACTAGTGACACTATGTATTATGTTATCACAGGCCAGCCTCCAGAAGCAGATTTCTAGGGTGTTACTGTGTTCTCTTTATCCTCCTCCTCTACCTTCTCTATTCTTTTCTCCTTCTGTCCCATTTAACTTTTTGTCCCATCTTCAACCCTTCCTTTTTTTCCCCCCTTTCTTTTCCATCTCCATTGCACTTGAAATAAACCCAAAGCAATTTTTAAAAATCTCAAGTGAAGCATTAGGGGGAAAGCTGCAATGCTCCACCCAGGAAAATAAATATGCTGAACAGGAAAAAAAAAAAAAAAACAATGAAAAAGAGGTTAGCCTAGAAAGAACTTACTTGGAAATATCATTAAGTCGAAATTAGTTATATAGGATTATTATCTTGCAATAACACAGCTTGCTTTATTTGATAATGCTGCATGATATATTTGTTCAAGATAACAAAGTTTGTTTTCTGACTTTGATGTTTACTTTGTACAGAGGATCATGGAGACAACTGGTTCTTACTCACAGTGATACATCAACAAATGTTCCTCACGTTTTTTTTCAATTGCCACAATTGTCAACTGAACATAGCCTTAACTTTGACACATAAACATGCTTTGACCTTAAGCTCTGGTTAAGCAAAACCAGAGTAAAAATTTAATTTTACTCTTAAATTTGGAACCATTTTGTGTTGTGTAAGAAAAACGCCCTATAAAATACACTCATGATTGTAAGTTGATAAAATCTTAGCAAAAAAAAAAAAAACTTAAAGTGATATGAATACCTTTGGAAAGCAATGCAAGTCATCATGTCATTTTGAAAAAAAAAAAAAAAAAAAAAAAAACAAGCTAACTTTATAAAGAAAAATATGATTTTTCAAAAACACTGAAATTATTTTGAGCAACAAGTTCATTGAGAGTTGCCAAATCAAGTTCTGTTACCATCAGGACCTGCTGCTGTAATATAACAAAAGCCCATAAATAACAGACAGAGAGAAAAGTTGGTTTGCCAAGTGTCAGTATGTCAGTATCAGGAAATGAAATATATATATATTAAATTTGTACATTTTGCAGGATGTGACTGAAACGTCCACAGAGGACCTTTGTTTCTGTATTGACAGAATGCCATTACATGGATGAATCTCTCACTGCACGCCAATGTTTTACTTGTCTTTTCTAAGCTACTGCGGTGATGTGTTAAGTTTTCAATAAGGAAAACACATAAAACAAAATTGCTATTATTGTATTCAGTTTCTGTCAGTGCAGGAGATCGATAGACTGAGGTTTGCTTAAGTTGCCCAAACCTCTTCTTGCAATTGAAAAGGCAGACCAACCACAGCAGGTTACAGGATGAAGCCATGTCACACAGTAAGAGGGAGAACCCAAGCTCAAATATAATTTTAAAGATCTTGGCAGTAATGCTTGCTCACATTGTTTACTGTATGCATAAGTTGCTTAAACACACAACTGGGCCCAGGTTGGGAAACAGGCTGATTACTGAATAATGTCTCAGAAAGTTAAGCTAACTCCATATGTTTAAATAAAGGAATGATTTGATCTTCATTCAGTTTCCATGAAGTGATCCATAATATTTCATCTAATGCTGTTGTTTTATGTTATGTACCTATAATAGTAGTAGTTAGTTCAAGAGTAATCATGCTGCTAAACAATTCTGTTGCCAAGTTACAACATAGAGTTTGGTGTCTGATTTTAATAATGTGGCTAGTTGTTTGTGTACTCATCCACCAAAGTATAATGTGCATCTATTTATCCACACTATCTCAGCAATGATTTTATTCTCAGAAGTAAAAATTAATAATCATGAAGAAATGTATGTCCAGTTTTAATATTAGTAATTGTTTAGTCCCATTTCAAATTGCTATTTTGTCCTAGGAGTTAGCAAGCCAGATAGCTTGACACTTACAGTACATTAAAAAGGGCATTGCTGTAGCTACTTTTTATCATGAATACTTCATGTGGACGAAAGAAGAATTGCTTACTTTTATGTTGGGTTTTGACTAGTTGATCAAAACTGTTGCTTAATTTGAAATAAAAAATGAAGTATATATATTAGGATTGGGGTTAGGGGCTGGTCTGAGTAAAAAAACTCTAATTACTCAGACCAGCCCACCTGGCACCAACAACCATGCCACGTTCAAAGTCGCTTTAGTCACCTTTCTTCCACGTTCTGATGTTCGGTTTGAACTGCAACAGATCGTCCTGGCAATGTCTACATGTTTAAATGCATTGAGTTGCTGTCATGTGATTGGCTGATTTGATATTGGCGTTAATGAGCAATCGGACAGGTGTACCTGCCTTTACACTCGGTGAGTGTCTATGCATCACTAGCCTTCACGTTTACCAGCAATGATGTAGAGCTGAATAATTTTATTCAGTTTATTCATACAGCACCAACTCATAACGCACAACGTACCTTACAAAAAATGTCAGTAAAGACTGATTGCATTTCAATTTCATACACACCAATTTGATCCAAGGTGACCATTAGTTTCTGTTTATTATTCAGATTGATTAAAAAGTTTTCTTTCTAGGGAAACCAATCAGATTCATTCTCCTGGATTAGCAACAGAGGCAATACTCTTGCAATACTTGGTCAGATCTTCGTAACCCAAAAATCCCTATTTAGTCATGTCAGTAATTTCTTATTAAAAAAAACACACTATATCAAAATATTCAAGGATAATACGTGCTGTATTGCATATTTTGATGTCAACACATGAATGAATTAGTCACCACATAGCGGTGGGAGATTCATTTTGTCTTTGCCTCACTCCCTCCTTAGCTGGGAAATTTGGTTTTATTAGAGAAGTTTTCAGAGCAGAGATTATTTTTAACGCAACCCAAATTCTAAAGATAAGTCTGATACTTAGAAGCTAACAGCCAACTAGGAACATTTTAGAGAAGGTGGCAGTGCATCCTGGGCTCTTTGTATATAATGTTACTGGTTCTATTGGGAAGTCAACAACCTGTGGTCAGACACCCCTGAACAGTCAGGTGGATGTAAGTAAACCCACTATTTAGAACATACGTCCTGCATCGTGAGGTTAACCACATCGTTGCTACATTTACCTGGATGAGGGCCAAGTTCCCCATGATCATCTTCCACATGTCCTTGGCTGTGTCCATCTGACCAATATTAGCCTGAAAATGAGAAAGACACACAGCTTATTATCTTTTCCAAGAGGGATCTTTGGCAGTGTGAGTGTGTGTGTTTGCATATGTGTGTGTGTGTGTGTGTGTGTGTGTGCGTGCGTGTGTGTGTGTGTGTTGCTAGGTGGTTTACAGCTAACACAAGCTATTGATCCCATGAGAACAATAAAGTGTCAGTAGTCAGGACAAAGACTCTCTGATCTGATCCCCCATCCTGATGCCATCTCCACTTATCTCATCTCCTTTTTCAAACAAACACACACACTGATGGTCTCAAGAGTCAAGTGGCTGTGGCCACAGTGGCCCACTGTGTGTTCGGAGAGCAATGATCCAAACGCCGTTCACAGTGAGAGGATACAAACAGATGGCCTGCTCTTCCATCCTGACCTCTCGCTTACAGATACACAGGAAGGGGAAGGGGCTGGGGGAAGAGTTCTGGAACTATGAGAACTAGTTGTGAACACATCTACAACCTACACACATGTGATGAAAAGACGATGAATTTAATGAGAATACTCCACGGGACGAAACAACAGAGAGCACAACGAACACATGACGGGCACAGGGAAACAGACTGGTTACGCACAATGAGGATCCGACGAGAGACAAGGACAACAGGTGGGTTTAAATACACACGGGGTAATCAAGGGGATGAGACACACCTGGGAAACAATCAACAGGGAGGACAGGACAGCGACTCACAGGGAAACAGGACTTAACACAGAAAATCTCAAAATAACTAGACAGAAAAACACAGATCACAACATGATTAACTGCTTAGTGTGACAGGCTTACTTACAAGTAATCTTATTTTATCAATGACTGGAAGCAGTATATTAATCAAGATTTTCAACTTCAAAGATCTGAAACTAATTATCAAAGATAAATTGTCAAAATACCAGTGGAAACATGCGGTAGACATGTGTAGCTAATTATGTACCCATTATAACAAGGTGAGCTGTACCATCGTCTCCTTAGCAACAGCACATGACTTCATCAGTTCAGTTGTTGCTTAGCTACAGACAGTGTATACTCTTTGCATGTTTCAGTAGTTTCTCAGCTGGTATACCAGAAAAAACGAAAAGTTTTTGGAAAGGGATACTAGCACACTGCAAAACATAAAATCTTACCAAGTCCAGTTTCTAGTGCCAATATCCTAGTACACTTGAAACAACACTAACCTAACTTACTAGTAACTTCTCAGCAAAATATAAGTTTTTCTCATTGTGTAACATGGGAAGAATGTTCTTTGTTTCCATGTTTTGAGAAGGGAATGTCTTTGCAGTGGAACTCTTTTGCAAGACCTCCTCTTGGCAAAGACGATCAGTAAAAATGTTTTTGTTTTTTTTTAGAAGTAGCATAGCATCCATGCTATGACTAATTGTTGGACTGACATCATTCTCACCAGAATTGTGACGTTCTTCTCAAAAACGAGAGAAAAAACACTAAATCATGACCATTTGTTACCCAAACGAACAGCTAAGTGAGCGTAGGGAGGAGAGACAAGGAACTTTGGTGGAGTTTACAAAAGTACCTCAAAGTCAGGATTAGAAACAACAAGGAAGCGACAGCAGAGCAATAAAAGAGATGTGAGGTCATGCGAAGAACCAGTTAAAAAGGTTCAGGAACACACTCACCATCTCCCTCTGCTGCCCCCCTGGCTAACAGACCTCCCATCTTCCATTGACCTGTACCTTTCTGCTCATGCCGGTCTGTCGGACTCTTCACTGCCTGTTAAACCTTAAACTAACCCACAAGAAGATGTGAGTACTGTGGAAGACATCCTGCCTCGTTGCAGTACCATATCATTTGGACAAATGCAGCGACGCTATGAGAATGCTCTTTAATGTCTGCAGTGCTTTTAACATCATTCAGCCGCTTTCCAGAAACTCCACAAGGCATAGGTGGAGACCTGGACTATCACCAGGATGAGAAACATTAAAAGGGTTGTCTAACTTAACTTTATTTTAAACTTTTGTCTTATTATAAGAAAGACATAGAATATCTACAGTTTGTTCTGAGGGGCTGTTTAGGACAAAAACTATGTTTTCTCTCACACACTACTACAGACTCACACACACGCACACACACACACCCGCACACACACAAGACTAAAGTTGTACATATACACTATTAAAACACATACATACCGTTTAAAGTAAACAGACATACTAGACTGAATGAGAGGTCAGAAATCTATGTGTGGTGTGTGAAGTAATACTAGACTGAATGAATGACAATACATGTATGTGAATGAGATACTCGTACTTGTCTGTATAAGAGGTGTCACGGAAGAGGCAGGGCATAATTTGGAGATCGCATCAGGGGTTAAAAAAAACTGTTGTAGGGTATATCACTTTAAGCGGAGGTTGTATGCAAAGCAAGTCATGCTTTTTAAATTGGATTTTAGAAAATAACAATCACATATTTCTTTTTCCTCATCAAAACCTGGCTCTGCTTATGTTAGTCTGCTACATCAAATCCTCCCTAAAGAAACATTACCTCACTGTTTACTATTGTAAACTGGAATATCTCAAAAGAGGTGAATATTTTTGCAAAGCATTGCATTTGATGGGCTTTTCAACACTGCACCGCCCTATTCAACAGCATAACAAGCTCATGGACACAAAAATCACAAGATCGTATGTCGTAGTGGAGGTGTCGTAGTTTCACACCAAAACAACCAAGAACGTCATCTACACAAGTCAGTGTTGGATAAAGACATGGACTGATGTGCACAGCCGTCACCAACAGGCCACACACTGTGACAAGCACTGATAAGAAGCTCCAGGCTGGACAGATAAAAGTGGAGGATGTTTGGATGAGCAGGAACTACGTGAACTATGCCAGAGTCCGCCCAAATCTACCGTCTCAAGATTACAGAAGAGGACTTGGCTGAGAGTTTAGCAAAGGGAAATAAAAAGGTAAACAAGTTTTTGAGCAGACAGATTTCACCAGAAACAGTGTGGCTTCACATGGTGATGATGTGATTTCTTGAAGACTTCAAACACTGGGACATGGACAATCTTTCACTGAAGAATGGCTCGTTTCTGAAACGCAAGCCAAAAGTCATGACTTACATTTCAGGCCTTGCTTCACAAAAGTATTCACACCCTATAAACTTCTCTCATATTCTTTTGTGTTAGAACCACAACCTTTACATGACAGAACAACACAAAACACAACATGTTTGTGAAGTACAAGATTTTTTGCAAGTAAACAGAATCCAGCTGTGTGTGGTTTAAATCCTGCTCTTCAACGAAGCCTCAGAGATTTTCAAGAGAACATTAGTCACCATGAAGACCAAGGAACACAGAACCCAGGACAGAATTATAGCTCTGAGACATTTAAAACAGGATTAGTTTAGGAAAGATTATATTTTTTTCCTTGACGAGAAGCTGCCCTGGGCGGTTGCCCAAGGTGGCCGTATCAGAAACAACCACTTCTTAATCTAATTAAGAAACTGAGGCAAAACTTAAAAGCTGCTGTTTACAGAGGCTCTCCATCCAATCTTATTGAGCTATTGTATTGAAAATATATCAGCTGAAGGTTTTCAACTGTGTATGTGCAAAGATGGTTGAGACATAAGTGCTCACTATGCTTTTAAAAGTTTTATTTGTAAAAAATTTAAACCATTAATGTACTAGTGGCAGCCAGATGTGGATGGGAAAAAATATCTAAACATAATTTACAAACATTATTTTAAAAACTGCATAATCAAATTCTGTTTTCAATAATAGTGTATCTTAAATATAATCTGAATTATATATACAACATTTCCACCAACTGATTCTGACTCTGAAGCTAAATTGCCAATCATGTGTGGCTGCTAGGGAAAACAAACATTTGGCCAATCAGCATCACTGACTTTAGTTTCTTTGTGGCACTCTGAGTTTCACCCCTGGAAATTTTTGGGTCACTACGGTGTTGATGATGGCAACAACAGTAGTCACGGGGAAGTTAGACTAAATTTATTTGTCTACATATCATGTACTGTTTTTGTGTTGGTCTATAAAACTTTAACATCTGTAGTTGTAATAGGACAAAAAGTGCAGAACGGTTTCGAATTCCTGTGTAAGGCAATGAATACCAAAGACACACCTTGTAAAGTCTTCCATCTTTCCGAGATGTTTTAAGGCCTTCACTACATTACACAATTTTTTTTCTCAAAATGAATAATTCAAACAGGTGTCTGTCTATTATGAAGATTGTGTTCACTTGCTAGCCTTGCAGGCAATTACTTGTAGCAGTAAACGTTAGTTTGACTAAATATTGATTAAGGAGAAGGAATACAAACACAAAGTCACTCAGTATTTTTTCATTGCAAAATGTTCTTGGAAAAAAACATGCATCTTTTTTCTCTCCTTTCTGCTGATTTATAACATAAAATCCGAAATGCAATGTTTCAAAGTTTCTGTGGTGCTAATGTGACAAAATATGGAAATGTTTGTGGATGTGAAAAGTCTTCCAAGGCACTATATTTCCATTAAAATAATTAACATATCAAAAGAAAAAGAGATCAAAAGAGAATCAAATTAAATGAACTAATAAAAGGAAATATGAACTCCAAGAGTCAGCCACTAATAGGGATTACATTATTTCCAGTAATAAGCGCATTACGAAACTTGCAGCGGTCTTAATCTGCTCATAATGAGAGGTGGCATGGAAAAAAGTGTGGTCCTGCTGGGCCCCAGCAAGCAAAGAGGGCCCAGTCAGGCTTCAGCATAACACACAGACTGGCTGAGTTTGGTGAAATATTCATGAAATGCCGCAGTAAGTGTTAGCATGTCGGTAAAACAGAACTAAGCAAGCCAGTACGCCTACGTAGTTCTGCACTTTTAAAATTTACCGGAACTTTTCCTGGTGTTACATCAGTCTGCATTTCTCTATCAATATGTGTTTCTACTTCTGCTCTGCACTGCCCAGGCAGCAAAAAATGTTCATGCTCATATATATATATATATATACATACATAAACACACACACAATATATATACACAATATATATATATATATATATATATATATATATATATATATATATATATATATATACACACACACACACAATATATATACACTATATATATATATATATATATATATATATATATATATATATATATATATACACATACACACACACACACACACACACACACACACACACACACACATACACACAATTTCTTCCAGATAAATGGTAAGATAATATTGCTAAAGTGGCATGGGTTTGTTGAGGTCAGGCCAAATGAGAAGAAATATGTTTTACAGTAGGAAGCCATAATGTTAATAAGCTTAAACGAAAT
Organism: Poecilia mexicana; assembly: GCF_051168715.1. Taxonomy (NCBI): domain Eukaryota; kingdom Metazoa; phylum Chordata; class Actinopteri; order Cyprinodontiformes; family Poeciliidae; genus Poecilia; species Poecilia mexicana. Next base: position 2,087,004 of record NW_028263374.1, read on the forward strand.
GTCTTAGGGTGTCCTCACACCTGAAGGTACGGTAGATTCAGTTTAGCTGGAGACCAAATTTGTAGCATTTGCTACATTTTCACTTGCTACAGTTCTCATTCACACTGCACTGCGTCAAACCAACCAAAACGACCAACGACGAATCAAAAGACCACAAGCCATTTACCCCACTAGTGCTACCCTTGCATGTTTGTTTTGGTTGTATTTACCCAGAATGCCATATGCTACAGTTCAATTTCTGCTTCTGTAGTGGTCTCCACTCCACTCTGGTCCTGTTCTGGTGCATTTGAACATCTTTTTCTGTTTTTTTCAATGTTATTTTTTATGGCCATGTTAACACCATGACACTTGAAGTAAATAAAAAATAATAGTGGTTTTGAATTTGGTTAGTTTATTTCATTTGGAACTGTGCTTGTTCTGTTTGTTACTTTTAGTTTTTGTACAATAAAGCTACTGATCTATTGCTCGATAGACAGGTCAATATAAAAATATCAATCATTTTTGACATTAAATGGAGTGAAATACTGGAAAAAAATGAATGAAATCATAACCCAAATATTCCACTTATGCCTCCTCACTTCAAGCTCAGAATGTTGAACAATAATTAGTAGAGGTGTGCCGATCGATCGGTCACCGATCATAATCGGGCCGATTTTCGTGAAAAAGTGCATGATCGGTGATCGGCGATCATTGGCTCTTGTTGCCGATACCGATCATCTCATTTCCAGCCTGCCTGTGCAGCTGGTCTCCTCTTTCCTTCACTCTGCGCAAACGCGCAGCAACAAATCCTAAGCGATGTGGAACTATGACGCACTGAGTGAATGAGGAAGTTTGCGTGTTGCGGCGGAAAATTGAAGCAGGTCAAAATGCATCAACACAACGAAGTTAATACGAGTACGACATAAAAACAATGCCATACTTGACGGAGTTTGGCTACATCGAGCCTCACTGCAGTAAAAAGACATACGGAGGATCAGATAGCAGGTAAAGCAGCGCACAGCTACAAACACTCACCCGGATTAGCATGACGGTCAGAAAGCTAAACAAATAACCCGCAAAATTATTTAAGTCTTCGAGCTGCAATGTAAGACGCTGGTTCTGCTCTCGCTGTTGAACCGCTGCTACGCTACAGGTAGTAATATTTGACAGACGGAGCTTCGCTTCTGCTCCACCTGGTGGTGACTCTCACACCGAACCTCTGCTTAAAGCTGCAGCATCTAACCTAAAAAAATACATTTTACATACGTTTTAAAACTTTCGCTGTCCTAACATGAGACAGATAATCTCTAAAAAAAATAATCTATCTCCTCCCTGATCTGCATAATTACACCACTCAGTCAGAAACAGCCACTCAGAGCTAGCAGTAATCAGCTATGCTATCAGGAAGTTTTCATTCAGTAACTCTGGATTGTTTATTGTATGGAACCTGTTTTTGCCTTTGAATATTAAGTTTTATACTTGAATTTTTTTGGCAATGTTGAGTGGTTTTATTTTGGCTCTTTGCATTATTTAGCCTGTTTTGTTTAGTTTTCTTCTTGAAAAAAAGTTATTAAAAACAAGTTTTTGTCTAAATTAAGGTGAATTCATTGTTCCTTTTTCCACATAATGTAACCGGTAGTGTTTATGATAAAAAAAAAATAAAAAAAATAATAATAATTATGTGATCGGTATCAGTGATCGGTATCGGTGTATCGGCCCTCATGGGTGATCGGTATCGGTATCGGCAGGAAAAAACCTGATCGGCACATCCCTAATAATTAGTCAATTCTGTTGAGTGAAAAATTAAATCAGATCAAGACGGTTCCCAAAAAGAACCATTACCTTTAGCCTCTTCTATCCATCCTTTTTTTCTGTACCCACTTCCCAGTCCTGTTTGGGTTAAATTGGGCACTGTCTCCGGATTCCCCATTCCACTGCATGACCAACATAGAGTCAGCTGTGGCTTTCTGGATTGTGGGAGGAATCAGAGAAAACCCACTCACGCTCAGTGAAAACATAAAAACTCCACCCAACAAAAGCCACGGCTGAGATCTGACCATAGAGCCTTCCTGTCAAGTGAAGGCACTTGAAACAGTGGCATGTTGTTGTCTATCCCGCAATACTTCTTGTCTTCCTTTAGAGAGTCCTCACAAAAAAAGAAAGACATATGATTGACTTGGTACTAATTAAGATATCCAGTGGCGTTGCTTTGAATACCATCATTTATTGTTGTGCAATGACACATAAAAAGTTCTTAGCTGTTTCTAGATAAACTACTTTTATGACAACTCCTGCTAATACTTAGCTACATTTGGTAATAATGTTTTTTGTTATTATTGTATAAAGACTCTTTACCAGAACTTCTCTAAAATATGAACTACAACAACTTATAGCTGAATTTAAAACTAGTTAACTTTGCTGTTTATAACCTCTTAATGTAACCAATTCACTAGATCTGAACTGAACAATGTTCAGTGTTGTCCAGAGCAACACCAACAAGGCAAACTGTGGAAGTCAAATATGAGAAATTTGATTCAGTTTTTTAGCTTGATTCCTACTTTTGGTTCAGGTTAAGTCAAAGAATGTTCACAAATGTGAATAACAGTTATTTTGCCCCCCTCCCCAAACCCCATCCCCACCTAAGCTCAGTCTTGCATAGCAAGACGATGCCGCACAACGTCAGAGACCATGAGGTAAAGAATGCAGTTCAGAAATCTACTTTTCAACAAAGAGGCCACTGACCCAGGAACAATTAACTTTAATGGTTCTAAAAATGAGAGAATGGGTAACTTCAGGAGAGAAATGTGTGGCTTCAGGTCAACAAATCCAAATATCTGGAGACCCAAATCATTTGAGCGATGATAGGCAGCAGGTTTTGGTTTTTTGGTTAGTTTTCAGTAACCACCTACCCATCCATTTTCTGTACACCAGTGTCCCTAAATGGGGTCGGGAACTTTCAGTAACATGTAGTGGAATAAAATATGCTGATGTTCTTACCGCTGTTGAAAGCCTGGAGGCCAGCGTCATCTCCAAGTTCCCTTTTAGCCCCAACAATGCAGGAACAAGGATGAAGACTTCCGACACCTTTGTGAACACCGTCCAGTGCTGCAAAGACCACAGATATGTACATTTGTTATGACCATTCTGGTTCAAATGATTCTATTCTTTAAAACAGATTAAATTGATTCAGTTAAAACATCTGATTGAGCATATGCATATAGTGACTTGAAAAACTGACGTGAGACCTTGTTTGCACAAAGGTTTTTGTTGCAATGAGCCTGACAACTTGATTCTAACTTTATCTAACTGTTAAACCATATGTTACATTGTCAGCACCAATCAACATTCACCGACCTCAGCACGAAGAATGCAGGAAGGTGGCCTTTTTTTCTTCATAATATATCCTGTTGCCATGTGTTTCCTAGGGAAGTGAACACACATGAACCCAGCCATACACATCATGTCAAAAAAAATTTTATTCTTCAGATGAGGCCAACCATTTTCAGGGTTTCATAGGCAGATAGGGGTTAGCATAGGAATCCTACTGGTCTGCCAATATGAAGCTCAATATGCAATGAAATGTACAGTCATGTACTCTGTATTCCGACACCTTTTCATCAGAACTATCATTGACTTCTTTGGCAGTTTGAGCTAAAGTCTCTCAGCTAACAATAGCTACTTTACTAAGCCTACTTCTGAATCAGACAGTGCCAGCCAAATCCATTATACAGGTTTAGCAGTATTTTTTCACTGACTGGATGTTGATGCAACAACAGGGTCCTGAGTTTGAATCCCAGCCTTGGTACTTCGGGGGGGCCTCTCCAGTTACTCCAACTTCCTCCCACAGTCCAAAACATGACTGTCAGGTTAACTGGTCTATGTATAGGTATGAGTGTGTGCATGCACACATGTACCGTATTTTCCGCACTATAAGACGCACCTAAAAACCTTCAATTTCCTCAAAAGCCGACAGTGCGCCTTATAATCCGGTGCGCCTTATATATGGACCAATATTGAGCCACAACAGGTCCAGCAACGGACTTTACCACAGGGGCCGCGTTTCATTGGCTAATGCCCATTTTAGGTCACAGTGCAGCTACCACGTGCGTGACCGTCTCACAAACACAAGCTACAGTAGTAAACATATGCTAATGTACATTCAAAACCATGAATGCCGACTTACCCAGCCTTGCAAGAACAACAGGCATCAGTGATCTTGTCCACAGCTATATTTATGCTGAGGGTGTGAGGATCTGCTGTTTTCCTCATCTATCGGTAGCTTTTAGCTGTGACGCGCACAATGTTGGAGGCATCCAGTGGCTCAAACACCTTGATGTCGTCCAAAAAAGATGACATGAACTTGTTGGTTCCCCTGTCCATTGTCGTGGCTGATATGTTGTGAAAATCCGGCAGAAATGCTACGCTAATTAACTCAGATCGAAATGAAAGACGTCATGTTTACACAGACATGCAGTAGGCTGCTTACGTAGTTGGTCCACTACGGTAAGCAGCCGCCTACTTCTTTTTCCCCCGTAGAAGAAGTGGTGCGCGGTGCATGCTGGGATAGTTGTCAGAACACTGGTTTGTTAATAAAGTTTGATAATACATTTAAAGGGGGGGAGGGGCAGGGGAAGAGAGACAGAGACTGCAGCGGCAGCGTGTCGGTTGGTCTGTGTTACCCAGAAAGCAGTTGGGCATAATATCGCAACACCAACACCGTGAGTGAAACAACGGCTGGGCCAGCCTACTATATAAAGTACTCGGGGACCATTTCTTTATTAATGTGGATGTGTAATAATAGAGTATGAAGCGTCTATTCTATGCGCCTTATAATGCGGTGCGCCTAATGTATGAAAAAAGTCCTAAAATAGGCCATTCATTGAAGGTGCGCCTTATAATCTGGTGCGCCTTATAGTGCGGAAAATACGGTATATCCTGTTTGTGTCTGTGTTGCTAGTGACCAGTCCATGGTGGAGGATGTGGAGGTGGTGAACAGACTGTGAAGGTATAGTCAAATCAGGACGTAAAACCTGTGATGTCCTCAGCCTTGGTTTAACTTCTGCATAACTATCATCAATGCGAAGCTCGATTCACAGCAAATATTGCCTTGACATTAACAAAGACACAGCGGGACAGATCATTCAGGAAATGATGGACAGGGTGAGCCTGACTAAAATTACCTGGATGTCAGGCAACATGTGGGGCTTATTATTTGGCTCTTCTTATTTTCAAGCTCAAATGAGCAACTTTACGTTCAAAAACAAGCTCTAACACGTGACGTTTTAAATTTGCAAGCAACTTTCGAAAAAAAAAAAAACAAGCCCAAAGCCACTTATAAAAATCATACATGTCGACGGAAACTTAAAATAGTTCCCGTTTTTCCAGCAACAAAATGTGCATCTCTCCATTGTTTACATTTCTGTCGCTGCTGATGCCATCGCATAGAAACGGCGATCACGCCCCAAGACGCACAGAGGAAATAAAATTAAATTACAAAAGAAAATAGTAACACACAGTAATGCAGTGATTTGGATAAGTAACTTTAATCTGATTACTGGATTTGAAATAGTAATGCGTTAATTACTCATTACTGAAAAAAGTGGTCCGATTAGAATAGATGTCAGCAACGTGTTGCTGACATTACTCCACAAGCATTGTATAAACTTCCTTGCATACTCAAAACCTTAGAAGGAATTCATATTTTTCTGTATACATTACTCCAACCAGATCATATGTATGAGAAAAAAAGCTACAGACTTGGACAGCTAAATATATAAGACAGCTTAGTTGTGTTAGATTGTGAGGATCATAAATTTTGTCAAGCATGTGTCAGGAAACGTGACTCGATCTGCTGGCTGGCCTTTTAATGAAACCTCTAGCTGATGTTACTGGGCCTGACTCTCGATAACCTCCTGCCTGGCTGCAGGCCAGTCCTTCAGAGCTGAGTTGCCTGTAACTCCCTAGGCCTGTCACAGTTGTGCCGTGCCGCTGCCTCTATTAAGGCTTCATGCAGTGATAGCAGGTTTGTGGTCTATTCTGGCCAGAAGGCTGATGCTGATGCCATCGATCTACAGGCAGTAAAAGTGCTTATCTTTGAGGCCAGTCCCATGGGCCTCCTGCACTTACACTCAAGTTTGCTCTGAGCTCAATCAATATTCTGTAAGACTAAAACAGAACAGAAGAAGAAAGGAAAGTCAGACGTCAAGAAGATTTCCTTCTCGGAAAGCTAAACGAAAGCGAAGTAGAGTTGCTCTGCACGTCCTGGGGGTTGCTCCCAGCAGATGCACATGGCTGATACGTGGTGTCGTCAATGTGTCTGCATGTGCGGTAGGTGTGGCACCAGATCCTCGGCGTGGTTCAAACTCTTTCGGAGCTGTCGTCAGGCCAAGCTGAGCTCCTTTCCAACAGCCAGCCCCTGGCTTTGGCTCGCTGCCCCCTGCAGACCCAGCAGCCTAGAAGCACTTCTCTCTTCTTTCACAGCCGCATGCTCTCAAGCGCTCTCTCAATCTACTTCTGTCTACCTCCTCTATCTCCCTCTTTGACTCTCCCGGTGTGATATATGTTGTTGTCTTCCCAGAACATTGGCTCTGAGCCAAACAAGTTCCCCCTCCCTCAGTTCTAGGAACTCCACTGGACAGACCCACTACCTCTGTGAACAGACTTATAGGAGCTCTGGTATGCAACCCCCACGAGGGTCTGGTTACCCAGTTGAGTAACATGGCTCCACTTTATTTGTGATCCCTGCACTTGCTGTACTGAGAGAAGCCAGACCTGCGGGTGTCCAATGTGACGGTGTCACCGCATCTCCATCAGCGTCACAGAAAATAAACCGTATGGCGTCTGTGTCGTTTTCTTGTTCTTTGAATTAATGATGGAGTAAAGTAAACTCTTATGGACAAATATACACGGCCTTGCAAAATTGTGCCAAACACTATACATTCTTCACATTTTGTCATAATACATCTCCTTTAAATGATCTGCATTGATTTTGTATTTTATTTGGATTTGTCTGGAAAAAGTACTGCTCAATTATTAAGTGGAACAAGAATGATTAGCATTTTAGTTTTCAAAAATGTTTCACAATTCAAAGTCAAAAGTAAATGATAATCTTCTTCAGAAGTCTTTTGAGTCCATTAATCAGGGGTGGGCAACATGAACTTAAAGTTTTGTCACAATATTTTGCGATACTATTGTGATAATGATAAAAGTGACAATATTAAATTTTTAATAGGCAACTGTATGATTGTGACTGTGTGTAAACACAAATAACACTCTTGAAATGTTCAAATATTTTTCAAGTATTTTTAAATTTATTGGTGTTTATTGATAATTTCAAAGAACAAACAGTGGAGAAAATATTAATCCTTACATGTTTGACAGGTTTTAAACATCATTAACTGGAAAATACTGTGAAAGAAAAATGTAAATTCTTATGATAAGAAATTTACCACGATAAATTATAAGCATGATAAATGCCTATCCCTATCATATAGGAATCTAAAGACTAATGGAAATTCTGTATTGTCTTTCTGTGCTTAGTTTATTTTGTAAAGAAGATTTTGTGTAAATTTCTTTATAATCTCTAGATGTAGAAAACTGGCACAAACATGGAAAAAATACAAATGCACTTTTGAGGATGGTACTCTCAAAAACCACACTGCTTTTTTCCTTTCATTTTACTTTGGGCTTAGCTCATCAAATTCCAAATAAAATACATTTAAATCTGTAATTGTAACAATGAAATGTGAAAAAAGTGCATAAAGACACTTTTTTCTGAAGGTCAGAGGTATGCAACACTGTGCTCAGGTGCAAAAGAATGGCATCACACATGGACAATTATTTTTGACAAATAACTGCTTTGCTTGTGAGAAAAAGTGAGGTTGGAAAATTTGAAAGCAATTATTGGAGTGGCAACATTTGCAAATTCAGGTACAGCGGATCCCTTGTCTTGTGAAAAACCACCAAAGTGACCTTTAAACTGTTCCACAAGATTAAAGATTCACATTTGAAATGTTTGCATCACAGATGTAGATAAATTTTATGTGATCTGTTCAATCTAACAAATAGAAAATAGGCAGCACATCAGTTTCCAAGGATTCATAGGAACTCTTGACAGAGTGAAGGACTAGTCAGAGTTGGGGACATCAGACTAATCCTTCCAGTCTCAGCAACTCGCATCCTAAACAAGAAGCAGTCATTGATATCAACAGGATTTCATAGCCAAAAGCTCAAGTGATGTTAATGATTGTTGGGCAATAACACCAACTGTCAGGCCAATCTGAACTACGCAGTCAGGATCAAGCACCATTTGAATAACCAGACAGGTTCATCATCATCCTTTCTGTTTCTCTAAACAACCCTGAGGCTAGCTGTCGGTCAGATGCTTTTCTATGGAAGAATTAAACCCACATTCTGGTTTCCTGTTGGCTGCCGAGTGAAAACCAGATAAGTGGATGTGGTTAGACCAAAATAATGGGAAGCAAAGGGCTGGCCAGCATCCTACGCAATGTAGAATTTCATGTTTGCTGGTGCTTTTATTTTTAGAGTTTTGTTTTTGAGGCTTTACTGGTCTTGGGGGTTTTATGGCTACAAAACCAAACTCCACCTTTTGTAGCCAAAGACAGACGACTAGACAGATGACCACGACAACATGTCAGACTTCTTGGTTCAGCATTGTTCTTTTGTTTTTTTCTTTTTTTTTTCTTCATTTTTGCACACCAATAATTGTGACTGAAATTTATTAATTTAACCATGGCACCTAGTATCCACAGGAAAGCTACCGTTAGTTGACTTTTGCCCAACTAAACTGGTCGACTCTGGAGTCAGAAGTTTGTAGCCCAGACACAAAGAAACAGACAGTTTTAGGTCATGTTGCTGCCAGGCCACAAAACAAAACTATGCAGAAGTCTCCTCTTCTATACCAGAGAGGGCTGTTCTTTGGGGGCCAACCTTCAGTGGGAATGAGGCCAGAGGTACTCTGGATGGTCATAGCAACCAAAGTCACATATAAAAGAAGCTTGACACACAAAAAAAACTACATACTCATCTGTGTATCAAAGCTTAAATTTCTATACTCTGTCAATGAAAATGAATGAACTTGACATTTCTGTGGCTCTGGAGTGTTTAAGTTCACTATAATTCCTGAGAAGTACTGTCTGACCAAACCGGTCAGACAGAGACTTAGAGATAGACATTTACCCTCCACCAAGGGCAGGCAGGATTAGCTGAGTTAGCGTTTCATAGCGTCTTGAGGAAGGAATTAGGCAGTGAGGCGATCTGCTGCTAGATGCTCAGAACTCACTGGGATGGTTGCTTTAGTTGTCTTCAGCCTCACTGGAAAACTCAGAACAAACACTAGTTGCAGGACTGCCTGCAGACAAAAGTGTGACAAAGTAGTCAAAAACGACAACATTCTTTGTGAGTTCTTTCTGAAATTCCAACAGCATGGTGCCTATGCTGAAGCAGCATGAAAACTTTTTTTTTTTTTGCACTCGAATCTCCACATTCCTGGTTAAGTGAGTATACCTCACCACACGATAATGGAGGCCCCAACACCCACACTGTACTTTGCTTTCCCTCAGATTCTAGCTTTGTTGCACTGTGCTGCCATTTCAGGTGCTCAAAGAGAGTAAACTTTATTGCCCTGTCCCCCTCCGTCCCCCACCCTCCTCTTTGTGCTAAGTCTCTGAGGGTCCACCATGTTGCCATCAGTATGCGTGTACACAATGTACTGGTTTCCTGGCAGGCTGACACCTCCAGCTTTTCTGCATTACAAGCTAACTTTTAAAAAAAATGACCTGTCAAAATGACTTTGACCTGTGCAGGAAAATTGAAACATATCAAACAGAAAGAGCCCAAGTAATGCTTGACTCACACTTTTTCAAAGACATTTCCGGTTAAGAAAAATATGTTTTTTGAGAGAAACTGATTGGATCTAGCTCCAACTGCCTACCACAATAAAAAGACCTTCCCAGCACATCTAACTGCAAACTAAAGATTGTGTGATGTGTCATTAAGACACTTTGTTTCCCAGCATGATCAAGTCTCGGAGAGAAGGCTACATGGGCATAAAGCAGAAAAAATACCCAAGCATCTCCTAAAGAGGGCCATTAGATAAACCAGCAAGCGCAATGACTGATGCATGCCTCAAGAAGCCAGGTGATTATAATGTTCCACTGACAATCCCTTCTCATTGTGTGTCTAGGTGTGTGTTGTCTACTTTAAAAAGACAATGGTTACAAAAGATGTCCATGCTGTAAGCAAGGGTAGTTGCATCCAGTCTAACTTGATATAGTTAGAATGTAAAAATAGATTTTCTATCATCTACTATAATCCAGTGATCAGATTAAACTCTTTTAATTAATCCTTCCAAGCTTAAACATCCATCCATTTTGTATGCCCTCTTATACTTACTTGGTTACAGTTGCTGTTGCCTATTTCCAATAGTAAGTAGATGAAAGACGCAGTATATCCTGGGCTAGCCACTAGTAAAACACTTGTCAACACAGAGACACACTCTACAGATAACCACACACTCTCACACTTAAGGACCATTCAAGGTGGCAGCTTAGAGTGGCCAATAAACCGAACATACATGATCTGTAGTGGTGGTAAAAAGCTATAGTATCTGGAAAGAGACCGCATGCAGAACACAATCTGGTCTTTTACCTAGTGTAAAAACAAATTCTAATTTATTTTAGGATAACTTTTTTGAATATAGTGTGGCAGTGTAACTTACTTGGACAATGTCTAGCAACATTCCTGCTGCCACCGTTCCGAAGCCAGCCAGCAGAAAGGGAAAAACCACTTGAAGACCGATGGAAATGGAGGTCTCCTTGAGCGGCGCTGGTGGTTCAGGGCTCTGATTGATGCTGTTGTCGTCGCTCTCGTTGCTCTGGCTTGCATTCTCCAGGAGAGCATCCTCCTCTCGTTGACCTTTGGCATTGGCCCGACAGTCTAATGCCACCACAATCTCCGACCTCTCCTCATTTTCCTCGGTCTCACCGATCCTTTCCGTGAAAGACGTAACCTCAGTGAGCTCGAACTCGCCTCCAGTTTGTGGGCTCATCTCTTCTGGGCCTCGGGTGAGGATCAGCGGGTGGACAGAGCAGTTAGAATTGAGGAAGGTTGGGGTCAGGGGACCTCCCTCCTTCTTCATCTCAATGTCCCCCGAGGACATCTCGATGTCAGGGAGTTTATCTTGTTCTTTTGACCAAAGTACCATGCGGAGGCCTTAGACAGACAGTGCACTCAGCAAGAAAAGGTAAGCGTACCTTAGGCTAATATTTGGGGGAAAGTCAGACTGGAACTTATTGCTTGATCTGGTTTTCCACCTGATCTGTCCAGTTGATTTATCCCATTAAATAGGCTAACAGGAAGTATGGGTTGTTACTAAAGATTTTGAGAAAATCGATCTATTGATAAAGACGTCCAGCAAGGCACATGCAGCCGTGCTTCTGCAGAGCCCGTGTTCCTGTCGGTGCTTCGGAAGCAGAACCAGTATGTTCTCCATTCACTGCAAGGTGCTAGGGGTGGACCGGCAAAAGAAAAGGCATCATGGTTCAAAACAAAAGAGAAAAGAAAACAGACTCGGGGATTCACTGCTTAACCCCCCACCAGTCTATGGTAAACAGCCTTTTAAAGTCCAGAACAAGCTGAAGAAACACTGAAGAAGCCTGATTTCTGCAGAGACTGATCAGTGTGGGATCCTGCTTGGAGCAACAGCCTGGAAATGTCTCCTTTTATGCCACGTGATAGCTGGAAGCCTTTCAAAGAGGATATTTTAAGATCTTCTGTACAAGAATCAAATTACCAGCTGCAGAAAAGCTCCTCCCAAACCAGAGTTGCCAGTCACCTGTGAGAAAGAACATATCCATCAATTATTTAGTTTTCAAAGAGACATTATTAGTATTTCAGGTTTCTTTTTCAAAGTCATGAGTCAACCGACCAATCCTAATCCCTTATAATAATTGCGCTGAGTCGCATAATGGAGTCCAATCAAAACTCTAACATAATTATAAGAATAGAAACAAAAGTGACAAGGTCAAGCAACTGTTTTGATGGAAGCATTGTGTCGGACATGGAATTTCTGGTAGTTCAAGTTTTGATCTCTGGTATTCTGGGATTGTTGTGTTGAGACTAAACCAGTTTCATCCAGAACCAGACATGGCATTTGAAGACCATACCTCTTATTGAAATATGGTTATTTGAAACCTCTCCTTTGAAGATTGACAACAGCCAAGTATGTGTAAAGGGTTTAAACCTCCAAGAATATTCATGCTGGGTTAGAAATTTTAACCTGTTGGGGCAGAGGTTGGTCACATTAAACCAAATGCTGAGTCAAAACTTTTGGCCACGTATGTTGAGGCCGCTATTTTCAATTTTCAAACTTCCTTGAGCCTTTTCCTAGATGAAACAGTAAGTGAAATGATCAAGTAATGCTGTACAGTAATACTAATGCCAGGAGGTGGTGCTAGTGACTTTGATTCACTGGTTATATTCATGTTAGCCTTTTAAGTAGTTAGTAGAAGCTACAGTAGCTATATCCAGCTAAGAGAAGCTACAGCAAGAAGCTAACAGCTTTTCAGTTTAACCCTTGTGTTTACAAATGGGGTCCAACCGACCCCACACCCGTATCACTTGTATCATTTGCTTCAGTCCTCGTATGTTTGCCTCAGTCCTCGCACGCACAAGGGTTAAACTGAAAAACACCACCAACTATCAGCCCATCCCAAATTTCAAACCCTAAATGTTTGGATCATAATGCTGATTCTAATCCTGATCAAATATTTAGTGGATTTTATGCTGTTTTGAGCTTAGTCTTATTGGAGCATCCTGTTTTTCTTTGTATTTTATTGACACTCATTCTTAATAGGTGGGTTTTTCTGCTCTATTCTATTTTACTTTCGTTTTATATTTCTGAACGCATAAGCAGCTCTAACAACATAATTTTTTTGAGGATAAAAAAGGAGTAAATTTTTTTTCAGATGATTAAGATCAATGCAAACTAAAAACAAAAGCTTGTTAAACCAAATTAGAGTTTAGTTCAGTAATCCAGGTTATGTGTTATTCTTTTCAATCTTTGTCAACTAGACATGTCACTTTAACAATCTCTTAAAAATAAACTTTTAAAAGAGTGGAATTGTTTTAACCCAGCAGGTTTTAGACTGTAGAGCATGGTTTTTCAAACTGTGGGGCGTGTCCCTCCCGGGAGGCACCACAGTTGTTTAGCAAGAAGTGCAATTAGCAATCAGCAGATAAATCAAATACAGGTACCAGTAATGTTTCAAATTGCCATCTACATCCTGATCAAATTTCTAATTATGCTTTACATTAATTACAAATTAGTTTGTTTAGTCATTTATTAATCATATTGTGCAACAAACATGAAGTAATTTATTTAAAATACATTCAATGCTATTAGCATAGACCAGAAATAAGCCCAGGCGTCATAGGCACTTCACTAACTATGCTACAAATGAAAATAATAAATAAAAAGAATTGGTCATTGGTAGTTCAGCCGAATTGTTATGGACCCTTAAAACATTAGCCAAAAATAATTAGTAGTCCAATTTCAGGATCACAATTAGTTTTAAACACAAATTTCTGCAAAAATAACTAAACTCCACAATGGAATTCTCTTCAGTTAACATGGAAGTGAAATAATTGACAAAACAAGGTCTAAAAACAAATCCTGGTATTAAAATTAACAACTTTAAACAAAAATCATCCAAACAACCTGAATGTTGGTAACTATATATCATGTTTTACATACCAGTTTTGGGACAGACTTCTAACAATGCCTTTGGTGTCTGGATGAATGGATAGATTACATATACCGTATTTTCCGCACTATAAGACGCACCTAAAAACCTTCAATTTCCTCAAAAGCCGACAGTGCGCCTTATAATCCGGTGCGCCTTATATATGGACCAATATTGAGCCACAACAGGTCCAGCAACGGACTTTACCACAGGGGCCGCGTTTCATTGGCTAATGCCCATTTTAGGTCACAGTGCAGCTACCACGTGCGTGACCGTCTCACAAACACAAGCTACAGTAGTAAACATATGCTAATGTACATTCAAAACCATGAATGCCGACTTACCCAGCCTTGCAAGAACAACAGGCATCAGTGATCTTGTCCACAGCTATATTTATGCTGAGGGTGTGAGGATCTGCTGTTTTCCTCATCTATCGGTAGCTTTTAGCTGTGACGCGCACAATGTTGGAGGCATCCAGTGGCTCAAACACCTTGATGTCGTCCAAAAAAGATGACATGAACTTGTTGGTTCCCCTGTCCATTGTCGTGGCTGATATGTTGTGAAAATCCGGCAGAAATGCTACGCTAATTAACTCAGATCGAAATGAAAGACGTCATGTTTACACAGACATGCAGTAGGCTGCTTACGTAGTTGGTCCACTACGGTAAGCAGCCGCCTACTTCTTTTTCCCCCGTAGAAGAAGTGGTGCGCGGTGCATGCTGGGATAGTTGTCAGAACACTGGTTTGTTAATAAAGTTTGATAATACATTTAAAGGGGGGGAGGGGCAGGGGAAGAGAGACAGAGACTGCAGCGGCAGCGTGTCGGTTGGTCTGTGTTACCCAGAAAGCAGTTGGGCATAATATCGCAACACCAACACCGTGAGTGAAACAACGGCTGGGCCAGCCTACTATATAAAGTACTCGGGGACCATTTCTTTATTAATGTGGATGTGTAATAATAGAGTATGAAGCGTCTATTCTATGCGCCTTATAATGCGGTGCGCCTAATGTATGAAAAAAGTCCTAAAATAGGCCATTCATTGAAGGTGCGCCTTATAATCTGGTGCGCCTTATAGTGCGGAAAATACGGTAATTGGCTTGGTGAAGTTGACTAAATGTTCGCAGTTACTTTTTTGGGTTTATGTTTTTGTTCTCATGTGCCGCCCCCTCTACCCTAAACTTATTTAGAGGTAAATGTTTGGGGTTTTATTTTGCGTTAGCCGATTTGCTCCCTTGGGGGCTGTCTAGCTCTCCCACACTTTGAAAACCCCTGGAGTAGAGGGAACTTCAAGGAGGACCATTTTGTAATCTTGTTTTGTAAACTTTTTACTGTGAATTTATCCAGGAGAAATTGCTTTAAAACTGTCCAGAATTTGAAAATAATATAACAATCTTGTCATCCTTATTGTTTGTAGGGCATTTTAGTGTCCTTTAAAAAACAAAACAAAAAATCAGAATGCAAAATATATTGACTTATACAACTCTTTTCTAATACCAACACAGTTTGATATTGAAGATATCAATGAATTTAAGGCATAAGGTATGAGAAGTTTCCTTGGATCTGTCCTGTTCAGAGCTAAACCGAACATTCACCTAGACCGCTTTTGCGTCAATCAATCCACAAATGACAACGTATATCAGAAATGTCTGTCTGCGGACTGCTCTCTGACTTTGAACAGCCTTTCTCCGGCTGCATGTTACGACATTCGCGCAGAGCCTGTTGGCTTTCCGCGCTGAAGCAATCCTCTGCTTAGTAGTCAGGACCAACGCTGCCCGAACCCAACATGGCAAAGGCGTAAATTAGTGCTCTCCTGGTCAAGGGCTGAATAGCCGAGCCCTCCTGTTCTGTTCAAACTGCTCGTTTTTACCGGGGCAGAGGGGCTTTCTGTTGTGATGCCCGGCTACAGTGTCACCGCCGCTATCACCGGCAGGGTCCAAAACTCATAACATTATCTTCACAAAACACTCAATAATTTGTCTTCATAATTAAGGTACATGCCGATTTTATTTGTATTTGCAAAACGGCACACAATATTCACTAAATGAAACTTTCTGTGCTCAACAGACCGTTGAATGAAATGTGATCTCAAGAAAGAAATTTACCTTAAAACTATCAGCGATCCGGAGAGGAAGAAGCGGGGAAGCGAAGATCAGAGTGCGCACAAAGCCTCCGGGCGGCCGCCTGAATGCTGTCCTCCGCTTTGCGCACGCCTTATGTACGGCACCGGCTCCGCACAGCTGTCTTAATTCTTGGTGGTGGCTAATAGTTAAACCATCCCTCCCTCCCTCCCTTCCTTCCTCCCTCGTGGCTGAGGTTGCGCCCCCGTCCCATTGCGCCCGTCCAGTCAGTGCACTCCCCCCCTCTAACCTCCCAACCTTCCAAGCGCCGCTCGCCCGCGGAAGCATGGATGCGCCTCCGTAATACTTCAGGAAGGGGGTGCCAAGAGGCCACAGCACGGGTCTCTGCAGTGTGGGACATGCCGGGGCTCCTCTGGTCTGGTCTCGGCTGCGCACATCAGACTGCGCAGTCCCAACGCCAGTGGAAACTCCGCGATGGCAGCCGACTAATTTACAACCAGACGGTCAAATCCAAGTTTTATTTTAACAATAGACCCACATTCACTAAATGAATGGGCACTCACGCAGATTCGGAACATTCTAACCGAGAGCGGGCGGCCTTTAGTCACTAATCCACAAACATGGGACATAAATTAGACTCAAGAGGCTTTGACCTGCCTGACACCGGCCTAAAAATAGATTTTTTTTTGTAAAATTCATTTAGCTACTTCGTGGTTTTGAGAATAGTTTGAATAGATCAAATTAGAACGTCAAATGGTTAAATAAACAAATAAACAAGTCCTATTACAACATTAGTCCATTTCCAACAAAAAAAGCCAAACAAGAAGTCATAATTTTGATATACAAAATCATAATGATAAAATACAAAGTCATAATTTCGACATTCACGATAATAATATCGACTTTATAAGTGACAATTATGAGACTGAGTCATAATTATGAGATTCAATATAATTTCGACTCATAATTAAGGATTCAGGACAATTTTGACTCTCAGACATAATTTTGAGATTGTCATTTTTTTTAAATAGTCATAATTATGAGACAGAGTCATAATTTCGACTTTCTAAGTGATAATTCCGAGAAACAAAGTTGGTTTTCTGACTAAAAATCAATTTTTCTAAATAATTATGAAATAGAAAGTCATAATTATGAGAGTCAAAATCTTAACAATGAGATTCAAAGTCATAATTATGAAATACAAAGTTATATGAGATTTAGTCACATTTAATTATAATTTTGATTTTCTGCATGATAATTATGATACAAAGTCAATTATAAGAGTCAAAGTCATAATTATGAAATAGAAAGGAATACTTGTGAGATTTAAAGTCCTATTTCAGTGATTCTTGAGGTCCTATGGATAAAGCACAAAATCTGAATAAAATATACACTAAATAAAATTGTTTCAAATATCTGACTAAACTAACCTGGGTTATGTGAGCACAACAATGTATATTTTTATTGTGTTTGCTGAATATTTTTTTATTTTAAACATAGCAGGTGGATGGTGCCTGTAAAATCCCTTGTCCTGGAGCAGAACTCAATACATTATAATAGTTTAAAACAATTAAAGGAATACTAAGATAATATATTATGACAATTAAGTATAAGTATTCATATAAATAATTATAAAAGTATCAATAAATTGAATTAAAATCATTTTTATATATTTTCCAACTCCATTGAAATGTGTCGCTAGTTTTTGTCAACACCGTCAGACATAAAAAGAATGTAAAAAAATCAGGTATTATTGGGGAGCAACAGAACTTCTGAGGACCCCGTGACCACTTCCTTTCTCTTCCTTTGCTAAGAGAGCTAGTTAGCTCTGGTTAGCTTATGTTATTCTTTAGTTTTTTTCTTCTGTTTTATTCCTAAGTTGCTCGTCACAACCATGATGTGTCAACACCATAACTGACAATTTACATAACTTTAATGAAAGTTTGTGAAATAAAAGCTTAATTTTAGTATACTGTAAAGATTTCATGGACCTGATGAGTTACAATATGACCTTTTTCAGAATAACATCATATAAATTGAGGTAGTTTGGCATTTTGTCAACTCCGTCAGAGTTTTTGTGACTCTTTCAGTGAAATTGTTGACAAATCTCACTTAAATGTGCAATTAATTCATTTTAATGTATTTTACATAAATTGCATTACTTCACATGTATCAAGTATTTTTACTCACTAGTTTGTCACCACCTTCAGTTCTGTGTCAACTCCATCAGATGGACTTTTTGTTGTTTTTTGTTTTAAATAATATTTCTTTTGTTTCTTGAGAAGCATTTGTCTGTAAAACTGAGTAAAATATCACTAATAGGGTCATTAAAAAATTATTTAATATTTATTTTTATCAGATAGAGATGACAAAGTTCTGGGTCAAGTCGATTAAAAATGTAATTAAAAAAAAAATGTTGCAACTGGGAGCCTGCACCTTAGCATCTTTACATTTCCAAAACATTATTTGTCATATTTGCATACATAAGGTTGAGAAATATTTTTTTTAAAAATTGGGTAAAATTTAAACCCATTTTGTCCCTATTCTCAAGAATCACTGATTTATGAGACATAGTCATAATTTAAATTTTCTAAGTGATAATTATGAGATTCAAAGTCAAATGAGATAGAAAGTCATGAAATGAGAAGTGGGGGACAGAGAAACAGCGGGCATGGTCGGTGGTTTACAACTATATTCTCCTATCCTGGGTGAGCATAATATTTCATGTCATGTCTTTATGGGTCATACCTGACAATACAGCGCCATCGCCTGAGTTCGCCTTCTTTGATCGCTCAGGTTAGTTTTGTGTCGTCACGGAAACGCCTGCAGGCTGGCAATAGCGATGTAAAATATTTTCTTTACATCGTGATTTGAAGAAAGTTTCGTTGTAAAGCTCCTTTAAAACGAAATTTTAGCTCGTTTTAAAGCTTCTTTAAAGCGAAACTTTCTTTCGTTTCGAAGTGGTTGGAATGTTTGTCGTGCGCGTGATGGTGCGTCGAGTGGCCGTTGGTATCATAGCAACGCTGGCTAGCTAATCCGTGAACTGCTTAGATAACCTCAGAGTTTCAATACAGCTGATTGCTAGACTTGTCGTCTCCTCATTCCAATCTGAATCGAACGTCGTATAACCAACAGCAGGTCACACAACCTTTATCAGAAAATGTAACCTCACATTTTCCCTAGTTTGCCATGTTATTTTCCAATCATGCAAAGAATTGCATGGTGGCTACAAATATGCTATACAAATAAAATGGACTTGCCGTCACCTTGCCTGTATAATGTCAGAGTTCAATGCAATTGTTACCGTCTCTTAATGTAGTTTCCTCCAGAAAACCTGTTAAGCCCATCGGTAGGGATAATATGGCAGTCCAGCAAAGGCACTCTGTGTTTTTTATGTTAAAAAATTAATAAAGTTACAAAAATTCAAAGATGCATGAGCAGGCATCATAAATGGAAAAAATTGTGTGCGAGGCCAACGGGCAGCTCTACAGTTGGTACGCATGCCCTTGTACCTAGTTCAATGCGTCAGCTATATCTGTCTTTACTATTATTGGTGTATACAAACAACAATTAGTGTTGGGGGAGCAAGTGAAGCCTGGTGGCCCCTCAGGTTTAAAATACACTGGAGGAAGCCCTGTAACACTTTTATGCTGTTGTAAAATGTGAAGCAGTTTGTAATTTTCTAAGTTTCCACATTCCAAAACCTTTGTTTATGCTGTCAAAGGAGAACAAGCAGGTTACATGGCAGATTGGATGCCAGTCTTGTGACGAACAGAACAAAAACATTCAGAGAAGGAAATACAATAAATAAGTTCAGAGCTAAATATTTATTTAAACAATGAATGCAAAACAACAATATGAAGCTCCTTCAGCTGTTTAATTAGAAAACAGCTTTTTTTTGGGTTACTCTTTATTTTGAAGCTAATTTGTCATTATTTTAAACTGTTTCAAAAACAACTCAAAGCTGTGTTGCTTCTTTAACTGCTATGTGGAGAAGTTTTTTTTATTCAGTTTGTAAGAATGATTAAAACCCCTTAACCCTCACCCCCAGAAAATACAATGGAAAAATTGCACGTCGGCGTTCTGCCTCATGTTAAGGGGTTAATTTGAGGTGTGGAGAGTGAGAAAAGAAAAATCAGCGTTGGAATGCACACATAAAAACTAATAACATTTCAACAAGATTTTTTAATTCCTTTTCTGTTTTCCATTTAACCATCACTGGTTTTAATATTCTTGCATTTGGTCTTGTAGTTACAGCTTGTGAATGGCTTTGCTCAACCTTCGTACTGGTGCTATGTGTGAAGCAAATGCAGGGACTCCAGGAAATGTATACTGAAAACCATATGTAGCAATGTAGCAAAAATGTCCAAATGTTTTTCCATCTACCAATACAGATTCAAATCACACTCCTGATCACATTTTTAAGACCAGTTGAAAGGTGGAAAGAACTCATGCTTTCAACACCCATTTAACTGAAATAGGCCACATGAAGTTTGAATTAGATTTCTTATGAATTGATGCAGTCTAAATAAACCAAGATTACCTTATTACTTGTGGAAAAAGTGTGTACATGTAGTTCCAGACTATCCATCCATCATGTCCAAGAAGAAAACCTGGACATCGATCTTCCCTCTAACAACCTTCAGCTCATTCTTCGGCTCTCACTCAGGAGGTGTCCTGATCAGATGCCTGAACCACCTTTACTGTGGAGGAGCAATGGCTTTGAGCTCCCCAGATGCTCCTCACACTGTCTAACCACTCCATTCTGAAGAAGTTCATTTCATCAGCTTGTATTCCTTTCAGTCATGACCACAAATCAAGAGCTTTTCTGTTTGACTCAGCTTAGATGTGGCACTAATCCATCAATAGGTCATCAAAATACGTAAACTTCAAGAGCTTGAGGAAAAGATTGCTCCTCAATCTAGAGAGAGCAAACTCATCCTCCTTCTCATAGAGAAGTATGGCCTCAGACTCTCATTTCGACTCCTTCAGATATGACTACAAACTGTCCAATAGCACATTAAAGTTTGTGGCTTCTAGACAGCAGCAACAGAACCACATTAACCTAAAAGAGCAAACATGAGACCCTAATATTTCCAGACCAGACACCCTCCCCTTCTGTACTCAACTTGAGATCCAGTCCAAGAACACCACCAACAAGATCAGGGTCAGGGTGACGCCCTGGTCAAGTTCAACCTGCACTGAAACCAAGCTCAATTTAGACTGAACCTGGCTCTGGTTTTAAGGACTGTCCTCAGAAGTATCTCTGGCACCTCATACTTACATAGGACTTCCTAAAAAAAATGTTAGAGGACATGTTTGGAAGCCTACTGGTCCATGAAACGGATGGGGACAGGGCAACCAATTATCCATCCATCCATCCATCCATCCATCCATCCATCCATCCATCCATCCATCCATCCATCCATCCATCCATCCATCCATCCATCCATCCATCCATCCATCCATCCATCCATCCATCCATCCATCCATTTTCTGTACACCCTTGTCCCTAGTGGGGTCAGGAGGGGTGCTGGTGCCTATCTCCAGCGAACGTTTCGGGCGAGAGGCAGGGTACACCCTGGACAGGTCACCAGTCTGTCACAGAGCACCAATTATCCACTAAGAAATTATTATTGGATCACTGGGCCAAAATTCCAAATCATTGTGGACAGAGAGTGATATACTGCATGGCTATCAGTCCTGTCGTAATCTTTGATGGTAAGGTGTGAAGTTATTGCCACAGAAGGTTGTTCTTCAAGCCAGTAAATGAGACTTTTCAGTTATTAGTTAATGTGATGTTTTAAAACCATCAAGAGATTTCCCCTGTAAGACCTCCCTCTCGTCCTGATTTACATGACACTGATTCAATTAGGGATCTTAATCAATAGCGATGTACATACAGTTGCACAAGAAAACCACAACCTTTGTGGTCTACAGTTTACAGTCTAGGTGTGACATGTGAGTCTTGTTCTGTTTGTCCAGTAAGCGTCTAACGTACCACAACTTGACAGACCTGAACATCCAAGAACTGACAGAATGTGGAACACATGATTTGGATGAAAGGCTGACATGTGATTTCAAGGTCTGACACATATTCTCTTCACATATTTTTTTAAAAACAACATTCCACATGAAAGACGTAGTTTGGAATGTGCTCACACCAAACCAGATTTAAATTAACACAGGTTGTGTTTAGGACCAGCCTTTTTTACGTCAAGGCTGCAAGACATCTGGCTTAAAATTCTTGTTACAATATACTGACACAAATCTCTTGCCAATCCAGTTCATCTTTTTCAACAAGAAACTAGGTAACCTTTCCCTTCGGGCAGTACATTTTAGATTGAAACATATTGTTTGACCCACTCTTGATAGACTGGCGACCTGTCCAAGGGGTACACCGCCTCTTGCCCATTGACCGTAGGAGATAGACACCAGCACCCCTTCTGACCCCACTAGGGATAAGGGTGTAAGATAGAGAATGGATGGATGTTTCACCCACTGCAAGAGATGAGGCAGGGAAAACTAAAAACAGGACATAATTTTGAAAGCACAATTTCTTCAAAAGAAATCAAATGTCTTTATTGACTTTTGAACATTTTGTCATGTCACAACCACCCCAAGCTTTGGATATCTCAGAAAGCTATCTGTTAGCTCCTCCCTTGACTTGTCAGCTGGGAAATGAAAGGCGTGGAGGTGCATTCATTTATATAACTAATGTCAGGGTGCGTCGGACATGGACGCCCCCTCGTCTCCGTGCGCCTCATCAGCCTCTCTGATCAGATGGGGATGCATAATACATCAGACTCTAACATAACATGCATCCCAAGCATGCATAACACTGGCAAGTATTGAGTGTGGCAAATATTGACTGAAAACCGTGTGTCCTTGTTCCTCCACTTCACAGTTTGGCATTATTTTGTGTTGGTGTGTTACATAGAGTCTTAAGAATAGACAAGACAAGAAAAGGTGCCTCATCAGCTTGTTGCACTACTGTTGCTGGATTTCATTGCGTGCTGTTGTGTGTCTTATGTCGTTCCTTGGAGATCATCTGTAATTGCTTCATTCTCAGGGGCCCGGTGGCTTTGTGTTTGCCTGTTGCGACACAGAAGTCTTCTTACTCAGCTTCAGTAGTGTGCAAATACATCCATCTCAGCTGAATGTTGGAACTCACAGCAGTGACATCAAGTAGCTTCCTGTGGTTTAAGTGTTAAGAAATCTTTTACTCAAATTCTGATTATAACCTGATTAAAAAAATGTTTTGTATGATTTGAGAGGAGTAGACTGGAGGGTGTGTGTGTGTGCGCATGTAGATGAACTCTACCTCCTTATCAGATTTTCTGGTGTTAGTCAGGAAGTCTGACAGTAAACATGCTTCAATCAGATAACTGCAAACTGAGACTGAATGAAATAACAAGTGTAACACCAAGTTCTAGATTTGAGAGAATATCTTAATCATCAGGACCAAAGTGTCATATTCATAGCATTTATTATATGCAAATTGAAATAAAGTATCTTTGATCCTTCAATAGTCAGGAGTCCTATTTTGATTACTAATGCATCAACATTCATTTCATCCCCTACTTGTTTCTTGTCCATATGTACTTAAAGCTGCATGTATGTAACTTTTGTAAAAATATATGTGTTTTACATATTTGGAAGTTTATTTGCCAACTGTCATTAGACAGATGTAGGAGACAAGGAACCAGTCACGTCCCCTAGAAGACAGTGTGACACCTGGCAATGGGGTCAACCACACCCAGCAACGGGGTCAACCACACCCAGCAACGGGGTCAACCACACCTTCTCACTAAGATGGGAATTTCTCAGCAGCTAAGTGAATCACTCTAAAGCTAGGACTCCTTGGCAGGAATCCTTAGGCTAACATGGGAGCGCTCTGAGATGAGTCTGGGAATCCATGTGAATATGAGCCCAGCTTCATAATGCATTCTGATTTACACTCAGCGTATGGAAAGGGAGTATGCTAAATATCAACACTGATGTCTGTTGCAGATTATAATCGAAGTTCAGGCTTTTGGTGAATCACTTTTAGAAATGATAATAAAGTCTTGTCCTGAATACCTGAGGAGTCCCCCCCCGTTCTGGCTCATAAAGTATTAATGTCATACAGTAATAAATGCTGCAGTCCAGATGCAGACTTAGTAAGGACTAATAATGCACTTGCAGTGATTTCCTCTGTGAAGCTTTTATTATTATTATTATTATTTTTTTGCTGCTATTTTGCAGTTAATTTTTTGGACTATAAATCTCACATACAGCTATTTTAGATATGGAGTCTTAAAATGGCTGGCTGCATCCAGGAAGTGTTTCAGACCTTTATATCTCACTGTGCTTTTTCCACATTAACATATTAAAGTACTTTACCCTGGCACAGCAGCAGAGGAACAAAGTGGGGTCTGGGTCGGGGGCGCTCAGCCACCTGAAGTAGTTAAACCCATTTAGCCATTCAGATAAGATGAACATTTTGAATGTACCTGAAGAACATAAGGTGGATTTTTTTATTTCAAGCATCTGACAGCCATGCATGCCAGTTTTGATTGATTCGTTACCCTGACATGTCTAATCACTGACTGACAGGAAACTAGAACACATAGGAACACATTCTCAGGTTTTTCTCCCTAAAGAACTTCTGAGTTCAGGTTCTTGCTGTTGCACTATGACACAGATACATCTGGTTTAGTAAAAAAAAAAATAAAATACTGACTGCTAATCATTTTTAAATAATTATTATTCAACGTACTTACATCACCATGTAGTGGTGTAACAATAAATACTTTTTTGTCTGCCAGCGGTCATGTTGGATCTGAACTCTGAACTCAAGGTTGTTCAACTTGTTGCATAGTTTGCAGAGACATGTTTGTTTTGCTAATCAATTTAGAATCACCATTATGTCAGCCTGTTGTAGTCTGCGAGTCACAACTAGATGCTGTCACAAGGTCTTGAACTGCTTTTGTCCAAAGACAGAATTGGCATGCGGGTGTTGTCCCTTTGTTTTCTCATGCACCTTCAGTTTTGAGGTGGCTTCTTATTTGCATATTTACAGCGGTTTAAATGCTGAATGCAGAAATTCTCTCATCATTTCACACATTAAGAGAAGTGACACTCCTGTGGGACCAGCTGCCAGTTTTAGTTTGTTAGGCAGAAACCTTAAGATTAGGTTTAAAACTTTCCTTTTTGATCCGACATTATAACTATTCAGCTGGAGGAAACAATGACCACTTTTCTTAACTCTGCTACATTCTCCTACTACTCTCCAATTTTGCATCATCTGCTGTTATTTCAGCTCTTACCTTCATGTTTTCTCTTAGTTTCTTCCTCTTCATTGAAGCTACATTTGCTCCGGCATTCTGTTTAGCTGTCATGCCTTCCTGAACGGGGAATCAGCTGATTTTATGGCCTCATTCTAAACTGTCTTAAATTAATCTCTTTCAGCACCAACTACAGCTAAAAATGCAATTTTCTAATTTTTGATTACTTCGATCAGAACATGTTTGCCTCTAAAAGTTTATGTGGAGTAAATGATTCACATGTGGTTAGAATGGAAGTCATATACAAACTGTCATTCATTTAGCTTAGACACTGAAGAAAATATGACTTGCTCCTGCTGCTAATTCATGTTGATAACATGAAGGTGGAACAATTATCACAACATTTTCCTGTCTCTTTAAAAATCCCCCACAAAAAATTACACTTTAACTGTCCCAGGACATATATAACCCCTATATAAATACAGGTTTAAAAATATTGCAATTATGTTTTAATAGTGCATAATAATAATAATAATAATAATAATAATAATAATAATAATAATAATAATAATAATAATAATAATAATAATAATAATAATAATAATAATAACAATAATAATAATAATAGAAACATGCTTAAATTTAATAAGGTGCAGCAAACCAAGAGTTGAAATATTTCTAGTTCATGTTCCAGCTACTTATTAATAATCTGACCTGGAAACAGAGCATGAATGGAAAATGTCTGCCTTGACCTGTGAACACTAACTGTTGTAATGAATGAGCTCAACCTACAACAGTGAAGTAAAACACAGAGTCAAAATTAAGGGTTGGGAAACATCAACATTGAACACAGGAGGAGCTGTCTGAATATTATCGACGTTCTCTCAGTCAGAAGCCTCTTGCTAGCCTGTTGCAGATAGAAGAATAAGCTAACAGCTGTATCCATTAACTGCTTTGTACTTCCATGTGTACTGATGTGAGCGGGCCAGTGGATGTGTATAATATAGGTAGATAAAGGATAAGCTACACGGCTCACCCATTAAACTGAAACAGACATCATGAAGAGAAACAGAAGGAAATATGTTCTTCTTCTTCTGCACCTTCTACTGCTGTCACTAATAGAACTAGTTATTTTACATTTACTATTTTTTCAAAATCAGCTCAGAAGCTTTAGCTGAGGCAGAAGTTGAATTTGAATCATGCAAACAATTGTCTGATAAACTTACACAGCTTAGCTCAAGTGTTATTAAAGTCACATTAAATCTAGCACTTGCAATGTTTTTTTCTCTCACTGTAAAACCCAATGGTGCTTCTTACTCAAAAGAAGTTAGTTAATGGTACTCACTTCAGCTAAATAGCAAGAGCAACATTTATAAATTGAGCTGAATAGATCCAAAATGGACAGCTTGAGGTATCAAGCTGTCCATTTACTCATTTACTATAAGAACACATATGCTTGTCATTTATGTTGAGTATTGTTGCTTTGAACTGTTTATGTTGTGATCACTGATTCAGACCAAAGAAATAAAACCCCTCCTCTTTGTTTGTACAGAACTTGCAGGTCAATTTATTAAACTAATTTTCTGATATGCATAAAAATGGACTGTGCTCATGGAGCTTCCTAGCACAGCTCCTGCCTGGCATGTTTTTAAAATAGCTAAATATAGCGGTTGGTGGTGAAATAGTTAAGTGACTTATTATTTCAAATCTACGTAGCACACAACTGTACAGTAAAATAAAGTTAATAATTTGAATTACAGTTTCTCTAGTCCAAATGTATAAACTGCATGTGTGAAAGTAATAGTTGTTTTTATGAGGAAAATTAAATTTACACTGCTTGCATCTCAGCTCCTCCATGGCACCGACCATGGTCTTAGTGCTGGCAATCAACTCATGAGCTCACTGCTAAATGTGCTAATGGCTGAGAAACAACTCACCGTTTCTGGAAAACCATTTATCCGTCGTCATGCTAAGTGGCCTAGCATTCATGACAGGTAAGTTTATAGACTATATTTAACAGGGAAAATGAAATACTTTAGCAAGAACTAGATTTAATGTGAATTCAATTACAGTTAGATCAAGTTGTGTATGATTTAAATTGAACTTCTGTCACGGCTAAAGTTTCTGAGCTTAGTTGATTTGGAAAATATAGTGGCAGACATCAATGAGGGAGCTGAGTGGTTGCCAGGGGATGAGCAGCGCCACTCGGAAGGAGTGATTGACAATGCTAAGACCCTCCTCCTGGGTCTGATTGGTTGTTTCTAGTTAGCACTGGGAAGACTGGGAGCAGTCATAGGAGTTCAATGTTTTTCACGGATTATCTGTCTCATACTTCATAATGGCATCATACTGACAGCTTTAACAAATGTGTAAAATAAAATGTCATAAAAGTCGCATACTGCAGCTTTAAATATGTAGGTGGGGTGCTGGTCTGATAGGTTTCCCAGCTGCTGCTCTCAGACAACATTTTTCCTGACTTCTTCCTCCTCAGACAAGTTGTGAAATGTCAAACATTGCCTTATAAAATCAAAACTGGAACTGGAGAATTTTTTTTAGAAACATCTGTAATATATAACATCCATCCATTTTATTTACACCCTTGTCCCTTGGTGGGGTCGGGAGGGTTGCTGGTGCCTATCTCCAGCTAATGTTCCGGGCGAGAGGCGGGGTACACCCTGGACTTTTTTGCCAATCTGTTGCAGGGCAACATAGAGACACACAACCATGCACACACACACACTCACACCTAGGGGCAATTTGGAGAGGCCAATTAACCTGACATGTTTTTGGACTGTGGGAGGAAACTGGAGTACCTGGAGAGAATCCACACATGAACAGGGAGAACATGCAAACTCCATGAAGAGGGACTGGGGCTGGGAATTGAACCCAGAGCCTTCTTGATGCAAGGCAACAGCTCTACCAACTGCGCCACTGTGCAGCCCCAGTAATATATAATAATAATACAATAAAAAATGTTCTTGATTTATTATAAATCCTCAAGTAATGAAATTCTGAAGATGGTTTTGAAGCTTGAATATCGTTTACTCCTGTCAGTCAGATAGGAAGGGGATTGGATGACGCCTACTGCGCTCTGACTTGTCAGACATGTCGGGGTGAAATCTCCAAACAACCACTGGTACCAGCTGCTTTGCTCTGAGTGCAGAGGAGGAAACTTGGAGAGCTCAGGAGAAATTGCTGGGGACAGCCATTCATCCTGAGCTCAGGGAAGGTTTCCAAATCTGCCCCCCTGACATTCTTCTGGGCTCAAAAGAGCCCGAGGACATAAGTGGCCCAAAACTGGCACAGACCGCCTTGGTGTTGCCAAGGGCAGCTACTCTGTTGAGGCGTTCACGGGGCCTTTTTTTTTTTCCCTTACCTCACTTCCTGGTTTGGATCATTAACCTCCAGAGCTCCACATGTCCACATCCATGCTCTGTTTAGTATTTCTGTTTCTGTGGAACAAATGTTCCTTATTGACATTGGCAGGTTCTTCAACAAATCTTATGTGTATTTCTTATATAGTCTTAGAAAGGAAGCAGAAAGTAACTATATATATATATATATACTCACAAGAATAACTTAAATACCTTAAAGAAGAAAGGACTTTTTCCTTCGTCTTTAACAGAAGTTGCTTTTTGACTATATCAGTATCAAACACTGTTCTAAAAAATGTTCGTGTTTTTGTTGTCAACAACATTGGTTGCACCGTCAGCACCGTCCCTTGGCCTCAAATCCTGAGGCTTAATTTAACCGAAGGGCTTTAAACATAAGGGTAATGGAGAAACTCCTGCTGCATGGGACAGTATCAATTCATTTTGTTGTGTGAATTGGACTGACTGTTGTCAGTTTCAACAACATATCTGGTTAAAACTGGTCCCTCTTGAAAATGACACTTAGTGTGTAAATGGGATTTACATATATATATATATATATATATATATATATATATATATATATATATATATATATATATATATATATAACCTAGTCAAAGAACATGCCTCCAGGTTCCTAAGTTGTTCTTGAACAACTGATCACATTGAATAACGTGAACAATTTTGGTCTACAGCGTTTGCCATGTGATTTTAGATCTACTCATTTGATTCCAGCTGCTACTTTGCACATCATGGAGCAAGTTGTTTCAATGCATGCTGAGCCAAAGAGTTCCTAGGAAACAAAAAAATATGTTTTTTAAAAAGATTTTACAAAGGTGAATACTGAGCACGTTCTTGATCTGGGGAAGCAACTGGTGTGGAGGACTGGGAGCACTGGAAGAAGAAGTGGATATTTATGAGATGAACAAGAAGACTTCGCCTCCTAAAAGGTGAGAGAACATTTTCTTACAGAGTGTGATGGAGATGACCTCCAGCTAGGAGTGAGTGGGATCCGGAGGTGTTGGTCTGTGTGGTGGCAGGGAGACGAGGAAGCAGTGGAGGCTTAGGAGGGCGGAGAATCTGATGGAGCTGCATGAGCGGTGTATGTTAGACAGGTAGAGCAGAAGATGAAGAAGGGCAGCTTCATGAAAACCAATCGTAGGAGCTTTTCAGAGGTTTGATGCAGATTTGGTCTGACTGAGGGAGATCCAGAAGAAGGCATGGGACTCAAAACCAAAGAGCCAACGTTCTGGCAAGCAGGGCCGGGCTAAAACAACACTAGCTGGTCGCAGTCTGAGGATGTTCCATGAAACAGGATCACTGTAGTCCTTTTCCATCAACGTTGTTCGGAGCTCATTGTGGTTCCCCATGGGTGCCTGCAGGATATTTATCAGAAAGGTACGCACAATGCTATCACTGAACCTGAGCCACAAGATCACAACCACATGTCCAACGAGCATCACATCACACAAAACCTGCCCAAACCTAAACCACACAAATACAGGCTACATGGGCGTAATGCACATGGAACACTAACAGCGGAATAATTATGCTGCAATAATGTTTGGTTAACTTCTACTCTTTTGGCAAACGTTTTGACTTAATTTAATTGCTTAACTCTCCCGCAATATTATGTAGATGTCACGGTCGGCCAACCAGGTGACCTGTCAACTCTTCTGTTTGTGAAACCACAAAAAAAATAAAAAGGTAAACATAAAAAGCTCAGGCGGGGTCTGCTCCACCGCTTTTAGAACTCAAAATCCTCAAAATTCATTTTTAGCTTACAGAAAGAAAAAAAAAAAAGAAAACGCCATTGTGCCAAATAATCAAAAGTAAACTGACCAATAAGATTTAGGCTTTTATTGTGCCCACACCCAAAGACTCACCCTGATGTGGGCTACGTCCAACATGTTTTTACATGAAAGATCTTTTTTTTTTTTCTCTTTTTGCTAAATAATTTTGTTGATAGTAAAGAGGGTTAGTTAATAGAAAAACACAATAACTATTTATTTTTATTCTTTTAATTTTTATTATTAGTAGTATTTTTATTCAAAGAAAAATCTGAAGGTATGCAGGCTGTGTACAGCCGAACCACAGATTCCACTCCACATGCATCACCCAGGTTTTCAAACCGGTGATGCATGTTTCCACAGAAAAAAAAAGAGGTTTCAACAACGTAATCTGAGGTTGAACCGTGACGTCAGCCGTGGGCTTTAAAGTCATTTCTCCTTAGAAGGAGGAAAACTAAAAAGAATAAGACAGAATGCAGTATCAGTCATGTCTTTAAGTGGAAAAATTCTAATTCAATTTGTACTATTAATAGAACACCAAACCTTGGAGAAGGCAGAGATATCAGCTGGTCTGGACACAACACCACACACTGCTGGTGTGTTTTCAGTTGACATCTCCTTGCTGAAAAAAGGCCATGTCAACTATTCAATGTCCAGAAAAATATTCAGGTGGTGATTTCAGAGATCTCACAATCTAAAAAAGGATTTCCAAAGTTTCTTTAGGGTCAAATCATGAAATGGTTGATTAAAATTACTCAAAAATGATTTGATAGCTGGAAAAACACTGAGAAGCAAAATAGAAAAGTTTCATTCATGTGTTATTTTTGGAAATACTGTTAATGGATTCTGGAGGAAGTTCAGTGTACATCTCTGTGTTCATCCATCGTATTTAATTATTTACAACGGTTACATGTTTCCAGTCACCCTGTACAAACTGTTCAACAAGGTGTTTGTGACATAATTTGACAGATCCAAACTGTGTTAGTTATTTACCAGAGATTTAAAATCTGTCACAGTGAAATGTTTGACACGGATTGCTCAACGGTAACATTTTGGTGAAGCTGTAAATCTTTGCTGATATTCTACCAAACTCACATCCTGTCTGATCAATCAGTGACAGAGCAGCTCTGCACAAACCTCAACGTTCACGAGGACTCGAAGGAGAGGAAAGCAAACAAATCCACTTAATCCAGGGGTCACTTACTTTTTTCTCCCCGCTCTTTGTTCCTACTGAAATATTTTGTTGTAAGCCACAAAATTCTTTAAAAAAAAAACAAAACAAAAAAACAAAAAAAAAAACAAAATAAACAAACAAAAAATAACAAACACCTTTGCTGTTTGACAATCACAATTCTAGTTTTATTTCAAACTTTTTAACCAGGGAACAACATGAACCTTTTAGAAAAAATGAGAAGAAATATATGTTTTAAACTGAAAGTGATTTGTAGAAAATTAAATGGCCTATTTTGTAGGATGAGGTTGAAAGAAAAAAATGGCAGCATAAAAAAATATTGATCCCACCTCACAGGCTAAGATAAGTTCCTGAATTTTTACAGGTTGGGGGAACCAGATGGAGTCATTCAGCTGAAAGCAGATAGTTCAGATATTTGTGTCTTTTTATTCACTGTATAAAAAGATACAAACATATTTTCTTCTCTGTCTGAGGTTAAATCAAACTCAACTTTTCTTGTTTTAGCTTTATTAAAATTACCAAAATTATTTCCATTTGCTAAATGCCAAAAAGCATAGCAAGAAAATGTAGTTATTTAATTTCTTTTTTCTGTAACTTTCCCCATATCCAAAGTTTGCATAAATTTGGTCAGTAACAGGAACCACTGTCTTTTAAGCTGCAAGATTTGGGTCAAACTTTTTAGGTTGTAAATATCTGCTTTAAACCGTACATACCTACCGTGTTTTTGCTGGTCAGGGATCAGAATGGCCTTCTGTTCAGCCCTACATGCAGTGAATTGGACTGAGCTCCCCACCTTCTATCAGGTTAGTCACTGAGTCTTCCACGCATCACTTTTGATGCAGAATGAAACACAAAGTGCTGCTGTGCAGATTCTCTGGAAAAGTTATGCTTGCACATTTGAGTCAGTGAAACAAAGATGTTCATTTGCTGCATTATACATCCCACACATCAACAAGTGACACAATAAAGAAAAGATTAGCGCTATTGATGATACCTGACAGACATCACTGTATTACATTTCATTTAACTCAATTACATTTACTTGAGTAAAGTTTTGAAAAAAAAAAGTACTTGTAGGAGTAATTTTACTATGCTGTACTTTTTACTTTTATGTGAGTAAAATATCTGGATTCTTCACCCTCTGAATGAAAAACAAACATGTTTTATCCAAAAATTCACCAGACACAGACACACTGCAGTTTTTGTTAACGTTTCATACGTTTTATATTGAAAGAAACTGATTTGGAAAGGTTTTCTTTTGTCTGAAATTTTTACTTTTTAATTTATTGATAATTTGATCAGTTGAGTAAACTTTTTACCAAATACTTTTTTTTACTCTTGAGTAATTTCTTGAACAGCTACTTTTTACTTTTACTTGAGTATAAATATGTTGAAGTAGAGTTTCTCTCAATTGAGTACAATTTTCGGGTATTCAACTAAGAGTTGTCGCATACTGTGGAAGAGCCAGAGTGTGTTGGGGAGGCAACAAAGTGATAGGGACTCACGTGTAGCTGCTGCCATCTAGTGGAAGCTAAGTGCAATAAGAAAATTTATTTTACAAAGAAAGTCATGAAGTCAGCATTACATGTGACTGTGTAGCAGAGGAAAACATGGCTTAGTTTTTGTGTGTCAGCACAATAAACATACAAATAAAAAAAGACATGCACATATGACAGCGTTCACCACTAAGTGGGTCCCAAACAAAGGGAAAAACTCTGCAGTAAAATTTCCCTCTTGCAGTTTTTGCAGACAGGATGTTGTAAACAGCGTTGAACAGGGATCATATTGCTGTAGGCAGAAAGCTGACCTGGAAGCCAAGCAGGATCCAAGTTGGTGCCTGGAAATGAGTCCAAAATCCAACAGGCACGAGTTGAGAAGGCAAACCCGCCACATGAACCGTTTCACATCTTTAGGATTTCATCTGACAGAACAACAGAGCGGTGCTGAGTTATGACTTCACAGGAAAAGGATGTTTGATTTGCAACTGTTTTACCAGTATAAAACTGCAAAGTGTGGCTGGATTTAAATACAGACACTATTACTGTGATACCCCCAAAGAAAATTCAATGCAGCCACAGTTGTCTTCTGAAGTCACCTAATTAGTGTACAGAATCCAGATATGTGTAATTTAATCTCAGTATGTACACAGCTGTTTAATGAATACCTTAGAGTTTTTGTTTGTTTGTTTGTTTGTTTGTTTTCAGGAGCTGCGTTTCCATTGACCTTAAAATTGCGCAAATTGGAGTTACAAAAATACATTTGCCTAATGGAAACACGCCAATTAAAAAAAAATCTCACATTTTTTGTTAAGAGGTTTTTGCGGTTGGATGAAGTGGTTTTTCAAACGCATAAATTTGTGTATCTTGTGAAACTGCAGTGAAAATACTTTTTTCACATCACACCAGCCGTGACCAACGGTCGGGTTTCAATACTGGTGGAAAGGACAAAGAAGACGGCAGAAAGAGGAAGGAGGACGATGACGCAACATGTGTTTTTTTTTTATCTCATGAAAAAAAAATCTTATTCAAGATTTTTATAAATATATTTATCTTATTCAAGTATGATTTCAACTGACTTTCTTATTTAATGTAAACACTGCAAATGCGAAATTTGTCTTTTTCCAACATTAGCAGAATAGCAACTAAGTTTGGGGCACATCTGTAATGGAAAAGCAGCTAGTGAATAACAAATCTACAGGTCAGATGGAAAAATACACTGAGCGGCCAACCATTCATACTTCACAAATCTGGTCTTTGTGAAAGAAAGACAAAGAAGAGACCATAAAAAGTTCAAATTTACAGTTTGCAATCAGACATGTGGCTTAATGGACAGAGCCAAAGTGTGGAAGACGATGTTCTGATCAGATGACACTAAAGTGTGACATTCTGACCTCTAGTAAAATGATATGCACCGTGAGGAATGGATAGATAAAAATGCACACCACAATTTTCAGATTTATAAACGTAAATGATAATATAAAGCATATGTCACTTTCATTCCACAAAATAATTATCCACTGATTTATATTGTCTTATGACATAAAATCCCAATGATATACAATGAAATTTCTGAAAAGAACAGCATTTCACGCATGGTTAATTTCATATACATGATCATAACTCACAAACAGGAAGTGGTACACCACACAGGAGTCATATCATAAGAAAACACTATCTTAAAGAAACTAAGACTATAATACTACACTTAAAGGGGCAGTATTATGTGTTTTACAGGCGCATAGTGCCATTTTAAAGCTTCAATTGTTTAACAATGCTCTCTCTATATATATGTCAAATCATTCAAATAAATTTTACCTTTTAAATGAACACTGTGAAATTGGACCTCTGTCTCTTTAAAAACTCCTGCTCTTTCTGAAACCTGGCCTTCAGGAAGTCATCACAACATGGCTCCTCTGTTAACCTATAACAACATTTTTACCAGTGTTTCATTGAGACGTAGCTCATACAATGAACTCAGCAGATGCACAGATCCACCAGGTGTTTGCTAATCACTGTTGGCTAGTCTGAAGGAACTGAGTGGGGGAGATTCAGAGGAGGGCTGCTCTGTGAGGTGGAAGCTTTGAAGCTTGGAAACTGCAGGTCTGAGGAGGAGTTGTGTCTCAAAGACGGTGCTAGATCCACCCAGGCATTTTCCACAGCTGAATGGATGCCATGGAGATTAAAGGATTTCTCAAACATTCATGAAAAAAATAAAGGCAACACTCCAGGTATGACTTTGATGAGGGAATAACATTATAAAATGATATATTGCTCCAAAAAGTTAATTTTACATTATACTGCCCCTTTCACGGTACCTGGAAGTTACTTAGACAAACAAACTAACAAACAAAAAACCCTGTATTATCTGTATGATTAAATAATCTACAAATATTGTTGTCACATCATCTCACTAAGATAAAATGTTTTGTAAAATCCACTTTATCTACAGTTCCTAAATCACATAAAGTAAAGAACGAAGACACAAGATGAATGCATATCAGCAGTAAAACAGATCTCCCATATTGGTTTGTCTACAAGACCAGACATGGGGGCGGGGGGACGGAAACTTCCAGAAGAATTCCACCTTTACAGGAACTAAATCTTCATCCAAAGATGGAGTCAGGTGCTCCATTATGCGCGCGCAGACGCGTTGCTCAGCTACTTCCAGCAGGGGGCAGTGTTACCTGTTACATCACATGCTGCTTTCTGTGCACTGGAGTCTGATTGAGGAAAGAGGCGGAATCCGCAGTAATCACCTGCCGTAGGTCGCACCGCGCTACAGATACTCTTCTTCTTTGACGTAGAGGATCTCATGGGCTGAGCTGGGAACCTGACGGAGGCAGAAATGAGGAAAGAGACGGGCAGTCAGGGGCTACGCATATTTCCCCACAGACATCGCGGTCGATACTTCGGCTCTGTAATGAGTGAACACTCACACTACAAGCTGCTCCAGCTGTAGTTAAAGGTTATCTGCTGTCGTGGCGGAAACACGTGTCGTAGTGACACACATTTTTATCAGCTACTTTTTCAAAGTTTCTAAGTTATACCGAAAAACAAACAAATAAATTAATGTTGCCATAATATATATTTAAAACCAGTATTCAATAAATTCTGATACGTGTTCAAATTAACACATATTTCAAATAATTGTAAACTTTTGAATCTGTTTAAGAATTTTTTTCTTATTATTGCTCTGATGTAATAGTCTAATTTTAAACAATTTCAGAAGCAGAAAATCATCATTAAATTATGATGACTTTCATATTTTTTTATTTATATATATATATATATAAATAAAAAAATAAAAAAAAAAAAAATATATATATATATATATATATATATATATATATATATATATATATATATATATATAGTTAATTTGAACAAAAATAAATAATTGGAAACATGAATATGTATGGAATTAACCTATATAGCACAGTAGCTGATTTTAGTTAATAAATAAATAAATAAATGAACTTTTCTATAATTTTCTAATTTCTTAAAATGGGTCTGTAGGTAAAATGTTCTACTTCAGTGCTTCCAGTGTTGACTCCTCCCTGTTCATCATGGCCGCTGTAAAAGTATTCCCACCCAACAAGCGTTTTCATATTCCATCCTGCTTTTACATGCTAACACAACGTAACACATAATTGTAAAGATTTGCACTGCAAATCACATGAAATCATCATAAATGCAGATAGGCGTCAAACAGGCCAGGGCAGGCCCTGAATGTGGGGAGTTGGAATTTGACAAAATATGAAGAACTATGCTTTTCTAACGTATTGCATGTTAATAATGTCCTTATTGCTACTGAGACTCAGATCTTCTGGCATCAGGTTAAACTAGCAGAATTAAAACCCACATGGAAAAAAGTAAACAAAATGAAAGTAATAATCACAAAATATTCAATGAAAGATCATAAAAACAACTTAATTAATGCATTTTAGCTTCTTTCTAATGAAGCAATCCTATTTAATTTTGAAAAACACTCTCAATGGCCATAAAGGAAAGTTTATAAGGAGGAGCTGATCAGCATGACAAAAAAAGCCACAAATTATCAGCAAATATGACTTTGGTTCTGTAAAATCTATCTTAACTATCTGTAGTAATTCATAATGATATTTTGGGAGGTAATTGCTGCTCGCCTGCTGTTTTCCATTTTGTTTCTTTTCTTCTGCAAACTGAATTTAAGCCTCCCTCAACAAGCATTTAAACAGCACAATCTGTCCTCTTGGAGCAATGTCTTCAAACTCAACTAACGCCAGAAGCTTTCGCCAAA
Source organism: Poecilia mexicana (assembly GCF_051168715.1). Taxonomy (NCBI): domain Eukaryota; kingdom Metazoa; phylum Chordata; class Actinopteri; order Cyprinodontiformes; family Poeciliidae; genus Poecilia; species Poecilia mexicana. The sequence continues at coordinate 2,124,228 of NW_028263374.1, forward strand.
CCACAGCCGCATTCTGCCTCAGCTGTTCTGCTTACAGCGACGACTCAAGAGGACAAAATGCAGATAAAACAAAAGGTTAAAAAAAAAAAAGCTCAAAAATAATGACAGAAATAAGTAGGAGTACTGAAATTATGTACAGAGTTGCACCACATCGGATGTCCAGAAATCCAGAAAAGCGGCGTGCAGCAGACACCGGAGCAAAACGGTGGTGTCAGGACATGAAGACTTCTTTGTGCTTAAGCCTTGGTCTGAGAAATATTTGTATTCATCTGTGATTCTTTCAGCATCGTTAGTTTTCAAATAACATTTTTCAGCAACGTCTCTGTTCAAATTAATAGGATTAAAAAAAACATTTTAAAATAACCAAAGTTGACCGATGTACCAAAGAAGACATGGCAGAATAAGAAAAAATAAATACCTGAACTATAAATCCTGGGGTTATTATGATGAAGATTTTATGCTTTGTTGGGAGAAAGGTGAAGTTTTCAGCCAATTCTGTTTGGATCTAATGTTAGATAATGATGAAAACATTGATTTAATGTTTAGTAAGATGAATTATTCCAACAGCCTATTTTACAGTTCAGCTGTAATATAGTACCGTGTGTGCAAAATGTTTAAGTTTGCACATGATTACAAAAATCCATAACACTCAGTTTTCTTCACTTCATGTCTTTCTTTAGGTCACACTATTGAAAACATTGCATCTGGTTAAAGTTTAGCTGTTCTTGCTGAAGATTTATGACATTTTCTCTTTTACTGTTTAGCTGCAGTCAGAACCTGGTTAAATCACAAAGCTTCTGTTAAGGTTTTCAATTTGTGTTGCATTAAATGGCTTTAATCCTCCCGGCTGTTGACCGTCCTGCTCTGTGAGATTTCCTCACTTTTCCAAAACGTCTTCCTACTCGAGACAAAGGAACTTCTACTGCTAAGACCTTCACAAGACATTGCTTAAAAAAAAAAAAAATCAGGAAGATCCCTTTAACATACACATGATGGAGTGTAGCGTGTGTGGAGTAGTTTTTAACCTGGTTAACTCCTCCCACCACCAGGAGGCGATCTCTGATGACAATGGAAGAGGCGGAGCATCTGGGGAAGTTCATGGGAGCCAAACGTTCCCACTTCTTTTTCTGAGGGTTAAACGCCTCCACCGTGTCCAACGCCGAGGGTTCGTGACCTAAAGGAGAAACGTAGAGACAAACGCTTATTAATGTGTCCATATCTGCCAACAAAAACAACAAAAAAACATCTAATTATTATTTATGATTTTGTGTGTAAATTCATGATGGTTATGAGTTTAGGAGAGGATGCTGTAATCCATTTAAACTAGCTTTAAAATGTTCTACTTGAAAATTAAAGTGCAGCATATTTTACTTCAGGCTCTTATTGTGAAGGTTTGGAGGAAGCTGTGTCACAGCTCGTTTGCTGTTTTGACTTTATCCACCTTCCCGAGTCAAATGATGCAATGTGTGAATTCTGCCTGCAATATATATATAAACAGGGGTTAAACAGGATATTATCACAGCTCTATGTTTAAGGCTGAACAAATAGACTCTAATTATCAGCTTATTTCTGTTCAATTTAATAATAAAAAAGGAGACTTTAAAAAAATGTTTCTTCAGTTACTGCAGATTCTGACTCACTCTGTTCCAGTACAGTAGGGTGCAAAAGTCCCCACTCCCTTCCTGTTGTTTTGCATGTTTGTCACACTTTTGTGTTTTAGAACATCAAACCAATTTCAATCCGAGTCAAAGACAACACAAGTAAACACAAAATGCAGTGTCATTAAGATGGAGGGGGTCAAAAATAAAAATCCTGCACTGTTCTGTATGCAAAAACGATTGAACCAGGTTCAATTCCAACATAATTCGATCTGGATTTTAAACTGAAATTGAAACATTCAATGTATTTAATGCACATGTATTAATATTTAATCAATTATTTCTGTATTTATTTCCAGTTTTAACAAATGGACACATCTAAATAATTATGTCAAATTTATTGATTTATGGTAACTCTCCACACAATCATGATTCGGTGATTTTGTTGATAGCTGAGCAGCAGAGCTTCTGTTTCCATCTTACCGAGTCCACCTGCAACCACCATCCTGCCGCGCAAGAAGGCGGCAGCAAAGTCTGCTCTCTTAGTTTTCAACGCCACGGTCTCCTCGGACTTCAGCCAGGCGCCTGGAATGGAACAAGGAGAGAGAGAGAACAAAGACAGCTGGAGTGAGCAAACATGCGTGCCTGCGTGTGTGTGTGTGTGTGTGTGTGTGTGTGTGTGTGTGTGTGTGTGCGTGGGTGTGTGTGCGCAAGGTCACACAAAGTAGCCGAGGTGAATTCCTGAGGCAGCGTAGTCCACCTTCAGCCAGACAGGAAGCTGCTGAGTTTTCAGAGTGTGACCTGCACAAACAGGTCACACATGAGGCAGCTGCAGTTAGAAGAGGTGTGGACACTCTGTTTCCCACACACACACAAACATATATATAACACACACCTGTCAAGTACTAAAAAAGGTTAGAACAAACAGGCAAAGGAAGGAAACAGGTCAAGTCAAAGATGGCCGTGTGGTGGTGAAGCTGATGCCTGTTGAGATTCCTGACCACGTCTGGACTATGCTGGAGGAACAACGGCACTGATGGGTTCATGAAGCATAAATCTGACTAAAATTTGACAGAGTTGTAGGCACCACTGTGCTACAATGTGGGCAGCTTTTCTGTTTCCATAATCTGTGAGCTTTGATTTAGCAGAATTCCCTAAAACAGCAACAAAAGTTTCCCATTCTACTGAATTTAAGAAGAAGTTGTTTGCCTTACAAGACTACAAGTGAGAACCCTGATTGCTTTCATTCATACATTCCACAGCAGACGTGTCAAACTCATTTTTATTTTGGGCCAAATCAAAATCATGAATGTTCTCAAGGGCCAGTTGTGCCAGAATGGATTGATAAGAACCCTTCAACAAACTGGTGAAGTATTAACAGCTATCTCTACATTGAATAAGTTCTTTTCTTAACATTAAATAATACTGAACATCTTTTCAAACGAGTTCCTTCAAGTTTTTTTTGTGATTGTTTCTGGGATTTTTTTTTTTTTTTTTTGCAATCAAAATCACAGATCTTGGTGGTGCGAATCCAGAGATATTTGCAAGGAGTTTTGCCACATTTGCACTTACAACTTTTATTACTTGCCATATCAGCAGCAATGTAGCAGAATTAAGAAATACTGCCACCTCCAGGTGGGAGTCAGCAGTCACTGAAAGCCGATGGGTTTAAACATTTTTCCAGATGCTTTTCATTAAACTCACAATTATGGATTAGTGTGAAAAAATACAGAGATCTGCTGATTTTTGCGCAAATTTGATCTGATTGTGTAAAACTGGGCGGACTCACTGATGTGATCTGGAGTCTGGAGGGCCTCAAACGTTTCACATGTCAAACTTTTGAGAGTTTGACATGTGATTTACATTCTGCCTTACGTCCACTCCTGGGGACAAAGCTGAGAAAAACGAACGGCTCTCCTGGATTGCTCACCAATATAATACCGTATGCAGCATTGCACTGAGGTATTTCCTCATCCCAAGCCATACCTTATTCAGAATGTTTTAGATATGCTCTACAAAAAAAAAAAAAAAAAAAAAAAAAAAATCACAAACAGGTGAATCTGCTTCTCTAGTAAAACCAGGTACCATCAGAAGCATTAGCAGTGTCCTGGTGCCGCCACAGCCCCACTAAAGCCACACTAATGGGAGCAAAGCGCAGGTGCAGTCATAAGCAGCTACCAAACGCTAAAATCCCAACATACCTGTAACCCCATTAAAAATATTTAACAGAGCCACAGGTGTGGAAGATATTACATCTGATATTTAATCTCCTTAAATCTACATAGTTTAACAATGACAAAACATTTCATTTACGGCCACCTGAAAGGTTCCAGATGATTAAAAAAAACCCTGAATTAAATGAAAATGTTGCCATCAAAATGAAGTTTTCTCCTTTCCCAACAGATCCAGCAGAAAGTTTTTCTTTCTACTTTCAGACTTATAGCTGCTGCCAAATCTTGTTTATCTGAGGGAAAGCCAGGCAGGAGAAAATCGTGACAAGGGAAGACAGATAACTTCATTAAGGATGTAAGGGAGTCAGTGAGAATTAGAATGATGGAGCGATAGAGCAGGAGTGGAAAAAAGAAGATTTTCCTCTTTGTGTGCTTATCTCACTGGTGCTCTTCAGTCCTTGTTTTTCTTCTAACCCCTTTCTGCAGTTCATCCCTCTTTTCTTTTGATTAATTTCTAGTCTGCTGCTGAAACAAGCAGCAAGAGAGTAAACAGCAGCAGCAGACAAAGTGTGGAGAGAATGAAAAAAAAAAAAAAAAAAAGAGAGAGCGATAAGAGGCCAGATGGGGAGTCATCCCCAAGTCTTCCAGTCTGGTTCAGTTCTGCCGAGGAGAACCAGGAGAACTCCCAGCTGGCTGTCCGCTCCGCTCCTCTCTGGGGAAAAGCTGCTTCTCTTTGTGATGTCATGTGCAATCAGTGGACGCATTTTAATGAAAATCAGCACTTATTATGTGTAGCACTGAAAGGCGCTTTCAGTGAATGTGTCTAATGTCAGCAAACACCGCTTCCACCTTCCGCCTTCGTGATGAGGGCCGATTTGTTGACATATAGTTTAGTACAAATTGATGCAGTAGGTAAAGTGAGTTTTGAACACATCGACTTTTTTCCCAACTGTTCAAATCTTTCTTTGTTTCCTCGTTTTTTGTCCCTTTTCCTGTTCCGGTGTGTCAGCCGTACCACATGGAGAAGCTGGGCAGCTTCTATGACAGAATATCTGGACATGGCATCCTGACAGCGTGGGGTCACTGACGTTTAACTGACACCACATGTCAGAGCGACCCAAATACACATACACACCGAAGCAAAAGTACTGCACAAAAAAAAAAAAAAAAATCAGAATGGCACAGGAAACAACTATTGAATTCTGGTTAGTGGTTTGTACAAAAACCTGCTTTGTTAATCCAAATAAAAACAAATGTCTGCTTTTTTAAGCCACTTTGCTATCTATATATTTTTATATTTATGTTTTGCACACACTGGTCCATTATTGCTAAGATTATCTACTGAGTTTTTCAGTGAAACTCCATGCAGTCGGCCGATTGCGCTCTTCCATTAGCAACGCGTAGATCACAGTTCACCACTAAAATGGTATAAAAGTCTAGTGTCAGCCTTAGTATGACAGGCATGTACATCAACCCACATTTGTAGTATTCAAACCTCCCTTGTATTCTCTAATTAAATCACAGGATTTCTGCCACGTGTCTGAAAAACCATTTGATCCTATCGAATCTCTGCGTAAATCTGTATTTTATAAGAACGGCCCAACGCTTCTAGAACTGAGCTCATCGGTTTGCTAAGCAGAACCAAAGAACCACACAAGTCTTCACATTAAGATCTTCGGTCTTCGTGTGACGCAGGCCAAACGGCAGCATGCATCATGCCGTTCTGACAGGACAGATGACAGAGGAGAATAGAGAGACGGAGATGAAGCGCAGGAAAAGGGGGATGATGGCAGAGAGAAGGCAAGACAAAAGCATGAAGGAGATGAGGAATTCTCTGAAGACCGGGCTTTGTAGTCTGCCTGGTTTTAATTTCGTCCACAGCTCTCCTCTGTAATTCTCCCTGGTGATTAAAACTAGAGAAGGATGGTGATTAGTTCTTGGGCTTTGATGGATTGTGCCTGTCACATGTGAAATCTCAAATACCTCTGACTGAGAGATGACGCTTTTGAACAGAACGTTTCCTACCTCAGTGGGGTTTTTAGGACTTAATGGTACAGAAAGTCTGTTTTAATCTCTCATTTCTCCTCCAGTCCTTTGTTTGTCCTTTTTAACCATCTCAGTGTTGATACAAATCTAATATTAAATATTGGAATGTGGTTTTGTTTGCTCACTATGAAGCTTTTTAGTTTCTATGGGTTTTTGGTTTTTTGTTGTTGTTTTTTTGACGAGAACAAATCATAGCCAGTCATCCTATTTTCTTCAGTACATAAATACAACAAAAAGAAACTCGTGAGCAGATGATTGGTTTGGATTTCAGGGACGTGTCAGTGAGACACAATAAAAACTTTCAGACTACGCAGTGGGACCGATGTGAGAGCAGATCGATGCAAAAGACAAAACTTCTGGTCAACCCACCGACCATGTGAGACTTTACACACACTGATAACCTGCTGCTCTGCAGAGTCTGCCTCTAATCAGAATCGATTCTCGGCAACATTTGAAGGGGTGAACATAAGTCTGACATGAGACTGTCATAAACATGACAGAACACCTGTTATGAACATGAAGGAGTCTTTATGAATGTTTTCATGAAGTGCCACTTGGCAAAATAATGACAATTTTAACGTTAAGTTGCACTAAAAATTGCATTAAAAGTGTCAACTTTGCATGATTCAGTAAATAATGAAATATTTAATGCAAAATTCCATTAAAACTTGCATTAAAAGTCAATTAAAAATGTCAACTTTGCATTAAAAGTGTCATTATTTACCAAAGGACACTTCATGACTAGAGTCATGAACATATATGAAGACTCCTATATGTTCAGAACAGCTGTTATGTCATAGTTTCCTGTCAGTTTTATGCACATCCCTTCATATAAAGTGTCACCTGATTCTCTCTGTGCCAAGCAACCAATAGTCTGAGCTAAATCTATAGAATACCATTCACCTCTATCTAGATATAATTGATTACATATAGATGTGGGGGTTGTTTTTCTCTTTAATTTACTCATTTGTAGTAAGAAATTTTTAAATTGTATTAATTATTTAACTGTAGATTTTATTTTGTTTTTTTTTTATTCAACAAAGGCGTCTTTTTAATGCATGTTTTTAAACTAGTCTAACTGAAAAATGACTTAAGCAGATTTGGGTGTTTTTGCTGACAATAATCAGAAAGGTCTTATTTGGTTTAATGTATAAACTGTTTTTCTTCAGGCTGGGCAGTGTTCTTTACGCTGAACCGAATGATGTAATCTTTTCAATTTCTCCAAATCTATCAACGTCTACCTCCTACTGAGGGAGGAGAACAAATGGTTATTTCAGCAGCAGATTTTTCTGCTGACGGGAGAACGCTCAAATCCATAAAGGTTATTAATTTTCATCTCTGAATTGTTCAGCTGTTACTGGCAGAATTTAAAACAGTAAGCTTTGGGAAATAAACATTCAAGTTGTCTCTGAAAAAGTTGCTGTAAAAAAAAAAGACCAAAGTGTGCAACATGTTTTATAGTTTTTTTTTGGTTTGTTTTTTCCATCTAAGCTCATAAACTAGACAAGCAGCAGAAGAGGAAAGTTGGAAAACATTTCTACTGTGATTTTGGTCTCAAAAAGCTAAAAGTGTGACAATTTCCTCTCCACAAATAGACTTTGGGTATTTCTTTCGTTTTTCTTTTGTTTTTTTTTGGTGTAACCCAGAATGCAACATCCGCTAACAGGCATACGTCTTAATGCTGGAGAGATGGAACAGTAATACAATATCAGTGTGTCACGGCAGATTGCACAGCAGTGTGTCTGTGTGGAGGAATATTGCTGCAGATGGATAATAAAGTAATCTGTTTCTGGATCTTGTAATTTGAAACGGTCCTCATCCCCCAGCAGCTCATCTCCCATCTCATCTCAGGCAGAATTAGATTGGAGAAAGCGACTGTGGCTGTGCGCTCGTCAGCGGGCATGCTGGGACGTTTGTGTGTGTTGGGAAGCGCTTCCCCTTTCCGTTTCTCTCTCTCTCTCCAAACACACAAGTCAATCCCCCCCATTATCATATATTAACGTTATCACCGCCATGTTCTGCTTTATTCAGCTTCCATTCGACCGATCCCAAAGTGTGACTGGATGCCCGGCTGTCTGGAATGACTTATTGATTTTCTCTCCCATTTCTTCTTCCATTCCCCCCTCAATTTGTTCACCTGTTACTCTGGGGCGCGTCGGCTGGATGGAGGCATGAGTCTGAAGGAACCAGCCTGTTTGTACTGTTTGCTTATCGCTCCAACGCCTGATTAAGACACAGACGTCTCCTCTGATTGGCTGATAGGTGACGAGCACTAACACTACGAATATATCTTATGTAACTGTTTACATTCATCGTTGCCATGATTTTCCATCCATCCATCCAGTTTCTAACACCCTTGTCCCTACGGGGGAGGGTTGCTGGTGCCTCTCCAGCGAATGTTTTGGGCGAGGGGCAGGGTCACCCTGGACAGGTCGCCAGTCTGTCGCAGCCATAATTTTCCATTAACCTTAAAATTGTGCAAATTGACATTTCGAAAATAAATTCATTTAATGAAAACATACCAATTTTGAAAAAAAAAAAAAAAACTAATTTTTTTTATCTAAATCTTTTGAAGATTTTTTGTTCCTATCAAAATTAGGGTATTTTGAAAAACTGCAATGGAAACACTTTTGTCACGTCATATGAGTCACATGATCAACAACTGGATGTTGCTTCTAGTACGGAAATGAAGAAGCAGTGGACAGGAAGTGGTAGGAGGAAGATGGCTCTGTATGTTTTTTTACAACTTATCGTGTTAACAAGCTTATTCAGATGACTAGGATAACTAGGATCAATTATAATGTATGTGTGATTGAATTGAAGAAACTCTTTTGGTAAAGTGCCTTGAGACCATATTTGCTGTGAATTGGTGGTTTATAAATACACTGAATTGAATTAAATTAATGATATTTCAAACTTAAGAAGCATCAGTATCAGTATTGGCCGTGCCAGCCTTGTATTTACTTGGTATCAGATCGACACTAAAATATTCAGTATCGCACACCAGCATGTCAGTGTCATGGTAACCTGCATCACACCATCCTGTCTGTCACACAGCTCAGCCTGATAGTCAAAGCCTTCTGAAATCCACCGTCACCAGTGAAAACTGTAAGATTTCCTTGTAATGTATTTTACAACCATATATTCATTTTCTTACATTCAGAATGCTATAATAGAGAAAAATGCAAAAATATTCAGCTTCATAGTGACGCCTCCCAGAGATGGCGTCTCGAGTCAGAGAATTCGCCTCAAGTCACGTTCAGTTCGCAAAACATCTTGCAAAGCAGAAAAGTCGTGAGCTCCCCCCCATCACACACACACCGCTGTTGTCTACAAACAGTGTGTACACACTCTCTTGCGTGTGCTCAATCTGCTCCATGCTCACAGTGTCGCCGTTATTAACGACGGTGGGAAAACTCAACGTTAAAAAGCTGATTGCATTGGACTGGGGGAGACGCTGACAGCGAACGGCATAAATGCAGCTCGTAGTTTGGATCAGAGGGAAGGGAATCTGTTGGAGTCGTTGGCACATTCAGCTAAATAATTGAATACGGCTCTGTGCCCAGAGCTTTACTCATTAATCAGATTTATGTGAGTCCTAATCAATGTCATCTCCTCTGGGATTTTCTCCTCGTTCCTCGTGAACGGTAAGTAGGAGTTAAAAACGTTACCGAGAGGAGAATGTGACATTTATTTGTAAATACACTTTGACTGAAAAAGAAGCCCATTTCTAATTTGACTGTATTTTTTAAGGAGAGAAGATGAAAAGAAAAGAAAAAAAAAACAATCTGTCGCCACCTTAAATGCCTCCATTGCTGGATTAAAAAAGCTACAGAAGGGAGAGGAAGTGACTCCTTCAACCATCTAGTTTAAGCCTTTGACTGCTGAGGAAAAAATGACATTTTAATCACTGGTCAAAAGAACGAGACTGAGAATAAACCATACAGGCAAAATGGAGTGAACAAGATCGGCCTAAAATCAAGGAGCAGTGTTTTGATTATCTATAAATGGTTTGTTTCTGTCAATCCCTGTTAAGATACCAAATGAATTTTTCTATCTTTGACATTTTATATTGGATATTTTATCTGCTATGATGACCGTTATGAATATTCTTTGTGTGATTTCTTGGTTTTTACCAACGATATTCCAGACTCAAAGCATAATGACGGCACATGTGTGTCACGTCGCAGTATGTAACTTTAACCAAAATATGTTTTTTCCATATTTATTAAAACTGTCACTATGTCGTGACAGTTTGCTATGAAACAGATAATCTGTGAAAAAATGTATCTCCTCCACTTCCTCCTAGTGCTGCTATTGCTATCTGAAGAAATGCAATGCAAAAACAATCAATCAGAGCCAGGAGGAGGGGCTTAGCGCTGTCAATCACACTTGAGTACACTACACGATGCTCAATGTGCCATTGGAGAAACAACTTACCGTTACAGCTATTTATCTACCATCAATGGCCATGCTAACTAGCCTAGCATTGGTGGGAGGCTATATTGTGGTGAAGCAGCTGTAGCAGAGCAGAAAGGAGGGGAAGTGGGGGGGATGAACATGAGAGTGACTGGCAGCGCTAAGCCCCTCCCCTGGCTCTCATTGGCTGTTTCTGACTGTTCTGTGTATTTCTGCAGTTCTCACTGGGAGAAGCCAGAGGAGCTTGATTATTTTTTTCTTTTTTCAGGTTATCTGTCTTAAATCAAACTATCACTACAAAATGATAATTTTGACAAATATGTAAAACCATATTCTTTTAATATTTTTTTTCCATATTTATCAGTATTTCTGCTACATCCTGCAGCTTCAAGCAGAACAAGGTAAATATGCCTCAGACACATCGTCTTCATCTCTCCTGCTGAGGTTGCGTCTCGTCCAACTAAATGAAAATCCCAAACTCGAGCTGACGTTTCTCTGGGACTGCAGCAGCAGCAGTCCAATTGTTCTTCTGGGGAATTAATGCTGATAAATGTGGCACCGTCTGAGCAGAAGGCTCCTGATGCACTTCAGAGGATTTTACCAACCCAGAGACACACAAGGTAACCTGGATGTGTGTGTGTGTGTGTGTGTGTGTGTGTGTGTGTGTGTGTGTGTGTGCGTGTGTGTGTGTGCGTTTGTTTGTAATACCTTGTGGGGACGATTTTCCTGACATATACTACGTTGTGGGGACCAATTGCTCCTCGTGGGGACCAGGCTCAGGTCCCCACGAGGGGAAACCCTGTTTTTGGGTAAGGGCTAAGGTATGAATTGAGTTTTGGTTAGGGTTAGGGTTAGGTATGTGATGGTTAGGGTTAGGAAAAGGGTAAAGGTAAGATTTAGGCTGTAGAAATGAATGGAAGTCAATGGAAAGTCCCCACAAAGATAGCAAAACAAACATGTGTGTGTGTGTGTGTGTGTGTGTGTGTGTGTGTGTGTGTGTGTGTGTGTGTGTGTGTGTGTGTGTGTGTGTGTGTGTGTGAGTGTGCGTGTGTGTGTGTGAGTCACAGATGGAAATTTGGGGATTCTGAAAACTTTTGTAAGAATTTGAATGAAGCTACAGTCATGAAGAAAAGCCTTAACATGACGATGTTTGAGCCCCCAGCTAAGTTCAGCTATTTTATAACACAATTTTGACAGAGATGAAGCTGTGTGTATCAGCAGGCCCCAAAGATTCTGTAATTGTCAATAAAAATAAAAAAAAACACAAGTCAAGAGTCATTTTCAGCGTTTTTCAGTAACACGTCAGTTTCAGACATTGCACAGAATAAACAGAGTGAGGGAGAAGGCTTCGTATTGAGCGTTTGGAGAAAACGCCGAAGGAGACAGGCTGCCACCCACAACTTCTCAGCAAGCTAACCGACTCCTGGAAGTGGAGCCCTGCTGATCGAACTCTGCTGCTCTACGTGGTTATCACGGCTGGCCGCAAAGCACCGACAATGTTCAATACGATCCCACTTCTCCAATCGATTCAAACTGAACGTACAGAAAAATAGTGAAGATGTGTTCAAAATCTGCAGATAAATTAATATTTATCTGAAGGTTAATACCAACAAATAACCTACAAAAATGTTTTCTGTGTTAAGAAATTATATTTTTTAAAACAATTTTTGTTTTATCGTATCATTGATACTGCTTTAACACCAGAGATCAGAGTAAAAATATGCTAAAGTAGGGCTTCTCTTGCTTGGGTTCAAGTTCTAAGTACTCAAACCGGGAGATTTTATTAATATTACTTTTAGTCATTAAAAATATATATGTTGATAAAATTGAAATATTACTTTAACACCTAAATCTTCCAGGATGTAAGAATAATTTGGGGGTTAACTGCATGACCAGTAGGGCACATATGCAGTTCACTGATTTATTGGCCAACTGATTTATCTGTGCCAATTTCCTTCATTTTGGGTGATTAATAATCAACTGAAACTTATGTGTGAAGCTGATTTTATTTAACTCAGCAAAGGTCTAAAAATCAACCACTGTCCTCTTCTGCTCTCCCCTGAGAGGTTTGACTGTTAGCCCCGCCCACCAGGTGATGTCTGCATGTTTGCAGTTAACAACAGTCACCCCCACTGTTGCCAATTCAGCCACTTCCTGCTATATTTAGCAACATTTCAGACAAAAAAAAAAAATCGGTATCGGCCAAAATCGGAATTGGGGATTTTAAAGGTCAGGCTTTTTTAAAGATCGGTGATCGGCCAAAACACTGTAACAGGTGCAAACAAAAACCCCAGAAGGCAACAGGTGTGTTTCTGTACCTTGATTGGTATCAAAAATATTGACGTTCTTGGTGAACTTGGAGCTCTGGTGTCCTCCGCCTTGTCGTAATCCTCCCAGCAGACACAGCCTCCCAGCAGAGTCCCATATCACACCCCCGTAGGTGCGCTTACAGGGCAGAACAGGCAGCGAGGTCCAGGAGCGTGCTTCTGTGTCGTACACCTCAAAAGCTTTCACTGGTCGCTTACACTGGCGACCACCTTCAGAAAAACAATTGCATGTTTTTTTTAGTTTTTTTATTCTGGAAAAGGCGCCAAAAACAGAGCAGAAAGTCTGTTTATTCTGGAGAGTTACCTGCAACATAAAGCTTGTTGCCCAGCAGGTGGCAGTTGGCGTCGTAGCGAGGAGTCGGCATGGGAGGAAGTAGCGCCCAGACGTCCTTCCTGAGGTCGTACTGCTGCAGGATGCTGCGAGGGAGCAGGTCAGCGGCCATTCCTCCAACAGCCAGAGCACGGCTATCTGCCACACACAGATGTTTTAGGAAACTTCTCTTTAGTTGATCAGAACTGGTCATATAATACAAAAAGAATGCAACAGCATTAATGTACAATAGCTCCCTGGTCAGTATTGGCAGATTCACCAATTCGCAGATTCCCCCCCCAGAAAATCAACGTATTCACAAATGTTTCCATGGAGCGTGTCTAAAATATTGAAAAGACAATCCAGCAGTGTTGGTTTTTCTGCAATGTTGTTTTTGATGGAAAGTATGTAACTTTAATAAAAAAAAAACTAAAAAAAAATCTTTTTACATATTTGTTGAAATTGTCACCATGTTGTGACAGTTTGTTATGAATTACACAAAACAATCCAGCTCCTCTGCCTTCTACCTAGAAGCAACCAATCAGAGACAGGGGGCGGGTCTTAGCGCTGTCAATCACAATCGCAGTCGTTCCCCTTCCTCCTTTTGCTCTCTGCGACGCAGTAACTATCATAGCCTGTTGTGAATGCTAATGCTAGCCTAGCTAGCACGGCCATCAATGTCGGGTTATAAATGGTTTTCCTGTAACAGTAAGTTGTTTTTTCTGAAATGTTATATTTGACGTAACATCAGAACGTACCTCAGTGTTGCACTTTAGGGCTGAAACAATTAATAGTGATTAATTGATAACGCAAAAATAATCGTGCGTCCTTAATCGCAGATTATTAAGAGTTGCAGAGGAGGCAGCCCTCTGCAGCCAAAAACCGAGAGGCTTATATATGTACGTTTTCAGTTTTTTTATTTTTTTATTTTGTGGGTGGGGCTTATAGTGAGTAATGAGGTGTGTTCCATAGTCCGGAAAATACTGTATGTAAACAAACAAACAAAAAATGTCCTTTTAAGCACGTTTTTCCATCCAGCTATTAATCAGTTAATCCAAAAAATATATGTTGAACCACTGAAAATCTGAACTGTGTGGAGTAGATTTATGTTCTCTTAGGTTTGCACAAGTTGCATGTACAGTAATAAACACAAAGTCGCTTTTAAAAAAATGGATTTCTCATCTCGTCAACACAGACGGCTCAACGTTCCCACATTGGTACAGAACCTGTCCATCCTGTCCAAATTCAACAAACTCATCCACTAAATTCACCAGCAGTGATGAAGTCAGCAGCTTAGCTGGACCCAGTCTCCTTGAACCCTATTGAACAGCCAAAGCTCTTTCTTTCTTTCTTTGCTGCGTCTTGAAGGTTTCTCACAGTTTTCTGCCTTGGTCACACTACAGACGGCTGAAAATGAGATTTTGGAACCTTTGCGTGTCTTGCAGCGTTTTGTGGTAACAGCATTTTGGACACAGCAGGACGGCTGCCTTGTCTTGAAATCCATCCGGTTCTGGTCACATGGACGCTAAAGTATAAACAAATTAAGAACAGTCTTTGTTTTCAGCAGGTTATTCCTCCGGTGACCACACTGGATTTAGCATTGCACAAAACCGGTTCCCTCACTCCCAACTTTTTCTAAAAATTTGCACTTTCAACTCGCCGGTGGAAACGATGAGTTGACTTGTGACAAAGCAAGAGGCTGTGACAGACGGGAGGAGGACAGGCGGCTCTGCTGCCGAATAAAAATGCTGCAGTCCAACGTCTGGCACTTTGGAATGACACATCAGGCATGAGAACGGAAAAGCGGGAAGAGGGGTGGAGCAAGACAGGATGCAGCACTAAACATCAGATAGCAGAGGAAATGAAGAATTCACATTCTTATTATGTTTTAACTTTGCTCATTTTTCAAGTGTCTGCGTTCGGCTGGAAAAGCTGCTAACTATGAAGATGCAACTGACAGGGTGGGAGAAGTTTCCTTAACACTTTAGATTTATTTGGGGAAAACTAAAACAATACCTAATTACCTGGAGTTTGCTATGTAGTACAAATAAAGATTCTCAAAAATGTTGATAAATGCTTAATCTAGTCAACACGAAAAGGAATATTTGTTTTCATTTTTCTGTACCGATCGTTTGGTCAGACGGCGGACTGTTCTGTTGGTCAGGAGGATTTGAGCACACACACTGAGGGAGGCAGAGAGAAGCACCGCCGAGACATCAGTGTGTGAACGCCGTCTATCTGTGTTCCAGCAGACGCTGACAGATGCAGCACCAAACAAACACTGTAAACCCACAGCAAACGCAACATTTCAGATGGAAACGGAAGTGAACCAAAGCTCAGTGCAACGCTGAGTTGATGTTAAAATACTCACACATATACATGGCTAATCAATGAATCAGTTCCCTTTCAACACAAAATGTTTTTATGACTTTTTGTTTTTAATCACACATCTCCGGTGTGACGCATCAATAACTCCCACAGCCAATGAAAACGCTCCATAAAAACCTATTTCACTTCTGAATGCTAAGTTTAAAATTCTTGCCTATAGACTAGAAAACATCCAGAACCAGCAGCAGCAGAGCTGGACGATCAATCTTTAAAAAGTTTTAATGCTTTGAGACGCCGACATGGACGATTCAGAATTGATTTACAAATGTCAAAACTCGATTAGCCTAATAACCTGGGTTGATGTTATTTGGAGGATTGGAAAAAGGAAGAACTGTGACATTTTATGTTCAATCCATAACAAAGTCATGGAAAAAGCCATGTCACACACACACACACGCATACACACACACACACCCACACACACACACACACACACCCACACACCCCCACACACACACACGCACACACACACACACACACACACACACACACACACCCACACACACACACACACACACACACACACACCCACACACACACACACACACGGACAGGCAGTGTAAAAGGAAGTAGACCATGGTCCACTCCATCACTATCGGCCACCTGCTTCACACAGCAAGATGAAAAAAGTCTGACTGATTTTCAAAACCCACACAGGACCATAAAAACATGGCAGCCATAGCAAGAGTTCACTGATGGGAAATCTCTCCAGATCAAACATGAGTTCAGAGTAAACAAACATGGCCGCCTGGGAAGAAGAAGTGATAGTTTGTGGATTGTGTTTAACAGATAAAAACAATACGCTGTTTAAATACATACGCTGTCTTTGGTCACCTCGCATTCTGATTGGCTACATGACATTCAACATGCACAACTTTTATTTGTCCTCTGGGAAACACAACTCAGCATGGCAGATGTGTCATTCTGGGTCGGCGCGGTTCAGACGTCCTTCTGAGCGGACCGGATCACGGCTAACACACACACACAACACACACAGCAGGAATGTCTCTTAAGAGCATCCTGATAAATCTGTACGTCCTCAAGACTATCATAGGGGAAAGAATTGAGTCAAAAATCATCTTAATTATCTTGCTGTGTGATCCAGGCATTAGTGGCACTGAAGTTTTTCTGTAACTATGAAAAGGAGAAGAAATTAAAAACGTTCAGTAACATTTTACTGGTGGCATCTCCTGGTCCAAGAAATGCTTCGCATGTTGTGTGGTTGTGTTGAAGCTCTGAGACGTTCGGTACTTTTCAGGCGTAGAATTAATAGAGAAGTGATGAGCAAACAAAACGGATCACGTCTCAATGAGAAGCAGACATTCAGAATGTTGTCAACATGTGTCTTTGTGGTTATATTTAACTCTGCTTAACAAATTACTTCAACCCCTGTTACGGCTTCATTACATGCTACGCCTACGCTTCCTTTTTTTTTTATTTTAAGCTCATCAAAGATTTACAAGCGTTTGTAAAAAATTTAAAGCATCCCTCCCATCCAGGTCAGTCCACAGATGTTCCACAGGAACTAAATCTGGGTTGTTTGGCTCGACATGAATTGAAGACGGCAGTTTCACGGGAGCGACAGAGCCTGGGAGGATCTGCAGGGATGAACGGGATAAACTGCAGGTGTGAAAAGCCTCAATGCACTCATCCAAGAAGACTGAGAGCTTTAACTGCTGCCAGCGGGGCTTCAAAGACCGCCAGCGCCTGACACTTCTTCAATTCAGCTCCAGCGCTCCACCATATTTCATCCAGTTCTTCCCCTTTCATTTGTTGTTTTTTCTTATTATTTTACATAAACCTGTTCATCTGCACTTTTCTTTAAAGAACATAAGCAGCTAAACTTTAGCATGGCAGTTATTACCAAGTTTATTTCTGCTCAGCAACAAGCCCATTGAACAAATGTGAGATGATTATTGGTGATTTTTGTTTGGGCTATTTGATTTTAATCACATCAAATTGGACTTGATTAAAGCAGCTCCTTAATTAGACAAAATGAGAAAATTGTGGACATCTTTCCTTTTTGATCATTATTATCTGATTGAAGAGCTGCACTCGTTTCTTCTTTGGAAGCTGTTTTATTTTCACAGGATTCACAGCTAGTTAGAAGATAAATGCAGAGGAGTTACTGCGTAACCGTGGAGACCTTTCACAGTGATGGACACGCCCATCAGGGCCTCCCGCAGCGCGCTCCTCTTCCTCCATCTGCCTTCCTCCGTGTTGTACATCTCCACCACCTTCAGAGGGCGCTGGTCTTCTCCCACTCCGCCCACCACCAGGATCTGCTTCCCCAACACGGCCACGGCCGCGCCTGCGCGAGGGGTGGGCATGGGGGCCAAGCCTATCCAGCGGTCCCCCTGAACACACACGGCAAAAACAGTAAATACACAAGGTGAGGTGATCATTTCTCCCTAATAAATAAATAAATAAATAAATAATAATTACAATAAAAATAAAGTCTCCATCTGCATCAACCACCTGTGCTGATTTCCTGTGGAGGCTAGACTGAGCCACTTTAATTCCAAACATCTGTGTTTTCAAAATAATTATTTTCTTTTGTTTAAAGCCTTGCTATGTTAATAAATATAAGAGTATAGAGTCATATTGTCACTGCTGCCACCACCTGTTTTGGAGGGGAACTGCTTGTTCCACAGTTGTTGAAGCAACCAATCCCTTGGCAGGTGTGGCCACTGACCCCTCCCCCCTCTGCATTTCCTAACAGTGGATAACATGAGAAGGTGGATAACTATCCACCTTCTCATGTTGCTGTTTGTGGCTTAAGGCAGCAGCAGTTACTGAATGACATCATCACATCAAAAGTGTAAAGGTTTACTTTTTTAACAATATTTTTACCATCTGCCAGACATTATTCACATGTAGGAATGTTGGGCCTGTAGTTTTCACCCAGAGGATTTTAGGTTAACAGAGTAAGAGTGCAGAAGTTTCTCAATGTACTGTACATGTTCTATTGTAAACAAAATTACAAAAATATGCATAAAAAACCCATCAAGTTTAGCAAAAAAAAAAAAAAGAAATCATTCCTAATATGATTATCATACCAAAACATCTAAAAAGGTGCACTTCATTTCTAGAGAACATAAAAGAAGAGAAATAATAACAATAATAAAAAGATTTAAAAAAGCTAAATATGTCTAATTATGCAGCATCAGCATCCAGGTGGTACTGATTGGTACCTCAGGAGAGTACAGGTCCAGTCCGGGGCATGGCCGCCCCGCAGCGTCGCAGCCCCCCAGCATGTACATCTGCCCCCCCACCTCAGACAGAGAGTGGTAGACGCGGCCGCAGGGCAGACGCGCCAGGCTCTGCCAGTGGAACTCGTTGGCACTGGGGAGCGCCATGACCCGGAACCAGAGAAGGGATCAGGAAATAGGGGGCTGGAGGAGGCAGGAGGGGGGAAGTTGGACCTCAGGTTCTGTTGAAGGGTTCTGCTGAGGAGTCAGGGGAACTTCAGGCCGACTGGACGCTCTGTCATCTCACTCTGCTGGGCCCTGCAGAACAGATCAGGAGGAGGAAGAAGCCTGTTAGTATTCCGATATGCATCCCAGGACAGTGTGACGCTCCGGCTCCTCCCGTTATGCAACGTGAGCGTTTCCCACGGCAACGCAGCGAGTCTCTGTAAAGATGAAGATCTACCTAAACTCTGTTTTCAGACATTATCTGCATCACCAGAACCAAACGAGGAGAAGCAGCATGCAGCTTCTATGCACCACAAATTTGGAACAAACTTCCAGAAAACTGTAAAACAGCTGAAACACTGGGTGCCTTTAAATCTCAACTTAAAACCCACCTGTTTAGAGTTGCTTATGGCTAAATTAGGATTAGAGTGTGGGTTTTGATGTCTTCGATGTTTTTATTTGTTCTTTAATTATGTAAAGCACCTTGAAATGCCTTGCTGCTGAAATATGCTATATAAATAAAATTTGATTGATTGATTGATTGATTGATTGATTGACCATCTGAGCTCCAAGCATTAAGCTTCTAGTCCAATTGTTGCTTCATCTGAAACAATAAATGTATTTTAAAAAGCATAAGGATGCAGCACTGACCACACCACAGACCTGCAGCAGGACGGCCTTCAAAAGCTGAACTACCACTGGAAATAAGAACATTTAAGTACATTACTGGGTAATTTGCTCTATAGGATGAAAATATGGGAAAATCTTAAAGGGTTTAAAAATTCTGAAAAAAGTTACTAGTCAGTGTTTACAATTACTAAAGGGGGTAAAATTATGTGTTTTCCAGGCACATAGTGCCTTTTTAAAGCACAATCAAGTATCTATGTCACCGTCAGTTGTTATAAAAATGTTGTATTTATCAAATATGACTTTAAAGAAATTTGACATTGTATTTTAATGAATTGAAATTGGGCCTTTGCCTCTTTAAGAAACTCCTGCTCTTTCTGAAGCTCCACCTTCAGGAAGTCATCACAACATGGCTCCTCTGTTAACAATTTAACAATGTTTTTACCAGCATTTCACTGAGAAGTAGCTCCTATAATGTAGTAGATGCGTAGTTCTAACAGGTGTTTGCTAATTGCTGCTGGCTAGTCTGAAGGAGCTGAGTGGAGGAGCGCTGCTCTGTGAGGTGGAAGCTCAGAAGATTGAAAGCTGCAGCTCAGAGGAAGAGCTACGTCCTGAAGGCTGTGCGAGGTAAACCCAGGAATTTTCCACAGCTGAATGGTTGCCATGGAGATTAATGGATTTCTCAAACGAGCATAAAATTAGGCAACACTCCAGCTATGTTTCTGATGAGAGAATAACATAAGATGTAAAGTAAAAAAAAGGCAATTTGACACAACAGTGCCCCTTTAATTATTCAATGTAAATGAAAGTACTGTTGTAACTTAATCTTTTAAACAGAACACTCTTTTATAAAGTCCTCTTAAAACAGCACAGAAACTGATTCTTTGTTCCTTTCTTTGGTTTCTTGCTCCTGCAGACGCTCAGCAGGTTGATCCAGTCAGCCAGAGAAACGCTGGCCTGTGTCGTCCAGCGCTCACCCCAGAGACTCAGGCCTGTCTCTCCACAGATGATTGGAGGAACCCTTCATCCGGCTGGGATGCGGGCTGTCAGCTATCTGTCAGTGGAGGGAATAGTTCTTTTTCACGCTCTGCTCACCATCCTCTGTTTCCCACTTTTGAATTTTACAATCAAATTGAAAACATCTGCCTGTGTTTTTAGCTCTGCTGATCATTTCCCCCCCACAGACACACTCATGTGATATATTGAACAAGAATTAGCAATATTAACGATTTCATGGGGGTGTGGCGTATTTCTGCATGTCACATCATTTATGTGTCATGAAGTACACACACGTCCTCATGACCCCAATTAGTCTAATTAGATGATAATGGCATAGTGATGAGTACAAAGAGGGCAGACTTTAAGTTGATTTATTGTTGCATTACAATGAATACTTTTAGAGCATTTTAGCAGTTATAGGAGACAAAATAGGCCTTATTATCCAGCTTGGTTGCCTAAAAGGTCCGTCATTTGGGGAGAATGAATGCAAAATCAAAATCTGATGTGGACCGAAAAATAGTGAACTCTGGTGCAGTTCCAATGCATAATGTAAACACCAAGCAGACACATACACGCTTGGACTGCTTCCTTTTGGAGCAGGAGGCAGGAAGTGGACTACAGCGCAGGGCGTGTCCGGGATAAATTCAATCCAAACAAACGCTCAAGTCTAGCGCTGCCAGTAGAGATGGCTCATGGCCTTTTACCAAAGACAAGAGAGAAATCCTACAATTGCTAAAATCTGACATTTTTGTTTAGAAGGATGTTGCGCTCAGTGTCTTCTTCAGACGTTTTTGTGCAGCTCCTTTCACTTGGTGCAGCGCCACCAAAGGTGAGGAGGGGAACAGGTTTGTCAAAGAGTTTGGTTGGTTTCACACAGTGCAGTGTGAACGAGAACCACAGCAGCTGAAATGTAACTAATGTTACAATTTTTGTCCCCAATCGAACCGAGTCTACCAGACTACATGGTGTGGAAACACCTTTAAAGAGGAGCAGCAAAAGCAGGTGAGGTTGATTAGCAGAGCTTGAGCTTTCCATCAACCGACAGCATCATGAAGGACACGCTGCTGTGGAATATCATCTCTGCTGCAGAGACACGGAGCCTATAGCATGTCATCACAGTCATTTTATTGTCACGCAGCAAGTTTCTTCGGTCAGATTTGGCTTGAAGACAGATCTGACTGCTGATTTTAATTATTTATTAGACACAAATGATTTGAGTAAGAGTGACTTAAATTTGTCATGTTAAACACTTAGTGAATTAAGTTATGAAAACTTAGTAAATTGAGTTGGATGAACTTAATGAACTGAGTTGATCAGACATAGGATGTGAAACTGGTTTTGAACTCAATTGTTTCAAGTAAAGTCAAAGTAAAAAGTTGCTTTAAGTTAACTTAAGTTAGTTAGATTTGTAAATTTCAAGTTAATTGAACACAAAAAAGTAAGTTGTCATCACTTTGTTGTAGTTTCTAGTACAAATATTTTAGAACATTTGACATACAATAAACTGATGTGCAAGTGACTTTTTTTTTTTTTAGCAAGATGCAACAGTAAATCATTTCTTAATAATGATTAAAAATTCACTAGTTCCACTGGCAGATTATTCCATTGTTTTCCATGTTCTGCCACTGGAACAAAAACTTTTTCATCAAAATTAAGGAATTATTGACTTAAAACAATCTCCTATCTTGCTAAAAAGTTACTTGTAAGTTAGTTTTTTTATTTTATTTCAAGGGTATTAGGATATTTGCCCCAGAAAATAAACCTAAAATCTTTTGTAAGATTTTCCGTTTTTGCAGTGCAATGTATGAGTTATGACATCATTTAATTTCTCTTTGGGTTCAATAAAGTATTTCTGAATTTGGACTGAAGTGAATTCTATTAAGTATTAAACCTCTGAATGCAGCTGCTTGCTGTGGATTTTGTGTTGGGGTTTTCAGTTTGCAGCAGGAGGAGTGAAACAGCATGCCACAGTGCTGGAAGGATTTTTATTTGCAAGAAGAAATCGAAAACCATGAATCCTTTTCCAGCTTGGTAACATAGGAGAATCCAATTTCTCAGTGTTTGAGCTCAGATACGGTCACTGGCTGACTGACTGTCAGATCTCCAGCTAAAATCTGTGAGTTTCCACTCACACGCCGTCCTCACTCCAGGAAAACTTTGTGACTTTGACGCCATTAATTTAACCAGCTAATTTAGGTATCCGTCAATTTTTATCTTCGTACACATTTTTCTTTTCACTCTGAATCATCTTGTCACACAGTAAAAGTTAACACAACCTACCATAACACACAGAACAGACCGGAGCAGCTGTGTTTTTAACTTACACACCTCTCCCTTTCACTGTCAATCTGTTTGTTTTCCTCCAACCTGATGTCTTCATCTCATCCTCATAAAAAGCAGCTGTGGCCTTGCAGACTGATCTGCCATCTCTCCTGTTAAATTTCCTATCTTTGTTGCTGTGATGTCAGGCGCTTGTATTTTTTATTTTTCCCACCCTGTCATCCCTTAAGAGCTTTCTGTTTCCTGCACGTAACCCACTTCTGGTGCCTACATGCGTGTTTTTTTTTTTTCTGGGGAGGAACGGGGGTGGAGGTTTATCACTGATGAGAGAGAGGAAGCGTGGAGAATAAACCCACAATGCATCGCGGGGCTTTATTGCCTCTACCTTAAATTGTGGCCGTGAAAACAACCTTCTGTCACGCAGACGGTGAGCGACACTAACCATGACCGCTGGAGTTGGGCGGCTTTTCAGGACGCGGGAAAGACTTTAGACTCAAATTGGACTCCTGTGATTTAGACAGAAGAGTCTTTCAGCAGTTTGTCCTTTTGAGCTCCACATCCTCCCTCCCCCACTTCCCCCTGCTCCCCTTCCTCCCCCACACCCCCACTCTGTCTGCTTTATTATTGCGCTTCATCTACCTGTCACACCTTTGATCACCGCTCAGCCGCCCGAATAAAGAACAAAGAGGGAAGACAAAGAAGAGCGTCCTTCAAAATAAAATCTCCCTCGTTTTCTTTTTTTCAGCGAGGGAGGACAGGTTGCCATAGCAACAGTTGGATTCCTCTCTCTTTTCCCCACACAAATCTTTTTTTGTTTTTTTTTTCTTTGCACATGCTTACCGCTCGTTCACTGTTAAATAAGGAAGAAAGATCAAAACCAAAGGAGCGAGCCGCCCTCCGACAGGCCGCACCAGAGCTAGCTTAAGGAGCGGCAGCCGGCTCACAGGGTTACAGATCGGCAATCTGTAACCAATTTAGGTTGCCGTATCATTATTTATTCTTTCTTTTAATTAACTGCTTGAGCAGCTTGAGATCAACAGTAAGCCCACCAGCATCCTCCGAAGTGATTCACGATCAGCATGCTTCCAAGTTGCAACTTTTAATTAGGCCGTGTTTCCGCCCTCCCTCCGCTCGCGCTCTAAATGGGGAAGACTCACTCTGGAAGACGGAGAACGGTGAAAAGCGTCTCTACGTTTATAACCGTCTCTCCAGTAGACTCGCTTCGATTGAGGAGCAAAGTATTTGCTACACTTTCAGCTAACGTGGTTCTCTTTCACACTGGTCTGCCAAGACCAACGAAACAATTTGACAAATCTGTTCCCCTCCTCACCTGTGGTGGCAGTCAATGCACCGAGTGAGGGAAACACAACACATCTGAAGAAAACTTCACAAACTGCAAGCAAAGATGGAGTAGGGTCAGATGTCAGCGGTTGTAGGTCTCATCTTTGGTAAGATGCTCCTGCCATTTCTCCTGCTAGTGCTAGACACAGGCTTGTTTTTGGTTGTATTTACCCAGAATGCCTTGCGCTGTTGCCTGCTTCCTACTTTTGGAGCAGTCTCTGGTCAGTTTGTTTTCACATGCGTTGGAGCTGAACCAGAGTTTACTTTAACTGAACCCAAACTGAGGTTTGTACTCCAGATCGGGGCTGTTGTGGAGGCAGATGAGGGACCAGCACACTATCAGTGTATAAAAAACCTCCAATAATGTAAACAGTTATTGAATATTTTACCCATTTTCCCAGGAGCAGCGGCTGAAAAAGCTCAGTGAGAGAGATAACATTTGACACTAATGTGTTGGAATAGCTAAACTGACAGAACTGGATCCTTCGTTTGACTTCATCCGTTTTTAATCAAACTTGCAGGAAGTTGATCCGCCGTCTCTGTTCTCCAGACAACAGGCCGGTCAGGGCGAGCCGTGAGGAGCCACTGTACTGGACAGATTCAGGACTTGATCCAGTTTGGTGATTTTTGGGAAGTGCAACAAAATGCGGACATGAGTGAAGTCCTCACCGTCACACTTTCTAGACTGTGACAAAACACCATCTGCATGTAGAGAGAGAAGACAAGCAGCTCCCGCCACTACTAGACTGTTACCAAGGCAACTGGGGACAATAGAGCACCTAAAGTCTTACGTGAAGCAAATCAGAGGACGGGCTTTTAAACCGTCATAAGTCATTTGTTAAATCTCAGCACCACTAGAGACCCCATAATACACATGTGTGTCATAGATTAGTTTAATATAATGATGATTTTTAGCTGTAGTTAGAAAACTTTTTTTTATCCTCAGAAGACCTCAAGCTGTGATGCAGCCACACTGTTTCAGTATTTACAGACCATCAATTAGATCTGAAATTGACAGAAATAAAAAAAGTGTTTCCCTTGTGAAAAATAAATATACTAAGCATATTAAATCTTAGCATACTTGAAGCCAGATTAATCATCAGCATATGATGATTCATCTGTAACTAGAGTTACATTCACCCCCTGATAAGCAGATCAGTAGGCAACTTGGGGTTAAGTGCCTTGCCCAGAGGCATGTGGACATTGAACCTACAATCTTCTGATCACAAGACAACTACTTGACCCACACAGCCACAGTCGCCCAGCTGTTGCATGTTGCATGATATGTGAGTCAAGATTGGTGAGCGAATACTTTTGGCACTATTGCGTTTGTTTCCATCTAATTATTATGGAAATTTTGAGCAAACTTTTAAAATGTCACAAAAAGAGAAGGCAAAGGAAATGTGACTTAGGTGTTTTTCCATTTAATGGTTTGGAACAAATCAACCAGGCTGCGCAAAGCACAATTTCATCAGATGTTGACATGGCAATAAACAGGAAGTTGAGGCTGCAAACGAGCATGGACCACACATCTGAGGCTGAGCTTTGTTTGAGCCGCTGCAGGTAATGAGGACCAGCCATGTAGAGCCAAACCCCAGAGAGCTGCCGCTGCAAACGAGGTTAAGAAATCGCTTTGCCTAGCATCGACTTTGTCTGCTACCGCCGTTCACATGAAGGTTTTGCAGCTTCAAAGACGCAGCTGTGTTTACTCAATCAATACATATCAACCTCTACAAAAATCCATTTCAATTAAAAAAAATGCAAGCATAACAACAGAAAAAAAATCCTTAAGGGAAAATTATGTGGCTCACATGTGTCCATTTGGTCCAGCTCCTGCTTAGGTAAGGAAATTCTGCAGTCATACTTAGAGAGTACTTTTTTTTTTTTGAATAGCTTGAGGTCTGAAAGTAAGGTAGTTTTTTTTTGTGTTTTTTTTTCCCTTCCGGGGCAAACCTTTAAACCCTGTTGCATGTTGAATGGTTTAAAACCCAAACAAATCTCCAGTAATCTTCCTTTCAAGTCAGTCGTACGGGTCTGACTGCAGATGAGCTTTGAAGAAAAAAACAGCTGCAGTAACTTTCTCTGTCAGACTCTAAAACACGGTGACCTATTTTTCCTCCTGCAGAGGTCAGATAAAACACCAGGTGTGCTTTGTTCTACTCCCTCTCTCACCGGGCTTTTTTCTTTTTCTTTTTGGGAACACACAGATCAGCAAGGGGTCGTTTATTGGCTTCTATTTAATTAGTCTGCAGTATTCAAATGGGGCATCTGTGCTGCAGTCTGTAGCTGACCTCGCTGCGCAACTAAAGTTGCCAAAATCAGTGCGGAGCCTGGGTGTGTGTGCGTACATGCGTGTGCGGTTGCGTGGACGGTGAGCTTTATCACACGGACAGCGTTTCACACCAGCCTGGTTTTAATAATGCCACATTAGTCCCACCGGCAGTTCCTCCCCCCTCCTCCCTGTCGTTTGATATCACCGGCTCTGTTTTATACCGTTTCAGCTTCTCGGCATAGGTCACGATCTATTAATAAAGGCTTCGCCGGATAAGACTGCGGACACGTAGAAAAATGGAGACACCTTTTCTTGTGCAGTGCTGCGGGCGATTCTGTAAAACACAGACAGGTAGATTTTCATGTGAGAACTGAGAAAATGTGTAGACAGAACAAGAAAATCTCCGCTCACTACTGCAACTGAAATTATAGACCATCTGGGCCAAACACTGAGCAAAACAGTAAAGAGTTTCCCGATGAATTAAGTAATTTAGTGCTTAGTGTTATCTAAAAGTCATGCATTTATTGCTTTTTAGAAACACGTGTGACATTTTGGCACATGGTGCCATTTTATAGCACAATCAAGTACCTTTAGTTTTTATAAAAAATGCTGTATATATATCAAATATGACTTAAAAGAAATTTAAAACCCTTTATTTATATCTAGTTTTTTTCCCTCCCCTTTCCCGCCCATGGCTTCACACCACCAGTCCATCAAGCACCTTCAGCCATGTGAGGGACAGCTGGCAGGCGACCCCCCCTGCCCCCCACCATACAGACACCCAGCACCTGGCCCAGAGTCACCCACACTGGCCAGCAGCAGGACTGGGCCAACCTAGAGGGCTCACCATCCACGGTCCACCCTCGCATAACCGGCCACCACCTCCCGTCCTGAGCCGGACTCAGCCACCCCAGGCAGCGCCTGCATGCCCACCGCGCCCTGGGACAATGCTCCTTCACACCAACATGTAATGGTGGGAGAAAAATGAAATAAGTTGGTTTACAAAGTGTAGTTGAACGTTACATATATCATGTCCAAACATTAGGGACTGGGGAAAACCTCAGCAGAGTCCACGCCTCCAGGAAGTGATTGTTTCTGAGGAGCTGCGGGTCCAGACTGTAGAACCAGAGGCTGCTTTTAAAGTAAACTGTAGACAGTCACTGGGAGTGACGCTCAAAATGCAAACACAATGTATAAACATTTGTCTTAAATTTAACTTCTAGAATATCATCATGGTAAAATTCTCCTTCCATAAAAATGTAATTTTTAATTAAACCTGCCGTGTAAACCAAAAAAAAAAGAACAAACAAACAAAAAAAACGCCCTGCATATTGTAAATTTGAACAGATGGTGATTAAACATGAACACCAACCTAAAATCTCATTACTCCGAGCTGCCGGACCACCTGACTTTAGGAAGGAAGCGGAAGAATTCAGTTTAAAATAAAATAGCTGAATTTGAGGAGACAGCTCACAGCGGGGTCTGCTGTGGCAGCAGGGGAGTCCTTCTTGATGGTCATTAATTAACGCTTCCACAGGAAAATGATTTTGAGACCGATCACTGGCGCAGACTCAGGAAGCGCTCTTCCTTCCTTGAGATAATTACCATTCATCTTAACACCTTTCTCTTTGCTTCCTCTCACACACAAGGTGTCAAATATTCTGCGGGCGCTGCATCTTTTTCCTAATGTCCTGTCACAGCTGTGGAATATTTACATAAAGCCATGGACACCTAGTTCACACTTCAGCAAAATGGTATCCCTAGCTGGATGAAACCACAGCACCTAAAGAGCCACTGCTTAAAAACAACTCAAAGTTGTTGGGTGTTTTTCTGAGAATATAATTTTATTTCATGGATATATTTCCTGTTTCCTCTTTGGAATGGAGAGAAGCAGATCTGACAGCCAGGTATGCTGTGGGTCAACGTGCAGAAACATTAAAGGGACAGTATTAGTGCCATTTTATAGCACAATCATGTAACTATGTTACCTTCAAATATGAAAAATTGTTGCATATGTCAAATACTACTTAATTTGACTTTTTAATTTAACCCCTTGAAATTGGACCTCCGTCTCTTTAAAAACTCCTGCTCTTTCTCAAGCTCCGCCTTCAGGGAGTCATCACAACATCGCTCTTCTATCAGCCCTTTAACAACATTTTTTACCAGCATTGCAATGAGAAGTAGCTCCTATAATGAGCTCAGCTGATGCAAAGTTCCACCAAATTAGTCAGCTAATTGCTGATGGCTAGTCTGAAGGGGTGGAGTGGAGGAGTCCTGGGGCAGAGCTGCTCTGTGAGACAGAAGTTTGGAAGCTTGGAAGTTTTCTGAGGAGAATCCTCTTGACCTCTTGACCTCCCGACAGTTACCTCACTAGGCCGGATTGCACCCTGCCATCTCTTGAACACAACAACAGTCTTTTCCAGAGTCCCGTGAGATTGTATTTTGAAGCAGAACTGAACTCCCAGAGGGAAGCCACTGTCTATCACTGTGTGCATCAGATTTACAGGTGAACCTGAAACATGTCAATACAAAATGTCCGGCCTGTACGTAAAAACAAAGAAAAAAAAAAAAAGAAAGGGATGTTTAATTGCGTTAAAATGTTTAACTTGTTAAAATGGATATATTAATATCCTACAAAAAGAAAAAAATCACTTAAATTTTCAATACATGTGAAAAAGCTCAAAAGGTCTGATTACTGTAGGTATCTAAGGAACGGTTTTGGATAAAATTAAAAAATCCGGACAGCAGACCCCACTGCGCACTTTGCTAAAGCCCAACCTGTTATATTGTACATGACATTCAGACAGCCTCTGAGCAGCAGTAGCTGGAGGAGCAGAGGCTGTTCCTCTCCTTGTGAACATTCCTGCCTTAGCATATTCAGCCCACCTGGCTGACAGACCAACAGCTCAGCTTGTTCCCAGTCCCGGCTCAGACATCCAGCCTGGAGATAACACGAGGCTCCGGCTGATCTGCGTTTCCTCACAGGACTGGGCCAAAGTGCTGCGCTAGCAGAGAGGAGAAGAAGAAAGCCAGTGGGCTGCAGAGAGCTGCTCCCCTAAAACTCTCCCATGGAGCTGAGCCGCTCTCTGGACAAACAATAGTCTGTGCCGCTCTGTCCACAAAGCCTGTTTCCCATCACAGCACAAACACATCATGTATGAAAAGAAGCAAATGCAGAGAAACTCTGCAGAGAGACGTAACAATGCTGCCATGGCTACACGAGAACAGCTCCATCAGCTGCTGAGGTCAGAGCTCCCTTCATTCCCAGAGAACAAATGTGATACTTACATAACACAAAGGAGAGCATCGCTTTGAAGTGGGGGGAAAATTACATGAGTAACTTTTTCTTATTTTTTTTTTTATAAATATGAATGTGGAAGGTTTGAACTGTAGTTACAGGAACATGTTGTTTGGGGTTTGCTTCTAGAAACTTTACAGATTTTTCTTTGTAAAATGGCTCCAGTTCAGTTAGATGGGATGGACAGTTTCTATGGACAAGTCTTGCCACAGACGTTCAATGAGATTTAGGTCTGAACTTTGATTGGGCCATTCTAACTAAGAGATATGCTTTGACCTTAACAACTCTACTGTAGCGCTCGCTGCATGTTTAGGGTTGTTGTCCTGCTGGGAGGTGAGCGTCAGGTCCAGAGTTAGGACATTAACAGGCTCTAAGGGCAAATTCACACAGCAGGTATTGGTTCTCATTTCCAATTTTTTGCTGAAATTCAATTTTTAATTTTTAATTTTTTTCTTTTTTTTTTTTGCATAGTTGTTCATACTACTGAATGATGTGACCACAGTCAGACTTCTGTGTGACTTCTGTTTACAATCCCAAAGCAGCGCAGAGCAGGAGAAGAACGTCGACGTCCCCATCAGTGCCCCGTTTACGGCAGTAGCAACGGATGGATTTTAACATTTAGCAATGGGAGCCGACCGCATCGTCACAATATCATAACAAGATGAAGGAAGCTCATTAAAAAAAAGTACAACTAATGTCAACGACGTTTTGTGGCGGGTTTCTTTTTGCACCTTTTCCAGAGGAGTCTGTTTGGATGTAGTCAGAGCCAAGAGTGGTGGGGCTGTGATGTGATGCACTTCACTAACTCAGACTTATTTCATAATTTCATAAATATATATATTTTTTTCAGCCAATGTTCATGTCGAGTTGGGCTTTTTCCAAGATGCCGCACATCTTACATTAATGACTTAAAAATTAGAGAAAATGCAACATGACTGTTGAGACACTTTGAAAACTATCATATGGATTGGAAGGGGCTCAAATCACATTTTTGAGGGTTTAAGAGATCAGAGTTATGCTGTCCAGCTGCTGTGAAAAGATCAAATAAGGGTCACGTTTGGACAAAAAGATTTGGATTCACCTCGCATTTATCTGCAGTGTGAGGTTTTCTGCCAGCGTTGTGCTGCACTGATGTTCCCATCAACTCCTGCTGAAGGAAAACATCCCCAGAGCATCATACATGCACTGCCACCACCAAGCTTCAAAGCGGTAGAGGAGTGTTCATGGGTATGGTGTTATTTTCACCAAGCGCCATTTTGCATGATGGCCCAAATGTTCTGTTTTGGTGTCATCTAACCAGAGCGCTCTCTGCTGACATGTTTACTGAAGATGTTAGCAGATGGTGTTAAACAGCACTATGTGGCAAACAGTTTCCGTGGTGAAAGTGTTTCATTTTTGTTACAATTCAGCCATTTGTTTGCACGTCTCTTGTGATGGGAGTCTTTGGAAACCGTCTCAGAGTGAACAGTTTTGGGAAACCTCCTGTGGAGTTATGAAGTACAGCGCAGAACGCCCAGCTGCAGGCAACAACAAAAACAACGACGGCTAGCACTGTGCTGTGTGTGCTACTTGACTTGTTCAGTTTAACACAACCTCTGACAAGAAATGATACATTCCATGAGCACTTGGTTACTGTTTTCTAAAGAAAGTTGAAGCTGAGGATCAAAAGCTCATGCCTGTTTCAACTACCTCCTAAAATCACAGCGCCATCTGGTGGCCTGGCACGACAACCGCAGCTGACTCACAGTGTCTCGGCGGTGATGTCTAATCTTGGAACTTTTCTCCAGTCAACATCCAACAACACATAAACGTAGCCTGATTGGGACTCTCTGTGGTTTTCTTTTAGCAGTGGCTTTGTGCTCGACACTCTTCCACAAAGGTAAGATAACATGTATTACGAATATTTATCTCACCAACAGATGCTCACCTGAGCTACGGTGTCTCTGATGGGTCGCAGCTACTTGCCTGCACATGAAAACACCAACGAGTTACACTGCAGACTGAGGCTACTGTTGATTAAACATGGCTGCTCCGTGTCTCTTCGCCAGGACTTGCTGCCATTTGAGCATTGAACGCCAAAATGGCAAATGCACCAGCACTGCTGTTCCTCTGTCTTTATTGGTGCTGATGAAGTGCATTAACAGACTTAATCTGATAGCGCGGGCTCCGGGCCCTCTAATGAGACAGCTGAGACCGAATCATTTGTGGCTGATTGTTGGCCGAGGCTGTTGTGGAGCAGTTGGTGTTTCTCTTATCTGCCTTTAAAAGGCAAACAGCTCACCCCGCTCCTCTCCCTCCCTCCCTCCTTCGCCTGGATTCCCTTCTGTGTTGCTACATGTCTAGTATTTTGAGTGTGTGTGGCTCGGTGTCTGTGTGTTCAGCTGGCAGATGCTGTAAGAGCAAAAACACTGTCACCGTAGCAACTCAAGTGTTTGTAGTCGCTGGAGAAAGGGAGAATGTTCCATGTAACATTTAATCCTAAAGAGTCTTTACAGCTGACCCTCCAGTGGTGCTGAAACCAAACACTTCTGAAAAAAAACAAATAAAAAAAATAAAAAATAAAAAAAAACATAATAATAATAAGGCCAAAAATCTAAATCTTTCCAATGTTTGTTAGCAGTCGTGATAAACAGGGGAGGTGCAGTCAGTTATTAGATTCAAGGTGAGGCGAGGCAGTGTATTTGTACAGCACATTTTCAGCAACAAGGCAATTCAAAGAGCTTTATATGATAAGAAAAAAAAAACATCACACTGTGGAGGCAAAGTAAGGGAAAACAGGCTGAACGACAGACTATACTTCACGACGTTCCAGTTGTTATTAATTGTAATAATTTTCACTGTTCAAAAAATACCGGATAACACAAAAGCAAAGCTGAAGATCCAAATGCTACATATAAAGTCAAGCAGGAATATCACAGGCATCACAAGCTGAGTTTTTCATTTCAAATATGTGAAAACTTATATTAACTTATTTATTTTCTGCTAATATTGAAAAAAAAAAAAAAACAGAATTTTATACTTGCAGTGTTTCCATTAAGTAAGAAGCACAATTAAAATCACGCATGAATAAGTTTCTTCACTTGATAAGTCATTAAAAAACATGCGGTGCCATCGTCCTCCAGCTACTTCCTGTTGTCTTCTTTGTGGTTTCTGCCAGTAGCAACATCTGGTTGTTGATCATGTGACTCGTGTGGCGTGGAAAAAGTGTTCCCATTGCAGTTTTGTGAATGGAAGCAAACGTTTTGTGTGTGTGAAAAAACGACTTCTTTTGAAATAGCAGTGTGTCTACATTCGTTTTTAAAATGTCAAATTGTGCATTTCTGTAGTCAATACAACTGAAATGCATCGCAGATACCCAACAGTGTGACAGCGTGGCAAGGAAGTGTTGGTGCTTTTGAGGTTTAAACTTGTTTCTCCACACATCTCAGTAAAATTCCACAGAGTGGTGATCAGAAGGAAGCGTTATGATAATGACATATTTCCAAAAGCTTTCATGTAAAACTGGAGAGTTCCCACTGACCCATTTCCATATTTATGTAGGTTTCTGTTAAAGCTGCAGGGCCTGCCGACCGGTTCACTTTCAGTCTGAGGACAAAATGGTGCAACAGCTTCACCTCGACCCGTATTATTATTCTACAAGCTGAAAGTTCAGAGTCCAACAACAACAAAGAGTATAAAAAAAAATTATCCTCCCATTTTTGAAGGCTTGTGTCAAACATTCACAAGAATAAATGATATGACTTCTCATTACTAGTCTACGTTTTATGTCAAATTTACACTATTATAAATGAAGCTAAACATATTTTTGCGGATTTTTATCCTCAAAATGACCTGAAAAATGAAGCAAAAAAAAAATTATATATATATATATATATATATATATATATATATATATATAGGAGATATGAACAATACTGCTCAGTCTCCTGAACTGAGACTGAGAATTAACAAAATTATTTCTGTTTGCTAAATGCCACTTCAGTGAGAGAAAGAACATCAGAGATGTATTTCAAAAGGATTTACAGCTTTTTGTTTGTCTAAAACAACAATGGTGTGTGAACAGTTAGGCACATGATGGAGCAGCCTGTTGTAATTCAGAGTTAAACAAATTTCTGTGAAAATGTTCTTGGTGTTTTTATGACAACATGGATCTTTCAGATCAATTTGAGAATGACTTTTGAACATTTATTGTCATGTCATTTGTCATGCTGGTTTTGGGGTAGGAGGTTTTCACTACGTTAACAAAGCATTCAGTTTATTGCACCTTTTCATTTTTCCTCTAAACCAATTGTTTTCTTCTTTTCAGTTGAACTATTCATCATGAATCTAAAAAGTTTTGAAACAATCTATCATGGTTTCATTTTAAACCTGGCGTTGTATCAGGGATGTGTGGACTCTGTGATAAATATGTTTTCTGGAACTGATCTGGTCCAACAGCTCCTAATCACCTGCTGCACATTCCCTCCTCCGGGAGCTCTGGACATCAGGAGGAATATTCTGAAAGCCAAGCGGAGAATGACAAGTTTTCATGAGTTCCCAACTTGAAGGCTGTCTGGACTTTGTCCCCAGAAGGACACCGGGGACGTTGGACTGTCACCATGAGCCTGACGGAACATCTCACCAGGCCTCGTTCCACCGGCTCCGTGATTTCTCCACTTGTGAGCTGTGATCGTGTGTCAAGTTGTCAAGCTGTTCATTGGTGTGTGTGGTGATTAGTTATTGAAAAAAAAAATCAAAAAATCAAACCCTCCTCTTCAGAGAAATTGGTCTGATAGTAGATTATGTAAAACCATTTACAGTGTATGACTTTATGTCTTTACTCCCTTTTCTAGTCGTTAACAACTGGAATCTTTCATCATATCCAGCCTGCTTTACTCTGACTCACAAATAAAACACAATCCAGAACATTCTAAGGAGAGGCTCGCTGTACCAAAATTATTCAGAGATTTATTAGTTTTCCCACGGAGACGGGTCGGTTTGCTCTGAGTTTTGCTCTTTCCCCTTCAGAGAACAGAACAGAAAAATATTCCATTGTCTCTCGGTGGGAAAACTCAGCAGCAATGTAACAGGCCAGCAGAAGCCAGAAGCCTGCAGACACACGCAAAGACAGCAAGGATAACAGAAAGTAGACAATAACACATCGCAAATGAAATCATTATGTAAAAACGGCCTGTGTTTTCACACACAGCTCATCATCATCTGATATTAAAACATTTTTAAAGATCTAAAACAGTTCAACAGAAGAAATATTTAAAGGGGCAGTGTTAAATAAAATCGGCTTGTTTTGAGTTTTGCATCATGTTTTTAGGTTATTACATAATCAAAAACACACCTGGAGTGTTGTTTTGATACTTTCAAGCATGTTTGAGAAATCCCACTCAGCTCCTTCAGACTAGTCAGCAGCAATTAGCAAACACCTGGTGGAATTGTGAATCTGCTGAGTTCATTACAGGAGCTGCTTCTCAGAGCAACGTTGGTAAAAATGGTTTTAACCCTTTTACGCTGGAGTTTCAAGCGTCTGCCTAAATAAATCTTCCTTATTTTAATTGTAAGTAGTTCTTTAAATGTCCTGTGAGATGATATACTTACCCATGTATCGATAACAACTGGAACTTTCAATATCCAGCAAGTTATTTTCGAAATATACCGTCTATTAAACGAGTGCCCCCCGGATTAATTATGCTCTCTGCAGCTGCAGCTGTGAAGTTGCCGTATTAACCCGATACTTGCTGGAATGTGCAACGTCTCCCCTTTCAGAAACCGTTGGAATTTTTCAGATAGCGCTACGTGTACCGCGGAATTACGGTACTGCAAATTTGGATGTGTCGCCGCGATACGTTCCCGCGTAGAAGGGTTAAAGGGTTAACAGACGAGCCATGTTGTGATGACTTCCTGAAGGCGGAGTTTCAGAAACAGCAGGAGTTTTTAAAGAGACAGAAGCCCAATTTTAAGGTATTAAAATACAAAGTTTCTTTTAAGTCATTTTTGATAATATTTTTACAACTGAAGGTATCATAGTCACTTGATTGTGCAATAAAATGGAACTATGTTCCTGGAAAACACAATATACTGTCCGTTTAAGTAAAAAAGAAGAAAAAAACCTGTTTCACGCCACTCCCTGCAGACGTTTACCTGCAAGGCTGTTAAGGAAACACACTCTTTTGCTCTGCAACGCACGTTAGATTCAGCGAGAGCGCGTGACTCTAATCACCCAACATGGCTGCGCTTTGCACATCGTTGCACCGAGGAGACGAGACGGAAATAGATACAGGCCTAGAAAAAAAAAAAAAAACTGGCGGAGCTGACAGGAGAATGCTTGATGTGGACTTAAATAGGACGTACACAATGCACCAGAGAACATCTCTCATTACATAAGACCTGTGTGTATTCAATTACCGCTTCCCCTCAAGCTCTGCCGCTCTAAATGCCGGGACGTTCCTGAGCGCTCCGGCCGTTGTGCTAACACTCCCAACTTCCCTCCACTCACTGCTGTGCAGAAGTCACATTAGGCCAGGGCCGTGCCCACTGCGGGCCCCCTCGCCCCCCCCCCCCCCACCACCACCACCGCGGGGCCCCTGCCGTGGCTCTCTCGTGAAGAACAGAAGCGGAGGAAAGAAGCAATAAAAGATGAAGGAAGTAATGGTGAGGAGCAGCAGAAGAGCACTAAGTTAATGGATGGAGGTTATTATATGGTGGGATAATGAGAGGGAGGGACAGCTCTATTAGGCTGGTGATAAAGACTGGGTAGCAAAGCAAAAGGGTTATATGGAGCACGGGCTCTATTACAGCGGGGAGCCGGGGACATCATAATCCCTGTGGCCTTATAAGTAATTACTATGTGATAGGGAGAGTGAGTAGTAAAACCTATCTACTGTCAGCAGAATTGGAATTATCTCCCTAATGGTTTCTTCATGTTGGTGTGTGACCGTGTGTGTTTACTGCGCCCCTACCCTTTAAAGATCTGAGTGGTTGACTTTGGGGGTCTGGAAGGTGGAGAATGTTTGTGGATATTGAGGGCATTTTTCATTCCTCCACAGCAAACACCTCTGCAACTGATGTGTGTTTATGGGACTCTATAGACGCCTGTAAATGTGTGTGCGTGTGTGTGTGAATTCCAAGCCAGCAGGAGGTCTGGACAGGAGTGTATGCTGGTCGTCTTAGGGCAGGTATGCACAGAGGCCAGTCCGCTCACCTGAAAACCCTCAGATTGTTAAGAAGAGGAAGATAAACGGCGCTCTCTGAGTGTTTCTGGAGAGCAGCGCTGCTGCTGGGTCCCAGTCATTTAGCATGCAGTTTGTTGTGCACAAGGCAATTTTTACTCTCCAGACTGAGGAAGCTGACCCGAACCAATTAAAGTTTGTTTACCTTTCTGTAATTTGTTATAGTTGAGCCAGTTGGACCCAATTTTGTACTTCCTCAGCAAGAATTCACAAACCGTGAGGTGTTTAAGCAGCACATTGTCTTCTATCTTCCATTTAGACTCTGGAACAAAAGTAGTGCATCACGGTCTGCACCACACTGCAACTATAGCAACAGCTTGTCCTCACTTTACATGGGTTATGTTTTAGATGTACTGGAAGACATACCTTTGCTCTAAAGCAGAAATAAGCTGGTTTGTTATTTGTGTTCCCCTTCCTACTGTTCCAACAGTTTAACTCTCTGCTCATTAAACGAGGAGCAGCAGCAGTCGTCCTTTGAGACATCGCTCCAGCTCAGCCAGGCTGGGTGGAAAGAGTCTGTCAGCAACAATTCTCAAGTTTCTCAGTTAGATTGAAATCTGGAATTTGACTGGACCGTTCTAAAACGTGGATATGCTTTGATCCGACCCATTCCGTTTGGTTCTAGCAACATCTTTTAACTCTGAGCGGTATTAAAGAAATGCATTATCGCCCCCAGCATGACGGCACCACTCCTATGCGGTTCACCGTAGGAGATGTTCAGTCTCAGGACTGTTGTCATGGCGTTTTGCTTTTGTTCTCATCTGACCAGAGAACTTTCTCCCTGAACATTTTGTGGCAAACTGAGACTTCATGTTGGTCTTTCATAAATAGAGTTTGTCCAGCTGAACTCTTTAATTATGCAACACTTTGTGTCGGTCAGTGACAGAATCCCAACACGATGCAGTGACGGTTATGGTTGGACTCTGACTGAATGAGTGGCACTGCAGACCTTTGAAAAGAAAAGGTTGATAGATGTTTGCTGTTAGAAAGGAAAGCGGGATTAGGATTATGCTTTAATGTAACTGGGGCAACGGTGGCGAGGGCGGCAGCAGGTTGGCACTGTAATCAGAGGATCACCAGTTTGATTCCCGGTTCGTTCTCTTCGCTTGTGTCCTTGTGCAAATGACACTTCACCCACCTTACCTGCTAGTGTTGGTCAGAAGTCAGAAGTATTGGTTGTAATTCTACAATTAGTTTTTTTTTTTTTTTTTTACCTTTATATTTAAAAGCACATTTCAGGTCTTTATCATGTTTTGGCCAAAGTTTTGAAGAACCACTGTGGAGTCCTAAAGAACCACATGTGGCTCGGGAGCCGCAGGTTGGAGACCTCTGGCAGAAAACATAGGCACACACATGGAGAGTGAGCAAAACTCCTCCAAAAGACCCGAGGCCAGTGTTCCAAATCAGAACCTTCTTACTGCAACAACTGAGCGCCGACTCCCAACAAATGATTATCTACAGGCTCTTTATCTTTTGGTCAAACCTTTGCAAAGTCTAAAGACCAGAAATCAGACACAAAATTTAAATCAATGCATCTCTATTTGGAACTATTGAAACTCAAAACAACTGTTCAACTTTTTAAAAATGGACTCTTCATAGGTGTTGTAAAGCAAGAAAAGTCATATTATCTAAAGATATGGTTGTTTTTGAGAACTGGTCACGTTACTGAAGAGAAATAAAAAGCTTCCAGTGTCTTAAACAGACAGCAAGTCAGCTTCAGTTTGTATTATTAATATTATGCTGTCTGACTGAACAATAAAACCCACATCAACCCCAAACGCCTCCCACCAAACCAACGATAGAATCATCTTCGCTAGTTAGCTCGCAGTACATTAGCCTCCTTTCAAGCAGACGAAAACCCAGCCTGAATTTCTTCATGTTTTTGTTTTTCTTGTTACCACAAATAAAAAATAAAATTTAAAAAATGATGTTCAAATCAATTTAAATAAAAACAAGCAAAGAAATAAACCGTCCATCCTGGAATCGTTAGCAGCCAAGAAATGTCTGCTGTGTCATTTTCTGTTTGCTGATGGGATGAAATGCTGCCACCAGCTGTCAAACAAACTGTTACTGTGGAACGCTGCTGCCAATCTGAGCAATTTAAATGACACCAGCATTGCCAAGAAGTGATGGTCCATCATCTGAAGAACACACGCAGACACAGCGTTGGGTTTCAACTTCTCTCACAGACTGACAGGGAGAGACATCCCCACGAGCGAACGAGCAGGATAATGTTAGAATGAGGCTGGTATCGATTTAGCTCCCTCAACCGCCGCACACTACGCATAGTAATTGGCTCAAATTGTGTTCATGAGTGTGTGGACAAAGGTAATCAATAGAGATTGAAACAAGAAAGGATGGGAAGGTGAAGCATGGTTAAAAAAAAAAAAAAACACTGTACCTTCAGGTTCAATCCAGCACTGGTGAGCTTTGATCCTTTCTTTTCTTTTCTTTACCTAAAAAAAAATAAAAAATACAGAAAATTGCCCATTATAAAAATTATGCCACAAATGCTGGATCATATTTTTTTCATTTTTTTTTCACTTACTAATAAAAAATTCCATGTGTGTGGTGGAGTGATTGTATAGTGACAAATGAAGACAAATGGCTCCTTGCTGTGTATTTTCCACACAGCTTCAGCGCTCCGGGCTGCACGTCAAACCAAAGTTCTGCTTTAGCACCAACACAAATCTGATAAGTATGAAAGCAACTCCATGTTTTCTCAACAGTGGCAACAAAATGGCGGAAATAAAAACTGTAGAACAACAGCCGGAACAAGAAGTGTCGAACACGTCGATAGTTTTTCACAGTAGAAATGTTTTTTATGTTATTAATATGAAATACAAACCAGATGCTGGAAGAAACCAGCACTTTTGTTTCCTTGGCGATGAGTTTGTGACCAACATCTTGCTAAAGAGTCCAAATCAGATTTATAACTAGAATATCCTGTTTTATTTCTTCATTCTTATAATTTGAGAAGGATGAATGTACACCTGCTGACAAACAGTCTCTTACCAAAATGAATCCAAATAACAAATATGTTATGGACAACTGTATTGGTCAATTTGCTATAATATATTAGCATCAGTGGGAAACTTTTTGTGTTTTTCTGTTTTAAATAAAAGCAATTAGATCATATCAGAATGTTTTCTCAAACTTTTTGCAGTAATTCAAAACTTCTACACTTTTTACATTTACAAAAATACAATAAAAACCTGGTATTAATCCTAACCCTAACCTGGCTGTTTGCCTTCAGATTTCAGTAGCGGCATCCATCAGCAGGTAGGTAGATGAGGAAATCCCAAAGTGTGATCACAAAAAAGGAGGAATTAAAACAAGCAAGGTCGCCCGTCTGAAAAAATGCAGTTGGAAGAAATTTGCTTTATTTCCATTTAGATTATTTATTCATCTAAAAAGACAACAGCATCCATCTGATCTCTGGGAGGTCAACCATGGAGCCAGGTTCTGGTTCAAACACCGTCCACAGAGCTGCTAGTGTGGACCAGGCCAGGCTCTGAGATGGCTGATGCTTTAGGAGAGTCTGAATTTTTTCAACAAGTTAGAAAGAAGGTTGAACGTACTTGGCACTTACGACATGATAAAAATGGCAAATTGTTTCAAAATTAAAATATAGATGACACGCAGATAAAAAATTTAAACATGAGACTTAGAATAAACAATTTAATTAAAACTCTGCCGTCTCATTCTGTCTTTAGCTACTGTTTTAAGGAATATGCTGAATCCAAGGGCAGTAAACATCTCTGCAGACCGTACACATTCTGGACACAAACTGTTTCTAGTTTTACCTCCAGTTGTTGCAGAGTACTGTGGGTTAAAAACCAGCCTTCACAGAGACAGTTTCTTCCCCCAGGCTGTGAACACAATGAACACTTTACAGACTGAGCAGTCAGTGTATTTACACTGCAACATGTCTTTCATCTGTTCTTTGTATTACAGGTTCTCTCAGACGCTTTAGTACGTTTCTCAGATCAGAATTGAATTTGTCAAAGCAGCCTGTTCAGTCTTCACATCATTGTGTGACTTGAGCTGTTTCTCTTTTCTCTGTACGAGTTGCGAATGCTTCTGTACATCGATACACGCGATCATGTACAATTCTGTCTCTGCCTTTTCAGTCCCTCATGTCATATTGATCAAAATGTGTTATGCAGGTCTTTGTTGCATAGTCTCAGCCTCCATAACATTAAAAGGGGCAGAATTGTGTAAAATTGACTTTTTTTGAGCTTTGCGTCATGTTATAAAGTTATTCCCTCATCAGAAATAAACCTGGATTGTTGCTTTGACTCTTTCATGCATGTTTAAGAAATCCTTTAATTTCCCATGGCAACCACTCAGCTGTGCAAAACGTCTGGTGGGACAGAGCGCCACCTTCAAGACAACTAACCCAGTCAGTTCCTACAGACTAGCCAACTGCAATTAGCAAACACCTGTGCCTCTACTAAGCTCATAGTTGCTACTTCTCAGAGCAAACATGCAAAAGTTGTCTTAATATGTCAAGCGTATTTGTAAACATTGCCATTTTTTTTCTTTTATGATTTTTTAGAGCATGACCTCACACAGATGACATACCTTTTTGTGCCAAACGTGGCGCTTTTATTGCCACGTGAAAGATCGTTTCATCAACCTGCCCCACTGAAACAGATTGCAGGGTTCTCGGCTGGTGGTAAGTAAAATTCATGTCATCCCAACTTTTCTTGATAAACACCAAACCGATGAATTTATTCAGTCTTATTGTAGAAATGAAATAACTTGCGTCTGATCCGAATGGAACTCTGAAATTTGTGGAATAAAATGAAGCCACTTGGTGGGCGAGAAAGTTTAGCCAGTTTTCCCCAGGGAGACGGGATGCAACAGAAATGTCATTCTTCTTCTGTCACGTCAACAACGAACTCGAACCACGGCACATCGGAGTCAGGCATGTGCTCTGAATATTGAGTAAAGTGA
Source organism: Poecilia mexicana (assembly GCF_051168715.1). Taxonomy (NCBI): domain Eukaryota; kingdom Metazoa; phylum Chordata; class Actinopteri; order Cyprinodontiformes; family Poeciliidae; genus Poecilia; species Poecilia mexicana. Next base: position 2,165,902 of record NW_028263374.1, read on the forward strand.
CCTTTCTGATAAGGCTTGAAAGGTCTTTATATTCAGAGTCATGACTGTCAGAAGGACTGCAACAATAGGTCCATCATCATCAATCATGGTTTCATGCTTGGCCAGGGGCCTGTAAGAAGCCAGTGAGCAGTGGCAGAAAACATAAACAGTCCAATCAGTTTTAAACTTTACCTCATAGATCAACTTTCCAATATAGGCTACGTTTATGGAAGTGGAAGTAGGATTAGAAAGAGAATACACCTGGTGTTCCTGTATCAAGATGTACAGTGACGTCTTTTGATGATTTAAATCTACTATAACCTCAACGGAAGAGATCACAAAACGGAATATGTAGTGAGATGGGCGGATTCTGCTCTTCTCTTTCATCTACAACAGATTCAAATTTGACTAGAAATAGTTTGGAATACAAAGAATTACATTTTTGACTCAGTGATGGCAAGACAAGCCCAGGTCATCACCCTCCACCACCGTGCTTCAGTCGCTGCTGATGGGCTTCGTAAGGGTTTCCTCAAACAACCTCTCCAAACAAGTCATGGCTTTTACGTTTTTATAAAACTTTAACATTAAATAGCCAAACTGTGGACTGCAGAGCTGCTGTCCACAGACCTATTGAGAGAACCAATAGATCTTCACCAGGTTGTTGCTTGTGCTAAACTTAGTTCAGCCTCTTGTGAATCTTTGTGGATACTGAAAGCTGAGATACACAATTCAGCCTAAAGTATTCACTCCCCCCATCCAAATGCAGGTGTTTCAATAACTTCACTTTGTTTTTATGCTTTAAATTAATGAGAAGTAGTCAACCCAAGCATCCAAACATCTTGGATAACTTTCGATGGGTCACTCTCATTTGCTCTCTGACAGCCTGGATGGCTCTAAACGCTTTAAGGAATTCCAGCTTTTGTCCCCAAAACAGTCAATCTTGATACCTTTGCTGTACTTTCTATATGTTAACATGCTTCCACCATTGATGAGCTCATTTCTTGCTTATTAAAACCAAACATTAAAGCTTTATCATATTAACTGGCAATAGCAGCTGACAGTCTGCCTTGGGATTGTGTTAACTCACAGCTATGTTAACTCAGAGCTTGGCTGCTGCTTCCCTCTGAATCTTATGAAATTAGAGGGAGTGTGGAGTTCTTGAAATTTAGATCTTATTTTATTACAAAAAGTAAATAAAACTACAGTGTGAAATCTGTTGTGTGTTTTGGTAGAGCAGGAGTTTTTAAAGAGACAGGCATCTGATTTTAAGGTGTTAAAATACAAAGTCAAATTTCTTTTCAGTCATGTTTGATATATACATTTTCATAACAACTGAAGGTAACATAGTTACTTGATTGTGCTACAAAATGATTCTATGTGGATGTAAAGCATGATGCTGCCCCATTAAGCTGCAAGTCATTTTAATAGTTTCTGCTAGTTCAGTCAGATTACATCTGTAAACAAATGCTAAGCTAAGTATCTGTCAAAGAGATTCTGAGCTTAACCTTGACTAGACCATCCTAACACAAGAATACACTTTGATCCAAGCTGTGCTGTTGTGTCTCTGGCTGTACATTTAGAGTCTCTGTCCTGATGGAAGGTGACCCCTGACCCCAGTCTCAAGTCTTTTGTAGCCTATAATACATTTCATTCTACTATTTGCTCTGTGTTTTGCTTCAGCAGTATTTAAATCAAATTTGTCCAGTTACAGTATGATACTGTCACCACTATGTTTGTGCATCCTGCTTGTTTGTGACTCTCTGCCTCATGTTGTTTGCTGCCTTCTGTTTTCATATTTGACTTTTTAAAATCATGCAGAAGTACTTAGTTAGCTGCTTTAATATTTCAAATTCTTGGTGGCATTCTGTTTTGTGATTCTTTTTATTACTTTTTTAATGCATAAATTACTTTATATTAGCTTTACCATTTAACCAGAGTGTAACATAACTTTGAGTTACACAGGAACTAAATTCACTGATATATTTTTTTTAAGTTGAAATAAGTTTAAACATGAAAGTAAAAACATATTCATGATATTATTTGAAATAGTTTTAGTGTTAACAGTCCATATAGTTTCCCATTACGTCAGTCTCAGCCACTAAGTTTAGAGCACAGCTTCACCTTCTGCCGTCTAAAGTGTTAATAACAACCGAGCTTTATCAAGGAGAGCGATAACATTTCCATTTACTTTCCCTCTGGAGCTACTTACTTTTTCCGTTTCCGTCGCCCTTTCCTCGGCAGAAGTCTCCTCCGTTCCTCCCTCCTCTCTGCCTTTTGGAAAGCGAGATGGAGAGAGGGAGAGCAGAGCAGAGGAGAGGAGAGGAGAGGACAGGAGAGGAGAAGAGAGGCGAGTCGGATCCAGAAGGAGGAAGATGGGAGTCGAGACGCGGAGAGCCGCCGCTGCACCGGGGAGCGCTTCACCGAGCCTCATATATCGCCATTATGTGGGTCAGAGATGAAGTATTCATCTCCGGCTCCCGGCGCGCAAGTTCCCGTTCATTCCCCGCCTGCGATGGTACAACCCGGGGAGAGAGGGAGCGAGCCGGAGTGTTTGGATAACCTATATTTGGTAAAGAGGAGCCCACTGACACTATTTTAAGATTGCCAATTGAGAGAGAGATTATGCTTCTCGTTAAATGGAGCGAGTGTCTGCTGTTCTGCTGAGGTCGCAGGATTATAACGCTCTTAGGAGATTTTGATACATAATAAAGTTTTATTATTAATTTATTTGTCGAAAAAAAAAACTGGTGAATAGCAAAATTGCAAACTTTATCTAGCTAGCTAGCTTGAATAATGAAAATCACCTTCAAGCAGGTATTATGCATACTTTACAATTAGCCCACAATTCTGTATAATAAATGTTTTTGTTATTATCATTATGTTAAAGTTGTTTTGATGTAATACTATCATCTATTCATTAGTTGTAACCACTATTAACAGAAATAAAATCTTGGAAACGTCAGTCTGTGTGTAATTAATCAATTCACTTTGTATTCCGTTCCAGGGCAACATGGAGATAAACCATGAACACACACTCACACCTGAAGGCAATTTAAAGACAACACAATAGAATGGAATAGAAATAAACCTTATTGTCCCACAGTGGCGAAATTCAGACACAAAGTTAAGACATACTGAGCTTGTTGGGAGCAGTGATGGTTGTAGAGTCTACCAGGATCTCTGCTGAGGCTCCTTTGTGAAGATAGGATGCAGCAGTGTGACGCTGAAGGAGCTCTCCAGTTCAACAACGGCTTCATGCATCAGGTGGGAACATTGTCCACCAGTGATATTGTTTTAGTCTGAATCCTTCTGTCTCCCACCATCTGCACTGGGTCAAAGGTCATCCTAACACAGATCTGGCCTTCCTGATGAGTTTATCTAACCATTTCCTCTCAGCTGCTAAAAGTATAACACTGTATGGCCGATATCATCACAGAGCCAAAGAAAGTGCAGAGGAGCCCCAACATGGCTGGGAGAAAGTCAGAATAAATGATGAGAAGCAACGCAGGAACCAGGAGAACAAAGCAAGAGCCTGATAGTCCAGCTGTGGACAGTAAGCAGGAACCTTTTCAACATTTAGGGTTCTTTTAGTGAACAGCTGCCCTCTGCATACATAGAAACGACCGACTTAAAAAGCTAAATGCTTGCTCCTTTAATGATCAGCATCTCATTCAGTATTGTGTGACATACAGGTACTGCACAACCTCCATCTGAAAATAGATTCATTCAGTGCTTGGATGTTGCAGCAGGCAGAGGAACAAGTCATAGCTGCTTGTATTCATCTCAGAAGTCTGATCGCACGTTGTTAGCACATCCCACTCATCCTCTGGCTTACAACCAGAACACCAAAACTCCTAGAAACTCTTCATTTTGGAAGAACACACAGTCGCTTCCCCTGAAGACTTGAACAAACAGAGTGTGTAAGCGGCGCCCACAGGAGGGATTTTGTTTGGACGACAACTCCTGGGAAAATCAGCAACTCTGTTGAATTTTCAGATTCTTTTGAATCATCACTGCAGAGTGTTGTAGGTTGGAAGTGGGCTCACAACTTCCAATGGTTCTTTGTTTGGGACGTTCCTCCTCTGTATGATGCCATTTCCACCTATATAGTCTAAAACAAGCAAGCAGCTGACACCCCTGATATGGAGGTCATCACATGTTCTGATGTTAGTCAGTGAAGTGAACTGGATTCGTTGCTAATGTCCTAAGTCCTTTGGGAACAACCAGCACTTTGCATTTCCTCTCATGCCTTCTCTATTTCAGCTTCATTTTGTTCAATAAATAGAGTGTGGACTATTTTATGTGCTTGAACTTAGGTTGTGGAAAACCTTTTTTTTGTTTGTTTTTTTTAAATCACTCCGTTTCATCAACTCCCAGAACTGACATAGAGTGTACGTCCTTTCACATTTAACGCTGTCCGCTGTCATTAGATCCAAAGCATTTGACACTGATCTAACAATGGTTGAGGTCTGGGATTATATACTGCTAAAAAAAATAAAGGGAACATTTCACTTTAATTTTGTGTGTGGTTCCAAATCCAGGCCTCCATTGGTTAATAAATTTGATTTCCATTGATGATTTTTGTGTGATTTTGTTGTCAGCACATTCAACTTTGTACAGAACAAAGTATTCAATGAGAATATTTCATTCATTCAGATCTAGGATGTGTTATTTGAGTGTTCCCTTTATTTTTTTGAGCAGTGTATTTTGTCCCTTTCTTTTCATTAACACTTGCAGTTCAATAATAAATGACTTAGCATGAAGCATTGTCAAAAGAACAACAGACTACCAGTGCAGTGTGAGATCTCACAACCTCTGCATCAACCCAGGCACTCAAACAAAGCCTGGTCCTCTTCATTGTACCATTATATAAGAGTCAGTATGAAGTTATGTAACTCCAATAAAACACTCTACTTAAGTTCAGACACAAAGGAGAGGAGGGGAAGTACACCGAGAGAAAAGACAGAACCAAAATAGAATAAACTGAAGATCAATCCGTTACCAGTTGACTAAATTAGGTCGTGTTGCTTACCCGAAGTCTATTATGTCGTGTTTTTTTTGTTTGTTTTTTGCATGACGTTAGAATCTAATGCTATGTGGAGTAAAAAAAACATTGTAAGCACAGCCTCTCTTGAAATAGCAGATTTTCTCCTGTGTTACATGAGGTGACAAGCCTTTAGCTCACATCCTCTACATGTGAGAGGATCTGTCATTGGAACAGGCGTCCATTCTAAAACTGATAGAAAAACTGTTTGGCTTTGCTTTGTGGTTGAAACATTTTGAAAGCATATCTTAAACCGCAAATCAGCTGAAACAGCTGAAACACTCAGTTCTTTTAATGGGTCAGTATTATGTAAAATCAACCTTTTTTATCTTTACATCACATTATAATGTTATTCGTAAATCTAAAACAAACCTGGAGTGTTGCTTTAATTATTTCATGCATGTCAGAGAATTCCTTTCATCCCCATGGAAACCATTCAATTGTGCAAAGCATCTTGGTGGACTTAGCTCCGCCTCCGAGGTGCAGCTCCTCCTCTAAGCTGCAGTTTCTGAGCTTCCCCTCCCAGAGGAGCCCTCCCCAGTGCCTCCCCCACTCAGCTCCTTCAGACTAGTCAACAGCAATTAGCAAACGCTTGGTGGAACTGTGCATCTGCTGAACTCATGTTTCTCAGTGAAACGCTGGTGAAAACTTTGTTAAAGGGTTAACAGAGGAGCCATGCTGTGATGAGTGCCTGAAGGCGGAGTTTCAGAAAGAGCAGGAGTTTCTTTTGGCTTCAGTTTTATGGCTTTAAATAAGAAAGTAACATTTCTTTCAAGTTATGTTTGATACATGTAGCATTTTTATAACAACTGGAGTAAACATAGTTCCTTGACTATGCTTTGAATGGCACCATGTGCCTAGAAAATACATAATACTGCCCCTTTAAATCAAGGCTAGAACAAAAACTGATTAACATATTTGGTGCATATTGATCATTTTGATGAAGGCATTTGACAAAATGTAATGCTTATTGCTTGTCACACTATGCCTTGCTGCTGAAATGTGCTACACTAATAAATTTGACATAAACAGAGCAGTGAAAGTTGGAGTGTCTGACTTTGTGAAAGGAATCTGGATTTAGTGGTCACCTCACAGCAGGTCACAGGGCTTTGACTCAAACCCCAGCTGAGGCCTTCTGTCTCCAGTTTCCATGACTTCCCCATGCATCCTTGCATCGTCCACGTTCCTCCCACAGTCCAAAAACCAAAACAAAAAATGTTGGGTTGAGTTCAGATTGCAATTTGTCTCTTCTCTGTCTATGTGTGATGATCTGTCCACGGCGCGACCCGGCCTCTCGCCCGTCGCCCGCTGCAGACGGTCTCCACCGCAGGACGGAGTTCAGTTTGGCTAATATCTTATGTTGGCACGCGCAGCAGGCGGATGATGGATGGACGCCCAGAAGCTCTTTGATTCAGAGCAGAACAGGAACAGATGAGAGACACTCTCTGGTGAGGGTTTGTATCTGACACAAACAGGTTTGAACTTGGCAAACTTTACCTGGTGTAGTGGAGGTAGTGAAACAGACACTGTGACACATTTCAGATCGGGACACAGTCGTTCCCTCACACACAATTAAAACATAAACATAAACTATAACCTATATCTAAACTACAACCTATATCAGACTTTGAACTGCTTTCTTTTTCTTCTGTTGCTTTTAGGTTAACATTAGGCATGTGAAGTCAGAACCAGTCTGTAAAACCTCCTGAGAAACTTTTGATAAATGTTAGATAAGGTTGATGTGTGAGACTGGACGACTAATTGCTCGTTGAATCTTAGTTCATCACTATTCGTTTATCTCATGGTGCTGGCAGGAAGATGCTTTTCCAGATACTTTTGTTTTTCCAACATACTTCAGGTGTTTCAGTTCAATAGATCCTTTTTAATAGACTGATTTTTCAAACCTCCTGAGCGTTTCCCCCTCAAATCTTTCTGCATCTGGAGGTGCACAAGTCGACCTTCAGCGTTCTTGTTTACTGTCATTTCCTAATTAGATAACAAACTCGAGAGACTGCTTCGCTTGCTTCCTGTGGCATAATCATGTGTTGCTAGGCAGCTGCTTAAAGGAGCCATTGGCTGCTGATTGTCAGGTCACGGTTCAAAGAATCATAAAGCTCAGGAATCTGCAGCGACTGGACGAAGATAATTGGAGAGAAGAAAGTTTTCTCCTAACAAGCTTATTAGGTGCACAGATATTAAGTAACATAAGAGAGAGGGAGTTTGTAAAAAAAATAAAATTAACCACAGAGGTTTGCTGCAGAGGATGCCATAGTTTTGCTTTTAAGCTTCATGATTTAGAGTTTGAATTATTCGGTTTCAGTGATAAATTTAAACACAAGTGTCCACCTGATAGGTTGAAATATTCAGTCAGTATGAAGGCATTATTATTGTTATCATCGTCACTTTGGAGAACGACTTCCCATCCTTAGAAAACTTTTTAAACTGATTTGAACAATAAACTGAGATTAATTCTCTGTTTGATAACCAGGATCAGTTGGAATGTATGTGATTGAACTGTTTTTGTGTGAAGTGCCTTGAGACGACATGTGTGGTGAGTTGTGGTTGTTTGAAAAAGTCAAACTGAACTGAACTGGGTTACATCACTACATACCTGCAACAATAAAAGCATCAAAGGTATGTTATCTGTGATATCATCTGTGAAATATTAAAATGAATTCTCTGAGTAATCAGAAGATTGAAGCCTGGTCATTCTCATTCTTTTTGCTCTGCTCAACCTTGACTTAAACAGGTCAACATTTAAACTTCAGGTAAAGGTTTTAAAACAATGTTTAGATGTTCTAAAATATTCAAATTTTTCTCAATACATAACAATTTCAGCCTATGCATGTATAATTCAGTCTTTGTCTAAATGTATTTTAATTTATAATGTTCTGCTGGGAATAAACCTATGAGTCAATAAATACACTTTAACCCACAAATAAATTATATTAAGTCATTATTTGTATGGCACATTTCAGCAACAAGGCAGTTCAAAGTGCTTTACATCATAAAAATTATACCAAAATACAAAGTCATCAACAATTGCAACATTACATTTTCCCAAGTGTTATCATTCGTATCAGACTGATGGTCAGCGTTTCATTCCTTGTGGTTCAAAAGCAACTCTGACCAGGTAGGTTTTTAGCCTTGATTTAAAGGAACTGTACGGGAGTTTGTTCCAGATTTGTGGTGCATAGAAGTTGAATGCTAATAAGATGTGATTATTTCACGAGTCATGTGATCAACAACCAGCTGCTGCTACTGACAGAAATGATGAAAAAGACGACAAGAAGTGGTACGAACATGGTGGCGCTGTGGGTTTTTTAATCATTTATCATGGGAACAAACTTATTCACATGTGATTCTAATTGCATTTCTTTTTTAACAAAACACCACATTTGCAAAATTGTGTTTTTTCGACTTTAGCGGAATATCATCAAATGGAAACGCAACTACTGCCAAAGCTGCTGTGAAGTTTCCATTAAACTGGTTATGAATCCTATGTCCATTGCTTGCGACTCGTTTTCTGCTGGCCTCCCCTCACCGTCCTGACTGAGCGCCTACCAGATTGTAGCACGTCTCTAACACACTCCTGATGGTGTCATTCCCCACCCTCTGCTGGCCGTTCTGGAGCTGCCAGCTCCTCGTAAATCCAATCATGTACAAACTCACTGCTTCCCAGCATGTCCACCAAGCTGCATCCAGATCAGAGCATTCCTTCTGGACGCTCCGTCTCAACACCAAGCGTTGGTAACTCTGTACATCCCCCCGGTCTCCTTCCAAAGCCTTCAGTGCTGCTGTATGATGTCCAGATTCTTAGTTCCTCTAAGCCCCATTGAAAAAAGATAAACCCACACACACTCCAGTAGATAAGTGAATAAATGCCGCCCCGTCCTCTCTCTCCCCCCTCCACAACCCTGTTGATTCTCAGAACCAGACTCGAGGACGCTGGCCCAGAAACCCAGCAGTGAGGATGGCTACCAATTTGCCGTCAGCGCTGCTGTCCAATCTCTAGAGACCTAGCCTGATTACAGCATCATCGTTTGCTTTCTTTCAGCTCTGGACCAACACAGTTGCTCTCTTGGTGCACATCTATTCTTTGCAGCTCATCAGATATGCCTTTTCAACTGTTTTATTATGTTCCAAGTTTCTTGCATTTCTGTGCACCCCTCTGCTCTCCTCCTGTTTCTGTGCTTTCTGTCTCTCTGAACCCTCAGAATGTCAGACCGAGCCAACTGTGGAGATTCGCCAATGACAGCTGGCCAGTCACATAATTGGGCTGTTGACATGTCACTCCCCATCACAAACGTTCTTTTCCACTTTCTGGAAAAGAAGACTGACCGGAGAAAGGAATCTGCTGGTCCATCCATAATTCAAGTCCTACTCAAACTGTCTTTAGGCAGCAGTTTTTTTTTACTGGGCAAACTTGCAGCAAATCAGACTTTGCAAATATTTGAGGGGTTTACCAGGAACTGGGTCCGGTGGGAGGGCAATATATTACACAGTCCAGTAATTGGTGTGGCTGTTTCTATGCTACAGAAAAAGCTTTACTTTGTAGCAAATACAAGAATGTCAGGGTCTACGAGTCTACTGATGAAGGAAAAGCTTTAGAAATGAAGAGAAAAAACAAAGACATCCTCAGTTTGACCATCTCTACTCCCTGAATCTGCACATCCACACCCATCAGTCACAACGCAGCACTTTCTGCCTCCTAGTGGCAGCTTACAGACACAGCGCCTTGAATGACGTAGCATGCAAAATATCGATAATATCGACAAGTCAGAATTGTATCGTTTAGTCTCAGGTTCCCTTATGAAATTGTATTTTATTTTGTGTTGGAATTTCTCAACCCTACCTAAAAAAATGTTGTTTTGATTTTCACTCAAATTATAATTTTATTTCACTTAGAGGAAAAAGCACACAAATCTGTTTTGGTGTTTTTCTTGATGTTTTTAATATACTGTTAAAGTTTTTTTTGTCAAAGTCTTTAATTTGCTCTAAGGGTTTAACGCTATAATTCAAAGTCACAAAAACAGCCAAATGTATCATATTAAAAAAATATCGGTATCAATATCACGTTTTTATTCAGAATTGGATCGATACCAAATGTCGTATCACAAACCTCTGGTAGCATGACTTTGATTTCATTCGTTTTCAGTCAACACTTTGTAGAGCCACACTTTGTGGCATCAAAGTGTTTCTGGACTAAAATCTATACCCATTCTGCTTACATGCTCCCTCTCAGCCGGACTGGACGAGGGACGTCTGTGAGCATCAACTTTCAAGTCTTGCTAGAGCTTGCCACTAGTGTTGCCATAGTAACTCTGGCTGTGGGTTCAGGGTTGCCCCAGTCTGTTTGCTGCCTCTAATAAGGCTTCTTCCACAAAAATTGTTCATTCCCAGGCATGATGCTGACACCGCCATGTTTCACCGTAAGCATAGCGAGGGTAAGTCTGACGCTGTTGGCTAAAGATTGCTGATTTATTCTATTGGAAATCCTCCAACAGATTATTATCTTCAGTTTGGTGGGATGATTAGAGAAACCAGTCAGTGTCTGAAGGAAAAGCCCTGCACCTCCAGAGTCAATATGATGTCTGTAGATCACAGGTGTCAAACTCCAGTCCTGGAGGGCCACTGACCTGAAACTTTTAGATGTTGCTCTGCTGAATCACCTGAATAGAATAATTAGGTCATTAGCAAGACTCTGGAGAACTGATGTACACAAGAAGCAGGTAATTAAGACATTTCATTCCAGTGTTTTGTACCTGTGGCACATCTAAAAACTGCAGGACAGCGTCCCTTGAGGACTGGCATTTGACACCCCTGCTGTTGCTTCAATATCTCCAAGCTTTCCCTAATTGTTTAAAGAGATAGTAAACATTTTATTTATTAACATTTGATTTTGAAGACATGGATAAATAAATTTTTGTCATATTCTTTTTTTGTTCTGGCATTTAGCAAACAGAAATAATTCTAACTGATCTAAAACAAGAAAAGTTGGCTCTGATTTTAGACAGTGAGGAGAAAAGGTGTATTTTTTATTCAGTGTATATAATCTGAATTCCATAAGTAATTATTGAAAACAAGCTCATATACCTTACTGAAAAGTTACTTGTAAATGAGTTTTGTCTTATTTGAAGTGTACTAACATATTTGCACTAGAAAGTAGACCAAAATGACTTGGTAAAATGTTGTGTTTCTCCACAGTAAGACATGCCAGGCGATTACCGATGACTTTATGTTGGGAAAATAAGTCGATATTTGATCCTAAGCCGGAAATGGAGCCATATTTTAGACATTATGGTGAAAAGACCCTCATTGAATGGCTGCTGAATCTTTCTGACGCTGCTTTCTTAACTCTTTTCCCACTTTTTGACATTCCTTACTTCAGCATAACCGCAAAAAAACTTTGCGATGTACATTCAAAACAATACCAATATCTATGTTTTTTTTTTTCTTTCCCCGGTGTTGAAATTGCTTCTTCAATGCAAAGACCCATGAGCCTCAGGCGCGTTTGGCTCCTTCTCCCTCACTGATTGACTTCACACTTTGATCACAGAAGCGATCAGAGGAAATGCAGAGTTTAATCATCCAGCAGAGCTGTGTTTCTGAAGCCACTCGGTGCGCTGCAGCATCACGCACTCTGAGACTTTTGTATGGTAATTTGCTCTGGGAGTGCTGTGTTGGTTCAAAGAAACCCTCAGAATTTTTTTTTTTTTTTAGAACTGTACCTGGATGCATAGCAAGATCATAATATTACAATAGCAGCTTTTCTGTCTCAGGCGGAGATGAAACAGTGAATAAACTGTTAGTTCTGACCTTTAAACGGTTTTATTACTCGCCGCTCCGTCTGAACGCGGCAGGTTCATCAGGATCAGATGTTCCTCTGGAAAGTGTTCAATAGGTTTGTCCTTCTTCCTGCTCTCCTTTTTAAACACATTCTGTTTTTGTTTTACACAATATCTTATGGTTTTAAACTTTTTTCTGCATTTGTTTTGCTGCAATTTTTTATTTGAAATAAAACAAAAAGACGGTCAGAAAGAAAACGACAGAAATGCAGAGAAAGAAAGACAGATAGAAATTAAGAAATAAAGACAGACGGACAGAAGGAAAGAGCAATGAAGAAAGAAAGAAAGAAAGAAAGAAAGAAAGAAAGAAAGAAAGAAAGAAAGAAAGAAAGAAAGAAAGAAAAACATAGAGACGCAGAGAAAGAAAAGAATAAAGAGAGAGAGAAAGGAGAACAGACGGAAAAACTAAAAACAGAAAATCAGACAGAGAAAGACAGAAATGAAAGATAGAAAGAGATAAAATCAGAACAAAAAACTTAGAAGATAAACTGAAGGTTTTAGTTGTGGTTTTGCTAAACTATAATGGAATATACTTCTACAGCATACATTATGTGGTCATTTCCATACCTTGAGGTGATTCCATGTTTTTTTTCTTCATAACTATGCTTTACTGTTTGTACATTTCCTCTGTGCAGGTAGGGAGCAGCGTTCTCTGGAAGCAGATGCTGCTGTAAATCCTCCGGATGCTGAGCGGAACCCATCATGGGATTTCACGCTTCCTCCTCCTCCTCCTCCTTCTTCTTCTTCTCTCTCTGCGCTCCTGCTTTCCACTCTCTGACCCCCACCTCCCCCCATCCATCCCCTTCTCTTTTCATCACATGTCTCCTGACCTTCACACAACGAGGGCTTCCCGGCAAATTTCCATTTTAAAATACGCCGACGAGCTTCTGCTCCCCCATTGTTAGAGTAATCATTAAAGCGAGTAAACAGGAGGGAAAGGTGAGCAGAGTGCAGCACATTCAATAAAGCTACTGCGCTTGATTGTGCACACACACACACACACACACACACACGCACACACACTGATGCATACAAGGTCAACCTGAACAAGATAAAGAGGAGCGGGGATCAGTGTTAAGTGGATATTTCTTGACATTAAACAAATCAACGGGCGTTTCTCCAAGTGGCTCTGCTCCTCCGGTCACATCAGTTCCCCTGCCAGGCTGCACCAGGCCTCACCACCACACGGCCAGGTTTGTCACTCCGAGCCGCCACACCATGACATGAGCACACACACATGCACGCACACACCATGTGTACAAGAAGGGGGTGGGAGAGATACACAACTGCACAGGCACACAGTTATCTGCAGTTTCTCTCCATTAGGCGGTACAGCTGCTGCTGTCACCCATTTCAGCTACTTTACGTGATCGGTTAATGGCACTAATTTCCCAGAGAGAGAGAGAGCAACAGAGAGAGACAGAGAGAGAGAGAGAGGCTCCACCTGGCTTCACCGCCACTCCATCAGCCTCTGATTAAACAGGGATCGTGGAAAGCTGCACTCTGCCGAGGTCCTGGGTGGAAAACAGTTCCTCCTACCGGGACGGGGGGCAGGGAGGGTTCTGTTTTTAATGTTTGATGGAAGCATCTGCTGGTGACAGCTGAGTGGTTTGGGAAAAGTTTTAAGATTGAAGGTTATAAACTGGGTGAACTGGTGAGAATGTCAGATGAACCAGTTTCCTAACATTCGGTGCAAATGGCCGTGTTGCGCCTCGCTGGCTGCTGGGGTTTCTCACAAGGTGACCTCGCAACAATTTAGAGGATCTTTGGTGCTTAAGCGGACCCTTTGTTGTTCCCATAGCAACCCCACCGAGCTGGCAGATGAACATAGCGCCATTCAGTGTGGTGAAGAAAAGCATTCGACTGCCTTACACACGTCTTGTCTTGTTTTGTCACGTTTTTGATCAGGCCATAAATGTTTTAGAGTGTTTTCACACTGCTGAGGGTCGCTTTCACACTGCACCATGTCAAACCAAACCCTTTGGAAAACTTGTTCCTCCCCTCACCTGTGGTGGCGCTGCTCCAGGAGTCATTGGAGGAAAAGACATAAAATCTTGTGAAGAAGACACTGAGCGCAACTTTCTCCTTCACGAAATGCAAGCAGAATGGAGTGGCATCAGATTTTAAAGTTTTTTTTTTTTTTTTTTTTTTCAGGATTTCTGCTTTATTGCTGGCAAAAGACCACAAGCAACACATAGGTTTGTTTTGGTTGTATTTACCCAGAATGCCTTGTGCTGTAGTCTGCTTCCTGCTTTCTGTGGTCCGCTTGGCATTTGAACCACACCAAAGTTCACATCAACTGAACCGAGAACCAACCTGTAGCTGGACCAGAGTTCGCATGAAACACCCCCCAATAAAACCTAAAGTAATTTCCCCCTAGACCAAGATAATTATTCCATCAACTGCTGCAAACAATCCCAGGTGCTGAAAGATCAAAACGGCTCCAGATGATCACACTATCACTACCATGCTTGATATTTGATATCAGCTTTAAAAAAAAAAGGGGGGCGGGGGGGTCTTCTACACCTTTCAACAGAATGACACTTTTGTCTCATCAGTCCATCTGGGTGTTTGTTGGGAGGACTTCTGGTCCAACCTAGCATTAGAAAAGCCTTCTAGAGTCATACATGTCCTGCTTTAGTCCTGCTTGATTCTCATCTCCCTGCTGTGCTAGGTCTGGGATTTCTTCCATTGAGCTGGATTTCTCGGGATGCATTTCCTGCCAGAAATGCATCCTTCTGTGCACTACTCCAGCACACAGAAGGAGTAGTGAAGGATGAGATTGAGTTTCAACTCTGTTGTAGCATTGTGGTTTCCCTCTAGTTTTAACAATGCCAGCAGAGGAAATGATTGGTTAAAGTTGGAGCAAGAACAATATTAAAGACATTTTATTGGGATGGTTGTTCACAGGGCACCCAGTATCAGGCAAGCTACATAGCATAGCTTCCTTCCCGGTCGAGCCGGCCCATTACATGCCAAATGATTTTACCAAGACGTCAGCAATTGTTTAAAATATGTTCAAATAAGTTTAAAACTTCGAAACGGTCCACACATCCAATAAGCAATCGTCTCTCACTAGCCGAGGGTCCAGACTCTCTGCACAAAGGGTAGAACCAGGGACTGCTTTTCATCAGGCTATTAAAATGTAGCCAATTAATCATTTAACACCTGAACCAATTACCTTTTCACACTGAGTCAGGTTGGTTTTGATAATTTTCTTTCTTTTAATAAATTAAATCATAATTTAATAACCGTCTGTTTTGATGAAATGTGTCTTTACTGTTAAATGAAATTTGGCATGAGTGTAAAGAAGCATTTACACAAACGTGTGACGATGCTACTCAGTTTACAGTAAGTCAGGCATCACAGACAGACTGCTGGAGTTTGATCGTCACTAGCAACAGGCCAGAGAGAAACACCAGGATCCTCCTATCTCAGAGAATCCCTCCGCTTTCTCCTGCTTTCCTTCGCCGCACTCTCAATGGGCAGGCCGGGCTCCTCTCTGCTCATTATCGCAACAAACAGAGATGTGGATGGAAGAGAAGGCTGCTCAGCTCAGGATACTGGGGACCGGTATCCATTTTAACGAATTGAAAGACACGCACAGCCACATGTAACACTACAAAATCATCAGATGGAGAAGAAAAAATAAATAAATGAAAAATCCAATCCGAAGTTTATATCAGATGCAGATTTGCCTGGAGGGATTAGGAAACAAAAAGAAATCAGAGATGATCCAAAGGCTTGCAGTAGTCTTGTAATGAATAAGATATTGCATCAGAATTAGAAAGACAGTGAAATCTCCTTTCTCTGGGCATGCCGTGGAACAAAGGACAGAGCCAGCCATTACCAAGGCTGTCTTTTCTTCCATGTCCTTGGAATCCATAGTGTGACAAGTGGTGGAACATCCTGATAAATACTGAAAGAATAGGGATGATAAAATCCAAATATCAGCCACGTCCGCAGGCTGACGGATCTGGCTGTCAGAGGAAGAGGTCTGCAAACATCGTGCGTCCCTGTCGATGTGCAAGTAACAAGAACATGACTAAAATACTGCAAAAGCTTTGGGAAAGTCTCAGGAGATTCCATGACCTCCTTAAACACAGAATGCATTCATGTGAAAAACCTAGAACGCCTCAGTCAGTGAAGTTCTTCAATGTTCAATGTTTACATATTAAAGTTATGTTCATTTGGTATATTTCTGGAAAAGAAAGTGATTCAACTGCATGTAAATGACAAACTAAAAATCATTTACTCATTGAACAAAACATTGGCTACATGTTTAGCTACATAGTTAGCAACATAGCTACATAAAAAACAAAATCAGAAACTTTGAATAATCAGAAACTTTGAATGATGGAGCACAGCTCAGTCCATCTGAGTATGAAAAAAGAGCATAGAACAATTTCAAAGTCACAAGACAAAGTGGAAGAATCTGTTGACTGAGTTTTGTCTACTCCACAAATCTGATCACCATAGAAGAAAGAAAAACAAGTCATGTATGGAACACAGTAAACATGGGGAAGATGAGCTCTGATTGGCCGGGAACAGAATCAAATCATTTGGCCTTCATTCCAAATGCAACCAACCACCAGAAGCTAACTTTAAAACTTGGTGGTGGCAACGCCATGCTGTGGGAGTGTTTATTTCTGAACAGCTAATCAGTTGGACTACAGAGCTACATATTGGTCAAATCACACTTTTCATGTTACCTTTTTGATATGCACTGATTTTGTATCCTGTTCTTACATGACATATTTATTTTGCAAAACATTATAGAATATTATAAAACCAGGTATTTTTTTAATCTTCCATGTCTCACTTATGCTTACACTAGAGATCAGGTTGAACTCTGACCTTAACCATCAGAGCCACATAAAGACAGTTACAAAGTCAGCCTATCAGCTGAAGAACATTATGTTTGACAAAAGGTGATAAAACTTTAGTCAAAAAGTATTCATACCTTGCAAAGTGATATATGTGTATTCTTTTTTTTTCTTTAAAATAAGATCCAAGGGAGACAACCATGGCGGCTTAGCTGTTTGTGAACTCCAGTCACGTTTTGATTTAATCTCCTTTCACGAGAGCAGGCAACTTTAGTTTCTGACCTTCAGCTCTACTGATGGGGAACGATTTGCAGCGCGGCGCCTCATCCTGGGCTGGAAAGCTGCTGTGATGAAGTCAGCCATCCAGCCACCTCATCTCCCAGGGGAAACCCCCTCTGGCCTGATGTCTGGGTATCTACGGCAACGCTTCGGGAGGCTGACACAGCACGAGGATAACAGAGGCAGCCTGACTTCGATAACAGTCACAGAGACTCAGAGTGTGACCGTTATGCAAACACACACACTGCAGATTGGTAGCTTGATATAAGCATCATAAAGACTGAGGACAGGTTCAGGGTTTTTAGGATTGGTAATCTTTATTGGATCTTTAAAAATTTGGATCAAACAATCTGCTTCAGTGTCAAAGTGAAAATCTAAACTCTGATTGAGCTGCAGTACCTCCGGCCGCCACACGGTGTCTCTGCTGCTCCAGTAACACCAGGGTGGACGCCGTCCCTGTTAATGAGGTTTTGTCCTCTCCGTTCCCACGGCGCCGGGGGAACAGGTGAACGGACTGAAGTCTAAATGAGATCCAGCTGCTCTCCCGTTGATTTATTCTCCTTTCCTCTGTGCAATATGGTGCAAAAGCATTTGGCAATATAATAGTTTAAATCCTCATAGAATAAAAAAAAAAAAAGTACTTCTCATTTAGACATTTTCTCATCAGTTTATTTTTCTTATTTGGGAGCTTTGCTCAGTACTGGGGAAAACTTTATACGTGTTAACAGATGACTAAAAGATATGAGAAATAAACTGATAATTAATGGATATGAGAAAACTTGGTTAAAGAAAAGGTCTGTTGCCATGTTTCACTATTTATACAGAAAATCTGACACTGTTAGCTATTAGCACAGTGCTGTGAAAAAGTATTGGCATCCTTACAGATTTGTTTTGTTTAACACATGAATGATGATGATGATTTAAGTGTGACTCAGGGGTCCTTTGTGGCCCTTGGTCAGAATTTGTGAGGCCCCGCCAACTGGAATTCAAAGGGATAGAAATTTGACCCGTCCAGCACAGGTGGTGATTTGTGAACAAAATTATTACTGACATTAATACAATGGCAAAAATTGAAGTACCAGACAATGTATTCATCTTTTTATTACCAAAGTTTTACAATAAGTTTCACAAAAGTCTATCCAGAGATTTTTACTGAAAAGACGACTTTGCTGCAGCCAAATTAGCTTCTGTTTAATTTATTAAACTTGGTTAAATTCTAGCAAGAAAGTGACCTAAATCCTGTTCTTCAAACTGATAATAAATGTATTGAGTTGAGGCCAAAACAATTTGAAAACTAGATGCCTTTCCATTAAAACAGCAAGCATACAAAAACTAATAATTTTGTTCTTCTTTGGATCTACCCACAGGGTTATTTGCTGGTGTCCTTCAGATCGTTAAGGTCGAGAACTGATAGCCAGATCAGATGTTCTTCAGGATTTTCTGCTACAGAGCAGAATTACAGGCTCCGTAAATTAGACCATCACTCCCACCCCAATGTCCAACCAATGTCCAACTGGTTTTCTGAAATTTAAGATTTCTGAAAGCAGAAATCTTAAATGTAAGATTTCTGCTTTGTCTCATTGGTCCACTAAATATTTTGCCTGCAGTCTTTTAGATCGTCCAGATGTGAGATGGGCCTTAGAGTTATATTTGAACACCAAGGGGTTTTGCCTCCTAACTCTCTAGATGCAGTTTTTGCCCAGTTTCTGTCTTATTATTGAAGAAGCCTGATCATAATTAAGACATGGCAAACCTGCAGCACCGTTTTCCTCAGGTCCATTGTAACCTCCTGGCTGAACTGTCAAGATACTCGCTGTAATGGGACACCTCTCACTCCTAAAAGGAAGCTGTGCTGTAAAGCGTACCCGGAATTGGTTGAGCTGTACACAACTGTTGCCACCGGTGCCAAGACGAATGACATCTTTGCCAGCAATAAAATGTCTTTAAACGTTTCTTTTGCTCCAACTTTAATTGCTCAACCTTTGGAAGCACGGCCAGCGGGGAGTGAACGGCTCCGTTTGCTACCTCCGCCACCACTGGCAAACTACAACCCTGTGTAGGCAGAGTACAGTTCTAAAACAATGGACAAAATCAACGTCATCGTTTACAACCTTTCTTTCTGGTCACTGATTGGTCAGGAAGGAATACATCTGGAGAAATCAAGCTCAGCTGGAGGAATCCAGGTGAAGCACTGAAGGGAGATGAGAATCAAGTGGAGCTGTGTAGGAAGGCGACGGCCAGGCTGGATCTAACTCCACTTTAAACTCACCTTTTCTGAGCTGTCTGCTGTGTTCCAGAAGTCCTCTCCTGTTTCCACAAAATAACTGTCATTAAAATACACACAGGACTCAATTTACAGTTCAGTGATTTTAACTGGATTTTCTTTTAGAGGTATTAAAATGCAAATATCTTTTCTGATTATTTTTATTGTAAAAAGCAGAGACAGCTGACTAGTGGCCACACAGTCCCCAGAAAACAAAATATGTTACTTACACCTATGCTTTTCAAGGTAATTATGGAAAATATTTGAGGTTCTTATAAAAAAAAACCAAAATCCTAATTTTTATTAAAAGGACATAAATATTTCAAAGAAATCATCAGTCTGCTGGGTTTCTTCCCCCTGGTAAGATTGCTATTATAAAAGTTACTTAAAGTTATTTGCTTCATGTTGTGATGGGAATTTTTACAACAGCCTAAATGATTCTTTATTTTTAAATTCAATTAAAAGCAAATACTGCAGCGAATCAAATACCCAGAACACCTCAGAGTTTAATGACTGCACTGTGGGCTCGTAATACCAGCATGCCCATAATTAATCTCTACTGCCTTCTGTATTTACAAGCCTTATTTTGCCCCAGAGTGATTTACTGATGGAAATATGTTGTTTTTATGCAGCCCTTGCTAAGCTACAGCAACGCTTAAGGTCCAAGATAAAACTTGCTCATTTGATACCCGATTACCCAAAATTTAATAGTGTCTAAAATATATTGTTCTAATGTTAGCTTCACTGGTGTGATCAGTCTTTCTAAAGTTCAAACTGAAAGCTAACATGCTCACTGACTTGACAATGCTTTGTCCTATGAGTCACAAATTCCTACAACAAAAAGTGGCTCTACCACTTTTTAAGGAAATGTAGAGTTCTTATTGTTTCATGTGAAATGGTGACTCCCTTTATTGTTCAAATGTTTTATTGAATCTGTTTTGTATCATTATTTGATTGGGTCATTTCTGGTCAATAAAACCAGACTTGCTGACCTGGTCAAAGAGGTGGCAGATGATGGGCACGTTCAGACACACCTGCAGTAAAGACCGAGATAGTCTCTCTTAAGTCTGCCGCTCAGCTTCACAACATAAAACATAGATGCCGAGTTACGTACACGTTGTATTCAAAGCATTAACAGACAGGTAGTGCTTTTTAAAATTCCTTTGTAAAACGCAAATGGCGAGTCCGCTCAGTGATCCAGTGATTGAACATCACGCGACTCACTGTGCGCGGCAGTGCGGCACATGCGCTGTTGCTTTGCATTGAGTCAGGAATATCGGTGGTCAGGGAAATGACACAATCAAGCAAAGAATCTGAGGGGACGCAAAGTTTTGATATTGTCAACACTACGATAGCAAGATAAGGTCCAAAGGGATCACATTTCACAGGTCAGTAAGTATGGAAAGCCATTTGCGCCAAAATTGAATAAATAAATAAATGGGTTAAATAAATAAAAAATGAGTAAAATAAATCAAAAAATGAAGTAAATGAGTGAAATAAATAAAAAATTTGTTAAATAAATAGTTTAGCTTTTTCATTAAACCAATTTTTAATTTATTTATTTTTCATATTATCAATTTCCCAATTTCTCTTTTTTATTTATCTATTTGTCATTTATCCCTTTATCCATTTACCCATTTTTCATTAATCTATTTTTCATTTGTCCATTTTTCATTTATCCCTTTATCTATTTACCCATTTTTCATTAATCTATTTTTTAATTTAACCGTTTTTCCATTTCCTATTTCCATTAACCCGATTTGCTATTTCCCACTTTCATTAATCAATTTCTCATATATCCCTTTTCTTACTTACCCATTTTCTTTTATCTATTTTTCATTTACCCATTTTTCATTAATCTCTTTATCTATTTACCCATTTTTCATTAATCTATCTTTTAATTTAACCATTTTTCCATTTCCTTTTTCCATTAACCCGATTTTCCTATTTCCCACTTTCATTAATCAATTTCTCATATATCCCTTTTTTTATTTACCCATTTTCTTTTATCTATTTTTCATTTACCCATTTTTCATTAATCTCTTTATCTATTTACCCATTTTTCATTAATCTATCTTTTAATTTAACCATTTTTCCATTTCATTTTTCCATTAACCCGATTTTCCTATTTCCCACTTTCATTAATCAATTTCTCATATATCCCTTTTTTATTTACCCATTTTCTTTTATCTATTTTTCATTTACCCATTTTTCATTAATCTCTTTATCTATTTACCCATTTTTCATTAATCTATCTTTTAATTTAACCATTTTCCATTTCCTTTTTCCATTAACCCGATTTTCTATTTCCCACTTTCATTAATCAATTTGTCATATATCCCTTCTTTATGTACCCATTTTTCTTTAACCTATTTTTCATTTAACTTTTGTTTGAAAAACTTTTAATTTTCCCATTTTCCAATTTCCCTTATTCATTTAGTATTTCCTTATTTTCTTATTTATCACATTCTATTTTCCCCGCTAAACTTAGGGGGAAAAATAAATGCAAATGAGGAGTGGCACGTCATCAGGCTACAACTTCCCCAATTGGTTGGTTAGCGTCACACCTACTTTGCTTTCAAGAAAGATGGCGACCTACTAACGGGTTATCAATAAGCATAAGCTCATTAACTTCATTAGAAAATAGTGTTATTACTCCTGACTTTATTTTTGTGTGGCCGCTCAGACAGAACGTGTTTCAGCTGGCGGCTCTGATGGACTCAGAGCTTCACCGTCGGGGGTTTTTATAGTTTGGACGAAGCGGCCGCTGAAGTTGGCTTACGATTGAAGGTTCAGGACGCCTTCGTAGCTACCAGCTGCGATTCAACTATAAGGAGCAGACTTGACTGTACATCGTAAGTGAACTGCAATATCCAGTGGCAGCTCTACGGAGCATCGAGCTGAAAGAATGACGGTGGCAAGCCTTGGAGATCTGCATCGGAGGCCATCTTTCAGACATGCACCGCTGCTGTCCGTCCAGGATCCTCCGGTTGCCCAGACGGTAAGCTAACGCTGATGTTTTCCAACTATAGTCATATTTGTAACCAAACTTGAGGGCAACAGGTGTACTTTTGACCGCCACCAGGTCAAAAGTACAGCTTGTTTTTGCAGCACATTCATTAATGTTTCTATCGTGTATGTTTTCAGATGTTAAGCTGTCACAGCAGACCATCCTGCAGGCCTCTGGTCTCTGTTTCCAGTGGGCTCACAGCTTCAGGGTGACCAGAGACCTTCACCTTTCTGGAGCAGGAACACCCGGCCAAATGCACTGGTGACACATTTAATTTAAAAAATGTGGCTGTTCTTATAGCATTGATATGCAAGAACCATCTACTGTTTTTAATAATAAAAATATATATATTATGAAATCTGTGTTCCTTCTCATTTGTGTAGTTCTAATTTAATCAAATCTCATGTTTTCACATCCCAGAGACAATAAGATGGATAGTTTGTTTGTGGCTTTAACCCATTCATTCCAAATTTTTCCCAAACATGTAAATATGAAAATCCGATGTCATTGATAGCCCTTTGAACTAATCAGGGAAATAATTTTAAAAATTGTGGAAAAGTATGTAAAAAAGTGTGTTTTATGTTCGGTCACAATTGTGACCGGTGGGATAATATGGTGTTCTAATACTAAGATGAGCTAAAAGTGCTTTTTCCAAATAGACATGATCATAATATGTGAACATTGTTTCTTTAGTAGAATATATCTTGCCACAGCATTACTTTAGTGCAACATTTGCTCTGTAAAGTACAAATTTGACTATCAATATATTCTAAACCAAGGTAAATTTGAGTGCTTGAGTGTTTATGCATAATTATATTGAACTTCAGTCAGTTGTAGTGTCATCACAGTAACATAGATCATAAAGATAACATCTACAGTAGAGGCTTTCATTTATATTTCTGAAAATTATGAACATTTGTCACACTGTCATTATTTGGGCTGCCACAAGGTTAATTTCCGATGCACTCGTGTGTTTGAAGAGGAAAAAATAAAATGTCCATAGCGCTCCGATGTAAAAATATAAACAAAAATTTATTCCACAGTTTTTGAGTAAGTCTTTACAAGAGCAATAAAGTCCTTCACTAACCTCTACAAACAAACTACGGTTGAAAAACCGTGTGGCTCAGTCGCTCCCTTAGCAGCGCCTTCCCTTCTATCTGCCGTCTCCCTTGGCTACACGGCCCACCTCATTTGCATAAAATTGCCAGGTGGCCAATTAAGCTATAAAATATACTTCTAGTAACACTTATTCACAGTAAAACATCATGAAATTAGTTACATGCAATATTAATAATTCTACCTAAAATTTCAACAAAAACACTTAGTACATTTCTAATTAAGCAAATACATTTTAACAGTAACTGAATACTTTATACATTAACTTGGCCTCCACATTCCGGCCCCTAATTGTGACCCTATTACACTACACAATTACCAACTAAAACTTGTGGAGCCAAGGTACTCAAATGTCCTTCAAAATAAACAACATAAAAAGATAAAACAAATTTATCAGTATTTAAGAATGACTGCTTCAGTCCGATTCCTGCAAAAGACAAATCTTTGTTATGGGTCTGTCCATCGTGTTTGTCTTTGTTTTGATTCTCACTTGACGCACCATTCCTGTCTTGTCAGAGATGGTTTGGATTACTTTCCCTGTAACCCAAGAGTTGCGTGGAGCTGTATCATCAACAACCAGCACGATGTCTCCAACTGCAAAGTTGCGAGATGGACGGGTCCACTTTTGCCTTTCCTGAAGCAGTGGCAAATATTCTCTTGTCCATCGTTTCCAGAATATTTCTGACATATATTGTACTTGCTTCCATCGCCTTCTTGCATAGAGATCTTGCTTGTCAAACAGTCCAGGAGGAAAAGATGGTTTAGTTTTTAGAAGCAAGAGGTGATTGGGAGTGAGTACCTCCAAGTCTTTAGGATCACTGGACACCTTAGTTATCGGCCGACTATTAATAATAGCTTCCGCCTCACACAGAAGTGTATGTAGGCCCTCTTCGTCCAGTGTCTGCAGTCTTAATGTGGCATTTAAGATGTTCTTCACTGACTTTATTAATCTCTCCCAGACTCCACCATGGTGGGATCCTGTGGGAGGATTGAACGTCCATTGAATGCCTTGTTGTTGAAGGTGGCCTTCAATCTTGGACATGTTCCATTCATTAATGGCTCTCTTAAGTTCACGCTGTGCACCAATGAAATTTGTTCCATTATCAGAACGAAGAATCTTTACCTGGCCTCGTCTAGCTATGAAGCGACGAAGGGCGTGGATAAAGGAATCTGTGTCCAGTGAGGCTGCTGTTTCTAAGTGTACTGCACGGGTAGTTAAGCAGGTAAAAATGACACCGTACCTTTTCACTACACTTCGTCCACGTTTAACCTCAAACGGACCAAAGTAGTCCACTCCTGAGTTAGTAAACGGTGGATCGTCTGGCAGAACTCTGTCTTGAGGAAGGTCTGCCATTTGTTGCTTTCCTACAACTCCATGCGCACGTCGACAGACAATACACTTAGAGAGTATCTGTCTTACTGCGGTGTTGGCACCGGGAACCCAAAACTTTGTCCTCAGCTTGGAGATTACATGATTACGACCACAATGTGCCAAGTTCTCATGAATCTCTCTGAGAATAAGCTTTGTGACGTGTTGATCCTTACTTAGGATTGCTGGATGCCTTGATTCCTCCGGTAGTGCAGCTTTCCTAAGTCGTCCTCCAACCCTTAGAATGCCTTGTTCCAGTACTGGATTCAGTTTGAAAAGAGAACTGGTTTTCTTCACTCCCTGATCTTTAGAAAGTGTGGTGATCTCTTCGGAAAATGCCTTAGCTTGGCAATAGTGAACAATTGCTTCTTCAGCTTCTGCAAGGTTCTCCATAGTTAGTTTCTTGATGTCCTCTTGAAGCAGGCTTTCCTTGAAACTTCTCATTTCCTTTTCAACTTCAGATTGAGCTTTAACAACGTTTAGCTCTTTCCTTTTGCGACACAGTTGCAATAGGATACTCTTAACTTTAAGCATCCAGGCAACTGCCCTTTTTAGTCTAAACCAGGATGAGAAGTACTGCAGGAATTCCTGCACTTCATCTTTACATTCCTCAACAGTGTGAGCACAAATCAGTGTACTCTTCACCTCTGGGTCTTCTGTAGTCAGGTCTCCAATGGTATGCACACTCTCTGGCCATTTGTCCATGTGTTTAACAAGAAAGTCCGGCCCCTGTAACCATACATGGTGGTGAATGAAGCTTTCTGCCTTGAGTCCCCTGGATGCACAGTCAGCAGGATTCAATGAGGTGTTGATATACCGCCATTGCTGTGGATTGGAGCACTTCAGGATGGCATCCACACGATTAGCAACGAACGTGCGGAACCTACTCGTTTGATTGCTGATATATTTTAGTACTGTGGTACTATCTGACCAAAACACAGATGGTTGGAGTGGAAGCTGCAGTTCTGATGTTAGAACTTTGTCCATGCGTGCTGCCATGGTTGCTGCAGTAAGTTCCATACGGGGAATTGTTACAGGCTTAAGTGGGGCCACTCTTGCCTTCCCCAACATGAATGCACAATGAACTTTGTTACTACTGTTTTTCTGTAGCAAGTAGCTAACTGTACCGTAGCCCTCTTCACTGGCATCGGCAAAATGTTGCAGCTGGTTGTATACTGACTGTCCAAATCCTACAGGTTTAAAACATCTTGGGACATTTATGTTCTCCAGCTGGTGGAGCTGGGTCTTCCACTCAAGCCACTTATGAGCCAAGTCTTCAGGTATGACAACGTCCCAGCCAATCTTCCGCCTGCAAAGCTCTTGCAGAATCTTCTTCGCTTGAAGCATGACTGGTGACAGGATACCCAATGGGTCGTAGACAGAACTCACGATGGAAAGGATGTTCCTCCGAGTGGGAGCTTTGTCTGGCATTATGATCTTGAATCGGAAGCTGTCAGACTGAATACACCATTGGACTCCCAAAGCTCTCTCTACAGGAAGCATATCCTGATCCAGGTCCAGATCTTTAACTTCTGTTGTCCTCTCTTCTTCTGGAATAGCTGACAGCACTGCTCTGCTATTGCTAATCCATTTGGTGAGTCTGAATCCGCCTCTTTGACATACTGCTCTCAAAGTGTGGTACAACTGGATGGCTTCATCTTCTGAGCTCACAGACTTTAAACAATCGTCTACATAGAAGTTGTGAAGCACTGTGTCAACTGCTTGATTGTTGGCCTGGTGTTGGTTGTCTTCGGCACATTTGCGGAGAGCGAAATTAGCGCAGCTTGGTGACGAAGTTGCACCGAAAATGTGAACCACCATCTTGTACTCCACCATTTCCTGAGTAATATCGCCAGATTCCCACCACAGGAACCGTAGAAGGTCAGAATCATCATCGGGCACCCTTACTTGGTGAAACATAGCTTCCACATCTGCCATAATGGCCACCTCTTCTTGTCTGAATCTAATAATTACTCCAAGAAGAGTACTCGTAAGATTTGGTCCTTGTAATAGCTGGTTGTTTAGAGCAGTGCCTTTGTACGATGCTCCACAATCAAAAACCACTCTAAGTTTGTGTTTCTTCAGATGGTAAACTCCGTGATGTGGCAGGTACCAAACCTTCCCATCGTCACGATCCAGATCCTTTTCTGGTACCTTCACTGCATAACCTTTGTCTATGATGTTACTCATGAAACCTGAGTATTCAGTGTGGAATGAAGAGTTCTTCTCCAATTTCCTCCTTAGGTTTAAAGCACGTTGCTCAGCCACTTTACGGTTGTTAGGCATCTGAATATGTTTGTTCCGTAATGGCAAGGCAATACTGTAATGTCCATCAACAATGGTAGCTGACTGTGTTGTAGTCACCAAAAACTGCAAATCTTCCCTTGACATTTCTTGTTTCTCGTTTCTGTCACACTCAGGAAAGTGACTTTCAAACTGCCGTCTCCAGAGTTCGTCCAATGTGCTTACTGATATGCGATTTGCTGAGACTTGAATCAACCCTTGTGTTGCACCTTGTGAAATGTGCCCTTGGAGGGGTTCACTGATGGTCCAACCAAGCCTCGTTCTCACAGCGTATGGACCGCCATTTTCACTTGCTATGACCTGCCACGGTTCGATAGCTTTAGGAGCGTTATTACCAATCAGAAGTCCAACCTTTGCTTCAATCTTGGATATAGACACCTGCTGAAGGTAGGGCCACCTCTTCACATAGTCTTGTGAAGGAACGTTGTCAGCAGAAGCAGGAATGTTGCTGTGACTGTATGTTTCTGGCAGCTCAAAAAAATCATTACTGTCTAAGCTGCTTATTTCCAACCCAGAAACCATGTGACTACTGACGACATTTTCTTTTCCCATTGTTTTCAGCAAAATCTTTGATTTCCTGCCTGAAACGTTCAGCTCATGCATCAGCTCTTCAGTGCAAAAACAAGCTGTACTGCCTGGGTCCAGAAAAGCATATGTGTATGCCACCTTTTGACCTCTTTTGACTTTGACTTTGACTGGAACTATCGCCAACGTGTGCTCTGGTTTCTCTGTACCATGGCTGGGTGCATTCATTCCCACAAATCCATTTACAACTGACTCTGTCGGTTGTTCCTCTCCCTCACTAGTTCCCACTTCAGGCCCTGCCTCGTTAACACCACTGGACTTTATCTTCATGTGTAGTACTGTGGGATGTGATTGTGCACAAACCTGACGGCTTGCCTTTTCTTTGCACAAATTACTCATGTGTCCCTTTTTAAGGCAGCTAAAACACAATCCTTTGGTTCGCAAGAAATCAATCTTTTCTTTGTGAAGTAACTTCCTCATCTTCTTGCATTGTTCCATAGTATGCTCCTCACCATGACAGAAGAGACAAGGTTTGGAAAATGCACACATCTGATTTCCGCTGACCTTTTTCTTTGCCTTGGTAGGTGTGTCCTGTGTAGTGGTAATAGTTGCGGCTGCGGTGAATCCTTTTTTGATGCCACTTCTTCTTTGTAACTTCTCATCCACTTGTCCTTTAACTTGGAGCTTTAAGGTACTATCCTTTATGTCACCAAACAGTGGATGTAAAACTTCTCTGGCCTGTTTATTGACGAAATCCACCAGATCGGCAAACTTGACTCTGCGTTTTTCTTTGTCCAAGATTCTACAGGCATGTGTTCTCCACCTTTCTCTCATTTTGTATGGAAGCTTGGAAATGATGGCACGCATGTTGGCTGTATTATCCAACTCCTCCATGTACTCTACATCTGCCATTGCATTACGACATCCAGTGAGATAGAGTCCGAACGCATGAAGAGCCTCTCCGTCGTCAGACTTGATGGTTGGCCAACTAATAGCCTTGTTAATGTATGCCACCGATATCTTGTAGGCGTTTCCAAAGTGCTCTTCCAAAAGTCTCTTAGCTTCATTATAACCACGTGTAGGTTCCATATGAAGACAACTCCTTATCAATTCTCGAGGCTGTCCACTTGTGTACTGTTCCATGTAGTACAGCCGATCTTTGTCACTTTTTGTTTTATCCTCCACACTGTGTTCAAATGCCCGAATGAATAGTCGATACTCTAATGGGTCCCCATTAAAAACGGAAATGTTCTGAGGGGGCAATGCTGCCAACTTCTGCTGCTTTGCTAGCACTTCGACTACATCCTGCAGAGCAGTTGGTGACTGTGATGGCTGAGAGGTAACAACATGTGTTTGATGCATGTTTTGAACAACGTTATCATTCCGTACTTGACTCTCTTGTGTTTGGAAAGGACTATTTGACTGCTGTTGAGCAAACAAATCTTCAGCTCTGTGCGACATCACATAGGAGTTCATTCCATTCTGTTTGGTTGCACGACTGGACATCTTGGATGCACGACTAGATGCCTTAGATGCACAACCTTCGTATTCTGATAGAATCTTGATCTTTGCCTCATTTGCTGCTAGAGCTGCTTGTATTTCTAGCTCCTCCTTTTCAGCTTTAAGTTTTGCCTCTCTTTCCTCAAGTAGGCGTCTCTGTTTCAAAGTTGATGCCTGAACCAACAGCTTAGCTCGTTCCAACTCTGCTTTCATTCGTGTGGAGGATGCTGACGATGATGCACAAGAACCATGTTCAGAAGAGCTTTTATGACTTCGTTTCGACAAAGATGCGTTAGATACGCTGTCGCATGGATTAATCTCGTCATTGCATTTTTCAGCCTCTGTTGTGCACTTAGCCTTGTCATCAATCCAAGCCAAAGCTGTCTCAGCAAAAGCCTTGAAAGAATTAGCCTTAGGTTCAAACCAGTTTTCTTGATCTGATTTTAAATCCTCTTCTGACATTTGTTGGAGCAGCTCCTTTACATTTGTGTTCAAACCACAAAACTCTCCAAACAGTCTATTAAATTCTTTCATTAACTGGTTTGCCTCAGTTAAGCTGATATCATCTTCAGTTTCTATCAGCCGTCGCACCTGATTCACTGTGCCTGTTAACTTTGCCGACGTGGCTCTTCGTAAAGCAATTGCATGCTGCAACTTTTGTTCCATAGCTTTAGGTGTGACTTTTACTACTCTAGTTTCCATAGTAACCACGGTATCTTCCTTTTCAACGTTCACGACACAAAATTTCCAAATAGCAACAACAGAAAATCACCTGGCTCATCCGAAAGCATGACTCAGCATTTTCCTCGATAAAATATTTCCACTAGTCACGTTTCTTCTAGCTTGTTTTTTGTTGTTGTTGTTGTTGCTGCTGCTGCTGCTGCTTGAAATCCGTCCACAGATGATAATCAATCCATAGAGCAGGTTTTTCAACGAATATTTGGGCTGCCACAAGGTTAATTTCCGATGCACTCGTGTGTTTGAAGAGGAAAAAATAAAATGTCCATAGCGCTCCGATGTAAAAATATAAACAAAAATTTATTCCACAGTTTTTGAGTAAGTCTTTACAAGAGCAATAAAGTCCTTCACTAACCTCTACAAACAAACTACGGTTGAAAAACCGTGTGGCTCAGTCGCTCCCTTAGCAGCGCCTTCCCTTCTATCTGCCGTCTCCCTTGGCTACACGGCCCACCTCATTTGCATAAAATTGCCAGGTGGCCAATTAAGCTATAAAATATACTTCTAGTAACACTTATTCACAGTAAAACATCATGAAATTAGTTACATGCAATATTAATAATTCTACCTAAAATTTCAACAAAAACACTTAGTACATTTCTAATTAAGCAAATACATTTTAACAGTAACTGAATACTTTATACATTAACTTGGCCTCCACAGTCATAAAGTAAAACTCAATAGACTTAGTCCAGGGGTCTCCGTCTCCAGGATTTAGGGCCTGTGTCATGCATCTTTTCCATCCGCCTCTGCTTCAGCACACCTGAATCAGGTGATAAGCAGGACTCTGGAGAACTGGACTGCATACTGAGGGTGATCCATTTAATTCAGGTGTGTTGGACCAGGAACACACCTGAAAGTTGCAGGATACCGGACCCCAAGGCCTGGAATCAAAGGAGAGTAGTATGGCTCCTTCTCACCATTTGGTGACTTTGGTTTTCTTCAATTTTAGGTTATTTCATCTCTTTCTTACTTTCCATGTTCTTTCTTGAAGCACTCAGTGTGCAATAAAACCTTGAATTTCTCCAACGCATGGGTGGTGCAAAAGCAACAACTGGAACAACATCTCTGGAAACGACTCTTGCATTGACTGACCAGAAAGTGTCTTGGTTACATCTCGTCATAACTTGAAGAGAAGTGTCCATTTGAGATCTATTTCCATGACCTGCTGGCCTTATACCAAACTTTTGCATAAGATAATAAGCCATGATGAGCAAATCAGTTGTTCCTCCTACGACACATTTGTAAAATAATATCTGAAAGGTAAATGGCCTGTACTTGTGTAGTTCTTTATCAAGTCCAAATGACCTGAAAATGTTTTCACCACATTTAGTCATTCACCCATTCACACACACATTCACACACCGACAGCAGTAAGCTACTATATTGTAGCTACAGCTTGCCTGCCACAGTTTGACAGAAGTAAGGCAGTCATACACCAGCTCCTCCACCAGGGTCCTCTGACTACCACCAGCTGGCATGGTGGCTGAATTGTCCTCTTGATCAAGGTCACAACTACTGACACAAAGTGGGGGTTCCAGCAGGCAACCCACCAGGTACAAGATAAACTCCAACCTCCTAGGCTACCGGCACCGTTTCAGGTGTGCTTTTGGTATGGACCATGTTGAGAACGAGAATCTCAATCGATGAATCATAATTTGTATTGACACACGGAGCATAAAATCAGCCAAGAAAAGCATTCAGACTTTACTTATTTTATTAACTTTCAGCGCTGAAAGGAGACGCTTTACCATTACATCCGAGAAGAGTTTCTAAAAAAGTCTGTGCAGCGTCTGAGGAGAAGGAGGAGGGTAGCTGATTATATGGACTGAAGACACTGCCTGAAATCACACCATGTCTCTGTGGCCTGATAAGTTTCTGTTTCTCGTGAGAAATGGACCTTAGTGTCTAACAGAATCAAAAATGTAACTCTTTACTATGGGCCCTTTGTCTAACAGCGTGTGACTCTTTCTCGACCTTGGTAAAGCATCTCAACAACCACCATCACTTCTTGGACCTGACCATGACATTGAACCTTGAGGGGGTTTGGTCATAAAGGTCTACACCTCTCATGTGCTCATTGATCTAGTTGACATCAGTCTCTATATAATTCTTCATCTTTGTTTCCATTAGGAAAATATTGTTGTTTTTCTAGTGGATCAGCAGTTTCTCATCTTGTGTTGGAACCTCATTTGGATCCTCTTTAAAGGGTACATCAAAGAGACAGCTGTCCCTTCGTCATAAACTTTTGCAGGTGGTAACAGAGTACCACATGCCTGATGAAGGGTCAGATTATCCTCTTTTCCCATGAACTGATCATATGCATTCAAAATCAGGCATGGAAAATGGCCCATCTTCCCCTTATAGTCCATGTTTAAGCCATCACTATCAAAATCAGTAAGGGTTCCATTTTTCTCACAACTACATTGTTGTATGCTTTGTCTGGCTATAACAAAGTCCAACAAATCAAGAACCAAACTCAAAATTAATCTTAAAAAGGAAGAAGTTAGGAATTGGAAGAATATGGTATGTATTTAAATAAGTGGACCTATTGGTCAAACGTATTCTCCCACCTGTCACTATTATGACCGTCAACATGTTTACACATCCTGCTCACACACCTAACAAATTTTTATAAATGCAAAGGTGAATATCATAACTAGACACTTTAAAGATGATGTGCACCAAAAATCTTTGTTGTATGTTTATTTAAACATACATTGCTATCCTCTTCTTGGGGAGGTTTGTGGCACTCTTTTTCTCGCCGAGGTGCAACCAAGATTTAATCAGCTCTAGTCATGTGATAATTTAGTCTAAACATGTGATACTGCATAAGTATTATCCAAACACTAAACTTTGAATGTTTGCTGAACATTAACTGAAAATTTAATCAGCAAGCTTTTTAGAGTCCTTGAAAGTGAAAAAAAAATTCATTTTTCCTCTGATGTTTGGGTGAACTCTTCTCTGCGGAGGTCGGCCATCTCTCTGGTTCTTCCTGAAGGAGATCCATCAGGAGTTCTGGTGCTGCTCACAGTGCAGACGGTTCTCCTCCCTGTTTGCTGTTGTCCCTCTCTCAGCCAGAATCTCCAGTCATTTTTCTTGATCCTTGAATAAACATAACAGAATATGTTCTGGGTGTTATTTATGATTCGTTTGTTAATTAAAACAATGTTTAATATAAAAATAAGATTAATTTATTTCCTTAACAATTCCTTCTCCTGTTCCCTCAGAAGGAAAGAGTTTAGGACTCACTAATTACATTTACTCAAATATAGTTGAGTAACTTTTTGAAACTCAAATGAAGTTTTAGGAGTACCGTTACTATGCTGAACTTTTTACTTTTACTCAGGTCATTTTATTATGAAGCATCACTATTCTTATTTAAACAAATTTTTTATTTTGTCTTTAAAAAACTAAAAATTCCGCTGAACTTTATATTTTGAGCCCTCTAATTGTGTAATTTTTTAAGATATGAAATAATTGATAACTTGATCAGTTACTCAGTACTTGTATACTTTTTACCAAATGCTTCTTTACTCATGTGTAATTTCTTATTCAGCTACTTTTTACTTAAACATGTAAGTAAGAGATAAACATGAGTAAAAACATGTTTGGAGTACAAATTATGGAACAGTAACCAAATGTTGAGGCACATATGTTGAACAAAAACAGGGAAACTAAGGTGGCCAAGTTATACATCCACAAAGAACTACTGAAATTAATAGTCATAATTACTTTATATGAATACGACATGTATGCATGTGGGCCACACTTGGCACATTTCAGGGATGTAACCAATAGGGACAGATTTTAGCAGGAGTTCAGCTTTTATCCATTCTGCATTCTGTACCCTCACTAAGGTCACTGTATTCAGGTAGTCTGTTTACAAACATCAGCGTTAATTTACCCCCACATTTTTTAAATTAAATGTGTCACCAGTGCATTTGGCCGGGTGTTCCTGCTCCAGAAAGGTGAAGGTCTCTGGTCACCCTGAAGCTGTGAGCCCACTGGAAACAGAGACCAGAGGCCTGCAGGATGGTCTGCTGTGACAGCTTAACATCTGAAAACATACACGATAGAAACATTAATGAATGTGCTGCAAAAACAAGCTGTACTTTTGACCTGGTGGCGGTCAAAAGTACACCTGTTGCCCTCAAGTTTGGTTACAAATATGACTATAGTTGGAAAACATCAGCGTTAGCTTACCGTCTGGGCAACCGGAGGATCCTGGACGGACAGCAGCGGTGCATGTCTGAAAGATGGCCTCCGATGCAGATCTCCAAGGCTTGCCACCGTCATTCTTTCAGCTCGATGCTCCGTAGAGCTGCCACTGGATATTGCAGTTCACTTACGATGTACAGTCAAGTCTGCTCCTTATAGTTGAATCGCAGCTGGTAGCTACGAAGGCGTCCTGAACCTTCAATCGTAAGCCAACTTCAGCGGCCGCTTCGTCCAAACTATAAAAACCCCCGACGGTGAAGCTCTGAGTCCATCAGAGCCGCCAGCTGAAACACGTTCTGTCTGAGCGGCCACACAAAAATAAAGTCAGGAGTAATAACACTATTTTCTAATGAAGTTAATGAGCTTATGCTTATTGATAACCCGTTAGTAGGTCGCCATCTTTCTTGAAAGCAAAGTAGGTGTGACGCTAACCAACCAATTGGGGAAGTTGTAGCCTGATGACGTGCCACTCCTCATTTGCATTTATTTTTCCCCCTAAGTTTAGCGGGGAAAATAGAATGTGATAAATAAGAAAATAAGGAAATACTAAATGAATAAGGGAAATTGGAAAATGGGAAAATTAAAAGTTTTTCAAACAAAAGTTAAATGAAAAATAGGTTAAAGAAAAATGGGTACATAAAGAAGGGATATATGACAAATTGATTAATGAAAGTGGGAAATAGAAAATCGGGTTAATGGAAAAAGGAAATGGAAAATGGTTAAATTAAAAGATAGATTAATGAAAAATGGGTAAATAGATAAAGAGATTAATGAAAAATGGGTAAATGAAAAATAGATAAAAGAAAATGGGTAAATAAAAAAGGGATATATGAGAAATTGATTAATGAAAGTGGGAAATAGGAAAATCGGGTTAATGGAAAAATGAAATGGAAAAATGGTTAAATTAAAAGATAGATTAATGAAAAATGGGTAAATAGATAAAGAGATTAATGAAAAATGGGTAAATGAAAAATAGATAAAAGAAAATGGGTAAATAAAAAAAGGGATATATGAGAAATTGATTAATGAAAGTGGGAAATAGGAAAATCGGGTTAATGGAAAAAGGAAATGGAAAAATGGTTAAATTAAAAGATAGATTAATGAAAAATGGGTAAATAGATAAAGAGATTAATGAAAAATGGGTAAATGAAAAATAGATAAAAGAAAATGGGTAAGTAAGAAAAGGGATATATGAGAAATTGATTAATGAAAGTGGGAAATAGCAAATCGGGTTAATGGAAATAGGAAATGGAAAAACGGTTAAATTAAAAAATAGATTAATGAAAAATGGGTAAATAGATAAAGGGATAAATGAAAAATGGACAAATGAAAAATAGATTAATGAAAAATGGGTAAATGGATAAAGGGATAAATGACAAATAGATAAATAAAAAAGAGAAA
Source organism: Poecilia mexicana (assembly GCF_051168715.1). Taxonomy (NCBI): domain Eukaryota; kingdom Metazoa; phylum Chordata; class Actinopteri; order Cyprinodontiformes; family Poeciliidae; genus Poecilia; species Poecilia mexicana. The sequence continues at coordinate 2,201,325 of NW_028263374.1, forward strand.
TTGGGAAATTGATAATATGAAAAATAAATAAATTAAAAATTGGTTTAATGAAAAAGCTAAACTATTTATTTAACAAATTTTTTATTTATTTCACTCATTTACTTCATTTTTTGATTTATTTTACTCATTTTTTATTTATTTAACCCATTTATTTATTTATTCAATTTTGGCGCAAATGGCTTTCCATAGGTAAAAAGCTTTAATCAAAAAAAAAAAAAAAAAAAAAAAGTTAGTTATGCTAGCTTAACTTTTATCACCTTAGCATGTACTCTTGCTGCGCAATTCGGAGTATTTCGGTTCAATTAACACAAAATAAGGCGACCCACATAGATTTTCTGACAGATAATCAGAAGTGCAGGTGTTTAAGTTGGCTAATCAACCACCGCTAGTGTTCAGGCGATCACTTCCTCTTCGTCCCCACCAACTTGCAACACAAAGTTTCGCCCTTGCTTTTTAATGCTATCTTTAGTAGAGTAATAAAAGCCAAAATAGCCAACAGTGATAGGATGCTTGCTGTTGTTTCTCTTTCAATTAATTGACAGAAGCTTAAGCATAGCAAAAGCATAGTAGAGTTCTGTCAAAGAGATCATTTATTTTGTAAAAAGAAAAGAAAAATGGCGTCAACCAGGTGGCCCTTGTTTAAGAATGAAGGCAGCAGATGTTGGACATGAAGGTTTTATTATTTACTCTGTGAAAATCGGAATAAAATGGATTTTTCCAGATGTTTCTGAGGAACAAAGTACTTTGATTAAAAAACTGATACGCTTCTAAATGCAAACCACACACAGAAGTCATGGAAGAAAACAGAAAACTACTTTTAAAATGGATCAAAGAGTGGCATAAAACAAGGATAAAATGAAGCCAGTGATCAAATCCAGGTAAAAATAAAATCTACAATTAATCATGAGCATCGTAGCTATTAGAAGCCAGGCTTTGGGAAGGAAGCCCTACCAAAAACACATTTTAGTAAAAACATATATTCTCTGAAGAGGCTACACTAAAATATACTCACAATAAATACAAAAAATAAAAAAATATTGCAGAGGATGAAAACTTACATAGCTCTGAGTTTTTAATGTTTTTATAAAAGATTCACCTTACATTTTTGAAAGCAAATGGACTTCGTCAACCATCAGAGACAGAGATTTTGTTTCACGCCACCTGGATTTAAAAGCATGACAGCCAAAATTCACACTTTCTTTACTCGCACACATACACTGCCTTCACCAGGTAAACGTCTAGAAAACATACACTTTTATCACGTTTAACTGGAACTGCTCAAGTACAAAACCAAACAATAAACTAAACCCAAACACAGTCCCAGTCATCTCCTCTCTCCAGTTTTTCAAGTGAAGCGGATTAAACACACTAGTTCTTTTTCAGCACTGCTTTTTGGCGCGCTTCCATGGCAACACATGATCAGATGACCTCAAACAGAAAGAGAGAGAGCGATGAGAAAAACAACATCTTGAGGCTCAATTAATTAACTGATCAGCCAGGTGTGAATAAAAATAATACATCGACAGTATATACATGGAATGTATAGAGAGCAAAGGAAGTTGGTGCCTGTTTGTGAATGGATGGATCCCGCGGATAGTGACCTCTAGTTTATTTGGTGTTGGGAGATGTACGGATGAAGCTTGAAAAGCAGCAAACTGTGGTTTAATTGAACTTCTGTACTTGCTTTGAGGATGATGCCATTAATCCATGAGAAAAAAATGAATCTGTTAGACTGAACTCTGCATTTATTTTCCTCTAAAACTCTGAAAAGCGCTATTAGCTAAAGGAAGCATCACACAAGTCAACCTGATCAGAGAGGACAAAAAGCAAAACGTCAAAGCAATGTCAGGACTGACAATAGGGCTGGGTGATATGGACCTAAAGTTTTATCATGGTATTTTGTGGTACAGTAGTGATAACAATAAAAGTGACGATAGGAACTATTGATTGCTTCTTTCTTTTTGATAACTATGGCTGCAGCTGTGCGTCACATCAGTCTATGGTGCGTTCACACTAAACGCATTTTGAGTGTCAGGCGCATCTGGTTTACATTCAAAATCTATGTGGAGGTGCGTTGAGTATTGTTGTGGCACGTTTTGAGAGTTTAGCGTGGCGCAATTTGAACCGTATGGAGCGTTTGACGCGTTGAGCACGTCAAAGTAGACTTTGAATGTAAACCAGATGCACCTCACGCTCCAAACGCATTTGGTGTGAACGCACCAAGAGTCTTACAAACAGAAAGGCTGCGTTTGAAAAAGTTCTGATTTAAAATATGCTTCTTCAAGAAAATGGTCACTTTAAGTGTGAATTATCTCATGAAATTGCAAGTACTAATGCTATTTAATCAAATATATTAATATTTATTGATGCTTTCATTGAACAATCAGTGGAACTAACAATTCTGACAATGTGGACAGTTTTGGGGGTGTTAGACATTGTTGACTGGAATTTATCATGACAACAATAAATCATGATAAATGAAAAAAAGCAAAATTACGCAAATAAATGCCTACCTCTGATTGGAAATGTGGTCTTGCCTTTTTCCACGTGGACATCACAAGTAAGTCACTCAGTTGCATCCATATTGTTGCTGGTGTGTGTAGATGGTATTTCAGATGGTTGCTAACTGCACCATGATGCCTAACATCATTCATTTTTACACACGGTCACAGTGGAACACAGAATTTAAAGAGTGCCAGTCAGAAATAATGAGAAACCAGCGGGGAAGTGTGAACAGATAAACTCCACCTACTGTATGTCACACCTGTTACAAAAGAACACCTTTGATTTACTCAAACAAATTTAGACTTATGAGGAGAAGAATCAGTCCCAACTGATTTTTCTTTTACATATAACAAGTGAATGTTTCCGGTCTCACAAACAACTTAATGAGTTTCTGAAAAAGTTGTTTTGTGCTATCAGATAAAAGTTTTGGATCTGAATAACTTATAAGATAATTTGCCAAATGTGAGCCATAGCTAGAAAAATGTGTCCAAATGAGAGGTGGGACTCCATTAGCATTTTAATAGAGTTAATTGTTGGGACTGTAATTAAGTACAATTAATCACATTTTAATTGAAAACAATATACTGACAAAATAAGCAACATTTGCAATTCAAAAACCCTTTTTGCTGCTAAATTATTTGACAAATAGAAGAATAATTGTTTGTAGACTAAAACAGTAGCAGATACTTATTGTTTTACATCGGTTATTAAACCATCCAATTGGAGCAAAGTTCTATTCTATCCCTCCATCTCTCCAGTGTTTCAGGAACTCTGATCATTCATGGAACGTCTTTAGAAATATGGCCTGTGGACGCTGACATTAGCATTGGGGACCTCTGTGCTGCTACTACATGTTTAGCATTGAGATGCTTTTTTAGCCTTGAATAGCTTCACTGACAGGTTAACTCTGTTTAGCACAACTGGAACTCAATAGTCTTTTCAAGTGTCCAATCAGATCGATTTCTGAAGCAGAAATAAACCACCACTGGGCTAAGAGAAGCGGTTTTGCTGTCCATCCATGTTGTTTGTGGATGTCGCTTGTGCGTCAGTTTTACCGGTGTACCAGAAAGGCATAAAGATAATAAGGTTCCTGTTAGACTATTTGCATATAAAACAATTTGCTTAATTGTACTAACATTTTTAATGCGTTAACATTTTGATTAAAACTAATACATAAAAGTTTCGGTCCTAATAATTTGCATCATTCTGTGTGGTATTTTTTTAAACATATTCAACTAGGTCTACCCAGCAGTATTTGCCACTGTCATGGTCTGGTTTTTCCTTGTTCATGTGATGTAGTCCAGCATCACTCATATGACTAAGTTGGAGCTACGAATAGTTCATTTGTCCAACGAAGAGTGTATTGCTCAAAACATAACTTTGGAGGACCTGAATTTACTCATGAGTTGTATTGTCTCGATACATTTTTCAATAGAGTAAAACAAAAACTGCTGCCAGTATAAAACAGCAAGTTATTGAAGCACAGTCAGGGAGATGTTTACTGACAGACGGATCTCCTGCTGCTTCTTGAACTTCTTTTGAACTTTGGTGTTTGATGTTTCCTCTCCGTTTTAGAGCTTCAAATATGGAACAGAAATCGGCAGCTGCTGTGGAGTTGTTCGGCATCTTTTCTACCATGGACATGAATATTAATGTAACGGCAGTAAGTGATCCATGTTTTCTTCATATTTTTCAACTTTCAACCCAAGTAGGGAGGGCAAAGTCTGGCAGGCACACACACACATGCACACACACAAACACGCATACACACATGCAAAGCTGCTATCATTAATACGCTGCTACTGTCAAGTTGCAGCTAAATGAACCTGACAGAGCAATCACAGTCAAATTTAACGTTTTCTCTTTTCCTCTCTTCCCTGTTTCATCTGAGTCAAATATTCCTCACCTGCCTTTTCCATCCCTTTGCTCCGTCTTTTTATCCTCTCATCTTTTTATGGTTGTATTTGCATATTTTACTGTTTGAATGAGGTCCTTTCATTTTTCTTTGAGCAAAGTGGACAAAAATGAAATGAGTAATATTCCAGCTGTCTTTGATAGCGTTGCATTAATGTTTGGTATCGTTCAACTGAAATCTAACCTCCAAACCTGTTTTTGATTTTCAGAAAAAGGTTGGTAAATTAAATGCCAGAGATATATACTTGGATTTTAATTAAGCACAAAATGGTATTAATCAGAGATTTTTATTTGTTTTATGAGGGCAGGGTCTGATTGGTTGTTGCACTTCTTTCGTGGTTAAATGTAATAGCTTAGCCCAATAGCTAAACTATTACATATAACCACATACCTGTGTATGTGGTTATATGTAATAGCTTTCATACCCTTTGGTATGAAAAAAGTCAATGACTTAGAGCGCACTCTAATAAGTGTACTCTAAAAATACACTTTCTGATGACCTTAACTGCATGTCTTCTCTCTGTGTCATTTAGTTAGACAGAGAGACTCTAACTACTCTGAAATAAAGGCTGCCTGAGCAAAAAACCCTTTTAAATCCTTTATTAGTTTATTTATTTATTTGAAGTAAACTAAATGATTTGAGTAAAATTGACTTAAATTTGTGAAGTTAAACCAACCTAATAAACTGAGTTGGTTCAACCGAACTGAATTACTTCAATTGGTATGAAGCAATTCAAATAAATTGAAAAAATTAAATAACATGTTAAAACATACATTCGAAATAATTTAAATTCTAGCTGTATTTTAAGTACAATGTGAGTGTTAATGTAATTTTGGATATTTCAGTGTATTAAGTTTGGAACAACTTAAATGTTGGAGTTGACTTTCTGTAGAAAAGAGATTTGAATTATTTATTAGAAAACAATAAATGACTTGAGTAAGAGTGATTAAATTTGTAATGATAAACTTACTTAACGAATTAAGTTTTAAAACTTAGTAAATTGAGATGGATAAACTTAGTAAATTGAGTTGGCCAGATATAGGTCACCTAGCTGGGATTAAACTCAACTGTTTCAAGTAAAGTCCACGTGAAACGTTAAAGAGGAAGGATCCAGAATCAGGACACAGCTTCAGTTATTACAGCTACAAACCAGAGATCAGGCCTAAAATCTGTTTATTGTCATGGACCTGAACCTTCAGAGACATAAACAGAGTTACAAAGTCAGCCTTCTGTCACCTGTAGAATATTTTCAGGATTAATGGACTAATATACTAACAAAAACTAGAGAAATTAATCCCACATACTTATAGTCTCATTGATTATTGCTAATAGCTACGACCTTTTGCGGAGCATTGACGCCAACTTCTGTAGAGAAGTCTGTCTGGATGCGAAGTCAAAGCCAGGAGTGGTGGTACTGTGATGGGCTGCGTTCACTGACACAGACCTCTTTCATAATTTCATTATTACCATTTTCAGCCATTGTTTACATCTAGATTTTTTGCTTCTGACTTCTTTTGGTACAGAATTATAATACACGTCTCACGTCAACCGAAACACTGAGTTCATTTTAATCGAGGCTAAAAACCCACTTGCCTTTGATTTATAACAAACATCACCTATTTAATCTGTATTACAATTTTTCATTGCTCTCCTTTATTATACCGCTGCAAGGTGTTTGTTTGCTGTTTTTATGCTTCCATCTCAGAAAGCACTCTCACTTGCCTTGTTGCTGAAATGTGCTGCACAAATAAACTTGTGCAGCACATTGCCATTTTAATCAGTTTTTCTGACTTGAGTTGTGTCACTGTTAAAGGCAGGCCCATTTTCCCCATGCCAGGAATTTACTGCGGCCATGATGCCTCCTGTGTTTCCTCTGTGTGCTAATGTTGACTTAGTACCTGAACATTTGCATAGATTTCCTTGCAATCAGCAAAAAATAAGAAGCCTCCTGAGCCTGAGGCTGTTCACATCATTGGAGATGAATTCAAAAATTCAGTTATGTTGATTTTAAAGCAGCACACCTAAAATCCCACTAGCACCCTCTTTGGTTTGCTAGCCTTCCTAACATCAACCTCCAAAGTCTTTTTCAATATCAAACTGGGCTTCAGGCCTAAACTAGCCCCATATTCTGGACTGATGTGACATTTATCATATCGTTTATCATTTATTGTGATACATTTCTCGTCACAATAAGAATAAGAAATTCCAAATAATGATGCTTAGAACCCCCCAAGACCTGTGTATATTGTCAGGATTGTTAGTTTTACTACTTCCTCCACTGTTTGTTCAAAGAAAGTATCAATAAATATCAGCTAATTTGAAAACATGATCAACATGTTACTGTGTGTGGATTCGTGACAGAAATCACACTTCCTTTTGTGATTGGTGTCCTGAAGAACCATATAGTGACCTTCATATAATAGTGACCGAAGTCTTTTTTTTTTTTTTTTTTTTTTTTTACAAAAATGACTTCAGCAAAAACAACAAAACAAAAAAAACATAGCCAAAAACATCATCTGTTTTAGGTAAGAACATATCACTTACGAAAATAATGACTTAGGCCATTATTTTAGCAAGGTGATGATATAACTAAAGAGTTTATTTTTGAACAGTAGGATTTGTGTTTGTGGGGCTATAACTGCTGCGTCATGCAGTCGGAGCCATACAGTTATCTAAAAAGGAAATAAATAATAGTTCTTAAAGTCTGTGGTAACATTTTTAAGTTCATATCACCCACCCCTAGTTTCTTCTTTCACTTCTTGTATGTTAACCCCTTCATAGAGCACATACTATGTATAAGATTGTATAAAAACGATCCAGAAGTGGAATAAACAGAAAACAATCAAGAGGTCAAAGATGCTATCACGTGTACATTACCCTGGACCGAAAACTGAAGAAAGAAACCCAAACAAGCTGGAGCTTACATGAAGAGTTGGTGAGACTAAAAGTGCTTACTGTAGCAGGAGAGAGGATTAGCTTTACAGCAGGAATGCAACATATGTAGGTGTCCATGGGGGTTAATGTATCTCTGCGATATGAAACCAAAAACGTAGCTGCTGACAACAGTACCTACCCTAGCTGACACCTGAGCCTCTGTCTGCCTTGTCTGAGTTGGAATCCCCTGGATGCAGGAACTTAGGACATGTCTTTAAAGCAGAGAGGAGCTGCACATGGTGAAAAACAATAAAGTAGAGGGATGCATGAGAAAGAAGAAAATAAAAAAAACTTGATAGTAAAGATATGAGCAGATGTAACTGGGCTGCAAGGTTCAGCTGTTTTAGGTCTTTACCAAAGAACTTCATCCCGACTTTGTCACTGCTAACATCCGGAGGTGGTTGACCAAGGCTGTCCCTGTGACAGTCTTTGGACTTACATCCTCTCAAGGTCGCTGCCCAGGTTAGATGCCACTGTCTTTACAGAATGTAAAGAACAGCAAAGGACAACATCGGTCAGCTGGAGTCGCAGGGGGAACTACATGCAATATCATCTACCAGCATAAGATGGATATTCTGACCCATCCACCTCTCAGATAGTCTTTTTTAACTGATTGCGTCAGCTGGCTTTTTCAACAACCTGACAATGTATGCTGACAAAAGAAGGAAGACAGCGGGTGTGGTGGACGGTTAGCTTGGTGTTCTACGTTTTGCTGCATACGAAAGTTTCTCGGCTATTGAGAAACAATTTCTTGCTGGATGTGTGGAAGTTTGAAATGTTTTAATCTAATTTTATCTATTCACTAACGTTTGACATAAGTAATGTGCCAGGCTGGATCATGAAGGAAGCCACACCAAGAAGCTAACCGGACATTGCGTGTGCTGCAAACAACCATACTACTCTTTGTGGGGAGTAGTTACCATGACATCTTTGCCAGCAATAAAATGTTTTAAACATTCGTCTTTCTCTGACTTTAGTCGATTAAATATTTGAAAGCGTGACCAACACGGACTGAATGGCTTTGTTCACTTTTCCTCCGCTGCCATTGCAGAACTACAATCATAGCAGACTACAATCTTGATGTCATCATTCCCAACTCCTCCTCCTGTTTGCTGACTGGCCCAGTTGAGATACATCATGAGAAATCCAGCTCAATGGGAGAAATCCCAGACTGAGAACTGAAGAGAGATGTGAATCTTCCATAATTGTGTAGGAAGGCAGTGGCCAGGCTAGTGTGATTGGTTGATGTCATTTTTCAGTATTGTTAATATTACTCCTCTTGTGTGGGGATTGGAGTCTTAGACTTCTGATTTAAGGATGGAGTGACCTTGTGTTTTCACACAGAAATAAACTTCTTCTCCTAGAAGGACAGCTCTCTTGATCATTTCACAGCAGTAAATAGACTTGTCTTGGCAGAATGATGAGCTCCTAATGCCTAGGGAAGACATAATGCTATACTTAGTGTTTCAGAAACTGCCTCTGGCTTTCAGCTCTGTTTTTTTTAATGTGTGCATGCATTCATTTTCTACGCCTGCCTTATCCTGCTGAGGGGTTTTACGGTTTATCTTTCTCCAGAGGTCAACAGGCGAGAGACATTCATGTACACATTAAGATGTTATGTCTCCTGTTAGTCTAGTTTAGGATTTGAACCCAGGACCTTCTTGTCTGACTTGATTTTGGGATTCATCTGTGTTCTGGATTATACCACCTGAAAAAGAGCCCGACCAGCTCTCTCCGCTCCACTTTAAAATAGTAAGCTATGCTTCCACATCATTTCCACTGCGTTGCAATTATCAGAATCAAGTCTGTTGAAAGCAGACTTTCACTTTCTGTTTTTCATACATTGATAAGAAAAGTCTAATGACCTCTGGAGAAAGGCACCGGCCACCCAAGACCCCTGCAAGAATAAGTGGGTATCCATAATGGATGGATAGATGAACAAATACGGACTTAGTTTGATCAAATTAGATATCCTAACCTTTCTACATGACCTCAATTTTTTTTCAATGAATACATTTAGCAGTACAACTATGAGGCTTTAGAAACATCTGAATACTCTTGAATTTTTCTGCAAGCTTCCACAGATTCTCAGCTGGATTTTGTCAGAGTTCTTGGTTTTGCTGCAGGTCTTTGGAGACTTTTTTCATTGAGCTGCAGTTTCCACTGTTTTGGAAAAATTGCAGTCTGTGATTATACAGAAGAGTTATGGATTCAACACATTGGATTGACGCAACTTTTTATGAACTGTGATGCGGCGAGAGCTCTAGTGGAGCCAGCTGCACACTGTCACAAAAAACAAAAACAAACCATCATCCTCCTACTACTTCCTGTCCTCTTCTTCGGTGTTTCCACCAGTAGTAACATCCTGCTGCTGTCAATGTGATGAATTAGATGTATTTGTGAAATACATCTAATTCGATACGGCTGAAAATCCTCTCTAGATTGATTTTCTCTCTAGATTGCCGTGTTTCCAGTAAGCAAATTTATTTTTGTAATTTCAAATCCATGGATAGTGGAAACGTAGTTACTGTCGGTTCCCTGCTCTCCTTAATCAGTCACTTGGGAGGACAACAGTTGCATGCAAGGTGAAAGCAGAAGTCCCGCTGAGACCGCGCATACCGCACCACGCCGTGTTTGTTGAAGTTTAGCGACTCTACAGAACTGGAATGGATGTTATCAGAGAAACCGGACGTTATTGACCGCTTCCCCTTTTCAAGTCAACAAAGAAAATCGCACCCGTGCGAATTTAACTCGCTCCCTCCTCAACCTCGCTGAGTGGCTTTGATGTTTCTCCGTCTCCTCCCTCTCTCTGTCTGTGGCGCTGGGTGGGTGGAGGTGGAGGTGGAGCGGTAATGTGATGCAGGGAAGCGATCGGAGCGAGACGGAGCTCTGACAGAGAACCCAGGTTCACACCAGAGCGCCTGATGCTGCTCGCTCACATGCACTGACATGGGCACGCAGATTCCTAGGTGAACACACACACACACACACACACACACACACACACACACACACACACACACACACACACACACACACACGCACACACACACTGGGAGCGGCTTATGAGATGTGCACCTCAATACCAGCCGCTCAGCATAGCCCATCTATGAAAAGGTAAATTGAATTTTACAGGCACAAAGCCGACTCCCCTGCGGTCTTTAGAGAGAGAGAGAAAAAAACGCTCCACTTTGTGAGTCTAAAGCTTTTTCAGAGGCTTTCGTCTCTTCATCGCCCCCCACTCCTCCTCTTCTCCTCCCCTTGTCTCTCGCCTTCTCTCTCTGTGGGGGGACCGATGGTGTGAGAAACGCTGATCGATATGCTCATTAAAGAGCTGTGTCTTTGGGAGGCCTGCAGAAGGTCTGCACAAAGAGCACAGAGAGAGAAACGCTGCACTGAAAAAAAAAACAAAAAAAAAAACAGAACCCAGAGCACAGTCCAAACAACGCTCTGCAAAAAGAAAGAAAGAAAAAAACCCTCGTTACTTCTCTTGCTCTGTTTTTTTTTCTTCTCAACTTTCCCTCCTCCTCCTCTCCTGCTGCCTGTTTGCTTACTCAGAGATGCAGTTAAAGCACTTTCATTCTGCCTGGGCAGAGGATTTTCCAATCTGTCCGTGGCTCTATTATTAGACGTTCCCAAACATAGCCTGTGTTTCTGTGTCGAGTTAACACAAACAACCACCAAGCTAGTCATTCTGCCCACACAATTAACCTATCCCTCCTCCCCCCACCCCACCACCACTCTTCCCACCCGCACTCCGAGTTACGGCGAAACACACAGTTTGAGATGTTAACTTCTAATTAACAACAGCACCGCCGCCCACCACATGTGCGCACGAGCGAGCGTCTGCGTCGGGCGTGAGGGATAAACACCGACAGGTGGAATGAAATCTCCCATCTGTTCAGGATCCACCATATGCATTTCAAAACCGACGTCAGGGTTGCCAGGCCAGGTGACACAGAGTGAGATTGACACTGTTTCATTTTGGCAGCCTGCTGTTTGTTTGGGCTGCAGAGGTTGAGCACAACATCCCACTCAACCTGAAAAGGTTGTTCAACTCCTAATGTGTTCTGAGAATTTACAGTGCTGTGGATTTTATTGATTTCCACCCTCACTTACAAAATGATTTTAATACAAAAGAAGACTTAAGTAAAAGCCAAAATGCAGTTTTTTTAAATGAGGGTATGTATTAGGCAACCCCCCCCCAAAAACAAAATAAACAATCTCATCAACTCAAGTTGCCCTCCGAGGTCGAGCCAAACTGCTGAAATCTGTTCTCGATGTCACAGTGGCATGATAAAAATTGTGTCATTTTGTTCTTATCCTCATGTCATCCGCCCCATCTTGTCACAGACCCCGTGCCGAACTTTGCACCCCCTTTTCTTTTCCATATGAAACTGTTTGGTGACTGGTCAGAATTTTGTGGATGCGTTTATGGAAAAACCAGCCCCAACAACTACTAGTCGATTGTTCAGCCAGAGAGCATGATGGGTAGTTTCAATGCCCCCTCATACTTGGCCGTACTGTTAGCTGGCAGACTCTTAACTGTCTGCACACGGTTGGAATTTCGTGGTTATTTCATTCTTCTCCTGTAATACAAAAGCATACTAGCAAATTTGTTGAGCTAGCTGGACAAATTAGCTCAACAAATTTGTCCAGCTAGCCAAGACATAACTGTTTACGGAGCAGGGTGACAGTCTAATTGCACGTTGTTGTGCAAAAAGAAATGCGCATGCAAATCTACGATTTAAACATGGACAGAAAAATGAGGAAGAAAAGTTTTAAAGAGAAAAAGCCAATAAAAGTAGGAGAGTTGCTGCAACAAGCTTCCCACCCTGTGTGATGCTGTTCACAGTAGAAGTGTGCTTGAGTTTTAGGTTTGCACAGTCAGGGACCTGAGTGGTTTTCTGAAATCACTGCTGGACTTCTTTTTCCTACCTAAGAAAACAGCTTTTAGCAGTTGGTTGATCAATGTTTGTTCGTAAGGCCGAGGTATTTGCAGTGTTGCCTCCACAGCAGCAGAACAGCTTTCTACTGCCAATTAAATCCGTCCTCTCTGCTGACACTTTTAATACTCTCCAGAAGACATATTTTTTTTCTATGTGCCTTTTAACTCTCTGGGTATATTAACATTTTACTATTTCTTTTAGGGACTCATTGCATTGCCAGGATTTATTTCTGTTCTTTTCTCTTTTTGCAAACTTTAATGTCTCTGCCGTTTCTCTTTTGGGTAATTTAGTTTCTTCTGTTTTGCTGTGTGTAGCTTCTGTCACCGTGGATTAATGTTGTTTACAACACTTCGGTCATTTCTGCTTATTATAAATATGCTTTATAATGAAGCTAATTTGATTTAAACCTGATTTGAGCACAGAGCGAACTCGTTTTCATACACCCTGGTCTCAAGTTGGATGAAAATGGCTATAGGAAAGATAGAACCTTGTTGAAAATGAGAGAAACTTAAAGAGTGCCTTAAAAAATTAGTCATACACATTGAACTATTTTATATTTTATCACATTACAAACATAGTATTTAATACATTTTATTACCAAGAGAGAGTTTTTGAAAAATAAACTTCTGAGTTAATAACTTAACCTAAAAGGGGCTGGCTTTCACCGGGCTATGTCATTAAGACCCATTAAGCAGGTTTATAGGATTTAAAACTGTCACCTGGAATGTTGTCAAATGATTGTTAAAAGCCTTCAGTTTGTCCAAAACGCTGCAGTAAGAAAATTAAAACGTGAGATCATACTTTTCCTTTTTTAGCTTCCCTTCATTAACTACCTGTCAAATTCAGAGAAGAATTTGAAATTCTTCTTCTCACATATGAAGCTCCTTCATACATCAGAGATCTGATTTATAACAGAGCACAAAGTTTCGCTCTCAGACTGCTGGTTTTATTGCTGGTTCCTAGAATGTTTTAAAGAATGAGAGCCAGATCTTGTTGCTCTTTTCCTGTGGATCCCAGTTTTAGTCTGTGAAGTAGACACCCTGTCAACTGTTAAGATGATGCTTAAAACTTTACTTATTGATAAAGCTTCTAGCTAGATTGGTCTGTCTTCAGTAGCACACAAAAGCAGAAAATCAGCTTCTGCAGGTGAACTAAAATGTTGGCCAATGCACATTTCATATTTGTTCTGAATCAGATTGTAAAATGAAACTGTATGCCATAATTCTTAACTGTTTTCTTTATAGTAAAGCCTTTTAATGTGCACAATCTTAACTGCAGATTTGATCATTTCTAAAACAAACACAGCTATACATTATTTACCAATCTACTGCTAGCATACTTTGATGTAGCACATCAGCACAGGAAGAACAGAGATCTCTAAAAGGTGAGGTTGTGATCCAGAAAAGATGCACATAGTAGCGATGGGTTCTGTGGCTGATCCACTAATGTTGCTGTGCTCTTTGAACACACTCTCGCTATTTTAAATAATCACCAACGCAGCCTACTGAGTGGAGCGCAAATTACTACGGGGTCGCAAACGAGCAGACTCGCTGATAATTAGGAGCGGATAATTTACTAATGACACAGGCTCTCCTTGTTTTCTCAAATAATATGCTACTAGAATGATGAATATTACCAGCTGAGCAGCCAAAGATTAAAAATGGGGAGATCTCTCTTTCAAAAACCACAACAAAAGATTTATTGTTACAAGAAGTGACAAAAAAACTGTGCATACACCAGCAGGAATGAAACTATTATTGAATCTGTTGAGAGCAGGTACAAAGTCCAACAGCTGCAGAGAGGAAGGACCTGCGATAACACTCCTTTGTGCACCTATGATGCAGCAGTCTGTCAGTGTTTACTTTAACCATAAAACTGAGTAAATTGAAATTATGAAAATTGGAACAGATGTCTTTTGAAAAACTGCACTGGAAAAAAAATTTCACATCACATAAGTCACATGATCAATAGCTGGATTTTACTACTGGTGGAAACACTGAAGAAGATGACAGGAAGTAATAGGAGGATGATGGTTTGTTTTTTTAACAATATGCCCCTGGCTCCACCAGACCTCTCACAGCATCACAGTTCATAAAAAGTTGTTGCGTGTCATTCCAACATGTTGAATCCATAGCTCTTCTGTAAAATCATAGACTACAATTTCCCCAAATCGACACAAACGTAGCTGCTCTAGTAGGCGGGGCTTGACGCTCCAACGCCTGAAAACATGCTGACGTTATGAATTATGAATGAATTACATTTTGCGTAACTGTTTACATCCGTCACTTCCATGATTTTTAATGACTTATTGCTCATTCAAGTGATTTTAATTGAATCTCTTAACGGAAACACCACAATTTGGAAATTTTTGAAAATCAGTAGTTAATAACTCATAGCATGCTCAAGAGAGTAACATTACATAAGTGTGAGCCATTTCAGCTGAGTCATGCCACAGGACAACAGTCACAAAAGAAAGTCAAATCTGTAACAGAATAACTGAAAAAGAAAAAAAATAGGTTGACTTGTGACAACACAGGTTATTTTTTTAGGGGATTTGTTTAATCATGAATCTTTATAGCTATGATACATGTAAATGTACTTGGTGCATTAATTATGATTGGTTATAGTAAGCAGCCAGTGAGGTGGAAGTAAGAACAACTATTACTCTGCAAGTTAGTTACAGGTTTGTCATCAGCAGCAGAGTGATCCAGAACATGGTCAGATAATGACAGCTGGCTTCCTGAACACAAATGGACCTGGTTCCATGGCCACCATGTGACTAATGTTCAAAAGGGAACCATAAACTATCAATCTTATCATGCTAGCATTTATCCAAAACTGATACCAACTTGGAATTGATATCAATATTTTGGATCAATCTGCCCTCCTGTAATTAGGGTAAAAATACTTATTATCTGGATTTTTCCCCCTACCAGATAAATGTGTTTGAGATTATGCTGCTGCAATAAAATAATACATGACGTTGATGTGCATCTAATATCTTTGTTGTCACTATATCTGCTTTTGTCAGATAGTGACATCTTGACCTTACTGGTTAGTTCCTGACAGTTTCCATGGTGAGAACTACTGATTCCCGGTTATATGATTCTAAACTTTGCATTCTGGTAAATTAGACAGAACAAACATCACAAAATCTGAATATGACACGAAAACCCACAGAGTTTAGCAAACTAACGGAGAAAAATCCACCTTTGATTTCACAATCTAAAGCTTTTATGGGTTTCAGGTGAAATAAGCTCTTCATGCTGGGTTCCCTTTTATTTCTTCGAAAAATATAAACAATCTTTTAAGACTGCAATGACACCATAAGCACATCCTAAAAATTAGCTTAGCATTATTTAGCTTCTTTTGTCTAGCTTTCATTATATTAAAAAAATGGTAAAAAATGACTATTCTTCCCATTTAATGGATTGAACACTTTAAGTTTGGCAGATTGGAACATAATTCTACCCATAGTTATTTATCTGATTTTGCTGGATGAGGTGTGGACAGAAGACAGTGTCTGCCAGTCAAGAACTCATAATTTTCTGACACATGTGCGTCACTTTTCTCTCCCTGGAATCACCTGTCTGCCACTCATCAGTTCCTCTTGGGGTTTACCTCCCTTTGGAAATACGGTGAACCACGTGATTGGCATTCGAGGACAACAAAGAGTCGCGCATGGTTGATTTATGTTGGAAATCTTAGCCTAACTATTTTGCATGTGACTGTAGGACTGGCACTGTTCACATGGGCTAGCATACATTTTACGCAGAGGTTGAACTTCAAAGATATTGGCTGTGGTCATCAAAAGCTGAATGAAAAAAATCCTGATTTTTTTTTTTTGTAGAAACTTAACAGTTAGCTGGTGTGTCTGTGCTGATAAGGTTGCATTACCATAGGTCATTCTGGGCAGCTGCGAACAAAAGCTTCAGTCAGAAGCTCTGATGCCTGACAGGGAATTTTGCACGTTTTATCCTTCCAGTGCTGTGGTTCAATAAATCTGAAGGACAGCGAAAGGTATCTAACCTTAACAGAGATTTTCCCATTCAATTAAATTCAAAACAAGAAGCTTTCTCTGACTTTCAGGGATCTAACATATAATTTTAAATGTGGATATAATCTGAGACTTACAGTATATCCAAAATAAACGTTTTCTATTGAACATCATTGGTCAAATTGATAAACCCCAGGAAGTAAATATTTCTTCACTCACAATCATGTGAGTTTTACTTTAAAAATTATCCAATGAAGGCAGTTTTTGTATGTCACAGGAACTCCACCATGTTTACCTTCTTGATTTGGCAGCATTTTGGATGCTTTTGGTTATAAACAGAAAGTTTAGTGTCAGTCAAGACAAGGAGGACTAGGAGGCCCTGCAAGAAAAGAGCAGCTGTAGTTTTTTTTAACACTACCAAGTAACTGTTACATTCAGTTACAATAAAAAAACCATATCTATTCAAGGTTTCCCCCAGAAAACTTGCTAAGCCCGGTGGTTGGGTGCTAGAGCAGTCGTCTGCCCAGCGGCTCGTCGTCTTTTAAAGTTAAAAAATGTTTAAACTTGGCAGGAAATTTGATAATTATATGTTATTAAAAGATTGGAAGATTAATTCCTGAACACCAACTATACCAACGCTTTATGTTTCATGTAGGATTGTAGATTGAAACAAGCCCAATAACTATAGAAATCCGTATTTTTTCTAAACTCTGATAACACTCTGCGGTTGGTGAATCAGGTAATATATTTGTGTAGACCAGAGATGTTGAAACATTTTGCAAACAGAACGAGATTTGGTGAGGTGAAAACATGCAGTAATAAGCCTGACATTCTTTGAACTTTTAATACTGAATGCGAATGAACTTTTTCTAAACATTTTTTTAAATGTATTTTTACAAACGGCATCCTTTTTGTTGCATCACCAAGTTTTTTTTATCAAAATCACT
The DNA here is from genome assembly GCF_051168715.1 of Poecilia mexicana. NCBI lineage: Eukaryota > Metazoa > Chordata > Actinopteri > Cyprinodontiformes > Poeciliidae > Poecilia > Poecilia mexicana. Next base: position 2,218,572 of record NW_028263374.1, read on the forward strand.
GTGAAGATTACAGAAAATGAAGCAAAAACAACTACCAGGAATAAAAAGAAAACTTTCAGGAAGGTTCATTTGAAACATGAAATGTTTTCCTTACTAAATGCTCAGAGTAAACTTCTAAATTCGAAACGTGAACAGAAAAACAATCCTAACAGTTTGGCTTTGTTGAGCCACACACTGTGCACCATGTGAATGTGTGTTAGCAGATTCATCCCTAGTGTCACTTTAATCCACCATAGTTTCACTTCGTCTACAGCAGAATACACCAATATGAATAAATCGGCTTGTCTAGTTTGGTTAGTTTGGTTTTTAAGATTCTAGAGGTCAAGTAGTTTTTCAATTACTTCATTTGGACTTCATTGTCCAAAACAATCTGTAACTGAAAAGTGCGTGTGCTCTTTCATCGCCAGCTAATGGAGAAAAAGTCAAACTCTTCTGTTTATCAACTGTCTCTGTAATATCAGATGAGACTTCTTCCATTTTCCTCAGCACAGGGCCATGAACCGTGGCTGTGGCCCCAGTGAACATTGGCCCCGGGGTCCAGACTTCGAACATGCCTGGTGTAGACAATGAACTGGGTCTGAAAAGACGTGTCTAAAATCTTGCTTACCTGAATCCAGCATCGTGTGCTGCCTCATTTGTGACTTCAGAATCTGTTTTGTCCACCAAGTTTATCCACACAAACGAGGAATTTGACTTTGGTTCTGCTTTGCTCTCAGTAGAGACATTTAAAATATAAATGGCACTAAAAGCTACATTTTTAATTTTTTTTATCTTGATTGATATTTATACACTACGGAGCCCCCAAGGGGACTCTGAGGATTTTTTTTTCTCTTTTGCGTTCCCTAGCAATAGGTTTTGTGTTCTCTCTCAATAATGCACTGATCACTTCATGCGGCATAACTGAATGCTGTAAGCCTTTCTTATGGTGGCCATCATACTTTCTGCTATTATAAAAGGCTTTCCTAAGGTTTTTCCATGTATGTTAATATCTCGTTGTGAAATATCTGAAGTTATATTACAATGAGCATATTGCGAGATAATGCATTGTTTTTAAAGTTAACATCTATTCCTGTGATTCTAATATTGTCTTTGCCTTGTGAGCTAGAGATGCCAGTACTTCCAATAATGAAATACCGACAGGAATTTATTCAGTTCAGGTTTGTGCGAACTGAACGTACCACTTCATATTAAAAGGCCAACTTTCAACAACACTGACTCAAACATGTAAAATGTGGCTGGGAGCGCACTTCCATTCGTGCCTCTGGTTCTGCTAGTTGGATTTGCCAGCTTTGGTTGCCTGGGTTACAGCCTCCCCTGTGGACGGTCATCTTGCTGTTGCTATGCTAATGAGAGTATATCAAATTCAGGAGCACAGCCGCCTGTCAATGTATGAATCGGGCGCGCGCGTGTGTGTGTGCGTGTGTGTGTGTGTGTGTCTTTAAACAGCCTTGACACTGCGGGGTCATCCTAAGGCCGGAGCTTTTAACTTGGAATGTCACACCAATTAAAAATTTGCAAAATTAGGCGAGCAGTATGAGGAACTTTGCATTTTATTCATTAGGTATGGAACTGCTCCTAATGAGATTTCTCTCTCAGCGTTGTGACTCTTCCCCCACCTCTGCTGACTCTTCCTTTTCACCCGACGCTGTTTTATTATTTACATCCCCATCTCTAGCTCTTTTTTGGCACACTTTATCAGTTTAATCAGGCTGCGTGGGGGAGACGGAGCAGAGTGATACGACTTGCATCATTTGCCTGGCCTCATAGTAATGCATCTTTATTAGGCTCCCAACATCAGCCCAGGAGACGAGTCTCTGCTATCACTGTCAATTAGCGAGGTGGGGGGGCCGGGGGAGGCGCCTGGCTGCTCTTTATTAATATCTGCAAACAACCACATAACACTCAGACGTGTAGAAAGAGGCCTTCTCTTTATTAAAACACACACGGTGTGCGGCGTCATCAGGCGGCGTGAGGTGGCAGAGCTTCAGGATTCATTAAGCCACAGAATTGAAAGAAGAAAACAAAAAAGAGAAGAAGAATTGGGCTGCAAAGAAAAATAAGAAGGAGAATGCTTGGCTTTAATCAGGACAAGGACAGATATTACATTATCGTTTCATCATGGCTTTCTGGCAATATGGCTTTTTCAATCAACGGAGAGAGACATTATTTATTCATAGATGCATTTTTAAAAAGGCACAGCAGATACAGTGCAGCCAATCTCCACAGAGTTTACACAATCAAATATACATGAATACAATATTAGTGGTGAGGTGGAGGGAGTGGGAGGGCAGGGGGGTAAATGAAACTTTATTCGCATGGAGAACAAGGAGTGAAAACAGCAGAAAGGATTAGAGGAAGGAGAACTTTCACAGCATTTCTGCTCTGCTGAGATTTCAATTTGATTTGCAAAAAATGCAGAAGGCCGCATTAGCATGTTTCTGTGTGTGTTTAGGAGTGTGTGTACGTTTAGGTGTGTATGTGTGTGTGTCGTCCGGCTTTAAGGCTGCTGTCTCTGTAATGAGGCTTTGGTACAAAGCGGAGCTCTCCAGGATTCTCGATGCGTTCTGCATTTCAAAGATGCTCTCTGCTGCGCCAGGCGGTGTTTCCCATTATATGTGTGTGTGTGTGTGTTCCATCACGCACACACACACACACACGCACACACACACACACACACACACGCACACACACACACACACACAATACCACACAGGTTGATCTGTCCCAAAGGACTGATTGGTGGGTTTCGTGAGTAAAGTGTGAGCTTGTCAGCGACAGAGCGTTTTCTAAGACTCTATTTCTGCCTCTTTGCTGTTCTTCGTAACTCTCTCTCACATTTTCTCCTCTTGCTCACTCCGTTCTCCTCCTCCTCCATCTCCCTTAGCGATCTTCTCTGACCTCATGTTTATGTATCTCGCTATGTCTGGGCTGTTCATCAATGTTGCTCTGTCAAAAGGTCCCTTCTTGTGTTTTTAGTTTTTTTCCTTGCTTGTTCCATCTCAGCTTTGCTTGTTTCCCACAGCAAAAGGCCCTGAGATATGAATAATATAAGAACGCCACAAACGGGAGAGAGCGCAACACTTTTACTATAGTGTGTGTTTTTGGATGTGTGTACAAAACTGGGGTGGAAAAAACTGCAAAAGAATCTTTTCAAAGTAAATGTGAAAGCTCACAGAGAGACGGTTTTCAAGGCCAGACGGTGGAAAACAAACATTTAACGTTTGTTCTCCATGGCTCCGCGAGCAAAGAAAAGAAAAACTGTTGGTTCAAGAAATATCCTAAATAAGGAAAATGCTTTACAGACTTTGTCATATTTTGTTTCAAACTTTGTTGTGTTTCTCTGGGACTTTAATGTGATATACCATCAAAAGATGGGGCGTACTGGTAAAGGTCAACCCATTCATTTTAACGACACATCTTTAGTTGCATCCATCTTTCTGCCCAGTTTGACATGTTCCCTGTTCTTTCTGGACGTTAGGTGGGGAATCGTCCCCTCAGCATTACGCTACCACCGTTATGCTTCTACGTAGGGTTGGTGTATTCACCTTGATATGTGGTAGTAGTTTTGTGAGGCGTCACATTCCTGCCAAAAACCATTTCCACTCATTCACCTCCACCCTTCTTTGTGCTTTTTACAAAAAGTTGTACTCATGCTATGTGTTCAGTCGGCGTATTTAGCAGTTGGGTTGGTAATTTTTCAGATTTAAATGAGCGGTTGGGTTTTCAGCTCAACGCTGGGACGAAGTCAAAAAAGAAGGTAAGTCAAAGAAAGATGTGTTGATTTTTTTTTTCCTTTTTCGACCTGGTATTCTTTTTCATCCCGCCTCCTCTTCTTCTTTCCCACCTACCAGATGTCACCAGATCTGAGCTGAAAACCAGTCAATCACAAGTCATCTTTAAAGACTTTTTACAACCTTTTTAGTGCCACCTTGAATGAAAGACAGAAAAACTATGTTAGATATTTTATTCAGTGGTGTCAGAGTGAACAAAATTAAAGCCATACAAAAATAAAATTCTATATGCTTTATTTTCTTTCACATTACCACCATGTAGTTGTTCTTGTTGGTCTATCACATAAAACTCCAAATAAAACACTATGTAGTTTGTGACTCTGTGACAAAATATGGACTGGAGTATGAGTATGAATTAGGGCTGTCAAAATTTGTGCGTTACTTCACGTTATTTTAGCGTCCTTACATTTTTTTTTTTTAATGAGCAGTTAATTGCACAAGTTTTTGTACTTTTTGGACGTCACCTGTGCTGCAGAGTTTGAACGTAATTTCCTTTAATGTATCAGCTGGTTTTGTACGGGACTAATTTCCCTTTTCTTACAAAAGTAATTTCTGAAAACAGCTTGAGAGCGGACAGGAGCGCATTGTGAGTATCGGCGCTGTGAGCGCAGCAGGCAGAACCTCAACAACTGTTGACAATTGCTGTTGTCAACAACTGAATGCATCATTTTACATTCACGAGTGAAGTAACACTAAACTCCAAAGAACAAATAAAAAAGATGAACAATGATAAATACAAAGTACAAAAGCAACAACGACATGAGAAGTAATCCCATGTACTGATTGTTACGTCCTGTTTTAATCAATTGGCAACCCTAATAAAAACATTTAGAACTCATTAACTCAGTTCATTTTTTTTAACAACTAATTAATCGTGATTAGTTCACAGCAACCCTGTGATTAATCAGATTTAATAACTTTAATCATTTGTCAGCCCCAGCATAAATACATTTACAAGAAACGGTCTTGTTGGAGATGAAGCGGGAAGCGTTTCGAGAGTTGACTCATAAAGCGCCAGCGCTGTCTTCGTGTCCTCGTGGCGTCACTGTTTCCTAGACGGAACGAAGAGCAGATCAGCTCATTAACAGCCATGCTGGACGGCTCTTGATGAATGCTATCACCCGCTAATGAAAAGTATTGTCCTTAAGCACGGCTAAATCAAATGGAGTTTAAATTGCACGCTTCATCAATGAGTGAAGAGGTCCCTGATGAAGGACTAGACACCCTGGTTCCAGGGAATAACCCCCCACCATTCGCCTCAGGGGGAATCAAAGTCTCATTTAGCTGCTGCTCGATAGCCGCTCCAGTATTGACCAGTTCTGGCAGAAGTGTGAGGAAAATGAGTGAAAAAGAAAAAAAAAAGAAGAAGAGTGAGAAGAAAATGTGAGGTGAAGCAGGAAAGAGAAGGATAAAAAAAGAGCGAAGAATCAATTTATCGCTTCTAGCTGATCGTGGTTTGGAACCAGCTGTGTGGGACACTTAACCTTTGTTCCAGCCTTCTGGGCAATGTGTAAAAGTTTTCCTCGCACAATTTAAAAAAAAAAAAAAAAAAGCAGCTTAATCCACACTACTTATACTTTACTTAGTATAAAATCCTGGATCAGCAGCTGTGTGAAATAAGTTCCCGTAGCCCAGAGCGGTTGTGCAAGTTGTTCAGTATTTCCGAGAACTCCCTTAAAGGTGATGGTATAAAGTTCCAATCTCACTCAGCATCTTCTTTAACCTTCAGCCCACTAAAACTGAAGGCTGCAGGATATGTTCGAAAACTGCAACAGACACGAACCGGATATTTTAAATGGATATTTCCTTTACACTACGGGGCCGCTCTAAAGAGCATCTTTTTAGAGCAGAGTTAGTGTCTGTCAGTTTTATGTCTATTGTCTGTATTTCTCATTCTCCTCAATTGTTTCCAGACGTAATCCCCATGGTGACAATCATCCAGCTAACGATGAAGATAATGTCAGTTGTAATATTTATAAGATGTAAGGCATGAAAGACAATCCAACCAAATGTTCTACAAAGTTAACCTCAATGTCACTCACTTGGCTCCTTGTTTCACTTATTTACTTATACTGCTGGGTGTCAGCTTACTATTTGTTTGTAATTTTGTATTTTCTTGAAATATGGAGATAAATACAAGGAACATTTATTTGTTTTCCTAAGGTTTTGCTTTACATGGTATTGCTACTTATTCTGGCTTACCATTTATGCTGAATTGACATACATGTATTAAGTGAGTCACATCAGCCTTGTTTAATCTGCTTTAGTAAACTGGTCTATTTGCCTCAATACACAATCAAGCTGGTCTCAAAGACTGTCTATCATTAATAAATATGAACTGTAATTATTTTGTCTATACAAAATGCTGCAATATCAAATAATTGATTAAAATATGCCAAAAATTGGAATAGCATTTTTTTTTTCATGTGTTTCTGATACACTGGTAAGTCTGACGGACAAGCAACAAACTAATACCACAAAGCCACTTCAGATTGTTTTTTTTTTTTTTTTTGCATCTATAGAAACGATCTGATTAAATGCTGAAAAAAGGCTATTGTTGTGTTCAAGTTATGCTAAAAGGAGTTAGCATATTGGTGAAGCTATTGAAGCCTAAACTAGCATCTCAGTGCAAAGTTCCATGAATGATCGCTAGTTCCTGAAACACTGATTAAAACATAACTAAATATAACTAAACTAACGTAACTAAATATATATAATATAACTAAATATAACTTGATGACATTATTTTAATCTATAGAACAGCATAATGTGTCTCCACCAAAAAGTACTTTTCATATTTCACCTAAACTTCTCAAACATCCACAAAACTTTCTAAATTGAAAATATTTCATATGAAATTTTCAAAGCAAAACCTCAAAGGACAAAAAGTCGAACTTTTGTCCTAAGGGTAATATATCTGAATCACTTTCTGCATCTACTGACAGCACCTTTACTAAAACTCTTTGGAATTGAAGTTCTAAATTTCAGTTATTTCTCACAGCCACTCGAGCCTGACAGCGTGTTAAATCGCCATGTGTGGCTTCAGTGGCAATTTCTAAATAAATCATACTTGACTTAATATCATCACTCCTCAGGCATCGACCGTAACTCTCAAGTGTGTCAGAATTGCTTTTCTATCAGAGACTATTTGCAGCTGGCAGGTGAACATGGATGGAGATAGGATTGGTTGGGGGCCGGGGGTTTGGAGGTCGGGGCTGGTAATGAACACAGCACAAACCCGAAGGCTGGCACAGCAGGCAGCAATCTAATCAGCTCTGCACCTTATTTTCATCTAGACGTGAAGGGGAATTAGATATTTAACGGTGCCAGTCTCTTCTTCAGAATCACACTGTCAGTCATGACCGTAGACATCCTGTTAAATGGCTAGATGTGTCCAATATGTTGATGTAGGTGTGTTGATGGTGTGTTTTTGTGCGTGTGTGGGTTAGAGTTTGAAGATGGGGTTTTGGCTGGTTTGTACTCTCTAATCTGTGGTATTAGCATGCCTGCATGTGCTTGTGTTTGATTTCTGCAGACGAGTAGAAATTGGAAATAGGGTGATGCTGAGATGGATAAAGGCCTGTTCTTTTTTCCTCATCTTCTCTGCCACTTGCTGCATTTCCATTTACCATAGAATTGGCGCTAACTGAAAGTACTAAAATAAATCAGCTTAATGGAAACATAAGAATTTTGAAAAAAACTCACATTTTTTGATTAAAAAAAGTTTTCGTGCTAGGATGAAGTGGGTTTTCGGCCATATCAAAGTGGACGTAGCTCGAAAAACTGCAATAGACACATTTTTTCGCATCATACGAGTCACGTGATCGCCAGCCGGTTGTTGCCACTGGTGAAAGCCATGAAGAAGACAAAGGATGTCCTGTTTCTGTTTATTTCAGACAGTGTGCAGCTGGCTCCATCAGAAAGTTTGTATATCCATAACTCTTATGTAAAATCACAGACTACACTTTCCATAAAATGCTACATATATAGCCACTCCAAAGTAGGCGGGGCTTGTCGTGCCTGGGCCTGAATAAGACGCCGACATCTCCTCCAATGGCTGACAGATGATGAGTGCTAGCGCCATGAATGAATTATGAATATATCTCTGTCGCTGCCATTATTTTTCATAGCTTACTGCGTTAACAAGCTTATTCATGTATGATCTTAATTTTATTTCTTCTTTAATCAAAACACCGCCATTACAAAGTTGTGTTTTTTCGACATTAGCAAAGATAAGTGCACATTTGTATTAGAAACGCAGCTACTGAAGCAACGTTAACCTGACAGGTGCTGCTGAAAAAACATATTACCATCTCAATTAACACGTCTATCGCTCATCCACTCTCCTCCACTCTGCTCGTCTCCTGTTTTAACAAGCAGCAGCCTTCTGATGCTCTCTCAGCGGCCTGTTTCCAAGAGGAACGACAGAACAGAGTTCAAAACCAGAGAATCCTAAACCTTTTAATGCCATGGCTGCCCAATCAGTATTAGCAAGAAAAGCCACAGACAACGCTACAAAACGTTTAAAAAGTGTTGACTTTCAGACAGTTTATTTTTCTCACTTTTATTCACTATTCAGTTATTATTACATTTGTTTAGCATAAACGTTGCGATATATATTCTTATTTTAACTGGCCACAAGTTTTTTTGTATCAGTTAACGTATTACGACATAAATAGATTGATAAAGTCATAATATGTTACCTGATAATAAGCCACCACAATTATTAGAAAATATGTAACATTTTATATTAATCACACATTAAATTTTGTTTCATATCCAGAGTTCTTGGTTTTTGCATTAGTGTCCAGCAGCCAATCCGAAAGCTAATCATGGCAAGTAACATGTCCACAAATAATATAAATCAGGTTTTGTTTTATAATCGAAAAACAGATATTTCAAAGAAAAAAATAATTTAAAATTTAATTTAAAAAATTTATTGGATTAAATTTATTTTTTTTTCTTTTTCATTTCCTTCCAACACTTTGAGGTCTCAAGTATGAGAATATGCTTCTCTAATAAATCATAAATTTTACCAGGAGGACACAAAAGGCTAGCCCTGTCACTTCCAACTACAACCTATAATGTTAATTTATTTCTGGCTTATTTAACTTCACAGAAAATTCATCTGGACCATCAAAGGAGATTTAACAAAATATCGGACATTTAACATTTAAGCCAATATTTTCAAATCTGACTTGCTTTCAATATTTTACTGGACCATTCTATTAGATATTTAGTTATTCATCACTTCTTAGATTTCCTTAGCAGGGACACAATATAAGTAAAACTTTGAACATCTAGTGAAGGTGATTAAATGGAATATTGTGGATCTTGCGTTACATTTTTTTTCTTCTTTGGTTCTAGGATCCAAAGTGGAGAAATTAAAAATTGTGGAACCCTGAATGGGTCATGTTTGCATTATAATAATAATAATAATATTTACATTGCAAGGCATTTCTTTAGAAATTGGCAGTGAATTAAAAAAACAGAGGACGAAGTTGGTCTGTAAAACAGGTACTGCAGAACAGCATATGGCAAGCACATTTGACAACAAGATTATCTGATGTAAGTTTAATGAAATCTCAAACTATCAGTTTAAGCTAATGCATTTTAAGAAGTTTTACACATCCCTTTTTGCCATATAGTACCTGCATTTCCATTGACCATGAAATTCAACAAATTGGAATCCTGAAAACAAACTTGCATAATGGAAACGATCAATAGAAAGCTTTCGTGCCTGGATGAGGTGAAATATGAATATGCTTTTCAATGACTTGTCACACAAGCAAACTCATACATTGTGTGATTTTAATTGCATTTCTTAGTTAATGGAAACACCACAAAAGCGAAATTATGTTTTTTGTGAATATTACACAGCAAATCCAGCAGGCCCAGATTAACTCTGTCAGATTTGATTTCAACACTTTAAAAGTGTCTATATGGGTCCACACCAGAAAGTGTTAATTTAACTCTTTTTGGAGAGTTGGTACCTTAACTCTTATAAAGTGTCAAGTATCAAATCTGCTAGAGTTAATCATTTAACACTTACTAACACTAATTCAGTGTTAGATCTTAATATTAACTCTCACAGAGTATTTCTTTAACTTCTTAAGAGTTATTTGTAATTAATATTAAATAGGTACTTTATTGTTTTGAACTTTTAAAAATTCTTTGGAAAATAAACATGTAATAAAGAGGCAGTGATTTTCTCAAATGCATTTCAAAACGTGCACCATAATTACAAAACATATTACGTGGAATAATGTGCATGTTTCACATGTTTCATTCACATATCGCTTATTAAAAGGTCTAACATATCAGCTGTGCAATACAAAATGCAGTATGCTTCATAAATTTTTCTTCAATACAATATGCATGAAATTGTTCAAAGTACAAGGTGGAGAAAGTAAAGCAAGCAGTTCAAGTAATATGATAGAGTACATTTTCTTTTAACAGGTAGATTACTGGATATTTCAGTACAAAACAGAACAACCTGATAATCAGATCCATCATTTTTTACCCGGTTTATGTTTTTGTTGGTAAGAGACAGTTCCTCTCTGCACTCCCCCAGAAAGATGTCCACTCACTAACAGGTTGTCTTCAGGTTGTTGGGCTGTTCGTGACGTTTGGCCGGAGACACCAACATGCTCCTCTACTGCATTAGACAGTCTTCAGTCTGAGTACTACAGCCAGTGTCGGTCTCTGGATCATAACAAACAAAAAACATAACAATGAGGAATGGAACGAATAAATACATTTTTACTACAACTCTTAACAACAAGCCTCAATTACGGAAATGTAGGGTTTCAAAGATATTAACACTTACATAATCATTTTTGGAACTTGAATCTTCGAAGAATCCTTGGAGGGATCAGGAGGGGGAGGTTAGGCTGACGACTGGAGATTCATCCTCAACCAGACTGGTTCTAATATATACAAAAAGGCAATAAAAGGATTAAAACATGCTGCAAAAGTATATGACACAAGGGTGGGAATAATGCTTTCAACAGTTTTTCAAAGGAAAAAAAAAATCGATCAGAAAGGTTGATAAATCTGACCAATATTCATGTAAACGTTCAACATCATGAAAAAACATACTCCAGATTATTACTTATATGTTCAATTTAGCCAAGAATTTGATTGAATCTTCACCGGCTCGATCTTTTTCAACACTTATACTCTGCTAACATTCAGCATGCTAAGCTAAATATGCTAACTAACACCGAGCCGTGTGGCGAACATGACATCTATCATACAGGTTGAGCTCAACTCAAAATAATAGTTATAAGCCATCTGATAAAAAAATAACTTACCAAGCGCAGTAAAAAACTCAGACAGGTGGAAAGTAAATAGTCCTGAAATGATTTGGCTTCTGTCGCTTCGCTTCGGTGGGAATCTGATTCTGAGGCGGAGGCTGTGAATTAACTCCTTCAGTGTTAGAGCCGCTGTAGGAGTTCAGAGTTAAGAAGTCAAGAGTTATTAATTCTATTTTAATACCTCTAGATTTGATACGAAACAGTTTGTTTTAACACTGGATTTTAACTACTAATAATTTACACCCCAGAGTTACAGAAACAGAATGTGACTCTATTAGAGTAAAATTAACTCTGCTTTTGCACAAAGTCTACTAACACCAAAACATTTAACACTTTTGAATTTGCTGTGTAGAATTATGGGAAAAGTTTTGCGCACATTTGTCATGGAAACACAGCAAGCATCTCTTGTCAAATGCACCTGATATGTTTCCTGTTGGAGGGACACCGCAGTGGCCCATTCATAACTATAGTCTTTGTTTAAACAACCAAGGCGTAAAGGTACATTACTGGCTAATATGACAGCATATTGGCGGTTTATAATGAGTGTTTACATGAAACGCAGCCACTTGCTTTGGTCTTGGCATGTCATTATTTTATTTGTTTTAATTCTCAGAAAAACAGTCCATTTCTAAAACAGGAAGTTAAGAAAATATTCTTTACCATATAAACTGCTCACATCCTCAGTTAAAAAGAAAACATAATCCATTTAAACAATTGGTTTTAGTCAATAAGGCAATCTAACCATCTCAGTTTTGCATTGAAGTCTGGTAATTTAGATAAGTGTTTTATTAAAGGAATAGTCACAATATTTGGTTGAGGTTTTCCTAAACATTAGCCTTAGAAAAAAAAACAGATAGAAATATGAAAATGCTAAGAGAGTTAGCTCCTGTAGGTAAAGGAATGGTGTTTGTTGACCATTACAGGTTCTGAATTATCCATTTAAGCAATTTGATTCCTATCAGCTCAGGCACTATCATTAACAGATTTTGATCTCATTTTGTGAGGCATTGTAGATGAAAAGCAAGTTATTAAAGTAAAAGATACACAATTTGGTTGAACTTTTTCAACTCATAAGTTAAAAATGGGATCCAAAAAATTGTGTGCATCTTGTTTCTAGTTGAGACCAACTATCTGTCCAGAATTATACATTAAAACCGCATGGGCAGGAAACCCATTTTATGGGGTTGGAGCCTAATTAGCACTCATACCTGACCAGTGTCACACACCAGTGAGTAAAACCCACCAAGTTCAACAGGTTATGGAAACTGTGGGCAAAACCACAAAAAGTTCCTTTTTGCCATACACTCCCCAACCACATGGGGGACTATGTTTTGCTTAACATAGGGTTCCAACAAATTCTTGAGTTTTTCCACAGATTACTAAATGTTGGGACCTGGATTGGATTCTTGTTTTCAGCTTTTTTTCCCACCAAATATTTCCCAATTGCCATCTGTAGACGATCTGCCTCCAACTGAGCAGGTCAAATGCCGCTCTGCCATTATGGAACCCCAAACAGTCCGTCATTGAGCCAATTCCAATGTAGTGGACAACTAGAGTTTTTCTTTTGCTGTACTGGTTCTATTTACATAATAAACTTTGATGACACATTGTGTCTGCTCTGCATAGATGGAATTTTGTTTTTGTTTTTTAACTTGGTGGGTTTTTTGTACTTTTTCCAGGACCTCAGATGCAGTTCTAGAGTAAGTTTTGCCTCCTTGGATCATGTGAATAATGCAACAAGAGGGCCTTGAACAGGAGGCCATAAATTAAATGGTATGATCCAAGCAAGGTGCACCTTACAACACACTAACCTTTCTATCCTCCTTGTCTAACCTGGTACTAATCCTTGTATCTTTTTATTGCTGTTCTTTCAAATGTTTTGCAATGCCTTCCCCATCTATTCCGTGTGACTCGCTTGGCGTCCCAGCCCTCCGCCGCTGACTGTGCAGGTGTGTGCAGGAGAAAGGCGAGGTGTTAAAAGAGAAGAGGAGCACAGAGCGGCGGGCGATGAATCTCCCAGCCGTCTGGAACGCTCTCCGCTTCGCCGGCTTTTCCCTCGCCTCTGACCCAAATCTAATGCGACAGGACCTGTTTTCACGGTCCCACTTCCCCCATCACTCCGGTTACTCACCTCCTCCCTTCGCCGCTACCGCAGGAGTCGTGCACCACCCTTCTATTTTTAGCTGTTTGTCCTTGAGTTACAATCCCTGAAAATTGTCATGATCCATAGCAGGAGGCTGGGGCAAGAAGAGCGCCTTGCCTCAGCCCCGTCTCGGAGCGCGGCGTACCTCAGCAACAAATTGCCGTCAACTCAGAGTTCTTTGTCAGTACCGCGGTGAATATTCCTCTCATTAAAAGAGGTGAAATGGAGGGAGCGTTAAATGAGAGCATTTAACGCTCTGACAGATGAGGCCGTTCTTTTAACCACACACCTTCGTTTTCGCTGAAGAAAGTTATCCACTGTAGCCAATTAGCATGACTGCTCTGTCTAGCGTTAGCCTCCTCCCTCCTCTATCCAACTCGCTTTCATTACTGTCTCTTCCTCTCCTCCTTCTGCTCCTCCTCTCGTTTTCTCTTTCTCATTAGGGCCGCGCCGTAACACACTGAATCATAATAGGTGCTCTACACTGTGAAATGGCTTTCGCTTTGTTTCATTTCGCCGCTCGTAGTGGCGGGAGAACGAATAAACAGTCGATTCAGCTCAGGCGCAAAGCCACACCAACAGGCGCAATCAGCTCCGTCCATTAATCTGTCGTAAAGCAGCGTCTTTCTTCACTTTCTTACCTGCCTGAAGAAATCCCTGATATGGGAAAGCAAGAGTGGGGGCTAATCTACGGGAGCTGCCATGCAGGGCCATGTACCATCCACTGATAATAAATGGATGAATTCGACCAAGGAGAAAGTTTAAGGAGAGATGATGAAAAAGAGGAAGATAGCAGGGATGAGACTACTAGGGGGGCGGTTGAGGTGAAAAGAATAGAAAAGGTGTGACTTGGGTTGGTGGGTGCCAACTGAGGAAAGAGGTGAAGGGGGTAGGAGGGTGGAGGCGGTGTCACCGAGGCGTATTCTAAGCCATGAATGTAAATATGCGTGAGGGGATTATCAGAAAGTGCCAGGCGGCGCATTCGGGGCTTTGTTTCCGTGACACCGTGACGTCGGCTTTGTTTCCCTGACAGCAGATGTGTGTGTATGCGTGTGTTTATGTGTGTGTGTGTTTGTGTGTGTGTGTGTGTGACATCCAGGCATCTGTTTCCTGCTGGAAAAGGTTAATTACATCTCCACCGCCTGACTGGACGTGCAATGCATAATCACGCATGCTAATGAGACCAGTGCACTGGCCTTTTGTCTTTGGGCGTCCGGATGCGCCCGGGAAAGCCTGCGGCATGGCGGCAGAAGATATGTCAACCACTTGTTTCTACTTTGAAAGCACCATTCTGGCAGCCAAGAAGAAACATGAGCACCCTAGCATGCTTGCGTTGCTGTGCCCTCTAACAGGTGACAGCTGGAAGTGCATTGTGGTGGCATTTACGGGGAGAGACTCGACTCCCACAAGGACAGACATTAATTGAAGCATCTGCATTTGTGGGTGTTCCTCTCGGTAATTACTCATCCGGATATTAGAGAAGCCGCAGCACCAGGGGAGTGATGTTCCCTAAACCCCGGTTTCTCATTCTGACCCTTGACTCCCTTCTTCACACTCCAGCTAAGCCACTGATTGGACAGCTGCTTTGGCTTTAGATCGGGGTCAGCTCAGCGTGAAAATCCGAGATGGGCTCGAGGCCCCTCAGCGGGCGACTCTGGAAATTGCTCTACACTTTCTTACTCGGCTGAAGTTTTCGCTAAGTCGATCTGACGTAAGTAAGCAGGTGAGTAGGTGCAGAACTCCACGGAGCTTCGGTTCCAATCCAGCCGCCGCAGAGGAGGCGCAATTGGGTAGAGAAGAGAAAGCCGGGGCGTCGAGGAGAGGTATGCCTGAACAGAATAATGGATTTTGAGAGACCTTAGTCTCTTCGCACTCTGGCAAGAAATGAATCAGACCTTTTTTTTTTCTTTTTTATCTTTTGAATATTATCAGCAAAAGCAAAGTTCTCAGTCAGCTGCCCAGGGAAAATTAGAGCATAGCAGGTTTGGGGAATGGAGGATGAGCAAAGAGTTCAGAGGCTTTCATTTTCATCAGTCTTATCATGAGGACAAATTTGGATGGCCTTTTGGTTTGTGAGCATAGAAAAAGAAGTAGAACACGAAATCTTTTCCATGAAACACCTGAATAAAAATATGTATTTGAAACCTGAAACCCCTTCACTTCCTTTATGGGAATATTCCCAGACACCTGATATGCAGAGACTTGTAACCTTGGTCTTATGTTACAGTGTTTTAAAGATGGAGAGAGTTCAGCCAACAGCGCTGCAGTCACACCCCCGTTTCCTCATCCCGGTGATGCCCGTCCTCGTCAACCTCCTCTTCTGATGCTTGGTCCCGTTTTTTCTTCTTTCGTCTGCGGCAGAAGCCATTCAGACCACAGAAGCAGGCACAGGTGAAGGGCATGGTCTACCTGACGCGTCGCATCCACAAGGACCTGCACAGAAAACAGGTGAGTTACGCATTTATCAGACCGTTCTTGGTTAACTGGATCTGACAAAAACTATGAAGACTTTTCACCCAGATGTCTGTGACTATCTACGAAACAAACAAAAATGAACATTCAAAAACTTACAAAAACTAAAGTTAAGGAAGATTCAACATAATAACTATGAGAGCAACACAATAAAGCAGGCTGCTGTGAATAACAGGATGATCTGACAAAGGGCTAACAAAGCGAGAGATACTACAGCTGGGGAGTTGATTACTCCCTTGGTGCAATTGTGAGGGAAGGCAAGGAACTGAAGTTGAACTGAGAAAACGGGAGAAATGGCTGACAGAACACACACAGGGAGCAGAATATAAATATACAAAACCCCAAAATAAAGCTGAGCCCAACAAAACCAAAGTCAACAGAGAATAGTTTCAACAGTTAAATTGAAGAAACATTTAGTCTGTTTGTGAAAACACAAAGGGAGCACCTTCAATGTTCCTTTGACAGTAGATGAGCTCGTCTACTCGGAGTGGAATATTCTGATTACATGATAATTAAAAAAAAAGAAACTGGTTCATGTCACTCTTAATTTTTCTAAGATATTGCTAAAATCTGACATCACCTCATGAACCTGACATGGAATCGTGTCCTGGATGTATTTTTATACTAATCAGGTAAAACAACGCAACACAATTTCAATATTGTAGAATATCAAAAATGTTTTGTGCACATTTGTAATGAAAATACGTAGGAGTGTACTTTTCATGGTAATGTGTGTGTCTTCAATGCA
Organism: Poecilia mexicana; assembly: GCF_051168715.1. NCBI lineage: Eukaryota > Metazoa > Chordata > Actinopteri > Cyprinodontiformes > Poeciliidae > Poecilia > Poecilia mexicana. The sequence goes on from NW_028263374.1 coordinate 2,235,045, forward strand.
TATGGACAGTCAATGACAGAAATTATGTAGGTAAACTTGTGTAGGTTCCATCAATAAGTGAGTCGGCACACACACACACGCACACACTCACGCACACACTCACGCACACATGCATTGACTGCAGTAAAGTCTGGCAGCACATGGAGCCCAGGCACTCGGCAAGTAGAAAAAGTTTTTCTCCAATATGCTTCTTCGCACATTTTTCCCCTCCAACTTCCCACATCTGCAGCCAAAGAACTTTCTCCCACTGGTTCTCCATCCCGGGCATTCTCTTTTCCCCGTTCACCACCAAAGTAGTCTTAAGGCTCACTAAACTCCCAACGTTAACAGTTTTCGCCAGCGTGCTCGCAGCCAATCACAAATGAGCAGTGAGATTAGGAGAGGCGAGGTGAAACCGAGAGCTTCATTAAATACGAACCTGAGTCAGCAGCAGCGGCGGCGGCAAGCCTCACTAGCAAGCGCACAATGCGTGTGTTGCATGTGTGTATGTAGGTGGGATGCAAGTGGGAGCGAGGGAGGGGGGAGAGAGGGTGTGCGTGACACAGGCGCAGACTGAACATAAAATTTCTGCATTCAAGCCCGCGTGTTTATTTGTGTGTGGCTTTAGGGATTGATGCCGTCTTTGGCTCGGCTCATGTGGGGGCAATTAGCTGAACCTCGCTCCAAGCTGCCTACAAGGAAAGGCAAAACCGCCCCCGGCTACACAGTACGTAGCTGTGTGTGCTTGTGTGTGTGTGTATGTGTACCTACATACCACCGAATCTCGGGGGGGTGGGAGGGTTCTTCTTTTTATCCCTGCTCTGCCATCCCATACATTCATCTAATCCCCATCTGCAGATCTCCCACTCTGTACCCAATGGCTTTAGACCCTATGTGACACGCCAGAGAAAATCACATAGGAATAGAAAGCCATAAAACACAGCAGTGAGTCAGTCATGGTGGTATCAGGAGTAACATTTTCTTTCCTCACAATGATCCGCATCTGAGTGTGTGTGTGTGCGCGCATGTCCCCAAAAGTGTGTGTGTATCTCTCCCAGTTCTATGGCTTTAATACCCTCAGCTTGTCTGACAGCTTACAAGGCCCTGCAGAGGTTTTACAACAGAGCTCAGACACCTCTCTCTCTCTCTTTCTCTCTCTCTCTCTCTCCTCTCTCTCCTTTTCTGTCTCTCTCCACTCTCTATCCTTCTTGTCTCCCACATATCCCTATCTCACATCCTTCAACATCTCCTCCACCCCCACCCAACCCTCGGCCATTTCTTGTTTTGCCGGATTGTCGTTTCCGGGGGTGCTTTTGCAGAACGATGCATAAGATGACACAGGTGAAAACACAGTTTATGGAGCCTCTGAATTATTAAGCGGCTGAAAGTGGATGACTCAACGTTAACCAGAGAGGAAGAGGGAGGCGACTGCGGCCCACGAGCGTCCGCAAGTGCAGCGGGGAGAACAGACAGCCGCGTGCCCGACGCTTGGAGGGACCGTGGCGTGGTTCAGCATACGGTCGGGTGTGGGGGGACACTGGCTGAAGGAAAACAACGGATCAGTCATGAGTTTATTGTGTAATCTGATAAAAGTTTTATTCATTCTGAGAGAGCGGTGTGCCAACGTGTCCATGTCATCTCATTGGTTCAGTCACCTCAAAAGCAGTAACCCTGGCCATGAATTATAATCGAGTTCAAAGGAAATTTCATATATTATTCAGAATAAGCTCACCGATTATATTTTTAAAGGGGCAGTATTATGTAAAATCAACTTTTTTGAGCTTTACATCATGATGTTATGTTATTCCCTCATAAAAAACATACCTGAGAAATCAGTTAATCTCCATGGCAACCATTCAGCAGTGCAAAATATCTGGGGTGGATCTAGTACCGCCTTAGAGACTCAGCTCCTCTTTGGAGCTGCAGTTTCTGAGTTTCCCCCTCACAGAGCAGCCCTGCCCACGCCTCCCGCACTCAGCTCCTTCAGACTAGCCGACAGTAATTAGCAAATAAATGGTGGAACTGCGAGTTTGCTGAACTCATTATGGAAGCTACTTCTCAATGTAATAAAGGTTAAAAAAAAGTTGGTAAAAAGTTTCAAATAATATTACAGTGTTTTATCTTGTTTTATTAATTGTGGTTGTATTGTTCTGAAAGTCTCACCTAATTCTATGAATTGTTGCTATAAAAGTAGAATTAGCTTTTGTAGTAAAAAGGACTAAAGTAGTTTTGTTGTATCATTCTTATTAATCTCATTAAATAAAAAAGCAAACATTTCACCTTTTTGCCACTCCTTGCCAGCAATGTATCAATTTTTTTTGTTGATTTTTCTTAAATTTAAGATAAACTATAAAGCAGATATCTTCAGTCCTGAAATACTTAGGAAGCACATCACCTTAATCACAAAGAACAACAGTGCAGATTTAAAAAAAAACAACAAAAAAACTAATCTGCTGTATCAGAATATGTTGTTTTAGATGAAAAGAAAAGGTGAGTTTCTATATTTCAGGAGGCAGCTCGATTAACAAACATGGGGATTTGAGAGTCAAAGGCCTGGAAAGACAAGCAGAGATGAAGGGTTTAAGAATGAAAGACGAGCACTCAAAGAGTTTGGAGCTGGTAGGATGACTGTCAAAGTCATCTATCCCTGTTTTAAATCCCAGTTTTTTCAGCCTGCTTCCTGTGAATACACACTCTGCCTCCCTTTATGTGATTATATGCATGGGTGTGTGTTTGTGAGCATTTAAGCTGATTTGAGTCTTATCGAGATCCACTGTGGAAACAGACAATGTGCCTTATTTGTTATCTTCTTGTTTGGATGAGGAGATAAGGCGATCAGTGTTTGCAGGAACGCGCGCAGGCATGCGAGCGTGTGCGTATTGTGTGTGTCCGTGCGTAAAGCATAGATAAGCTTAGCGTTGTGCCTTTCAGTTTCAGTGACAGAATCCTAATGCCGATCCCAGTGGTCAACACTCCAGAGACTTTACACCCAGAGCTTTTTCCATTATTCAAAGTTACGACCTGCCTTTGGATGTAGGCTTCCATGGCTTGCAGAAGGATAGCATAGATGATTTTCTAAATTTTGTGTTCTTTCTTTTTACCTCCTTTGTGTTCCTTGTAGTCATGTGCAGATTGATACTGAAATATCAATACTTCCAATATCAGACCTGTAAGCTTTATGAAGATCAAAACAAAACATCAATACTTTTAATACTTAACTTATTTGAGATAATGTATCTTAATAGCTTGTTAGAAAGTAACTTAATTTTAGAGATCTTGCCTAAATGAGACAGGATGGATGGGAACTACTTTTTCTTCCACCTTATAAGGATGGTTTTTATTTTACAATAGGTCTTAATAATTAAACAAGGATTTATTTCAGTAGGGTTATTACTTTACTATTTTCTTTTTGTTTGCAACACTATTTTCACATATTTTGTATGATTTCTGCTGTTCTTGAGTAACCTAGCCATAGCAAATGAGGCTGTTACTTCAATGTAATTCTGTGTTTGAAATGAATTCATTACAGTAATGTCTTGTATTTTATGAAGCCAAGATTTAACAGATAAATTAAGTGTTTGCACAAAGTATCGGATCGGTATCGCCGATATCAGCTTCAATTTTACTCAGTATTTGATCGGAAAGGAAATCGGTGCTGTCTCACCACAAACTTCCTTGTTCCTTGCTGTGTTTTTATGTTTTATGCTCGTCTGTCTCCTGGCTGACTGCTACTGCTCTGCTTCCCTTATATTCTAACGTCGATTCTCAAATATGTTCTCTGCCCTTTCATTCCTTGAATTCTTTCAAATTCAAGGAAATTGAAAGATATGTCGTGGATATCTACTGTGATTGAGATATGATCAATATCAACAAAAATACGTCCGATAGAATTTTGACAACTTCACTCTTAGGAATGCAGACAGAGGAAAGACTTTAGCTTCTCAACTTCTCCATGCCAGCTATGAAAGGTTGGTACATCAGCTGGCAATAACTTATGTAACGTGCAGCAACAGTGTTAGGTTGTCACCGTCATACTTGGACATGCTTCATTTCTCGGAGGTCCAAGGACTCAAAATGGACATATCTGTACGTTACGAAGTCGCTCGGCAGGAAACAGTGTTCGCATTGTACTGTTTTGTATGTGACATAAAGCTGATAATGTTGAGTCAACCAGTCGTGAGGACACATAGCGTAACTTGCTGTGTTTTCTCCGTTCTGCACCAACAGTTGAGTGGTGGCTGCCTTAGTGGAAGAGGAACCAGGCATGGGGCCCAACATGAACAAATAGGAGTGAAAATGTGAAGTTTGATATTAACGGACAAAGAAATCTTGTTTAAGAAATTTTTACTAACGCGTATCTGACTTCTTGTACTGCAGCATAATTTGTCTCTGAGAAACATCTACCACTAAGCCTTCTCTACATTTTCTATCTTCTTTGTAAGTTTTCAAATAATTAAAAAATATTTGCTATCCGGATATATAGATAGTTAAATGCAGTTGTACAGCTGAGAAGAGGACCATTACAACCTAAAGAATGTTCAGAGTACTTTAAAGCAGAAGAGCTCAGAAAATGTTGTGGTCTTACTTACATCTTGTTCCAACTATTCCAAACTGTTCCCAGTTCCCATCCTCTGGCTGTGGTGCAGAAGTCTATCTACTGGTGATTTCCCAACCTCCGCATCCTTCTTTTGTTCCGAGTTTCACTCTCCGTACCATTACGTGAACACTGAAACCGGTGCAGATCCAGGAATTCTTTGCTAGTTCTTTGGTACCCGGACAAAGCTTTTACCTGTACAGGCTGCATTCCTGCCCTCCAGCCCCCACCTCCACCTCATTTTGTCTTCCACTCCTCCCATTTTCTGTTTTCCCGACTCCTTCTCGCTACTGCTCTCTCCCTTGTCCAACACAGAATGCCCTCTGTCCAGTTCTCAGGTACACTGTCCGGCGCCACCCTCCCCCACAATCACAGGTTAACTGAAGGCCACAACTAAACCAGCAGCCCTGATCCTCCAAAGGTTCCAAGTACAAAACTGTGCATCCAAACAGGAAATATGGTTGGAAATAATCTCTGACATTCTGTCACTGTTTTGTATGCAAGACGTTTCATCAGGTGCGGTTATATTCAGGTAGGCTCAGTATGGTGGAGTCCCAGTCTGTTCTAATGGCTAACTGTCTCCCAGGCCCAGCAAACAAAGAGCCTATTGACTCTGTAACACACAGGAGCTTTCTCTCTTCTCCACAGGCCTCTGCTTTGTGCTTGTCTCCAACACACACACACGCATCTCTAACTTCCTCCATACACACATGAGAAATCAGTCCAACATCACCACTCCACTTGTTCTTAGTTCTACCTGCCAACCACTGCTTCACTTCATCATCCAAATCCTTTACTTGTTCTTTCACAATGCTTTTGCAATTCACATCTGAACTATATTTAACGTATTGAAACATTCTCCGGTTGGTCAACAGGAGCTTTATGGTGTTGAAAGAGTTAGCCGTTTGTGTTGTGTATCTCACCTTCTCCTCACCTTCATCACCTCTTGTGATTTCTACATTCTTGTTGATTTCAATGAGCTCTGGTTCAATTTGAAAAGGCTTAATAATGTTACTTATTGCTTTGGCTGGACGGAGCCAGGCAGCTGGACCATTAGGTGTCTTTTACCCAGAATGCACTGCAGCGCGAACAACATGGTGGTGTATGGGTGACAATATTTAAGCTAAATATCCTACAGTATAACTGCTGTATTGTTTTTACATTTAAAATAAATATTTTCCAAATAAAGTCTACTGTTAGATCTACTCATGGATCCTGTTACACTCAGCTCAGAACATGAGGAAGGTAATTAGTTTCTCTCACAAGGATTTAGTGATCCTCATGATAATCTGTTTTTCTGTTAAAGACAACTGGCATCTTTGACAAACTCAATCTTCTTATAGGTTATTCTGCTTATAGGAATAAATAACTTATTTCACATTTTTGCGAATGTTTTGGTCCTAAACACTGATTTTCTCCTCCAAACAGAATGGATATTTTTAGGTAACTGTAGTCTTATCTAAAGCAATATATCCTATAAGTGAGGAAGCATTTCAAACTCTAACTCTGTGCCTGTACCTACTTTGCATGTAGATGGTGGTGGAAAAGTGTTCTAGCTCACAGGATTAAATCAGTGAACTAAAACACACAAAGACTCAGTGTTTGTATTTGAAAAGCTTGACATTCTAAATGCAAGAAGAAAAAATCCAACAACATTAAAGTAGGGGCATGTGAAAGAATGAGAAAGAAACAGAGTCAGAAAAACGGAGAGAGAGGACACTCTGCCCTAGATATCCGCCTCTAAGCTGCTCTCTATGCAGACATGGCAATGGGACGCATGAGGCGAGCGCTGGAGTGGAGATGAGAGGAAAACACAAAGATGGTCAGACGGAAAAATGTGTAAGGGACAGAAAGTCAGGCCAGAGGAAGGATTAGTGATCAAAGAAAGCCTGCAGCCATCCTGAAAGCCTACTGAACTCTCTCTCACACACACAAGCACGTCTTTCTATCTTCACCAGGACTTTGGATTGACTTCCATTCATTTTTTATTCATTTCTACAGCCCAACCCTGACTTTTACCCTACACCTAATAATTAACAGTACATGCCTAACACTAAACCTGACCTAAACTTAATTCACACCTTACCTCTAGTACATAACCTTAAGTAGTATATCTGAACTTAACCAACATCTAATTCACACCCTAAACAAAGGGGTCCACCAAGCACCGGGCTTTGGTCCATATGAGGCCCATTGGTCTTTATAAGGTTAGTAAATATGCCAGATAAGGTCCTTGATAGGATAGCTGAACAAAAACACAGACACACACACAACTAAAAATTTATATCAGTCCTTATTACGTCACTTAATCATATCCGGTTACCATTAATGTGTCAACCCTAACCTAAACTTCAACCATAACCCAGGCCTAAACCCAGTTATCTATTACCTTGGCCCACAGTGTAACCAAGAACAAAATAATTAGGATTTCCATTAAATCTTGAAAGTTACCCTTTCATCCATCCATTATCTCTTATAATATAATAATGGATTCATAATCCAGAATCAGGTTGTGTGAGAAGCATCCCAAGCAGGGAGACCCAGACTTCTCTCTCCGTGGCCACTTTGGCCCACTCTCCAGGGAGAATCCCAAGGAGTTCTCAAGCCAACCCAAATACATAGTCCCTCCATGTCCTAACCCAGACCAAGAGGTTTTCCTCTGGGTCTCCTTCTGGTGCGATGTGCCTGGAACACCTCACCAGGGAGGCGTCCATCTTACCAGATCCCTGAGCCATGTTCCACTAGCTCCTCTCGACGTGAAGAAGCAGGGCTCTACTGTGAGTCCCCCCTGGATGACCAAGCTTGTTACTTTGTCCTTAAAGGAGAGCCCAAACACCCTGTGGAGGAAACTTATTTTGACATACTGTATCCACAATCTTGTTTTTTGGTCACTACCTGAAATTTGTGACAATAGGTGAGGATAGGAACATAGATTGACCAGTAAATTCAGAGTTACACCTTCACCACGACAAACTGGTACAGCGTTGCTGCATCATTGCAGATGCAGCAACAATCCACCTATTGCTTTCCCTTTCCATTTTTCCTTTCTTTGTGAAGACATTCCTAAGATACGTAACCCCTCGTCCCTGACCAATAGCATCAGGGACGAGGTTCTCTCCTCTCACAGACTCACTACTTTTGGGATGGGCTAAAGGTTCAGGTGGTATGTAGGATGGCCAGTTGCTGAAGGTCTGCAGATTCAGAGCATCATATTCAAAGTTTTTATAGGACTAGTTCTTTGCCCTCCCTATTCTTAGGTTTGGTGAGAACAGCCACATTCATTTGCATTACCAATGTTTTGGAGACTAATCGGGAGAAACACAAATATGTGTGTAGCTTCTTGCTGGTTCTGGTACTTGAAACCAGAACCATCTTGCTGGTTCTGGGTTCAAGTCCTGCCCTGGGGTCTTTCTGCATGAAGTTCGGATGTTCTCCCTGTGTATGTGTGGGTTTTCTCTAGGTAGCTAGACTTCCTCCCACATTCCAAACACCTGATTGTTAGGTTGTCTGTGCTTAGGTGTGCAGGGTTGTTTGTCGTGTGTGTCTCTGTAGCTACATTTCCATTAACCGTGACATTGTGCAAATTAGAAGTATGAAAGTAAATTCACCTAATGCAAACGCACCAATTTTTGAAAAGGAAAACAAAACAAAACAAAACAAAACTTGGCCGTATGGAAATTATCATGTTTGGCAAAACTGCAATGGAAGCACCTTGTTTCACATCATACAAGTCATGTGATCAACAGTCAACTGTTACTACTGGTGGAAAAGACAAAGAAGACGACAGGAAATGGGAGGAGGATGTTGGTGCGGTGTGTTTTCAAATGTGAACTACGTTATTCACATGTGATTTTAATTGCATTCCTTATTTAATAGAAACGGCTCAATTGTGTTTTTTTCAATGTTAATGCAATCTTGACACGCAATAGATAATGGGTGATTACCGAGCTGCTACTCAAACTTGTGCCAGTTTAACTTTGTTTTGTACAACTTCAGTTGCCTTTTCTTTTGAGATGATGCCAAGAAAAACACAAATCATGCGTCTACCTTTCCACCCTGCAGGAAATTCAGAGGCAGATGCTAAACATGTGAAAAGCTTTTAATTCCTCCTCAACCTCTGCCTTCTTCACTTTGACGAGCTGCTGATGAGGAGATAAAAACAACAGGCCGGAGATACCAATTAGGCCATCAAATGGCAGCAGCAACAATCTGCAGCACTCCTCCACTTCCCAGAGGAGTGCTGCTGGGGGGAAAAAAACAAAAGAAGAAACGGCAATGGCGGAAGGAAGGGAAGGGAAAGATCGGGCTGTGAGGAGGAGGAGGAGCAGAAGAAGAAGAAAACTTTGTAGGAGCTCAGATCTAATCAGGGAATCCTCCCTCTCAATATCACAGCATGCAGCGGCACAAGGTAACATAGAAACACACTCCCAGAAACACACAAACACCCTCCCTATCAGCAGCTTGACCTCCACCGGCTGATCTCGCTCCTTGGTATTCCATCGCCCTCCCACCGGCTGACCTGATTGGCTAATGACGGCTCATTTATCTTGATGCAGCACCTGCGGTGTCGAAAAAGTGCGTGTGTGCGTGCTAGATAAAGTGTGGTTCCAAATGTCTCCATGTGTGCACATGAAGCTCGGCTAAGAACGTTGTTGCTTCTCCTGGGAATGCTGAACACAAGAAGCTAGAGGATGGAATCAGAGGGGAGGTGGTGATGTGTAAGAATGGAGAGGCAATGATAAATTAGGAAATGGGGGTAGATGGAAGAAAAAAACAGGAGAAGAGGATATGAGTACAAAAATAGGAGGGGGAAGATGACAAAAGGAGCCGGAAGAAAGAAGAATAAAAAGATAAAGGAGAATAGCATGGGGAGGAGTGATGAAATAAAACAAAAAAAAAATCCAATAGAAGAGAAAGGAGAGGAAGAAACAAACAACCACAGCCATGACTGGAGGAAGAGGGGGGTCAGAACGATTGGAAGTTTGGAAGCAGGATTGATGCATGTTTTATTCACTCACAACTAATGCTTCTTTAATTATCGCAGCTGAAATCATCAGTCAAGTAGGATGACTGTGTGTGTGTGTATGTGTGTGTGTGTGTGTGTGTGTGTGTGTGTGTGTGTGTGTGTGTGTGAGAAACCATCAATTATCTAGTAGGGAGACATAAGGGAGGCTGGCCAAAGTGAGAAGCCAACAATTCTGTGCATCTACATGGAAAACAATCCCATCATTTATAAGTTTATCAGGTTGAAGTTCTGTTTGAACCTGATTACTATGGATGGAAACAGGGAGGATCCAAAATACCAACAATGTTTGTACCGAATCAATATCAGAATCAGATCGATACTGGCGTGGTAAGATCAATACTTTAGTTTCAGATTCCATCTTGAAATTTCACCTCAACTCTACTTATAAAAAGATTTTGTTTTTACTTGTTCCCAAATGAGATATATATATATATATATATATATATATATATATATATATATATATATATATATATATATATATATATATATATATATATATATATATATATATTTTTTTTTTTTTTTACTTTATTTAGGAAAAAAATACACAAAATTTGCTTTGTTTTATATAATTCATGTTAATGTGTTATTAAAGTATTTTGTAGACCCCTATAAACTTGGTCCAAATTCTGTCCTAGATTTCAACAAAATAATTCAAAGAAAAAGGTCAAAAGTTTGATTTTATATCAGACTTAAATAAAAAGTTTCAGTACTGGTATTGGTAAGCGCTGAACCAAACTATAAAGTATCGCACACATCTACTGATTACCTCTCCAGTGTGCTGACCAGAATGATCAGTTCTTATTTGACATTACCAAACCATTCTTACCATGCTGGAGGACAACAATGGGCCGATAACCAGACATAGCTACAGCAACCCTAGTGCTGTTGCTATGGCACTGATTGTTGGCCAAGCAGTCTGAGGCTATTTGTAATGTACACACCTGCTTCTGGGCAGGCAAAAGACAAGCATAAGCTCAAATATGTTAATACTGTTTTATAAAAGCAATAGCATTTTGTTCAGTGGGTCCTTCTTTAAGTTCACATTCACAGAGTCTGGCTCATTTTCATGCAGAATTATGATGCATGTCACATCAATGACGTAAAAGTCAGATAAAAAACGACCTGACCGTTCAGACGGCAGACGCTTTGAAAACTATCACATATATATCCAAATTAGTACCACATACGGAAGTGGCCCAGATCGGATGCTTTGAGGGGATGAATGATCGGAATTGGGTCGTTCAGACTGCAGTGAAAAAGTCGCTTTTGGGCAAGAAAACAAAAATCAGGTTTGAGTTTCATTTGCCTGCTTTGTGAACGTAATCTTAGTTTTTGACATAAGCGCTCCAGGGTTTAACTCCCACCTTTAATCTCTTCCTATTTACTACTATTAGGACCTGTAGAAGATATCAAAGCCAAGGAGGACAGAACTGACAATGTTACAAAATCTTAATATAAGAATAATATCTTTCTGATGGTAAGCATGGGCTGCTATGAAATTCTCATGATGCAATAACGAGTAAAAACAAACTAAGAAGCTCGAAGAAAATGATCGGCTCAGCCAAGGCGGCATATGTAGAGGTTGGTCCAGAATTATTCATACACTTGCCAGATTTTGATTTACATATATTTTTATTGAATCAAGAGTTTTGTTTCTGATAAAAGCATTGTCACCCTGTGCTTCATACAGCAGTATAAAACACTCAAACACTTTGTATGGTGTCTAATTAAAGTAAGTGTAGACACAAGGAATATTATTATGGACCATTTTAGAGGATTTGAAACCTTGGTGTACTGTCAGTCCAGTCTATGCCTCCCTCGTAGTAGAGCTAGACAATAAATCCATAACAATGTACATAGCCATAGACGCATGATCGATATCAATAGATATGTCTGATAGAATATTCGCTGAACTCCAATCCAGAACTACACAGGATTCTGGGGGACGCAGGCAGAGGAAAGACTAGCCATTTAACCTCTCACGGCAAAACTGGTGGCATCAACTGACTCAACTCGCTCTTTGGTTACCTAGCAACAAGTCGTTGAGTAACTTGCCCAGCAGCAGTTTCAGATTTCATCATCTTGCCTCATAACTGCTTAAAAATGTAACAGCGTGGATAAAATGAGAAAGCTTCAGATATTTAAAATAAAAAAAACCTAATCCATAATTATCAATATCGACTGATATGAAACATGTGGTATCGTGGTTTGTTTTTCAGCCATATCGGCCAGGTCTAACTAATGATGCGCTGCATTTGATTTCACATGTGGATTTTGACTTTCTAATCAAAAATATAGCAAGAATATCCAATATATTTGGACTTCTGCCAAAACAAAAAATACAACAACATTTTGAGTAGCCTAACCTCAGCATCTAAAAAATTGCCAATACAAGCTTCTTATAATGCTTCTCTCAGTCTGTAAAATAGAAAACCATGACGCAGTTATCCCTATTCTTACTTATAGTCCTTTATTGTCAGTAACAGTTGGCGTTACAACAGTTAGCAAATCCCACCGGTCTTTTTGCAACCAGAACACGTAAAGTCAGATATGACTTCTGATGCAGATCAAATCTTCCAAAACAGAAAGTTGCGACACTGGGTGTTACACTAGTTGCAGTTTGCATTTCTGTCACTAGGTGTGGATATAAGTGCTTTTTTATGTTTGGTCAAGCAAGTTATTAGGTTTAAGGTGAAGGAAAATCTACACGTAAAAGTAAGTTTAGCCGACTCAAACTCAAACCTTCCATTGTGTTTTCTAACAAGTCATGAAAAGAAGGTAATTCATTTTGCTCACCTCTTTAAGAGGTACGGTGTCCCATAGACTGTAATCAGTTCACACAAATCCTTAGTGGAACGGCTACTTTGTGCAGCAGCTTCTGCTTCATGCTTTCGGTCGCTGTGCATCGACTGCAATCAGCCCGTACGTTATACTGCATACGTTCTCCTTGCTGCATCCCCTTTCCCTGCTGAGTGCAGGGGAAAGGAGGGCTTGCATACATTATGCTTTCTTTTGTTCTTTGCTGTCAGTTCATTGTCAAACAAAAAGAAAAGGAAAAAATAGAGAGCACAGAGTAAAAACAGGGGTGTAGAGGACAAGTAGGTCTTACTGTGACACCAGCCCTGGTTAGGTAGGAGAGATGGGCTTCACTGACTCCTCTCCTCTCCTCTCCTCTCCTCTCCTCTCCTCTCCTCTCCTCTCCTCTCTTTGTTTGTTCTTATCTTTCATTTTCTGTCTAAACTCAGGTGCTGCTTATCTTATCCCACCCCTACAACTCCCTCCCCATTCCACTTATCTGTCTCTGTCTTGTCACAACTCAGAGTCTGACATATGAACACACACTCACTGCTTCAACCTGGCACCCCCCTCCCATTCTCCTATCATTCTTCGTTTTTTTTCCCCCCTCTGCCACATCATGTCTTCCCGTCGCCTATCCAGCACTGCCGGAGGCAGCTGGTGGGCTGTGACCTATCCTATCACTGCTCCTGGATCAGGCCTGTCATACGTACATGTGGCAGGTAGACAGACAGGTGGGCAGACAGACGGGGCGGTTGGAAACTTGTCGGCTTCAGATCCGTATCTCAACTCCAGCCTGAGATTCTTAATCCGTCCGCGGGAGGTGAAACGGAGCGATCCATACGGCTTAAGCCGCCTGGAATCTTTTACAAAGTTTGACTGTTCAGAAGCGATTTATCGGTTTCAAGTCATCACAGCTCATCCCATGTTTATTGGCAGTTTGTCTTACAGATGAAATTCGCTTTAAACATTAAGGATGTCCTTTTCTGTCCTCTGGGAATTCGTGCCTGCAGGATTTGGCGAGCTTTGCTGATTGGTTTTTCCACCTTCTGTTTAATTCCGATGCATTAAAGCAATCTTTTAAACTTTTCACTTTGTTATTTTCATTCCCTTATATGTTGAATGCAGTAGCTGCTGGCAGCAGCAGGAGAGAGGGAGGATAGCAAGGCTGCATGTGCCGAACGCTTCGTCCTGATTTAGAACCAGATCTATTTCTGTTCGCCCTGCAACCCCGCCGGGAAATTTTCAAATCTGCCACGGACAAGCGTGTGTGTGTGTGTGTGTCGGGGGGGATGGATGGGGTAGTGAAAAAGAGAGCAACAAAGATAGGGGTTGAAAGAAGCGAAGAGAGATCGTTTAATGTATAAATCATTTCTGTGAAAATTCGTAATTAGCACGCAAGAGCCGGCCTAAGAACTGGAATTCCAATTAAGTCCCTGAAGTGAAATGTGTTAGAGTCAGGACGGACGGGGGGTTGGAGACGGAATAAAGAGATGAGAAAGTGGGGAAAAATCAGGCGGACGCTTCGCTGGCTCCAAGTGGAACGATCTGGTCGGGGAAAAAGATTCAAGCTGTGGTCAGTCATTCTTAACCAGAGCACGTACTAACTGAGCCAGGCTCACCCTGTGGCACCAAGTCCAACACACACACACATGCACACGCACACACGCGGAATTGACACCAACAAAATCTTAGCTCCATATCTACTCCAAATGTCACCAGTGCCACCTTTGACCCACACTGCTAATGCCAACTCCTTCCACCGCTGTCACTAGTTCCGCACACAAACTTCCTGAGGTAACGAGACCAGAGGAGGAAAACTTGTGGAACAAAACGGACGACAAACAAACACTCACCTCCGAGCCTCTGCTGTGTCTGTCCGATCGGCTGAATCCTCACACTCACACATGCACTTGTGGTGAGTGCCCACACATGTGCACGCTTCACAGCAAAGTGTGTGCGTGTGTGTGTGTGTGTGTGTGCGTGTATGCGTGCGTGTTTGTGTGTGAGGCTGGACTCGATGGAGCTGTGCAGTAGGAGTATGAGCGTGAGGAGGATGAGGAAGAGGAGGAGGGAGATGTATGGTTGGGTGGGAAGGTGGAGAGAATGGAGAGAAGAAAAGACTGAATTATACGGCATGAGATTCTGAACAGAGTGCTGACAAAACTGCCGGATACGCCAGGAACACGTTAGAGTCCCCATTTTGTTAATTGTGTGTAGGAAAATGTCTACAGCAGACGATCTGATTGGTTCTTTTTGGTGAGTTTGCGTCAGGTCTCTGAGACTTGGCATCTAGCCTCCGAGTGAGGCGGAGCGAAAAGCCTCCCATTCATGTCCTAATCTCCTCCAACAGGCCACATGTGGCCAGCATGGCAACACATCCCAGGTTTTCCCACTTCAACACCTCCGCTGCGTCTTCCTCATCCTCGCCTCAACAAGTCTCTTCATTGTTTTAAGTCATACAGATGAGTTCACTTGGGAAACTCGCAGAAATAAATCCTTACAAGCTGGCGAGTGAAAATGAAATTTCACCAATGCGGCAAATATCTGAGGATGTCTGAATTTTTTTTTTTTCTAATTAGCTAAACATTGGTACTTTCTTTACCAAAACCAGCGAATATTTTTTCTTTAACCTTTAATCGCAATATTTTACCTACAATATAGAACTTCCGGTCAATTTGACCAGTCATTACCCGGATTTTTCAATTTCCTCCTAATCTATTTCCATTTTCTACCCGCGCATCTAAGCATTATATTTCAGTATATTTATTTGGTTAGCTATTTTTGATCACTTAATGAGAGAAATGATCATAAATATATTTTAAATTTCTTGTTTTTCACCAATTGTGGTTCCAGTCCTGGTTGGATTTGTCTGCTCTCCCGCAGTATGAGAGACCATGACCTTCAGATACACGATAGGTAACATTTATCCATATCGCATAACCACATTTTGTTACTGAAGAGTATGAACAATAAACAGAAAAAAATGGAACAATCAAAGTTAGTGTGAAATATTCCCCTTGGAATTTTCTTGCTTGCATGTGAGAAAGTTGTTTCTGATTAAAAAAAAAAAAAAAAACTGCCAAAGTACCAAAAGGTCAAAGTGGGAAACCGACAGAAATGTGGATGCAAGAATGATTTTCACCTTCTTTAGCCACACAAAACAAGCAAAACGATATTTAAACCACGTACAACTTTGAAAAGTCAGAGCAAACCCACTATGCCTGGGTCGTCTTTGGAACATAACCCACATAACCACATCAGAACATTTCTGCAGAAACTTTCAACTCTAGCATTGAGATAAAATACACAACACAGAGCACCACTGCACACATACTCCGCTCCAGGTGTGTGTGTGCGTGTGTGTGTGCAATTGTGCTTCTGTCCTCTGGCTTCGGCAGAGAAAAGCCAATCTCCACGTCCAATTATTTGCCTCTCAAAGGCAGACAGATGGGGGGAGCCGGGAGAATACAGCACATGGGGTTGAAGGGAGAATTAGTTAGACTTACAGAAAGTGAAAGACAGAGGGATTCTTTGAGGGTCTGCACAGGGGGGAATTAATTAGAATGAAAAGAGGAGAAGGAGGAGGAGGAAAGGCTCGTCTTCGCCCAAGTCCTGGAAATGGCTTCACAATTAGTCAAAGTCCCAAACAGAGCCTGTGGACAAACTGGAGCTGCAGCTGCAGAGCGGGAGATGAACACCCGAATGGAGAACGCCGAAAGCGACAGAAGAAAGCGCCGAAGTTGTTAAAGAGACATGATTGGCAAGAGAACGTCATAAATATATATTTTTTCTTTCATTGTGAGTCTTCGTACCCTCTCGAGGCGATCGCTGCCTGTCCCGTTTTCTCAGTCCCGTTAATCTTCTCTCCTCTCCTTTCTTCTGCTCCCTCCTTCCGCGCGCCGCCGTCCGGGATATTCCATCAAAGGAGGCTCCGGCTGGAGGCGGACGGTGGCGTCGCCGGGCTCCACACGCGCTCCACACTTTGCTGTCTTCTTCCTCTTCGTCTCTTTCACTTGTCGACTGGAGCATGTTTCTTTCTTCTCTGTGGTGGTGACACATGGCGTGTGTAGTGTGTGTGTGGTGGTTGGTGGTGATGGAGGGCAAGGAGGAGTGAAAAGAAGGACTCAGGACAGAATAAATGAAATGAATAAATAAGGGTTAAAAACCGAGGGAGGGAAGAGCAGCAAGTGTGGGCAGATGGAGCGGCGAACGGGGAATGACGGGAAGAGGCAGGTGGAATGGGTAGTGACACATCGCGGAGGTGTGTGTCTGCGTGTGTGAGTTGTGTCAGAGCACGGGGGCCGTCCCTCCAGCCGACACACCACCGACGAGGAGGAGGAGGAGGAGGAAGAGGAGGCGGTGAGGTAACGGAGGAGGACCGGATGGATGGATGGAATTCTGGGGATGGAGGGACTGATTCAACAAGCCTCCTCCTCTTCTCGGTCCATTCACACACAAAAACTCTCCACTTTGCCCAGTTCATTATCATTCACTGGATTTCACCACGACATGCATGGCTAAACTACCCACAGAGAATCTTAATAGAAAGAATGGAGGGAGGAGGACGGGGTGTGTTAGACCAGCAGGTGTCCCCTCTACGTCTATTGTTCCCACCGACTGTGTGTCCATGGAAGTGAGTCTTTGTGTCCTGTGTGTGTGTCCCTGTGTGTTTGCGTGTACGTTTTCACAAGATGGAGCATGGGCTCTTCTTAGAGGGGGGTGAAGAAGCTGGAAAGCTGAATACTTGTTCAAGGAGGCTAGACGAAAACTTCTTGAATCGAATGGGGAAAGGGAGAAAAGATCTCCGGCGCTCTGTGGCAGCTCAGATGTGCTTTTTTAAAAAAAAAATGTTTTTTTAGCGTCTCTCAGGTCATTTTGCAAAGTCAAAATCATTTCATCGATGAGTACTCTGCGAGATTCACTTAGACACTTTGTTTTCCTCATTCAGACTGCACAGCTTGAGAGAAAATCAAGCGAAGAATCCAGGTTGTCAGATGTTAAAAACTTAATTACTGTAACTCCACAAAGAACGCTTTGTATTTCAAGACAAGTGATTATGTTTTTTTATGTAATCACTTCAGGCAGATCAGAGTTCAGTGGTGTACTTGAAGCAAGTCTTTCCATATAATTCAACACAATTTAATCAAATTATTGTCCATTGTGTACTATATATATATATATATATATATATATATATATATATATATATATATATATATATATATATATAAAGTATTCATTTGACACAATACCTGGAATTGGTTAGAAGAGGCGGTAGATGGACATGATAGGTGTTGCGTTTCAATTGCGAATGTGCGCAAATCTTATTCCGTCTGTATTTTGAAAATTTTTAAAATACACAATTTTGCAATTGTGGTGTTTCCATTAATATAAGAAACACAAAGTAATCCGTGAATAAATTTTCTCACACGATAAGTTCTTAACCCTTGTGTGTGCGAGGACTGAGGCAACCGTTGAAGACTGTGACAAATTATACAAGTTTTACGGGTGTGGGGTCGGTTGGACCCCATTTGTAAAGACAAGGGTTAAAAGATATGCCGCGCCATAATCCTCCAACTACTTCCTGTCTTTTTCTTCTTCGTGGTTTGCGCCAGTGGCCTGGTTGTTGATTATGGATGTGACTCGTGTGATGCGAGTTACATTATTTATTTGCTTAGAACGTTACTGTATGACAAAGTTCACTGTTGTCTCAGTCTATTAGGTAACTCCATTTCAGTGTAGTCATATCAGCACATGTGAAGTAGGAAAGAGTCCAGCTGACATTACTCCCTCATACCTCCATTAGTTTGAAAAGACGGATCATTTACACCCCACAAAATTTTTTCTCTGACTGCAGTCTGGCAGGGATGGCACTGAAACCGCGTGCGGTTTTATGAGTTTTATTTTTTGTATGGTATCGGGAAACAACCGCCCCCGCGTCTTGGCTGTCTGACCGTGACATTTGCCGCACTCCTCTTGAGCATCACGCTAAGACCAAGGGTCGAACATGGTAGCAGACTGCTGTAAAAGGAGAATTTTGTCTTCTAGACGCAACTCCTCCTCAGAGCTGCAGCTACAAGTTTCCAAGCTTCTGCCTCACAGAGCAGCCTTGTCCAGCGACTGCTTCCCACTCAGTACCTTCAGACTATCCAGCAGCAATTAGCAAACACCTGGTGGAACGGCACATCTGCTGAGCTCATTATAGGAGCTGCTTCTCAGTACAACACTGATAAAAATTCTTGTTAAAGGGTTAATGACAAACACTCTCAAACATCAGATTGTTGATCTGTGGTCACAAAACTTTCCCCATTCTGCCTCTTGTCTCAAATTTCATGTTTGCTAATAAAGATCATTAAACCTATGGGATAGTTTTTTTTTTGTTGTTTTCTTTTTTAGTGTGTCATAAGAACTTAACATTTGCGTCACTGCCCACACCGCCTGCCATGAATATGCTCATCTGCTCTTTAGCTACAGAGTGACATTATGAAATGTCAGAGTAAGCCATGCTGAAAATGTTAATGTGATTTAATTGTTGAAAACAGTTTGGAAAAATTGGACTGCTGCTATGTTTTCACACATCAACGTGGCAGTAACTACAACACGCTTTGATTCTTTGCAGTTATTTCAAGATCAGAGCGACCAATCAAAGCAAGTCATTGTGTTGTGTGGGTCCACTTTAATGAGATTACATAGCTGGCAGCCAAGCAGCAATTAAGTGGAATCAATTAATTTAGGTGGCAAAATGCGCTCTGAAAGCTTTTAAGTATCCATTAAAGACTGTAAGTGTGCTTCACTTGTGATTGGCTTCCCTCACCTCCACCTTTTCCTGATCTTGATGAAAATGTCCACACTTAGGATTTCCACTTTTGCTCAGCAGTAAGGGAAAGAAATCACAAATTTTGATTTTAAAAATTAATCATCCAAATGTGATTCTTATTTTTATTCTGCTTTTTTATACATTGCTTGTATTGTGTGAATTTTTGTGCTGTATGACTTTTTCCATCCATCCTTCCATTATCTTACACACTTATTAGGGCTGTAGTGATACAATAATCTCATGATACGATATGATACACGATATTCTGCTCACGATACGATATATATTGTGATATTCAACAAATGATGCAATTCAATACACTTTTGTGATTTTCTGAAAGATTTTACAGGGGCAGAGTAATTTTGGTGACATTATGTGACTGTTATAGAGTTGGATTGAATTAATTTAACTGAAAACTGATTAAAAGCACCAACTACACAATACCTGGCTCTGGTTGGACATGGACAAAGTCGACAGCTGGACAAAATGAATTAAAGAAGTGGTGAGAAAACATGTTCATTTTAATTGAAACAGTACAAACTGTAGCTTACATGCATTTGAAAAGTAAATAAAGTGCACCAAGTACCCTGCTCTGAATAGTTTGATACCTTTTTAACCTTGACACTTAACATCTGAAGGAATCACTCTAAGCCTGATGACCTAATCACTCTCCCGATGAAGCAAGCAGTGAGTGAGCAAGGTGACAGTTGGATGTTACAATACTTGCGGATGAATATCGATGTTTTTCTAGGAAAGAAAATATCGCAAAATCGATATTATTACACAGCCCTAACACTTATCCCCTTCCTGTTCAGGTCGCCAGTCCATCGCAATATATGACTTTTTATTTGTAATCTGATGTTTTTTTTTTAAATGAAAGACTATTTTTATAAACTTTTATTATTCTCTTTTTTGATGGAGTAGGCTTGTTAATTTGCCTGTATTGCACTGTAATGTATTATATGTATATTGATTGTACCCTGAGGGATTACAGATGAAAACTGGCCTTTATGGCTAACTCTTCTTTTTTAAAATGTTTTTTTTTTTAAATAAACAACCCAAGGTTAGTTTTAATGGCTTATTGAACAAAATCTGTATGTCATTTAATCCATTATCTTAAAAGAATTGCTTGAGGTATTGTTTCATATGCTGTGTAATTTATGTGTTAATGTCTTGATTTATACATTTGATTCATGAGGATGGTAACTTATAACAGAAGTCAAAGCAGCTGGTTGTGTGTGTGGACCAATCTGTTTTACGCGAAGACTCATAAATATTTGCTTGTTGAATTATTATCAGTCTAAAATCCAACAGAGACCATTTTACCTGCAGTGAAGTCTCAGACCTGCATCCGGGCAGACATGAAAGTAAAGTTAGTCTAAACTAGACAAGAGATTATTTTTGGCTTCACACGAATACCGTAGAGAGGAAAACATGGGAGAGATTTGTTTGGCAACAATCACAAATTAGAAGCTTAATTATACGTCACTTTCCTGATGTTGTTTTAATCCTTCCTGCATTATTTCCTTCATCCTGTTATCTCCATTTCATTAACTTATTTTTCCATTATCATAATCCAACTTTAAGCCTTTTGGAAATCATTTTCATAAACACATTCAATCACAAATAAATTGTATTCATGATTCCCATCCAAAATAATTTTTTATGCTCAAGTAATCAGGCAGTTGGTTTTCATCATGCATGGAGTTCTGGATATAACTGCACAGTATGATGAAGGGACAGACAGAAGCTATTTCTGGTGGCCAAACATTGACTTATAGATTGAGGAAAGGGCCAAAAGCTGCTCATGTTGTCACAAACTCTAAAGCAATCTGTGCATAGCTCCTCTCCACTCCTGGGTGTTCACACTTCAGCCACGGCATTGTGTGGATAACAAGTCTGCAGGGCCTTTAGAGGACACAATGTTTCCTTTAACTGTCGATGCGCACAGTAAAAGGCCTGAAGTGGCGGTCAGGGAGGGAACCTTCAGGGAGTCAGGAGAAATGTTTAGTTGCTTTTGGATGTCCACTTGCAGGTAGTCCTGTTTCCATTTAACTGTCATGCAGATTTTTTTAGCAAACTTTAAAAGAAAAAAAAAAGGAAATGTGAATTAGTTTTTTCTTTCTAGTTGTTTGGAGCCAGTCAAGCGGGCTATGCAAAGAGTTACTTGCTACGTTTGGCTGTAACACACAGGAAGTAAGGGTTGCAATCTAGTACGAACCACAAGTCAGGAAAAATGGAGGAGATTTGGATTTTCTCTGAGTTTGGTGCCTCTGGTAAGGCACTGATCCACCAGTGGAAGGAGTTCACTACGTCAGAAAACATGTTTCCATCTCCCTTTTAATGCACTAACTCTTTTTCAGAAAAGCCGATAACCACCTCAAGCAAGTATAACAACTTTTATGAAACTGAAGTTATTTCAGCTTTTGCAATGTCCATCAACCTTTCCTAACGCGATACTTCATAATGTACAGAAAAAGAAACTTTAATGGAAACACGGTTAGTTTTCCTGAAAGCCAAGAAATTGTGACACATGACATCTGCTCCACACCATCCAGCATTCTGTGGCTTCACCGACCGGTTTGCCCAAACGATGAAAGATGCAAGAAATGCATTACAATACAAAGGAACGCTCCATCAATTCTACACCGTTAGCTGTTCAACTAATACAAGGGGCAACCAAAAACACATTTGTAATCAAATCACTTTTATAGGGAGAAATAAAAAAACAGACTTTAACATGTGAAGAATTGTGAAAGAACTGAATATTTAATGGGGCGTTTTCCCGTAAACATCAATAAAATGTTCTGCTATCTAATGAGATACGTGAGGTATAATGCTGATCAGATGTAATGTTTTACTGGACTCTAAGTTTATGAGTATTCAACTATATGGCAGTGCTTTGAGGCTGGCCTTTTCCTGAAAGCCTGAATCCAGGAAGACGCAACAAGTTCAGTCGTGAATTAATTTTCCAGCCTTACATTGAGTTCTGACTCCAAGGACTTTTTTACTGAGAAAAAGTTAACGAAAAAGTTCAAATTCGTGACAGTTTGACTGAGGCATGCGGATTTCAACCAACTGAAATAGACAAAAACGCTTTTAGAGCTTTTTGTTTGAGGTAAGAGGTGCAATTTCATGCAGCGCTACAATAGCACGACCACAGCTGCGCCACTCGGGAGCTCGGCACACACAGGCTTGTTTTGGAGCCACTAAATTACCAAACAGGTGCAAGAGCAAATAATCCAACTTCATCCCAGCAAACATGGCAATGGTTGCACTGTCACATCTCACGCTCTCCCAGGAAGAACATGCATGCTGGAACGTAAGCGTATGGGTTTTAATTTACAGACGGGATCTGGAGTAAATTAAAGACTTGTTTACTGGGATACAGTATACCATATCCACCAAAACCTAAAGGTCATCCACAGAGAAAACAAGAAAAACAACATCAGAGGCTTTTTTTGTACACAGCATGTGTCTGAAAAAGTGAAAAAAATCTCCTCCACTGTTTCTAAAAAGGTCACATCTCCTCTCTGCGTGTGTTTTTGTACTGAGTCAACATCTCCTCCTTGGTCGTGTACGCTGAGTCTAATATGGATCATAGAGCCAGCATATGTGTGTGGATCTTATTGAGCTTTACATTTCACACACTTTGAACACTGCCATGTGGGTAGCATATGGGTTTTTACCGACGGGTGATGAAGAGGAGTTTGTGCCGTCACCTGGAAACGGAAGGAACATTAAGACTGACAACGAACAGAGGCATGGGGAAGTGTGTGTGAGGATGTTCAATTCTAACACTGAAGGAGACGAATTTAATGGTTTTAATGCCCAGGAGGAAGATGGAGATACATAGTCTGCAGGTCTGCAACAAAACTTGTTTTGTTGCAGACCTGAAGGCCACAAGCCAAAGCCTGTTGGTCACTAAAGTTGGTTTCTCAGTCCATCAAGCAGCACTGGAGTTCTCACATTACCAGGAACAAGGCAGCACAGGTAGAAGAAATGCCAGCTCATTATACGTGTCAGTTACGTCAATCCTTTGACATCCATTACTTTTGCTCTGACTGATCCAGGTAGTTTCTACCATAAGGCAGTGATTCACACATTTCAGTGACGCACGCATCCTCACAGATGTTGAAAGACAGCAAAAGCAGTCCTTCAGAATTACTCCTAAGGTAGATTCTAAACTCCACCATTTCAAAATAAGCGGTTAAATTTAAGCAGTCTTGTTTAATTTAGTAAACTTGTTAATTCATCTATACTAGTCATTCTTAGTCTTAACTTAGAATCGGTCATTTAAACTAGATTTCATTTGTTTGTGGTGTAGGCGTCTTCATCTGTTTATTATGCTTGGAGATATAGAATATAGAATAAATATATAGAATACATGTTTGAAAGTGAGTCAGGACAGATTCATATCCCAGACTTTAAATCAGAAGGAGGAGCAGACAGGTGGAGGTCTGGACAGAGCCAATGAACTGAACACATTCTTCAATAGGACCAGTTCAGCTTCCTCCTAACAAACAGACCTTCTGCCATGTTCTGGTACCAAAAAAAAAGCTCCTAGATGACGGTGTATACGAGTGTTTCTCAACTCTGGTCCTCACCGCCCCCCTGTCCTGCATGTTTTAGGTGTTTCTCTTCTGCCACACACCTGAATTGTATCTCTGGGTGATTAACAGGCTTCTGCAGTACTTGATGATCATGCAATCATTTGAATCAGCTGTTCTGGAATAGAGGCACATCTAAAACATGCAGAGCAGGGGGGCCTGAGGACCAGGGTTGAGAAACACTGGTGTATACTGTTGTCTGGAAGTTCTTGTTGGATTCTGTTTTCTTTTTCTTTTGCTCATCAGGTGTTAATACTTTACTGCTTACTTAATATGAGCTGTATAGCAGTGATCTCTTATGGCTGGTTGCCAGTTAGACATAAGATTCTAGAGGCAAAATGTGGCTGCCATGAAGAAATGTGCTTAGAATATTTCACTTAGGTCTTCTTGTTTTCCCTAAAGAGACGAAATTCACAATGTGACCACAGCCGTTTGCACACCAGAAGCATTTATTTCTGAACCTGCCATTTCCTCTTCTGCAATCAGCATCATTCTTCCTTTTATCTCAATCATATTCCCTTTGGCCACATCCAACCAAATCCCCACAGGGCTTACTGAAGCACCATGTTGTCCAACCGAAGGAATCTGCAGCCAAGTCAAGGAAACAACTTGTTCGCCTGCATTAACTTTTGTCATTTTTCCTCATCTGGCGACACCTTGGGCACGCCCAGAGCAGCGTTCCGGCTTTCCTCCGCCACAACGTCTCCCTTTCAATCACGCTTTCAAATGCAATCATCTAATTCCCCGCTGGCGCATCAGTCCGCCATGAGGATATGAGATTTGTCAAGTGCGGGACCGGGGAATCGCCTGCCTCGCGTAATGTGAAGATCTGCGCTATTTCCTGAGCGTATGCCCCGCAATTCATTTTATAAATGTGAGAGGAAGCTTGGCAACTCCTCCGCCTTCACCATCTATCCATCCCCTTAGAGACACACACACCAACATACACACACTCAACCTGATAGGTAAATATTCTTATTAGAGATCAGCTTGATTGGCTCCTTCTGCCCTTTTCATTGTCTGAGCGACAGCGAGGGAAGGGATGATGACGTGTGTGTGTGTGTGTGTGTGTGTGTGTGTGTTCATGCATCGGTAGCCGTGTATGCCCAACGTTCTGGCGTTTACACAGAGATTAGAAATGCAATAAAACTGTCACATTGAGAATGCCGCTGTAATGCCGTCAACCCCCGCCTCGCTGTCACTCTTATCTACCTGTTTTAAAAACACGCACACACACACACACACACACACTTGGATACTCTAGGAGTAGACTGTGAGAGTCAGAAAAGCTTAAGATGCTCAATATCCATAGTAATCCTCTCCCCTTCCTTATCAAACTTGTGTATGAGTGTGTGATGAGTCTCAGTGGCTATTTAAAAGTCGGCTTGCTTTCCTATTGCTTCTGGTGCCACAGCTTATTTCATGGCCATTCATCTGCTGTTTGTATGAGAGTGTGTAAAACAGACCTCCCTCTAACAGTCATTTACCATGCCTATGGTAAACGACTGCATGTGTGTGTTTGTACCATGGCCGAGGCCCTGATGGGTCCCGAGACATGGAGGATGAGTTAGCCTCTGCCCCGGTTTCCATGGCAGCTGCCGGCTTTATTAGACTCTCACTTGAGCTCCCACAAGCACTCAGACACATGTTCACGCGTCCACACAAACTCCCGTCATTGTGCAGCGACGGGGCCTGCGCCGCCACCCAGCCCTGGGGCGCTTACATTTTGGAGCAGTTAAGAAACTTGTCAGGAATGAGAGATGGGCGATGTGTGGCTAAATGAAGCGCAATGGAGAAAACGTCACACGATTTCACACCCGAGTAGCCTCCGGCTCCACTCCTGCCTCTCACACACAAACACAGGCGCAGACTCACAAACGCAGAGACGGGGTAAGATGAGCCTCAAATGAGTGCCATGGTGAACATCAATACACTCACCCAGCCCGTATCTAGGCCTGGCGAAAACCGTTCCCAATCAATATTCCGCAGACCAAACCAATGTCACATTCAGTACAGGACAAGCCAGACTGCATTAGACCCAGTCCAACCAGCATCAGTCATCTCTGAACTATCCATCCAGCTTTTATGCGGCGCTCCATAAGAGCTACAGAACCACCTTGACCTGCAGTTTCGATCTGAAGGATAAATATTGCAGTTGCAGGGATTTGCTTAGAGGCAACAAGGAAACATATACATACAAAAGTCTTCAATACTTTCTTTCACATACTTTGGTCATTTTAAACTACACCACTGGCACTTAGAAAGTAACTTTCAGAGTCATGGAGTAGCATGTTTTTAATCATCATGCTTGATATCATAATTTTTGTGTTGGTCTCGAGAATTGTGCCACCACAGAACTGGTTGGAGACTTTTCTGTTGCATTCTGATTTAGAGACTTTTCCTTTTTCTGGTTAAAGGGGCAGTATTATGTAAAGTTGACTTTTTTTAACTTTTCATCATATTAAAAAGTTATTCTCTCATTAAAAACATACCTGTTGTTTCTTTCGTGCGTGTTTGAGAAGTCCTTTAAGCTCCATGGCAACCATTCAGCTATGAAAAACACCTTAGTGGACCTAGCCCCGCCTTCAAGGATGAAGCTCCTCTTTGGAGCTTCAGTTTTCAAGCTTCTGCCTCACAGAGCAGCCCCCCCCCTGACTCCTCCACTCAGCTCCTTCAGACTAGCCAGTAGCAATTAGCAAATACCTGGTGGAACTGCTGAACTACTTCTCAGAGCAACACTGGCAGAAAAGTTGTTAAAGGTTAATAGAGGAGCCATGATGTGATGACTTCCTAAAGGCAGAGTTTCACAAAGAGCAGGAGTTTCTTAAAGAGAAAGACGCCCACTTTCAAGGGGTTACATTATAAAGTATGACGTCAAATTTCTTTCAAGTCATATTTGATATAAACAGCATTTTTATAATATAGTTACTTGATTTTGCTCTAAAATGCCAATATACTTCCGGAAAATGGATAATTCTTGACCCATTAACAGAAATGTTGGCATGCTTGTCTTTTGTTCATTGTGACTTTACTGAAAAAATAGACTAGATATCAGTTTACTTAAAAATAGGCAAGTGGCAACTATAAAACATTATCAATCAGCTTATTCTGATAAATACAGAAAACATCCTTTGAATTTGGTTACAATTCATTGCCAGGGTTACTGCTTTTGAGGAGACTGAATCAATTAGTTGATATCGATAAAACTAATTTTGAGTTGGGTGGAAAAATTTTAGCAGTCTGTGCGTTTTGCTTTGCCGATTTTATGAGGCATGTCTGTTCCCACTATGGCTTGTGAGTCTTCCCATCTGGCTGGAACACATTTCCAGTTCGGTGGCAGCAGCCTTGGAATGCTCCAAATTAGATTCCGTTTAGAGCAAACTGCTGATCGTGCTGCTCTGAGCTTCCTTTGTCTCTCTTTTGGGAGAAAGCTAATTACCTGTGATCAGAGAGCAGACCGAGGGGTAGTAGCAAGGGTCTATGGCTAAGAAACCATTCTATAACTTGGATCATTTCACTGGAAATTGCTATGAGCAAACCCTGTGTATTGGATGGACTTGAGATAAGTTCTCAGGTTCTTTGAAATGAATCTCTCTGTGACACACACAAAGCCTGGGATACTGTTCTATAAGCTAGCCCTGCTTTATCTGTCTCCACCTGACTTCCCTGCTGTGTTCCTTTGTCTTTGTGATGCTGTTTGTTTTCTAAAGTTCTCTAACAAACCTCTGCGGCCCTGACCGAACACCTGGATTTATACTGAGTTGAAACTTTAAATTCTTTTATTTGTACATGTTTGAATTTCATGCTTTGCTTTTCTGAAACTCTTTGAGATTTTTAAAGGTGCTACATTAACATTTTGCTTTTCTTGTTTTATTGTATCTAGTAAAAGTGAGTACATGCCTCACATTTTTGTAAGGCAATATTTGATTCTGTCTTTTCACAGGACATCGCTGAAGATATGACACCTAGATACAAAGCAGTCAGTGTACAGCTTGTATAACAGTGCGCATTTGCAATCCCCTCAAAATCACTCAACACACATTTATGAATATCTAAAGAGCTTGCAACAAAAGTGAATGCATCCCTAAGTGAAAATTGTGACCAAAGAGCCAATATTTTGTGTGGCCACTATTCATTTCCGGTACTGCTTTTGGGCATGGTTCCCACTAGGGTTGCCACCCGTCCCGTAAAATACGGAATCGTCCCGTATTTGGCTGTTAAATGTTGCGTCCCGTATTGAACCGATACGGAATGCGATTCGTTCCGTATTTCTATAAATGTCACACACATATCAACATTAAGTGCAACAGTATTGACCAAAATAAAACACTGGTGGCGGGACCTAACGGACCCCAGTACGCTACCAACCGACGCTGTTGTCACGGTTGCCTAGAAACGGACACTACACAGCTGCGGGAGGTTCTATCAACCCGGGTCTTTTTAAAACGTCCTTGACCCGATACTCCACCGTCCTTAGAATCTAAACCTTTCGTAAAGATACTTACGTGAGTGGGAATAATGTTTGTGAGGATGAATAAAGACAATTTTAAAAAATGTGTCCATCGTGGCGCAGTGTGATTACCAGACAGAATAGATCAGGAGAGGAACTGTAGACGCGTTAGAGCCAGAAATCAGCATCTCCTCATCCCTCAATCATCTCCTGAGGCTGATATGGTAGAACATTTTATTATTAAGTTTTCTATTGTGCTTTTAGTCGGCTGTATTGGTTTGATTATTTGCTTATTAAAAATATCAGCCAAAATAATACTAATGGTCATTTAAAGAACAAATCATACAAATAGACATCAATATTTCCTACTTTAAAAGGTTTGTTAATGCTTTCTGTATTCTTTATTTTGAAATGCTGATATATTTTATGAATTCAGTGTTCAGTGGTTATTTAATGTATTATTAATGCACCAGACACAGACCTGAAGCCCAGGGGCGGTTGTAGATGGGGGCCAACACAGTACCTAAGAAATTATACTAAATAAATGTGAGCGAAGAACCACGAGGCTAGGAGGTGGGTCTGGCAGGCGTCACCGGCGCAGGAAGCAGAGTCTTGGAGGTGGGTCCGGTGGTTGCCGCTGCCGCAGGAAGTGGAGCCATGGAGGCGGGTCCGGCAGTTGATGCCGCCACAACAGGACACGCTCGGGCCCATGAGGCTGGCTGGAGGCTCTGGAAGATTGGCAGAGGGGCCGGCCGGCTGGAGGCTCGGGCGGGCCGGTGGGCAGCTCGGACGGAGCACTGGGCAGCTCGGACGGAGCACTAGGAACCCGACTGGGGATGACCACGCAGTCACCTGAGCCGCCTGCCATCCCGGAGATAGCCTGGCAGCATGGAACCCCATAACCAGCGGTGCTGCTGCTGCTGGAGGCGGGTTGGACGGCGCAGCAGGTGGCGGTCTGGACGCAGTGGCTGCAAGAGGCGGAGAGGGTGCAGCGATCACAGGACGAGGAACTGGAGATGGCGCAGAGACTGGAGTGGGGACTGACACTGGATCAGGTGGAAAGGAGACAGACGGAGGAGTTGGCAAGTGGCAACTACAGTTGCCGAGTTGGATGCCGGGAACATGAAGTTTGTAGGTCTTGGGGGCAGGGATTTTCCCCTCAGCACTGCTGATGCCGTCCGAAACTCCCAATCCACCTCCTGCCGCAGAACCTCCAAAACCGGGAGGTGGAAACGGGGAGTCCACTGGTCCAGCCGAACCAGCATCTGGGTGGCGGTGTTGAGGTGGCTAACTGGGTCGAATGGCTTTGCCACCTCATCAGCATAACGCTGGATGTTTTTCAACAACAGCCGCCGGTCTGCTGGGTCCATTCTGATGTTCCTTTTCTTCTTAAAGCATTCCTCACCGTATTTTCTGGTCGGGTCCTACTGTCATGTGTGGTTTGTGGTGGTGAGAGAGAACCCTGACGACCCAGTTTGTGATGAAGATGATGAATTTAATGATGAATGTGGCTCAAAACAGTCCAGATCGGGCAGCACAGCAGAGACAATAGCACACAGCTAAATACCGGTAGCAACTGACAAAAGACTGAACACGGAGCAAGGTAGCCTCAGGACTATCCAGTTCAAATGAGAACGACTGACTACAGACAACAACTGACAAACGATGAGGACCCGAAAAGAGACAAAGGACACAGGTGGACTTAAATACACAGGGAGGGTAATAAGGAAAACTAGACACAGCTGGGATCAATCAACAGGGAGGACAGGACATCACAGAGACTCACGGGGAATAAGGACACAGAAAAAACCATGAAATAAATACACAAAAACACAGATTGTCACATGTACGTTGTTTTCATGACTTTATTTTTGTGTTTTTTATGATGTAAAGCTCTTTGAACTGCTGCAATGTGCTCTCCAAATAAACTTGACTAATTGATTTATTCAGTTTTATCCCCTTCCTTAAGTACTTTTAATTTAAATAAACAGCGCGATTACAATAGGCCTTCGCAGCGCTTAGCTGCTCGGGCCTAATTAAAATCATATTTTTTTTTATATTAAAAGAAGATGAAGCTATAACCAAACCTTCATCTGGCTGCATTTATAGTTGTGGCTACTTGAAACATTCTTAATTAGAGATTTTCCAGTAGTTACATTTCAGGTGTTCTGTTGTCTATGGTTCTGACTGTCTGTCATACCTGTAAATCCAGCACACCTTATGGTAATGCGCATGAGCACATCGATGTTACGTCACATACTGCTTACTCAGCAGATATCTTATAAATCCGTCATACCTGTAGAAGTTCCATTTTGTGTGTTTTATTTCTTAGAAGTTTACTGTAAATTTTATTTAATTAACCTGCTATGTTAAACATATGAACATAAATTACTTTTCTGTAGTAATTGAGTAATTCTGTAGTAATTGTAGTAATAGCTGGAACACCGGAACTGCAGGAAGCTCTGGAGCAGGATTCTTAATCCCCTCCGGAACAGACTGGAACACAGGAATTCAGCCCCGACCCGCTCGGTGAGACTGGAGCCAGTGACGAAGTGGTGAGCGGCACAGGTAAGTCATGCTCTGGAACCCTCAACCTGGTGGCACGGGCAGGGAAACTCAGGGCAGCAGCGGGCCCTTGGGGAAGAAGCCTTGCAGCGTGAGTCGTCGGCTCAGGTCGGCCAACAGGTTGAGTCCGTCCTCTTCCCGGCGACCAGGGGACGCCCCACGGAACATAGTCCTCTCGGTCCCCGTAGAAAAAACTCCACAACTCACTCTCCTCCAACCTTGGAGGAGAACTTGAGTAACGGCGGAGTAACGGCGTCTAAGCCGTGATTCGTCCTTGCGTAGTGGCGGGATCGTACTGTCATGGTGCAGGGTGTGGACGCTTGGGACAAAGGCTCAGGCAGACAGCGACGTGATGTGTTATGTTTATTTCTCATCTTACACTCAGACATCGGTGGTCGGACTCGGAGGTTCAGCTTGGTCTGCTCTCAAAAATACCTTCCGGAAACGGAGTTCACTTTTTTAAAAACTTAACTAAACTCGGAGCTACTTCTCTCCAACTCACGTGAACACAAGAATGATTAGACAACGATCCCGCGCCACACAAAGGCGTATGCATACTTAAATAACAAGGGGAACAGGTGAAACAGGTTACTAATCAGTGGGAGACACAAGAGGGTAAACGAAACTAAGGACCAGAATAAATGTGGAAACCCAGCATAAACCCTCAACATGGGAAGAGAATACAGAAACAAACCCAGATATATCTGACATTGTGACACACACACACACACACACACACACACACACATATGAGCTGCTCAGTGCCTGAGCACTTACCTGTGCATCTGCTGGTGCTGATGATCCATCTTCCGGTCACTCCATGCCCTCCTGCCAGCGCACCCAGCCTCCATCTTTGCGTCTTCATGGTTCCATGCGGCCAATTGGCCGCCCACCTCTGGCTCTTCGGTGGTCCAGTCTGCGTCCGGACTGGTCACAACTCCTTGACAATGACTCTGTGCAGGCCATGTTCCTCCCACTATCTTTGTTGTTGATCAGTTGTCACTTTGACCCCAACACTGTATTCATCCTGTCCTTCTGTGGCCTTTTCTTAGATGAAGATGTACCCATTGCTGCAAATGTCAGCTCCACAGTCGATATTAGCCAGTGATACCTGCTCATTCTCTGCCTTAAACACCAGCTCTCAACACATCAGATATGTGTAAAGGCTGCTGGTGTCAGAAGTTGTTGCCTGCTTCCAGCAAATAACTGAGGACAGATGGTATACCTGACTTCCAGTTTTTACAGGAACTTCAAGGGCTGGGTCAGGTACCACAGGATGTCTGATATCGTCTGGACTGTCTGGCCATGGCAGTATCAGGGTCATCACATCAGTACCATTTAAAAACCAATCACTCTTTATGTTGGACTTGCAGGTGCCACAATTTTCTGAAATCCTACTCCAATATCTCCCTAGAAGACTACATGTAGTGTCACCTTGTTGTTCCTTTGGAAGAGCAATGACAGGACCAAGGCTATGAATAATTTGCGAACACTTCTGACATCGTTCATTACAGTCAGTTGTGTACAGCTTACAGTCTGTGGTGATGCCATACTGGGCCAGATAGTGTGACATGTAAATCATCATGACTCCTGGCTTGTTCTACAGAGTTTCAAGGAGTTCATTCTGAACTGCAAAGACTGGATGGTGCATTGCTTCAAAGAAAAACCTTGCAAACAATGGTGTCTCTGCAAAAAGATCAGCAATCTCCTCAGGAAACTGAGCCACAATCCTTCTGACAATGGTCAAGTTCATGACGTTTTGCGTGGTGGCATTCATCCAGCAATTGAAAAATGAGTTAGAAAATTTGCAGATGTACATAGCTGGGTCAAGATTGACATCCATGTGGATGAAATCAGCTGTGTCATTTTGATTTCCATCTTCAGAGTTTTCTTCTTCTGAAGAAGATTCCTCTGACGAAGAAAACTCATACACTTCTCCAAAATGTTCCCACATATTTCCAGAATTTGAGCTTCCCGAACGACCTTCCTCATCCTTAGAGGACGCATCCAGTTCTTCAGCATCCATGCTGTAAATATGTTCAGGGTTATTTTGAGTGTCATTGTCTGAGCTTTCTTCATCAGAAAACCATTCTTCTGATGAAGAATACTCTGAGATTTCATCAAAATGTGACTCAACACTCCCAGCATTTCCTTCCTTAGAGGAAACATCGTTTGTAGCGTCCATGGTCTCAAAACAGTCTGTGGAATTTTGAATTCCATCTTTAGAGTTTTCATCAACTGAAGATTCTTCCTCCATTGAAGAATCAATAAAGATTATTTCAAAATTCATCAGACTTTCCTCACTGTCACACCTTACTTGAACAGCCAGGTCCACGTGTTCATGGGGAACATCAACACTTTAAAAAGCATTAAAGTCTTCAAAAGTGTTTTCAGTGTAAGCTTCCAAGTGCAGCTCTGTTTTAATTTCAGTAACACTTTCCAAATCAACAGTGTCCTCAGACGTCAAATCCTCCTCGATGGTTACTTCCTCAACTTCAGAGGAAGCTTCCATGTCTTCCGGCATAATCTCCTCAAAACAAAAGTATTTCCATCTATTGTCCTCTTTGCTTTCCACTAAAAGTCCTTCGTCTTGTACCAAATCATCTCTGTGTTTTAAGTTTTCTTCGACGTCATCCTCAAAACAAAAGTACTTAAAACTTTCGTCAGAAGGGCTCTCTTCTGGAATTTCTTCATCCTTAGTCCTATATCCTAGGAGTTTTTCAACACCCTTTGTCAAGAGCTAGCCAAGGCCCCAACTGATTGTAAGAATCATTTTTACTGCACTGGAAATACTTTCTAAAATCACTCTTTGAAATCGTGTCTCAAAGTGTTCTACCTCCAACAAAGTTGAAAAGCAAACTGAGGATCCTTGTATTCCAAATGATGATAATAATCTTTTGAACCTTTATGACATCATCGATGAGAACATCGATGATATGATGATGTCAAACAACCATGTGTCAGGTTCTTGTTTGTTTTAGTTGCTATGGAAACACAATGAGTTATGTATGATGTAAGACTACTGTCAATTAAAAATCCATTTGTAGACATCTAAATTTGTGAATGTAAGTCAATAAATGTGCATAAATTTGGGTTTTGCATTTGTCCTGTTTTCCAACTCATATATATGTGTAGAAATCAAAGATTTTACCTATGAGAATACCCATAAACAAATAAATTACTACAAGTGTTTTTGATAGGTTTTATAGAGAGAGTAAGTATTTTTCCAGAAGTTCGACACACATCAGTCACATTTAGAAACTGGCTCTAAGCCATCTGCTTGATCTATTTTGAAATGAGTGAGGAGGATCCTCTTAAACTTATCATGTATTGCCTTAATTGCTTGCTCTGTTCATAAGGAAAACATTTAACAACATCTAATAATTACATTATTATTATTATTTTTATTATTATTATTACTATTTTACATTTGAACTCAATGACAAGGATGATTCACCAAGCAGATCATCAGCCAAATAATTTTATGTTTAATCTCACCTTATTTATTTTTTTTTACCTTTTCTCATTCTCTAACACCCCCCATCTCTGCTCAGTTTGGGCTGATGTGCTGCAGCTCAGGTTCTGGGAGTTCTTGGCCATGGGAGCCATGTTGAACCTCCAGTGACCAGAGAGAGAGAGATCAATAAAACTAAATTTAACACACCTGCTCCCCATTCACACCTGAGGATGTTGGAGTTGAGGGCCTAAAAACAAAATGCATACAACACTTTGCCGATTTGTATTCATAAAAACACATGAGATAGTGTTTGTAATCCAAATCCAAATCTTAGATGAACTCTCTGGTTAAGACACAAGGTAAAATCATTGGCATGCCAGCCCTCAGGTCACCTCAAGCAGTTTTTTTCTCCGTTAGGCACGTAGTTGGCATGATGTTGGATGGTACATTCTTTTGAAATCAGGAAGATGGTACAAGGTTCCACTTTGCAAATACAGCCCATATAAAAATTAATCTGTCCCCTGTCTATCAACCTGATTAAATGACCCAAGACAATGAGATGAGCTGGAATACAGGAGGGGCTGTTGATGAATTCATTTCATTGAAATTTGCATTGATTATGGATATTGATAGCTTGGAATTAGACTGGCTGGAACTCAGTAGGATGTGTAGGAAGACAGTAAATGATTCTGGGATAATTGTTTTATGAATTCTTTTTAATGTATATATGTATATTATTTATTTGATTGTTTCAAATAAATAATATACATATTACATTCATTCATCCTACACAAC
This sequence comes from Poecilia mexicana, assembly GCF_051168715.1. Taxonomy (NCBI): domain Eukaryota; kingdom Metazoa; phylum Chordata; class Actinopteri; order Cyprinodontiformes; family Poeciliidae; genus Poecilia; species Poecilia mexicana. The sequence goes on from NW_028263374.1 coordinate 2,270,143, forward strand.
TGTGTAGGATGAATGATGTGACTGTTGTTGCAGCTTTGCTCTCTAAAGGGACAGAAAGAGTTTGTTGAGTCTTGATTCTTGTAATATGTAATGATGATCTTCCTTCTTTTCTTTCCAACATATCAGTGATTAAAACAGATCTTTGTGTTTGTCAGAAAACCCGTCCTTTTCAAGCTTCACAAGCAGTTCCATCTGCTCCAGTTGTCTCCTGAAGACTACGGACCCTTACAGCAGTCAGCCTGTCTAAACCTTATCCACCTGTAATTTGTTGCTCACCTCTCCATCTGCTCCCCCCGCCTCCGACCAACACTCACACCCCTACGCTTTTCAAAACCTCCTCAGTTCCTCTCCCATCAGACGCCGCTATTCTCATCTGAAAGAGGAGAACGGAGCGGGGAAAAATAAGCGTGGGGATGCAAGGACGCGTGGCGGAATGAATACTAAGCACCGATGGGTGTTTAACACAAAGCCCGGCGCAGACGCCTGTGTGCACAGAGGTGTATATGATTACACATCACTCAGCGGCACATAAGCATGCAGATGTGTACACAAACTCACAATCCGCCGGGTATCAGCGGACCGCTTGGTGCAGGATGAATAGAACGCATTTGTACCTGCAGGCTTAAACCGGCAGGATTATGAGGGATACGAGGGGAATGCCAACGGCAGAAGAGAGGCCCGTAACCTTGGATGGAGGAGGAGGGAGATGAAGAGAGAGTGTGGGGGTATGGTACATCAGTCAAAACTGTGCCCTGAAAACAATCACGGCCTTGTGTGGCATGTTCGTTCATGTTGAGACAAAGTTTTGAGTTGATGGGGGTCACAGAGGGTGGAGGGGGACGACTCTACAGGAATTATATCGGCTTCATGCGTGTGGCGTGGTAGTGGATGGTGAGATTAGCATCAGTAATCCAGTCCATGTTTTGACTTCACCTCTGTTTACTTGTGAGGACAGGGTTGAGTTTCTCTTTTTCCCACTTTGCATGTATATCTACGCGCCCAATTGTGTGGAAACAGGGGATGCATCATATACTTGTTACAAGTGCCAAGGCAGAATGCATTATTCATTTTCATTTGGGCCCCTGTAATAGGGTGAGTCCTTCGATGTCTGCGTGTGTGTGTGTGTGTGTGTGTGTGTATGTGTGTGTGTGTGTGTGTGTACGTGTGTGTGTAGGTGTGTGTGTATGTGTGTGTGTACGTGCGTGTGCGCGTGAGTGTGTGTGTGTACACACACACACACACAAACAGAGAGAGCGAGAGGGCGAGAGAGAGTTGGCACATCTGTGTAATAACCTGGGATTGGATGTGTCAGGTCATTTCTACAAGTGTTAAAGAAAGCAGGGAGGACAGACAGGCAGTCTGATGAGCATCGTTTCAGCTCATCAGGAGAAAATGCAGGTTGGGGGGGGCGGTGCAAAAGGAATGGAACAGAAGGAGAGAGAGGTAACATGGATGAACCATCTTTGAATGAAGGTATTAAAGTTGCTTAAATAGAACGTAGATGGAGGCTAAACAAGACAGAAACCAGACATAGATAAACAAGATGTACGAAGACGCTGAGCATACAGTGGAAAGATCTGAGAGAAAAACCTGAGAGTGAATAGTTTTCTTGGAATGATAAAAATGAATAACTGAAGGAGATGAAATGAATTCTGCAAAGGATAAATGAGAAAAAGGGTTGAAGAGAGAACATGATAAAAATGTTTAAAACGGAGCTTTGTCTGTGTATTTATATCTATTTCTGCTGCTATATTTCAGCACATTGCACTGTGAAAGTATTCATTTTCTACATCTTGTCAAGTAAGACGGTTGTTACAGACTGATGTAAAGCAAAAAAAGAGGCAAATCAGGTTCAGATGCAAAGAAAATATGTGACGTTATAAAGCAGAGTCTAAAACGCAAGAGAATTTACTGAGAGAAGAAAATTGCAGCGATACGAGAGGAAACAACCAGCATGGAGAATGATTGTTGTTGGAAGCTGGATTTGTGAACCCTAAATTTGAGGAAACTTTGAGTCTTCTCTTTCAGAGCTTGTAGGTTATGAGTAACATTGTTATACTTTAACAGGCCACACTTCTAACTTTTATTTCTCTTCCCAGATCCTTTCAGACTGGAGTTTTAATTCCAAAGCAAACTCACAGACAAGCTACAAAGTATACTGCTCAAAAAATAAAGGGAACATTTCACTTTAATTTTGTGTGTGGCTCCAAATCCAGGCCTCCATTGGTTAATAAATTTGATTTCCATTGATAATTTTTGTGTGATTTTGTTGTCAGCACATTCAACTTTGTACAGAACAAAGTATTCAATGAGAATATTTCATTCATTCAGATCTAGGATGTGTTATTTGAGTGTTCCCTTTATTTTTTTGAGCAGTGTATATTAACCTCAACTCTTAGTATGTTTTTTCTCACTTTTATTCACTGTCAATAAATAGTACTCTTGTTTAGCAATTTAACTCTCACCTGAGTTTAACTGGGTGGATTTTTACAGGTTTTATGTTAAATTTTAAGCATCCTCTCCTCCTTCAAAAACAACCAGGGTGGAAATCAGACAAGATTTTTTTGTGTCAAAAACCAAGATTTATTCCTTAAATCAGGATCTGTCACATTGTTTAATCTCTTACTTTTTCACTTAAAAAATCAGTGAAAATCCACCTAAATTAACATAAATAGTACTCTATGTCTTGGTAGCTCACAAGGAGACAAAAAATTCTCAACTTCCACATATTTTTCCTTTAAAGACTTGACTCAGGTCAGTCGTGGCTAGAAATGTGATATAAAGTTTTATTTTAGTCTGGTTTAAATGTGCTGTCCTTGTGAAAGAAACTCTAAAATACTTACAAGTCAGGCAAACAACATGAAAACAGAGCAACACCAAAAAAATAATGAGTAAGTCATTCTTCAACAGGAGTTTCCAGGTATTCTCAAGGTTCTTTATTTTTTTTTTCTTCTATTTTGACTTTTCTTCTCGTGTGTCATTGAATCAGTCCAGCTGACCTTTTTTTCAGATAAGCACCTTTCACTGAGTAAAATACACTTTCTAAGAATCATTCACAACCAAAAAGGCAGCTGAACTTCACAGATGAGTCAGTGATTTGCTGCTTATACCAGACAGCGTCAGGCTGCTGTTTGTACTAATAAGGAAAAGGAAACTGAAACAGAAGACAGAGCTGTGCAGATGTTGCTTGAGACAATTTGAGGGAATTGCAGCAAAGTCCTGTCTGCAGATGAACAACACCGTGACTGTCAGCACACTGGTGACCTGTCAGTTTATCCGATCTAAAACACTCAGACACACACAGAATAGTTGTTTACAGTCGATCAAAAGTCCTTCTAAAAATCACAGAAATTCAAAACAAAGTCGAGTAAAAATACTTCAGAAGTGTTGTGTAAATGGAAACAGTGTCGGCAGAATCCATTCAGTTTATACACGTCTACCTTAAGTATCTCTGTTGCAAATTTCCACTCTTTGTAGCTTTAGTTCAAGAAATGTGAACATAATGCACAGAATCTACAGTTAAATCCACACAATAGAAGAAAAAAAAGGAAAATAGAATAAACAGTAGGTATGATGTCAGTCATATTTCAAATATTTAGTGTCCTTATGGCATTCAATCATTCTGTGTTTTAATTCCCTTTTTAACTGTGTTATGTTACTTACTTTAATATTTACAGGTAAGCTCAGAATTTTGACTTTAATCCAGATCAGTGACTGACAGCAATCAGATGCAATGGCAGACATGTGAGTTGTGTATGAACAAAGCTAAACTCCTGGAGGAACATATCGGACTTAAGGATTTTTATTTTTACGTGGTCGAAGTGTCTGTCCTCAGGTGCCCACCTGGTTATCATCAGCATTCACAGGTTAAGGTCAGAATTCTGAGGAAAATGTCCAAACTCTGAATTTGAAGTCCGAATTTTGAGAGTGAATTCAGAATTCTCAAGGTAAAAATCAGACTTTTGAAAATATTCAGAGTTGATTCAGAATTTTGAGATCAAGGTGCAAATTTGACAATAGTCAGAATTCTGAGAGTAAAGTCTGAATTCTAAAAGTAGATTAAAAAGATTAAAAACAATTTTTTTGTTTTATTTTCAGTTACCTGAACCTTTTCCATATGCAGCCATTTTTCCACCTAAATGTGACTGTGAGAATGAAGTTCTACTTTTTACTGGAATAAAACCTTCAGTAGAGACTGACTTAGTGTGATTGGTCATCTGCCTTGACCAGCTGAGAGATGCAGTGGACATCAAAATACTACAGATGTGCTGGTCTCAGTCACCAGAGGCAGCACCTCATTTAGTGGCTAATAGAAACATTGCTAAACAGGTATGCTCTGAATCACTGGTACAATCTCTGAAAAACTGAGCATATGAGTTTTTGTTCCTTTATAGACTGACGGAAAAAGATGGAGAAGATACTGATTAGGAGTTTAACAGAATGGCAAAAAAAAAAAAAGAAAAAAAAGGATATTAAAATAAGTATAGCACAATGTGATTTAAAACTTATTAGAAAATGAAGACGGAGCAGCCGAGTAACAAAGAGGAACCTCATGGGCAGAACGCCTCATTCGATAATTGTTTTTCTGGGTGTGTGTGGGTGTGCGGAGTTTGATGTTAAGGTGAGCTGATCAGTGACCAAAACCTCCCCCGTATCGCCTTCACCATCAGCTGTTTAAGGTCACTCTGTCCCCTTGGCAACGGGGACGTCAGTGAACCCTCCGCTCCGCTACCTCCCTCCTTAAAGCCTCCGCTTGACTCCAGTAAAATGCCACGCTCTGCTGTCTGTGCGCATGGTCACGCATGTTAGCATGCTGTAACAACTTTGGTAAACATTAGCGGCCACTGATAGCACTCATCAAACCTCCAGCTCATGAAATAATTAGTTTTAAGGCATCCAGTTTGCTTCCTGTACTTAAACGTGTGTGTCCGTGTGCGTAATTGCAATCATTCTTGTTTCCTGCCAGTGACAGGCGCTTCCCCCCCTTTTTTTTTTCGCTTGCATATACTAACATGTTGACGCTTAGCTCCTAATTAAGACGTATGAATCACAGCGCTTGCATGAGGGTGTGTGTGTGTAGCTTGTCATCGTAGTCTGCCACACATTAGCGGTGCTGTCTGCGCCTCGGTTGGCACAGCTGAACGGTTTTTTCAGCCAGGAATGTTGACTAATTTAAGATGTCACACATTCCCATGAATGCCAGCCGTCCACGCGTTGACTCAGCTCTAGTAGCGCGGCACCCGCCAAAGCATAAGGCCACACACACACACATGTTTGTCTCCATCTTTGTGGGGACTTTCCATTGACTTCCATTCATTTCTACAGCCTAACTCTGGCCATTACATATATCACCATAAACCTAACTCTAACCAAAACTCGATTCACATCTTAGTCCTACACCTAACCCCTAAAAATGGCATTTCACCAGACCTTGGTCCCCACAAGGAGCATTTGGTTCCCACAACATAATACGTGTCAGGACAATGGTCCCCGCAATGCATTAAATTCACACACACAACCCAAACTGGGGCCATGGAACATCTCTGATGGTTAACCAGTTGAGTGAGGAGGCGTTGATGAGGAATACAGACAAACGTCATGTGTTTGTGACTCCCCCCCGCCGACCCTCCCCCCACACACACATACACACAATCATGCACAAGAAGAGCTTTTAAGAAGCAGAAAACACCATGCCTCCAGTTTCCTGGCACAGTGATTACTACTTTTATCATCTTACTAATCATCAATCATCAGCCCACAGACACATTCATACTGACGTAAATATCATTCAGTTTTTAAACATGGCTTCACTGCCTGTGGTTCATTTACAAACATTCATATAACTTGACGTCTACCAATCTATGGAAATATATTTAAATCTGTAGCAGACATGGGTTGGTAAGATACTACCAAGGGATGTAATATAAATACATATCATGTCTTGCACTCGTGACTCTTAAAGGGGCAGTATTTTGTAAATTTGACTCTTTTGAGCTTCACATCATGCTATGATGTTACTCCCTCATCAGAAACATACCTGATGAGGGTATGCTTCTGATGAAACATACCCTCTCAGACATACATGAATTTCTCATGTATGTCTGAAAAATTCTTGAATCTCCCATGGCAACCATTCAGCTGTGCAAAACACCTGGGTGGACCTAGCCCCGCCTTCAGACGCACATCCTCCTCTGCAGATCCTCAGTTTCCAAGCCTCCAACCTTCATCCTTACAGAGCAGCCGGCCACGTTGAGTCTCGTTGTGATGACTTCCTGATGGCGGAGCTTCAGAAAGAACAGGAGTTTTTTTTTGTTTGTTTGTTTTTTTTAAAGAGACAGAGGCCCAATTTCAAGGCGTTGAAGTGCATAGTCAAAATTCTTTTAAGTCATATTTGACATACAGCTTTTTATAAGAACTGAAGGTAACATAGTTAGTTGATTGTGCTATAAAATGGTTCTGAGGTTCGAAAACACAAAATATTACAGCTTTAATGAATAGATTGAGTTTCTTCCTGCTGCTACACACAGATCACTTAATCTTATCAAATTTGGCTTCAATGGACATTTTTCACTAAATTGTATATTTTCCTCCTGATGTCGTTTGGTTATACGTTCAAAAGTAAAGCATTTGGGATAACCAACATTGTCCACTCTCTGATAAATTATTTCTAGATCGAATCAAGTTCTCAAGCTGGATTTAAAATGTTTTTACATTATTTCACCATAGTTTTATGATGATTACCTGCAGCTCTGTTGTACATTTGTAGATAATGGCTTCCTCTCCACTCCAACTCCACTGTTGAGGCGAACACATATTCTCCCATAATCTTTTCTTCTTGTCCCACAGTACGGCATGTCGGTCCACACAGGGAACAAACATATGTCTACTTTGAATGTCACTCAGATCTGACAGATTTCAGCGTTGCCTACTAGCCAGAATATTAATGATCAACTGCGATGGGTGATTTTTGTTTGTTTCATTGTGGTTTCACACAACCGAGGCGTGTTGGCAGGCTGCTGCCAGGAGGCCGATTCCACCCAGCCAAGACATCACAGCCCAGCCGAGAGTCTTTAAACAATTGTGCCCACACACAAACAAACACACCTCTTCCCTTTTTTTTTCTTTTTTTCTTTTTTTTCTAGTTCATCATCATAAAATTCTGCACACCCCAGTCTCGTCTTCTCTCCCAGGTTTTTCAGGGATTCTACATCTCAGAAGTAATTGAATGCAAATCAGCTTTTCGGGGTGGTTTGGTTTCCATCTCCATTATTTTCAATTAGATGTTTTCTTTGTCTGCTGCATTGTGATGTGTCATCAGAACCTCTGCTGTGTGCCAACACGCTGATTAAAAAGGAGTTCTGTTCAGGAGAGAAATATGGAGATTTATGAGCGGGAAATAATGAAGGCCCAATATTTTACAGAGGCATGACACGTTTCAGTAAAATGTTTGTTGTTGAAATTAGTTCCAAACCTATTTATCAAAACCTAAATACTTTAACTTGGATTTCCTCTCTGATGTTGTGTACTCTAATTTGATTCATTTCATGTAAGTGGAAACAAACTACACATTAATTAATCATTATTTTTTTATTGTGCAGGTGGTTGGATGGTGAAAGTGGTTGTCTTTATTGATCATTGGGCTGGTGGTGGGGAACATCTTGGAGAATTCAGCAGTCCATGGCTGATCGCAGCACATCTTAAGTAACGAAGCAATTCAAAGTGCTTCATGTGATTAGAAGGAACATAAAACTACAAACGAGACAAAAGCATTACGCTGAAGCTGCAAAGTTAAGGAAAACGATGGCAGGTTGGAATACTCACGACACTTTATGATGCTCCAGTTGTTATTATGGTAATCAAAGGCAACTCTAATCAAATGGGACTTTAGCCTTGAAAGTAAAAGTTAAAACTGATTTCTGGCAAAAATAGTGACAAATACATAGATAATATTCAGCAAAAGTAAGTATTTACCCCCTTTCAAGTCAGTGTTTAGCAGATGCACCTTTGGCTGCAATCCCAGCACAGTCAGTAGCTGCTTTTCCATTATAAATTTACATTAATATTTCTCTATGTTCTGCTATTGCCAAAAACAAACAAACAAAAAAAACAACAACACAATTTTGAATCGTAGTAGTGTTTCCAATAAATAAGAAATGAAATTAAAATCACAAGTGAATAAGAGTCTCTCCCATCTCAGCTGCTGAAGCTTGTAACTCCTTCAGCGTAGTCATGGTGACCTGGTGTCCTATGAGATCATATTCCCTCCATTCCTTCATAGATTTATCTGAACCTTCAAAACATACAGATATAAGGAATTTTATGAAGGAAGAACTGTATGAAGTTCAAATTCAGCATATATTTTCTATAGGGTCAACCCACAACATCTAACAAAATGTTCCCACAAGTAACAATGTCTTTTGTAAAGAGAAAAGAAGTGAGCTTTTGGTCCACAGTGATTTTTGGAGGAGTCAAGATGAGACTTTTAATGAAGGACGGCCGCCTCCATGTTCTACATCTTCCAGTCTAATCAACAGCGAGGCTGCTGACACCCGGCGCAGTTCGGTTGTACAAAACATCCATCACACATGTTGTGAAATATTTAAAACAGGTGAAAATGAAGCTTCCAATCATACAATAAAATAAACATTTTTTTTTGCAGAAATACTGATTTTAAAAAGAAATCTACAATTTAAAATTAAATATCAAGATGAGTAATTCTGAAATTAATACATTTATGGTGAGTGATTGTTCAACTATATAAGTAGAATATCAGTACATATATACTAATAATCAGAATGTTAGCTTGTTCTAGCTTTAAACAGTGGTACGGCCAATGTGACAAGTGATTTGGGTTTTGGCATTAATCTTCAACCTGCAAGCCGTGAACATGAGAGATGTGGAGCACGGACGGTTTGACAGAAGTGCAATTATCTCTGATTACCTTCCTAAAATAATCAGACAAGCTCCATGTTGTCTGTGACCGAGCTGAACTCAAATAATGTCATTGTCGGGGAACAGCGCCAGGTAATGATTGTGATTTTATGCCTCAGGTGGGAGGCAGGGTGTTGAGAGTTTGAAGGTTGTTTATGCCAGAGGGGGGAAAAATAACCCCTAATGTGTTCCCTTATCTGAAACGATGTTGGCTGAAAAAACTGTTTCTGTGAACCGAGTGCATGATAAATACATCCAACCAGTCCAAAACGGTAAATGTTTTTTGGTTTTTTTGCTATTTTACATGATTTTTACCCATTTAGTATTTTGCCACTGAATTTTATGCTGCAGCACGTAACATATTTAACAGCGTTGACCAGCTGGACAAACCCGCTGTAAATGTAACAGTCTGGGGTGAAATTGTCGGCCATTACAAATATCCACTAACACACTGTGTCCCACTGGTGCGTACATTTTCATTTTGAGTTGATTTAAATAGGCTGAAGTCAGCTAACACAGATAGTGTTCTCATCTAACACACTGACAACTTGTTTATTTTACTAAAAACTAAAAATACTGTAGAAAATCAAACTAACCCTTTAAAGTCTGATGAAGCTTTATACATCAGCTGAGATGGGGTGTTGACTCTTCAGACCAGAGAGGGCAGTAGTGGGTAGGTCGTATCACATCACTTCCTGTTTCGTGTTTTACATGGTGGAATTGTTCCAAGTACAGATTCTTGTCAGATTATTTGTTCTTGCTTATTCAAAATCACCACATAGATTCCCAGGTTAGTGTACAGTGTTTCCTCTTCATGTTTCTTTTAGCAAATATTCTATGGTTCCATTATAAGAACATCCAAATTGGTTTTAGATATTTAAACTTTTTACTTTCACTCGTAGTTACTTTTCAAATATTGTAATCCAGTTACCAACTCAGTGTTGGTAGCTACTGTTTATATTCAGATATTTTCAGATATACTTCACGTATACTGCAGTTGCCACTAAATAAATACATCTTGTATTAACTTGTCATGTATTTTTCAGTGACGTTGTAATTGCTGTCCAGGCTGTTTGTTGCTATGGTTTCTCGATTTAGTTTTTTTCTCTTTTTGTAGCAGGCTTCTTGGGCGTTTATTTGAATTCTATGTTTCTCTCCTCTACTCTTCCTTCTCTCCTTCTTTAAACATTTTCCCTATCTTTGTCCCTTCTTTTTTAATCCCCATTACATTTGAAACAAACCCAAAGCAATTTCTAATAAAGTTGAAAGTACAAGAGTTACATAATCATCTTCTTTTTGCTCTTCTGACTGCCTCTCTGTCTCTCTCAGTTCTCACAGCTTAAAAAGAAATTTACTCTGACAGAACCAGGCAGTAACAAGCAAAAATCTCACAACAGAGAACTGCTCTGATCAAAGCTATTTACTGCGGCTCAGATGGAAGAAAACAGCCCACTGAACCTTCCCATCATCAAACACACACACAGTTCCATCTTGTCCTCTGGTCTAAGAAGAACATGTACTGAGGCAAGGCAGAAGAGCATACATGAACACACAAAGCCTCATTTTAGATTAATTATAATTTATTTTATAATGTTTTAGCTAACTTTGATTCATGTATTTGAATTGCTGCCTCCCCATGAGGACTGCCGTTGCCATGTGGGATCTCTTCATCACTGAACCAGTCTAATCTTTGTCGACCCATTGTTCATTGTGTTGTAGCTGTGTGGCCTCTGAGCTCCGAGGTTTATCATGTGATCAACCATGGAAACTTGAAAATCTTTTTTCCAGCAACATCCAGACTTACAGCATTATCCACACTGGCTGCCACAACTTTTTCTTTCCCTCCAGCCTCCTACAGGATGTCCTCTGTCTGCGCTCTATAAACTGTCCCTGTGTTGGTGATTCATTGACTGCTTTGGTCTTGCAGGAGTTTTTCCTTATGTTGACCTTCACCTGACTTGGTTGAGAATAGCCTGGAAATTATGCTTGATTCAAATCTCACTTCATGGTTCCATCTGGGCTTTCTCCCATTCACTGGGATTCCTCCGGCAGAATTTGTGAACGATGATGTTGATTTTCTGCTCTGTTTTAGAGTCGTAATCTGCCTGTAGTTTTAGCAACGGTAGCGGAGGAAGAGAAGGAAGCCGTTCAGTCCGTGTTAGGCACGTTTCCAAATACTGAATTAACACCAGAAGTAGCCTCGTTTGGCTAGGTGCTTCTCTCTTCACAGTGGAGGATGATTGTTTACAGCGCAGGCAATTACCAGTAAGCTTCTTAGTGTCGAACCGGTGCATTACATACGTACCAGACAAACATTAGCGACTGGGTAAAGTTTAAAACTTCAGTAGAGTTCACATCTCCAGGAAGCAATGGTTTCTTACCAGCTGAGACTCCGGACTCTCTGGACAAATCGAAGTGTAGATCAAGAGGCTGCTTCTTACCAGGCCAGGTCAAGAGGGAAACTTTTCCATCCATGAGCCATAATGGCTGACTTTGTGACAGATTGCTCTTTTTCAACTCCTTTTCAAGCAGGGATCCAGTGGTTTGGTGAACAGTCGCTACTTTGGAGATGGTGTTTTGACCTAAGAGTGTTTGTCATCTCCCCACAGCGAATATGTCCCGAGAATAAATAAAACAGAACTGCACTAGTTAAAAATACAACATTTTGACAATTCTGACTAAATAAGCTAAGCAATATAATATGCAGCAAATTGTCCTACCAAACATTCAGGGGCTCCTAGCATGACAAACCTTTCACAAATCCAATTACTGCTCAGTGACGTTCATTTATTTTCGCCTCTGTCATTTTACTCATCCCTGATGAAAGAGGTAGCTACAGGTGTGCAAGAGCCAGCCTCACTGCAGCAGTCCTCCTCCACTAAATGTTAACAAGAGGTGGCTGTTGTTCAGTCGGCAGGACCTGGAGGAGTTTAGTGTTTCCTGGGACAGAGTGATGATGCAAGTCCTCCTTGGAGAGTCACTCCAGTGGCTAAGCAGCATGTCATAGACTTTACATTCCTGGAAATTAATTCCATGCTGTGTGGTGAAATGTTTGAGAATGTTAGAGATAATTTCCTGGAGCGCTTCTTTGATGTATTCTGAAACAAAATACCGAGCAAGGGAGTTTTTGTGTTGTTTTTCTTTTTTTTTTTAGGAAGCTTAAAATGATTTAACCTGGCCATCGCCGACCAATTCCACTTGATTCTCATCTCCCTTCAACTGATCGTCTGGGATTTCTCCCATTGATCTTGATTTCTCTGATAATGTTTCAGCCGGGCCAATCAGCAGACAGAAGCAGGAGTTGTGAACAGTGATGTCAATTTTCTGAGCTGTTTCAGAATTGTAATCTGCTTAGGGTAGACCAGGGTAGCAGAGGAAATTATTCAAACAGTTCAGTTCTAGTTGGCCACACTTCCAAATATTGCACAATTAAACTCAGAGCAAGAGAAATGTTTAAGACAATGGTGCCCAAAGTGGGTCCTGGAGCAGCGTCTTGCATGTTTTAGTTCTCTCCCTGGTGGTGATAACAACCTTTCCAACATGTCAGTGTTCTTCTTAGGCCTCTAATGAGCCATCATTTGATCCAGGTTTGTTAAATCAGGGAGAGAACTAAAACATGCAGGATGCCGGCCCTCCAGGACCCACTTTGGGCACCACTGGTTTAAGACATATTATTGCAGGCAAAGATGTGATTTGACTCATTTCTTGTCTCTTTGCAGTAGGGGATGGTTGTTCACAGTGCAGGGAATTTCCGATAAGCATGGCATCAAACTTTTGCATTACACACGTCAGGGCCAAACGTTAGCGGCAGGATAAAACCAGAGCCATTCATTTGAAACTTAAAGGAGAGTTCTCGTTTCTCATTAGCTGACCCTCTATATGGGGATAAGCGTGCACTGCAGTCATAAAAACCTGAAAGAAAAAAAACCTACAAACAACAAAACTGCAAATAAAAAATGAACAAAATGCTGCAACCACAGGAAATAGAAGCAAATGAGAAAATGCTCAAAATGGCTAAAACTGTTGCAAATATGAAAAGTTGCAAACTTACTCCACAAACTGAAATTCCTCCAGGCCTCTAGAAGGAGTCTGGAGTAAATATTATTGAACGTTACGTAAATATCCTGATGTTCAATAGCACTGTAAAAGACTGCATGTTTAAAAACCATGTGAAGGTTAACACACCTTTTATTATTTCCTCCAGTTTTCTTCTTGACGTACCGTCTTGTCTATAAAGATGAGATGAAATCTTCATTGAGATTTTGGTCCCATAAGATTTGTTGGTCAGCTCCACCTAGTGGTGTGGAGGACCTCTGTTCTGCAGTGCGAGTTTGCATTTGATTGCTTTGCATTTTGAATCATTCATATGTTTTGCAGTTCATTTTGCTACGCCTGATGTCAGAGCTCCAGCTTTGTGATTGGTTGTAATATTGTTCCCACTGCTCATGCAAACAAAGGTGGTTCATCTAGAAATAAATAACCTATATTTTAACAGATCCATCAGCCAGATGCCAGAACCCTTTTATGATAAAGTCACAACAATAAATCTGGCAGTTAGTGCAGAAAAACTGTTCAGCCGAAAACTTTGAAAGAGTCCCGGGAATCGATTAATTAACGCAGAAATAAAGAGAAGTCAGCCTGAAGAAACAACCCTGGAGGGTTGAGTTCACTTCTAATTTGATCAGAAATGAACTGGCTGGAAAAATCATCCCGGCCTCAGGAGACTTTCTGCTTTGTTGAGGTAAGCACCACATTTATTATGTGCAGTTGTACCGCCCCGCATAGACAGCTTCCAGACAGTCACTGCGCATGGAAACTATTGAGGAGAGAGAATGTGTGAGAATGTTTTCTGTTGTCGGTTGACAGTCGGACCGTCTCTTATGTCCATGAAGTTTCTGTCTGATAATCTCAGTGTTTCTGTTTGTCACAGAAACAAAGTGTTTTCAGAGAACAGATGTGTGCAAATTGGAGTATATTCTAATCCACTGCAGACTTTCTGAGCGACGTTTGTTCTCAGCGAAAGTTGAAGGGTTTGGATGTTGTTGTGGATGATGCCACAGCAGTGGGACTCATTCATGGATAAATGGACAGAGAGGGAATCAAACAGCTAGAGAGAGAGAGTGCAGAAGCAAACTGAAGGACATAATTATGAGTTTAGGGAGGGGACAGATTGAGCACATCTTTCTGTTCGTCAACAAGCGTGCAGCCGAAAGGGTGGATGGCATTAGATCCCTCCAACTACGGATCTCTGATGACCTCGTCTGGCTGAAACGGTTCTTCAGTTGTTAAAAAGGCTCAGCAGAGACTGTTCTGTCTGAGGAAGCTGGAACAAACTTAGCTCCCCACCTCCATCGTCAGAGCTCAGGTGAGGGAGTCTACTGACATCCTGCATCTCAGTAAGGTATGAGAGACGAGAGCATCCTGCAGGGCTATGGGGAGAAACAGCCTGGACTGTTCTGTCCTCCATGATCTGCTCCATAGCTGCTGCAGGAACAGGCCACTGAACATGCTCATCCACTCCTCACAACCTCTTCAGAACATTCTTAAATTGCTGCCATGAGCCATAAAACCCTTACAGATCGACAGTATGACAGATAAAAAAAATCATATTCTGATTGTCAACATTTTTTCTCAACCAATAAATTGAATTTAAAAGCATTTGTTGATGACAAAAGACGTCATTGTCATGTTTCTCTTACAAGCAGGAAGTGGGTACCATGTATGGGTCATGTGTGCTCTGCTAATTTGGCAGGACACAGATTAAAAAGAAAAAAGGCTTTGATTTGACTGATAAAATGATATTTAAGCACACAACTTCACTTTTCATAAATAGTTATAGATGTGATGTGGGTTTGCATGTTTTGAGTTTGACACGTGATCTGGAGCCTTACCAGCAGACATTTTAATCCTGAAAATGAGTGATTTCATGAACGATTACTCATCCACATGAAGTCAGAGCTTTTGTTTTTCTGGAGAACGTTTGCCTCAGAAAGTTATTACCAAGGTTTTCTGAAGCTAGAGGAACAGCTTCTGTTTTCCTACACAGTTTCGTCCTCCAGCACGTCGACTGGTTTAACAGCTTTGTAATGGGAATGTGTGTATTTATCCAGCTGGGTGTTCTTGTGTTATTGTTGCTGTTGTTTTGTTACCTCATTGTGTTAAAGGAAAACACTTTGAACGTTTAGTTTCTGTAACATTATGAAAAGTTAAAAGCTGAATGAAAACGAACAAATTACAATAAAATCTGCGCAGCGATCATTAGACCAGCAGTTACACGGATTTAACAGTGTTGAGTTTGAAAATTGAATCAGATGATAATTTTCCTAAAGCCCTGCAAGGCAACATTTGTTCATGGACCAATTTACACACAATAAGACCCATAAAATATTATGATTAGAAAAGCGGGGCCACTTAATAGAACAACAGCAGTTACTCTTGATGACTTCAGACCCCTCCAGCATGAAGCACCAATTTGCGAAAATCATTTGGAGGTTTGGAAGAATCCTCATTGTTGTCATATGAAGTAGAAGGGATAGAATGATTTTTTTTTCTTCGTGACTTCACCTAGTATAACTGTCTTTTCCCTCAAGATTTATACTTTTTATTAATTTTAGCCGCTGTCCCTCTGAAATCGTGGGGAAAGAAACGGCTTAAACAGACATTCTATGACTGTAAGCTGTTAAGTTGCCAAACATGAAAAAGTATTTTCACCTAATATGAACGCATTTGGATTTAGGTCTGCACTTTGAATGGGCCGTTACAGGAACCTGACTGGGCCGTTTTAGCAATGAAACCATTCTATTTTATGTCTGAGCCTATATGTAGGGTTGTCTTCATGCTGGATGGTGAACCTGGCCTTATGTTCCTCCTGTGCCCTCTAAAGGAAACCCTCCCATGGTATCAACTCCAGTTATTCTGAGCCTCCATGCTGCTCCTCTGAATAATAAATAATGTTCTCCTTGTCCAGCTTGTCTGTTTAGGGCTTACATCCTAATTATATTTTAAATGAGAACTTAAACAGTGTTTATAGGTTCTTAAAGGTTGGATTGTTTCATTTGTCTGTACATTGGAATAAAACTGCCATGAACAGTAGGTTATTGTGAGATTATGAGCAGTATTATGGTTTTCACAGGCATATAAACCATATATATATATGTGTATATATGTTGGGTTCCTGGGTGTTTCTTTTTTGTTTTTGTTTTTGGGGTCGCTGCTTCTCCTTCCATCCTTCAGGGGGCGCCTAGCAGTTATTCCTGCAGGGTGTGGGCCAGCTGATCCGAATCACCTGCACTGCATTATCTCATCAAGAGGAGCATAAGAAGAGGAGGCAGCCTACACACCAGTGCCAGAGTGTTTTTGCCAGTTTTGGATCTCTCCTTGTAGAAGCTGTGAAACCCTTTGTGTGGAGTTCCAGCGCAGAACCTCTCCTCCTACGACCTTTCCTCTCCTTGTGACGCCGGTGGATTATACCCACTGGATGCCCAAGTACCTGTTCCCGACCATTCCGACCAGATTTTCCCAGATCCCAATGTAAGCTGTCTTCCTCTCTCCTGTCATTAAGTAACTCAGCCTGACCTCGTCCGCCCTCCAGTGCTGCTCCCTGCCATCTTTAAGCTTAGCAGCGACACCCGACTTCAAGATATCCATCCAGGAACCATCAGATTCCCCTCGGTCCAGGTCATCTCTGCTAAAATTCCAGCCCAGAAGCACCGATTCCCCTCCGGACTAGTTTTTTCCCCTTTTTTCTGACTGTGGTTTTCTCTGCAATAAATATAATTTTACTGATTTTCTTTTGTTCCGTAGGTGTTCTTGCATGTCAGAAGATTAAAACCCGACATGACAATATATATATATATATATATATATATATATATATATATATATATATATATATATATATATATATATATATACACACATATACCCTGCCGGAATAATTAGCTGGCCAATGGAAGAGATAAAGGCCACGGATGTTAAGACTCGGAAGCTACTAACCATGCATGGAGGGTTCCACCCCAAATCCAGCACCCTGAGACTGTACACAAGCCGTAAGGAAGGAGGCAGAGGACTAGTGAGTGTGAGAGCCACTGTCCAGGATGAAACATCCAAGATCCATAAATACATCAAGGACAAAGCCTCAATGGACGATGTGCTCAGCGAAGGTCTCAGACAATGGGGAACAGAGGACGAGGTGCTGGAGGAACCATCATGGGAAGACAAGCCCCTACATGGGATGTACCACCGACAAATAACTGAAGTGGCTGATATCAGGAAATCCGACCAATGGCTGGAGAAAGCTGGACTCAAGGACAGCACAGAGGCCCTCATCCTGGCTGCACAGGAACAGGCCCTAAACACCAGAGCAATAGAGGCTCAGATCTACCACACCAGACAAGACCCAAGGTGTAGGTTGTGCAAGGAGGCCCCTGAGACAGTCCAGCACATAACAGCAGGGTGCAAGATGCTGGCAGGGAAAGCGTACCTGGAACGACATAACCAAGTGGCGGGCATAGTGTACAGGAACATCTGTGCAGAATATGGACTGGAAGCCCCGAGGTCAAAGTGGGGAACACCCCCAAAGGTGGTGGAGAATGACCGAGCTAAGATCCTGTGGGACTTCCAGATCCAGACAGACAAGATGGTAATGGCGAACCAACCGGACATTGTGGTGGTGGATAAAGAACAGAGGAAAGCCGTTGTGGTGGATGTAGCAATACCAAGTGACCACAACATCAGGAAAAAGGAACATGAGAAACTGGAGAAATACCAGGGCCTCAGAGAGGAACTGGAGAAGGCCTGGAAGATGAAGACCACAGTGGTGCCTGTGGTCATCGGGGCCCTCGGGGCAGTCACCCCCAAACTGGAGCAGTGGCTCAAACAGATCCCAGGAACAACATCAGACATCTCAGTCCAGAAATGTGCAGTTCTAGGCACAGCCAAGATACTGCGCAGAACCCTCAAGCTCCCAGGCCTCTTGTAGAGGACCCGAGCTCAGAGGATGAAAGAGAGACCACCCGCAGAGGGTGAGAAGGGAATTTTTTATATATATATATATATATATATATATATATATATATATATATATATATATATATATATATAAAATTCCCCTCTCACCATATATATATATATATATATATATATATATATATATATATATATATAAAAAATTCCCCTCTCACCCTCCGTGGGTGGTCTCTTTCATCCTCTGAGCTCGGGTCCTCTACCAGAGGCCTGGGAGCTTGAGGGTTCTCCTCCAGTATCTTGGCTGTGCCTAGAACTGCACATTTCTGGACTGAGATGTCTGATGTTGTTCCTGGGATCTGTTTGAGCCACTGCTCCAGTTTGGGGGTGACTGCCCCGAGGGCCCCGATGACCACAGGCACCACTGTGGTCTTCACCTTCCAGGCCTTTTCCAGTTCCTCTCTGAGGCCCTGGTATTTCTCCAGTTTGTCATGCTCCTTCTTCCTGATGTTGTGGTCACTTGGTATTGCTACATCCACCACAACGGCTTTCCTCTGTTCTTTGTCCACCACCACAATGTCCGGTTGGTTCGCCATTACCATCTTGTCTGTCTGGATCTGGAAGTCCCACAGGATCTTAGCTCGGTCATTCTCCACCACCTTTGGGGGTGTCCCCCATTTTGACCTCGGGGCTTCCAGTCCATATTCTGCACAGATGTTCCTGTACACTATGCCTGCCACTTGGTTATGTCGTTCCATGTACGCTTTCCCTGCCAGCATCTTGCACCCTGCTGTTATGTGCTGGACTGTCTCAGAGGCCTCCTTGCACAACCTACACCTTGGGTCTTGTCTGGTGTGGTAGATCTGAGCTTCTATTGCTCTGGTGTTTAGGGCCTGTTCCTGGGCGGCCAGGATGAGGGCCTCTGTGCTGTCCTTGAGTCCAGCTTTCTCCAGCCATTGGTAGGATTTCCTGATATTAGCCACTTCAGTTATTTGTCGGTGGTACATCCCATGTAGGGGCTTGTCCTCCCATGATGGTTCCTCCAGCACCTTGTCCTCTGTTCCCCATTGCCTGAGACATTCGTTGAGCACATCGTCCGTTGAGGCTTTGTCCTTGATGTATTTATGGATATATATATCCATAAATACATCAATACATCAATACATCATATATATATATATATATATATATATATATATATATATATATATCACAACATGACTCCTCTATTAACCCTTTAAGGGCATTTTTACCAGCGCTGCTATGAGAAGTAGCTCCTATAATGAGCTCAGCAGGTGTGCAGTTCCACCAGGTCTTTGCTAATTGCTGCTGACTAGTCTGAAGGAGCTGAGTGGAGGAGATGAGGTGGAGTCGTGTTCTGTGAGGTGGAAGTTTGGAAACTGCAGTTCCGAGGAGGAGATGGGCTTCAAAGGCGGAGCTATGTCCACCCAGGCGTTGTGAATGGTTGCCATGGAGAATAAAGGATTTCTTAAACATGCATGAAAGAATCAAGGCAAAACTCCAGATATGGATTTACGAAGGGAATAACATTGTAACATGAAATAAAGCTAAAAAAAAAAACAAATCAATTTTGCATAAGACTGGCCTTTTAAGAGTCATCATTTTATGTGATTGTGCGTGTCATGTTATTGGTTCCAATATTACTGTTATGTCTGAAAATAACTGATTTTGAATAGATTGTTGATTGACTTTTTCATGATTAACTGCTATATAAAGAACAATCCTATTTGGATTAACATGTCTTCCAAGACCCAAGTTTTCCCTGAAAGTCTGCTCTGAAACGGTGGAGAGGTTCAGCCTACAGCTCAACGCTGCTCAGACGAGCTGACCAACATCCCCATCTGCTGCATGTCACCAAACGTTTTGGATTTCTCATTTGATATTTCTCTGCAGTCACATGCCTTTTAATTTACTGTTCACAAAATCAGATCGAGTCTCTAGAAAACACTGCGACTTGGCCCTTTCACTGAAGCAAATTCAATACCATAGTTAAACACGTTGTCCATCTTTCAGTGCTTTGCTGTGTTTACCATTCCCCATATCGGTTTAAATTGTGCCAAAATGCTGCCAGTGGTGATAAGGGCCTAACACAACTCCATTAGGGCAGTCTCCTGTGTAGCAACATTATCTGTCTGTCTCTATCTCTCTTGCACACATTTCTTTCTCCTCCTTTTTGCTGCAGCAAGATGCCGCTGTCTCTTGCTCTTCCCACCGACGTCTCCTTCGCTGAGTGACAGATGCCCAAAATCAATTGCATTTACTCAATTTATCTCAGCCCTAGGAAACATGGCTGAATGAAATGGGCGAACATCTTCTCCTTGCATCAGTCTGAGCAGCTAATCCACTTTTTGTATGAGCAGCAGCTCTGATGTGCATCAGGTACAATGAAAGTGCACAAAAAAAAGAAGTGTTATCATAACCGGGCTTCATTTATTTTAACAAAGCACTAGAAACATTAAAATTTGACTCCATTATGTGGTACATACTGCATACACTTTCACAACCGGCTGTGGCTATCAAGTTCTGTGCAGTAGAAATACTATTTAAAAAAGCAGGGCGAATGAAAAGCTTAAGATTTCTTACCTGTTATTGTTTACGTCTTTTTTTCTTTCTCATTGGAGAAACTTTCCCAACTTAGAGTTTATGGCATTTTAACTTATTATCTTTCAGGGAAAACCTTTTGTTCTGCAGCAGTCCAGGCGTAGTAAAGTTCAGTGTAATTCATCAGGTTTTTATAGGCCATCTTACAGTAGCAACACCTAAGCAGGTGTTATTTCAAAGCTTTTTAAAAACATCTATATTCCTCAAACATTTTTCCCGTGTGTCAGATAACAACTTTAAAACTGAATTTACCTCATTGGAATTTTATGTGATCGTTGTTGTGACTCACCTGTTCCTTGTGCTTCCTGCCGTCGTTCTCACCCCTTCCATTCCTGTTGTTTGGTTCCTTGCTCTCTCCTGTGTCTGTCTGTTCAAGCAGCTGCTTCGCCCTCACCCAGAGTGAGACGGTCTGTTGGCATTCCTGTTTTGTAAGTGACTCTGACCTAAGCTTTGACTCTTTCTCCTTGTACCTTAACTCTGATTAGTCCTGTGGGTGAAACAATCCCCAGTAGAAGGACATCTTGACGGATTGAATCGGCCACCAATTGCAGGAAGAACTGCTACCACTGTGGTCACTATTGTTCCCTCGGTCTGCTACAGACTCTCTGTTCCACTTGAAGAAAAGCATTTCCATAGCATGATGCTGCCATCACTATGTCAGTGTGAGGAAAGTGTGTGTTCACACACTTCAGATTGATTCTCTGTCTTGACAGATTATCTCACCTGAGCTGCTTCTCTCTGCAGCCTCTCCATAGTTACCAAGGCCTCCTCAGCTTCTTTTTTTGTTTGTATAGATTTATTTATTCAGAAGGTTCAGCCATACAAAATCTACATCAAGTGTACAATACTACCTTCTTTTTTTGTGTGTGAAAACACTTCAAAAATAAAACACACCCACCCCACCCACTCTCTGATCCAATCCAATGTTTCTGGTTCAGAGGTTCCATAGATTTCCAATTTTTAAGTATACGGAGATGATATGTGGAAATGTTTCTTATTATATGTAAAGGTCGTTATTATATATGTTCATGTTTATTCAGTTAAAAATGTTAATTATGAAAAAACATTCGCCTCCAAATCATAGTGCAGCAAATAGAGCGGCTGCTCCCGCTGTCTTTTATCCACCGCCTTTTCTTTTTGTTACGTCTTTTATCTCTTAAAATGACTCCACAAACTGCCACTATTGCTTCTACATCGTCATCCGTGTTTGGTTATTCTAAATTCCCGCTAGGGTTTTGTGGATTTTCTTCTGGAATGGTGATGTTTGTGACTGGAATCGGTTTGTGTTGCTCCTGCCCTGTGGCTGGAGACACGAACTGATCGAACCTGTTGTTCTTTTATCAGCTCTGTGATCACAGAGGTTTGGAAAATCGTCCGACAATCCTTAAATCTTGCCGTCTAAACCAGACTTAAGACTCACAAGCTCTACTCATCTCCTCTCGGCCACTGCCCAAACGCTCTCTGACTCTGGTCGCTATGGTAACGTTTACATATCCCTTCAAAATAAGATACAGATGCGCCACAAAAACGAGCATTTTACTTTCGTGAAAATTTTAACTCACGATAATGACTAACAGGAGCCTTGAGTTTGTTTCTCTGCAACGAGACGGTCCCATCAGGGAGTGATGGGAGACAATGACACCTGAAGTGTTGCTTATATCCACAGCCTGCTTGGTCTCCAGTGGCGAAGCAGTTTGAAGCTTCATTCCCTCATTAGCAGCCGGTCGCCGGAGTCAGAGCCGGCTAGCTTTACCGCGGTGATCGACGCATGTTACACAGAGCGGCTTGTAATGTTTGACTCACCTACCGGTCCGGGATAAATCCATCCTCCTGTCTCTTCTCTGGGCCTTTTCCCCTTTGCAAAGAAACTTTCCAAAGACATCTGATCCGTTTCTTACTCATTTTGCTGCCTGTGGGCTCAGTGTTGGCGCGCAAGTAACTGAGAGAATCTGGTTAAAGGATTTTCAAAATAAAAGATCCTCCAGACTCAAATAATACATAAAACGGAAATATTTAATTATTTCTTGCGTGGCCCGGTACCAATTGGTCCACGGACCGGTACCGGTCCACGGACTGGGGGTTGGGGACCACTGGTTTAGGTGACTCCTAGGGGAAAGTAGTTGCGCTCTCATTTTTATGCAACCACACTTGCCTTTTTTGAAAAGCATGTAAAGTTTCTCTTTGCCCAGTTGTTCAGACGAAATCCAAGTAAAATACACTGACGTTTGTGGTTGTGATCTGCAAAAATGTAAGAAAGTTAAAGGGGTATGAATATTTTTTTCCCCAGCATACTGTACTGTAGTGAAGGAGTTTGAATTGGTTGAGAACACAAGATCCTTTAGGAAAGAATGAGTGTTGCAGAGCTCTGTTTCCCTTTAAAATATTCATAGTCATAATGTATTGGCAAACACAAACAGCTGACGCAAGTGTTTGCTCAGAGATATTGGGCTGGAAAGAAGGCAGCTCCTTCACCTCGCGGGAGGGAGAAATCCAATTGAAGGATTTGGCGAAAATCCCGTTGGACAAACTGTGTCTGCTGCATTTGCACACATATTGTTCCTCTGGAGCTCATAGTTTCTGTGTGTAATGTGCTCTTTATGTTTGGAGCCTTTAAACGGAGGGTTAAAATAAACGATTCTGCTTTCAAAAGTGGTTGTAACAATGCTGCTATTTTAGTCTACTGTTGTTCAGTAATGATTAACATCGATTAGCACAAGCAGTTGCTGTTTGGAAGCTACAATGAAAGACAAAGGACAATAGTTTCAGAGATGGAAGAAATTCTAGCAGTGATTCCGGTGAGGATGAGCCCCATCCGACTCCACCGTCTATCAGGCCCGGTTCTCCTGAGCTGCCTCTGCAGTCAGACTGCTTTAGGTTTAAACTGCTGGACAAACTGACCGCTTTGTCAGAAATTTGAGATTAATCTAAAAAATTTCAGACTAATCTGGAAAAATCCTGGAAAACGTTTTAATACATCGGAGTTCAAAAGTCAAAAATGTTCAACCTTTGAAACTCAGAAATGTCTAAGTTTTCTCTAATATATATATATATATATATATATATATATATATATATATATATATATATATATATATATATATATATATATATTTATTAGAGGTGTGCCGATCGATCGGTCACCGATCATAATCGGGCCGATTTTCGTGAAAAAGTGCATGATCGGTGATCGGTGATCATTGTCTCTTTTACCGATACCGATCACCTGCTTCTCATTTCGCAGCCTGCCTGTGCAGCTGGTCTCCTCTTTTCTTCACTGCGCAAACGCGCAGCAACAAATCCTAAGCGATGTGGATCTATAACCACTGAGTGAATGGGGAAGTTTGCGTGTTGCGGCGGAAAATTGAAGGACGTCAAAATTCATAAACACAATGAAGCTAATACGACATAAAAACAATGAGATACTTGACGGAGTTTGGCTACATCGAGGCTCACTGCAGTAAAAAAGACATACGGAGGATCAGATAGCAGGTAAAGCAGCGCACAGCTACAAACACTCACCCGGATTAGCATGACGGTCAGAAAGCTAAACAAATAACCTGGAAAATGATTTAAGTCTTCGAGCTGCGATGTAAGACGCTGGTTCTGCTCTCCTGTTGAACCGCCGCTACGAGCTACAGGTAGTAATATCTGACAGACGGAGCTTCGCTTCTGCTCCACCTGGTAGTGACTCTCACACCGAACCTGCTTAAAGCTGCAGCATCTAACTTGAAAAAATACATTTTACCTACATATTAAAACTTTCGCTGTCCTAACATGAGACAGATAATCTCTGAAAAAATAATCGATCTCCTCCTGATCTGCATAATTACTCCGCTCAGTCAGAAACAGCCAATCAGAGCTAGCAGTAACCAGCTAGCCGCCATGCTATCAGGAAGTTTTCATTCAGTAACTCTGGATTGTTTATTGTAATGGATCCTGTTTTTGCCTTTGAATGTTAAGTTTTATACTTGAATTTTTTGGCAATGTTGAGAGGTTTTATTTTGGCTCTTTGCATTATTTAGCCTCTTCAGAGCCTTCATATGTTTTCAGTCTGTTAAAGATAGTATTATCAATAGCAGTACAATTTGCACAATGCCTGTTTTGTTTAGTTTTCTTCTATGAAAAAGTTATTAAAAACAAGTTTTTGTCTAAATTAAGGTGAATTCATGGTTCCTTTTTCCACATAATGTAACCGGTAGTGTTCATGATAAAAAAAAAAAAAATAAATAATTATGTGATCGGTATCGGTGATCGGTATCGGTGTATCGGCCCTCATGGGTGATCGGTATCGGTATCGGCAGGAAAAAACCTGATCGGCACATCCCTAATATATATATATATATATATATATATATATATATATATATGTATGTGTGTGTGTGTGTGTGTCTGCGTGTGTGTGTGTGTGTGTGTGTAATATATACATATATATCTTTAAAGGCCCTAATACACCATTATTCTCTGCTACTTTATACCATTTTGCATTATTTTTTCAACTGCTAATTTGACTTTCTCTCTGTTTTTTCTCTCTCCATAGCAGCTGAATCTGGTCAGATGTTAGCTTTTGGCTGTGGTTCCCTCATGAATTGTAATTATTTTTTTCGGTATTGTTCTTTGAGATGACGTTTGTTGTGAAACGGGATCATAAACTCAATTGAACTGAATGAATAGTTTTTTATGGAATCTTCAGGTTTTTTGGAACAATCATTTCATTCCTGTAATACACCGTACATACGCCCGAAACAACCCAACTAAAATAAATAGAGGAAATGAAAGCTCTAAAATCCATATAGAAAAAAGATAGATTCAAGTTTCATAACTTTAATTATCATACTCATTAATGCTTAGTAATCCCAAAACAGATGCATAAGCAGCGGGGAGCTGACAGGGCTGTGAGATGTAAATAGTTTAGGTTCCAGGAAGACGATAGCTGTGTGACAAAACTGAATTTATGTGGAAAACAGGTGTGAGAAGTAATTAGTATTATGGTGGCTGAACATCATACTTGCTACAATACACAACATTATTGAAAGCATATAGAAGCAAAAGATAAGTGGACAGGATCTGAGTCAAAATTCAAACACTGGTGAAAGAACTCGTACATCTGGACAAGTCAAGCCTCAACACAAGAGAATTCAAACAGTCATTTCCTTAGTAGAGCAACTTCTCCAACCAGCTACAACACGTTTCTAGAAAACCAACAAAGTCCTGGATGCAAACCTGAACAAATCAGATACACATCACAGGCCGGGCAGGCCTTTATGAAACACAGTAATTCTAATAAACTCCAGATTAAGTGCTCAGTTTAATTTTTGCTTACTATACTGTAAAGAAAACTAAATCAAT
Source organism: Poecilia mexicana (assembly GCF_051168715.1). NCBI lineage: Eukaryota > Metazoa > Chordata > Actinopteri > Cyprinodontiformes > Poeciliidae > Poecilia > Poecilia mexicana. The sequence goes on from NW_028263374.1 coordinate 2,296,006, forward strand.
AGAACCTGAAGCTGTTTATCATCTTGTCTCTTGAGCTGAATGTCGTTATAACTCTAGTAAATATTACTGTATGTGTTTGACATTATTAAGTTCTGTCTTTATTGAGGATGTCTTCATATTACAGACAATTTAATAGACAAAATATTAAATGTTTTCCAGGAGTGAAATACATGTTGGCTGCGTTTAAAGAGGACTGAGGTTGTGGCATTTTTATTCAACATACAGTCATATTCAGTCATTTATAATATGTGTACAGATGAGATCACATAAAAATGATCTTTTGAAAACAACAACCTTTAATCAGGTACTAAACATACCTTCCATTAAACCCACATAGATGTGTTAAAAAGAAGTTTGTGTTGACTTGATGTAATATAATAATTTTAAATATAATTTTTTCAAATTACCTGTAAGTGGAAAATGATCATAGTTAACAGAAGTAAAGGCTTTCAAACATCAATCTGTGTAATTAATCTATATATTCTGTTTCACTTTGCGATAAAGTTCCTGAAATTCTAATTTATTGAATGAGTCTGTAGTCTTCTCACTGCCAGACACATCCGCAGGTTCAATTATATGGTTGCTAGATTATATTAGAGTCATAGCATTTCATATAAGTGCTTTGGCCCTTTAAAGTTGACTGCTTCAGCTGGAACGAACATGAAGAACGTTGGAGCTTCCACAGTTCTCCTTCCGTCCATCAGGACATGAGTGAACTCCACAGATTAAACATCAGCCTCTCTGGAACAAAAGGAGCAGCTAACAGTCCAAGCTTTTCAAGACTTGGGATGTTTTCCCTTTGTTGCACTTCAAAAAAGTGAAGAAGGAAGATATGAAAAAATCTTTATTGTTTGTCCTAAATGGGTTCAAGATGTCCGCAATCGTGAAGAAACACACGTATTTACCTGAAACCTCCCAGGAGGATATTGTTGGGAGATTTCCCCGTCTGGGATGTGGATTCTCTGATCTGCTCCAAATGTGACAGATGTATTACATGAAGCCTCCTCCAGTGGCCCATAATTCAGTCTGCTGTCTGTGAACCAGCCTGAGGCAGCAGGGGAAGCATTTTACTTCTTGTTTCTCTGAAGGAAAATAAAGTCTGTTAGTTCCTGCTGGACTTTTGTCATGTCAAAACATGAGATCTTAATGAGTCAGTTTAACACTTTGAAAAATATTTACTTTTTTTACTTTTACTTTTTACTTTTGTTAAATTCATGTGCAGTGTGGTAATACATTATCAAGTGATGAAAAATTAATTTTAGAGTTAGCAGCAGGGAAATATTCAGAAATAAATAAGTGCATGTGCTTTTAAACATACACAGTTCATTTAACTCAGACTGCTGGAACTTAAACTGGCTTCAGGAGAATAAACCACGACTGACTCAGTCCAGTGATGAGATCCTGTTAGAGGTGGTTCTGAGGCTCGCCACTTTAAATAAACTAAAGGATTACCTCAAACAAAAGAGAAAAGAAAAAAGAACGCTGCTCTACCAGTAATGTTGGCATCCCCTGAAGGCTTCAATTTAAACAGATCCTTCATTCCAGCACCTGCAGCATTAAGGAGATTTGATCTGGCTCGGCTTGCCTCTCACCGAGTTCTTCCAGAGAACGCAAGGTGCAAAACTGCCCCAGGTAGGGGCTAGACAATGAAATACAATCCATGAATGTGGAAGTGAGTAATGGACTCGTGAGCTGAAAGCCTTATTAGACCCCCAAAGACGGCGATGCCACCTGGATGTTATGCTGCAGTGAACAGTGGAAACCTCCAAATCGTTCCGGTGAGCGTCCAGCTCTGACCAGCACATTTCGCAGTAGTTGCTCATTTCCGTGGCTGTTGTACCATCAAGAAATAATGATGCTGAAGTCATGAAAGGTGCGGTGTGCAACTTCTTATAAAAATATGTTGTTTTCTTTACATATTTATTAAAAGTGTCGCTGTTGTGGCCATTTATGTAAATCTTGTGGATTGTAATTTTTAACAATTTATGTTTCTTCTTTGGGCAGTTAAAATATATTTACGTTAGTTTTGAACCAAAATCTGTAATTCATTTGTATATTTGAATTGTTTAGATTACGTTGGTAATTGTTAAACCCTCTCATTAATTTGAGTAATTAAAAACACACCGAGTGCTTGGTGGAGGTCTGTAGTTTGGCAAATGTTTGGTGTGTTGAGGGGAGGTTTCTGTAAATGATTTTTTTTTTACCACTTTTTTGTACTTGAAACATCAAATTAAGTTTACTTTCGTTTTCGGCTAAGTTGTAAGACATTTTTAGTACTTATTTTGTCACTTTTTTTTTTTTTTACAAGAAATAAAGAATATATTTTTTCAAAACAAATCAAGTTGGAAGTGCGTGCAAATCAAATCACCTGTTACCACCCACGGCCTTTGTTGAATTTTTGGTTTTTGGAACATAGAAGGCCGCGACAGTCACCATGTTTTAATAAATATGGTACAGATAATCCCTGATAAAATCGATCTCCTCCAGGAGTTACTATTGTTGAAGAAATTTACCGCTTCCAACCAAAAACAACCAGTCAGAGTCAGGGGGAGGGGCTTAGCGCTATCAATCAAATTCATGAACGCCGCTCAATGTGCAAATGGTGGAAAAACAACTTCCCGTTCCAGGAAAACCATTTGTCCGTTAACCGTTTACCTACAGCTAAAAAGCATTAGCATTAATGGCAGGCTATGTTAAGGTGAATCAGCTGTAGCATAGCAGCTAAGCCCCTCCTCTTGGCTCTGATTGGTTGTTTCTGGAACTCCATTTTTTTTCACAGATTATCTATCTTGTATTATACTGTCAAGACATAATCGTCATTTTTAACAAATATGTAAAAAACTTTTTTTTTTCAATCAGTTGCATATTGCAGCGTAAAGTCTGTGCTAATTATAGCATAAGACAAACATAAAGTTGGGATCATTCAGCCTTGCTCCATGCTGAACTGAAGGATTAACCTTGAGAAAGTCAGGATTTCCCCTGGTAGTCTGACAGTGTGCTCCGCTCGGCCAGCTGTGGAGGCTCATCAGAACTCTGCTGCAGAACAAAGAGGTAAACTCTGGTCCAAAGTGGGCTGATGCAGAGGAGTTGTTGCAGTTTGTAACTCACAACAGCAGCAGCACACCATAGTTCCGCCCCTCTTCCTGTTAACGCTGGGAAACTTCCAGTGAAGAAGCAGACAGAACAGCCAACAGAAGGAAACTCCAGGTTTGCATAAATTTGGTGTTGCCACATCTCCACATCGGCAGAAGGAGACGGATTTCCCGTGTTCAGGCCTGGCTGACAGATGAGCTGTGATTTTCTTCTTCATCATCCCTGATCAGCACGTTTCTAGGCAACACCTAGAAAAGTGTTGCCTAGAAGATGAGCAGCTTCTGAAGCTGAGTGAATTAAGTAGAAATCGGGCAATGTAACGGGACAATGACCCCAAACACGTCAGCAACAAAATGGCTGAAAGATGAGATAAACGAAGGAGCAGCAATGGTCCAGTCAAAGTCCAGACTTTGATGTGACTGAAAAGTTGTGGTGGGACTTTCAGAGTCAGAAGGGTCCAAACTGCTGAACCGAAGCAAAGTGGCTCAAAATTGCTCCACAACGGTTTAAGATGCTGAGAAAATAATGTAGAAAATATTATACATTAAGTGTTTCCAGTTAAATATGGTTAACTTTAAATTATGACATAGGTATTGTTTTGTACATTTTGAATATTTTAGAATATGATGGAGGTCAGATTATTTTTTTTACGTTTCTGAAAACTTGATTTTAAAGCGAATGTGTTTTATTTTAGTCACGACAGAGAAGCATAACCTACATACTGGCGCCTCAGAGGAGCTTTATAAAAACCCGCAGGCGTGACGTCATTTCGGAACAAACGGAGGAACCCATGAACAGAACTGTGAACGTTCAGCGCTCCCACTCAGACACATGTGTCGCTGCTGCCATCCTGTGGAATAACTCCAGTATTACAGCTGCATGCACACAGGTAAATCTGCCTTCCATACAGACTGAAGGACAATTAGAACATCAAGCTGAGCAGTTTATAAAACCCAACTGCCATGCTCTATGGGACATAAAAAATACATTATTTATTTATTTATTTTTATTTTTATTTTTTTAAGGATAACCTTAATTTCCACTGAGAATTGAAATACTGAGAAGCAGTATTTCTCATCTCCTTGGGCTATATCATTCATAAGCATAATCATGTTTGTTTGGGTTTTAAATTAAGTCTTATGTGTTAGGATGTGCATGGATGGATGTTTGTCTTGTGTTTCCTGAAACTTAGCAAAACATGTATAGAGAATGCATGGACGAACGGATGAACTGCAAGCTGTATCCTAGGCGACGGACAGCGTGGTTTAGCTGGTTTTAAAAGTAATCATCATCATCATCAGAGGCGTTGTTTGGATCTTGAAATATCGTGGGTGTTAAGTACAGGTGAGGAATAGTAGAATTTTCAGTGGTCAGTAAGTAATTTAATCATAAAATAATAAAAGATGTTACTGTGAATTTGAAAAGGTGTGCAGCCCTTAAACATTGGGTTATTTTGTGTGTTTTTATAGCTTAAGTGAAGGAAAACTTTCCAGGAGCAAGAACAGTGGAGCGTAAAACAGACTGAGACTCTACTGAGTGTTTCAGTCGACCAAATCTTGCATTTGAGCCACATTTTGCTTCTAATTTCTACTTTTGCAGTAAAAAAAATCTGGTAAGTTTTAGATATTTAACTTAAATGGGTTAGCAAAAGGTTTTCATATTTTGTGCTGCACATGAGTGAGATGGAAGTGTGCTACATTGACCTCTTCTGTATTATAAAGGAAAATATAAATTTTAATGCAACTGTCTGATTCAATGTCTTCTCAAATTATTTAAGCTCTGTTCAAACTAAATGCTTCTGAGAAAAATTGAGTGTGGCGTTTAATAAAATGCATTATCACATATTTTGTTCATGCAAGTTGGATCAAGAATTTAAATTCCACTATTCAGGGGCACAACGTATTTTCTGAGGTGTATGCAAAGATGTTATCGCCTCACCGCCCCCCCCCCACCCCCAATGACATAAACTTGTACAACTCATATTTAACTAAAGTATAAATTATAATAAATATACATATATGTGAATAAATTGCTGCCTACAGGCCAATTAAAAACAATGAAACAAAAAACAGGGCAATATTTCATCATTTAACATATCAGTGAGCCAAAGAGCCACTTCTGTTGGCCTGTGTCTAGAGCCGCCTGTGGGCTGCAGGTCTGAGGCATTTTGTTAGCAAGTTTTCTATCATTCTTCAGTCCAATTAACAACAATAGCTCTTTTTCCAGTTCCGCCTTTTTCCAATTCCCGCCAATCACCCAACCCTTTTAGAACCCAGACTTCTAAAAGGTTCTTTTTGTTCGACGTTATTTACATTTTCTTTCTCTAAATCTGCCTTTAATTAATAAACGTGGTTGTCTGATTTTCTGTTTCGAATTAGAAATAAAAATCTTACAGTGGATGAACATGAGTACTCATTCTTCCCTTTTAACAATCTTGTCGGATGCAACTTCTTCCACTCTAGGCTGGTTGGACTCCATTGTCACCTTTGCTTGTTCCATCTTCTACGATAAATTACTTCTCTAAAAGTCAGTAAAGATTTCACGATAAGTTTGATGTCAATCTCCAAAAGAAATGTGAACCAAACAAAGTTGAAAATCTTACTGTGAACTGCTGAATGAGTTCTCAAGAGAAACGTATCAACAACGGCTGCTAACAGGTTGTGATGAAAGTAGATGGATGTGAGGAGCTTATATAATCGCTGGTGATGTCAGAATTCTGCCTTTGGAGTTACATTGTGATGTCACATTGTGATGTCACAGTTTCATTTCGGATTTTTTATTAACACAGCAGATGTGCCTGACTGCAGAAAGAGTAGGTGGGCTTTTAAACTGTCACTAGTTGCCATAGTTACCCACCATTACTTTGTTGTTTGAGAAGGACCTCGCTGTAGAATTTATAAGAAATTTATTTACAAATTTAAAAGAAAAAAATCGCGTTCTTGAAGGGACGTGAGCCCTAGCTACCTGTATGGGAGGGGAGAGCGGCTGGCAGGAGGGGAGGGGCGCCTAATCAGTGCTGTTCCTGTTATTGATCAATTCAGACACAAACAGCTGATAAATCCCCACATTGTTTATGCGCCGCCTCTAGTGCAGCGCCCCAATGCGTTGCATACACTGCATACCCACTTTTTGTGCCACTGCCACTAATGCATATTTATTTAAACTTGATAATGTGAGTGACAGTAACGCAGAAATATGTTCTTGTTCAACTAGGCAGGGGTAGTTTTCATGTATAATTTGAAATCATTGCAGTATCAAGTTATAAAACTGAAAATTCAAGATTAATGAACTATCAGAATTTTTAAAATAAAACAATGTTTTGACAGCTTTTCTCTTGCTTTTTAAATCAACTTGAACTTTAATTTCTGAGTTAAAACCAAATCAATTTTCTAGTTGACTTTCCTTTCATTTTTCAGGTGTAACTGCACTTCCATTTGTTTGTTCAATGACTCGTCATATTTTTAACAATTATTGTGGCATTTGAGAGCATAATGAATATATTTTTAAATCTACCGCTCCCTCCTCAAGCGCTCAGAGGTTCACTTAGAGAACGGCTGGCCGAAATTAGCGTTCTTGAATCGGATCAACCTTAAGCTAAACTCCACTTACACCATGGTCACCGCGCCAATATCCAACTTGAAGTTAACTTCACTGTATCAACACATGCGACATCTAATCTCCAAATTATGCCCCGCCTCTTCCGTGACAACCCCCACACAGACAAAAAATGAGTCTCTCACACAGAAAAACGCAAGACTCATCCCAATTCATTCATTCATTCAGCCTAGTGTGAGTTCACACACAAACACATTTTCGACCTATCATTCAGAATAGTATGTCTATGCTTTGTGTATGTGTGTGATATTTTAGTAGAGTATATGTGCAATTTTAATATTTAGTGTGTGAGTCTTTAATAGTGTGTGAGAGACAAAACATAGTTTTTATCTTAAACGGCCCCTCATAGAAAAGTCCTTGGCAGCTCTGCACTTTGTTCTTCCAACCTCAAGTCATGGTACTAATTCACCTGTTCTAGTGACGTATGTACAGAACTGCACTGAGCAAATGTTTGGCTGAGGAGGTTTGGCGTGCTGAACTACATGAATGGCCCATTGCGGGTTATCAAAGACTGCTGATAAAGGGGAATACAAGTCATTGACTCAGGTGTGTTGAAGCACAGATGTGTTTAGACGTTGCAGGATAATGCACTTACAAACATGACCGGTGAGAACTCCTCATTTAGTGCCAGATAATTCAAAATAATTGGAAATGCTACGGAGAGATTAAGACTAAAATTACCTCTGAGGTCCAACACGGATCAGCTGCAGCAGTTAAAGCAGAGCTGAGTTCTGATGGGACAAAAAGAGACACAAGTCATGAGGATATGATTAACAACTTTCACTGGTTCTCCTTCAGTGAGAACTTAAAAAGAACATCCAGTTTCTTTCAATAGAAAACTTATGAAACTTTTACAAAACCTGCAGTTGTGTGTTTTTGGTTAAAACATATTTGTTTTTCCATTCAGTGAGTAGAGAATCCAGAAATTTTACTTAAGTAAGTGCAGAGGTACTTCATGATAAAATGACTCAAGTAAAAGTAAAAAGCACAGCATAGTACAAATACTCTTGAAAGTAATTTTTTTTCCAAAAAAAAAAGTTACTTAAGTAAATGTAACTAGTTCTTAGTTCCTAAGTTTCAGTCTTACTGAAACATTTTCCTAGTAAGCTGGGGTTTCTAAGTTCTCTAAGAGACACTAAAGAGATTAATAAGAATGCTGTAGAAAGTAGGATTGTATTATTTTTAATTAGTGCAGTATCGAGTTAAAAATACTGTAATTAATTTCAGTTTTAAAAGGTGTTACAGCCCCATGCAGACAGCAGCAGTTGTCCTTCAGCCCTCTGTGTCCATTCGTCTGTTTCCTGCCTGGTGTTTTGATCTCCTGCCCTGAGCTCAGCAGCTACCTGTTCCTGAAAGTCCCGAGCCCCGAGTAACCCACCAGCTGTCAGGGCGATCTTTTTCCGCCAGTGAATGGTGGTAATTAGCGTCAGCTAACCACATTAATGTCAAATCTCCCTGATGAGAAGGAGCCCTGAAGAAACCATGCAGCCTGTTAGTGTTGTCAGGCAGCACACAGCCACTTTCAGCCGCTTGTGAGAATCTGCTGATGATGATTAGCTTACTGTGGCGAAGCTGAACTCAGCTGAACCTGTAATTACTGGCCACAAACTGATTGTGTTTAAGGACTTGCACACATGTAGCCAGGTTTTTATAAAAAACAATATCTCCACCACATCGCTTAAAAAGAAATTATATCATCCATACTGGATCGGTTCAGAAAAGTTTTAATGCACACGAAGCCGCACAAATCCGCCTCTGAATGTTGTTTTAAACATGCCAAACCTGTAGGGGGCAGTGTAGCGCAATGCTGAAACCTATGTCAACAACTATGACTCCCTGCTAGGAATTAAATATGGTGCCAGGAGGTTCATTTCTGGACAGATTTAGGTTGAATCATAGACATAATATAATGAGTAGACCCCGCATTGGATGCTCTGGCGCAGGAAATACGGCGGCCATCTTGAAGCGGTGGTTCCCTCCTACTTGGCTAAACCAAAACAGTAGCAGAAGCCTCAGCACCGCCGAATATTTTTGTTCAAATCGACAGACTATTGACGTGAGATCTCGAGGGATAACAAGTAAGATGGACATTTTACCGTTTGTATTTTGTGAATAGAATATTACTAAACTGTATTTATGTCCACCAGCAAAATACCAGCTAATATTAGCTATAGTGCTTGGTGTTCAGCCCCCGCTATGAAGGCTAAACGAGATTTTGTAAATCTTAAAAAGTTTTTATTCCCAAATGTTGATTTAGATTATGCGACACAAGGTGGCAAAGACTGTTATTTATATGTAATTCTTTCACTATGTCAAAGGTAATATTGCTCCCGTTTTTGTTTTGAAGGTTTCATAAAGACACGTTGTTAGGAAGAAGAGGGAAATGTCTGTAAGGTGTTGGACAGTAAATCTCCAGACTCTCAGGTAAACACACAAGCACAAAGCCAGAGTTTTCTCTTTGGTCAAAGGTCAAAAGGGATATTTTTATCTATAGATACTTGTGGATTAGGCCTAAATTGAAATAAAAATAGCCTGGAATTTCTGTTGCGACTAAGGAACAGATTTTCCACACAATGTCTTATAATACATTTTAAAGCTACTAACTAGAATTTCCTGTAACATCAATCTTACATTTCAAAATATTTTTCCACTAGTTGTGGAAATTGAACAACTTTTTGATCAATGTTTCTGTGTTGCTGTTTCATCAAAATAAAATCGACCTCACAAAAAAATCAAGATTCCATCCCTCAGACTGCATCACATAAGGCAAATGACTTCTTTAGAATAAGTCTGTTTGTCCTGTTGTGTGTGTGTGTGTATATGTGTGTGTGTTTTTCTTTTTTTTTAAACCTCTTACACAGTACCACTCCTGGTCCAAATACACATCCAAACAGATTTCTCTACAGAAGTTGCAGTCAATGCTCCACAAAAAGATAATTACTATCTGTGCTTTTTTAAATTAGCTTTCTTCCTCTTGTTATGATCTGGTGACGGTATTACAGCTCAAATTGTTCAACAACTTTAAAATCAATCCATAAATGGCAGTGTCTGTCATCACTTCATAAACAGAGCACTGCAGGCTTTGCTAGCAGGCTTTCTTGTTGCCCTCTAACCTTTCCTTCTTTATAGGGTTTGGGTTTTTGTGTAAGTATGCAAAATTTTATAAAATAAAGAATAATAAAAAAAAAACTTACAACTCAAATAAAGCTCAAATTATTCATCATAGAAATTTGTCAGCTGCCCTGAGCCTTTTATAATGTCATGGATTCATTGTGTGCAAAAAAGCAAATATAAACTCTGTTTTTAAGTGCTTCTTTTTTTCTTTTCTTTTTTAATTTTTGAAAGACCCATGTAATTTTATCCTCCATTAACCAGATGTGTTTTTGTTGTCAGTGTACACTTCCAAGTGATGAAAACACTCAGCTGGATGGTCTTGTTAAATAAACTCAAGTAGCAGGAAGAGCTTTTTGGCTTGTTTGTACATTCACTTAAGTCTTTAAGCTGACTTGTGATTTCACCCAGGGCAGCTTTTAATCACTAAAACTTTTCTGAGACTCCCAAAATGAAACTGGGCCTGGTCAGACACATGTAGAAGTTTCTGTAATGAGCCCGGCAGTCTGAGGGTTCTTGCTAACACGACTTGTCAAACCCTTCACCAACACACAGAGCCGTTCAGCCTCAGACTGCGGCGTTCTGGTGTCTGATGGGTGTGTTGTGACGATAATTACATGTACTTCTTGTACTTTCTGACAGCCCCAGGAGAACATTTCTATAATAAACTCAGTTTGGCTTCAGCTCTAATTAAGGAAGGGTTTCTGACTGAGGATGTGTTTCTCCTGCCTGACTGGTCTTCCTCACCTCCATGTTGGACCAGGATCCACTAGCTTGACTTGTTGCATGTTGGCTCACCAGCAAGATGTCTCTGTTTTCTTTTTACCCAGTGGAGATGACTCACCAGTCTTAGTTTGAAGTCCTCAAATGTGTTTTTATATTTTCATTTCTTCATAGACTCCAGCTTTTTAGCTTCATGCTGTTTTTTTATTTCTCTTTTTTAAAGGCTATGTTTCAAGAAGTCATTAGATGGCAATAAAACTGAGTGAGTTCAGGGTACAGAGAGAAACACATTTGATTCCTCCGACTCTCTGGAGCTCGCTTTTATCGATCCATCCGTCTGTTTTTGGCTCATCTGTCTGACTGGAGTTCACCGAGGCCAGCAGTACTGTACGCTCACAACTGCAGGTTGTTCTAATATATAAAATACAGTATATAATACATCACTTCATGTATGAAAACACAAGAGTATAACAGTAAATATGTGTGTCTTGGAAAAGCAATCATACCAAGTCGTTTGGGGTACATCTACAGCTTTACAGACAGAGACTGATGTAACATGAATATATTTTTTATCTAAACTTAAACCATTCCATTATAGTTCTGGTTGTATATTTAGAGGGATTGCCTTGCTGGAAGGGGAACCTCTTCTCTAATATTAAGTATTTTAATTTAACAAAAAAATTACCTTATTTATCCAAAATAACAGTTAGATGTTGTAAATCTTCTTAACTTAATGTCTGTGAGCAGGAAGGATTTGCTGTAGCAGTTTGTTTCCCTTCTTTTGTTTAGTTCACAGTAAAAATGAGTTGGCCAAGCGCTCCGCCGTTTCTCTTCAGCCTCATCTCTGATTCACCTGAAAGCTCCAGTTGACTCCAGTTATTTCTGCAGATGGAGTCTGACGTCTGAGAGCAATGGTGGAGTTTCTGGCACCGGGGGGTTAAGAAAATAACCAGCAACACGATACTCAGAGTGCTGCCTGCTTTCTTTAAATGACGGCTTGTTGAAGCAGGTGTATGATGGATCTTCAACACCATGACTCCACAGGGAGAACCAACCAAACCACAGCAGGTTCTGTTTGCTTAGTGAGGGGATCAACAGGAGTTTTCATGTGTGAAGTCACGTTAACGGGACTAGACTCACTTTAGATTGACGGATAAACTCTTGGTACCAGAACAAGGCAGGATGTCCTCCACACTACTAACATCTTCTTCTGCGTCAGGCTAAATGCGCTCCAGTACTTCATCTGAAACGTCAAAATCAGCTCTCGTTGAAGTAGTCATGTGATGGACAATGTTATTCACAAAGTATCTAAAAACTCCTGAATGGAAATTCCAGAATCGATGTCCATGGAGGAGAGTGTCTGTAGAAAGGTCTGTTACGGTTTACATCCATGCTTAGGGGTGTGATGTACACTGAAACAAGAGAGGATATTGCATCATGATCTCCAGAGGTTCCATAAAATAGAACCAGCCTTCCTTATCAGCTTGTTGAGCCTTTACAGGTCTGGATGTCGTCTGAATCCACATCCTCGTTCCGGTTCAGTCTCTCCAGCTGCCTCTTCACCTGAGCTTTAGAGATAAACAGAGAGAGAGAGAGAGAGGCTGTGGGCTCTGTTCTGTTGGGCTGGCATCACTAGAGGGAGATGCTGACCTTATTCATGAACCAAATCTATTAAAGAATGTGTGAAGTTCACTTGTTCATGTCCAGACGTCCATCTATGCTCCACCTTCTGCTTGAAGTCTGATCTTCTTCGTTCCAGACTTCTCTTACATCGCTCTGCTGCAGTTTGCTCCAATGCTTCTTTCTGTTCTTCTCATTATGAATCATCAAATCTGACTTGAATGTCATTTCTTGTTTCTGTCTTGTTCTACTTCACATTTATCCATTTCTTTGTGCTCCACTAGCACAACTTATCCCAGTAAAAATACACTGAGGTTTATGGTTGTAATGTGAAAACCCATACCAGTACAATATGATCTGACATGCTGCAGCTAGGATGTCGATACAATACAGATACAATGTTGATGGGGTACTGAGACAATACCAATAAAATACTGAGAACGCCGATATGATACTGATACAGTACTGATACAATACCAATACTTGTTACTATTTAAGTTTGATATATCATCGTCAATCTTCTGTAACTAGTACAGAAATAGAATAAAGTTGCCAGCGGGAATCTGAAACTAAAGTATCACCCTGGTATCGATCCGACTTGGTATCGATATTATTAACATTTTGGACCTACTGATCAAAACATGTAGTGCTAGTTATCACATTGGACAGAGAATAAGCACTAGCAGCAGAAAGTCCATTCATTCACTCACTCCTGTCTAAAGAAAAGCCTACACTAAGGATTTTAATCCAAAAAAATAAATGCAGATGCGTTACTTTGCAGAAAGATGACATTTTTTTTGCGCTACGTTTGTCTCTTATCTTTCACCCTTCCAAGAGATAAGCAGAGATGCAAAGGAGAGCTACAGAAAGTAATCTGCTGGTGCAGCTGTTGAGAAAGAGCAGAGGTCTCAGCAGGGCTTAGAGACAGGAGGAGGTGTGCTCACCTCCCTACTGAGAGCGGCCCGTCATCTCTCACCGCCCTGCTCAGACCGCAGGGGAAACTCCCCCATCTGTTTTCCCGCTCAGGAAAATCTCATCTGGTTGCATAAAACTATCTCTGTCATCTCTCCAGAATTCCGAGCCATTATGTAATGCTGGGTGTCTTCAGAAGAACACAATATTTAATGTATTGGAAAGGTTAAAATGGGTTTGTTAATGACTGGAAGGTGATTATCAAAGCAAGATGAAATGCAGACGGCAATATGTGACTGCATGGGTTTGCAGCTTGGTATCTTGAGTTTAAATATATAAAATAAAATAAAAATTCCCTTCTCACCCTCCGTGGGTGGTCTCTCTCTCTCTTTCTCTCTTTCATCCTCTGAGCTCGGGTCCTCTACCAGAGGCCTGGGAGCTTGAGGGTTCTGCGCAGTATCTTGGCTGTGCCTAGAACTGCACATTTCTGGACTGAGATGTCTGATGTTGTTCCTGGGATCTGTTTGAGCCACTGCTCCAGTTTTGGGGGTGACTGCCCCGAGGGCCCCGATGACCACAGGCACCACTGTGGTCTTCACCTTCCAGGCCTTCTCCAGTTCCTCTCTGAGGCCCTGGTATTTCTCCAGTTTCTCGTGCTCCTTTTTCCTGATGTTGTGGTCACTTGGTATTGCTACATCCACCACAACGGCTTTCCTCTGTTCTTTATCCACCACCACAATGTCCGGTTGGTTCGCCATTACCATCTTGTCTGTCTGGATCTGGAAGTCCCACAGGATCTTAGCTCGGTCATTCTCCACCACCTTTGGGGGTGTTCCCCACTTTGACCTCGGGGCTTCCAGTCCATATTCTGCACAGATGTTCCTGTACACTATGCCCGCCACTTGGTTATGTCGTTCCATGTACGCTTTCCCTGCCAGCATCTTGCACCCTGCTGTTATGTGCTGGACTGTCTCAGGGGCCTCCTTGCACAACCTACACCTTGGGTCTTGTCTGGTGTGGTAGATCTGAGCCTCTATTGCTCTGGTGTTCAGGGCCTGTTCCTGTGCAGCCAGGATGAGGGCCTCTGTGCTGTCCTTGAGTCCAGCTTTCTCCAGCCATTGGTAGGATTTCCTGATATCAGCCACTTCAGTTATTTGTCGGTGGTACATCCCATGTAGGGGCTTGTCCTCCCATGATGGTTCCTCCAGCACCTCGTCCTCTGTTCCCCATTGTCTGAGACATTCGCTGAGCACATCGTCCGTTGAGGCTTTGTCCTTGATGTATTTATGGATCTTGGATGTTTCATCCTGGACAGTGGCTCTCACACTCACTAGTCCTCTGCCTCCTTCCTTACGGCTTGTGTACAGTCTCAGGGTGCTGGATTTGGGGTGGAACCCTCCATGCATGGTTAGTAGCTTCCGAGTCTTAACATCCGTGGCCTTTATCTCTTCCATTGGCCAGCTAATTATTCCGGCAGGGTATCTGATTACTGGTAAGGCATAGCTGTTTATTGCACGGATCTTGTTCTTGCCATTGAGGGGGTTGAATAAGACATAACACTGTCATAAACATGAATAAGCCTTCATGAATATTTATGACTGTTGTCATAAAGCGTCATTCGGTAAATTATGACACTTTTAATACAAAGTTGACATTATTCAAAATGTCTTTGTTATGACAACTTGACATTAACCAAGAAATCATTACTGATATAAATTTTTTATAAAAGTATTACTGATTGCACTTTAAAAATGAGGTAACTTTATGTTATTAAAGGTAAAGTTTAAACAGTAATGATTTCTTGATTAATGTCAAGTTGTCATATCAAAGACATTTTGAATAATGTCAACTTTGTATTAAAAGTGTCATAATTTACCGAATGATGCTTTATGACAACAGTCATAAATATTCATGAAGGCTTATTCATGTTCATGACAGGTGTTATGTCATGTTTATGAAAGTGTCATGACAGTCTTATTCACCCCCCTTCAAATAAAGTGTTACCATATATATATATATATATATATATATATATATATATATATATATATATATATATATATATATATAATGCTGGGTGCCCTAAGCACAAACACTTTGTGGTGCTGTGCTTTTAGAATAAGACTCATAATTGTGCTGTTGTTTGATGTAACCCCCTAGAAACACCAAAATGGCCTGAGATCACTAAGACAAATCAGGCCTATTTGTCATAGGACAGCTGTGATGTCTCTTATTGGATAAATGACACAATGTCTTTGCTGAAGTTGTGTTGATTCAATAGCAGCGGTACATTTGCTTCATACATGATGTTTGAAGGCTTTTGTTGCTCCTGCAGACATGTTCAAACATCCAGAAACGTCTGTCTTAGTGATCTCAATGTGTGCAGTCTCACAATTTGCTAGTCTCCTAAGAGTTGTTTTCCTATGACATCATGCCTTCAAGTGAAACTAGGTCTGTACTCAGAATAAGCATTAAAAGAGTAGCTGACTGTATTTCACACAAAAACATCTGCAGGTCATTGGCAAAAAGGATTTATAAGCTACAGGACAGACAAACACAAATTTTCTTATTTTCCTTCTCATTTTCCAAGCCTGTGTAAATAATTTGTCTTCCTATGTTTGGTAAGTTAAATTTTTAATTGGTTCAACTTTTTGTTTATGTTCAGAAACAGCTCTGATTGTGTTTTCACCTCCATGTCTGTGTGAATACTTGTTAGAATGAATAGAACAGAATAAAGGAGGGAGACAGCCCCTTGTTTACTCATCAAATATGAAACAGCTTGTGTGCTGCCAGCAGCTCCCCATGATGGATTTTAATTTTCGGTACTGCTGTGTGCTTGCACTAAACAACCCTGTGTGTGTGTGTGTGTGTGTGTGTGTGTGTGTGTGTGTGTGTGTGTGTGTGTGTGTGTGTGTGTGTGTGTGTGTGTGTGTGTGTGTGTGTGTGTGTGTGTGTGTGTGTGTGTGTGTGTGTGTGTGTGCATGCGTGCAGATAAGAGAAAGGGAAGAAACTTGCTCTGTATGGAAAGTCTGTGGCATTCTAATCACTGAGGAATGTTCCACTTTCTCAGTGTGTCTGTCTTCAGTAATATGTGATGAAATTAATTAGTTCTACCTTGGTTTTATTATTACAATTTAATACTATATGCTATGTTCTATGTTTTTTTTATTATCCCAAATATTACAAATATAGGTTAGCCTAGCCTGCCTGTCGGTACAAATATATTTTATTTTTTTGAATTGAATAAATATATTAAAATTAAAGGTCGGATTTTTTTTCCCTCAATGTATCTTGTTGTGTTGCTGCAATTAAAAAAAATAAATTATTTATAGGCTTTTTACACTTTTTCACTGGGGATAGTAATCTGTAGGTGTGTAGGTGTCTAAACTGCTATAATTTAATTTTAATTTCATTTCTGTTTTCATTTCACTATAGAAAAACTATGTACATATGTTTTGACAGTTCTGTGATCATGTCAAAGCAGCAACTTTTATTAAAAAGTGTTTTATTTCTGTCTGGATTCATCCATGGAAGGACAACATAAAATCGCTCTTATAAACATGTAATTACTAAAGTCATGATAGCCTCACTTTGTATCCCTCTGAAAAATGAACCCATTTAAATAAAGAAATCCCTCCATGGTGATACCACGATATAGGGCGTTCATTTTATAGCGTTAACACCGGTGCTGTAAGTGGTTTGGTATGAATAGATAGAGCAACAGTATCACAGCATTTTTAAATTTCAATATTCAAAATACCGAAATTGTTTCCATTGTTTTAAAAAGTTTATGTCAGTTTGCCTTTTCCCCATTGATATGCTTCCCGAGCGCCCTGCACATTAGGGGGTTAAAAAAAAAAAAAAAATGATGCGCACATTACGCAAAACTCTGAAACAGGAGAAGTGGGACATAAGACGGAGCGACGAACTAGATGTGAATTATGGCATAAAAACAGAGAATCTGACGCTGAACAGTGAAAAATCAACACATGATGTGAAACACATGACGATTAGGAGGCGCAGCAGGTGATGGATAAAGATTACTGGTGGTGAGCGTCAATAAATGATAAAATAAATCTAACAGGGAAGAAACTAAAGTGGACATAATAAACCAAGAGAGGATAATACTAATCAAAGGAAACTAAATGGAAATGAATGAATAACAAAATGCAAGAATAAACTAAGAAACCAAAGTAAATACAGAGGAATAAAGTGGTATGACAAGACCCCTCGAGCAATAATTAATACAGAGGCAAGAACAAAGACACTATTTCCAGATAAAAGGTAAAATAATATTGTTGAAGTGTCATGGGTTTGTTGAGACCATATTTAGTACTGAGAATAAATATATCTTACAGACCATAACAGTAAAGAACTTATCACTTATTTATGTTTTTAATTAGATTTGATATATTTATTTCTTCAATATTATTTTTCATGTCGGTGTTAATGTCATGAGGCTGATGACTCCATGACACTTTCAATTTGACTCATTAGGCTTTGATGAAGAACCAGATTTGTTCTTTGTAATTTCTGTCCAGTAAAACTATTCAATAGACAGGTCTATATGAAGATATAATCCATGTTTCTGTCTCATATTTATATAGCATTAAAACCTGGACCTGGAACTTTTGTTTTTCCACTGAAAGCTCTGGTTTGCACATGTCCCATTCTCCTGAAGGCAGCACAGAGCTGCACCACCAGAAACTCACAGAAACACTGAAGAGAAGAAGAGTTATGATTAATGTAGTTACAGTTCTATCCATGTTTTAATGCTGCAGAGCTCAGTCGTTTTGCAAATAGTTCAAAGTTTAAACTGGCATGTTGAACATCTTTTATCTGGTCATTTTGTGGAATATTTAACAACTAGAAAATGGCACAAAATAAGAATATTTTTTACACTCATTGGCTGCTGTTAGGCCTACGGACTTTAACTTGAATGTTCATTAAATTTTTCGTAGACACCTGTGAAAATAATTTCTATCACATTGCTTTTTTGTTTTCTGGGAAATTATCTTGATGATAAATACAGAAACAAGCATAAAAATCAAAACATCTACAATAGTGATAGTAATATTAATAATAAAATAATAGTCAGTGTAAAGTAGCCTACAAATTCTTTGTTGGGGGGCGGTGAGGGACCTGGATATGGGGTAGGGGGCGCTGGCCCGAAAAAGGTTGAGAAACACTGATTTGGTTGGTAATGTTGCATGTTCTAAATTACTTGCAAAAACATTGACTGAAAGGACTCTTATCTAATGTTGAGGGTTTGTTGCCTGTAAGGCGAACCTTTAGGGCACAGACAGTTTACATTTTATTTTGAGTTGAAATGAACTGAAGTCTTATTTAAGTTTGAGTGTTTAGCTTGTTAATTGTATTGTTAGAAGCAATTGTTTGCACTATTCAAAGACACTTTTTATTAACCTGTGGCAATAGCAACGGTATAGTTAATTTCTATCACCACTATAAGTTTCAGGCTCAGGATTTTTTTTTAACTTTAGGCCCTGTATACCGCCATGACATGGTGGTGACAGTTTTACCAAATAAGTTTTTTTTTTTGTTTGTTTTTTTTTACAAAGCAGTGTGCTGTCCTGTGTGCGTGTGTGTGTGTGCGTGTGTGTGTGTGTGTGGATACACCTCAACCCTGCTGTCATGCTGTGTGACACAGAGACAGTGAAGTAACCTGGAAACATCAGCCAGCTTGCTGCTGCTGCTGCTGACTGATAAACCTCTGACCCAGTGGCTCATGCTCACAAACATCCTGTACAAACAAACTATCTACTTATTGTTTGGTTAAGATTCATCAGGTATTTAATTACTGAACTGGGCCTGACTAGTAAAGATAATTAGACCTGAAAAATAAAGAGAGTTAAAATTAAACATTACATCGACCGATGTGGCATTAACACGGTACTTTGATGAATCAGTAACAACTCAATGTTTTTTTTCCACTTGTTCACACCTCAAATTAAAATCTATCTCCAGTAATAAAATCTCTGGATCATCTGTAGTTCTGCTGGTGCTTCTTTCAAACAATCTTAATGCTTTCAGTCTCTTGGGTTTTGCTGTTGATATTTGTCCACATCTGTTGGTTATTTACTCCAGAAGCCAATCGGCTCAGACACGGAGGCTAAAAGTCAATCTGAACAGGAAGAGAAGCTGAAGAAAACTGAAGTGTCTGATGAAAAAAATAGATCTGTCAGTGAAAAGTATGAGAATGGTTTTATCTCACAAATTAGCTGCAACTATCATATAAAGTATTAAAAAATATATTACTGCAAATTGAAGTCTTTGCATCCATAAAGCCGCCTTTAATTCGCTCATCAGACTAAACCTAGAAGCCTTCTAATGGCTAAATTAATACAAATGAAAGTGATCCGAAACAACTGAGTCAGTTTGGTTTTCAGTGATAGTTGGGCCTGAATGAGTCATCAGTAGCTCCGCCTCCATCGAACAGATAGATGCACATTTTGTCACTTTGAAAATAAATCATCTTAATGAAAATGTTCCAAATAGTTAATAAAAAGTTTTGGTGCCAAAATGAAGTAGGGTTTTTATTTTGGTCACATCAGAACTGGTTTATTTTGCAAATCTGCAATGGCAAAATTTTTTTTTCACATCAAACGAGTCACATGATCAATAACTGGTTGTTGCCACTGGCGTAAACCACAAAGAAGTCACGACAGGAAGTAGTTGGAGGATCACGGCACTGCTTGTCATTAATGAGTTATCGCTTGAACAAGTGTAATCACATGTGACTTTAATGAGATTTCTTATTTAATGGAATTTAAGGCGAAATTATGTTTTTTCGACATTAGTGAAATATTTAAAAAGCTTTGCTCACATTAAGAATGGAAAGGCAGCTACGTTTTGTTGAGTAATGAGTTTGGGGGTTTTACTTTAGGTCCTATAATCATCTTGATCTAGACCTTTTTGTCTCAACAGTTCTTCTTTTCGTTCATAAAAAACAAACCTAAACCACCAGCCTGGCAGCTCTTATGAGGTGTTTATGTTTCTAACCATGCTGTTGTTATGGATTAAAATTTCTAGCTTGGTTTTGGGCATCGATCCAGAAACGGTCTGGTGCAACTTTGAAAGCCTGAGCCTTACTGCTGCTGTTTGTTGTTGTGCTTAACTCACTGTAACACAAATAAGATACCAACTTATGACAGTGCAGGTCAGACTTTTGCACTCTTCAGAGTTTAATCCTAAATATTATATAAGATATTCCTGCTGTAGAACGTGTCTGCCAGAGGCAGAAAAACAAACCTGAAGTGACGTTTTTATTGCCAAACAGATGCGCAGAATTAATTGCTGATGTTTTAGGCTGTAAAATATTTCCAGTTTTACATCTATCAGCCAGGCAGTGTCTGACAGTTGATCTAATTAACATTTTAATTGCTAGCTTTATTCACAAAATATTCGGCAACCTCAATTTTCAACTTTAAATGGGAGTTTCAGTCATGACTGAAGATTGAGTCACTGCAGCTACGTTGGAATTTAGCTGCTAGGAAGCTAATGAGGACCAGGTCAAATCACAGCAAGCCTCGGCTGCTGTTAGTAAACTGATCTTAAAACGCTCTTAGTGGTATTTAAAACTGATAACGCTCTTAGCTCAACCAGTTAACCGGGTTTTATTTTTCCCTGTAGGTTCTGATTTTATTCCTGTTTAAGACATTTATAATTATACAGTTAGTGTTTTGATAATATTGCTTTTTTTAATTTTTTTTTTTACCGTTCTAGATTTGATTGTTTTAAGTTAATGTTTTTTATGCCTGTTGCATAATTCCACAGTTCCTTATCTTTTACAGGGCCTATGTGAAGCATTCACCCGCTTCGATGTTTTAGCCTTTTGATTCTTTGATGAATCAACTGTGATCTTCAAGATTTGGCTCTTTAAAAACTATATCCGTGGGATATAGGTTTTTAATGTTGATAATGTTTCAATTGTTGATTTTCATGTTTTTTTGATGTAAATCACTTTCAACTGTCTTCTTATTGCTGTTGTTTCAGTAGTGCAGTGAGGGTGTCTCCAGTGACCGTAGCATAAAGATACCTGTGTCTAAAAGGTCCATTTACCGGTTAATCTGTGTTTAACATGTTATGCAAGAGACAATGGAATAGCAGCTTCTTCAAACGCAAAGTGACAGCTGAGAGAGCCAGTTCTCCTCCAACAGAACCGATGTTCTGCTGTGCTTATCTGTCTCTTGTTCTCTCCGCCTCCAGAAAGGTCTCAGTAGAAATACTCCCGATGGGGGAACAGAAACAAGTGGGGGTCGGTTCACTCGGTTGATGATAGATTCTGCATCTAAAATGGAAGTTTCAAAAGAAAGTTAAGTGAACCAGCTAGCAGAAAACTGATTCAGACATTTCCAACCCTGCGTTCTGTCTGCTCTAGGCAATAAGCAGCTGCTTGCTTTTGTCATTGTTGCACTGTTGAATTCAATTTGTGCTAATGGAATAATCTACAGCAGCCGTGTTATCTAGCCAGGTATAAACACAGCACTGATGGAGTCATGTTCCACGGCTCATTAAGGGAAGGCAAACATACACTCTGCAACCTCACACACACTTTGAATTCCTGTCTTTATTAGGACAGTGTATTGACTTTATTTCCCCCACAGTAACCCATCAGTTTGAACCCCAAGGTCATGGAGTCCTATAATTGTTAACAATCGATTTTCTTTTTTGTTTTTGTCATTATTACTGTCAGCTGTTATTTTAGTGCAAGACAAACAATAATTTAAGAAAAACAAGTAGGATCCTTGGGGACTGACATGAGCAAATAGGTCATAAAAAGTGCAATCCGTCATCTTTACAGTTTTTACTTGATTATCATGGTTATTGGTGTCAGGGACCGAGCAGTCCAGCATGGAGGACACAGGTGTTTAATTCACAAAGTGGATTTTTAATTACTCCCAAAAGAATGAAAAATAAGTAGCAAAATAACACTTAAATGGGAAACCCAATAAAAGAGGTCAAGCCAATAAACTAGAGTCAAAAAAACGAACAAAACCTCAAGCAGACATAAAACAAACTGACCTGTTGGAATGAGGCACAAGTTAACTGAAATACTGGTTTATCTGAACTTTGTGGACACACAAGGAGAAGACAAAATAACCATAAAACAATGAATGAGACTCCAAATCAGCACTTCAGGATGAGACATGGGGTTCAAGCTCCGCCCTTAGCCCCGCCTCCTGCCAGCCAGGAAGGAGAAACCAAAACAACCAGGCAACTCAAACAAAGGAAGATAATAATTCAAGAAAAAACTGAATTTTAACCTTGCAGTGTTGATATGTGTGCACTTCATATAAACACTCTAAAGTGTGATGGAAAAATAAATTAATAAAGGAACAATATATTGGATAATCAGTAGTCTGGCTATTGTCTCCCTGGGCTGTTCTGCTCCATTCAGATCTCTTACAGCTGAGGCTGGGCTTTCACTTGGATTCAATCAGACCAATCAGTGATCAGAAGGAGAAGTTGTAAATGATGACGTCAATTTTCTTTGCTGTTTTTTTGTAGTCTGCCAGTAGTTTTAACAATGTCAGCAGAGGAAGTGACCGAAGCCGTTCAGTCCGTGTCGGCCGCATGTTGAATTAACATCAACAGCCGCTTCGTTCGGACCGGCTCTGCTCTCTTCACAGTGGAGGATGGTTGTTTACAGCGCTGGGAGTTTGCGGTAATCTTCGTAGTGTCAAACTGGCATGTTACAAACATCATAAGTAAACCTTACATCTGTCTTATGTAAAATGTGGAACTTCAACAGAGTCCTTCACCTCCAATCATTCCTCAACAGCCAAGAGCTCAGACCCTCTGGACGAAGCAAAGTGTAGAACAAGGAGCTGGCTCATACCAGGCTGGATAATTAGTAATATATTTAGAGAAGTGATGACAAAGTAAACTAAAGTGAAACAAATTTGTGGTGAGGTGTGGATATTACCCCGTGAGGCCTGCCATTAGGGTCTAAAGAAGATCTCTAACCAGAAATGTACTGGCTCCTTTAAATGTGCCAGTACATTTAAAGTCAATAATGACTGGAGGTATTATTGACAGTATTAATACTGGCAACTGCTGTATTAACACCACAGTCCAGCTGGGACAACTGATCTCAAGAGACGAACTGTCGACCAGCAGGAGGAGCTCTATGAGAATTTTTTTTCACCACAGCTAACCTTAACCATTACTAGTCCAGACCTCATCCCAGCCTGAACCTTCCTATGCTACATCCAGCCCTAAACATGAAGCTCCATCACATTCATCTGGCTTTTGTCCCCAAAAGCTCAGCAGTCATTGATGGGGATGATTATACCAGAAAAGGTCCTAGAGAGGCAACAAGTGCTGCTGATGCACTCACCCACACAAACACCCACACACCCCACACCCACAGATATCTGCAGCTATGTGCACCCACAGGCTTCACACACACACACACGTACATTACATCCATTCTAAACCTGACGGAGATGTACACACCGACAGACACTCATCTGGCTCTGCATTAAGACTTTAACAAACACTCCGTCTCACCCTCAGACATACACACATGCTTTCATAGACGTCTCCTGTTCATGTGACGGCCCTGTCAACACTGGGGGCTGGTGAGGGGGCAGGGGTGGCTTGCAGAATTGCTGCAAGCTGATAGGCCATCACCATACCAACGGGGGCGGGGCGGAGTCGGGAGGCTGGGGAGGAGGAGCCATGGGCTGATTATAAAGCTCTCCAGAGGAGCAGTTTCTGCTCCGCTGAGCTCCCTCCTCTGTGAATCTGCGCCTTTATTTAGTCTTTCCTGTTATCTGGCCGGCGAGCCGACACTCGGCGCTCTGAGAGGAGGACAAGCGGACGCACACACGGAGGGAGGGTGGAAAGGGTGAACTGTCAGACAGAGTTGTTTGTTTCCCTCCTCCCTACGTCTACCTGCCCATCACTGCGTCTCGTGGATCTATCTCCGCTGTGAGTGACAGCCCAGAAGACGAGGGGAAACCTGTTCTCCACTGCTCCCCGGGGAGCCTTCAAGTCATCCCTCCATCCTTCTGGCTGGCTGTAGATGACCTCTGCTCTTCTGTAAGTAACCAGTTTCGGCCGCAGCCGCGTCGGGTCACGGTTCTGACCAAAAAAAAGCCTAAAAGCTGGGGGTAAGAAGGGTCGCCTGGCAGAGACGGCACGGCGTGTTGCGTCTCAACGGGACGGAGGTCGTTGTAATTAGATTCCTCATTAGCAGGGGGAATTCATCACTGCATCGATGTTGATTTTTGTTTTACTTCAGCTTCTGCTTTGGTCCTTCCTGTTGTGGTTAGAGTCTTGTAGGAGCAGGTCTTTTTCAAAACGCATGAGGGGGGGTGGGTCTGTCTTTAATGCTAAAAACAAGGTCACTGTTGGTGCACAGTAAGGGCAGCCCTTACATAATGGTCAGTGAGTGCAACAGGTACTGATAAGACGACGGATGAGGCAGCTTTCAGGAATCCGTCTGCACAGAAACTGTTGCTTCTCCATGGAGGATATGTCAGTTTCTCTCATTTTCACTCAAATCTCCTGAACAGGTCAACCAGGAGCTCACTCTGATTCACAGAAATCCATTTGCACACACAGCACTGTTTACCCATGAGGGCCTGTGGGTGTAATTGGGTATCTAATGTGTGTGCGTGCGTGTGTGTGTGTGTGTGTGTGTGTGTGTGTGTGTGTGTGTGTGTGTGTGTAGAGTGTGTGTGTGCACGCACAAGACCCTGCTTCCCTTTTCCATGCTTCTGTCATGCACTGTTGAATCATGCACAGTTTACTCTGCTGCCTGGCTGAAGTGCCATCACAAACAGTCTGAGAGCGAGAGAGAGAAATGACACCTCTGGTCAGGGTGCTGCATACTGTAATCCAACAAAGAAGTTTCAGTTATTGGTGTTTTTACCAACCACATTTAGTTGAAGACAGCAACTACATCGATACATCGCTAAATGTGCAGGTAGAAGGGAATACATGTGTTGGGAATAAAACAGAGCGCCTGTGGTGCCTCGTTTCTGTTACATCACTCAGGTGCAACTCAGAGCTTCGAGCCAGGGTTAATAACATCAGAGGCACTGACTGCCAAAGGCGATTATTTACTCTACAACTTACAGTTTTGATTACCAAAGCAAACACTGAAACAAGAGAGAATGTAGTACAGGACTGCTGCAAGTAGCAGCAGAAATTTCAGTGAGCTGAGGGGAGAGGGTTGTTGACTGGAAAGACGGCAATAAAAGGATGCTAAACCTGGGGCTAGACGAGTCCTTTTCCCGCATTTTGTGACATTATGTCGTAAATTTTACACCAATATAAGGTAGAGCATTGTTGTGAAGTGTCAGGAAACTGATAAAACGTTTCATATTCAGCTTACCTTTTGTAGTCCTGAATAGAATCCAGTGCAACCAATTGTCTTAGGAAGTCATTAACTTAACAATTTAGTCAAAGCACAAATCCAGCTGGCTTACTGAAGGTCTCGGAGGTTTGTCAGAGATCATTAGCAAACGTATGAGTGTCATGTGAACACTGAACACACCAGAGAGGTCAGGTCAGGTCAAGAGGTTGAGAGGTTTAACTATTTGCTCCCAGAATTATGTAACAAAAATGTGTTTTTACGTGGAGGAGGTCTGAAATTGAGTAGCGATAAGCTAGTTTTCCATTCAAATGTCATGCAAAAATTTGAACAAAGTTTTAAAATGTCCCAAAACAAACAAAAAAAGAAAACGGAAAGTTATTTAGCAAGCTGGATATTTCTTTAACCAAATAAATATTTAACCCCAAGCCACATATTTAGTTAGTAGGCTAAATATTTAGCTTCAACCTGAATATTGAGTTAGCTAGCTTTATATTTAGCTTCAAACTAAATATTTTGTTAGCTAGCTTTATATCTAAATAATTAGTTCAGTGTTTCCCAACCATGGTCCTCAAGGGACACTGTCCTACATGTCTTAGAGGTTTCCCTGATTTAATGTGCCTGACTCAACTGATTGCAGTTCAGGAAACGCCTGTTAATCAGTCATTGATTGAAATCAGCTGGACTGAAGCAAGGAAATGCCTAAAACATGCAGGCCAGTGTGCCTTGAAGAGTTAGCTAACTTTATATTTAGCTCCAAATTAAATATAAAGCCAGCTAAATAATTACCTGTATGCTAAATATTTAACTGATATGCAAATTTACATGCATTTTTGATTAGACTACCAAAATAAAAGCTTATTACCACTATAAAATCAAAGCTATAAAATAGTTAAAAAATATGACTCTGAAATAAGAATCCCCATTTCCTTCATTTATGACAAACTAAATAAACATAATGACCACCCTATAGATATCAGCTTGTGCAGTGATGCTGGTTTCTGTATTTTAAGCTAAGTCAGTTTGACTCACTTTTCAAGTGCAATTTTCCAAACTCATCTTTGCTGACCACTGTCTATGATAAAACGATACATTATGTTTGTAAGGCCAACCATACACTTTGAGTGCTAATTCTCTTGCTATTTTTACCGTGTGTTACCAGCGTCTGTGTGGTGCTAAAATGCACACCTTCAAGTTTAGCAACAAGCAGCTTGAATAAGGGTGTGAAAGCTGAATGGGCGGCACATGCTGTGTTGACTCTATATTTAGAAGTGGAATTATTTTTGAGTTTTTGGAGCTGTAAGTAAGTTATAAACTGGTCTTTTTTTTTAGTTATCTTTACATTTTTAAATATTAAAATAAATACAAAAACATTTGTTTGCTGTCGTACTTGCTTAGGCGTCACTTTTTAGATGTTTTAAAGTCGGTCTAGTCTCAGGTTGTAAAACAAAAGCACAGGATGTGTGTGAAATACAGCAGAGCAGGACATAACAGGACTCGATTGACAAAAACGTTTCTCGCTGTCATTTAGATCTGGTTTTACCTTTCGTTTGCTGCAGCTGAAGCATGACAACAGTGTTTATATAAGCAGCTTATTATCATGTGTGTGAATCATCTCACAGCCCCAGGCCCACTCTATCATGGTAATGTGAAGATCCACCTGACTGTGCTCAACAGTGGCCCTGGCTCTGCCACTGAACGCCATGTTAGAGATGGACAAACAGGAAACATTTGGTCAAAGTCCCTACATGGAAGACTGTTGGTGTTTCACACGTCTCAACGCTGCTGTGCAGAAAAGATGCTGAAAGTATATCTTCTGTGAGATTCCTCAGATCTCCGTACCTCAGAGGCCGACTTCTGGTCTTCTGCTGCAGCAGCAGGGTATGTGCTGACAGTGTTTGCCAAAACACATTTGAAAAATAGCTTAACATCCGTCAGATTAGATGGTGAGCTTCTGTGATCATACATTTTCAAGCCGTGCCACAGATTCTCAAGGAAACTTAGGTCCTGACTTTGACTAGGCCACTCTAACACATGATTATGAGTTGTGCCATTGTATCTCTGACTTAATGTTTTGGGTCTTTGTGATGGAAGGTGACTACAACTACATGAGTACTGGCTGACCCGGATGTTCACTAAGTAGAAACACTAAGTTCTTGTTGTTTTTTTTTGTTTTGTTTTTTTTAGCATGCTTTGTAAAACTTACAAACTTGGTGAAATGTAGTGTATGAAATTCAAAATTTTATTATTCTGTTGAGCTTTTATTTATTTATTTTTAATAATTGTGTAATTGCAGAAAATAATACACACATATGGTTATTTAATTTCTGAAAGCTGTGTAAACACCACCTGTGGGTTTTGCAATGAGCCAAAAGCTTTGACTAATCCAGAACACTGTCTGGAAACCGCTGAAAATCATTTGGGGAAAAGGTCCATGTTTGGACACATTGAGTCAGCTGTAGTTCTTATGTCAGAATACTTGATGGCACTGCGATTTTAAGTCATCGTTCAAATGGACATGCGTTTTGACCATGAGACCTCCACCTCATCCTGCTGTGTGTGTTCTGTGTGTGTTCCGGAAAAGTTTAGACTCCCGGTTTCAAACATCGTCGGCGTCAGAGACTCTAATCTAAACAAGCCGCCAGAAAAAAATGTTCCGGTTTCACTGAAAACCAAATCTGTGCAAATGAGGCTTAAGACGTATGTGTGCCGACAGACGAAAATGGTGAAACGCAGAGTACAGACATCAATGATGCAAAGTCCAAAACACATAAGCACACACACACACACACACACACACACACACAAAAAGAAAAACAAAATGCAACAAAAAAAAATGCTGCAATTGTAGGACATAGAGGCAACAACAACAGGAAGTATAAAACTCTACAAAACAGAAGTGCTCCAGACCACTAGGGGGAGTCAACCACTATAGCCTTTTGGACCAGACCCTGAATAAAGATGATTTAATGGAATGTCCAGAAGGAAATTGGAGAAGGAAAGAAAAAGGTCACATTTCATTCAAAGATTTGAAGATGTTAACTTTTATAATATCTTGCATCTGCATAATCATGTCAATATTTTTACCTACTTTCTTTGGTTGCAGTATTTTTTATTTGCTTTTTTTTTTTTGCTTCTGTCTTCTAGGACTACACCTTCTTTTCTGCTGCATTTGTTTTTCATGTTTGCATGTTTGGAGTTTGCATCATTCATGTGATTCTCTGAAGAAGTTCTCTTACCTCCATTAAAATCAAATGTTCCTCAGCCCTCTGCAAAGTAGATTTTTTCCAAAAACTGGTATCAAGAATGCTCAAAAAGCCTCTCTTCAGGTTTCTTTTTGTGTATTTTTTCCTCACCATAGAACATGTTCGTAGCAGATTATTTTTACCCTCTTGTATTTACTAAACAAACAAGCTGCCTTGGCCTCCTTCAAGCAGCCGCTAAATATCAGAACATTGTGGAACGAAAGTCAATACGGTTTTGATCAGAGACGCAGCTTGCCAATTCAAAACATGAAGAACGTCAAAACTAAAACCCACGTGACGAACATAATGACACGGGCGGCCTCAGCGTCACACTGGGTGCATGGACGCGTGTCGTCAGCATTATGCATCCTTGGCTGAATTTATTCTAAAAATAAAATACATAAAAACAAATGTTGCAGAGGATATCCTTCACTCAGTCGCTTCATGCTTCAAAGGATGCCTGCAGGTGGGCGGCTTGGCGCGTTCATAGCTGAGCAGCCCTGCTAATTTCTCTTCTGCAATTATTCATCCTACCTGAGGCAGTAGCTTGTTTCAGAAAAAAAAAAAAAAAACAGCAAATACTGCTGTTTATTTTTATTGTTATTATCATTAGGGAACACTGGACACAAACAAAACCAACAGGGAATACTAAGCACTGAGGGGCTGTTTGACGAGCGGCTGGGCGTCCTCTGGTCCGGAACCTGATTGCCTCCACTGTAACCGGTGTGTTGACTGTGGAGCTCAGCAGTCGTTTTAGGTGCTTATCAGAAGTCCTTCTAAAAAGCACAAGTTGTTTTTCAAGCTCTCAGCTGTTGTTGCTTGTTGCACATTGTCTGTGTGATGTGGTGGCCACAACTTCACAGGTGTTCTGACTAAAACCAGGAAGATGGAGCACATCACCCCAGATCCAAAGTCCTTCCACTGAGAGAATAGACTTTAAAATAATGTTGTTAGTTTATAAATCACTGAACATCTTGGCACCAAACTATATGAAAGATCTTGTGTTGTCATATGAACCTTACAGACCTCTCAGGACTTCTGGTCCTGGTCCAGAACCAGAACCAAACATGTAGAAGCAGTATTCAGCTTCTAGGCACCACAAATCTGGAACAAACTTCCAGAAATCTGCAAAACAGCTGAAACACTGAGTTCCTTTAAACCCAGCTGTTTAGAGTTGCATTTGAACCATAATAAAACATTGACCAACATATTTGATGTGTTTTGATTTTGGTGATGGCATTCATCAAAATATAATATATAATATAATATGCTGGTTTCCTCAATTGTTGACTGCATTTTGTTTTTTCATGACTCTCGTATTTTTTTTTTACTATTATTATAAAGCACTTTGAACTGCCTTGTTGCTGAAATGTGCTACGCAAATAAACTTGACTAACTGAGCTGTAAGCTCTAAAACAGATCTGTCTGAACCTTTTTGCCTTGTGGGGAAAAATAGTCAAATTAGACGTACTTATTTTTATTTCAATTACAAAATGTGAAAGTAAATTCATTTTTATTTTTATTTTACTTAAGATAAACTAAACATACATGGTCAGATTGCTTAAGAAATGGGATTTCTAAATAATATTGATCCAAAAAAATAAAAAGCATTTTGCATTTCTTTTAGTCATTTCCTAAATATCTTATCCTGTGCTTAATTAAAAAAATATATTTTGTGTTGCACCTACAATTTTTCATTCCAATTGGATTGTAATTTGTGGGTAAATAATCTTGCCAGAAAAAAAATATCAAAGTGTCCATCTGTGTTAACCACGCGAACTGGTAGACCAAATTTGTAATTTTCACAATTGTTGACTGCATGCCAAGGGCCACACTTTGGGCACCCATCCTCTAAAAGAAGCTGTTTTTACTTGGAAAATAAAAGGGATACACAAGTAGATCCAAAAATCTGGAGAATACAACAAGTAGTAAACAAATAAATAATAAGTTCATCTCTCTGCACAATTATCATACTTTTTATGAGATGCAATCTTCAGCTGAGCTTCCACCTCACAGAGCACCCTCACTCAACTCCTTCAGACTAGCCAGGATCAATTAGCAAACACCTTGTGGAACTGAGCTCGTCATAGGAGCTACTTCTGAGTCTAATGCTGCTAAGAGTGATGTTACAGGTCTAATGAAGAAGCGTTGAAAGAAGCAGAAGCTTCTTAAAGAGACAGACACCCAGTTTCTAGGCATCAGATTACATTGTCAAATTTCTTTTTAGTCATGTTTCATATATACAGTCGTTTTATAACAGCTGAAGGCAGCATGGTTACTTGACTGAGCTCTAAAATGGCACGATGTGTTCTGAAAACACCATGCTGCTGCTTTAAGTGTCGCACAGAAACACAAATGTTCATTTGCCATAGAACAGGCTGGTCTTATGTTGACCTGCGTTCTGATGTCATGCATCATGATCTGTGAACAGAGTATGCCCACTGTTCACTTCAGTGATGAGTGGGGAGGGTGAGTGTTTGTGTGAAAACACAATACACAAAATGATTTATTGTTGTAATTTTGTTTCTACAAGAAAAAAAAAGAAAGAAGCAGGTCATGGTTTGAGCGTCCAGCAGACGAACAGGACTGACATGGCTAGACATTCAGCTGAAAAACAAAACCACAGAACTGGACTTGTTGTCTGGCAAAGCGTGACTCTGAAACCCAGCAAACAAAAGGTCATTTTTATTACCACTCATTACAACAGCCTGAGGACAGAAAGCAGGGCGACATGTGACATCAGGCTTACAGCTACATGTATTGTGTAACATGTCACAGAAATGTTAAGCAAGGGAATGCGGATCCACGTTCCTCTAATCAGGCAGGAGAAACCGAGATACGGTTCCTCTCTGTCCAGCTTTTACTTTTCTCTACACAGCGACCTGTCTGCTGCCATTGATTGTAGCTAAGAGGAATGTCCTTAGGGTTGGCTTCAATCGCTAAGCCAATTCCACTTGTCACTGATAGGCCTCAGGCCAATCCTCGCTGTAGAAATCTGGCTCCTTTTGTTATTAAACCCCTAAATAACGGATATTTGCTAACATGGACGGAGGCTTCCTGTGCCTTAAAATGGATTTGATTTAACTTTCAACTCCTCTTTCACTGAGAATGATTTATAGATGCTTCTTAAATAGTGTAATTTGTTTAAGCAGCATTAGCATTAGCATTATTAGCATCCACCACAGCTGTTTTTTTTTTGTTTGTTTGTTTGTTTGTTTTTTTGCCCAAGCATTGAGCTGCCGAGTTTAGCGTAAATGCTAGCGGATGGTGGGAGCTTTTACAACTCAAACAGCAGAGTCTCATTCCCTGATTTCAAAGCAGCACACACCCACACACACCATTCCTATTACACAGATAAACACAGAGTTTATGACCTGTGGCTGCTCCTGAGGACCCCATGGTGTTTGCTTACTTTAGCATTAATTGGGGGGAGATAAATTTTAATTGTTACAAAGTCCTAAAATGAAACGCAACCATAGAAAACGCTTTTATCTCATTAATTTTTTTTTAGATGTTTTAGAATATGTAATAATTTCTACAGTAGTGTTCAGAAAAAGGGAAAATAAAATTACACTTATATATACACAAATACATACATACATATCTCAAGTCTTTATACATATTCAAAGAGTGAGGTGAAGAATAACTTGTGGAAAAAACCTCCTGTTGTCCGATGCATTAGCATTTACAACTGCTTTGTCGTCTCACAGTTGGTAAACTAAGAAGTTTTCCAACAAAATGGACAAGTTCTGTGTAAAAAAATTAAAGTTGACTCAAACACAAAGGAGTCATTGGAGATGGTGACAATGTAAAAAGTCCAAATTTGACTTGAAACAAAACAAAATACAACAACCACAATGCTGATGCAGTAGAACCACACCTATAAGAATTGGTGTAAATCTAAGTTGGTCAGCAGACATTAGGAATCTATAAACAGTTTATTAAACTAGCACAAACTGACTTTGACCCTGGCACAAAATGAAAATAAGCATTTAGGTAAATCACTATAGATACAAATGGATATGTATAAAATATACAAAATTAAGTTGCATGTGGAGAAACAGTAAGCATGTCCACCAACACCAGAGGCTGGAGCCAAATCCGACGGCAGTGTTCAACAACTGGGGCATTTTTATTTTAACTTAATTTATGTAAAGACTTTTCTGTCAGTGTTAGAATGTGACTACCAGACAGCAGAATGAAACACACTGGCAAGAAATCCAACAGATCCTTTTACAAAGATCAACAGGTCTCTCTTGGAAAAATAGATTCCTGATCTCTGTGATGAAATAAATGTTAAGTAAAATAAAACTGATCACTCTACCAGCTGGTATGCAGCTGCAATAAGCACATATACAGCAACAGTAACAAGAAAACAGCTCTAAAGTCATCAGGACATAGTTAAATGGACAGTTCTTTGTGAGGTTCTAAATTACTGCACAAATCCAGATTCCAAACTGTCATTATGTATTAAACACGGCGAAGGCAAAATGAAAAAGCTGTGCGTCAAACACCACAGCTGAGATGATTTAATCAGGATGCCTTGTGAATGCCTCCCTGTGGAGGTTTCCCAGGCATTTCTCGCCAGTGGAGACAGAAACACCTTCTGTCCTGGAACACACTGAGCTGACTGCCACTGGGGAGAAAGATCACCTGCTTTCCTTCCTTGAACAGCAACCTGATCTCTTATTTGTGGCAGACAATTGATGGATGGGAAACGTCATTCTGTTCCCTGTAGAAGCACATCAACAACAGCAGCTATACTCTTGTACCTTGACTTGTGTTTCTCCTGACCTGGTAGAAGCCAATCGATGTTCTGCGCTTCGCTTCGTCCACAGGGTTTGGACTCTCAGATATTCAGAAATTATGGCTTCCTGGAGGCGTGGACTGTGTTGAAGTTTGAAATTTTACCCAAAGTTTGCCTGTGACACATGTAATGCACCAGTTCGACACTTTGGAAATTACCTACACTGTAGACAACCATCCTCCACTGTGCAGAGAGAAGAGCTGATCTGAAAGAGGCGGCCGTGTATGGAAGTGTGACCAACAGGGGCTGAACGACTTCCTTCACTTCCTCTGCTCCCATTGCTAAAACTACAGAATGACTACAATTCTAAAACACCAGAAAATCAATTTCATCATTCAGAACTTCTTCTGTTTGCTGATAGGCCCCTGTAGAAAATCTACCAGAGGAATCCAGACGGGGCAATGAAGGGAGATGAGAATCAAACAACTGCGTAGGACGGCAATGGTCAGGGCTAGGTTTGTTATCTGTCGCTGGTTCATTTACTGTACCATTTTAAATGGGGCTGCAGATTTATTTATTCATTTGTTTTAGCAATATTACCTTCCAGAAACAATCTTATTCAAATTAGGACCTTTTTCCACGAAGCTTGTACGATCTTCCAGGTCATGGACGGTTTCTCTCCAGGTGTTCCAGATTCTTCCTGAAGTCCCAAAACATGCAGAATATGTTCATACGTCTCTGGAGTTGCTGTTCATTAGGATAGAGTGAATTGTTGTTAGTCCAGTGATGGACTGGTGACCTGCCTCCCTCTGTCCCTGACAACTGGAGGTGGTCACCGGACCTCCATGAACCTGCTGGGATTAAGTGTGTATAGGTGATGAATAGATGGATAGCAAGTAGTCAAGGAAACCCAGCATGGTAAACATCATTATGCAATGCTTTGACCCAAATACATTTGCTTCCTTATCGCGAACCGTCTCCAAACATGACAGGACATAAACCATATTGCTGCTACTTTGGGTGATGACACTCATAATACTGAAAGACTTCCTTTGTGCACATACTGCTAAGGACAGCTTCCTTATCTGTGGATGTTATGAGCTGTAGCCGAGTCAGTGACGCAAGATCAGCTCTTATCAGCATCTCTCCAGATTAGATTAAGTCTTTTGTAAACAATGCAGTTGTTGTGAGGTAAAGCTGAAATTGTATTTATATTTTGGTTTGTTTTTATAATGCAGTAAGTCGCAGAAGTTACATTTATTCGCATCTTTTCGTTTCACAGCCACAAACGTCAATTTATTTTATTCAGATTGTCTGTGATAGATCAGTAGAAAGGTGTGTGTGTGTGTGTGCGTGTGTGTGTGTGTGTGTGTGTGTGTGTGTGTGTGTGTGTGTGTGTGCGCGTGTGTGTGTGTGTGATTGTGAACTGGAAGGAAAGTATGTATCATATGTCAGGTGGTGGCTTTAAAAGGACAATCCAGAAGCCTGTTCTTCATCCAGACATCATTCAGTTCAGTTCATGTCGGATCATTTCAGGTTGTTAGCCGTCCATCTTGTCTTCTGGCTGCCATAACTCTGAAACACACAGAGTCATTTCCACATCCACCTGTGTCCTTCTGGGTATTATCAAAGCAAACTGTACTTATTTGTTTACTAATTTTACTGTTTTTCTTTTGTTTTAGTTTGGATAATAAGTATTTGTAATTATGAAAAGTTGAAACAAGTGAGAGCAGCTGTGTTTCCATTACAGCCATGTGCAAAACTTTGTCAATATTCAGCTAATGTCGAAAAAAAAAAAATTCCTCAATTGTTTCCGATAAATAAGAAATGAAATTGAAATCAGTTTGCTCACATAATGAGTCGGTAAAAAACACCCCACCCCATCCTCCTCCTCCTCCTGCCCTTTCCTGTTGTCGTCTTCTTCTTCTCTGCCAGTAGTGACATCCGGTTGTTTATGAGGTGACTTGTGTGCAAAACGTGTTTCCACTGCAGTTTTGTGAAATGTACTCATGAAAAACCACCTCATGCTAGCACAACAACTTTTTGTCGAAAAACATTTTTCTTTAAATTGGTCTGTTTCCATTAAGCAAATTTATTGTTGTTATTCCAGTTTGCACAACTTTACAGTTAGTGGAAATGCAACCAACAGCATAGTGCACCTACAATTATGTTTTTTTCCCCTGCTGTTTAAATATTACTCCTTCAACTTAAACATCTATCAATAAATAATTCACAATGCAACAACAAAATTCATGATACACAGATATGCGTGAGCTCTTTTGATGCACAAACTCTCTTCTAAATGCCAGGCTAGCTACTGTTGATGAAAAGTTGGTTTGATTACTTTTTCAGGTATTTTTATTTTTTATTTTTTACTTTTTATCTAAGCTTAGTGGAACTGATTGATTCCACCAGACACCACTGCAGACATCATGATTACTTTTAGGGTATAGCTGCACAAAATCAACTGAAAGCATATCGGCTGCGATGGAAGCCGAGCCAATCGGCCGCGGACCAGCTCCTCTGCTACCAGCCTGGTTTCTGACGCGCCTCTGTCTGCTGCTGGGAAGCCTGTTGTTGTGACTTTTTTACACTTATGTTGTTCAGTATATTTGCATGATAAGTGACTGATTTACAATTATATGTTAAGCATAATTTACATGATGATTATTATTAATTGTATTGAACATGATTGTATATAATTACAAAGGCGAAGTGAAATATATTTCAGTGCAAGACATGATTTATTTGAATAGAGGAAGTCTTTTATTTTGAAGAATGCTTAAGGATCTGTTACTGTTTTGTCACTATCTTGCTTTGTTGACTTTTGATTGCTATTGGTTACGAACAGCTGTTGTCCGTTATCAGCTGACGCCGTTTTTTTCCTCTTCAATAAATACTGAACAGAAAGGTTCAGTAAAAGAAATACGAGCCTCCGTCTTGTTTGAGAAGAAGCTTTACTCCGTAACATTTTGGTGCCGAAACCCGGGAATAAGAATTTTTTTGATTTTTCTGAACGAAGTGAAGCTAAGGCTCAGTTTAGCAGCCAACATGACGGAAGGACTGGAGCGGTTAAAGAGGAAACGGTCGACTATCCGAACAGCAACGACGAAGCTGTTAACTCGACTAGAGGATGAGGTGGGCAAAGAGAGTCCCGATATGGATAGACTGCGTGAGTTCCTGGCAGTTTTATCTTCTAAGGAGGAAATTTTATTGGATTT
Source organism: Poecilia mexicana (assembly GCF_051168715.1). Taxonomy (NCBI): domain Eukaryota; kingdom Metazoa; phylum Chordata; class Actinopteri; order Cyprinodontiformes; family Poeciliidae; genus Poecilia; species Poecilia mexicana. Next base: position 2,332,639 of record NW_028263374.1, read on the forward strand.
GGACAAGAGCATAGAAGATGAAACGTCAATTGAAGACTTGGACACTGAGATAACGAACTCACAGGATTACACGGACCGGATTCTCATTTGGAAGGTTCGCACCACCAACGTTATTGGATTGCAGGAGACCGCTACAGACACCCTAAGAGCGCGTGTGAGTGACGTAAACAACGGCTCATTTTCATCACAATCCAAACAGACGGTTAAACTACCCAAACTAACGATAATCAAGTATGATGGAGAAATAAGCCAATGGCAGGAATTCTGGTCACAGTATGAATCAGCCATTCACAGAAATGATGGACTATGTAAGACGGACAAGTTCACTTACCTGAGATCTTACCTAAGTGGAGCAGCTGCTCGGACTATTGCAGGACTGACAATGACAGATGTCAACTATGATGCTGCAATAGAGTTACTCCAGAATCGTTTTGGAAGGAAGGATATTGTGATAAGTGCTCATATGTCTAAATTGCTGAACTTGACACCTGTGAGAAGATCATCTGATGTTGCAGCTTTGAGGCACCTTTATGATGAATGTGAGATCCAGATACGCAGCTTGGAGTCTCTTGGAGTGCAAAGTGATACTTACGGCTGTCTCCTATGTCCAGTGTTGCTACAGCTTATTCCAGAAGACATAGCACTTGCTTATACACGGCAACAAAACTCAACTAACGAATGGAAAGTCCCAGAATTGATTCAGTTTCTGCAAAATGAAGTGCAAAGCAGAGAACGGGCGCTTCTGCTGACCAGACCAGGCCACACATTGAAGAGCCCGAGCCCACAACACAAGCATGTGGGTAAGTCATCCTATGCCTGTGATCAACCTAGAAAGTGGAGCATTCCATCAGCGACTGCTTTGCACACAGCCAGCGTCGTGCCACAAACCTGTGTGTTTTGTGACGGTAATGACCATAAACCAGAGAACTGTCCTGGTTTTACAATAAGTGCACGCAGGGAGAAACTGAAAAGGCTTGGACGGTGTTTTGTCTGCCTGGGCCCGAAACATATTGCGAAATACTGCAGAGTGAAGATTTTGTGCAGACAGTGCAATCGAAAACACCACTTGTCAGTTTGTGAACAATCTGAAGCTAAACCAGAAGTCGACAGTACCAGCAATAGTGGAAATGCAGAGGCTGTGTTGTCTTCGTTGACCAGCTCAGTCAAAGTGAAGACAAATACTCAGAACACAGTATTGCTCCAAACGGTTAAGGCATGGGCTGTAGGACCAAAGGAGAGAAAAATATCTCGCTGTCTGTTAGATGGAGGTAGCCAGCGTAGTTTTGTTCACAGAGACATTGTCCGAGCCCTAGGACTGCAAGTTGTGAGGCAAGAGACACTAAACCTCCATGTTTTTGGTTCCACCAGTCCTGTAGTGGAAAAACGCAACATAGTGAGAGTTCAACTTGAAAATGTGTGGAACACTGAACGGAAAATCGAAATAGATGCTGTAGAGACCCCCGAGGTGTGCACTGCTGTAATAAAGGTACCAACTGAGCCCATTCAAGCAGAGATTAAGAAAAGAGGACTGCAGCTTGGAGACTTTCCACTAGAGGGTGCTAATGAACAAGAGTTGCAGATGTTAATTGGAGCAGATTACTACTGGCAGGCTGTTACTGGAAAGGTCCAAAGGGTTACAGATTCATTAGTGGCAGTTGAAACCCTCTTTGGATGGGCTTTACAGGGACCAGTGACTACCTCCAGTGTTACAGACACCACGTGTATGCACATTAGTTTGAACGAAGACACCCAGCTGTCTAATCAGTTGCATGCATTCTGGGAGGTGGAGTCCCTGGGTATTGTAAATAAACAGTCAGAAAGCCCAGAGGACTCAGAAATTATGCAACGTTTTGAACAAACAACAACATTTGAAGACGGAAGGTACCAAGTTGAGTTACCCTGGCAATGTGACAAAGACCAGCTTCCAGACAACTTCAGGGTAGCGAAGAAACGCTTTGAGAATCTAACGAGAAAGCTGAAGACTGATGTAAATTTATTTGCCAGATACAACGATGTAATAGAAGACTATCTTCAAAATGGTATCTGTGAGGAGGTTGCAGATGGAAAACCAGAAATGAATCAACAGACTGTGAAATATTATATGCCCCATCATGCTGTAATAAGAGAAGAAAAGGCCACAACCAAACTTAGAGTGGTATTTGATGCATCCTCACATGAGGCAAACAGTCCATCCCTCAACGACTGTCTGTACACTGGACCTAACCTGAACCCAAACCTGCTAGATGTGCTCATAAAGTTCAGATTGCACAAGATAGCATTTACTGCTGATATAACTAAGGCTTTTCTTCAAATCTCACTAGCAGAAAAGGACAGAGATGCTGTCAGGTTCTTGTGGATGCACAGACCTTTAGCTAAGGACTGGAAAAATGAGGTGCGTGTCCTGAGGATGAAAAGAGTTGTTTTTGGAGTAACTCCCAGCCCATTCTTGCTTGCTGCCACTATCAGAAAACATCTCAAACAATTTGAAAGAAAACAGCCAAGGGCAGTACAGGCTCTCAGAGACTCTATGTATGTAGATGACTTTATTTCAAGCTCACCTACTGTGCAGGATGCTCTTCACATGACAACTGCAGCAAAGTACATTCTCTCTCAGGCAAGCATGAACCTCTGCAAATGGGTTACCAACTCACCTGATCTGAAAGCCATGTGGAAAGAGAATGGAGTAGAGCTCACTGGTGATACAGAGTCCAGTGGAAATGTGCTTAAAGTACTTGGACTGGTTTGGAGACCGGAACACGATGATTTTGTGTTTGATCAAAAGGGGTTAATGGACATTTTGAAAGACAGAGAAAATACAAAAAGAAGTGTACTAAGAACATCAGCCCGTATATTCGACCCTATTGGGTTTCTTACTCCTTTTACAGTCCGAGTAAAGTGCCTTTTCCAAGAGATGTGGGAAAAGGGACTGAGTTGGGATGAACCATTACCTACTGACTTAGAAGAGAAGTGGGAGCAGTGGTGTGTGGAGTTACCACTGTTACACCTGGTGTCTATTCCCAGGTGGTACCACACTGAGATTAACAAAGAGTCACACACTGTAAAGTTGCATGTCTACTGTGATGCAAGTGAAAAGGCTTACGGTGCCGTGGCATATCTTCAAGGACAAAACAACCTAGAAGAGACTATTACCAGTTTTGTGGCCTCCAAGTCACGAGTAGCACCATTAAAGAAAATGACATTACCTCGCTTGGAGCTCATGGGTGCACTTATTGGAGCAAGATTAGGATACAGCCTCCTTAAGCCACTGAACATGGAGAAAAACCAGCTCAACATGTGGACGGACTCTATGATCACGCTTCACTGGATCCGCAGCTCATCACGTCGATGGAAACCATTTGTGAGCAACAGAGTGGCAGAAATACAAGGGCTCACAAATCCAGAACTATGGTCCCACTGTGCTGGCAAAATGAACCCTGCCGACCTTCTTACGCGGGGTTATCATGCTCGGAGCCTTATTAAGAGCCAGCTGTGGTGGAAGGGACCCACTTCACTGTCTACGGATGAGAAGGAACTGAACATTTGTAGTGACTATGTAGTGGATGAAGTGAATGCAGAGCTGAGGTCTGGGTATGAGACTGTCGTGCAGTTCACTGGCACTGAGCAAACTGAACCTCTGTTAAACTTAGAAAGGTACAGCAAGCTTAAGACCATGTTAAGAATCACTGCATGGGTAAAGCGGTTTGTTAGTAACACAAGATCTTATCTGAAGGTTCAGGGAGAGATAAGTACAGAAGAACTTGGTGCAGCTGAAATGTACTGGATTAAGTCAACACAAGAGAGTTGTTTCAGTTCTGAAATATTGCAGTTAAGGTCAAACCAAAATGTGAAGGTAGATTCTAAAATCAAAGATTTGAAACCATTCTTAGATGAAAATGGTCTAATAAGTGTTGGGGGAAGGCTGCAGAATTCAGATCTTAGTTTCAGAGAACAACACCCTTGGATACTACCGACAAATCACAAGTATTCTGAACTATTAGTTCAGTCATGTCACAAAAGAGTGATGCATTCTGGTGTAAGAGACACATTAACTCAAGTTAGAGAACAATATTGGATTTTGAGAGGCAGACAGCTTGTAAGAAACATTGTTTCAAAATGTTACATTTGCAAAAAACTAAAGGTTAAGGCAGCACAACAGATTACTGCTCCCTTACCTCGAGACAGAGTAACAGAATCACCTCCCTTTGAAGTTACTGGTGTAGATTTTGCTGGACCCTTATATGTTAAAACTAAGGACGGGTCTGTAAAATCATATATAGCACTGTTTACATGTGCAGTGACAAGAGCAGTACACTTAGAGTTGGTCTCAGATCAGACTACAGAGAATTTCTTATTGGCCTTAAAGAGATTCATTGCAAGACGAGGTCTTTGTAGGGTCATTTACTCTGACAATGCTAGAACATTCAAAAGGGCTGACGAGGATTTAAAAGAGTTATGGCAAAATATCTTAGGATCGACACTCACAGAGTTTTTCACTCTGTGAGTGAAAAACTCACAAGCAGCTCTGGATGCAGAGCTGCTTTTTATAGTGCATGAGAAACACCTCTCTCTCTCCCACACACGGCGGGATTAGTTCCTCTCACTGTTTCTGCTGAATCCATTTCTCTCCACTCTGTCCATTGTCAGTTTTGTTAACAATCTGAGGACTTTCTCCCTTGTTTCTTATGCAAAGACTGAAAGTCAGCTTCTGCTTTCATCTTCACACAATAAATCAGCCTCAGAAATGTCAAAGCTGTTAAGTGTTCAAATGTGTGGATTCAGAACCATTTAGAAACATAAAACAGAACACAAAGGAGCTTCTAATGTGCAGGACAGCTATTATGACTGAAGTATTAAGCATTGTTAAAAACGTTTCAGAGGCATTCGTCCTTACTCTCAGGTAAATGTCCTGCAACTCAAGTGTCTCTCTTAACAACTTGATCTGGGGATAAATGTTTATCATCTGCAAAAAAAAAATGCAGTTTTAGAGCAAACCACTTCAAATTAGAGAGGATGCCAGAGATAAAATACTTTAGGAGTCCATGGTGTAGCATAGAAGAACAATGAGACGATGTACCAGCCAGTGGGTAACTGTTGGAGGAACGAAAATGCTTCTGATGCATTTGTCTTACAAATCATTTCAAAATATTTACATTTAATCCATGCTAAAATGAATATTGAAGATACGACTTCCTGTTAGAATCTAAAACGACTGACCAGTCAGTTCTGCCTCCCCAAGTTGTTGCCAGTAGGTTTATCTTAACTTCTGTTTAAGCATAAATTCTTTTTGAGTTGTGGCTTTTAGTTGTTGTTATGTTTTGTTGTTGTTGTTATTGTTACATTGTGAGTTTTGCATTTTGTTAAACCTTCTGGGCCACCGTAGAAATGATGTCTCTTGTGAAGACGAGCTCTTTGCCTGAAAACCCAACAGTTTCAGTCTTAAGACGCGCAGCTCTGTGGTAAAACTATAGATTTCCTCTGTTTTTGATTTTCATAAATGTTTCAGATAAACATGTTTATCAGACAAACTCAATTTATTAGAATGAAATTATCAAATTACAATCTTGATTACAAAAAAGGAAAAAAGCTCATTTATTCTGAATTTGAACCGTAAATTAGCTGTGATTAACCTCATTCTTTAGTTCAGTTTCATCAGCCAGTCCTATTTTTAAACCAAAAACTTCACAGCTGTCCTTCTGTTATCTCCTCTAAAACATTTTGAAGATCCTGGAAATTTTTAGAAACAGCAAAAACAGAAAAAAATGATAGTCTGTAATTTTTATCAATTTTCCGAAGAGAAAGAATCTGTCTCTTTCACAACACTGTACACGACCACTCCCTTCAGGTTTCCTTTATTAAGTACAGGATGAGTTGGAGGTCTCAGTGTTCACATATGATATTCAGATCTTCCATTCGTTCACTACATTGCAGAAGGTCCGTGCCTGAGTGAATCACGGTTGCGTATTCATACATCTGTGCTCTCCGGCCTACGTCTATCTGTACCGTTTCCTCTGTTCTGACTGTGCCCACTGACCCACATGAAGCCATCTGAACAAGTCTGCAGTCTTTTTCATCAGCTGGCCCCATTCTCAGTGAGTGCACACCAGAATCGTCGTGGGGTTTAACTCAGAGGGAGCCAGCGTAAGCCTCTGGCGCGATGGCATATGGCTTCGTGCCTGAACAAAGTAAACTCAGCCTCATCTCCCCTGAGGCAGCGAGGTACTGGATCAGGTCCCTTAATTTGACCAAATTAAGGTGTTCCTAGCAAATGTGGGCCCGAGTTAATCAGGGGAGTTATAACATGCTTACAGTCAGATGTTTTACAGCCTTTGTTCAAAAAGGCATGCATGTAGGCAAACAATGGAAGCCTGAGCAGGCGGAGCTGGCAACCTAAAGCGGTCCTGCCTGCTGTGCTGCACAAACTGTCGACGTCCAGGCTTCACATCTGGACTCTGGTCTTCATCTTGATGTATGAAGACATCAGATTTGTGCATTTGATATAGAACATTTTCTGCTTTCCTGAGCTCCAAGAGTCGTATAAAGGAATCTGTTTAATGCCGAGGCAGTAAAAGAAAGAGCATTTAATCTTCTGCAGCCTGTCAGCATGATGAGAGTTTCTGTAAACTCCTCTCTTAGCAAATATCCTCCACAGAGTGAGATGCAGTCTTATTACAATTTGTAGCCATAAGTGGAGATTTTGATAAACCTACAGCTTTTAGATGTGTGCACAGCGTGGTTATAACAGTTTTGGGTTTTTCATTATACTTCAGTTTTATGTAGTTGTGACTTTCTGTTTGTCTAATTAGTTACTTTTAGTTAGTTTTTAGAGTGTTTTGCTAGTTTTCATTTATTATTAACTGAATTTTTTTTTTGTTTTAGTTTAGTTTTTATTAGTTATGGTGTGAGGTTTTCTATACTTTGGTTAATTTCTAAGTGCCGAATCCAAAAAGGTCAAAGTATGGTATTACTTATACATTTATTAGGTAATGAATACCCAACAGTAGATACCATTTTCAGGAAACGAACTGTTGAACAACCAGCTGACTCTGGAGTTTCCTCCAATCTCTTGCTGTTGCCATTTTGCAGACTAGGAGGAACATGGATTACTGTTTTTACTTATTTCAGTTATTTCTCAATTTCAGTTTTGGTTATTTTGTTAGTTTTGCTTAACTATAATAGCCTGGTTCCCTGGTCCAACCCCCGAATCTGGACTCTTCTGTTTACTTCTCAGTCTCTAGAAAGGTCATAAACGGCATTATGGAGAAGCAGTTTTATGATGAGAGGGACTGTTGGACAAGGGCTTCTTAAAGAGACAGAGTCCAATTTCAAGGTGTCAAACTGTGAAATCTATTTGCTTTTAAGTTTTAAGTTATTTTTGATGTGTACCTTATTTTTTTTAATAAAAACTAAAAGTGACAGTTACCTGAGTGTGTGTGTGTGTGTGTGTGTGTGTGTGTGTGTGTGTGTGTGTGTGTGTGTGTGTGTGTGTGTGTGTGCGTGTGGGTGTGTGTGCGTGTGTGTTGTGATCCCAGTGTGATGCTCCTCAAAATAGAAACACAGCTGATAACTAATCCCACAAACTAGCTGCTTTAGTTCAGATCAAATACCTTTTGGCCAGTTTTCACATTAATCTTTAGAGTACATTTCCAATGAAGAGCTCTATTGATTAGCTCCTGTGAATTAAATGCAGGGGCTGACCTTCTTTTTGCTCAGGCGGTTAATACCCCTCCTAGGGATTCATTAAAACCTGGATGAGTGGACGGGGGCGTTTGACAAACAGAGATCAAAGAGGATCTTTAAAACAAAAGGGGAGTGGGAACCATAGCAACCACGAGCACAATTAAGATAAAGGTGTGTGTGTGCGTGTGTGTGTGTGTGTGTGTGTTCATGGATATATGCTTTGATAAAAAGTGTTGCAGTCTAAATTAGGTTGAAGAGTGCCTCAGAAATCAAAACCAGATTTTTTAGCGTCTGAAACAATCCAGATCCTTCCGCCGTATCGCACACAGAGGCCGCTTGTTGTCTGGAAGATGAATGGAGCACCGGACCGGCGTCTCCGTCTCAACTCATTCACATAAACACTGTCAGCTGCAACAAGAAACCTTCTTGGTTATGATCGTAGCAATGAAGATGAACTTGTAGATAACGGATAAACTGCAGATAAGTTAAGAGACGATCCTGAGAGACAAAAGTTTGTATATCTGACTACGTAAAGTTTGATGGTGAGATCTGTTTTAAATTTAAGTGGTTTTGCTTTCTTGGGTCATTTTTTTTTTGGTAGCACTTTACTATTATTAATAATATTTACATGAATGCGTGGTTCAGTGTGAGTAGGGATCATGAGGTGAGAAGCTTGTTATGATCTCCGCCTTCCTTGGTTGCACTTAAAACTGTATCTGTGTTTGTTGCGGCTTTTATGTATTCTTAGACTACAGAGAAAGGAAGATCTGCTCCAACAATGACTGATGTTTAATTTCCACCCCTTCCAACGATGTATGATATGAATATTAGGGGGAAATCAGCATATATTTGCATACAATTTACAGCCCAGATAATTTTGATGCAGGGAAAGAAAATGAGAAAACGACCTGCTGTTGTAGCTGGGCGTTCAAAAACTATGGCTGGGTCTATCGATCGACATGTTGATACTGTTGATGCCAAGATTAATACTTTTGTTTAGAGTTGGTCCTCCGTGTGTTCAGCAAGTTACATAAATTCCCTCACAGAGTTCATGTCCACACAGGAGTTAAAATGCCAAACAAGAGCTTACATCTTCAATTTGAAAGAAGGATTTCATGACTTTGTAATGTTTGCACTCAGAATGTCTGATTTCTTTCAAATACAATCTGTTTAATCCACCCAGAAGTGCAGGTTAATTCTCATCTGTTCAGGCGAATAAATATTTCTGGAATTTAAAAATATACACTTAAGTAAAGAAACATAGCTCAAACCTAAATATGAATAAAGCTCAATATTAGCTAATGAAAGAAAAATAGTGATATTTAGTTTCCATGCAGACTAGTTACAGACTCAGTTATCCTGTTAAGCAGCTGTGTGTGGTAGGAGGTAATTAGGTTATTTCTATACTGTTACATTGTTTTCTATTGTTTTTCTATGAAAAAAAACTTGCATTTGCCCCAAATATGTGTCTTGTGTTTTATTATAATCTTAATCAGATAAGTCCAATCACCCAATGAGTCGATGATGATCAATTTATATTTACGTATTGACGATACCAGCCCTATATTTACCTGGTGCTGGATCAATACTAACATTTCCAGTGTTGCACACCTTTAATAAATAGTGGGCAGAAGTTTCACTAACAGAATTATTAATCTACTCATCCTGGGAAATGTTCCTCATATTATCTCTGAGAAAAAATCAGTGAAAGACAAGAAAGACAAGGTTTCCTTCCTGAAAGACTGTAAATATGATCAATTAGTGAAAGGTAAAAGACACAACCTTGAAAATGATCGACTCTTGTCTCTTTATTGATGGTTTTCTCAGCTGTAGGGGTTCCTCAGATTTTTTTTACTTGTTTTAACAACTGGGTCTTAAGGAACATTTGGATAAACCTGCAGGCTAGTACCTGTAGAACAGGCAGAGAGTGGTTCATATCTAGAGTTTAATAAGAAAGAAATTATATATATATATATATATATAAAAATTGCTCTGTAAACAAGAACTCCTGATTGTGCAACGTGGTGGAGATGAACTGCAGAGACTCTGTTATCGCTGCAGGCAGCGCTCACAGACAGACAGACAGCGAGGAGCCTTTCTTCATTGTTTTAAGGGAAAGTGATATGATGTAATAGTGGTCAACAAAGTTTTCAGTTTGATAAGAACACCTCTCAGCACAGGCCAATATAATGCCTCTGCCTCATCATCATCATCATCACCACCAAAGCCTTCTGGTTTTTCTACAACCAACTAAGGGACATTTTACTAAAGCCTATGTGTAGGTATGTGAACATTTGACTCAGAAGGTAAAATTCCATTGAAATGAAATTAGATTAAAATCACAAACATTTCATAACAACTGCTGATGTTATGTTACGGCTCACAGGGGCCCTGAGAATAGAATAGAAATAAAAGTAGAGCTGAAGGCGGTGAAACAGGTTCTGAGCCCCAACCAGCAAGGAAAGAATAATAATAGAGAAAACATTTTTAAAAACCAAACACCAAACCAAAAAATAATAAAAATAACAAAACCGTGCAAACTATGTCAAGTTTATATGAAATACATATTATTGTCATTATTTTCCTGAATTAGGAATAACAGAAGCATTTAGTACAAAACATTTCTTTTAATCTTTGGAGATCCTCAGGCTCTTAGTCCTTATTTTCCTTCCTTTCTGACCCTGTCAGTGTAACGGTGGGTCAGATTTAGGGAGGTGTCCAGATTATTTGCTACTGGCACGGCATGGTCTTGTTAAATTCCTTCCTATACTTACATATTTTAAAGTGAACAAAAACAATCTATAACAATCGCAAACATAACGGTGGTTTAGTCAGTGTGTACAGTCATCTTCTTTTGCATTAACGTGATTTCTGTCTGATACTATTTTTGTCTTATAGGATTTCCAAACTTAGAATTAGTTTTGTGTTGTTTGGTTTGTCTCAATATTGTTGACAACATTGGTAAAAGTTACCCCATCAAATATTAAATTCTTAATTAAGAAATATTCACGTCATGAAGTCAAATCCCATTTTGTGTGTCTGGAAAAACCAGGTTAAAGAACAAAAATGTGCATTTAATGGATACCCAGTCCCCAACTGTGGTGTATTTTCATAACTAATGCATAATGCATAATACCACTCACAAACTCTTACATAAGTTCTAGTGGTTATTTAAAGTACCATAACCAGTAGAACTTATGCCTTAAACTCAGACTGCTCCATTGAGTAAGTTTCTGACGGCGTATTGTGACCATCGTAAATAGAAGAAATTTTGAGATTGATCTCAAAATTTTCTAGAAAAAAAAAATTATGAAATGTATGAGACTCGATTCAAAAAAAATTTTGACTTTTAGAAATTTTGACTTTGAAAATGTTCGCACTCTGAATGGCTTGGCCTCTGCGTATCTCCAGGAGTTTCTTCATGACCGTTCCATTTGTAGGACACTTCGGTCAAATAACACACTGCTCCTGACTGAAAAACAGAGGAGGCCGGCCATGTGTTGTCACTGCTCCTGATTGGTGGAATAACTTGTGTTTTTCACAATAAGTTTAACAGACAAGTTTTTGTCTGTGGTTTTAAGAATACAGTACAGTGCGTTGGTGTAGTTCATAGCTGTTTTTAAAGTGCTTTATAATTAAATTCACATTGACGAGTTGTAAATTTTAGACGTTTGAAACTAAACTTTCCATGTTTTTTCTGGAAAACTTCTGAAATGAATCTCAAGATTAATTATGTTTTTTTTTCTAGAAAATGTTTGAATGATGGAGTTCAGAAATGTCCTTGATTTTGTCTGAAAAACTTAAGAGATTTTTGGCAAAAATGGACCCTTCCTTCCATTTTTTTTTCAGCTCAGAATGACCCTGATATGCCGTTGTACATTTCTCAGTAACAGGGACAGTGTCCGTTTTGAGGCATTTTAAAGATTATAGATTGTGAAAAAAACACAATCTACATTCACCAATAAACTATTTCTGTCACACCAGATACATATTGTAAAGAAGAAGAAGAAGGAAGTCATTTGTTTCTCTTCCCAAATAAATTAGTTCCGAGATAATGAAGGAAGGGTTATTATCATGTGCTCAGTTATTCTTTGCTAATGCATTTAAAGTTACATGGAATGGATTTCAATGAATGCAAACAGAGCCAGTAACACTCCATGATGTAACAACCTGAGATGAATACATACATGTCTGCAGTCCAGACATGAGACTGAACTGTGGTTGGAGTAACAGCAGGACATCCATGTTTGTTTTGGTCCGCGCTCTGTCCCGCCCCCATCATGTCTGTTCAGTGTGACAAAATTCAGTATGAACTGAATGATGTCCACACATAAAAAATTTTTTTTAAAAAATCAAATTTCAGCAAAAAATTGATCATCAAGGCCTGCTGTGTGAACTTTAGCGGTAGCACTGTAGTAGCTAAAGTGTTCCAGCATGTCAGCATTTTCTCATGTCGCCTTCTGCATTTAGAGACATTCGTCCAACATGTGCGACAAAAGCAAAGTGTTTTGTGTGACGATAATATCCTGATGTCGATAGTAACTGATTCAACCCCACACGTCTCTGTGGGGTTTATTTTTGCGATAATGAGCAGACACACACTCTCACACACTAATTCACAATCCCAAGTTGATTTGAAAATCATGGACACCCCAGGACTCCGGTCCCGGTACCGGCAGACGGAGCGGAAAAGGCGAGGAGGATGAAAAGCGAGTTGTAAACATAACAGCAGAGCAACAACCAGTCAACCAGTCAGGCTGACTGTGATTGTGGAGCAAACTGTGGGAGACAGGATATTGATTTGTAGCTTTCCTGCTGCTTTCTGCCTCATTAGCCAATGACACACACACACACACACACACACACACAACTGTGTTTGATGAAGCGTCTCATGAAGATCTGTCGCAGCCGTCCGTACGAGGCACTCTGCAGCATGCGCCTTGTGTGTCACACACAGGCGGCGAAGTGAGGATGTTTCTCTTTAATCATGTGATTTCTAGACTATTTCTAAATCTGTTTATTGCAATGCTTTAAACTATCCTGGTTTCCATTCGTAGGTTTGGTCACTTTACTGAAGTTATTCTCATCGGTTCTGTCTTCCAGAGTCTGCTTTTCTACACCATGAACAAGATGAAGAATTTTAAGAGACGGTTCTCGTTGTCAGTCCCACGCACTGAGACCATCGAGGAGAACGAGTTCACTGAACAGATCAACCAGCTCAACATAAGGCACACCCAGGGTAAGAACTCCAGCCCTAGCAAAGGTTTCTCATCATCATTATGTTCTAATCTCTTTATTTTTGCTACTATCTTAAAGATGTTCCACAAAAGAGCTGGAAAATTGCCTTCATTCTGAAAAGCTTTAAACAAAAAGTGTTTTACTTTATAGCAGAAACTTTTTTTTTTGCATTTTTGCCACTAAAGTTCAAAATACACCAAGTTAATCATCCTGTGTGTGATTCCTCCCAGTTTTTTCATGGTTCTGGTCCAGAACAAGAACAACTATCACACAGGAACAAATAACACTTCATTTAAAATTGATCTGTGTTTACGGTACTATATTATAATGACCCTGTTCAGGCCTGGGATTACCTGCTTTACATCCAAATGAACAAGTAACCCAGAGACAGAGCGGCCTGTCGGCACAACAATCGTCAGGCCTGCTGAAGAGCTCAGGTACATTCATTCACTACAACCATATTATTTTTCTGTATCCTGTAGACCAGTAGCTGCGTTTCAGTCAACCATAAAATTGCGCAACTTGAAATTACAGAAATAAATTCACTTAATGGAATCGTGCTAATTTATAAAAGGCCTTGCTCCATTCTTTTTACAAGGGCTTATGAGTCTTGAGCACCACTGTAAATCTTGTTGTTGAAATAAGGCTTATTGTTAACAACAATAAGCTTAAACAGATTTCATTTTTGTTTCCTGATTTCCTTTTTCATGTAACAAATGAGTAGAACACTTCAAAAAAAAAAAAAAAAAGAAAAACTAAATCTTACAGAGTGTTTTTGGTCCTAGTTTTAGTGCAAGTATATTAGAACACTTGAAATAAGACAAAATTAACTAACAAATAACATTTCAGAAATATATAGAAGCTTGTTTTAAGTAAATAATTCCTTAATATTGATTAAAAAAAATATTAGTCCTATTGGCAGATTATTTAACATGTAACAAGATATTTTCCCCATGTTATAAGTGAAAGAATCTGCTAATGCAGCTAGTACTTTATTGTCAAGGAATTACTGACTTAAACCAAGTGCCTATATTTTACTGAAAAGTTACTTGTAAGTTAGTTTTGTCTCATTTTCAGCGTACTAATTTATTTGCACTAGAAACTAGACCAAAGATTCTGCATAAGATTTTATGTTTTTGCTGAGGGTATTTATAAGATCGACTAAGTTCTTCACTATCAATCTCTAATTGGCTTTTAATTATTATTTTGAATGAGGTTGTTGAGTCAGATCGTGTTTCGGCTCATTAGAAGTTGAATAATTTTGCAGATCCAGACTCTTCTATTTACCAGCACCATTTGCTGGGTCTGTCAGTCAGCGACTTGTGACTGTTAATGAGAGTGCAAACTGGATTACTTAACTGGGTGTTTAACTGCCAGTCATTTCCATTTTCTGGGTCAGAACCTCTCAGAGACAGTTGAGTTTCCACACTGTGACCGGTGCCACCAGTACAGCACAGCAGATCCACAGGTTTTGATTGGAAATCAGATAGATCCTGGAGTAAGTAATAGATAATGCAAAAACAAATTAAACCAATTACTAGATGGTTTAGTCTTTGCTGCTAGATGGTGTGACTGCAATGACACCAAAGTATGAAGTTACAACACTGCATATGGTTGGCCTGTCCTCCACCTGCGGATGATTGTTATGCTGCTGCTGCTGGTTCTTAATGATTGCAGGTTTTAGGTTTTCTGACTCATCCATGCAATGATATTTGCAATAACAAAACACTTGTAATATTACAATCTATCTCTTATTATAGAAACATAAAATAAAGAAAACAGCTAAAGGACATCTTAACCATGTTCAGTAGAATCAAACGGGGAGCAGAAAATATAAAATTCTTTAATCAATGCGGTTCTACTGCCACCTGCAGAAATACGCTGCTTGGTCAGAAACAACCAGTTGTACATGCTCAGGATTGCCAGTTTGCTGCGTTTGTGCTCGTGGAAACAACCTAGCGTCAGTGGCCATGCTTACTATTCTGCAAATTGGAAATTCTTGCCTGGTTCGGCTGAGGGGGAGGAGCTACATTAACCCGAGAAGGAAAACCTGCCTATTCACTGACTTTTTTTTTTTTTACCAAAAATTTAAAAGAAAATGCAGCTTGGAACCTAAAATGCCTACCTACAATGCTAGTTACATGCTATTGGTTGGCACTTGCAAAACAGCCAATCCATAAGCAACATTGATTTTACTTGCTGTTGATTGTTGGACTCCCAAGCGTGGAGATAAGAAAGTCTGTAGATTTTATCTTCTATGGCAGAGCTAAGATGGTTTCCATTGTGCATTGTAAGGCACATTAAGGTATATTTGGCATTGGAAATATCAAAATAGGCAGATATAAGCATCTTTAGAAGGGGACTCAAGTATTTGCAGATTATAGGTGTGGCCCCTAACTTCTGCAAATACTAACGGCCTGTTGTACAGGGATTAGCTTGTGTTTTTAAAGGGGCAATATTAAGTATTTCCCATGCACATAGTGCCATTTTGTAGCACAATCAAGTAATTATGTTACCATTAGTTGTTGAAAAAGTGCTGTACATTGACTTTGAAGTCTAATGACTTGAGATTGGGCCTCTGTCTCTTTAAAAACTTCTGCTCTTTCTGAAACTCCGGCTTCAGGAAGTCGTCACAACATGGTTCACCCTTTAACAACCAGCACTGTACTGAGAAGTAGCTTTTATAATGAGCCCAGCTGATGCGGAATTACACTGGGTGTTTGCTAATTGCAGCTGGCTAGTCTGAAGGAGCTGAATTGGGGCACTGCGGGTGAGGGTTGCTGTGTGAAGTGGAAGTTCAAAAGCTTGGAAACTGCAGTTCTGAGCAGGAGCTGCGTCTTGAGGGCAGGGCTAGGTCCAACCAGGCGTTTTGCACAGCTGAATGGGTTGCCATGGAGATTCAAGGATTTCTCAAACATGCATGAGGGAGATCAGGCAAGACTCCAGGTATGTTTTTCAGCAGGAAATTATATTATAGCATGAGGTAAAGCTCAAAAAAGTGAATTTTATGTAATTCTGTCCCTTTAAATGATTGTGTTGACTGTGATCAATTAAAACTGCTTCAAATATATCTGAAGTCTTCATAGGTATTTTTCCCTCAGTCTAATCTTGCTTTTCTCCTCTCAGTGTAAGAGCAATTTCAGCTGAACAGGCTCAGACATCATGTTGTGCACCATAATGGATTGTCCTTTTCATAACCAGGTGTCCAGCAGACATCCGTCCATCTCTCCCGACTGGGCTCACATTAGCCTCACCTTTAGCCGCCCTAATTAGCATCCGAAGGATCAAAGGAGCGCTGGAGCTGTGAAATTCAAATGACCAGAAAACAGGTTGTCATTTCATCCTCTCAGACTATTTAGACTGATAATCAACACAACACACAGCCAGGCTGCACCAGAGCGCCTCTGAGCTTCTTCTGAAATGTCTTGTTAGATTCATTCAGACATTTCTCAGATCTCAAAGCCTTCCTGGGCTTCAGTTCTTCTTCTTCTTCTTGACTTGTTTTCTTTTACTGGACCTTGTTAGGCTTTGTAATTACAAAGTGTGTGTGTGTGTTTGTGTGATCAGGGTTAAGCACATCACAGGCTGAGCAGGAGCTGTGTGTGTCTGGGTGCCTCGACATTGGGAAGGTGGCTTTAGTAACACCTAATAAAGCGTCCTGCTCTTTGTTTGCCGGTGTCCCTATGGAAACAGGGATTGCGCGGTGCACTCAAAGGGGGCTCCAACCTGTCCACCATGCATGGTGCTGCTGTTAATGCTGCCATTGAAAAAAAAAAAAAAAAACTTTCCAGTGTGAAGCATTTAGAAGCCAGCCAGGTACCAAACACTGACCGCTGTCCAAGGCCCAACGTTGAACATGGCGGATCAAAGTCCTTTTCACCACACTGGGGGGGTCACAGCATTCTCACAGTACAGCTGAACAACACTGAGCTCCACTGGAATTTTCTTCATCGTGACCCGGCTGCCTCATGTCTAGTGTGTGAAATGGATAGTCACAGACTTTTGTTGAAAGCCGATTTATGCTTATTATCTGCTTTTGTACATCAAACACAGTTTAGCTAAAGGGTAAATAGTGATATCGATGCTCCAGATCAAACTGAAGAATGGCTCCGTTTAGTTGGAAAAGGCCCACATAGTGACATCATGATGTCTTATAAGGATTTTATGGAACAGACTAACAAAAAGTAGTGTTTAGCCATGAAAAGGAAGGAAAATAGTAAGATCTTTTTTTTTCCTTTTTTAAAAATAAATTCTGATAACTTTAAAGCTGATTTTAACTTTTATTTTTTAAAAGAATGTTTTTTTTTTTTTTTACATTTGTTAAAATTATAGATATGTTGTAACAGTATAAAACAAATAATTTGTGAAAAAATTTCAAGATTTTTCTTTTCAATTTTATGCACTAAGCTTAAGCTGTAATTGAAGGGAATATTGGCTCAGGAGGGAAAAACACAAATGCATCCCAACATTTTGCAGACTTTCATGAGTAAAATAATTTTGAACATGAATCCTTTTGCTTCCAGTTTTCAATTGCACAGTAATTTGCGTTGCCTTATCGCAACAAATCCACATAGAGACCGCTGTTTCTTCATGATTAAAGTCAGGAAGAAGAACAGAAGTTCATAGAAAACCTGCTTTAAACACAAGCGCCTTATAAAACCTGATGATGGTGATGAAAAGCTTTTTCCTCTATTTGTTTTCTAGCATCATGTTTGCGAGCACAACCCGTGTAAACACACAGAGCAATATTGAGGTTGGTGAATATGATGAATGTCCAGATACAGAGCAATGAGGTTTTGATCTAATTATCATGCCAGGCTGGATCACAGAGTTTTTCAACACATGGCTGCCGGGGTCCGACACACAGCATCCGAAGCTGGTTTAATGATTCACACGGACCAGAGGAGGTTAGCCTGCCCTTCAACTTCTGCAACGAGGGAAGCAAGAAACTAAATAAATAAGCGAAGGTTCTCTACATGAAGGATAAAAGTGTGTGGACTAATGAGGGTAGAAATAGCCATTAGCTTGCTTAGATTTTTTTTTCTCAGGCCTAGTTCACACATAGCCAGGTCTTTTTATTTTTATAAAGTAATCTTGTCCACACCTGATCGGTTTAAGAAAAGTGTTCATCTACAGCAGGGGTCACCAACTCCAGTCCTCGAGGGCTACCATCCTGTAACTTTTAGATGTGTCTCTGCTCAAACACACCTGGATCAAATAAACTGCTCGTTTCCAGCCTATTGCAGAGAGGAATGAATGCTGGTGAGGGACTTCAGACATTTTGGAGCAGAGGTGAATCTAAAAGTTGCAGGATGGTAGCCCTTGAGGACTGGAGTTGGTGACCCCTGATCTACAGAAAGCTGCTGAATTACATGACTTACTGAGCGTTGATTTAAACATGCCAAACCCACAGGGGGCAGTGTAGTGAAAAGCAGTATGTCAGCTATCATGAAACCTTCAAAACGACCACAACTTCCTGTCAGGACATAAACATGGCGCCAGGAGTTTTTTATTATTATTATTTATTGTTTTATTGGCTTTGGTGGCCTTTATTTGATAGTGAATTGACAGGAAAGTGAGTAATGAGAGAAGAGGGAAGACATGCGGCTAAGGCCACCAGGGCAGGAATCCAACGAACCGCGTCGAGGACCAAGGCCTCCACATGTGGGCTGTGCTTAACCCCTGCGCCACCACAGCACCACTATGGTGCCAGGAGGTTCAGACAGAGAGGTTGAACTACCTTTAAATACCATGTTAAAATAAAACACAAGACAATGTTGAGAGGGCGTGAGGACGCACGTGGAGATGGAATGGCATTTTACCTCGTTTGGGGCAGATAGTTGGTGTAAAACAGCTGACCTCCAAGCGCTCCTTCTCCTTTGCAACTTAACTTGTTAGAAAAGTAAAAGTAAAAAAATGTCTGAACAAATGTAAAAAATCAGCACTTCTCTGAAAGCAGCCATCTTTCTTCCACTGCATGACCAAACAGAAACAATGGTCACATAAATGATGTCAGCAGCGCATTGTCCATCAAGTCTGGACCTCTAAATCTCCGGTTTCCAATGTCCACACACAAAAGCGGGGGAAAAAAAAAGAGAGACGTTGCAAATCTCCACTTTGCCCAGAGGTTTTACTATCAATTGTTTTGAGTAGTATTAAACAGTTTACGTGTGGATGAAAGGCCAAATCGTGTAAAAATCTATTCGGTTTCCCGTATATTCAGCTCGGTGTGGATGAGCTGAATGATCCTTCAGATGCTGATTCCGTCCTGTTGTTCTTCCAGGGCTGACTCCAGACCGGCTCGGTCCTCCATCTCATGATGCCAGCCCAGTGAGCCCTGATGCCACCACACCAGGAGCTCACTCTCCATCCCACCTGCACTACCACAGCCAGGCCCAGCACAGACGCTTTTCCATGGAAGTGAGTAGCAAACGGATTGACGCTGCACAACGAAGAGTTATGGTGACTTCTGTTCACTGTGGTGTGGAATGGACTCACCTAACTGCTCCAGCTGCAAGTTGGGAAAAGCAGAGGGACTCTAAATGCTTCGGTTAGCAAAACCTGAGCAGAAGCCAGGAAGCTTCAGCCAAACATTTCTCTGTAGAGTTGGTTTTGTTAAAGAAACCAACTGGTTATTCTTCACAGGTCGACCATCTTACCTACTTCACTGAACCTCCTGACACTGACCACAGGTTAGGTCCTTTGGCCTTTAAAAACCGTATTAAAAATAAAATCAAAACCAAACATATTTAGGTCAGAAATGAAGTTACCATTGCTGGTATTCAATTGGAGGTATCTTTTTCTTCTGGGAGACATGATTTTATGTTTCATTATATAACTGCCTTAAACAGATTCAAGGTTATCCAGAGTGTGAACAGGTTGATGTCTTCCTCATCTCTGAGTTCGGCTCTACAGAATGACTCACCTTCGCAGCTTTTTAACCTTTCCATAGCGCCACACTTTTCTTTCACAGACTGTTTACAGCCCTACCGTCTCAGGTAAAATAGTCCCGTTTGAAGGAGCATGAGTCACCCTGACTCTTTTTTTTTTTCTCAGACACCATTTAACCTGCACCAGACACACCAGTGAGAATACTGTACGCCAGAGTGAAGCGAATACTTAGAAAGATGTAATGAGGACAGAAATAACAGCATGACAACAACTGAGCCGGTGTTCAGCTTCCGCAGATCTCTACAGCTACTTGCTACAATCGTGAGGAGTGGATTTTTCTAATGAGGGGTTTATAACAGGTCAGCAGCTAATGAGGTGAAAAACAATTAGCTACATTTTTGTAAGAATCTCAGGAATCTTTTGCTTTTCCTTTGATCTTGAGATCATTAATGAATTTGACAATGCTGCTGTAGAACATTGCTAACATCTGTTTTGTTAGTTTCCTTACCTTTTTCAGGTATTTGTTGTTACGTCATTATGTTTAGAAAAGAAGAACATAATGACGTTCTACAACTCCGGCAGAACGTGCTGGCTCAGGGTCTGCTGATAACAGCGGCTGCCTTTCCATTAGAAATCTGAGCAGATTTTTGTCACTGATCTGCTCATGTTGACAAAACTTAATTTAGAAATTTTAGGAATTGTGAGTAGTTTTTCCATTAAGCAAATTGACTTTTGTCATTTCAATATAGCTGCATTGCCATTGACCATGACATTGCGTGAATTGGATTTACGAGAATGAATTCACCCAATGGAGATGCGGCAATTTGAAAAAAACTAACTTTTTTTTTTTTTTTTTTGAGAAAATGTTTTTGCTCTTGGGTGAGGTGATGTTCTGTGTCACAATTTTGCAAAACTGCAATGGAAACACTTTTTTTTGGCATCACATGAGTGTTCAACTGTCACTAATTGTGGCTTTTGGTACAAACTACTGAGTGTCAGAGGGGGAGGAGCCTAAATCAGATACAGTTGAAGCCAGATGTTTACACACACCGAATAAAAAGACACACATTTTTTCTTTCACTGTTTGCAGTTAAATCAGACCAAACTTGTCCTGTTTTAGGTCAAGTAAAATGACTAAAATGTGTTATTTTTGCTAAATGCCAAAAAATTTTGAAAGAATATCTTTAAAAGATATTTTTTGTAAATTGTCTTTTGAACTGTGTGACTGTATGGGTCAGACCTTTTAGATTTCCTTCCTTCAACTGTAATTGGCTCCCATTTAGCCTCAGTCACAATTCTGAATCCACCAACTTTTGAATATCTACTTGACAATCAATTAAATAATAGACAAAAAATAAAATGCCTGAACAAGACAAACAGAACCGTCTGATCCCTTTCTTTCTCTGTCGGCCTCTTCAGGACGTCAGTAAGCGGATGTCTCTGCCCATGGACATCCGCCTGCCTCCAGAGTTTCTCAAAAAACTGCAACAGGAAAGTGAAAACTCCCCCCTCTGCAGACCGCTCAGCCGCATGTCCCGACGCGCCTCACTGGTCAGTAACCATCGGTTTATTTTACACACCGTGTTGTCTTGTCTCGTCCTGTGTGTCGCTCCACCTGCATGAAGGGTAGAGACTCGGACTGAAGGAGTCGTCGTTATTTTGTTCTCAGCCCTGTTGCCAATTAATTATTTTTTGTTACACAGAGTAAACAAGTCATTTGTGGAGTGTAAGATTAGCAAAACCTTTATTTCCCGATCCAGAGGACAGAATCAAATGTTGTGAAATTAATCTGTCTAATGGTTTTCTCTGCCTTTAGTCTGATATAGGATTTGGGAAACTGGAAACGTATGTGAAGCTTGGCAAACTAGGTGAGGTACGTCCCAGCTGATTATTCATACGATTCAGAGGTTCTGTTGAGCTCAGTGCAACATTTACGGTTTGGTTTGTGAGCAACTAAAAGTTAACTCCCTGTTACAACGGTGGGTCACTGTGATAACGAAATCATTTGAAATCATTTTTCACATTTAATGTATTTATCCTGTACCATTCAACTAAAAACAAATTTGCTTTAAAGAAGTCACATTTATTTGATGACTCTGCACCGATACAGCAGACCTGAACACACCAACAGCTTCACAAGCCTGGTCAGACGTGTAAAAACAACTTTAATCTGTTCAGTCTGTGCAATCAGCAGTGTAGCAGCCAATGGGAAATAAATGATAAAGAAACTGAAACTGACTAAAACAATAGGTTGACTACCTTGGTTAAACATGTACAAATAAACTGCAGCAAAACCTTCTTTTAAATGGTTCAAAACGTAGAATTAAGCTGAATAGATCTGGAACATTGTTGAGAAAAACTGTAGATCACACAGCAGGCAAATGTGACCCATATCTGACGTTTCCATGGTAGTCTGACCGGCCCTGTTCTGACCTTTTCTCAGATCTATGTGTCACTTCCATACATGGAACTGATTCAGATCACAAAATGCAATTGATTTTTTTTATTTTATGATACATATTGGACTACAGTGAAACAATAGAAACATTCTCACTCAAACTCAACTTTAAACACTTTGACGACATGATTGCTGTCATTCTAAGGCGTTCTCATTCAGTCAGGAATAGTCGTCACTAATTCCCTAATAAAAGGTGATTCTGAGCAAAACAGAACTACAACGTGTCCAAAGACTCATGTTTCTACTACGGCTCTTTTTCTTTTGCATGATATCACCTGATATGCTTTCCTCTGCTTCTGTTCCCAGGGGACTTACGCTACAGTTTTTAAAGGAAGGAGCAAACTAACGGAGAACCTAGTGGCCCTGAAGGAGATCCGTCTGGAGCACGACGAGGGAGCGCCTTGCACTGCTATCAGAGAAGGTAAAGGGATCATTAACCCTCTCAGATTCTCACTTGGGATTTTCTGAGATTTTTTTGCTCAAACAAATTCACCAGAGAAAAAATTCCCTGGTGAGGAGGCGACATTTTTTGATGAACTTAAATTTTAGGATGGAGCTTTGTGGAGGAAGCGGGGGGGGGGACTAAACCTCCACAAATCTTATTTTATTTAAATTCTCAGCAAAATGAGGTTAAAATCTTTTGTCAAAATAAAATACTTATTAAGCTCACTTTGTGCTAAGAAGCGTAGAAACCACAACACTGGTGTCATTTCTGTGGATTTTCCACATTTATCTTCCTTTGTCTTTGTTTATATGAAGCTTAATGGAAGTTATTTTGGTAGAATATTTAATGTGGAGCTGCTTGAGCCATGCTCTGGATCTTCTTCTTATGAATTTGGAAGGATTTATAGTTATCATTATCGCCACCTGGTGGTGCAGTATAGGCAATACACTTTTTTTTCTTACTGAAATCTAAATATTGTCGCCTTCCTAAACTAACAGACAAAATGATTTTGGCATTAAAAACAAAATTGTCTATGCCAAAATCATTTACATAAATAGTTTTCGGCAAAAAAAAATATAAATAAAAATTATTTTTTTGCAAAAAATAATGTATGCCATTATTTTAGGAAGGTGATGATATAAAAGTACAGTGAGTGACAGTGTATTTTTTTTCAGTTTTTTAACTTTTAGTTCAAAGAAATGTCAATGTCAGACAAAAATAACCCAAGAGAATATATAAATCTATTTTCAAATAATTTTATTTACTTTTGGGGAAACTATCCAACCCAACCTGACTATATGAAATGTTTTTCCCCATTTATTTCAAATTATGAAATTGCCATATTTGTGGTCTAGTCTCACCGCTCACACCAATAGGAATAGTACTCCTGTACTGCAGCAAAATGAAATGGCTTCAGTAGAACCTGACAGCCAACATTAAGTGGGGTCTGTGATATCAGGAGGCACAACATCATGTCTCGATCTAAAGAAATTAAAAAACAGAAGAGAAATAAAGTCTTTGACATCTATGATTTTGGGAGTATAAAGCGATTCCTAAGGCTTTGGGACTCCAGTGAACATGTTAACTGCTGTTGGAGTCCTTACCCACAAATGAAGAAACATTGAACGGTGGTGGACCTCTAATAGGGCTGGTCAGTCTACTAAAATTACTCCAAGACAGTAACAACAACTCACCCAGGAGGTTACAAAAGAATAATATGATAAAAATCATGCTCTGCTTCGTTCAGAGGGTCTGGATCCTCGGCTGTTGAAAAACGATTGCTTCCTGGAGGCGTGGCCTCCGGTGAGGTTTAAAACGATTGGATATGACTGTACCATATTAGTGACGTTTGTGATGCGTCGGCCTGCAACAACAAGCAGACTCCAATTCTAAACCATGAAACAAAAATGGATGTCATCGTCAACTCTTCCTCTTGTTCACTGATCGTCAGACCAACACAGCATTTTAAACAAAGCATCACATCAACGGTTTCTTCAGGATTGGGTAATTTGCTGTGGTTGATGGATGGATGGATGGATGGATGGATGGATGGATGAATGAATGAATGAATGAATGAATGAATTCTCCTTTATAACATAAAACCCTGAAGGAGGAAGTCCAGTTGTCAGTTTGTGACCTTAAGCACAAACCCACTGGGGTAAAGCAGCATCAAAATGATTAAATGCATCAAACGGAAGCTTTCCAGCGATTTAATTAAGTCTGGAATTAGATGGGGTGGAATGACCTTAAACAGGCAATTTATACTCAAAAACCTTCTACTGTGGATGGATTAGAACAATACTGCCGAGAAGACTGGGCCAAAGCGCCAGAATTCCTCCACAGGGATGAAAAACACCCTCTCTTAAAGTTCTCACAACGCTTGATGGAAGTTGCAACCGACCACTTTTCAGATCGAGGCAGGTTGTCTTTCCCTCACTAAGTGGAAATCATTCTCTAATGCTTTTGGAAATAAAACTAAATTTGATCATTTAAACATGTAAGTATGACAAACCCCCCCCAAAAAACATCTTCTCTGGGGAAAATGCTCTTTCATGCTTATGTAAACACATATTATTTTCAAAAACAAAAGGGAAAATTATCTGTTTAAAAATGTATGTGGGATTTTAGTAGAGAAAAGGCTCAAAACAACTATTTTTTTTCTGACTCAGCTAAATACTACAACAGAGTATTATGGCCACACTAATAAAAGAAAAGTACAAGAATAAAGTAATTTTATGAGAAAAGTTGAAATAATATGAGAATAAAGTCATAATATAAAAATAAAATGAACTTTATTCTCATATTTTTTCCACTTTATTTCTCATTATTTCAACTTTGTTCTCATCATATGGTGACTTTTTTTATAATTTTATATTTTTTATTGTTTTCTTACCATGGCCCTAATATTCCGTCATAAAATACACATACTTTTTTCTATGTTCACCCATATAATCTTTTTTTTTACCCATTAAAAAGTGTACTCTCAGCTGTACAGCTTCGTTTTGCTGTATAGGTCAAATTTATCTTAACCCCTAATTGAGAATTATTTTGTAATGTAATAATTCACGAATTCACAATGACCTTTCTGTTGTCCTCATGTACACCTGATCTGTTTTTTTTTTTCAGTGTCTCTGCTGAAGAACCTCAAACACGCCAACATCGTCACGCTGCATGACATCATCCACACGGACCGCTGCCTCACCCTGGTGTTCGAGTACCTGGTGAGTGCATCAGCAGCTGGAGATCAGCACCGTTCCTAAAGGAAGAGCAATGCAACAGCGAGTTGTTCTGTCTTACAGGACAGTGACCTTAAACATTACTTGGACAACTGTGGAAATCTCATGAGCATGCACAACGTCAAGGTGAGAGCTAGCTGTACGTTACTGGTGGGAGGATTTAAGAAGCTAAATGAATGTCCTGAATCTATTTTAAAAAAAATTGCTGAAAACTCCCACTCAGGAATTAATTTGTTTATATTGGTATTTTAGATGAGTGTCACCAATTGGAGTTGTCTTTCTTTAGATTTGGTGTTCCTGTAGTGTAAAGTGACAGGCAGGCAGATTCACACCAAGGAGAACATCAAGTAAGAAAATAGTAAGGGGCAAGTTTACAGCAAAGATGAAAAAATACACAGCACAATTATTGGAATTAGAATACTCAAATTGAAAGAAACATGCTATTGAGTAAAGTCATTAAAAAATAAAAAATCTGCATAAAAGTACAACAGAGCTTTCACAAGAAACACATTAGCGAATATCAGCAGGATGTAAACATTTACTGAGCGGTGCTGGTTGTTGCCTACCAGCTGCTGGGGGAAGGATCTGAGCTCACTCTACTTTATGCACCCAGGATGCAGCAGTTTGTCACTGAAGGACTCCAGACTCTTAAGCTTGGTGACCAGAACAAACTGTGTTCTTGTTCTTTCCCCCTACAATAAGCACACTCAATTCTCAGATTTTAATTGAGGATGTGTATCCTTTTATGTGTTATACTTAAGGTCATTTTTCAGGTTGTGTTTATACGATATGCTGCCTGACAGTCTGACATTTATTCTTTGTTTTGCCTCTTTAATTATCATGCCTTAGTTTTGTCATTAAGCCCTGCTGGATCCTAAACTTGTCTCCATTCTTCTGAAATCCTGACCCTAATTATGAAAAATAAAGTCAAAATGCCTTAAAGCTCACGTATATTTATTTTTTCTGTTGGATTTTTAGACTGTTTTACATATTACACAGTGGACAGATTTTCTAAAGACAAAGTTTCACTGACAAAACAAACAACAATAAAGATTTGCTTTGAGAGAAAATCTATTTCAGTACCTCGGTGTACAAACTGAAACACCATGTATTAATTGCATAAAGACTGATGTTTTTAAGCCTTTTGTTCTCATTAATTATGAGGATTTTCCACTTACAGCTAATAAAAACACAACATTTGAGTTTATGATATCACATCAGATCAATAAGAACAAAAAAAATTGAATACTGAAATGTAGGCTTATTAAAAAAAGCTTAATAGCTGGTTAAAGATTCCTGTTTTAATTGGACAGAACACGTATTCATCAAGACGCATATTCTATTTTATTGAATATGACTGGATACTTTTCCTTCCACTTATTATGCACTGCTGTGTTTTGCTTTATTACATAAAATAAATTACATTATAATTATTGTTGTAAAGTTATGTTGACTATGTGAGGCAGGTCAGTAAACACGGTCACTGTGTTGGAACGGCTGCATTTCCTTTTGAACCTGTGCAGCGTCTTTTCTTCTCGCCTCCCTCCTGCAGATCTTCATGTTCCAGCTGCTGCGCGGTCTCTCCTACTGCCACAAAAGAAAAATCCTCCACAGAGACCTGAAGCCTCAGAACCTCCTCATCAACGACAAGGGCGAGCTGAAGCTGGCCGATTTTGGTAGGAAGCACGCCGACGTTCAACAAACCGAACCGGTCGCTCTCTGCAGTGACTGAGCAATCCTGCTTGTAGTAAATACTTTGAGTCGTATTCTGTTTTATCGCCACGCGGAGGTCTTAAATGCTGATTACTCTCGGCCTTTCTTCATGTTTCCTAGCAACCATAACCCCTCTCTCTTGATTTTCTCAGTTTTGTGTTGGAAGTAGGTCGATAAGCCCACCAGTGTCACTGACTATTTTTAATAGCTTCAGCTAAACACGCAACCAATGAAACGACATGTTGAACTCTTTCATTGGCTAAAAAAGTTCATGGGAAGCAAAGCGAAGCCACCTGTCCTGCTGAGCAAAGATGTAGCTAAAATGGCGTCCTGTGCTGCCCAGGTCTGGCTCGGGCCAAATCCGTCCCCACAAAGACCTACTCCAACGAAGTGGTGACTCTTTGGTATCGGCCCCCCGATGTGCTGCTGGGCTCTACGGAATACTCCATGCACATCGACATGTGGTGAGAAACACTCACCCACCTTTCAGTGCACCCACCCACATCCCACAAGGACGGGAATTCTAACAGATGTTTTATTTACAGGTATGAAGAATTTTATAAACTGATAAATAATTCTTTACATTTTGTTCTCTGACATTAATCAAATATCAAAACATATCAAATATCCGATTTGCTCTTAGTTACATTTCTTGATCAAAGTCACCATAAAGGGATAGCATAATGTAAAATTGACAAAAAAGTTTTTATCTTTACATCATGTTATAATGTTTTTCCTTTATTAAAATTATCTTGATTAAATTTGCCTTGATTCTTTCATGAATGTTTGAGAAATCCTTTAATCTCCATGGCAACCATTCAGCTGTGGAAAACAGCTGGGTGGACCTAGCACCGCCTTCAGGACGAAGCTCCTCCTCTGAGCTGCAGCTTCCATTCTTCTGAACTTCCGTCTCACAGTGCAGCCCTCCTCCACTCAACTCCTTCAGACTAGCCAGCAGCAATTAGCAAACACCTGGTGGAACTGCTCATCAGCTGAGCTCATTTTAGGAGCTACTTCTCAGTGTAACACTGGTAAAAATGTTGTTAAATTGTTAACAGAGGAGCCGTGTTGTGATGACTTTCTGAAGGCGGAGTTTCAGAAAGAGCAGGAGTTTCTTAAAGAGACAGAGGCCCAATTTCAAAGCGTTAGAATACAAAGTGAAATTTCCTTAAAGTCATATTTGTTATGTATACAATTTTTATAGCAACTGAAGGTGACATAGATACTTGATTGTGCTATAAAATGATTGATGACATGGAACATACATAGTGCTGCCTTTAGCACCAGCCTGCTTTACATTCTTTACATTTTTGTAGAAAATGTAAAGAAAGGATTTATCCACTGTCTTTTGTGGGTTGTCTTTATGGAGATGGTTATCTATGTGTAATTGTGAAGTGGAGAGACAAACTTTTAATTCAAAATTCTTTTTAAGTACAAATTTAATGTGTGGTCTGCATTTGTAATCGGCAAGTTGATGGAACAACTTTTTGTATCATCAGTGACAGCGGCAGGTGTTCAGGGTTGTGTCTCTATCAACGTTGTACATCCAGAGACATTTTTACCTGTCACTGAAGTTAGCAAACATCGACTGTAAACAACACACAGTCGCTAGCAGGTTTTATTACATTATTGTCCTGCATTTAGTTTCATCCCTCTTCCCATCAACTTTCTATCTCTGTGGAGGAAAACAACGATGGTACACGATGGTACACCATAATGCTTTCCATTGTCAGATGATGGATTGAGCAAAGATGTGTGGGTTGCTCAGACGTTGCTGTATGACCCAACTGTGCTTTAAACCTTTCCACAACTTTCTCCCTGACCTGTGTGTCAGGTCAGGGGTAGACAGGTCTTAATGGCGCTGTCTGCTCACTTATGTTCTCTAACAAACCTTGGAAATGCTGACAAAACAGCTGCATTCATGGTGAGATGAAGTCATGTGTTGGTCGACTGCATTTATGAATTAGGTGAAGGCCAATTGCCTTCACTGGGTTATCAGAGGAAAGAAGGGGCAGAGCACGACAAACATTTCAGGTTCTTGAAGGCCATATGTCTTTTTTCTTCCACTTTACAATTATGTGCGTTTTTGTGTTGTTCTATTGAGTAAAATGTCAGGAATATGTGTCAAAGTTTGCCGATGTAATGTGAAAACATTGGGAGGATGAATCGTATGTCATCTTTGGTCAAGATTGGCTGATGAACCAATGCAGCATTGTTTCCATTGGTCAGCTAATTCTCAGTTTATTTCCTCATACTGAACAGTTGTCATTTAAACAGATTGGACAGATAAAGTGTGCCTGGGTCCAACCAGCACTTTAAGACGGTTTTTAATGCTACATGAATGCATGCCCTCCCCCCATCACCACTGAGCGTTTTTAATCGACGTCAAGATCTTCCAAGATTTCTGTGAATCATTCCTCTCTTTTTAAATATCCCAAGTTGCTTGTAGACACATGACTCACACTCTAATATGAAGATGCATAATTCATGGGCAATCACTTTCCTTATATACTTTTTGCACAATAACTGTTTGCTTATAACACCCCCACAGCTTTGTGAAATGACAGATTATGAAGAACGGAGCTCCGGCAATGCAACAGTCTTTTATGAGCTTACATATGTCCCCACAGATCCACAGGGGGTCTCACCACGCCACCCACAGTGCCCACTCACTCGGCTCATTTTAAAGTCTTGAATTCACATCGAGACCTAATATATTGGGAATGCTTTTTTTCCTCTCTGTCCGACTTGTATTTTCATCCCCTTCCTCCTCCTCTCCTACTCCGTAGGGGTGTGGGTTGTATACTGTATGAGATGGCAACAGGTCGCCCCATGTTTCCTGGTGCCACGGTGAAGGAGGAACTACACTTGATTTTTAGACTCATGGGTAAGATGACTAGAAATGACAGTAGAATAAAATCCTGATTGAAATGTGCAGATGAGAAGAGAACTTATCCTTATTAATACAGAAAGTGTTTGCTCAGCCGCTGAGTTGCCCTGTACCAACTGGTTCATTGGCCACAGAACTATCAAATCCAGGACCTACGCATGCAGCCTTCTTTTATGAGCGTATGTGAAAAGCTGGGCTGCTCTCAGCAATCTAATGAGTTCTAGAAACCTACAATGAAAGGATACCACCAGTGGTGCACCACTTCTGCCACTTCTGCTAACCATACAGCAGCTAATTTTTCACGTAGCACTTTAGCGGTTTTGCACACTTTGAAAACAATTAGCACTCTTAGCTTCCACTGAATTCATTTTTTGGTATGTATTCTAATGGTGTGTTCACACCAAAAGCATTATGTGCGTCAAAAACGCGTCTGGGGCTTCATGTTCAAATTTGACGCGTGTGCACGTTGAACGCAGACTCTTGACATTTTGCTCTACACCTAGCATTTTGTGTGTCCAGTTTCCATTCAATGTCTATGTGGAAGCATGTTGAGGGTGCGTCAGCTCTAGCCATTGTTTTTCGTTAGACGCTCCTGATGCTTCAAACGCTCAAAACTCTCCAAACGGTTCAAATCTCACCGCGCTAGACACTTGAAATGCGCTGCAACGACCCTCGATGTGCCTCCACATAGACTTTCAATGTAAACCAGAGGTGCCTGATGCTCTAAACACTTTTGGTGTGAACGCTCCATATGTCTACTTGGTTGTTTTGTAAACTTTTAGTTGAATAAAGTTCAACATCTGTGTCAAAGTTTTGGCTATTGACTGTTGAGAATTTTTTAAGTAGTTAGACGTTTATATTCATGCTCTTATTTTGAAGTGGGTGACGATTGGTCATGTAGCAGTTAGTCTGCACCGTTAAGATGGGCTTTTTCTCACTTGGTTTCCTGGTGATTACATAATAACAGCAACTAAATGTAACAATAAATGAGATGATGAATTATTTCTTTGCGATGCAGGTACTCCAACAGAAGAGACCTGGCCTGGTATTAGCAGTAACGAGGAGTTCAGGTCTTACCTCTTTCCTCAGTACAGATCTCAAGCTCTCATCAACCACGTACCTCGGTAAACCCTCTGTGTTAACTACCAGTGATCTCCATGCATGGCCAGACGCTGAGACATTTAAAGCATTACTAGCTAATTTATTAATGTAGTATTAGGCCAATCATGTATCATCCAGGTTGATGTGTTTCACTTCGAGATGTTTTGGACACATAATCCTATCAAGCATAAGAATTCAGGTAATGGATATTGAAATACATAATCAAAGGGGCAGTATTATGTAAAATCAACTTTTTTGAAAATTACATCATGTTCTAATGTTGGTATCTCACCTAAAACATCCCTGTAGTGTTGCCTTGATTCTTTCATGCATATTTGAGAAATCCTTTAATTTCCCATGGCAACCATTCAGCTGCGCAAAATGCCTGGGTGGTTCTACCCCCGCCTTTGAAACGCAGCTTATCCTCTGAGCTGCAGTTCCCAAGTTTCCGAGCTTCCACCTCACAGAGCAGCCCTCCTCTGAAACTCCTCCACTCAGCTCCTTCAGACTAGCCAGCAGCAATTAGCAAACATCTGGTGGATCTGTGCATCAGCTGAACTCATTATAGGAGCTACTTCTCACTGAAACTCTGGTAAAAACGTTTAAGTTAACAAAGGAGCCATGTTGTGATGACTTCCTGAAGGTGGAGTTTCAGAAAGAGCTGGAGTTTTTAAAGAGACAGAGGCCCAATTTAAAAGCGTTTTAATATCGAAGTCCAGTTTCTTTTAAGTCTCATTTGCTATTTAAAGCATTTTTATAGCAACTGACGGTGACATATTTACTTGATTGAGCTATAAAATGACAGTGTGTGCCTGGAAAATACTTAATACTGTCCCTTTAAATGTAATCTGACATGATTGATTTATTAATTTTTGTTTCAGGATGATCCATTGAGAATGGATTTGTTTTAGCTTTTTTTCACACTTTGATGTTTAGTTTACCAAAAAGCAATCTACAAGGGAACAAGTATTTTCTAATGGAATGTTCATGTTTGTTGAACAAGTGAAGTTTTAAGCTGTCTAACACTTTGCTTGGTCTCCATCAGGTTGGACACGGAGGGAATTGATCTGCTGTCAGCTTTCCTGCTGGTACGACCCCAAAGCCCGTTTATATGAATCCTAATCTTACCTGCTAACTCACTGAGGTTCTAATGAGCTCTTTCTGCACGTTGTGTGACAGTATGACACCAGGACCAGAATCTCGTCTGAAGCGGCTCTACACCACGCCTACTTCCTGAGTCTGGGGGATGCCATACATCATCTTGCTGACAGTAAGATATAGTTGCTTCCATTATAAAGCCAGCTGTATGATTTTTATACGTGGTATTAATGCAATGAAAAGCTCCACTCATACTCTGTTTCCTTTCTTTGCTCCAGCTGCTTCAGTGTTCTCTCTCGGAGAGGTGCAGCTCCAGAAAGATCCAGGCCATCGTAGCTCAGTATTCCAGCCTTTAGGTAAGAAAAGAACCGGACATTACCTTACCCAAACCATATCACAGATAATGGAAGGCAATTATTTTATGATATTAATGCCCTCTATGTATTTTTGGGTTTTCTGAGGACAGAATCTAATCTAATTTTCACCGGGTTCTAAAATGATTTGAAACGAACGTCAGCAAATGATCGTCATTTAAGACTTCTGTTAGGATTTGAGATACTGCCAATGGAACTAGTATTTTTTTATAAATTTTGACAAATGCTCACGTTGGACCACTTTTTTCAGTAACGAGTAATCTAACATGTTACTGTTTCAAATCCAGTAATCGGTTTAAAGTTACTTATCCAAATCACTGCATTACTAAAATCCTATTTATAGTTTTCCAGACAATACTGAAATACACAAAACATGCACAAATTATTAAAGTTATTTTTTGTACTGTTGTAACCATTAAACAATCTCCCATTCAGTTTAACCATATAACTGTTGGCACATTGTTGATGTTACTATTATAAAATAACTTACAATTAAGTTTTGGCAAAGATCAATGTAATTTTCACAGGTGGTGGAACGTTGTTGTCAGCAGCTGCTGAAAGTAATTAAAAAAGTTACTTTTAATGTAACTTAGTTACTTTCCAAATCAGGTAATCAGTAATCTAAGTTACTCTTTCAAGGAGTAATCAGTAATCCGATTAAAGTAACTTTTTCACAGTAACTACGTCATCACTGCTTGTAACAAACTCCTGACATCTTGCTGACAAGTTGTTAGTAAGTTAGTTTGTCTTATTTCAACTGTACCAAGATATTTGCACTATAAACTTGACCAAAACTAACTAAGATTTTGTGTTTTTGCAGTGAATGAACTGAAGCCATGTTATAGTGGGTCACTATAACGTCTTCATATCAAGATATGTAAGACGGATAAAGTCAGGCAAAAAAACAGCTATGCACTGTTATCATAGGGTGTGCTGATTTTCAAACAACTTTTTTATCTTCATTTTTTTTTATATTTTTGTTTTCACTTGGGGCTAGATTAATATAGTTATAGATAAAGATAAAAAAAAACACTTTCATTGTGTCCTATATGTAGGTCTTTTGAAAAGAGCATCATTATGCTGGTACTTCACCACTGTGTGCTTCTTTGTGTTGGCCTGTAAAACCACAGGAAAACACTTATGAGCATGTATTTAATACCATGTTTGTAACTGAAATGTAAAACATTTATGACTAAAATGTAAAAAATAAAACATTTTTCAGTGAACCTACACTGTGAAACATCTGGGGGGGAAAAACATCATTGAAATGTATTTCTTCTTTATGAACTGTAATGTGTTCCTCTTCAGGCCGAGGAAAGAATCGAAGACAAAGCATCTTCTAGAAAACGCAGAGAAGAAGAAGGAAGACATGAATGGAGAGAAGCTGCCTTTCAAATCCAGATCACCAAGGCCAACTAAAGCTTAACACATTGAGCAAGCATCCTCTGCAGCCACTCACACACACACACGCACACGCACGCGCACACGCACACGCATACACACACACGCATAGCGTCCACAAGGACAGCTTCTTCACTCATTTCCATGGCAGCTGAACTTGAAGGCCCATCCTCTTTCTGAAGATAAAAATGTTCTGCACTTAAACAGACCTTATTCAATCTCCTTCCAAACACACACACACACATAAACACACACACACTTGAACACTTTTGCACTATAAGAAACACTACACATGCTGCACATATCAGAGAGTTATTTGCTTCTCCCCTTTGATACCTCTGACAAAGAAGGGACTATATAATAATTAACCCTGAAAACTGAAAAATTGAACAAAGTTGATCATTTTTGCTATTCTTAACTAATCACATTCTAAAGCCTGCTTGTAGTATTTACAAAAAACTGAAGCATACCAGCAGGTTGTGTTCTCTGAGTGAGGTCTCCTTAGTGTCAGTCCAGTTTGGTGGCTCTTCCACCCCTACGGCTCTCATTCATCCTTTCCTCAACTCATCTTCCACAAGCTCTGCCTCTGCCTTTCTGCCTCCTGTCTGACCGTCCACTGTCCCTCTGCTGTCCCTCTGAAAAAGAAATGTTAGAACATTGTACAGCAAATACAATACATCATATTTTTTGTACAAATACGGAGAAAAAAAATGCGTAACTGTCAATTTGTACATGTTAGCATGTTAATACAAAGCAAACAATATGTGAGCTAACATTTAGCCTGGTTGGGCCTGACCACTGATCCCAGAATCAAAAATCTGATCTTTTCTGGTCACTGAACGTTACCATGCCCAATACAGCTGCTAAGATGTGTGTGTGTGTGTGTGTGTGTGTGTGCGTGTGCGTGCGTGCGTGCGTGCGTGCGTGCGTGCGTGCGTGTGCTGTTGCTGTGTGAAGAGAAGGCTCAAAGTTAGCTGTTTCTGTAGCAGCGAGACATTTAAACAGAAATTAGAGCTAGCGCAGAACTCTGAGAAGGTACTTAAAACAAAACCAGGTTTTCTGCTGTATCTTGGGAGAAAGATTTCCTCAGCAGATAACAGGAAGGATGAAAGGAGCTATCTGTGTTCTCCTATCTAATGGGGAACAAAACCGTGCTTTTCAGGGACAGGTTTGTCTCATTTCTGAATGAGGTCTTTGGAAATGAGACAAAAAAAATTATAACTAATAAGCTTCAAGATGTATTTAGTGAGCCAATGAATAAAAATTAATCAAACCTACGATGCTGTTGATTTGCGTGTGGTTTTCCTTGGAGACACAGCTTTTGTCTGATGGGTAACAACTACCACATGGATTTCACTTAAATCATTAGTGTTTATGCACAGAGAAAAAGAGAGAGAGAGGAGGGAAAGGCAGAGATCCTGTGGAAAATAAGCCAACTCAGATAGGACACAGTTTCATTGACTTAAGTAGAAGTTGCGTCTTGTTCAGAGGATCCTCAGCAGTTCAGCTTCAGCCGCCGTAGCTCTGCAGCTGTACACACGGCCATGAGGGCAGTCCTAGCGATAAACGCGTAGCATTCCGTCTTACCTCTACTGACTATCCTCCACCTTTCCACCAAATCTGACCCATTTGTGAATAGTAATCTCAACAGATAGGAACCAACTCATGCGGGGGAACTTGCCTTGTTACTGAACCCCCACTCCGGGCAGAGTGGACTCATTTTCACCTTTACAGTGTTAACAGCTGAATTTGAAGTTGCCTTAGTAAGCTGTGCATGATGTGTTGGCTTGTGAAGAGTCTATAATTGATCTAGTGTAGCCAGTGTTTTTGGGAAACCTTTACTTTGTGTCTGTAAATATTTTAGTCTCCTATTTGCACAAACC
Source organism: Poecilia mexicana (assembly GCF_051168715.1). NCBI lineage: Eukaryota > Metazoa > Chordata > Actinopteri > Cyprinodontiformes > Poeciliidae > Poecilia > Poecilia mexicana. Next base: position 2,368,543 of record NW_028263374.1, read on the forward strand.
AAAAGTGTCCTCTGAAGCCTGCTCCCTTCCCTTTAGTTCGTCTGTCCTTACGCTGTTCCTAAATATGACCTGCTGACTTTCTCAGACTCCTTGCTCTGTTTCCAGTACAGTGAGAAATGGAGTCATACAGTTGTTTTCTTGAAGCAATGTGCATTAAGTAGGATTCACAGTCCTCTCCTGATGTATTTCACAGCTATAGCCTAGGCAGTTTTTAGCTGAAGATATGTAAAAGTCATTAGATAAGAAACATGAAGTAATGTGTAAAGCAGAATTTTTGATGGGAACATGAAAAATTGGTGACATTTTTACATCTTTTTGAGTCATTATTCTATATTTACATTGTAGATTTTAACCTACAGGTTAAATTTCTTCTTAAGGTGGGAAACTGATGTAGGTTCATGATAAACATGCAGCTGAAGGAATGAGCTGAAAAACTTTTAAAAAAGCAGCTTGGCTTGCCAACTGTGTCTAATTAAAGGAGCAGTCTGTTGGATTTAGTGCTATCTTGGGGAAATAATTACCTTTGAGAAAAACTAACAAACAAAAACCTCAGCCTATATTTTATTTATGTTTACTTGATAGCTCAAAAAAGCCAGCCAGAACCTTTCTGGGAAGGGAGTGATGTTCTGTAGGTTTGGTACATAAAGAAAAGCGAAAAGGCGCCGACATCCTGTATCTAAACAACTGAACAATAATGGATACTTGCTAAACAAAACCGCCAATCTGAACTACACGCTTTGAAGCCTCTTATACTGATGAAAAAACTTTTATTTTGAAGGTTATGCTTCACACATCTTGCCAGCTTTAATGGAGAGAACCAAGAGAACGAGTAGCTTAAAGTAGTTTAACAATCACTTCAGTATAGCTCAGTTTTTGTTTATTATATTCAGAATTAATTACATAATAAACAAACGTCGGTATGCCAATCCAACAAAACACTGGCAATTGATCAAATGCCTGGTTTTCACTGAGCGGTGTGGTGCTGGTCAGGTCGGTGTGCTTCAGTACGCCATGTCTGTTATCCATTTTAAAAGTGGTCAGTATGAGCAGTGGCCTGAAGCATTGGCTCATACTGGACCACTGCTTCAGGACAATGGTACGATACGGTTCGGGTGGAGCTGCTGCCGTCACACATTGACTGCGGGACAGAAAAACGGCTCTGCTGAATGTGCCAGACCATAAAATATCGTACCGAACTACACTGACCCATGCCATACTATTTAGTGGAATCAGGCCAAAACGTGTGTCTCTGGTAGTGGAGACCCCAAAATGCTACGTTTGGAACTTTGCATTACAGACGCAATGCTAAATGTTCAGGCTGTGCTCTACTTGTTTCTTTAGAATCAATTATTGTGGAGACAAGAAATGTTACCACTATGACACTATGCTGTGAACCAAATAATATTGCTTCTCTACAGCTTTTAATGAAGATTTGCTAATACTAACCTTAAGATTACACCAGAGAGAACGTATTCATCCAGAAAGAGATTCTCATGGCTCATTTGAATACAGTAGACATGGCAGAACGTTGTCAGGATGTTGTCTTTGGACGGCATCTCTACTGTTGTCTTTGTACAAAACTCCTCAAAAGGAGTATTTTCAAACTCCTTTTGAAAATAATTCAAAAGACATCTTTAGAAAAAAAAACATGGATGTTGTACAAGGCATGCAAAGCAGCATGGAGGTGAATCCTTCCAGAAAGTATTTTTTTGCAGTCAAGCTAAAGCATGCTCCAGAACATCTTTCCTTTCCCTGAGTTTTGCTGTGGTGACATGACTAAGTGTGAAAACCTGAAAGTACTTTTACAAGGCAGGTGGTGTCCTAACAGAAGGAGAGGCTCAGTTTTAGTTTTGCTGCTACACATCTAGGATGTGTCCTGTTATGGAGACAGAGGGAGTGGTGGGAGACAACTCTTAACAATTGTGCCAAGCAAACAGGACAAGGAATAAAAAATCTTTAATTTGATATTTGGTCAGATTTTTACAAACGTTTTGAGGATACGGAGCTTTGTAAAAATGTAAATTGGCTTTTGAGTAGCAGTTAGCTTGACTTCTCTGTGAGTTAACCAAAAAGATCCTCTAAACTGAAACTGCATGCTGCAACATTCATATGACTGCTCATTGGAACGCCATACAATCACTCTTTAACCACTTGTCAGGAAATCAAATATATGATTTCGAAACGACCATTGGTGCATTTTTATCAGTCAGTTACAGTCAGATAGAACTGAAGAAACCTTGGACTGAGTCTTCAAGTGACCTTAAGTAACAATTTGTTGAGTTTTAATAGCTTGGATAAGATCATGTCATCTACAGGCTTAGTGGTCACGTGACCCATATGATAGAAAAAAAAACTTCTTTGAAGAGATTCTTCAGGAAAGAAAAAAAGACATAAGTTTTAGGAGAGTGCACAAAAAGCATTTGGCCCCTGTAAATGTCCTGTTTGAATTTCTTTGTCACACTTAATTGTTTCAGATCAAACACATTTAATAACAAATCTAATTTTTAACTAATTAGATTTACGAAGAGAAATAATTTCTTCAAAATAACCTCTGAAGAAGTATTTAACCTCTTACAATTTTTTTTTCTTACTCGTTGAACAAAAATAACAAAAAGTCCCTCACACATTTACCAATAATATAAAATGGCATATTATGGTCACTGTAGATAGAAAAAAAGAGTAAATTATCACAAAAAAGTGATATTTTGAGATTTTCTAAAAAATAAAAAAAAAAAAACATTCTGAGAGCGCCAAAAGTCGAAAATTTGCAAGAAAAAAAGAACTCTGAAAATTAGAGATTAATTTCATAAACTTTCCAGAAAAAAAAAAAAATAAATAAAAAAACAGGACATTTCTGAGCTTCAAAATTCTAAGATTTTCAACTTTTGGAAATGTTTTGAGTTTCAAAACTCGAAAAAATTTCAAATTTCAGAGTGTTTTCTAGCAAATGTTCAACTTTTTTATTCCTCCTTTCTGTTTTTATATCTGCAATGACCAGACCATGCTCATGTACTTTCAGGATGATTGGAAAGATGCATTTTTATTTACACTGGTTGTGATATTAACATTTGTTTGTTTGAACATGTGAACCTTTCTATGACTAAAAATCAAAACCAGAACTTACTGGCAAAGGAGAAATCTTCCAGTCGTTTTAAGGAAAACACTAAAGTCCCAGCATCCAGTCAAAATATTAACACCATGATTCACACCATTCTGTATCAAACACACTTTTCTACCTCTACACTTCAAAAGAGAGAGTGGTTTGGTTTTTACCATCTACATGTCTGTCCAGCTGTCAGTGAGTAAGATGGAGGACGGGTTCTGGTGAAGCTGCAGGAGCTTCAGGAGGATGTACAGTCTGGGACGGTCCACTTTCAAACTCCCCCTCCCCTTCCTTCAATGACAGAAACGTGTTACTGTGTGTTTAGTTGTGTTAAATGAAGCTATTTTAAATGCTGCCCTTGAAAAAGAGATCATAATATATATACATGTATATATATTTTGACAAATGTTTTAATCTATTTCAGTAAGTATTATGCTGTAAAAGATACAGAAAAGCAAACAATAGAGTTCTGTATTGAAAATAAAATAAGTAAAAACATACTGATGTCTAAATGTTTTATAAAAGATGAGTTTTAGATTTTGTATGAGATGTGATATTTTGTGTGAATTGTCTATTCTGTTACAATGAGAAAATGAATGTACTGTGACTGCCAGAAGGCCTAAAATTGACTGAATAAATTATTATTAAATAAATAAACTATTGATATCATGAAAAAAACTATTCTTGTGTATTTCTTCTTCCTTGTACTTTTTGACAGTTGAACGTGTAATTATATGATGCTAACCTGCTGTTTTTCATGATGCAATCACTGCACATGAAAGGATGCAATATCACAAATGAACAGAAGATGCTACTGTTGGACAACTATATGTGAGCAATGAAAATGTCTTAATTCTTGGCAAATGCACTGTTTTTTTCTATAAGTTGTTATGAAGATACCAAACTATTGATCAAGCTGCATCTCGAAATGTGAGCTGAAAAGTACTGGGACAAAACCTAATAGTAGAAAATTGTAGAACATTACTACACTGACTCTCAGAACCACAATACATCTTTTTGTCCTAAAGGTATAAATTGTGTGTGAAAATAGTCCCACAACAACACTAATTACAGCACAAGCATTAATAGCTGGGACATTTAAAAAAAAAAAAAAACTATAATGGAATCTTTTAATAAATCTTGAAAATACTAATCATTTTCAGTCAGACCACACAGCTCCTTGGATGAGTAAACGTTAAAGGAAAATGCTCGAATCATAAGCTAAGGTATTGATATGTCTGGTTTCCTTAGACAACTTTATCAACCAATTTGAATAATGAACTGGCCTTAATATACTGGATCAATTGGAATTTATGATAGAACTGAAGTGATTTTTTTAATAAAGTTAAGTTAGATTTTGGAAAATGTATTGGAGGTAATTTTAATTTGATTTTAATGTAATTTTAAATGGCACCTTGGAACTGCTACCCGATAGCGTTAAGCAAGCGGAATTTAGAGACACTCATAAGCATTATTTGCAAACATAGTTTAAGCAAACACCACCTTTAATTTGTTCAGTTTATATTTACATGTGCTACATTTTAACATTGATTTTAGACGCACTCTACTTGTCTTTCTTATAAAATAAACATTTTTCCGCCACTGTTTCTGCGGAGTGGCCATTTTGAAACGCGAAGTCCATTTCAATAATAAGGTACATTTCAACAAGTACCTCTGACTTGTAACTGCAAGTTACAAGTCAGAGGTACTCCCACTTTCCCAGTGGGAAACTTCGGAGACCGTTCTAATTGGGAGAAGGTCTGAATTTCCCAGTTCCGAGTACAACTGGAACGCATCATCAGTGTTCTACTGCTAACGAGCCATCATTTGATCCAGCTTTGTTGAACTACTAACATGCACGAGGACTGACTATGGACACCCATGACCGAATACCAAGAATGTGGTGTTCACCTTCAGCGGTAAGGGCAACAAAACACATTGGCTGAATGATTGCACACTCCAACTCAAACTGTATGGGGGAAAAAAGTTAATGAATCTACAAGCATAACGAATTCCTCACGGCTATTTGACCATATTATGCTAGTTTGACCCTCCTCCCCCCAAAAAACACAAACAAACTGTATTTGTCTTTAATCTACAAGAACTTTTTTGTATATTCGTGTTGACAGTGTCACTTTTTGATCCCACAGGTCGACCCTTTTCCCTCCACGTGAGCGGGAAGCCACTTCCTCCGTGCTCGTCATCACTATCAGCTGGACAAGCCACCGGCAAAGTGGTAACGAGCAGACCGAAAATGTTGAAAAGGGGGCTGTACCTCCACGCAGAATTAGCCAATCAGCATCACATCCGTCGATCGGATAAAGAGAAGCTCAACTTTTTTTCTTAACACTTATTAAGTTGTGTTTACCTTGTGTGTCCGCTCCCAGTCCAGCCAGCAGAAGGAAACCAAACGCAGGCGGCCGAGAGGAGTTCGATCTGCTCTCAAGGAGCCACCATGAGGCTGCTGGACGAGCGGATCTGGTTGCTGTTCAGGCGACACTTGCAGCAAACTCTCACCTACTGGAGCGTGTTCTTCAGCTTCGGCCTGTGCATCGCTTTCCTGGGGCCCACCATCCTGGACCTGCGGTGCCAGACCCAGACCACCTTGCAGCAGATCACCTGGGTCTTCTTCTCGCAGCAGTTCTTTCTGCTCGTGGGTAGCACCGTGGGCGGACTGTTCAAGAAAACGTGAGAGAAATATGTTTTTAAAGGTTTAATGGGGGAACTTGTACGTTTGATCCTGCTATAGTCGTCATTGTTTTATCGCCATTACATTGACAGCTTATATTAAAGTGATTTTTTTTACATATAAATTAAAAATAACAGTTAATTTAAAAAAGTTGACTATCTTTAATATGATATCTGGCAAAAACATGTTACATACTACTACTACTAATAATAATAATAATAAAACTAAGAAATTATTTTTTTTAATTCCATAGATTATTCAAAAAGAGAATTAAAAGAGTATGCTTCATATTAGATGAAGCATACTAATTCTAACAGGGGTGGCCAGACAAGGCCAGTAAAAAATTTAGGGGAAAAAATATAAATGTATTTATTTGGATGTGATTGAATAAAATGACTCAATGTCTTTCTATGTCCTGAACATGATACTTTGGGGAGGTCAACATTTTTCAAGATGGCACCCCTTGAGCCCCCTCCCCTTTACGGGTGCCTCTAAGATAAATTAAGTAAGTTTTAAGGCTTAGTGGGGGGGGGAACTTTAAAACTTTAGTTTAGAAGTTTTGTCAAAATTCTGTCTGACAGTTCTTCTCATTTGACTGGCAAATATCCAGCATTCAAATAACATCTGCTTGTCTCAGTACAATGTCCGAAATATGATGACACACACACACGTGAATTATAATGGATGTTTGTTGAGGAAATCCCTTTCTGAAGAAGAAAAAAAAAACAAACAAACCAGAAATGGACAGTAAATAATTTCTCTGTGTTTGTGGTTTTAAAGGGAGGGACAGCAGCACCGGTCAGGAAATGGACACCAAGATGTCTGATGTTCGGTCATGTTGGCAGGAAGTGTTTTAAATCAAACAGTGGAGTACTTAGCTGCTTTCTTTGTAATCCATATCAAATAAAACGATAGAGTACATAAACAGTGAAAACAATATTTCAAGATATAATGACTTAGCAATGCAGTTCAAATTCAGTTCAGAAATACTTTATCAATCTCAAAGTTGATCTGTCCAAAGTAAATCGTAGAGCTACCTGTTCTCCCTGCTCATGTTGGGTAACTAATCTACAAATATGTCCATTGGACAATTTCATTTTCCACACATTATAACCATAAGTAACATAAAGAGTTTTCAACATTTGTTTTTGCAAATTAAAATCTGAAAATTGTGGTTTGTTTAAGAATAACAAATTTTGCTGGTCAGCAAATTGTCCCAGAAGTTATTTGTCAGAAGTGATAAAATTGCTGTATTGAACATTTTCAAGTAATTTAATGCTAATGCAAGTTTGCCCTCTGACAAAGTTAAGCCAACTTAAAATGTTCACCTCAGTAGGACAGGAAGCTGTGTCGGTAGATGTTAGCTTTATGCTTAGCAGAACAACACTGCTGCTCCTCTGTGGGGTTTCCTTCTTTGAACCTGTCGGTTCTGCAGCCATTAAACAGTTCTGCTTGTTTGAATTAGTTTAATTTTGTAGTTTTAAGGACATCATTGCACCAGTCTCTAGTGGCCATTAATGTGATGATGTTCCAGGTTTGATGTGAAGATCACTGGATGTTGAATATAATTTATCAGGAACAGCCTAAAGAGGAAAGGGGAACGTTGGCAGGGATGGCTGAGTACACAATGTAAAGATTAAATAGAAGCAGCAGTGAGGCTGGAGGGCTGTGATAAGCTGACTAGGTAAATACAAGTTAGTGGAACATCAAGGTAACTTTACTGGAGCTGTACGAGGCTGTCCTGTTTAAACTGGGAGCACAGGGTGTCACGCTTTATCCCAGTAAGTCTGTAAAAACTAAAAAACTCCTGCATGAAAAGTTAGGGATGTTATAGAGCGGTTTGCACAGTTCATCCAGAAACTGTTCACGTTTTACTGTTCCAAGTTGCTTTAAATCAATCTCTTTCCTCAAAATTCAGTACGCCATGATGACAATGTGAAGACATTTTTGTGAGCTTTTGAGTTTGTGTGTATTCACAGCTTTGTAGAAATATTCAGATATGCAGCTCTGTTTTATTTTCGCTAAATGTTTATTGTGCTATTTGTGGATCTGCCTCCAACTGGATCACACTTACTGGGTGTGACATTCCCAGCTCTGACTTCTGACTTCTGATCACAGGGTGTTCTGTTACTTGGCAAATAAAACAATGAAAAGTCTGCAAAAGAAGGAAATATGAGGAGAAGTGTGTTGATCCTACAGTTATGAAGCTGAAAATCTGGTTACAAACTGGAGCTTGTTGCTAAGGGCTGGATGAATTTGTTTGCGTACAGTCTTGAAATGACTACCATTAAAAGTGAAATAATACTGTACTGTTTCACACCTTGACATTAATGAAGAAATGTATTCAGTTCTTTTTAGTAATAGTGTAAGAAAATACAATAAATCTAAATTGAATGCATGAAGATCCAGTATTCATATTACAATCACATTCAGGTTGGTATGATCTCAGTTTTAACACATTTGGTAAAAAGAAGTTCTGAAAAGAAGCTCAAGTCACTGATTTTTGCAGCAGTTCCCCCTACAGAGGAAGCACAGGAGACGTAGTTGATGTGGCTTCATGTAGGAAATAAACCCAGTTAGAAAGAGAAACCTGACCAGTATTACTATCCATGGGTTGAAAAACAGAACTCAAAGTTAACTCAGAACGCCAGCAGAATGCTTGTTAACATGTCGGCTTGTCTGTGTTCCTCCAGCCTGCTGTCCTCCCTGTCGGCCCTCTTCGCCTCGGCACTTGTCATCTCCCTGGTTTTTGCCATCATACCGCTGTGTCACCATGTGATCCTGCTGTCCGTTGCCATGGGAGTGGCGGGAGCCGCCATGGGCGTCATAGACACAATCGGGAACCTGCAGCTGGTGAGGCTCTACCAGAAGGACTCTGCCGTCTTCCTGCAGGTCAGTCAGATTTGTTGGGCCACATCTGCCGAGTCATGAAAACACACTTTACACAGCTACTATGTATTTATTATGGCCGAAATAAATGTTATTAATACATTTTATATTATAATTATTATTTGCAATGCTACATCCAGTCAGGTCCCACTGTCAGCCTTTACTGAAGAACTGGAACCAAAGTCCAGAAAATGTCATAATTACTAATCAGAACAATCAGCAGCGTTTCCGTCATCTTGTTTGGTGTTTCCTTGTGTTGCATCCAATGGAACAACTCAGAATGTTTAAAAAAAATCTTAGGCAGCTTTATCTGACGAGAACCTTTTTGTCCACAAACTAATCTTTTTAAGCTAAAAATGTAATAAAATAAAATTCCAATTCAAGGACACAAGCTTCTGATTTTTTATCAGTAGGCAACACTGACCTCAGACATGAGAGAGAAGAGATTAATGAAAGAACTCAACATGTTTTTCTTGCTGATAAGAGTTAGAAAGTTGAGTTATTTCAAAGACTCTGATGATAAACTGAGGTCATGGTCAATCTCCAATCTTTTTCTGTTTTTAATTAAGTGGAACCATGCCAGAAAAGTTGCTCTCTGTCAGAGAAATATTCCTCCTGCCTGTTACTGTTGAACAGTAGGATGAATATTCACAGCCTGAGCTGTAATGAAAGGTTTTTTTAATTCTAGTTCTGCACCAGCACTGAGAGAGGCGTAACTCTGGAAACTTCAGGTTCAGCTGCTAGAGAGGGAAAGTTATTGACTTGCAGGTTTGTGACTTTTCAAACTGTAATCATAAAGTAATGCCAGGTTATTACTTTTAGAACGGGAGCACAATGAAACTGTAAAAGTCATTTTAATTATCTTCACTGCAAAGCACAAACTGTCTTATTGTGTAAAAATTGAACTTTATGGATCACAGTTGTGACTGGCTGGATTCATTGTTGGAGGCTTTAGTGATGAACGCAAACCTGAATGAAATGAAGACTTAGTTTGATTTTATTGAATGTGATTATAATTATTCAGTTAGATAAAGTGAAGATAGAATCAGAAAATGTTTTAACAGATATCCAAAAATACCTTTGCATGTTTTTAAAGTGCTTTTTTCAGCTTCAGATAGATGTCTAAAAGTAGTTGAATGTTTTTCTATGACCAAAATTACATTAGAGACTTAAATAAATAATAATGATGATAATGTATTTTACCCATATAAAATGTTTGGAAGCTCATTTTTGCCATGGAAGAAAAAAAATAAAAGTCCAACAGAAAGCCATCATTATAAGAATAAAGGTAATATTTTCTACTTTCAAAGTCATAATTATGAAATATAAAGTCATAATTATGAGATTCAAAGTTGCACTGTTTCTTCAGGAGGTTTGCTTCAGTATCTCATAATTATGATTTTAAAACTCAAAATTCTGACTTTATGCTGGGCTTTTATTTAATTTTAATTTTAATTTTATTTTTTTTATTTCATGGTGGAAATGGGCTTCCATAAAAATGAGTCTTTTCTTGTAAAAGTTCTGTCTCCTGGATAGAAAGAGTTCAGCTGTGAAGAGCTGCAGCTGAAAACCCTGAATGGGAAATCTGATCACATTTATCCTGGAAAGAGATGATGGTGCTTTCTGGAATGTTGATTGTTTAAAGAAAGAGCGACGTTCTCTGTACTTTAAGTGTGCAGTTCTGGTAGGAAGAATGGATTTATAGATTCCTAAAACACAGATCCAGTCCAGTCATGAAACATTTTTGGAGATGTTTTGGTGGCATCTCAAAATCCACCAAACCCCCCAACATTCTCCCAAAAAGGTTTCTCCCCCTCCTGCCCTGCCATCTGGACACCAGTAGGCTGCTTCTTCTCAGATTTGAGAAGCAAGTCATTTAAATTTGTCCCCAAAAAAAAATTAAACCCATGTACCATTTTTCCTCCACTTCAGTTATGAACCACTTCACGTTGCCTCAGCCTTCATTCCTCCCATCAGGCTTTGCATTTCTTCATTGGCCTTGGAGCGTTGGTCAGCCCTCTGGTGGTTGACCCATTCCTGGCGGAGAACAGCTGCGTCCTCTCAGCCAACTGGACTGCCAACTCATCCGGCTCGGACCTGGAACACCTCCGGAACACCCTGGCCGGACATGGCGCCCCGCTGCACAACGCCTCCCAGTACCCTCTGTACACGGAGGGCGTGGTCGTCACCAGGGTGTCGTACGCTTTCTGGATCATGGCTGTTATCAACGTGAGTTCATGTTACATTTCATGTGTTTATATGTTTATAGACGTATTTTATTTTTTTGAATTTCTGCAGATGACTGTAGTACCACAGAAGAGATGATCATATAATACTATCAGGACATAATGACAATTTGAACAATTATGTAAAAAAAATGATCTAAAAGTAACCTACAGCAGCTTTGGGTGGATAAAAAAAACCTTAAATAAATTTCTACTTCCAAATTAGAACAAAGTGTCTCCATAGATACAGAGAGAGAAGGAGGAAGTTCAGTTCTTTCACTATAATGAACATCAAATCCCAGACTCTCTCTCATCTTTCTAGCCAGACAGAGACTTAAAGGGGAGCGGCAAAAACAAATTGCTGGATCAGCAGAGCTAGCTAACAAGTGATGTCATCCATGTTACCCGTGAGTCATCATGATAGTCATAAATGTTACTGTTGAACATTAGCTCTGCTGCCTGGATGTAGAGCTGTTAGCATGTCATGATGGTCATGAGACAGTCAGACAGCAACAGTCTTCAGTCAGAGGCTTTTCCAGATTCGTTGCAAGACTGACTGCTACTGAAGATCCTTCCTGCCTACAGCATCACCATTTACAACGACATGAGGCTGAAGACGACGAGGCTCACCAACATGCCGTTTCCCCAAATGAAGTCTTCTTGAATTGGAGCAGACGTCAGATTCCCTTCGGTTTAAACTAAACAAAGAGCTGCATGTCACAATCCAGCCGATTTTAACATCTGTTTTACTTTAATTAGCTCAAGGCAGCTTAGCTTAGCTTAGCTTAGCTTCTGCCACCCTTTGGGTTTATTTACTTTTTAACACAAAGGTATGACATCTTTCTACTGCAGGTAAGAGGAACTTCTTCTTCTTCTTTATTATTAAAACAGTTTAGTTTGGGAAACCATTAAAAGGAAAAAAAAAAAAGTGTGGTCATTTATTTTCCCAAATATGTAACAAAATGCTGTCCTGTCTCATAAGGCGTGCCGTATGATTTTGCAAGCTGCATGAATCTTTACAGCCCTGCAGATTAGAGACTTAACATACTGCAGCCTGAGTGCTTGATTCATACTGTAAGTCAATAAATTGCTCAAAGACAGAAATCAACATGGAATTATGAAAGAGCAGCAACATTTCTACTGTTTAACACAGGATTGGAGCTAAGCAGCCTGGAAGCAGCAGGATTCTCTTTGTGTCTTTTCTCTCTGCAAAAACAGTCAGATTACAGTCAGTTTACTGAAGCACTGAACAGCAAAGTGGATTATTACATTAAGCATTTATTATAGCCTGGTTAGACTGGAAAACAACTCTGAGGAACACGGGACCACAATACTCAGCATTTGCTTCTTATCTCCACAGATTCACAGTAAGTTGTTACTGTACAAAAAATAAATAAATAAATGACCCAAGTAGGAATATAAATTACAGGTATACATTTTTGTCCTCCTTCAGAACTGTGACCAGTTTGGTCCGTCTGAACAGGATCTGAGGGGATGGACTCGACTTTTATGAGACGGAGCTCATGAGTGAAATCAGGTGACAGGAAGGAAGCGTTGCTCATCATCAGAGTAAACAGCTGTCTGTGTGTGTGTGTGTGTGTGTGTGTGTGTGTGTGTGTGTGCGCGCGCGTGTGCATGCAGCTCCCTGTCCCAGCAGCAGTTCTTGCATTGATGTTCCATGAGAGACTGGTGAGGTGCTGCCGGAGCAGCCCCCCTCTGATCACCAAGAAGCCTGACATCAGTTCCCACCCCGCCAAGGAGCAACAGCAAGGTGACAGCTGTTTTCATGCAATATTAGAAATACACACAAATACAAGTAAACAAATGATTCCCGTTTTAAATAAGAAAATAATAATTTCATTCTTTCAGTGAACGCTTGATCAGTAATTGCAGCAAAGGTTGAATCTGTTGCTAAAAAAGATTCTTCTAACATGTAAAAAGTTCACTTTTTTTTTACCCAGGTGAAGCAAAAATCTGCCACATGAAGAGTTCTTGATAAAAACATATTTACTGACAGTTTTTTTATTATCTTAAATGCAAAACATTTAGATTTCTTTGTACATTTATGAGTCAATTCCTGCTCTGGCTGTGGTGTCTTTTCAGTGAATGGTCTTTTTTTTACCTTAATTAACAATTGATTCCTAATTTAGTTGATGGTTATTTCAGTAATCGATTACTCATGATTAATCATTTCAGCCCTCGTGTGTTGGTGAAGACAACAGATCTTCTTCCTGTCTCTGCAGGACACGGAGGACTACTGGACTGCTGCAGGCCCAGCAACCTGCAGGGCCACCCCGCTACCTTCTTCATCATTCATGCCCTGGGCGGAGCCATCGTCTTCATCACCGATGGAATTATAGTGAGCGCAAACAGAAACGCATGTTTTCTGTTGCTGATGTTCTGAAGCTGCTCAGTTAAACCAAACTGCTGCAGTCACAGCTGCAGGTCCCTCTGTTCTTAGCAAAATCATACAAACCCCTCAGTTTGGATAGAGTGGTTTTTTTTACCATCAGGTTTCAAATTTTCCCAGTAACTCTCATTTGGATTCTGGTCTGAACTTTGACTGGACCAGTCTTTTCATTTCTAACATTTTATATTTCCAAAAATAAGTAAACAAAACACGCACAAATTAAACTGGACATTGAAGTCCCTGTAAAGAAAATTGTCCTTCAAAAACAAGCACTCGACTGAAGCCTCTCCTGAAGGCAGAGTGTGGAAAAGAGGAGGAGCTTCTTAAAGAGACAGAGGCCCAATTTCAAGGCATCAAACTGCAAAGTCATGTTTTGATTCAGTCATGTTTGATACATACAGCATTTTTATAACAGCGGAAGGTAACATAGTTACATCACTAAACTGCACACAGTAACTGCATTTAATCATATTTTCAAATTTATTGGATTTTATCAAGGCTCTTGCTGAACAAATACCAGAGAGAAATATTAAAAATGACAGACATTACTGCCTTTTTTTTAACTGAATGAATAGGAATTTATCATGACAATAAATGAAAATTCTTCTAAGAAATTTATCATGATAAAGTGATATGATAAATGTCCACCTCAGCAAGGGAGTGGATTTTGTCTACTTAAAAATAGAACAAAGTTTCACTTTGTATCCCATGAAACCCGTTGAAGTGAATGGTTGTCAGGTGAGCCATCTGAAGGTGGGTGAAAACCTTAGAGCAGCCCAGCCTGGCTTCATTAATCCATGCTAACATTCCTGTATGCAGACACCAGCTCCTCCTCCAGCGGCTTTGCTTCACCTGCTGCTCTCATGGTTTCTCCTGCAGGGCTGCTACGCCGGCTTCGTCTACACCTACGCCGTCTCCCCCCCTCTGCTCATGGGCTACAAGGCAGCCGGCTGTCTGGACAGCGTGTTCTGGGCCTCCATCACGGCAGGAAGGCTGTGCTTCATCTTCTTCTCCTACCGATACGCAGCACCGGCTCTGCTCTCCGTTAGTTTGGTATGAGGCAGCTGCTGAAATGAGGTCCAGCAGAGGTCTGGCACGCTGCTTGGAGTCAAATTTTTGAAATGGGCGGGAATGTAAACGCCAGGATATAATGTGGGAGCTAAACTGTTTGCACAGTGTTGTTATGAAGACGCCTGTCTGGCATTCTGATTCTGCTGTCTTTTTCATACCTGCTCAAAAGGTGAAGCAGGCCCACAGTCCTACAGCGGCTGCTGCTGCTAGCAGCTATTAGAGCTGGAAATGTTGGCAACACTTTATTTGACTGGCTGTCAGACTGACATAACACTGTCATAAACATGATATAACATCTGTTATGAACATGAAGGAGTCTTCATGAATGTCTCACTGTTGTCATGAAGTGACATTCGGTAAATAATGACACTTTTAATGCAAAGTTGCTCCAGAAGTTGCATTGAAAGACCAATAAAAATGCTGACTTTGCATTAAAGTGTCATTATTTACCGAATGTCACTTCATGACAACAGTGAGACATTCATGAAGATGTCTTCGTGTTCATGACATGTTATGTCATGTTTAATGGTGTCATGTCAGCCTTATGCACACCCCATCAAATAAAGGGTTACCAAAATGTTCATATCAGAGATATGATACAGTTTCTAATTTCATAAAAGGCCATTCATTGTTGGGCTTTGTGCTGTTTTGTGGAGATAAATAAGTCCATGAGAGGCTGTGGGTCTGAGCTGAGCTCCATGCACCAGGACTGGAGTTAGCTTTCAGATTCAAACTGAGTCTGTAGACACTGAATATTCTCAGAAGAAGAACTTTTGATGAAAAGAACAAAAATAAAACAACCCATTCACCATTTGTAATACCTTGTGGGACCATTTTCCTGACGCATACTATGTTGTGGGGACCCACTGCTCCTTGTGGGGGCCGAAGCCTGGTCCCCACGAGGGGAAACGCTGCTTTTGGGTCAGGGGTCAGATTTAGGACTAAGGTGTGAATTGAGTTATGGTTAGGGTTAGGATAAGGGTTAGGCTGTAGAAATGAATGGAAGTCAATGGAAAGTCCCCACAGACATAGTCATGCAAACGTGTGTGTGTGTGTGTGTGTGTGTGTGTGTGTGTGTGTGTGTCAGGTGGGCGTCATCCTGGTCCAGCTCCTGCTCCTGATCTTCTACTCCAGCCATGTGTTCCTGTTCATGGCCACCTGTGTTCTGGGCCTGTGCATCAGCAGCGTGTTCCCCTCCATGCTGGCCTTCACTGAGGACGTCCTGGACTACAAAGGTCACATAGCACTCTGCCTCTCCATCACCTCATCTTATCTGTTGCTCCTGGTCTCCATGCTGACTTGTTTGTTATCTGTGCATCGAAGGCTCCGCCACAATCGTCCTGGTGACGAGCGCCAGCACAGGAGAGATGCTGCTGCAGCTGCTTGTGGGATCGGTGAGAATCATTCATGATTCTGATCACATGAAATGTTACAGAAAATATTTGTGAAGCCTTTCCTTTCCAGTTGCGCTCTGGATTAATTGGATTTGAAGCAATGCATGTAAACTGAAGTAGAAGGAAAATCATTTGGATGAACAAAAACATAAAACGTGCGGTTCTCTGACGCTGTGCTTTGTAGAGGCAGGTTTTGCTGCAGCTCCAGCTGTGAGTCTTTAAGTTTTGCACATCTGGATCTGGTTCAGCCAGCGTGGGTGGAGAGAGAGACGCTGAACGTTTTCAAGTCTCGCCACTAACTCTGTCCTGAACTCAGGTTGGAACTTTGACTGGACCGTTCCAACTCCACTCTAGCTCTGTATGCTCAGTGTGCTGATACCTCATCTGGTCACTATAAAAAAATTTCTGGAGAATAAACTGTCCTAGAAATTATTGTGATAAACGATCATTTTGGTGTATTGAGACCAGTTTTTAAGTAATGTATAGAAAATTGGATAATAAAGCATGTTTGCCCTCTCAAGGATCAATAAACTTCTACCTCCAGTTCATACTGGAGATAGAAGATATTTGAAATATCCAAAATAAGACAACATCCAAAACCAATAAATGAAACGGAAATTAAAGCTCCACACAACAGAAATGGTAAATAAAATAGATTAGGAGGTTTCTGTAAACAAAACTCAGACTTAGTGATGCCTTTCTTTGTTTTTTGTTTTTGATAGACCTCTAACTAGGGACTGCTGGTTTCTGACAGTGGATCTTCCTTTTCCAATTTCAAAATTTTGTTGTTAAAAAAAACTAATTATGTTTGTTGTTTTTTTAACATCATTTATTTAAAAAAACCCCATTGAAATCATTATTTAATTTAATAGATTAGATTAGTTAAGCTATGAGATGTAGCAGCAGTAAATGTTCTCTACCCTGTTGTCTAAACCTTACAGCTGATGTTTTAGGGTTGGAGCTCAGGATGTGTGTATGTGTGTGTTGCTTTCTGTAGGTGATCCACAGTAAAGGCAGCTACTCCTTCCTGTTGTGTACGACCATAACGTCCTTCATCGGCTTCTGTCTGTTCCTGCTGCTCCTCTACGTCCACCGGGTTCACAGAAACCTTCGGACAGGTAGATCCACTCAAACACGATGCCGACGCCGCACTGCACATCCTCAGACACCAGCAAGGGAGTCCTGGGGCCAGAATAAGATTTTTTTTTTTTTTAAATATGAGAATAGAGTCCTAATATTAGTAGAATAAAGAGACAATATTACCAGAATTACAAGAAAATTACAAAAAAAATGTTTTATTTTTTTTTAATGCAAGCAAAGCTGTAACAGTTAAAGACCTGAAGCTGGTCCAGTCAGTGATTCTGTCTTGGAAATTGACTCAGGTTTTTTTTTTTTTTTTTTGCAGTCGTCCTGCTACTGACAATTATTTGATGGTGATTTGTTAAAAGATTAAGTCCTTATTTGTAAAGCCGATTCCAAAGTATAACTTCACAAGATGCTCAACGTTCCTCATTTAATTTTTTTTTTATTATTATTTTTCCTGGAGGAATTTCCATAAAATGTCTCCTGCTATGCGACCTTATTCTGATATTATGACTTTACGTTCATATTATTACAACTTTGTTCTCACTTTCTCATGACTTGTTTTTTGTGCTTTTGTTGACCTGTCGTAGCAGTACTCTTGTTTTATTCTCATGTCCTCTGATTTTATCATGACGTCATTTGACTTTATTCTCATAATAAAGTCATAAACATTATGACTTTACTTTAATGCTATGACTTTACTGTTGAAACTTCTTAGCCTGTCTCTAAAACTTTGTGGTACTTCAGTGACAGAGATCAACATATGTAGCATCTGTTTTGCTCTGATCTCCAACCAGCTTGGAAGAGGCATTAAAAACTATAGGAGCCCCCCAGGGAGCAACGATGCATTCGTTTGAATCTAAGCGTCTAATTTTTGACTGAACTTCAGTTGCAAATGTTTGTCTTTCAGATTCGACTCCATGTCTGGACATGAAGGATGAGTCGAAGAGCGGAGGCTCCTGATGTCCAGACATCATGACAGCTGGACTGACTGCTTCAGTCTGAGGACGGTTTCTAAGCTTGAGCCGGTGTGGCAGTCAGAGCTGTCGTTTCACTGTAACATGGTACAACAAACACTTTCAACAAACACGTCAAACTTGATCAAACTGCTTTATTTAAAACAGAGGGAATCAATTTTTCCTCTTGCTGCTAATATGATATTGTTCTGTTTTCTATTATGTTTTATCTTTTGATATTTAGCCTGGAGGAAAAATTAACATTTAAAACAGGAGTTGGTTTCATTTTTCAAGTGTTTATTGAGCAGAAATGTTTGTTCTTTTCTTCTGTTGTATAAAAAAACGGTATCAGGTTGATGAAGACCTACTGTCTTTCATGAGAGCAACAGAAAAGTGTAACAGCTTTATTTCAGCCAGCTGACTGGCAGGGCACAGCAACAGGCACTGCTGGTTTCTTCTGACAGTGTTGTCCAAACCTTTTGTCACATTTGCCAAGATATAATAATAAAAAGAATCACTGAAAAAGTTTTTTTTCTTCTGCTAATCAATGAACAGAACTTCCAATATTTTAACTAAACAAATAATCGAATCAGATTTTCTTAAGAAATGCATAAATCACTGCAGATCCAAAACTTTGACAGAGTTTTGCATATTTGCATTGTTCTAGAACTGTCACTCAAGCTGAGGGGTTCAATCTTTGGACAATTATTCCCTCTGGTTCATCAACATTTATGATGTGTAACTATGGGAACGAGGAATTGTTTTACGTCTGAGCCAACAACTGTCTTCATCCAGGACATGTTGCGAAGAGTTTTTTTTTTTTTTTGTCGCTGGGTGTTGAGCTGTTTGCGTGTCATGAGACTTTCATACAGCAACTATCTTCAGTCAGAGGCCTCCTCGGCTTAGTCGTAAGACTGACTGCTACTGGAGATTTACATTAACCACTTTTAGAAGATAGCTGGAAGTACTAAAATATTTAATTTCCCTTTGGGATAAATGTTGTTGAATCAGAATATTGATGTAAATAGAAAAAACTTTATTATAAGCATTAAGAAAATTATTTTGCTCCCTTTTTTAAAACTTGCTGTTTTGAGTCAACCTTTAAAAAATAATGAAAAGCAGATTTGGGTGTGTCACTCGGCTTTTGAATTAAAGCCAGTGGATAAATGTTCCATTCACTGAAACTAGAGAATCCAAAAAGTGTTTAACAGATGAGTACTTTGTGTTTTAAGATTTTAATTTGTCGCTAATATTTTTGCATTATTTGAAATAATTTCCACCTGTATGAACTTTGACACCAATACTGTCATCTATCCAGCCGGAGGAAACTCTGGTCACTCCTGCATTTTGTCTCATTGAAAGGATTTTAATTCACAGAGATAAATATGTTTAAAAAACAATTTTGAGTCTCATCATTGTGGCATCTGGAAATAGAAATAATTTAGGTAATTCTAACTCATCTAAGACAAGAGAAGTTTGTTCTGATTTCACTTCAGTTGGGGAGGAAAAAAATCTTTATTCAGTTTACGCAAACTTCTTATTTCAACTGGATCTTAACATGAACCAGATCTGGAGTTTAAAGAAACCACCGGGTTTCCAAAGACTGATTAGATTTACACACACACACACACACATTAAACCTGGTGTCAGTTAGACATTTGTTTTATTGGTCTCTTGTACAGAATTCCTCTAGGCTTCTCGCACATCAATATGCCACTCAAGACAAGCAGCTTGTAAACATTTTGAATAAGCATCGAACTGGACAAAGCAAAGCAAAAACAGTCATTCTTTAAAAACGACTTTTTACATTTCAAGGAAAAGAATCAAGAGAGCAGATATGAAGAAAAAACTAAACTCCAAGATGACTGGAGGAGAAAAAAAGCTTTGGGATCATTTTATAGCTATTTCATAGTTTTTACTATTAAACTTACAGCAAAAAATGCTTATTCTATATATCTGTTCTATGGGTTGTAGACATTTTTATAAATATTTGTGCAAGTGCCTAATTACAAATTAGTTTTTTTTTCATACAAACTGTAAAACTTTAGATTTAGCTCCTTTTGTTCTTATAAAATACAAGTGCATAATGAAGTCCTCCCTTTACGGGGAAAAATACATTTCTTTAGTCATCAAAGGAAATCCTAGAAAAGTGACAGAATCCAATATGACAGGAACCCCCGACTCTTAAGTGCAAACGTCTGATCACAACATCTGCATGTACAATATCAACACAATATCAAAAAACAGTCAACATACAAAACAGACTTTGATTTTATCCCAATAAGGCTTTGATTCCTAAAAAAGAAAGGAAAAAAACATTAATTCCCCAAAAATTACACAAAATAAAACAAGGATACAAAAAAAACATGCACAAAGAGGAATATTAAAAAGCAGACACTGATTTACAAAAATAGAAATTATTCTGAAAATTCTATTGCATTACAGGAAAATAAATGGAGGTTACAATGAGTTAAAGACAGGGTTTTTTTTCTCCTTCTATATATATATATTTATCTATACACTTTCTGAGCAAACATTTAGAGGCAGGTTAAGAAGGAACATGGCCGCCGACGTGAAGCTGGTATTTTACATGCTGAGCGCGTCGGCTCATGTCGCTGTCTGTATGTACAGTAATGCATCCAGAATTACACCGCTGCTGAGTTTCCTCCAATTCTCTGGTTTGGTCGACATCTAAGATACGGCGTCTGAAATTTAAAATAAAATCAAATCAAATAAAAAGAGCTCCGAGTGTGAGAGAGCTTAGTGAGGCTGACCTTGGGCTTGGCTGCGGTAAGGCACCGTTTCCATCTGAGTGAGCGCGTGTCCTGCACCAACCCGTCTAACCCGTCCCTGGGTTAGAGTTCGACACTTTGGTTAAAAACAGAACACACCTCTGTGTTTTTTTCTTTAATCCAAGTACGGTGTAAACAAGCGCCACGCACGCTTTCAGTGTTAGATGGCATAGAGAGGCGGGGAGTACGTCTGGAGTCTGCATCAGACTTATGGCTTTAAAGTCAGGTAAAACGCGTGGAGTGGGAATCAGGTGGCTGATAGGCAGGCAGCAGGGAAATGTCCAGGCAGCGCTCTGGGTTAAAGAACCAAAACATCACCAGCCAATCAGACGGAGAGAGAACGACCCGGAACATCAGTACCCAATCAGAAGGAGAGAGTGATGCAGCTTTGTCACTCTCTTTCATTTCTGGTTGCAACGAGATCTT
The DNA here is from genome assembly GCF_051168715.1 of Poecilia mexicana. Taxonomy (NCBI): domain Eukaryota; kingdom Metazoa; phylum Chordata; class Actinopteri; order Cyprinodontiformes; family Poeciliidae; genus Poecilia; species Poecilia mexicana. The sequence continues at coordinate 2,389,581 of NW_028263374.1, forward strand.
GGATAGCGATTAATTGGATGAATTGGTTATTGAAATAATTGTAAGCTGATTTAGTAATCGATTAACCGTTAGCTCGAGTATACGGATCCAAAAAAAGGAGTTTGCTGAAAGAACAACGGAGTCAGAGCAGCAATCAAGTCAAAACTGTACAAAAAAATATATACAATTTGCATTTAAGATAAAAGAAAAGAGCCATAAATGTTTTACCCAGAAATCCTAAAGTGGCAGTTTTAATTTCACCTGGTTCAGACTCTTAAAAATAGCACCTTTGCTACCCATTTATTAACTACACTGAAAAAAGGAGAATTGTTACATGAAATCGAATTAAGTTTGTCAAACATAATTTATTCACGTGTGTATAACATAACTTAGATTAATATATGTACTTGGGTAAACTTAATTTGATTAAGTCCATCTTTTTTAACTTGGATCAAATGTTTCACTTTTTCAGTGTGTTTATGTCAAGTCAAGCAGAATCGCCTGAGATTTTTTTTACATGTTGATATTAAAAGTATTTTTAGATGCAGATTCATCTTTTGCTACAAATGATCCAGCATTCACTAAAGAAATGCTCTTATATGCATTTATATATATATATAAATGCATATAAGAGCATTTATATATATATATATATATATATATATATATATATATATATATATATATATATAAAATTAATTGTCAGAATAATCAATACATTTAATCGATAACTAAAATAATAGTTGCATCTTTGATAAAATTAATTGATAAAATTACCTATTAAGGAACTGTTAGAATATTATCGCTTTACTTCTTAAACTTAAATCAACTTTAATCTTTGATGTAATTTGACAATGTATAGTTAAAAAATAATCTGATTGAATTCATGTGGAGATCTTGAGATTAGAGGGGCCATATAAATAGAGTGGGCCACATTCGGCCCACGGGCCTCGAGTTTGACACCTTGGGTTTTAAGCATTAAAGCTGAGAAGCAACTTTAAGCTCCAAACTAGCGTCCAAACAAATGATACTCGCTGTTGGACATTTCTGTTTCATTTTAGTCAATTACAATAAAAAAAAAAAACAGCAAATAAAATATTTACTGTGAGCGGTGGCTATTTAAATTTGGAGAATAAAACCTTAGGAAAATATATAAGGGAACAACTTTTCAGTAATATGTTTAGCTTTCCTATTTTCTGTTGAAAATATTGTCAGCAAACGGCTGACGATACATTTACATTTAAGTCGCTTTTAACCCTTTCTTCCTTCCCACAGTAAGAATTTCCACACCGAAGAATGTTGCTAGTGAATGTTGTCTTGAGCAGACCTGATTCCGGCTGACTTCTCGGTGCATTCCCAGCTCAGCAGCAGAAAGAGGTCATAATGTTTTGGCTGACTGTTGGGCAAGCAAAGGTATTGCTATTTGCGGTTAAAAATAACAAACAAAAAATAAGAGCCATCAACAGTCTTGGCTTTAATTCCATCCGTATTGTTTGGAGCTTTTTAAACTGGAAACAGAGGGAAGACGGCAGCATCTGCTGACAAGAACGTAGAAGTTTACAGGACAGACTGAACGAACCTGGAGTTGTACAAATATGCATGTCACTAAGCAGATACTGAAGCAATAACCAAGTGCTAAATATTACATGTATGTAGGGATGTCCAGGGCTGAACTGGAATCAAACTTGTTCTAGAACAGTGCCACTGGTGGTGGCAGCAGGAGCTACACTAGCTCTCATTTCTTCTTCTACACTTTTGTTAATCCTTTTGGTTGAGGTGTTGCATTTTTATTCAATTAAGCTTGCTTTTTTTTTTTTAACTTGTTGACAGCTAGAATGCGTAGCCATGGCAACAACGGATTGTTTTTCCAAATAGGAGCAACTGATTAGCATCGTAAAAGCTACAATAATTCCAAGCAGAGTTGAAGAGGAGGCTTCATGATGCAGAGCAGAGAGAGGAACAGGAAGTTCAAACCCTCTCTGCTCGGCTTGGTAACCATACAGACAGGCAGAGAGTTAAAGGGGAGCGGCCAAAGCAAATGAGGTGGATTAGCAGTGTTTGGTAACTACTGATGATGTCATCCACGACATGTTACTGTGGAATATTGTCTTTGTCCCTGGATATTTAGCTGTTAGCATGTCATTACAGTCATAAGACTCCCATGCAACAACTATCTTTAGTCAGAGGATTTTCTAGATTTATTGCAAGTCTGACTGCTACTGGAGATTCAACAAAATATGTTTTTAATTTGAATTTAAACTAAATGCTTATAAGGTTCTTACTGGATCTATAAGGATGCAACAAACAACTGCTCAGGATTTCCACAAATAGCGAGCATCAAAAAGTTTTTATGGTATTCATTTTTTCACAAAATCATAGGGAGACATTTCAACCACAGAAATCCCTGCGTCCATCTTATCCTTGCAAACAGTTGCCCTGACGTGTTTTTTTTTCCCTTCTCATTTCTAAACAATGTTTTAAAGGCCAGCTGGTGATAATAAAAAAGCTCACTCACTAACAAACGAGCCGCTTCCCTCTGTTTCCGTTCTCTGGTTTCCCTCCCCAACAAGCCGATGACACTAGTGATCCATGACAGAGAACTACGGCTGGATGGGTGCCCTCTGTGGCCAAAAATGCTGTATGGCTTCTCTTTCTTCCCTAAAGAAGGCAGAACAGGTCAACATGGCCGTTAGGGTGTTCACATAAGTTTCATTAAAACAAACACACACAGTGGCTTGCATAAGTATTCACACTCCTTCCACTCTCTGAGATCCAATCCAAATGAAACGCACTGAATGTTGGGATTGTATCACAGAAAAAACTGTGAAAGGAATGTTAGAACATCTGCAAAGCACTGCAGAAGCATAACTTAAGGTTCAGTTTGGATTGTGGCCACTAGTCAGAATAAGACAGAAGGGTGGAGGTGGTGTGGGTCAGGTAGTGAGCAGCTGAGGCAGGCGTATGATCAGTTGGAGCAACAAACGACCAGAGTTGACTCAGGTCAGAAGAACCGGTCTGGCAGCAAAGCCACAGCTGGAATCCCATTAGGTGTGAAGCAGATTGTGTCCGGTGCGGTTACCATGGAAATTCCTCTCTCCTTTTCATCTGCTGTGATCCCAAAATAAGCCAGACAAAATGAATGCATCAGGATGGCGAACAGAAAAGGGTCCTGAGGGGGCGAATGCCACAAGACCAAGTGAACGCTTCGCCCTCATCGTCTGTCACACACGGGTCTGGGCCGTGTCTACGTTTTCTGGGGGTCTGGGGAAATGGGTCCGGGTGTGTTGGTCCCATCCAGGCTCTGGACTGGAATCTGGAACTGGGAGTTCAGGACTGACGGGAACTGCGACAGAAAAGTAAATGATGGTGTTCAGCTTTAGAGTACAGAGAAACAGGAAGTAGAGCTGTTTCCACACACCCACCTGGAACAGGTGGGCTCCCTGGCGTCTGGTGGCTGGGCTGAGGGGAGCGACGGGACTGAGCGTGCTCCAGAAGTGGATGTTGGACAGCAGAGGACTGGGAGTCAGCAGGAGGGTTGGAGTCTGGGAGGGACAGAAACATTGACGGTTAAAGCAGCATAAACTACCAACCTGAAAACAGATTCACTTTGACCACAAACTTTACAGCGCTGCACCAATTTAATCTATTTTGGGAGATCAGCAATGTTTACATGCAAAATATGTTCTTATCTAGCTCCGCTGAGGCCGGAAAATCTGCCACTGTTCCCTTTTTCCACCCACCAGCTCACGTCTGCACGTCCACAGTTAACAAGTCACCCCACTGTTCCCAGCTTAGCAACTTTGTCACCATTTTTTAGCAAAGTTTCATACACACACACTCACACACACACAAAATCTGATCCGGCAGATCAGGTCTGGAAACTGCAATCGGTTCAACCATAAAACTCTATCATGGTTTATTGGGATTTTATTAAATAAACCAACACAAAGTAGTGATGAATTGTGAGGTGGATGAAAATAAAGAAATAGTTTCTCTCTAAATATTTGAGAAATCTGGAATCCATTTTGAATTCAGCTCCTTTACTCTGAAGATACATTTAGAGAAACAATGTGAATAGCTTTTGAGACAGAAAACAGTGAGCATCCCTGGTGGTGGCAGCATCATGATGCGGGACACTTTTATTCAGCCAGGACAGGGGAGCTGGTTGGAGTTGATGGGAAGATAGATGGCAAACCGAAAGGAGTTGCACACCACACTATTGAGATTTATCACCAAAATACAAAATGCAATGTGTTAAAATGTGTTTAAATATCTGAACACATCTTGATTCCTACTACTTTGTGTTGATCAATCGCATATCACTGGATTTTAGTTTTACATTTTAGTAAAAAAATAAAAATAAATTAAAGTTCTACTATTAATAATAGTAAGAACACAAACATTTACCCATCACACACTCCCTAATGTTAATAAGTACTAGTCTAATCACAGTAACATTACATAGCAATGATACTAGTTGTTCGGTATGTGAGCTGTTCTCTGCTTATTGAAGCCACAGGCTATCAGATTAATATCAGCAGTTTAATTAGTCTGGCTATCGGCTGCCCTGCTCTGGCTGTTTATCCTCCTCATAAAAATGTCAGCGCTCATAGCTTGTTGTAAATGATTGCTGTAAAACGCCATTATATCAACGGAGCAACAGCTGGCACAGCATATGCTACTGGTCTGTCTCCTCAGGGCCAGCGGGGTTGGGACCGGCTCTGAGGCAGAACCTAACGTCCAAGAAAGTCCAAGGTGAGGACAGATGAGGTCAGCGGGTCAGCGCAGGCTGCTCTCTGTTCCACACTAGGACAGAAATGGGCCCGTGGGTTTGGAACTGTGTTCTATTTGAAGTGGGGCACAGACTTCTACTAATCAGCTCTTTAGCCTTTTTGCTAACTTTGAAAATGTTCAGCACACTTAGCTTCCCCTAAATGAACTTTTCTAGACAAAATATAAAGCGGTAATTTACTTAGCTGCTTTGTAAAATTTTAGTTGAGTAAAGTTTCACATTTGCAAGGAACGGCGTGTTATGTTCGAGTTGGTATCCACCATCTAACCGCTACAGGGCTGTACGACCTATAGCAGCACAGCTACAGATGTAAGTCAGGGTAACCTAACCCAGTCTAACTAAAAGCTTTATCAAAAAATAAAGTTTTAAGCCTAATTGTAAAATCAGATAAGGTGTCTGCCTCACAGACTAAAACATATATCATCCATTCGCAGATTACAGGCGTCTGAAACCTTTTTTCTAAACTGTTTTTCCAACTAGAGCCACATTTTGCCACCTCCTCCTCCAAACTCGCAGCTGAGGTCCAACTGTGAAGGTTCCTGTGTGGAGTGGAGGATGAGAAGAGGAAAATTTGGTAGAAAGTGAAAACAAAGAGGTTTTGCACCTTCAAACGTGTTTGCGGAGGAAATGTGACAAAAAAAAAAGTTTGTGAGAAATATCTGTTTCTTCAGAGCATCTTGTGAAAAGAAGCAGCAACATAAGATAGAAAACACTTTGTTATTCCAACTTTCTACAGTGTAATGTAGGGTTGAAAAGCAAGAATTATCGTTAGGTGAAACAAAAATCATGAAAGATATCGGAAAACCACAAAATTGTGATACTTATTGCTGAATAATCAACTGAAATTAACCCAGAATCTCCTTTTTTTTTCTTTATGTTTTGTGTTGATGCTGCAAAAAGTAGTTTCAGCTTTAAAGACCATCACAGGCAAACAGAGAGCTAAATGTTGGTCCTCTCCATATGTGAGCCGACAGGGAGTTTGAGCTGGAAGCCATGACCAGGTCTGACCTGAACAAGCAGATCTAATCCACCCTGACACACCACACAGGGCCACCGCCAGTTAAACAGCCAAAAACAAGGAGACATTGCTGGAGCTCTACTGCCCCCTGCTGCTCATCTGGGAGCTGAAGAGTCACTTTCTTACAGTCACATTTGGCTTGGAACTATTTGGAACACACTTTAAAGTGGGCTTAGATTATGAGTTCACACATTCAAAGACATGTTGTTGCTGTTTTTTTTTTTGTTTGAATAATAATAATAATAATAATAATTAGAAAGCTATTAACTGGTTGCGTTTTGAAATTAATCGTGGGAATAAGGTATTGTCTTCGTTTAGATGTCCACCAGTTGAAAGATGTCTGAATGTAAAACAGGAAAGTGGATGAGAGCAAGAAACTGTTAAAACTTTGGGTTTTCTCATGTAAAATGGGACCATGACAGAAAAAGCGGGTCATATAGGTTCATATCCTGTCCAACATCAGTGAAAAACAATGCAAGAAAAGAGTAAATAAAACAGAAATATCTGGTTGTACAAGTGTAAGAAACTGGCATATTTCCATTCAGCTAATTTCGATTTGCGCAATTTTATGGTTAAAGCAGCGACTGACAGTAAAGAGCTCTTTCTTAACGCCCAGCACTTGCTTTGTGCCAAATAAATCAGAATTGAAAAGAGAAAAAGAGAAATGCACCCTTCAGGCCAGATACTTTTTTTTCCATTCTAAGGTCTGACCTGTCAACTTTTATAATCTCTGATTTGATTATTTTAACTACAGTTTTGATCTATTTATACATGCTGCCTCACTGAGATCCAAGATGTCATTTACAACAGAGATGTGAAACAAAGAAATGGCCTGGTAAAGTTTGGTTTTAACTCCACGCAGTAAACGCTGATCAGAAAAGAACACAATGAGCTGCAGGTTCAAGTCCAGCAGGAGCTTTGAATCAGACTGAAGGAATGAACTTTAACCCTGCATCAGAAAACTGACTCAGAGTTAGAGTTTGGATTCAGAGCAAACCATCCCACTAACACCTTCCTGGACCATCGGCACTCACTTTGCTTGCTGCTGATTGGTTGAACCCCCAGCAGTAGCGATAAAGTAGACAGCGGATGATTTTCACTTAACGCATATTAAGATGTGTTATATGTTAAAATTGGGAGTTATGAGCATTTTTAAAGGGGGTCTCAAGTATTTTGCACTTTATTATATTTTTATCTTCAAACAGATTTGTTTGTTCCTTCCAGCCTGAGCTCAGAGGATTGCTGAGAAGTTTTGCTGTCGCCTTACGTCTCTGTTGTACTTTGTGCAACAGGAAGAAGAACAGATGCAACAGAAGCAGGTCACGGAGAACAAACACTGACACGCTGCCAGCTCAACCTCTATGCTGATCACTCTGCAACTTTACACCAGCAGAAACCAGCTTGGTAGCTTGAAAAACTTTACGTTTGCTTTAATTTACCCGTCTGTTTTGTTTCCACATTCATAAATCCAATTATCGCAGAAAACAAGTACTCAGAAAAACAGAAAAAATAGAACTACGCTAAGTTATAGAAAATGTCCAACTTCATTTGATTCAGTCTGACTCAACACCTTCACAAACCTTTAACTTAAAGATCTATGGAGTTCAGTGGCTTTGTCCTCAACGCTTTTCAAAAAAAGCGGTAGATTTGATCTACCTCTGCAAAATGGTGAAAACCTTTCTGACAACAAAAAAAAAAAATTGGGATCAGCAAAACTGCAATCGGTGCACTCGGAGACACCGCACACTGGCATCGGCTGTATTGTGATAAACATGGCAATGCGGCAGTATAGAGGGGTCTCACCTGGAGCATTGCTGGTGTGAGTGAGGCAGTGGGCAGCGAGGGGCTGCACAGGTTCATGGGGGAGAACTCGGACGTGGTGACGAGCAGAGCGGGCGGACTGAGCTGCAGGACCTTCGGCGTTTTACGGGTTTTTCCCAGAGCCTGAGCGCTTCCCGTGGTGTTGCTGTTCACCGAGGACGAACTGGTCTCAGTGTCCACCAGGCTGGGCTCGTTTATACACACACTGATGCCGCCGTCCACCTGCTGGACACACAACAGGTTCCTTTAAGAACACGGGTCACCCTTCAGTTTATCAGCTATGACAGCAACACAGGAAGATCTGCTGGTTTAAACAAACTCATAAATACAGTCAACATTAATCTGCTATCTTAGCCTAGAAGTTGGGCAATATGGACTTAGATTTATCATAATATTCTGTGGAACTGCTATAATGATAAAAGTGAGAATAAGAAATATTTACCACTTTTTATGTAACTGTATGGCTGTGACAGCATGGCACAAACACAAGTACTGCTCTTGAAAAACGTGATTGTAACACGCCTCTTCAGGCGCATGAAGAGACTCCAGGCCTGGTAAAGAAGTGTGATTTATATCACTAAACACACTTCCAAGGTTACTGATACTTTCACCGAACAAACAGTGGAGAAAGTAGTAACGCTAACAATTGAAGATGCACCGATCTGATATCAAAATCTGTATCAGACCTGATATTGATGCAAAAGGTCAGATCTCTTCAGTCTAATTCTATGCTTTGTGCTCTGAGCGACATCATACTTCATTTTTAATTTAAAATCATATTTAGAATTCCTAATTACACTTTCTGAACCATTTGAAAGAAGGTTTGTTAGTTTATTTTTACGTTTGACTAACTTAGTCAGTTTGAGTTTCCTTATTTATTTTCCATTGGCTGTTACTGACTGAATAAATTAAAGTTGTTTTTGACCAAGCTTATTAATCTATTTGTGTGTTCTAGTGTGCTGTACTGGTGCAGTTAGCAAAAAAGAAGCATTTTAAGTTAATTCAGCTGTTTTTCTATGTTTTTTCTATACTAGATCAGGATCAGCCAATACTGAACCTTGTATTGGTATCGGAAGTGAGAGAAGTAGATCCGTACCTCCCTGCTAACAATCCCAACAATACAAACAGTTTTCAGGGGTTTTACAATGGGTTTTTTTTTTACAGTTTTACCATTTTTTTTTCATCAATGATTTGAATTTATTGTGAGAACTATAAATCAAAATGATAAGAAGATAATCAGGCTAAATGATCAATAACATGATAAATGCTCTGTCCTGTGTAGATAGATGTAGAGATGTCTGCAGCAGTGTACTGGCCTTGTCGTGTGGCTGGGTCTCTGGTGTCTCCAGAGCAGCCGGTTCTGTGGACCCAGAGCCCCCCGACTCGCCGTCACTGCTGGTCATGTTTCCCTCCTGAACGACCTCCGGTGCTGCGCCCAGGTCCGGTAGGCCCAGGGCGGGTTCTGACTGCCGGCTGTGCTCCAACGAGTAGACGGACTGGGGCTGCAGGGAGGAGTGTGTGTTGACGAGTTCGGCCCTCTGAGGCGGCGCCTGCAGAGAGTCCAAGCCGCTCAGGGTGGTCTCCATGGCGACCGGAGGAGGCGGCGCAGCGAGCGGCTTTGGCGGGCTGTTTCCGAACTTGATGACTGACGGCAGAGCAGTTGCTGGAGGCGCCTGCAGCAGAGAGGGGATCTCCTGGCTCTGTTGGGAGGCGGCCCTCCGCTCAGCCAGCTTCTCTGCAGGGTTCTCCACCTTGATGGACTTGAAGAGCTGCCGCCCGTTGGGTAGGGAGTTGAGATGAAACGAAGTGTAGAGGCCGGAGTGGATGTAGTCGTTTCTGTTGGACTGCTTGGTGCTGGAGCCCAGAGCGGCCGGACCCGATCCCGCCTTGCGGTCGGCAGACTCCGCCTCCAGCAGAGTGCCGTCCAACCTCTTAGCGGTGGCAGGGAGGACTCCGCCCGCTCCATCGTCCCCCCCATCCATCCGGGCAGTGGCGTCTCCTTTCAGGATGTCGGGGTAGGACACAAAGCGGTAGACGAACTTCTGACCGTTCACCTTCTTTATGATGTTCTATGAGACAGAGCAGACGGAGCAGAGTGAGTCGGCAGCACCGCCCTGTGTGCGGGGGAGCTGGGTGCTTCCTGTCTGCACCAAGCCCAAAGCCACAGACGTCCCAGAGTAGCATGCCCACAGGGTCAAACCACAGGCAGGGTGGGCACCAGTCTACAGAGCTACTTACTTTAGAATTCCTCTGCCCTGGTGGTGCAAGAAAAAAAAAATTCTATAGAGAACCGCAATTCCTAGTGTTAGGAATTCTGAATTGATTCAAAATGCTCAAAAAACAATTTTAAAATGCGTTTAAGTTGCGCATCTTTGCCGCTCTTGTTTGTGAGCATAGTGCATATTGAATCACATGTCCACTCGACCACTGTAGAAGACTGTCTCACCCACCATAAGTATTCTTTGAATTTTTTTATTTAAGAAAAAGCCAGGCAGATAAGCTAACCTGTCACTGTCATTTTTTGCATCTTCGGCTGGCCGGCTGGCTGTTCTAAAACAGACATTTAAAAAACAGAAATAATTTAGGTAATTCTGGCGTTTGGTCTGACTGAACTACAGACAGTGAGAAGATAAAGGTGGATGACGTGTCATTTCATTCAGTGTATGTAAACTTCTGGTCTCAACTGTATGCAAGCTGCCATTCCTTTCTTGTTGCTGTGAACCAATAGGATCAGAATATTTCCACACATTTTAAGCGTAAACTAATAAATGGTCATGAAAAGAATTGTGGAATTGTTTTTCCTCTTTGGCATGAAACTCCCCTGATTGACCAGCTCCTGTGTAGAGAGGTCAGAGGTCACCGGAGCATACCTTGTCATAGTAGTACCTCAGCGCCCTGCTGAGCTTGTCGTAGTTCATGTTGGGCTTGTTCTTGCGGGCTCCCCAAAGCCGGGCCACCTCCTCGGCCTGCAGCAGCTTAAACTCTCCTTCCTCATTGGTCCAGCAGATGAGCCGCTCGTTGCTGGAGTCCAACAGGAGCTGGAGCAGGAACTGCCACAGGGTGACAGAGTTGTCCATGTTGCTTACTGAGGGGAAAAAAAAGAACACACACACCAGACACACAATCAGACACGAAAGCGTTTATTTAGAACGTTAAATGGAGTCACTGCCAGTCAGTTCAGCAGCACCATCTGCTAGAAGTGTTGCCCCCACAAGATTCCCACACTGAAGGAAGGTGATGCAGTGATAGAGGAACCTGTTCAATCAACACTAGTTGGGGTTTGTGGAGTACAGGATTAAGTCAGATAACTCTAAAAATGCCAGGTCGTAAAATGTTCATTTTTGCCATTTTTACCAAACTGAGATCTTTAAAATTATAAGCGTGCCGAGTGATGAGCACCAATTTCCTTAAGTTTGTGTGATTGGCCAATTTTTATCAGGGTTTTAATAGTTTGGGGTTTTTCGATATAGTTTAGTTTTATTTCGGTGTGACTTTTTGTTTGTATAATTCAGTTAGTTTTAATCAGTTTTTGATGTGTTTGCTAGTTTTCATTAGTTATTACCATTTGAACGTTTAGTTTTAAGGAGTTGAATGTTGTTTGGTTTTTAGAGTAGTAGTTTTAACTTTTCATGCTTTGACCATTTTGAATTCTGCACCTAAAAATTAACCAGAGTATTGTATTGTGATTATGTATACATCTATTGGGTAACGAATACCCGTCAGTAGATACCGTTTTCAAAAAGTTATTATTATTGAACAACCAACTGATTCTAAACGTTTGCTGTTCCCTTTAGGTGGACTAGTGTAAGCGCTGCCAGGAGGAATGTGGAGTGCCGTAATTTGCAGACAGCTGACGTAAACTGCTGGTGTGGAGAAAAAACCCATCTATTTCACATCAGTTCAGAGGATTATTAAATAGATTAATGAAGACAAAAACAAAGTTAGTTTTATAAATGCACGATATAATTCTAGTTAGTTATAGTTGTTCTCCCATTACTTACCGATTTTACATTTAGCAACAATTTTTTTTTCTCAATTTCAGTTTTTGTCATTTCTAGTTTTGATGGGTTAGCATTATTAGTATTTGATCTACTTATAACTGATCAGAGCCAACCAATAACACCATTAAAAAATTATTGTCAGTCAGTTCTCTACCAGAATGTAAGTAAACAAAACGATTCTGTCCTTTGACAAGACAGACAATGATATAGAGTCACTAACGCCCTCCCGTAACGAAACCTGCTGTCAGACATTCCATACAATATTATTATAATAACTAGAAAATTCCTGCAGAAATTTTAAGGGGCCTGCCAACTGTGCCCATCACTTTAAACCCATCATTTCAAATTTGCCGTGAAAAATAGATATATGCAGATCTGACATACTTAACCCAACACTAGCACACAGTAGCTGTAAATATTGTCACGTATATTATGATGATATGAGTCACCATTGAAAAGCAAAGTATAAACCCCAAGTCAGTGAAATCCAATCCGAGACCGACGACTATAAGCTTCGCACATGTGGTTCTCACTCATTGTCCAAAATAAAAAACATGAATAAAGTTGGTAATAGTTAATTTCTAAAAACAATTTCAATTTTCATACTAAGGATTTTAATTTACACTCAAAAATTCAGAAAAGTAATAATTTTATGTAAGCAAAACATGAATAGTCACAGGAAATATGTATTCTTCCCACAATGCATTGTGAGATCTGATTCAGCGCTGTGACTACTCACTGCCTCTGTCTAGGACCCGTTGCTATGGTAATTAATTATCTGCACCTGGGCTGGCTCTCTCTGTCAGACAGGATGCTGGTTACTATACTTGTGAGACACCCAGCGTCGGTCTCCAGGACCCTGACAAAAAACCATAAGCCCTAGGAAAATTTTGAAAACATTTTGCGGGAGCAGGCTTGTGTATCTATGTCATGACCAAGTTTGACATCAATAGGCCGCCATTTGTGCCTGTGAGGGGGAGTTAAAAAGAGTTTTGGAGTCAGACCTCCACTGTCCTGTGTGTGTGTTTCAGAGAGAAATCTTAGTGATTCTGTGAGACACTCAGTCTAAACTTTTCTCGTTTTTCTCAATTTATATCGTCATTTTATCTCAGAATCCCACTAAAAATAATAGCTCCCTTCTCGGCATCGAGCCGCACGATTTGATACCACTTTTGTGGGGGTACACGCAGCGGTACGGGCCGCATTAACGGTGATGGAAGAAAAATAAATAATCTATAATAAAGAGACATTCTATTAGGTGTAGAACAATAGGTGCCTGCCATGCAATGCATGGAGGCAGTGACTGACTGCTCTCCCTATGCATTGCTATGGGCAGGCCCCAATTAATTTTTGAATGTCTGGTATTTTCGCTGCTGCATCAGAACATGACTTTTACTTTGACAGGATCCGTCAACATCTAGATGTCTAAGCTTCTTGGAATAAATCTGGCCTGACTCATGCGACATGCTTGGATGGAGAACACCCTACCCACCCACCCACACACGATCCAATCTGTCTCGCACCGTCATGTTAAAAGCGCCGATATCAGAGGAAAATAGGACAGTGAGAAAAACTGCAGTCGGAGAAGAAGATTACCACAGAGGGTTACATAACACATGACACTGATTGAAACCCTCATCTGTAGATATAGGGATGAAGTGCTAAACGGAATGGCAGATTTGGTGCACAGTTATATCAATAGCATTTAAAGTGCAGCGATTTGTTCATGCTGTCAGGCAGCTCCCCACTGTGCAGAACAGAGACCACTTGTTGATGGAGAACCCTTGGATAGTTTCGGTACAGCTAACACTGCAAAAGGTTTTCTTGGGCGTCAGTTAATGTCCCAAATTAAAGCTCGAGCAGCTGCTGTCGCCTGCAGCGCGCGCGTACACACTGCTGAGGTGTGAAACAAATGAAAGCGCCGACGTTAATGAAAGCTAGCTTTTAAGTTAGCTCAGGGCTAGCTCCAAGTTAGCTCATGTGCTAAGGTTACCTCGCTCGAAGAGCCCGCTGAATTTCTGAGTCGTCGATCCGCGTCCAGGTGTTCCTCTGTCATCTCTGGGAAGCTCCTACAGCACCACGGGTCGGGAAACGGGGTCGTAGCAAAGGGTTGAGCGCATTCCCACTCAGGAATTCAGATTTAAAACCATCTGGATCTTACTGACGGTGTATCCTTTGACCAGGAACTGATGTTGCGTTCAATGATCTGCGTATAAACGCAATCCGACAACTTTCTTTACAGACTTCGTGGGTGTGAAATCCTTCCATACAGAAGCTGTTTGACAAATGTGGTTAAGTCAAAGAAGATAAGACAAGAATAGCGTCTCGAGTTTAACTATTTTCAGTAAGATTATGTAATAGAAGGTTATTTGGCGATCTCATCAGTTTCACTGGTTTGGCGTTGTTTTCGCTCTGAACGACTGCAAGAACAATGCAAGTTGGAATTCCTACGATTTCAAAAGTTACCTAAATGCGTCATTAAATAAACAGATCACTTCCTCCATTGTTTGTTTTCATCTCTGGTTTTAGCTCATGCTATCTTTTTTCATTTCTTTCTACTATAAAGACATGAGTGACAGATCACCTGTTGTTTTTCCTTGTAGGATGCATGTTACAAATCCTAGGCATATTTTTAAAATGTTTATTTTTCAAAAGCATGTATAATTTTCTTCTTCCTTCATACTAAATCTAAATAAAATTGAGAACCTCGTGATTGGTACTCGACATAACACTCAACATAGACATAACTTTAAAAAATTGCTAAATGATTTAAAAGTCATGCATCCTTCCCGTTAGACTCACAGTTATACACTATTTTGTGTTGTTCTTTGTCATAAAGTCTAAATCAAACATATTGTCATTTGCAATTTGAAAGCAACATGAAACTTATGTGGGTATGAATTGTTTTGCAAGGCACTCTGTTTTGTTCTGTCAAGTTGCACCTAAAAAAAAAAAAAATCAAGATTGCATCATGAAAAAAACAAAGAATTTTCTTTCAGATGAACTTCTGAGCAGCACTAGAAACTTTAGTGTCGTGCTCCAATATCAGGCTGACCCAGTTTTGTACTGTAACAGTAACTGTGGGTAAAATAAAACGTATCACAGCTCAAATGAATTAAATCAAATGGAATAGAATTATTTTTGCTACAACTGCAGCACTTTTTGTTTTTTCTTTTACTGTATCAGTTGGGAAACCACTGGGAAACTGTATCACTGCATCAAATGGAATTTCTAACAAATTCCATTTGTTAGAAATGGAATTCCCACATGGAATCAGAATTCTAAGAAATTCTCTGGATTAATATTAACAGCAAAACAACTTATTCCTGCACTCAGCGTGAACTGTAGATCTATGAATCACCACCAAGGGGCAGTGCATTACAATAATCCTCAGAACCAAGCTGCGAAATAAAACACGAATAATGTCCTGCTCTATTATACATAAAAGGAAAGTTCCACGATCAAATGTGAATGAAAGTTGATAGTGTCAAGCTTTCCAATTTTAGCCCTGTCATGCATAGCAGTCACTACAGTGGACACCTCTAAAAGCCATTTTCTTGTCTTTCTTGTGGATTTTTGTTTGAAATGCATAGAGACCACTAAAGTGGACACTAGTGCATCAGGCAATACACTGCCAACTACTGTCCATCTACTGCAAGTGCAAGAATTTCGTTTTTTGTTAAATCCAATACGGCGAACAGACAGAAGCGTACCAGACTAACTCGGGAATATCCAGTTTTCCCTCCTACTGTGGAAAACTCTGGCAGGTAAAAAAAAAAAAAAAAAAAAAAAAAAATATATATATATATATATATATATATATATATATATATATATATATATATATATATACGTTCCCAGAAGGAACAATAGCAGACATAGAACACAGTTACAAGTACCTGGGAATACCACAAGCAAATGGCAACCTCGATGAGGTCACAAGGAAAGGAGCCACAACCAAATACCTCCAACGAATAAGGCAAGTCCTGAGAAGCCAGCTCAATGGCAAGAACAAGATCCGTGCAATAAACAGCTATGCCTTACCAGTAATCAGATACCCTGCCGGAATAATCAGCTGGCCAATGGAAGAGATAAAGGCCACGGATGTTAAGACTCGGAAGCTACTAACCATGCATGGAGGGTTCCACCCCAAATCCAGCACCCTGAGACTGTACACAAGCCGTAAGGAAGGAGGCAGAGGACTAGTGAGTGTGAGAGCCACTGTCCAGGATGAAACATCCAAGATACATAAATACATCAAGGACAAAGCCTCAACGGACGATGTACTCAGCGAATGTCTCAGGCAATGGGGAACAGAGGACGAGGTGCTGGAGGAACCATCATGGGAAGACAATCCCCTACATGGGATGTACCACCGACAAATAACTGAAGTGGCTGATATCAGGAAATCCTACCAATGGCTGGAGAAAGCTGGACTCAAGGACAGCACAGAGGCCCTCATCCTGGCCGCCCAGGAACAGGCCCTAAACACCAGAGCAATAGAGGCTCAGATCTACCACACCAGACAAGACCCAAGGTGTAGGTTGTGCAAGGAGGCCTCTGAGACAGTCCAGCACATAACAGCAGGGTGCAAGATGCTGGCAGGGAAAGCGTACATGGAACGACATAACCAAGTGGCGGGCATAGTGTACAGGAACATCTGTGCCGAATATGGACTGGAAGCCCCGAGGTCAAAGTGGGGAACACCCCCAAAGGTGGTGGAGAATGACCGAGCTAAGATCCTGTGGGACTTCCAGATCCAGACAGACAAGATGGTAATGGCGAACCAACCGGACATTGTGGTGGTGGATAAAGAACAGAGGAAAGCCGTTGTGGTGGATGTAGCAATACCAAGTGACCACAACATCAGGAAAAAGGAGCACGAGAAACTGGAGAAATACCAGGGCCTCAGAGAGGAACTGGAGAAGGCCTGGAAGATGAAGACCACAGTGGTGCCTGTGGTCATCGGGGCCCTCGGGGCAGTCACCCCCAAACTGGAGCAGTGGCTCAACAGATCCCAGGAACAACATCAGACATCTCAGTCCAGAAATGTGCAGTTCTAGGCACAGCCAAGATACTGCGCAGAACCCTCAAGCTCCCAGGTCTCTGGTAGAGGACCCGAGCTCAGAGGATGAAAGAGACCACCCACGGAGGGTGAGAAGGGAATTTTTTTATATATATATAAAATTCCCTTCTCATTTTTTTATATATATATAAAATTCCCTTCTCACCCTCCGCGGGTGGTCTCTTTCATCCTCTGAGCTTGTAACTGTGTTCTATGTCTGCTATTGTTCCTTCTGGGAGTGAGACCCCTTCTGTGCGGACGACCTTCCCTCTCTTTGTAACCATCCGGCCACACTTCTCTAGTCCGAATGACATCCCAATGTCAGTGCTGTAGATCCTGGTGGTGTGGATCAGTGAGTCGATGTCTCGCTCGCTCTTGGCGTACAGCTTGATGTCATCCATGTATAGGAGGTGACTGATTGTGGCCCCATTCTTGAGTCGGTATCCGTAGCCAGTCTTGTTGATGATTTGGCTGAGGGGGTTCAGGCCTATGCAGAACAGCAGTGGGGACAGAGCATCTCCTTGGTATATGCCACATTTGATGGACACTTGTGCAAGTGGTTTGCAGTTGGCTTCAAGTTTGCATCGAGTTTGCAATGAAGGCTCTTAGAGTCCTATTGATGTTGTACATCTCTAAGCATTCAATGATCCAAGTGTGTGGCATTGAGTCATAGGCTTTCTTGTAATCAATCCAAGCGGTGCACAGGTTGGTGTGTCGGGTTTTGCAGTCTCGGGCGACTGTGTGGTCTACAAGGAGTTGGTGTTTGGCTCCTCTGCTATTTATGCTGATGCCCTTCTGTGCCGTGCTCATGTATTTATCCATGTGCCCGCTTATCTTAGCTGCTATGATGCCTGACATGAGCTTCCATGTTGTAGAGAGACAGGTTATCGGCCGATAGTTGGATGGGACTGAACCCTTTGAGGGATCCTTCTAGATCAGGATTGTGCGCCCTTCAGTTAACCATTCAGGGTGAGTCCCATTCTGTAGCAGCTGGTTCAGTTGAGCTGCCAGTCGCTCATGGAGGGCAGTGAGTTTCTTTAGCCAGTAGGCATGGATCATGTCAGGCCCTGGTACTGTCCAGTTTTTCATACCTGAGACTCTTTCTTGGACATCTGCCACAGTGATGGTTACCGGGGCTTGTTCAAGGAGGTTGCTGTGGTCCTCTCGTAGAGAGGTCAGCCACTGTGCATTGCTGTTGTGGGACGCCTCCCTTTCCCATATGCCTTTCCAGTATTGTTCAGTCTCCAGCCTTGGTGGGTCTGCTCTGTTGTTATTACCCTGCCATTGGAGAAGAGCCGGTTAATCCTCCTGGCTTCATTCTCTCTTGTGTATCTCTTTAGGCGGCTGGCCAAGGCTTGAAGCCTTTGTTTGGCAGTTTCGAGTGCTTCAGGTATGGGCATCTGGCTGTACTTCTTAGGTACTGATCTTTTCATTGCACCTCTTTGGAGCTCTGACAGTTGGCTCACTTCCCTCCTTGTTATCTTGATCTTAGCCTCTAACCGTCTTTTCCATGGTGGATATTGGGTCTCATGGTTGCTCTTATAGCCAAGCATCTCAAGGATCACTGATGCTGAATTGTATATCAGTTCATTGGTTTCAGTTATGGTGTTGGTAGGGATCGTTCTCAATGTTGCATTCACATCTTCAATGAGACTTTCTGATGGTACTTCACTCAGCCGTTGTAATTGGCATCGGGGTTGTCTGGTGTTCATTCGGGCCATGATTCTCTTTCTCAGGTCAGTTGCTGCCTCGTTCAGCTCAGATGGTTCGTTCATTACTGGGGCTACATACCCAGTCTCTGGGCGGGTAGTTGTAGTTAATTCCCTTCTGACCTGGCGTCCTGGCTCTTCCCCTTTGTGTTGTACCTCGTCAATCGCAAGTTGTGATAGCAGTTGCCGTTTGCGGATGTTGGAACACTGAGCTACTAGTTGTTTGGCAGTTAGTGTCGACTGGGGATGTCGAAGTAACCATTCCTCCCACAGTCTTTGCATGTAGCCCCTCTGACTAGGGTTACTTGAGTAGTAGCATTCCAACAGATCCATGTTTTCATCTCTCGCCCATTTCCGTCTTGTTCCAGTAGCCCATTTTTCATCAAGGTGCTCTGGTTCCCCAGCACCTGACGCAGACCTTGTTTGGCCGGGCGACGTCTGAGCCGGCATGTCGTGCTTATCAATGTCTCTCATAGTATGAGGTAGGCTATATAGCTCCAAGGGTCTTGCCTAAGGACCCACACTGCACAGCTCAGTTACACTGTTGTAACTGTTTCTCCTGAGATCTTCTAATGAGCCACCATTTGATCCAGATGTGTTGAAGTACAGAGAGAACTGACACATGCAGAATGCCGACCCTCCAGGACCGACTTTGGACTGCATTGGTCTAAGGCACCCCATGAGATCAGGCTGAGGTCTGGAGAACACTGGCCCTACCTCACTGCAGCCAAAAATATCAACATGCAATGATCCAGCCTGCAGACAAAACTAAATACATCTGCATCCAATCTGTTGTTTGTAACCTGGGTGCTTTGCGCGTTTTCATATGAGATAGCTTTCATTTTTGGAAGTCTGAAACTGAAGAGACAGTACTGTTATGATACAGAAAACAACAGAATGGCTCAAGTGTCATATTCAGTGTTGTTAGTTTTATAGCATTAAAAATGTCCATGATAAAATCATACTGCTTGAGAAGGAGCCAAAATAAGACTAAAATGAGACCAAGCGGTTGAATGAGAGGGACTGAATTAAGGGATCATACAGTAGTGAACATTAGATTAGGATGAGAGTTGAATACATTGTACTATATTTATGCATTCTGTTAACTAATGTCAAAATATATTCACATTATAATTTACAGCATTTCATTAGTTGAAAAGACATAAGCGCATGTTGTCCACCTAAGTGGACACTTGGATAAATCCTACAAAAAAAAATAAAAAATACAAAAAAATGTTTTCCCACTTTATTTTGATGCCCTGAGAAAATCAACAACACTTGGGAAAAAATCCTAATGATAATTCAAGCATGTAAGGGTTAGTATCTACATATATTACCAAGAAAATATAGATATATTTCTCCAGATTATGCCAAGGCAAGAAGTAAAACCCACAATGATAAATCTAAAAATCAAGTTAAATTAATCTCTGTATCATATTTCAGGAACAAGGCAGTTCAAATTGCTTAATATGATTAACACAATTAAAAAAATAACACAAAATGAACCATCCATCCATTTTCCTTCACCCTTGTCCCTTGGTGGGGTTGGGAGGGGTGCTGGTGCCTATCTCCAGCTCATGTTCCGGGCGAGAGGCGGGGTACACCCTGGACGGGTTGCCAGTCTGTTGCAGGGCAACACAGAGACACACAGGACAAACAACCATGCACACACACACTCACACCTAGGGGCAATTTGGAAAGGCCAATTAACCTGACAGTCATGTTTTTGGACTGTGGGAGGAAACTGGAGAACCCGGAGAGAACCCACGCATGCACAGGGAGAGCATGCAGGCTCCATGCAGGGAGGCCGGGGCTGGGAGTCGAACCCAGAGCCTTCTTGCTGCAAGGTGACAGCTCTACCAACTGCGCCACTGTGCAGCCCCACAAAATGAACCATTTTATCATAGTTGAAATTTGATTAGAGGTCATTAAAAGCTGTAATCCAGTCCAGAATTAATCTATTTTTCAATTATTATTATCATTAAAGGTGGGTGGGTGCAGTCGCTTGTTTCATGTTAATTAACTTTTGTTTGTCATTATTTTGTACAAATCAAATCAGTTTAAATTTGACATAATTCATTTTTTTGTAAATTTGTCAACAAAAAAAAAATATTGATCATGATTGTAAAAGCAATCAATAGGATAAAACACAGAGGAGGGTTAGTACATACAATACAAGCCATAACCAAAGGTTGTTAGATGCTGCTTAGAAAAAATAAAGTTATTTGCTGCTGCGTGTTCAAAGTAAATGTTAAGTTCTAACATGCATCACAATATGAGGAACAACAAAATGACTGGGCTGCACTGCTCCAGAAAACAAAGGAGACGGGTAAAAACTTTCAATTATGAACTTCATGAACCTGATTTCATCACAACTCTGATGTCACAGGGGCTAAAAACTGTACACAGCAAAAAAGGGAAGGGGGTTTCTGGTTGGTGGTGCTAATCAGGACCGGCCCTAAGCAGATTTTCATTTGGGGCCCCACATACCAACATGTCAACACCAGATGCTCTGTAATTCCTAAGCCACTCTAGCTGTGTAATACAAATACTATCATTTATCATTAGCGTCATTCATTCATATTTAGCTGGTTTGCTAAATATGAATGTGCTGGTTTCTACAACTCCATATTAAAGCCATAGTAGATAGCAAAAAAAGGAGTAAATTTACATTAAAAAAAAATCTGCAATTTTGACATTCATCTCAGAAACTGTATACAGAAATCAAAGACATTTCTGAGTTTGAAAAGTCAAAAATTTGCTAGAAAATTACAGAAATGTCCTTGTTTTTTCTTCAAAATTTCTGAGTTTTTTTTCTTCAGAAATTTACTCCTTATGTTTTCTTTCTATTTACAATGGCCCTAGTATGTTTGGAATACAAACATTTTAAATTGTTTATTTAATTGGGTTTCATTTAACTCCTCAAAAACATCGATTTTACGTAATGCTGCACCTTTAATCTGTATTTTTGACGTATGCTTCTGTAGATTGAAAGAAACGTTGACAGCAAAGACGATAAGGAGAAAAACATGTTTACAGAGATTAAATATAATAAAAAAGCTGGAAGCAGCTCCACAAATCAAGAAAAACTCTCCTTGTCTTTTTTAGCTTTTCTTGTTTCCTTATCATTCTGCTCGCTTTGAAAAGGCAGCCTTGTTCCTGTTTATAGCACAGCGCTCTGTCCTATAGTAACCTCTGCTTGTGACTGTTGTCAACTCATCCTGTCACATTAGCGCCTCTGGCCTTGTTTCATTTCTGAGAGGAAACTCCCTCCCTCTCTCTCACTCTCTCTCTCTCTCCTTCAAGCCTGCTCTTTGGGCTCTCTTGTTGTGCCTATAATCGAAGCATGTCCACAAAAATCAGAGGAAGGGGCCCTCTTTACTGAACACAAAATGAGACGTTGAGCACGATGTGAAGAGGCAGTGCAGGAAAGCCACAGCTCCAGTGTTTGGCTTTGAAGCTGCTCCCGGTTTCCTCTCAGCGCTGCCTTCCAGCCGAGCGCAACTGGAAATACCGAGACGATAAGCATGCAGATAGCGCTGCAGCTGCAGCAGCAGTCACATCACAGTTCACGAGTAATTACAGGATTGATACCTGTCTGCAACGTTTTATATATGTGTGTGTGTGTGTGTGTGTGTGTGTCTTAATCCACAAGCTCACTGGAGGGGCCTTGATGTGGTTACCGTGGCACCCACTCTGCTGTAATCCATGCTGCTGTCATCCAGCTCAGCAGGAAAACCAGTTTGCGGCTGTTTCTGATATCATGGAGAGCAGGTGACTAAAAAAATACAACAGCAAAAAGCTGAACCATACTGTGTGGTTAGTTGATGTTGTAAAGAGGGAATCTTGGTGAATTAGTAAGACATCATTTTAAAGATTAAGAAATTCCGTCCTTCCGTCCATCTGTTCATCTGTCCATCCAGCCATTTATTTTCTTCCACCCTAATCCCATTGGGGTCGGGAGGGGTGCTGGTGTCTGTCTCCAGCTGTCAATGGGCGAGAGGTGGGGTCATCCTGGACAGGTCGCCAGTCCATTGCAGTTGGTTAGAAATTGATCTTTTAAATATTTTTATTGTACTGGATAAGCATGACTGTGAAGTGGAAATAAAATAGTAGATAGCTTTTAAAATATTTAACATACAGTGTGTAAAATAAGCATTGAACACAGAATTTGTAAGCACAAAGTGTTGCAGTAATCAACACATCAGGATTATGTTTCTGCTTTTGGCTTTATCTTTTTTTATTTTTAATTGGTGAAGTATGATTGGCTGGTGTATGTGCAACCCACCACTTCTAGTCCTAATGATCTAGTTGTTGCGTCAAGAATTTGGGATTAATGGCAGAGTCTTCAGGGCCACTGCTGAGGAAAGTTGACCCACTGTCCTTTGCAGAAACATTTTACTGAAGCCACATCAGACAGTTTTCAAGTGTGAGTGGCATGGTAAGGTTTTATCACACTATCTGAATTGTATTTACATCCAGACTTTGGCTAGGCCACTCCAATGCTCCATTTAATTCTTTTTAGACCAATTCAGACTAACCTTGCTGATATGTTTTGTATTGTGATGTGTGTGAATATACACATACATACAGATTACACAACACACCATTGGTCATTTTTAAATGTAATTTTTATTTTTGCAAATAGGAAAATAGCATATTTAATATTTAAAAAAAAGAAAACTAAAGAAAAACATGTGTATCCGAGTGTGCATATATGCGAGTGTTTGTATACATCTATAAATGTATAAATCTTACAAACACATACATGCAGGCAGGTTGTCTGCTCGACCAGATACACAGGCGTGAGCGGGGTAAAAAGAGAATCTGATGATGATTAGGGCACAGGTCTGGATGTAGGTCAGTAGAAGCAGCCTGGGGAGGCTCAGACACAAAGACAGCTCCAGTTCAGACGGATCAGCACGCCTGCCCCGTCTGTCTGTTCAACCACCAGCTTCTGTTTGTACTATGAAACCTGGAGAGTACGCTAAATGCTAGGGGAGACAGAGGTAACGATAGCTGCTGTGTTTATGTGGCTGCTACATGAACAAGGGCTGTACGTCTGAGCCCGATCCAAAAGCACCGATGTCTGCTGAGCTTATGCTAGGCTAGTCTAGCTAGTTTATTGTAGTAAGTGCTGGTTCTGCACAGACTAGCCAGGTGTGTAAAAATTTCCCACTTTCATATGTGCACAGGGTTATTGTGAAGCACTGGTAGGTTGAAAAGCACCAAAGTGTTGAGATCCAAGAACAAATGTTTTAACCTTCTGTTAAAGCACGTGGCTTTGTTTTGGTTTCGCATTTGATGGTTCTGATACATTTCCCGGAAGAGTCGATGGCGGCTCATTTCTTCAAACACAAGTGCACTTAAAAACCAGCAGTTTTAGCTTATTGGTTTGTGAATGGGCAGAATAGGAGTCATAATCCCAAACTATGAACTGTCCTACATTCCACGCACTGATCACGCTACAATCAAGCTTTACAAAATGGACCAAACAGTTCTCAAGGAACACGACTAAATAGCTTAATGCACTGATTGAAAATCCTCTTTGAATTGACAAAAAAAAAAAAACAACCCAAAAAACATGTATTATATCAAGGCAACAAACTGTACATGTGTTATCTTGTCCTTTGTATTGTGTACACATTATAGTATTCTAATGAGGCATGGGCCAGTATGACACTCATGGTATAACTGTAAATAAGCACCAATATTTCATGGTAGTAACACAAATATCTTTTAAAAAAAAACCCATTTATTTCAAGCAGCATCCCAGCTGTGAATACACCTTAACAAGAGTAATGAACAATGCTGCTTCAGCTTCCACACCAAATCTGATCTTTCTTTTTGTTTTAAAGACATTTACATTTGTGATTTTGATCAGTCTGAACAAAAAGAGTTGCCTTCAATAAGCCAGCTGACTGGATATGTACAGCAACAGGTGGGGGAAGAGCAGCACCGCTTTCCTGTACGCTCTACATGGTCAGAGATAACTCCAGTCACCCCAACACGTTGCCTGGCTTTTCATGAAGGATGCATGCCCACTGGCCCGTTCAGTCCACTTTACTCAAACTCCAGTCCGTTTGCCTAGAAAGTCTGGTTTGTTTGGGTAGGTGTGAATATGTAATCAAACTCTGATGCAAACTCTCGTTCGCCTACAAACCTAGGTCTGTTCGATTAAAGTGAACTCTGGCATGGTTCAAATTCATATGTGAATGCCAAGGGGACCAGAGACCGCTCCGAAAGCAAGAAGCGGACTACAGCGCAGGGCATTCTGGGTATATACAACTAGAACAAACCTGTGAGTCTATTGCTAACAGTTTTGTCTTTTGCTAGACATTGCTGCTAAAATCTGACGCCACTCCATTTTTGTTTGCATTTCGTGAAGGAGGAAGTTGCGCTCAGTGTCTTCTTTGGAGGTTTTCTTGTTGTTTCCTTCAGTGATTCTTGGTGCAGCGCCACCACAGGTGAGGGGAGGAAAAAGTTTTTCAAAGGGTTTGGTTCAATTGACACAGTGCAGTGTGAAAGTGAACCACAGCAGCTCAAAATGGAACAAATATTACCGTTTTGGTCCCTAATCGAACCGAGTCCACCGGACTGTTAGGTGTGAAAACACCCTAAAAGCACTTTAAAATCATAGAAAATAGTTTAGCTGATGTTCCATTGCACTGAAAAGAGTCAGTTGTGATACTTTAAACATCTGACGAGGTTGTCTCCCTCTGAAGGTTTTCTGGGTACGACCCACTGAGAGGAGACCCTGTGGCTGACCTAGGTCAGACATACATGGCATACATACCCTGACACCTTTAACTGGCCCATGCCTAATGCTAATCCGCGTGATTGGACAGATGTTAGCTGCTTTTTCATCTATTTAAACTACTAGCTTTTGTTGCTGCTAAAATCCAACATAATGATAGTTACAGTAAGTGCTACTGTAATAAAGTAAGAGCAGTGTTTCATGTCACCATTGCACCACCGGACCCAGTGGTTCTCGAGGCCACAGAAGTCGGCTGAACATTGATCTGCCGGTAACAAGGAGCTTATAGACGGTCACGCACTGAGAGAGTCGCTTTCACTCTCCTGCGGGACCGGAACAGGGATTTCTGGTTTGGCAACCTCCCTGTTGGGAATCACAGTTAAATACGAGCAGTCATCGGACAACAACACAGCAATGGGATAAAGACAAGTTGGTGATCATGACAAAAGGCAGCGATTAAGAGATTGGGCATACAGGTCCAGATAAAGTGGCTCATGATAGGGTGAATGCTTCGAAAGGCCAGTGTTCATTGCATAAAATACTAACTTGGGAATTTCTGCACAGATTTACATAATTTTGAGCAAAGCCCAGAGTTTGGTACAATTCGATTGTCTCTGAAATGCAACGGCAGCTCTGAACTGCGTCTTCTGCTTTGCTGTTAATACTTGCACCCAGGACAGAGCGCTGCCACAAGGAGCGTAGTCATCCAACCCTTTTGATTGGATCACATGACACCAACCGGGACACAGAAGAGGAAAACGTTAGACGCTTCTTGTGCATGTGAACCCTGAAATTTGGCTTCAAGGAAGAGGGACAACTGCCAGATGTAAAGAGGAGAAATTATACAACTACAGATGTTCCCATTATTGGTTAATGTCCCTCTTCCTAAAGCTGCTGGCAGTTCCAGGCTCCAGGAGCAGTAGTGCAAGCAGTAGCTGGAAGAGGGGCTTCAGGAAGACTGTCTCCTGTGATGTGCATGTACATGACATGAAGTCTTCTCTCAGCTCAGTTTTTCCTGAGGTGGCTGATTGCTCTGTATAAGGTGAACTCCTCAGATGTGACAATTGACAGGAGAACGGCAGAGAGGAAGAGAAAGGAAGGAAACCAGAAAGGGCCGGGGAGGGGGAGAGGGAGGGAAACAACAGCCAGCTCTCCGGATTCTTCGGAAAGTTCTGCTTGTGAAAGCACCAAAAAGTCCTGAGGGAAGCCTGAGCCCCAGACCTGGTTCGCACAGACCCAGAGCGGTCACACAGTGGTCCGGATCACCCTGCTGGGCCGGGAGCTGCGGTGGACCTTCGTGTGTTTGCTTAAATGGTCGCTGCGGGCAAACTTCTTCTCACACAGGGTGCACTCGTATGGTTTGATGCCCGAGTGAGAGCGGCGGTGGCGAGACAGCTCGTCCGATCGGGAGAACCTGGACGTGTGAGAGCAGGAGGTCAGGGTGAGGAAGATGTTGCACAACTTAAAGCAGTAGAGTTTACAGACATTTGGCAAAGTGTGGCATGAACTTGTATTCAACACCTGAGTCAATACTTTGTAGAATCATGTTTGCTCCAATTCAAGCTGTAAGTTTTTTCTCCATCACTTTAGCAATTATACAGACTTGAAATTTGTACTCATTTTTCTTTGCAGTAATGCTAAAACTCAGATTGTGAGGGGAAAAAAAAGCTTCCCAACAGCATGAACCTGCCACCACCATGTTTCACAGTGGGTGTGATATATTCAGGGTGGTTTTCCTACACATACGCTGTAATTGTGGTCTTATCTAACCAGATCCCAGCCTTTTAACATGCTCATATTCAAGTAATATAACCAAACAGGTAATACTGAAGAAAGGATCCTTTATAAAACTTTTTGTAAAATGTAATTGTAACCAGGATAATTTTTTTTACATTTTTGTTAGATTCACTTTTATTTATTTTTACTTAAAGATGTATTTTAAAATAAAATCCTCTTTTCCTTTATGTCTTTTAAGCACAAAAATAAACCAAACAAGGACAAACACCATTCAGTGTGTCTGTTATTGCGTGGTTTTAGGGTCACATGACCAGACATACACCAGCGTCTTAATTGACAGCTGCTGCTGACCGGGCTAGGAAGGAGACGCTGCTGCAGATGCCATTCTACTGTAATAAAAGACATTTAAAACAACCACCTGTTTTTCAGGTCTGCACTGAAAAACAACCCACATAATGTAATAATCAGACACTGATGGATGTAGAGGACACAGTAAAGGATTATAAATGATGGGTCCTAATTATGGTTTGCAGCTTCTGTCATTTTGCTTCCTGATTTCTATTCATTTTCCTGGTTTAAACCATATAAACCTTTCTTGTGCTGTAAAATGAATGCTGAACTTTGTTTTTTAACACTAACCATGGACATTTTAGTACTGACAATGTAACAATAGTAGTATAACTTTATTCGTAAAGTTTGCCTATAAAAAATAGAAAAACTCAACATAAAATATGGAAATGTTGATTTAGGATCAATTAAACATAATTAACCTAATTTAATGACAAATTAGCAGCTAACTGATCGCTTGTGCGACTGTAAGAATGATTCAAATAGGCAGCAGATGGCTACACTAATTTGTCTAATCGACATTCATTTGCAGACAGATGTTAAAGTGATTCTTTCGCTAACATTGCTGAAATATTTCCTCTGCAGACAGTAAATATTTCAGCATTGGGTAAAAGAAGGCTTATGCTCACTCAGCTCCCTCTTCCTGGAACTTAACACAATGAACTACAGCAGACTGAATTCATCTCGTTTGGAGCTTTGACATCCAAACTAAAAGGTCGATTCAATGACATGCACCTGTTTTTTTTTTCATAGCTTGTCGTTTTCTTTTAACTGTGTCGTTTTTTTGTGTTATCAATTGAGTTATTTTCTAAATCCTGGTAAAATAAAGGTTTAATAGTAATAATAATAAAAATCTCAGAGTGCCTTGCAAAAGAATAATATACAATGTGAACTTTCCCCCATTAAAACTACACTCCATACTGGTCGCTTTTACAGTGCCCAAAGTATATTTATATACTAAGAAATTAAAAGTAAATTAACAAAATAATAAAATATAAAATACTGACATTGTCTAATGAGGTATACTGACTCCATAGATAGCTGTATCATTACAAAGATAATTATCTTCTTTGTTGTTATTTTATGTATTTACATTTATGCTGCCTGTTTAGAGGGATTTCTATGATGGTTGACTGATAGTTGCTGATGCAAATTGACTTTTGAGAGAAGGGGTAAACTATGTCAGATTGTTTTTTCTTACCGGTACTCCTTTTCATTTAAAACTTTTGTTCACATCGACATGTTGAATTTTTATCTTTTTCTTGGTTTTATGACTCTGTTAATCTGTTGTATGATGTTTTAATGTTTTCTGAACAGGTCACAGTTGAAGATGTGAATTTGTTCTCAATCAACATATCTGGTTAAATAAAGGTGAAATAAAAATAAATAAAATGTTTGTCTGACAGGCTGCACTGATGTTAAAAGATATTAATGTGTTAAAATGGTCCAGTTAAAGTCCAGACCCAAATCCATTTGAAAAGGACTTAAAACTCCTGTTCTGAGTCTTAAGTTCTTTTTTCATCCAAGCTGACTGAGTTAGAGCTATTGTGGAGAGAACAATGGTAACATTTAATCAGGTTTAAATGCATCAGCCTCCAACAATCAGGTACACTTTGTGCTAAAACTGAAGGAATCTTATCTGAGGTTGACGTACTTCCAGCCGCAGTCTGGCCAGCTGCAGGTGTACGGCTTCTCCCCCGTGTGACGGCGGAAGTGGGCCTTAAGATGGCTGCTTTTTGTGTACATCTTCCCACAGCCTGGGTGGGAGCACTTGTGGACCCTCTCGGTGGGTGACGCCCTGTTTGCCCGGGGGGCCGCTGCCTTCAGGAGAGCGGCCCCTGGGGAGCCCCCCACCGCTGTGATCTCCAGAGTCCTTGTAGTGATGGGCAGAGGAGCAATCTTCACATACTTCTGGTCTGCTGATTTGTTATCGCTGCTGAGTGGCAACAGGCTGGTGGTGGCGGTGGTGGGTGTGGAGGACACTTGGGGGGCCACCAGGGTGAGATTTGGAGCGGTAGCGCCCTGGAGCCCCATGACCAGGTGAGTGAGCCAGATGCCGCTTGGGGCCGACGGAGGAGAGCCGGCGGGGACCTGAGGCTGGGCCAGAGGTAACGGCTGCAGCTGAAGAACCACCGGAGCTCTGAGGAGCACGGGAGGGGTCACCGTGGCTGGAGGGGGGCTTGGGTGACTAGGAGGAGACGGGTCAACCTGGACGGGGGCGTGTTTCTCTTTCTCTTCCTCGGGGGTCTCCGAGGAGGAAGTGCAGAGGGAAGCACCAACTGATGGCTCACTTTTAGTCTCTGTTGATGAAGCCGAGGGTACGGAGGACGACAGAGAATCTTCCTCTCTGCTGTTCCTCATGTCTGCCCTCACCTGCTCCATCTTCTCCTTCAGAAACTCCTCTATGTCCTCCAGGGTGGGAGAGAACGGCGAAGATGGGCGGAAAGAAAACTCCGGCATCCGAGACTCCTGATAATCCGCTCCCCCGTCGTCTGTCGAACTTCGATAAACCAGCCGGTTGCTGCTTTCGCTCTCGTCCTCCTCATCCTCTTCTTCAGGGCTGGAGCCGTGCAGGGCCCCCTGCTGGAAGGCCCTGGGGCTGTCGCAGGAGCGCAAGCACACTGCATCCTCCTCTGAGAAGGAGAACAGGCTGCTGCTGCTGTCCCTGAACAGCTCAGACTCCACAGTCAGTGTTCTGCTGCTGAGGGACACCATTGAGAATAAAAAAAGCACCCGGAGGAGGAAGTCACAGAAACCTGCAAGGAAACAAGTCACAGAAGGATTTTAGTGTTCTGGTGGCTGCAAAAGCAAACATTGACTCAAATTCAAGACAATAACATTACTGAAATGGGACGTTTCTTCGCAGCTGATGAGGATACTGAAACGGGTCTGGGTGGTTCCAAAAACCATGAGAGCAACACTTTATAGGAGCTGCAGGAACTTCTGGAACAGCGATTGTGTTCTAGTGCAACGACACTCCAGATTTCTCCAATACGTCCCGACTAAAAAGGAGAGTCCTGCCCTACAAAAAAAATTCAAAATAAAACCTCCAATTTAAACTAAATAAATAAATAAATAAAAAACTACATTTGGTTTTGTTTGTCAGAAAAATCCTGGTTGTGGATGGAGTCAGATCCTGGCTTAAGCAAACTATACACAAACAAGCAAGCAAATGGAAATTATCAATGTGATTAATTTATTTATTGCTTATTCTTAGGCTTTAGCAATAGAAAACTTAAGTTTTGGAATTGGAATAATTAAAACCAGAAACAAAAATACTTTGGGCCTAGTTTAATGGGGCTTATGATATTGAGGGTCACCTCATAATCTGAGAGATTTAGAAGATTCTGAACTGTTTCCTGGGCAACAATTCCCAAGTCAAGATACTGATAGACGCAAAACAATAATAACTGAAAGCATCACAAAGTTTACATCCCAAACATCTGCTGAATCAGATTGTTTCAGATGTGCCTGGGTTATGTTCAGTCAACATGCACAATGTGTTATACTGCTCTTTTTAGTTTTTCCTCCAAACTCAGAGAGTGTACTTACTTTCAACCATGACCGAATGAGTTTGTGATTAACTAAACTGAACATAGTTAAGTGGGCTACAGAGACAGCAGGAGATTTTGGAAGTTCGTTCTGCCTCGTTGGCAACCCAGACAGGAAGTTTTGAACGAGAGCCACCTACAGGACCTTCTAGATACATGGCTCATTGGTGAACCTGTAACATTTTGTTTAGCTTCAAACAGATCAATACGCTCATCTAAAATGGAGACTGTTTTGGATGAGAGCACCCCCTTCCCTCCCCTCCTGCTGCTCTTCCACCCATAACCCACTCCGTACAGATCAGCATAACCAGCTATGATTACAGTGGGAAGCTGCTTATGAGTCGGAACGGTTGTTGTTGCTGTCAGACAGCCGGGGCACATGTTGCAGCAGGGCCTGCATGGAGTTGGGGAGGGGGAACACGGCCCGCAACGACGCGCCCACGAGCATATGGTAAAGCAACCGCAGCTACGGTAAAAACAACAACAGAGAGGCAGAGTCGAAAGCTGGGGAGAAAACCGACCAGAATGCAACTGTCTGACGAGGAGAAGCCAGCCGCGTGGTTACACAGCGGAGGAATCCACGAGTTTCAAGTTCGGTTGGGTCAAAAAAAGGGGTGGGGGGGAGGCACACAGCTCTATTTATACTCCTGCTAGTCTCCAGGACAGCCGAACAGGAGTCCCCCAGCCGTCCCAGCTCAACCTACCGTGTGTTACCGGGAGGAGGCTCGGCAATGCGTCGACCTCTCTCCGTCTTCTCGCTGTTTTCTGCTCGCCTCCGTCGTGTTATTGTCGTCGCACGCTCACATCCCGTCCTTGCCACGGGTCCATGTTGGCATTCCTCTTCCACACGTCACGTGACCGCATCGCTGCACAACTCGGAGGCATGGGTCCCGTTCCGAGGCTGTGATTGGCCAAACGCCACGGAGGCTCGCCTTAAGAGGAAGCCTCTGATTGGCTGTTGTTCGATAAAGTCTGACTGCCATGTGTTATCCAAAAGCAGGCTGAAAAGCTAAAGATAATGAGCGAAGTAAAAAACTGTAGTTGTCGTTATTGTGGCGTTAATGAGCTAAGTAAAAATAGCAATACTAATGTCAACGGAAACCATGTTCCAGGCTGTTCTCCAAAACCAGTGCAACCAATAAATAGGCACGAGAGTAGCTCTCGCTCTCTTTTGTAAATAAATGTTACTGTCACCTTGAGGCCTCTGTTTTCTCATCTGTGCCTCCAGCATGACAAAAAAGGGGATAACTTTTTGACTGATCACACTTCATACTGTATAAACAGGATTGATAGATTAGTCTTCACCAAACAGAGATTTTCTCACCTCATAGAACAGCAGAATGTTTGATGACCGAAATTGCAACATTTGTTACGTTATCAGCTGGCGTGGTTCTCTTTCACACTGTACTGTGTCACACAAACCAAACCCTTTGAAAAACTTGTTTACCCCCTCGCCTGTGTTGGTACTGCACTAACAACCACTGAAGGAAATGACACAAAACCCTCTGAGGAAGACACTGAGCGCAACTTCCTTCGTCACAGTATTGTAAGCATAAAAATGGAATGCCGTCAGATTTTAGTGGTTGTAGGATTTTTCTTTTGTCTTTTGCAAAAGACATCGAGCCGTTTATTCCGCTAGCATTAGACGAGCATTTGCTTTGATTGTATTTACCCAGAATGCCCCGCGCTACAGCCTGCTTCCTGCTTTTGTAGCGGTCTCCAGTTCGCTTGGTGTTCACTCGAACCACACCAGAGTTCACCTCAACTGAAACAAGACTCAGGTATGTCGGTGGATCAGAGTTTGATTACAGATTCACACCTACCCAAATGAACCAGACTTTGTAGGGAAACGAACTTCACTGATTAACTCAGACTAAACAGGCCTGGATTGAAAGCTTCCTAAAACAGCCTTAAAACACAAAAAGGACATTTTCAGCATTCCTGAAAAGTGCTACAAAAATCTAATCTACCAACTATGGCAAATCTCACTGTTTTTGCCTCTTTGACAATCCAGACAGGAAGCTTAGTATGAGGACTTTCTTGTTACATTCATTGGTGAAGTTGCAACATGAATGCAGCAATTTTATTTAACAGATCTGTTTAAATAAAACAATACACTCATCTAATTATGGACACTGTTATTGATGAATGTTACATATAGCCCATATTTCATGGGCTATTTGTAACATTACACCCTATTATCTACCATTGGGAACACAACGACGCTACCATTTCAGACATATCCCTTTAAGAGAGGACGCATTTAATCCAACCGAATATACTGTTTGTCTTTTGTTGTTATTGTTATGACTATTATGACTACATAGATTCAGTCCTTACGGCTGTACTTTCTGTTACTGAGCCCTTGTGCAAAAGTACATATGAAGTACTTATATTGACTGACTATATAAAAACTGGTAGGAATTCTTTTTTGCTGAAGAACAATCAGTTTTGCTCCTCCGTCCTCCAGCCACCAGGAAAATAATGTGAACTTGTTGGGAAAAGAACTCATTTACACACAAGTCTTCAGATGTCTTGATGCTCAATATGCTTTGACTCAACATATCTGTTAATCTTTTGAAGACCTACAGTTTGCAGTTTGCCTAAACAGTGAGGTGGAAATTAAAAGCTTTGCAAAGATAATATAATAAACACATTGTATTTTCTCTGCAAATTTCAGTGGTTATGGAGGAAGGTGTCTAACTGAACTTTTTAGTGTTGATTTGACCATATGTTTTGGATCACATCTGTGTTGAGGACTGTAGCGCCTGCTCTACCCCAAACTAACTTATTTTAATGCTTTTCACACATATTCATCAGAGCTATACATAAATCTGTAAATTAACTCTTATCTCTTTGGATAAAAACGAGGGCAAATCAAATATTCTTCAAGCATATTTCTGGTGTGAACGTGTTTACCAAGCATAGTTTCAGAAAGTAACTTTTTCCCCTCTATTCTTTGCAGCATTGGTCCCAAATAATCTATGGAAATAAACAACAGCCTTTTCGAAACGTCTTTACCAGGGAACGCTTAGAATGTGTTTTTAAAAGGATTGTGTAAAGGCGCCCTCTGGTGGTCCAGTGGAGCCAAAAGCAGCCACACTTTCAAAAGCAAATTAATAGTTTAACCACATGGCTAAACTATAACGAACAATCTGTTCTAGGAAAACAGAACTTAGAAATGAGGAAAACATTAAACAGAAAACAAGCAGTTTGTGGATTGAAATTTACTTTAACTCTGTTTCTTAACACTGCATGTTTACCATATTTAGGTGCGCTCACAATTCATCTCTTTGGACAAAAAATAAAAAATAAAAAATACACACAATTTCCCTCTTTATGAAATTACCTCCCAACACAGCATCAGCTGAGCTTAAAAGAAAGTAACAGAAAAAAGTTAATCAGAATCAAATTACTATGAACTTTAAAGCCCTGCCATTTTTGTATTTACATACTTTTTCATTAATACACAAAAGTTGGCATTTTTAGACATGACATTATAAGCATTATAAGCTGAATATTTCTATTCAGCTTATTTTTACAGCACCAATTCACAATATAATTTTTTTTCAAACCACAAAAAGTGCAAAATTAAAGTTTAGGAACAAACTGTGTCCAAAGACTTTACCAGTAACACGTTTGTTGTGTTTTGTGTAATAAACTCTTTTTTTTCCAGATTTGTTTTTACATGTCTCTGTGGTATGCTGCAACTGCCATCAACTCACTTCACATACTTTAAAGACATCAAATTAATGTGATGGGTCAGTATCTCATGTGTTGGTCATTTTTGCTGCTATTCCCTCTGATATGTTGAACATAACATTTGGGCCAAAGTGACCCAGATCATCAGATGGTTCCCATTTTTTTCATCTTATTAGGTTTCTGGAAAACCTAATAAATCCGGAAAGTGTTGAAGACAAATTGTCTGTTGAAGCTAATTTGCAATCTGACTTTTTAGCAACGCTGTTCTCAGCAGCAGTTTCCTCATGTGAGCAGTTTCCCCATTCATAGATTGGTCATTACCTTTCTACGCAATTCTGCTCGATTCTCATCCCTTCAGAGCTCCATCTGGGATTTCTCCCACTGAGCTAGATTCCTTTAGTAGGATTTCTACGAGGCCAATCAGCAAACAGTAGAAGTTGCAAACGATGATGCTGATTTTCGCCACTGTTTTACAATTGTAAAGTCTGGCTGTAGTTCTAGCAATGGCAATGGAGGAAGTGAACTAAGCTGTTTTGACCATGAATATTGAATTAACATCAACAGCCATGTTGTTCAGCTTAGCACTTCTTTCTCGGCAGTGGAGGACAGTTGTTCACAGCGCAGGAAACTTCTGGCAAGCTTTATACTGCTAAACAGGTGCAGTCTTGGCGACTGGGTAAAACTTAAAATGTCAGCACAGCCTTCCAATAGTTTCTCAATAGATGAAGGTCCAGGCTACCATGTTGATGGGTTAGATCATTTCAAAGAGCTGCTCAAAAGACTTGCTCATATAATATTCTTACAGCAGTAAAAACTGAAGTCACAGTTGTCAATAGAAAACATTTGGCCTTTTACAGGTCCTGAAAAGACCAGTTGATTTTCAGAATACTGCCTTTCAAAGATCACAGCTATCCTTTACTGGGCATATTTCAGCATCCTTGCTCACACTGCTAGAGCGCCGACCCATGAATGTCGAGTTAGAATAACTAAACCCCTTCAAGTGGCACCAACCTCAGGCTTCAGACTGCTGGTAGTGGGAAAAGGTATTGTAAATTAATTAGTAAATTATTCTTGAATTGACTGAGATTTTGGTGAAAGCCGATCCCTACAAGCCAAACAGAGCATATGGATGAGAAGACTGCAGCATAATGCAGCACACAAGGAGTGTAAAGATTCCTGTGTGGTTTCTTAGCAACAGTGAACGGTGGGGTATCACTCGCCATCACTCCTCACGCAGAAGAATATTTTAAAAACTTATTTGACACATGGCTGTGCAGTGAAGCATGTGCTGCTGAGCTTTAATTTCTGTAAATGGAGTGAGGGCTAAGCAGACACTCATTAATGACCATCAATGATCAGATCTAAAGCTTCATATTCCATAAAGCTATAGATGTTCAAATATCAAAATAATGTACAGCCTGGTTGACGCCTGTTCACACAGACTGTGCTGAGGGTAATGCACTTGCTGTAGGTTAAATATTTGTCATTGTTTTGAGGAAATCGGTTTTCACTTTGACATTTAAGGATTTGTTGAACTTTTTTTTTGTAAAAAAAAAATAAAATAGGCAAATTTTGTTGATCTTGATTGGTTTGTAAAATCAATAAAAATGGCAAAACATCAAAGGGATACTTTTTATAGATGCTACAAAAGCAAATTATTTTCAGACATGTAAAAACTAGAAAACAATTTCTATTCATTCTTCTTCATAACTACTGCACTCTTTTAATCTTAATTTTTGGGTTTCTGCAGGTTTCACCCACTCAGATTTAAGACAGTTTTTACGACCACTGTGAATGGTATTTAAGACCTACATCTCCACAGAAACGTACGAACTTTGACCAGCCAACTGGCGAGAAATTTCCAGTTAGGAAAGATAGATGTAATGAAAGCTAGCTAGCTAGCACCGGTATGTTAAAAGCTAGTTAGCAGTAGCTTCAACAGTAATATGCTTCCGTAGAGCGACTCATACTTTTGACTGGCAGAAAAGTCCCACGAGAAAAAAAAATAAAAAGTACATAGGATATATGGAATTAAACAAATTTGTCAAGACAAAATTTAGACTTGGGAAAAACATTAAAGACCAACTAACTTTTTAAAATAAATTCAAGACATTTTAAGGACTTAATTTTAGGTATATGAAGTTAAGACATTTAAAAGAGCACATCCTGTCTAAAACATTCTAATAACACAATAATTTGCTGCTATTACATTTGACACAGCTTAATCTTTTAAGTGATTTACTGCGATATCTTTATCTTTGCATTTTGTTACAAATAAGCCTTGTGCATAATTTTCTAAATAACCAAACATCTCACACACTAGTAGCCATTCACACAGAGCTGAAGGTCATGAGACAAGCAGGTAATCTGTATAAAAAGTAGGTTGCCTTTATTAGAAGCTGGGAAACCAAAACATTATCAACATTGTTTAATACTTTTCCTTTAGACCACAATGTTGCTACTGCCAGCATTTATTCAACATCGCTTCGCACTTTTTCCACAACATGCAAAAAGATTGAAGAGTTCAGTGTTCCTTTTTTCCCCCCACTAGACTGACAAAAGCTTCACTGCCTGGTCGCCATAGGAATCACAAGTCAGCTTACATTAACATTGCCAGAACAACTCAACGTAGATTAAAAAGAAACCAAACAAAAAAGTAAAAACAGAGAAAAGTTGAAGAGTGGATGAGAGAGGAACAGAACCATGTGCCTCCAGTAGGAGGAGAGAGGAGCCTTTTTTTTAACCTCCAAGTTTTTAAAAACAGCTGGACTGTAAAGACTCTGTGCCAATTCAGGGACCTGAACGTAGAAAAACACTGACCTGCTGTCTCAGACAGGCGGGAAACAATCAAATGTGCTTGTGAACGAAAGTTCCGGCGCCCCATACCAACCCGGCTGGGACGAACTTCTATTGCGACCTCAGGACGACCTGTACGAAAACACTGTCCCCAAGATCGCAATAGCAACTTCATTATTTTATTCTTTTTTTGCTTTGACATCAAACACAAGAGGATAATCTCACAAGTGCTGCACCTGATCTACAAATCACGAGTTCTGAGATCGTCTATGGCTTTGGATGGTCTGCTGATCGGACTAATTGGTGACTCGTTTCGAGCCGGGCGTCGGCCGCCTTGCAAGTAAAGGCTTGAAACGTGAGGACTCGTTACATTCTCAGGCCTTCGGGGATGATATTAGAGCCACTGGTGGAAAAAAAAAAATAATTTAACCGAATGAAAATTAAGGCATCAACAGACAAATGAACACAAACACGGAGCTTCCTGGTCTACTTGAACTGCTAACGCGGGCAACTCAAAGTACTGAAGAACCGAAGTGATGGGAAACCGACGGGAAACCACTAAAGCTGATGGGAGAGAGAGAAACAGAGAGAGAGAGCTGCTCCCACCGTCACACTGAACAGATTAGATAGGGTCAATGGATTTTCTTTAAAATCAAGATACATTTTATTTCTTTTTCTTAAAAAACAAACATTACAAAAAAATCTGAATAGAGAATTAGAACAATGAACCAACAGGAGAGAGAGAAAAAAAACATTCTTGTTTTAAGCTCTCAAAACAAAGAACACCTCTTGTTGCATTTTTCTGAAAACAACAAACAAAAATAAAACCAGGATGTGGAGGTGCCTGGCACAAGGGATTGGATGTTAGGATGCTGCAGCCATGCACGGGGCGCCGTTTCAGAAAAAAAAAAAAATAAAATATATATCTGGATATACAACAGAGAAAACTTTTCCAAAAAGCAGCTGAAGGAAAAATGATTAAAAATGACAAGCGTGACCTTTAAGTGAGCTCAGAATTGCTTTAAATAAAGTGTTTAAAACTCATCACGGCATTCAGCGGCGCCGAAAACACCAAGCAGAAAGGAAACGAGGGGTGTAGACCCCGGCGCGTGTTGACGTGCATGAGATACAGCGCTTTGCCTACCGATACCGAACACCACCTGGGATGGGCTGAACCGGTAAAACAGGGAGAAAAGAAAGGTTGCTGCTCTGCTGCAGGACGGACGCTCGCTTCACTGTCCTACAGAGACGGAGGAGGCGATGGGATGCTGACTGGAAAAAAAAAAAAAAAAAAAAAAAAAAGCAGACATTCTCCAAATCGTTGAGCCAGGCCACCAGGAGGGGAAGAATACAAAAAAAAACAAAAACAACAAAACCCTAAATGCAGAGCAACAAAAGAAAAACATATGAAAGAGAGACAGAGAGAGGTGGAGGATGGGAAGGAACAGGTGCCATCTTCTAGTCTTCCCCAGAGGGTGCCTCCTCTTCTGAGCCGTTCTCCTCCTCGTCGTCTTCCTCCTCTTCCTCGTCTCCTCCTGCAGACTCCTTCGTTGTCTTGGGGGCGGGGGAGGTCTCCTCCTTCTTCTCGGCGGCCTCCTCCTCTTCCTCCTCCAGAGGGCTCTCTGGTTCTTCCTCCTCCTCTTCCTCTTTGGGTGAGCTCTTCTCCACGGTCTTGGTGCTGGGGCGGCCCTTGCCCTTCCCCTTCATGGGGCTGGGGGTGACTGCAGGACAGAGGGGAAGAGCTCAGGGCAACTCATCTCATCGGTTAAAAAGAAAAAAAAAAAACTGCAAAAATTTCACATCAAGTCACTAAAAATGATATGAACGGTTCTACAGACTGGAGTAAAACTGATTAAGAGTTGTGACCGTAAATGAGAGGCTGGAACAAAAATAAAATAATTTCATTCTATATAGAGAATCATAATTACTAGCCATAGAATTTTTTTAATCAATTTTAATCTGCTTAATATTTATATATATATATATATATATATATATATATATATATATATATATATATATATATAGTTATCTATGTAGATATAGATATACATCTATATCTATATAGATATAGATCTATGTAGATATAGATCTATGTAGATATAGATCTAGATATAGATGGGCACCAGCATCCCTCCCGACCCCACTAAGAGACAAGGGTGTACAGAAAATGGATGGATGGATATAAAATCCAATTTTTCCAATTGAAAAATTGAATTCTATATTATATACAAGAAACTTTTACTTCCTAATTTACTTTCATGTAATTGGGACTGTTTCTTTAAAAACTCCTGCTCTTTCTGAATCTCCACCTACAGGAAATCATCACAACATGGCTCCTCTATTAACCCTTTAAATTTTTCCACTAGGGCTGAGAAGGAGGTTGCATAATGACACTTGCTTAATCAAATCAAGCCCTGTTAATTAGGCAAATAATTAAACACAAGCGAATAAAGAAAACTATACTTAGGTATCCCCTTTGTCATAAATGCTGCTTTAACCTGATATATTAATATTAATATATTATCTGGCAGTAATTTGGCTAACGGCTTAAGGGCTCTGTGCTATCGGCTCACCCGTTGGCTAAAAGCTCTGCGCTAACGACTCACGGCTGACGGCTAAGCGTAAAATAAACCCAACTCAGTTTTATTAAAATAACAATGCTAAACATCTGTCCATTTCTAGATTAATAAGTGAAGGTAGTTATGCTGGATTTAATGCGTTCAGATTTCAGCGGTAGCTCTATGGCAGCATAAAAACAGTTTGCAGTCACTGCTGTATTGACATTTAAACACCGTTTTATGCCATTTGCTTTCAAGCATTTTCCTGAAGAAGGAGCTTGGTCCTGGAAGGCGGGGCTAGGTCCACACAGGTGTTTTGCACAGTTGCAAACATGCATGAAAGAATCAAGACATCAGCCCAGCTATGACTTGATGAGGGAATAACATGAACATGTAACATGATGTAAAACTCAAAAAAGTCAATTTTACATAGTACTGCCCCTTTAAGAAAAAGCCAGGAAGCTAAGCCAATCTGTTACAAAATTTGATGAACAAATGTATTTTTGTTTAAATATAAGCTGATGGAATATATAATACAGTATGGAGCCTTACAGAAAGGCTTTCGCTAAATGTTTCCTTCCTACCTGTAGCCTTTAGTCGGGGTTTGGGGCTCTTCTTCTCCTTTTTCTCCAGCCGCCCCCGTCGGATGACCTTCTTTCCTTTCTTCTTGGAGCGGCCATAGTCGCTGTCATCGTCATCCTCCACCATGAAGTCCTCGTCGCTGCCAGACTCGTCAGCTGTGTGTGTGAACAGAGAGGGCGGAAACTTAGGTTTGTAAAAAATATAAAATCCTGACACGCAGTCAGACAGCTGCCCAGAAAAGGTGGGAATCACCAGAGCAACCAGGCACTGCAAGAGTTGGCCTGTCACAGTAAATGTTCACTAAAAAAGTTACAACAAAATAAAGAGAGGATTTTATTTTAAAATAAAGTCCTTAAAATACGTAATTGACTATTCCCACGGGAGGTTTTAAATACCTGAAAGTTAATGTTCACATGTAATATTTATCCATATTTGCTCTGTGAGAGAAACTGTTTGTTACATATATAAATACCAGTAGGGAGGTTCAGGAAAAGCATCATGAGACAGAAGAAGGTGAACAACACAATAATTTCAATTAATTAAATAATTACGCAGATTTTAAATGCATAATTTTATTTTATTTTTGTCTCTATAATTATAAACCCGTGCAATGAACTCAATTAGAATTTCAATCAAGTGACAGATGCACTTTATATTAAGAATCTCAATATTTTATAGGTTAGCATGTAGAATTCTCCATATTGGGTCACTGTTGGCCAGTTCAGGATTCTCTGGAGTTTCCCTCATTTTAGAAGACAAGAACTAAACAGGCAATGCAATCCTTGTCCTGCTGCCCTAAAATTAGTGGAGCTGCTGGTGTTGTACGTACGGTCCATATAGGACTCCTCCTGGTCTTCGTGCTCCTCATCCTCACTGCCTCCGTCCCCCAGCAGGATCTCTCTCTGTTTTGACACAGCCTTGGAAGCAGCCTGCCTCACTGTACGCTTCCGACTCACTTCCTTGTCGTCGTCACTGTCATCTGTACACACAGCGAGTTGTTACACTGGCGCTTATTACGACGGGAAAAAACACATGAAGGCAGGAGGAAAAGGATGCGGATAAACTCACACTGTTTGATCTGTGACCTTTTATGACACCAACTTACAAAAGATTTCATTTTACGAAGAAAAAATATTTCAGTTAATTCACACTTGCTGTTTATGCACATTTGATCCCTTTTTATTTTAACTGGATTGGATCCAGATGCACACCACTCTTTTCAAACTTTTACATATAAATCATTGTGAAAGTCGTGAATTTAGTGGGCTTTTGTGTTGGTCACTTCTAAAAAAAACTCAAAGTCGGACAGTAAAAGTCTGAAGCATAACATTTTAAGCTGGGTGTCGTGGCAGCTGCCAGTACCTGCAGCCCGTTTTCTCTTTGGGCCCCTCTTACTGGTCTTCTCCACTTTGGCTTTCTTTGCCTTTTTTCCTCTCTCTTCTTCGTAGTCGCTGCCTCCTTCCTCCTCCTCCTCTTCTCCAAAGTCGTTGTCTTCCTCCTCACTGCCGAAGTCATCTGCATCATGACATGCGGGGAAGTCAGAGAGTCGGGATCTCAGGTTGGCATGGAGCATGCGCTCACCAAATCGACTGGACAAACTTACCTGCTGAATCATTTTTGGATTTGGAGAGCTTTTCATCAGAATCCTCGCTGCAAGAAAGCAGAAGACACCAGACTTTGTGTTTAACAGCCTGATATAAAACTAAAGCACCATCTGCTCAAAGTACCTGAATTTCACGCTCATAAACCTAGCATCATTTAGCGCAGGACCAACGGCAGAACGAAGATTATCCAAACCGTGTCCTAACCTGTCATCCTGTGAGTTCTTCGAGCGCTTGTGCTTCGGCTCACGAGGGGCAGGGCGCACCTTCTTAGGCCGATCGCCGCCATACTCCTCATCTACAGAGAGGAGAGGAAGGACAACGTCTCAACTCACATTCTCATCCATCCATCTGTCCGTCTACAAGCAGTGAGTAAATGTTTCACTACTAATTTACTCTGGAAAAGTTTTTTTTTTACTTTATTAAATTATGATCTATTGTTACACTAACATGCAACTGTTTTCAATCAATTTGTAGGTCCTGCTTAGAACCATCAGAGCTGTGCTGCTCAGGAAGTCCAGCAACATTTCTTTTGAATAAACTGCTTTTATATCTGTGATCTTAAGTCTTGTAATCCCTTCATGCATTTTTTTTTATTTATCTGTTGAATAAAAGTTTATAAAATACCACCTATATGCTGATTTTTTTTTTCTATGGAATGCAGCTCTAAACAATTCAAGTAAAATTTGTCCAAATGTTCACTTTTTTGTAGACTATATCAAACATATTCTAAAGAAAATGCAGCTCAGAAAGCTCTGTCCTGGATGTAATGCTAAGCTATTAGCTGCCATTTGCAAAGGAGCCAAATAAGGAGCACCATTTATTTTCCTTGGTGCTGATTGGCTGCACCTCCCAAGACTGTAGATATTAGCTTCTGTGGTAGTGCTGTGAATAATAATGCATAAGAAGGTATATTTGGAAAAATGATACAATACCAACAGAGATGTGGAGTTACTCTCCATCACAGAAAACCAGGGTTTTTGATCACAGTTAATGAAATCATTAATGGTTCCACAAACAAGCATTCATAAAAACGGCACAAATGAATGAAATGAAACAGGTTAAAGGTTTAAGAGCGTAAACTGCATCTGCATGCCGGCCGTCACTTCATGCTTGGCACATTAGCTAGCTTGTATTTTGTTCTGAACGAGACAAACGGTGGAGAAACACACAGAGCGTTGCTTACCTGCATCGTCAGACTCGTTGAATTGTGAATAGTTCACCACTTTCCTGTTCCTGTGAACATAAATACACACATCTGATCAGATTACAGAGTAAGTTTACAAGCTTCACCTGATACCAGACTATAAAAAGTGGAGAGAAGGAGACTGTTAACACTATTGTGTTTCCTCCCTATGGAATAGAGTGGAAGCAACAAAGAAACTGCCTGAATGTGTGCATTGTGTTGTTTGGGTAGAAAAACCTCCAGCAGTGGCCAGGCAGAGGTGGATGAACTGAACTGGACTTTGGACCTTGTGCGGCTTGCAGGACTAATTTGGTTGTGTGTATAGATTTAGCCTTAGGTGACAAACAGCTTCAGTTTGGGGAACACAAACATTCAAGAACTGCTGCAATAGTGGAAATAGTTAAACACCGTTAAGACTAAATTTAGGCAAACGGCACATCTGTGATCATCTAATTTATACCAATGTTTTTCTTTAGACCAGCTGCAAAACATCAAGCATAGCTAGATTTTTGTTTTGAACCCGCTGATTCACATTTACACAAAATCCTCAGTATATGGGCAGAAACTGGTAAAACATGTCCAATATTTTTTAACAACAACAAAAAAATGATGCCACTGATGTATGAAACAGTATGCATGATGCCTCTGAAACCTTTCCATGCACGTCAGAACCCAGTCAGTCACCTCCATGTGGCTGGCACAGTGCCTCCCAGTCTGGGGCCTCAGACCAACCCTGTATGGCTTTTTAAGATTCCTATGACCATCTTCTCAAAATTCTCTTTTTTTAATAGGTTGCCTCTAGCCTGACCATTGCTTTCCTGTGCAATTCTGCTAGATTCTCATCACCCTTCAGTGCTCTGCCTGCGATTTCTCCAATTGAGCTAGATTTCTCCGGTAGAATTTTAACTGGGCCAATCAGCCAGCAGACTGCTCGGGCCAATCAATTTTTTCCTTCTGCTCGGAGCAGAAGGAGAAATTTTGAAAGATGATGTCAATTTCCTGCTCTGTTTCAGAATTGTAGTCTGCCTGTAGTTTTTGGCAATGACAGCGGAGGAAGTGAACAAAGCCATTCAGTCCATGTTGACCACACTACCAAACATTGAATTATCATGAACAGTTGCCTCGTTTGGCTAGGCAGTTCTCTCTTTGCAGTGGAGGATGGTCGTTTACAGTGCCGCTAATTTTCAGTAAATTTCAGAGTTGAACTGGTGCCTTACATGCATCACAGCCAAACATTAGTGACAGAGTAAAATTTTAAACTTAAACACAGTCCACACATCCAGGAAGTAATCGTTTCTCAACAGACGTCCTCTGGACGAAGCAAAGCGTAGAACAAGCAGCTGGTTTATACCAGGCTATGTTCTATCTGAAAAAGGGGGTCAATATTCCAAGCAGAAAAAAAAAAAAACAAGATTGTGATCCAATTGCCGACAGAAGGCCTGACTTCAGAGATGTATATATCCCTGGAACTTGGATAAAACAAATCGAGCAA
This sequence comes from Poecilia mexicana, assembly GCF_051168715.1. Lineage (NCBI taxonomy): Eukaryota > Metazoa > Chordata > Actinopteri > Cyprinodontiformes > Poeciliidae > Poecilia > Poecilia mexicana. Next base: position 2,434,279 of record NW_028263374.1, read on the forward strand.
CTGAACAAAAAAAAAAAAAAAAAAAAAAAAAAAAAAACAACAACACCTAAATCCATATAACAAAATCCAAATCTGTAAAAAAGACTTATAAATTCCCCTTTAAGACTTGACTTTTGACCATGGGATGTACAAAGGATATGTTTTAGGATCCTTGCATACTGTCGTTTTTTTTGCGTGCACCAGGTTTTAGGAGCACATCCAAGCAGGCCTTTATGCATCAGGATCCACCTGGTAAAGCCGATTTATCCCACGTGTTTTGTTTTTTTTCCCATCAGAGTGACTATATGATGATAATACTTGTTTACGGTTGTATGATTTTTTCCACTATGCAGGGAACACAGAATCGGGGAAATTGACAAATTAGAATTCAATTTAAAATGCAGAATAACTTAGAATTTCTTAGTTTTCCTGACAGCTTAGGTGTTTGGGAAACACTGAAATCTATAGTGAAAGAGCATCAGGGAGAGATTGTACCAACTGCTGTGGCTTTGGTCACTTATGTCCAATGTTTCACCAGTCTTTCAACCACACATTGGAGTCTGCGTCTTAAACATAACTTGTCACTATATGAAAAAAACCATACTGCTTCAGAGCAGGAATGACTCCAGAACATAAGTTGTATGATAAGCCAGGAGGGCCACCAGGCTTTATTTGTGCCCCACCAGGCTAAGAATTGCTTAGTTATTCAAGTTTTTTTAATGTTTGCATTTTTGAAACTATACAGTTGGAGTTCAGGTATTAATCTTCCAATCTTTCAATAACACATAATTATCAAGTGATATATCCAAGTAGGGCTGAAACGATTCCTCGAATGATTCGAGTACCTCGATTACTAAAATTCCTCGAGGAAAATTTACCTGCCTCGAAGCTTCGTTAATTTATGTTTTATTAGTTAGCGCACCGTGTTCTGGCCGGGACTTCATTTGCGTTGCGCGGAGCTCTCACTTCCGCCTCTGAGTTGTTGACAAAAGCTAAGTCTCAGCGGCATAAAGTCCAATCTTCAAGATTGGCCCGTGGGGATTTTATTGATTGATGATAATGCCCGACTTTTTATCGTTTTTGGGGAACCAATAAGCATCCTTAAAATGACTGGGGGAATGCCTGGAGTACGGCAGCATTTCTCCTCCGGGGCTGCTGGTTGAAAGCGAACGGCGGGAAGAGCGCTGAGGTGAGCGGGTAGCCTGAACAGGGCGGGCGGCTGAGTAGCTGATGCTTACCGTGTAAATGTAGCTTTACCGACGAACCGCACAATAAATGTCATATCCCGGTCTGAAGAAACGGGTGGCGGAGCGCATCGTACATGGCTGGTAGATGAGTTTCTGAGTGTGACCAGTGAAGGTGTCGTAAATATCCCGTATTGCTTCCCCCCGTGTTCGTCCCCCGGTCTAATGGTTCGTCAGTCCGCTGGTCTATTTCCTCCCCTCCACCCATCTTACGTTTGTTCATTCGCCCTCTCCTCCCACTCCAGGCGGCATTTCCCGTATTTTCAAACCCAAAGCGTGACAGGTTAGGTGGCAAGGTGAGTTTAATTAATCTATTAAACTCACTGAAGATGAATACATAAACTAAAAGCTGGATTGTAGACATTTTTTATAAGCATATTTGTGAGCCTGCCTCTTTGTTATTAAATTCAATATAATTTCAGATTTTTCTATAACTTTTCTACTGGTTAATTTAGAAAGTGAGCTATTATTGTTACAGGTTAGTTTTCTAAACTACAAAAAAGCAACTGTTAGGGATGCTCAAATATGAAAAATTGGACTGATATTGATATCTGATAGTAACACCGGTATTATGCCAGATTTACCAATATTTCATTTTATAATTTTTTTTAATCCGATTACTCGATTAATCGTAAGAATAATCGATAGATTACTCGATTACTAAAATATTCGTTTACAACAGCCCTATATCCAAGCTTCCCATCAACTTTAAACATTTCTAACTCAAAAACACGACAGGCAGCTGGATGAATAACTTTCTGGGGGAAACATTGCACAATGCCACTGACAGAAAATATGTTGCAGTTTTAATGGTTTTTAAAAGTGACATTGATGTAATTTTTGTATACTTTAATACCATAAATGTACTTCTGTGGTAGAGGCCACAAGAATGAAACTCACATTTCCAGAATAGCCTGGATCAACCCCAGCCATGTACCTGTTGGTAAGGATTAAGTCACATTTTGTGGATTTATTTGACCCTTTTTTCAATCCCAGGTTTCACAATGTTAACTCGTTCTTTTAGCTATAACGTTTCCATAAACATGTGGTCCATAAATAATATTTCAATAGTTCAGTAGAAAAATAACCAGAATTTAAAGAGATGAATGTAATGATTTTGACAAGCACTTAAACATTTAAATAATAGTTATTGTTGTAAGTACTGGCAGCCTTTACCGGGCAGACTAGGGTTAGAACGATGCCATTATGATCTTGTATACAGGACAGATGGTCAGTTTATTGAAAAGTTTTAGGTTTAAAATAAAAAGAATGTCACCCACTACTCTTATTATGGTAATTTATTAGCCAGCTAGTAAGCTTGTTTACACAATGAAGAGCAGTGCAACAACAAACCAAAGCGTTCTGTGCAATATGAATGTTTATTTAAATGATTCTTACAAACTCAGAGGAAATCTATTCCATAAATGAGCATGTTTAGGGAAACAACTTTTAAAATGACCAACTATTTGAATGTACTGGCTTTAATATCTGACCACCTGTGGCAAAAATAGCATTTACGGTAATTGTTGATATTTCTACATATCTCAGTAGAACACAGGAAAAGAAAACTTTCTTGCAATTGGGGCTGCACAAAATGAAGGAAATTTAGCAATATTGCAATGAAAATAATATGTATGCAATAAACATGATATATATTGGAAAGAAAATAGGCATATCCACCAACTAATATGGCCATCGCAAGATTTTCTAATAATGTGCAGCAATGGCAATAATTATTTTACATTTTTTGTCCCCTGTACATTGACAAGACTACTCCTTATCTGGGTTATGTTTGTTATAAACCAAACACAGAAATACAATAACACTTCTTAAATTGTTTATCAAAAGTCATATCATTATCGCACATTTCTCTATTATGACCTGGTCAGGTGGGGCTTGGGTTAGCTCTCCTCTCCACACAGACAGAATAAACCAGTCAGCCATGGTAGAAAAAAGAAAATAAACATTCACTGAAACAAAAATAAAAACTCTAAGCTTAGCACAAGGCTAGCAATGCTTATGAATGTAAAAAATCTGTATGTTTTGTCAGTACTCGGTTGACAGGAAGTGTAAGGATAAATGTGACGACAACTTATAGTGCAGTCTCATCAGAAACATGGATTAACTTTGCTTTCTTTATCTTTGTGGGGGGTCTAACATCTGTACCAGATGCAGAAAATAAAAAGTAAAGGTCTTGATCTTTATAGAAGTGTACACAAACTTTTACTGTTTGCAGGCTTTTTATGTGACATACTTTTGTGCTTAGTTCACTTCAAAGCATATTCAATAGGGAGATTTTCTATTAAAATGTTAAAAATGTCAGATTCTTGGTTTTGCACATGATGTTGTAGTATACTTTAAAACCATGGCGGCAAAATACTTCTTTTTTTTGACTTGTAAAACCCATTCAATGTTCTGCTGAACCACAGCTGCTTGTTACATTTGTGAAGCTTGAATAATAAATGTGGATCACTGCCTATTAATTTGTTAAACTGTTTTCATTCACTCCATTTGTTGGGTCAACAAAAATGGCTAGAATAGAAAAAGTTGATGATAGGGAATAACAGCAAAGCTCCATGAATTTCCATGTGCATCATATAAAAGTTATATTTTTATTTTTTAGACCTTTTTCCATCACTTCGTTCTGGTCTCACAGGAGTGTGTATGAATCAGTGTTTCAGTGAAGCATATTCGAGGTCACATGTTAAAAGACTAGTTCACAGCACAAAACACCTGATTCTCAATGACTCTTTATAATACTAAAATCTTCACTAGTAATGGTCGGTATTAACCTTTTCTAAGTTTGGGGTAACTGTTAGTGTAACTAGCTTAATGGGTTTTTGGTATCTTGTGTAGTTTTACCTCCACCTCCAGGTCAAAAGGCGTAATATAATGCCTCCTGTTTTTAAAAAGATGCCTTTTCTATTCTACACATCCTGCATACGACTTGGATCTTCTAAGAGACTATCTCTTTGCGAGTAATATTCACCCTTAACTAGGCATGGGCAATAAATCAATAATACATCTAGATACGATAGATGTGACCGATATCGCTAGAAAAAACATCCGACAGAAAAGGTTAATGTTCAATAATGTCTCTGATCTAGAAGCACTCAGCCTTCTGGGGGATGTAGGCAGAGGAAATGCTTTAGCTGCTCAACCTCTCACGACCAGCTAAGCAAGATTGGTGGCATCAACAAACTCACTCACTCTTTGGTTACCTAGCAACAACCTACTGAACAGTTTCAGGCTTTGCCACAGTGCCTCATAATTGCTAAAAGCTAAAAACAGTTTCCAGGAAATGTCATGTCACCAGTTTGGCAAGACTTTATCTATTAAAAAAAAACAACAACTAATCAATATATTTTTATTGACTGATATGAAATCCTTATTGTGATATGTTTTTCAGCCATATATCTCTCAGTCCTACCTCACGCCTGTCAGAGGTCCACTTTGTTAGGTCAGAAATTAACATCAAAACAATCCAGTTTTGACATTCGCCAATCAAGTCGCTATCACCAGGCTTGCTCCTCTCTAGGAAAAAGCCACTAAGTTGCCATAGTCAAGACAAGCTCTCTTCATCTTGTTGCTCTGTCCCCTGGTGGTGGCATTAAAAATACAACCACCACCTGAAGCCTGCAAATGCTTGAGACCAAAACGCTTAGAACTACCAATTATTAAAGATGCATAGATATGCACAATAGAAACTATCTTCACACTACAGCAGAAGTGAACATCTACAGTCTTCCTTATTTCTGCTCGTTGGGTACAGCCAATCAGCAATAAGGAAAATGAATGCTGCTTTTGGATTGGCTGCTTTGCAAATGTCAGCCAATAGTGTGTCAAATAGCACAGCGTCCATGTATTCCAGCTTCCATGTATTCCAGCTTCCAAGGCTGCATTTATTTAAAAAAAAATGTATATATATATATATATATATATATATATAGACAAATTTTCTAGTTATAATTTGGAGTTACATTCCATAGAAAAAGAATGAACCACAAATAGATGGGGATCCACTGTATGACTAAAAAGACTACTAAGATTACTAAATTGACTAAAACTAAAATGTGCTTTCAAAATTAACTCTGGTGTCTTGTAGCGCTTAGAAAGAATTAGAACGGATGATACTCAATGAAAGCTGGGTCGATACACATAATTATGACAAACTGCAAAAAAAGTTGCTCAATAAAACAAAAACATAAACAGTTATTCCAAAGTACTGCTAAACAAACAAAAAAAAAAACATCACTTAGATTCCAGAAGAAATAAAAGATTTAAAGACTAAAGTATGTCGCGACAAACTGGCTTCTAATCAAGCTGGAGGGCATTTTAATTTGGATTAAAGAGCGCAGGGACGCCTCATGCCCTGCCATCACAGCAGGGATCTGGCGCTGGAGGGGCGGAGGGGGATGGAGGGGGTGTGGTGACTTTTTGTACATCTCCGCCTCCTCGTGACATCAGCCAGCAGTGTTAATTTACAGCGCTGAAAATGTACCCGCTCGTTTTTTTCCTTTCCCCCCACCCCCTTCAACCCTCACGACGACCACATTTTTGTACAACATAACCCGGCTGCGTATTACCTTAGCACAAAAAAAAGCTGTGAAAGCGACAATAATGGCGAGTGCTGCACCGACATGACCAGCATGCGCGCTAACAAGATCAAATCCTAAGGCCAACCACCACCTACTCCGGGGATTTTTTTTTTCTCCCTCTATGGCGAGGGGGGGCTACTTGGCTGCGTGTTAGAACCTCCCCTGGATGAATGGGTAGCCATATTCTCATTCTCAGCTAACGGAGGGGAAAATATCGCCAGGCCTGGTTTAACCGACCAGAGCTGGCTGAATCACACCGATGAATGTAACGCTTGGCCTACATGAGAGTCAACAATACTCATCATGGATCCGCTTGAAAAGCAGCAGACAGACACGACGCAGCGGCGGGTTGCGCGTGCAGACCACCCCGCTGGGATCCATGTTAGAAAGACAGCGTGCCCACAGGAAAAACACTCAGTAACACACCTCCATTATTTTTTCATGAAATGAATCCATTGGCGGCTCATTAAGGCCAACATGGTGGAGAGCGTGCATGTTATCGGTGAAGCCAGACAACGAGTGGCGTTATTTAACTCGCAGAGAGAGAACGAGACGAAACGAGCACACCTACCTCACTGGTCTTGACATTTTGCAGGAATACTGTGGAGGTTAGAGACGGGAGAAGAAAAAGAACAGGGAGGGGGGGTAAAAGAAATAAGATTCCCGCTCTGCACAACACCGAGAGGCGCGAGGCTGCCGCGCGACTCCACCGTCCGAGCTAGTGCGTGAAAATAAGAGGACGTCCAGGTTTCGCTCACCAAACACAAATATTCTTATTTTTTACCTTCAGCTACTCAAAATGGTGAATAAAACAAACTGAAACTGCAGCTTGTGTGCAACCAAACCAGGTGGTATTGAGGGGACGGTCCTCACTGGCCAGTACCGCCCCCTACGGACCTTCAGAGCAGCAACACGTCCTTCTCAGGCCACCATTGGCTAATTTGAACGACGACTTTTCCTTTTATTGCATGTGTTTGCTGCTCGTCACAGAATTTTTACATGCTAGCCTCCGCCCCCACCCTCCCCGTTAGCAGGGTAGGTTGACACCTCACTGTTGAGAAAACAAAAAGAGGCCCTCCGGTTGGATGCAAACATCCAATTCAGTGTGGGTCCCTGAAGACTATAAAGCGACAATGCAATCATACGTTCAAGAGTGCAAAGACATTATGTACATATGATAATTGATTGGGTTGCATTTAAATGACCACCTTTGACTGCACCACTACCGGGAATGACTTTCTTCTGTCTCACCTTGCAGACTGCAGTAGCAGGATATGCAGGTAGCAGGTCCTTCTGCATTACAGCTTAAATCCTGATTTTCATTACAGCTTCTAATTATACATGTAGGGTTTCTTTGAAAAAAAAAAAAAAAAAAAGTTTAACTATATATGCTGATTTTTTTACACGTGCTCAACTTTTGTAAAAATGGATTTAATATATAAAATTAAATTTTATGTGAATTTTATCAAATAGACCAAAACAAAGTAACACATAATTGTAAAATGGCAGGACTTTGAAATTCTTTGAGAAATAAAATCTAAACAAAAAAACAATTCAGATACGTAGCCTTACTGTTGCTCTCTGACATGAGAACACATGCTCATGAGTATGCCTTTACAGTTTATCCCAAAACCAAACAAATATTTTGGAAAAAAAGAAATAAAAAAACCCACAATAACCTCAGAGCATGAAATTAATTACATCAATCTGATTCATTCATCACAATTCTCAGTTGAAGCACCTTTTGATTTAACTTCAGTAGTTTTCTTTGATAGGATGCTATATCATCGTCCCACATCTTGAGTCGGCAGTATTTGGCCACCTTGCCTTGCATTCCTTTTCCGCTGCCGTCTTGATGTAGCCCCCTCCCCCCCTTTTTCTGTCACACTGAATTCTGAACTCTGGCTAAGATATTCAAAATTATTTTCCTCTATCAATCACTGATGTCCTTGTTCTAAGCGTTTCATTTGAAATAGTAGCCTGAAACTTTAAGTTTAGTTTAGTCAGACCTTCATAGTCCAAGCAGTCATTTTTGCTCTCTGACCAGGAAAATGAAACTTAATTAAAACCACAAATGTAAGAAGACTTAAAAAAAAAAAAAGCCAATATATAATTTTCGATAATTGTAGGAGATGTGTCAACTTTTTTTTTTTTTAAATAACTGCCACATTAGTTACACTTTTGGGTTTTAAAATGAAGAAAAACAGATCATTTTTTGCAAAAAGAGCATGAATCCTCTGTCTTCGATATTTGTGGAAAACAATGTATTAAAAAAAGCACATTGTTTCCAACTTATCAATAATTAGATATAGAAATATAGCGCTGGTACATTTAATGTCATTCTGTTGTGGAAATTCATTGTAATTATTCAATGACAAATCAGTTAAAACCTACTTTTTTTTTTTTTAGTATATCTATATTTAAAAACCTTTGCAAGTTCTTTATCCATCTTGGAACTGCAGGCTGCAAGCCGCTGGCCTAGACCTCAAAATGAATTACGGACACCACAGGTGTCCGTAATTCACACAAAATTCACACAAAATTAAATGCAACATCATGAATATTTGATTATGTGTAATTTTAATGGGACGTCATTTTCCAATGTCTTCTGTCAGCAGCTGTCTTTAGGTACAGTTGATCATCTGACCAAACGTTCTTCATCTTTCATCTTTCACTTCATCTGAAGTTTCTCTCCTCTTCCTGGCAGTTCTGATCTTCATCCTTTGTCCAAGGATCTTCAGATTTCAGTTTCAGCTAATACAAATTATAATCACAAGCACAACGGAAAATGTTACACATGACACAAAGTATTGGTGTTTATATAGCCGAGCCTTTACATTAAGTAGATCCACGTCTATCCAGAGACGTTTACTGCAGGTAAACTTACTTTGCTGCACCCACACCAGCTTTTATTTGATTGTTTTATTACACTTGACTAAGTATAGCAAATGTTTTGAAAGAAAGTGACCCAAACCCTGTTCTTGTTCTGAGAATAAATTTGTTCAATTGAGCCAAAATGTTTTTGAAAACTAAATGCGCTTTTCTTTTAATAAGGCAAACGTGAAAAATCCATTTTAATTTTTCAATCTACAACTAATAACATTCCTTTTCCTACCAAAATGGATGACCTTTTTTACTTGATTTTACTTCATTTCATTTTGTTCTTGGCCTGCCAGTACTTCTGACTCGATCATTTTGTTCCATGTGACAAACATTTTGGACATCCCTGAGTCTGGCCGTTTCTGACTCGTCTGTCTGCATTGTGCCAAGTGTGACACAGATTTTGGTGCGGGGTTGTTTGCCAGTTTTATTCTTTCACAATGGCATCGATGAGCGAGTGTGCTGTCCGACTCGACTAACCTGCACAGAGTCCTGATCTTGAACAAATATGTCAGGAATGAATTTAAATGGAGACTGCGAGCCAGGTCTGGTTGTCCAACATCAGTGAGTGACCTGACAAGTTCCAGTTACACAGTTAAGACCAGTAAACACATAAACACCGGAAATAAATGAATGTTACCTAAAAGTAGTACAATAAAAGTGATTAAAATGTAAAGTTAGAAGTGGTACAGTATGGAGCCATTTTCATTAGTGTTCAACACTTGACAGTCAGGGAAACAAAGCTGCATACTCTGTTGCTCGTACTCCTTTAGCGCCACCCAGAGGGAAAAAGGGCAAAAACACTTGTGTCCAGATCGTGTACTATACTCCAGTTGAGCAGAATGAGAATTGAATAGAACAGAATTGAAACAACAGCCAAAAAATAAAAAATTAAAAGAATCCCAAGTTATTCCTGTCATTTCTTTGCTTATTTCAGTGTGTTATCACAATTTATTAAGCAAAGACAAGTTACTTCACCAGCTGGTGAGAACACAGCTAGAAAGCCATGTCAGTTTGCATTCTTTGACATTTCAAAAATGAACTATTGTAATGGAAACATGACAAATTTCAATAAAACGTTTTGGCACTAGGATGAGTTTGGTTTTTGGCATCACATGGTCAACATGTTGCCGCTGGTGCAGACCACAAAGAGAAGGCAAGAGGAAATACTTGGATTATGCTGCATTGGGCTCTCTTAATGACTTATCACATGAACAAACTTATTCCCGTGTGATTTTAATTGTATTACTTATTTAGTGGAAACACTGCAATTGCAAAATCAGAATATCGACCAAGTTTTGCACACATTTGTAACGGAAACGCAGCTAGTGTCATCCTGTTTGATCAACTGATCAAGTCTGATTTCTGCTGTAAAAAGAAACAAAAAACTCATAATGTGTCATCCGAATATGTATAAATGCATTCTTGTTTTGAAAACTCCAGCTGAGACTTTTTGAGGTAACCTTTGTTGTTTTCATAACCTCATTGAATTTCCACCCACACGCAGCGAGTGTGAGTAGGTTCTATCAAATTGCAGGCTGTGCTGAGGGCTTCTTTGGAATGTGAGTTATTCCGATCACGCTGTTTGTATGCATGTGTGTTTTTGGGTCAGCAGAGCCGGATTTTGGGAGAGGCCCTGAATTCTGATTGGCCGTTTACTTGTTGAGAGATTTGGTTAAAATGCGCTGCATCGCCTGTCTCTCTTGTTCACTCCCCAATTCCCTCCACAGCAGACAGACTTCTGTCTGAGTTCGCTGATGATTCTTTGCTGAGAAGCAGGTATGTTTCCATGGCAACCGGGAGACTAACTCCAGCCTCTCTTGTCATTCCTTCGCGAGCTGTTTCTGGATCTTTCTCCAGGTTGATCTTTGCAGTAGAGACTCCATCAGGCTGAATACTGCTGATTTTAATCCTTGATATAGATTTGATAACATGAAACATAGTGGCTGTTACTTCACTGTACCAAGAAGAAACATCACTTAAAAGTAATAATGATGTCGGTGTTGATATATTGGCTGGCAGCCTGATCTTTTGCACAGCTAAAGTGATTATGGGTTCACTTTAAAGATCTGCAGCTCGAGATTTTTACTGAAATGCTCGACTCCTGGAGCGTCCTACTGTTTCTTTATCTGTGTAGCACTGACATCCCCAGGCTGGCTGTGTCTACTGCAGTGCAACACACTCATAAATAATCAATGTGTAAATATATAAATCTTGAAAAATCCACAAAATTCTTGGCTCTTTAGAATCTAATGGAGAGACAAGGGAGAACATCCAAACTTCCTGCAGAAAGTAAATATACAAAACAAACCTATCTGAAACGGTTCCAAATCTACAAACCCACTAAGCTAGTAACACTCTACTAAACTACAAAGTAAAAGATGAAAGAATGATGAAGACCGAATGATTACAAAAAAAATTAAACTTTGAAGAAATATACAAATAAGACATAAAGCCAATAAAACTCTTTTAAAAAAGATCTTGAGATAGTTCCTTTTAGCAAAATATTTTGGTTCACATTCTTAGATAATTATTTAAATCTTGTTCATTTATAACATTTTTGAAATGTCTTTATTCAATAGTAATTGCTTGGAGCTTTTTAAGACCGTTTGTGTCCCTTTGAGAATGTTACGTTAACAAAACAGATTTGTTTAAGAGGAATTTGGACTAACTTTCCCTAATGTAAACTGAGATTATAGAATCCAGCGTGACAAAAAACATTATTTGGTGATTGCAGTCAGACTGGACTGAAATTTACAAATATAAACTTATTCAACCCAACATGTGACTCTGTTCATCAATGCCAAAAAAATCTCTAAGATTATGTTTGTCAAGATTTTATTTTATTTTTCTTTTATAAATTATAACTGATCCTTAGATAGAATTATAGTCAAAACGTTTCCAGTGCCTAGTTAAAATTTTGGAAACATTTAGCAGTGAACACAAAGTTGGATAGTTTCTTTTTTTTTGTTCTAGGACTTATTAATGTTTGCAGATTGATTTTTGTCAATAAATGAGATACATTGTGCAATTCTCCTAAAGAATAGTAAAAAAAAAAAAAAAAAACACTCCAGAATTTACTAAATCTCTTTCAGAGAGAATGTGAAATGTTTGCCTGGAATTTACCTATTGGACTTTACACAAACAAAGAAACAGACCATCATACTGGACTTTGGACTTCTGCAGGCCAGCAGAGCGGCTGCCTGCTGCAGGAAGAGTCTGGAGGCTCTCTGAGTGAAAATATACACAGACAGGACTTTCAGAACGCCTGAGTCTGGAAGAAGTTGTGAGGATTTGGTTTTTCTGTGTGTTAATTTAGGTTTCTGTGTTCAGTGGAGTCTTCATGTTGTCCCGCCTACCACCCGATTGTCTCCAGTTGTCTCTTGCTTACTCCCTGGTGTATTTAATCCCACCCTGTGTCTGTGTTTCCCTGTTGGGTCCTTGTTGTGTGTCGTGTCACAAAAAGGACCCAACTGTCATTTTATGTCAGTTGGGTCCTTTGCCTGCTACCAGTTGCTACCAGAGATTGAGCTCCTAGCCTTTGCTCATTTGTGCTCCCTGGATTCTGTACTCTTTGTCATTAAAAGCTATCATCATTTACTCAACAACCTGGGTCCACCGCGTCTACCTCACCACCTCCCAACCGCACATTATGACAGAAGTATTACCAGTGGAAAACGATAAGCAATTATATATGCTGGGACAACATTTATAAAGAAATAAAACTCCATTACAATGCATTTTATAATTTAAATATTCTCTTCTCTTGGTAAGTATTTAGCTCATGTTTTGTATGAACTAAATACAAGCTCATACAAAACAGCTTGTATGTGTGAGAAGGTAGGTGCCTCAATGACTACTGGTGGGTTTATAACCTATATTCTTATTGTCTAATCACTTTACTGACTGGAAACAGCCACTGCGTTGATCCCCCTTGTTGAAGGAGTCTTGCAGTCGGTTCAGCTGACAGCTCTTTGCTGGGTGAGTCAGTCAGGACCAAGCATTTCCTTAACGTCTTCATCCACTCTCTACTGCAGACTCATTTCCATTATTAGACTTGTGTGACTACGTGCATAAGATAAAAAAGTGCTTTCTTTCTCTTTACTTTTCCTTTACATTTATCACATCATTTGTTTTCAACACCTCCTGACTGTTTTTGGGTGATGGGGCAGCTGTCATCGGCTGTCAGTAGGCAGGAAGTGGACTGCAGGCTAAACAGGTCACCAGTTCATCAAAGAACAAACACAGAGACAAACAACCAGTCGCATGGATTTATGCCGTGTATAAAAGAGTCCACAAACCAGTGTTAAAATACCAGATGTTTGAGATATAAAAATAGAGACAAAGATCAATCATTTCTGGGCCTTTTCCACTTTTAATGTAAGCTACATCGACCCTTTGGACATGACTTCACACTCATCAGAATGACTTGAACACGTGTTAATCCCATAAAGTTGGTCAAAAAACAGTTGGTAGCCTAGTATCGCTTTAACCCTTTCATGCATAGTGGTCACTACAGCTGTCTAAAAGCCATTTTCTTGGGCTTCTTTGGATTTTTATGTTATAAATGCACACAGATTACTGAAGTGGACACTAATGCATCATAAAATACACTGTTAACTACTGGCCATTAGCTGCAAATGCGAGAAATTATTTTTGTTAAATCCAATATGGCCGACAGACAAAAAGCATGCCAACCAACCCTGTGCCTCCTTCTACTGTAGACGACTCTTGCTGTTAAAAAAATATTGTGACATCAGAAAGTCCCTAAAGAACAATACTACTGATGCATTTTTCAAATAATAACTTTGTATTTGGAGAAAATTATACCTAAAAAAAATGTAATAATTTTTTTTTCCTGCCTTTTTTATACCTTCAGAAAAAAAAATAGAGAAAAATCTTGACACAAAGGATCATAATTCATGCATGAAAGAGTTAATTTAGCTGATTTCATTGTAAAAATAAAATAGTCATCAGTTTCAGCTACAGACAAGGACGCAAACCAAATAAGCCAGTGGGAGAGAAAATGCCATTTATGACATAGTGGTAGAAATCATGTGGCGTAAATTCAGGTAAAATCAGTGATTTGATCAAATCAACGAAAACATCAGGAAGGAGAAGCTCTGGGCCGGTTTCTAAGCTAACTGTTTCCAACTTTTGAAAATACTGTTAGTCTATACAACTAGGTGAGCTACCTCTACCGACAAATTAGCAAGTAGAAACCATGAGTATAGTTTATGAATAGTTACTTTTTTTAAAAAGTTACTTAAAAAGTGAATACTGTACAGTCATAGTTGCTTTGTTCAATACTCCCTGGCCTTACTTCTGATATCCATCCTGGCGCCTCAGTGTGATTAGGTTGCAAATAGTCAACACTGTAGAACCCAGCTGAACAACAGCCTGAAATCTGTTGGGGGGAGGGGAGGATAAAAAAAAAAATTCCAACTCATTAAATGGCTGTGTCATGAAGAGCCATGTTTACAATCAGGATTTCCTGATATGTTCTTTGTTGTGTCTCACATCAAAAGCCTTGCTGTAGAACAAGGGTTTGAAACGGTGAAGATAAAAATGGTCACAGGTCACAAAAATGTTATCTTTTGCTACGAAAAATTCAAAATTGGTAACATTATAAGAACAAACTAAATATACAATATTTTTTATGAAACATGATAGCCTGATTTCCATACACAAAGAAATGCTATTCATATCAAATATGTCTCAAAGGAAACTGTGCTGTTGATACAATGAATTGATATTAGACACCTGCCTCTTTAAGAAACTCCTGCTCTTTCTGAGACTCTGCCTTTAGGAAGTCATCACAACATGGCTCCTCTATGGGCTCTTTGCACCTAAGGCGTTGACGTCACATCTCCAGGGGCTAATGCGGCTCACTTTTTTCCGCTTTGAGTTACCATGACTGGTAGAAAAGACTAAGTCGTATTTCAGATGCAAAAAAAACAATACTATTAACATTGTTGTCTTCCTAATATAATGGGCTTTTAAGTTTTCGTTAATTTCCAAGCAATCCTGAATTAAGAAGATGGCTTGTAAATATCTGTCGCTACCAGCTAATGCCGCACAGCAAAGTTTGCAGCCTTCACTTCACTCCGGATCAGCCTAAAACTACCGGGGATACGGATGGTAAATAAAGGAGCCTCCCTGAGTTATTTCCATGGAATCGCTTCTATATTCAGCCTGAAAGAGTTTATGGGAACGAGAGAGCAGACCAGAGCCAGACAGCCGAGCGACTGATCCGCCTGTACATCCTGCTGTAAACACCGTCCTATCTGAGCTCTTCACAAGAAACATGCAAAGGTAATAAAACGAAATAACACGGAGACATGAAGCAACACGGTCGTATTTTTCTAAAAGCAGCAACTTTGAACCTGAACAGTTGAACCAGATCTCTGACACCAGAGCTGCGCTGCTGTTAAGCTACGAGGCTTGTTGAGCTTCGTCAGGCTTCGGAAGTAAAAAGCCCGAACCAACCGAACCCCGTTAGTCTGTGACACTAACGACAATAAACACACATAATATACTTGAAAATAAGATAAATACATTGTCCGTTAGAATGTTTAGATACTTAAATAGCACATTTTACAAGAACAATGTCCGAGAATATTGCCTACTAGCATAAGCTAAGGTTAATGTTAGCCACAAAGTTTAAGTAAAACTCACCTTCGTGTCAGTGAATGTATAACGAGGCGAACATTTTAAAACCTTTCTCCAGCTGACTTGTTGGGGCTTCGGATCGATGTACAAACCTTGGCCAAGCCCTGAAAGCACCTAATGTAAATGATATTTGTATTGGATCGGAAACAATCGAGCCGCTTTACCCCGAACGCGGAAGCTGAGGTGCAAAGAGCCCATTAACCCTTTAACTGTTTTTATACATCGCACTGTGAAGTAGTTGTCCTCAAAGTGTGGACACTGCAGCTCCAAGGAGGCGGTGATAGGTTCAACCAGGCATTTTACACAGCTGAATGGTTGCCATGGGAGAGTAAAGGATTTCACAGACTTGCATGAAATAATCAAGGCAACACTCAAGGTATGCTTTTGATGAGGGAATTGCATTATAATATGACACAAAACTCAAAAAAGTTGACTTTACATGATATTGTCCCTTTAAATAATGCTTCTTCTTCACTCTGTTTAGCTTCAAATACATTTGTACAAAGGACATTTTCTGATGTTGGGAGGAAATGATACGGAGAAATAATCCAGGATCCCACACAAAAAACAGTCTTGCGGCTCACAGATTTCTCCAACAGTTCAGCTCAGTAATTGGTCCTGTTGTAAAAGGAACTTCATAACTTCCAGACTGAATTGGGGGAGACTCATCAATGTATCTATCATGCCTTACAGCAGGGGTTTCATTTATTCTTTGATTTTCTGCTGTCAACCCACAAAGAACAGCATTCATCTTTACCGTCCCTGATAAATAAAGATAAAAAGATGAAGATGAGCGAGATTCCACACAGCAAGCCAAAATTCAACACATCAATGTGCTGCATGTCCAAATGTGGCAGAGAGTTGTCACTATCACATGAGTTATTCTCCATCACCGAGTGGAGTAACACATTAAGTGTGCCTTAAAACAACGGAAAACCCATTTAATGAAATCAGGCAATGTGCAGTTCGTATAGGGACCTCAAGAGGGCAGTGCAGGCTCAGAATTGGGGCTTGCTAGAATCCATATTGGATATTCTAGTCAGCCAGTGGTGTTGGATCCCTGCTGGCCGAGTGTTTAGCTCAGTTCCTCTCCCCCTGTGTGTGAACGTCTGACTAAAACGTCTCTTGACCTGGCTGTGACACCCTCAGCTGGCGACCTCATTGTCTGGCAGTCTGCAAATAAACCCACTGATGCTCAAACAGAAAAAGCAACGCCGGTTTGGAACTTCCGCAAATGAAGCTCGTATTCAAAGGCTTATCGTGCCTCCCGGCACACCGATTGTTCTTACATCTCATCCTCCCGCACTTTGGAGCCGATTTCCTAATTTTCTCTACTCTGTTCTGGGATGAGAAAGCCGCAGGCAACTCTGTGGATAAGCAGAGGAAGAAATACAGAGAGCACGAGAGGGAAAGATGGAGGGAGGGAGGCTGTGCTGCTTAACAAAATTCTTAACCCTGTGATCTATGAAAAGCATGTGTGTGTTGAGGATGGCGGGGAGATTTTGCTCGATGCACACAAGCTAACCAAAAGCACGGCAAAGGATTTAAAATATCAACCAAAACACAGCTTGTCTACTTGCCTGTTTTAAGTCTATTTCTCAGTCTTTTAAATAATCACTTTGATAATATTACAATAACAAAGTCTAAAAGTTGGGGAGTAGAAATGGTGGGTTGATCGTGGCAGAAAGAGTTGAACACAGACAACCTTTTCTTTCCTCATTGTCTGAGATTAAATCAGACTAAATCTTTCCTTTTTTTTGTCAATCATGATTACCAACATTTTTTCTCATTTCTAATTTTCTAAATGCCAGTTATATAATTAATTTCTTCAAAGCCAGAAGTGTGAATACTCTCTGGGTTTTTCCAACTTTTTCACTGCCAATACCGATTTCGCAGCTTTGAATATTGGCCAATATTGATATTGACCCAATGCAATATCAACATGAATCATACATACTTTGATTACTTGTTTTGTAGTGTGGAACGTTAGAAAAGACTTGGTCAAGTGACATAAACAGAGAACAATAGTCAACTACAGGCATGAGAACAACTGACCCAATTATTATTATTAACTTAATAATAATAATATGCAATTATATGCAAACCCTATGGATAATAATATTAACCATTGGGTTTGCATATGAGATAAAGGCACTGCTGGGTAGAAATGCTGGGGCGGACTAAATCCTAGATTAAAACTCTGGAGTGGAGTGCTCCTATCAGAGATTATAGATCCTGATCAATTCAATCTGGCACTCGTTTTTTGGATGAAATCGGAGCGATTTCCGATCTCAATACTGGATTGGGACAACCCTAACCCACACTAAGATTACTATGCATTTAAACTATTTAGGAAAGCTCAGATGATGTCATGATGTAAAAAGCAGATCAATACCAGAAAACCATCCAATTCAAATGACCTCTACAAAGTCAAATAAGAAGAGCAGTGTGGATAATCCGATGGATTTTATTTGAGGATATAAAAATTGTGTTTCTTTTCCAACTTCTAAAGTGCATTTATCCAAATCTTAGTATAGTTTTGTGGTGGTATTGCATTGTTCCCACAAAAGGGAACAATTCAGTCACATCATTAAACCTCATATTTACAATATTTATGTCCACCCATAGTCTCCAGTGGTCTTTGGGCATTCCATCACAGTGCAACATGATATTTACATGCAAACCAGTGTTTTTTCATATTGGGCTCCGGAGTCACCAGGGGGTGCTAGGGCAGTAAACTATTGTGTGATTGGTTTAAACCAGGTTTATCAGCTGAAAGTGTGAACATTTCACTTCAAGTATGTGCATGTATTTCTGCTCTCTTCTTACCCGCAGACCTGTATTCATCAGAAAATACCCAGAAAGTTATTTTCTCTCACTCCATTTATCTATCCCCACGGGGCATGCTGATAAGCGGGAAGCTACATGAGTTTTTGGAGGGCTGACCTAAAGGCAGGCGTATCTTTCTGCCTAAATCTGGTGTTGACACCGTTCTCTTCTTACTTCGTTTGGATCTTTGTAGTTATTTTGCTCTTATTTTTTTGTGAAGGACATATAGAAGGCTGACATGTATTTTAACTGCTTGTACACAAAGCGCTTAAAATAATTAATTTATCCACTTAATGAATCCGGTAGAATGTTGGAGGCAGCAGGTGAGTTGGGGGGAACGAGTGTGTGGTGTTAAGTGTTCAGTCATCTACAGGGACGATGTATGAAGTAGAACACACACTGGACAGGCTGTGATCAAGTAATGCATCATTTATTGTCATTTTCATGTTGTGACCGTCGTATTCAGCAATGAATCCTGGTACACTGAGACCAATGAAAATGTAGCGTGGTCGCTGGGAGAAATGTTTAATTTAAAGGTTTAATTAATTTAATTTAAACTTCCCCTTGGACATCAATAAAGTATATTCTATTCTAGTCTATTCTATTCAATTTCTACACAAGCAGGTATGTCCATGATCAAGCGTTCACTGAAGGATTATATTTTTATTAGGCAATAAAATATAATAATTTTGTTGCCTAAAATAAAATTAGGCAATAATTTTATTTTGCCTAATTCTATTATTTTTTTTAAAAAAAGAATATAATTATTTGCTCATTTTTATTAATATACTTTTAATAAGGTACAAAATACACTTATGTGGTCTAATGAAAAATATGCAGGAGGTTGCAGTTTTTTCATCTGATTTTCAGAATAATCAAAAGAATAATCAGTTACAAACATAATCAGTGGTTGCAACCCAACAATGAACTGAAGTTTGTAGCAGGGACTTGAGAAAATGGGGGGGGAGGAGTTTAAGTGGGGTGAGAATATTTGTGCAAATATGTGTGATTTAAATAAGTCAACCCTGTAATAAAAAGGTGATTTTTGTTCATCTTAGTCAATAAGATGTTCAGTCTGGAATCCTGCTGTCAACTGATGCAACGCTGCTGGAATTTCAGACGTGTTCCCATCGAGCAATCACAGATCCATCACTGTTTGCTTTCTGGTTCGCTTTCTTTCTGCAGATCCTCTCAGCACCTGCTTAGCTTTTGTCACAGGGCGACGGACAACCATCAATAACATAGAAATGGTTGCAACTCTGAAAAGGAGCACTTAATCACGTTAAAACCTCTGACTACTTCCAGTGAGACAAAGAAGCTATGCAAAGATGAATGAAGAAGAAAAACAGAAAACAAGCATCGCATCTAAATGTAAGCGAGTCTCTAAGCCGGTGAAGATGTAAACGAGGGATTTGTTAACAAAATGAAAGATAAAAAAAAATGCTTTTATTTAAGTTTTAGTACCAGCCCTTGATTTGTGTGTTTCCCGACTTTATGTTTAGGTTGGAGAGGGTGAAGTTAAACCAAAAACCAGACAAGAACGACGTGTTCTGAACAATTCCCCACTCTCTCCCTGAAACAGAGATGCACTGACAGTCATGCAGCTTGAAATGTAAATAGGTCCAACATTAGCATTCAGCCGTCATCTCCTCCTCTGTTTTTATGTCAGTGCGTGTGTGTGTGTGTGTGTGTGTGTGTGTGTGTGTGTGTGTGTGTGTGTGTGTGTGTGTGTGTGTGTGTGTGTGTGTGTGTGAATTAAATTGGGGGATAGAGGGGGAGTGAGGGGTAACAGTAGGGAGTTGGACTATTTGATCAGGCTCCCCTCGGCTCGCTGTGAGCCTCAGTAGCAGGAGTTCATCTGTGGGACAGGCGCTAATGCTGAGCACATCAGCTTGCAGTGTTGTGCCAGATTCTGAAAATTATACGTGTGTGTGTGTGTGAGAGAGAATGTGGGTATTTGTTTGCATGTCACTGCGAGCTCCAGCATCTGTCTCCTTACATGCAATGCTTCTCCATCCCACACATTCAATACATAAGATAACGCTGCGAGAAGCAAACGCTAAGCCATGATGCTTTCACACTTCGCAAGTCTGTGTGTGTGTGTGTGTATGTGTGTGGGTTCTGATGTGCATCTTCCTAAGGCTCTTTGTCTCCTACGTTCACCCGTAAGTGAACCCATATCCCTGAAAATCCAACGACACAGTAAACTGTTGTGTTCACCCATAAATCCAGGCAATTATCCGGACACACACACACACACACACACACACACACACACACACACACACACACACACACACACACACACACACACACATACCTCCTTGTAGTTCTATATAAAATGAGGACTTTGTATTGACTTCTATTAATTTTAGGAAAAGTATTTATGCCAAACCCAGACATTTTCCCTAACCATT
Source organism: Poecilia mexicana (assembly GCF_051168715.1). Taxonomy (NCBI): domain Eukaryota; kingdom Metazoa; phylum Chordata; class Actinopteri; order Cyprinodontiformes; family Poeciliidae; genus Poecilia; species Poecilia mexicana. Next base: position 2,454,898 of record NW_028263374.1, read on the forward strand.
ACTAGTCTATTCCTCACCCTTGGTTAAAATGTAAAGGGGCAACATTATGGAAAATAATTATTTTTTAGCTTTACATCATGGTATATGATCAATAAATGCCCAAAGTGTTGCCTTAATTATTTTTCATTCATGTTGGAGAAATCCTTGCATCTCCCGTGGCAACCGCTCAGCTGTGTGAAACCCCTGGTTGGACATAGCTCCTCCTTCGAGGCACAGCTCCTCTTCCAATCTGCCGTTTCCAAGCTTCTGCCTGACAGATCACCCTTGCCACTCCTCCCCCACTCAGCTCCTTCAGACTAACCAGCAGCAATTAGCAAACATCTGGTGTAACTGCACATCAGCTGCTGCTTCTCAGTGAAACAATAGTAAAAACGTTGTTAAAGGGTTAACAGAGGAGCCATGTTGTGATGACTTCCTGAAAGCGGAATTTCAGAAATAGCAGGAGATTCTTAAAGAGACAGAGGCCCAATTTCAAGGTGTTAAAATACAACATAAAATTTCTTTAAAGTCATAATGTTCCTCTTAGGTCTTCTAACGAGCCATCATTTGATCCAGGTGCGTTAAATCAGGGAGAGAACTAAAACATGCAGGATGCCGCCCTCTAGGACCGACTTTGGGCACCCCAGTTCTACACCCAAAAGAATGTCTGGATATTATTTATTTTTCTTCCGTCACCGTTAATGCGGCTCGTACCGCTGCGTGCACCCCCACAAAAGTGGTATTAAAACGTTCAGCTTGATCCCGAGAAGGGAGCTATTACTTTTAGTGGGATTCTGAATTAAAATAATGACATAAATTGAGAAAAACGAGAAAAATCGAGGCTGAGTGTCTCAGAGAATCATTAACCTTTCTCTCTGAAACACACACAGCACAGTAGAGGTCTGACTCCAAAACTCTTTTAATTCCCCCTCATAGGCACAAATATTGGCCTATTGATCTCAAAGTTGGTCATGACATAGATACACATACCTGCTCCCGTAAAATGTTTTCAAAATTTTGCTAGGGCTTATGGTTTTTTGTCAGGGTCCTGGAGACAGACGCTGGGTGTCTCACAAGTATAGAAACTGTCTCCAGCATACTGTCTGACAGAGAGAGCCAGTCCAGGTGCAGATAATTAATTACCATAGCAACGGGTCCCAGACAGAGGCAGTGAGTAGTCTCACAAACAAACACAGAGCCAGGTCTCACAATGCATTGTGGGAAGAATCCATATTTCCTGTGACTATTCATATTTTGCTTACATAAAATTATTATTTCTCTGAATTTTTGAGTGTAAATTAAAATCCTTAGTATGAAGGTTGAAAACTTTTGAGAAATAAACAATTACCCACTGTCTTCATTTTTTTAAATTTTGGACCGTGAGTGAGAACCACATGTGCGAAGCTTATAAGTCGTCACTCAATTCCACCGTACTTGGGGGTTTAGCCATTGTGCTGTAGTTGTAAACCAGGTCAGCCATACTACTAAGATGATGGATCTGATAAAATCTTTAGGCATTGCACTGTAATGGTGGATCGTGCATGTCATACCTGTATGGATTTATTCCTCAGGGCAAAGCTAAATGCTGGGTCTGAAGTGATTGCCACATTTCTGTTGGCCCCATTTAAATTTCTTCAGAAATGTTCTAGTCATTTTTTAAATTTTCCAACAGCAAATGCTAAAGAAGCAAATTTCCTAATCAGATGTTTTTCTTCACAAATTAAATGTGCTGTGAAAATATGACAATCCATAATTTCCATAAGCAAGTCATAAGTAGATCTTCAAACTGTCCATTATTATCTACCTGTTATTAACTGTTTGACACTTTGGCATTATAAAGTGTCAAACATTTTGAAAATGTCTGTTTTCCAAGACCCAAGTTTTACATGGATGTTTTATAAAAACAGAGACACTCCCCACACATTTAAAGCAGAATCACAGCAATACATTAAAAACGGCATGCTTATTAACGTGATCATAATTGTTCATATTCTGTCACGTCTCTAGGAGAATAATTACATTCGCCCTTCAAAACTGATGACCCAGTAAAACATGTCACATGTGCTGCTTTCAGCTCCAGTCTACAGGAATGAGTTGAAACGGCATCAGGTTTTGCTTTGGCTTCTCTTTGCATAATGAGTTGAGCTGCTTTGTCCTTTTCAATCAGCATCATGAGGTTTGACTTGATTTCAGACTGACCATCCCGAGTTATTCCCACAACAGGTTTGGTTGAATAAGAAGGTGAACACTGGGTCATTCTGTGCTACACTTTGAAACGTTCCTGTGTTTTTGTTGTCTTTATTAATTGATTGATAAAGATAGTTCAGAAAATGATAAAAATGTTCTACAGAAAAGAATATAAACGCAGGACTAAACGTAAGTACACCCTGCTTGACGACTGAAGGTTTTGTGTAATAACCAAATGAAGTTTTCAAAATGACACTTTTTGTTCCAATTAAAGCTTAAAATGAAAAAAGATTATAACCTCAGAGAGATTGCATTCTGTTACTGATGCTTTGAATACATTATTTAGTATTCATACTGTCTCAAAACAAAAACAAACAGTAAAAAAGAGGGAAAAGTCCTCATTTGTGACATAAGCCTCAGAAGCCAATCAGAAGGCAGGATTCAGTCTCCACACTCAAAACACAACAATCTACTCACATGGGAGAAATATGTAGCAATATTTTTTGAGCAGGTGAAAATTTGTTTATTTGCTGTAAAATATTTTATTTGGTTTACATTTTTAGATCATCTCAATTTAACAGTTGTTTACATTTTTATTTTATCTTATACAAAAGCTTAAGATATTATTGAGCAAACCTTATTTGGTATTTCCTCCTTTGATTTATGTACAGCTAGTACATAACTTGAAGTTGGTCATTGTCAAACATTGAAACATGGCCTTAGAATACTGTTGGGCAGTTTTTTGCAGAATATATATGTCTGCATATTTCGCATGATGTGCCTCATTTTTTGCATGTATGAGGCACATCCAAAAAAAAAACGAAAACAGAAAAATGGTATTGTTCTAACGCTGTGTGTATTCCTGGAGGTCCTGGTAAGCAAGTACATGTTGACAGAATCTTTTACTTAAAAAGAGAAAGAAAAAGAATATTGTCAAGAAATAAAAAAATAAAAAAATTACCAGCAAAAACAAAAGTGGATGAGCAGAGCTAGCTGACAAATGTTGATGTCATGATCCAGGACATGTTACTATGAAATATAGGCCCAATCCCAAAACTCACACTACACCCTACCACGCTATGTGAAGTGTGGACTCAGTCGAAGTGCGAATAAGGGATAGAGTGTGCAGGTAGCAGGTGTGCAAAAATTTGAGAACTGGGGCAGGACGCCTCTGTGTCTCAACGTCTACATCCAAAATGGCGGACCAGTCGCTGTTCAGGCATTTGTGCTGATGTAAAGTAACAACTACAACAAAAAACAATTTTAAATGTACGCTATAGATATATTTGCTTTGCAAAGTCATTGCTGGAAATATTTGACTGTTAAATGTGTTTTGTCATGACTTGTTGAATACAGAGCAAAGTTCCATGTGTCATTTGAAATCAGATTTTTTTTTGTGTGACAGACACAGTTTGCTTGGTGAACATTATCATATTTCCAATTTTCATCGTATGATGATTTTGTCAAAAATACACATTAAAATACAATAATATTTTTAGTTGAAGCGTCGGGAATTCTTCCTGCTGTGATTCAAACCAGGCTGTTCTCCTCTCAGAGACTCTCTCTGCCCCCAGCATCACCATCCACAGTCACTCTTTGAATACATTTTGATTATATGGGCTACGAAAGCATTAAGTTTCCTTTTGAATTACATAAGAGTTTTTAGTCTTTTTAGCATTAACAGACTTCCCCAGCCCTGTTGAAGGAACCAGCCCTTAGCCACGTGGTTATCTTCTGGAAACATAAGTGATTTCTAAGCACTCTGCTCACTCCGTTTAAATACAGCTAAGAAACATTCTAAGTAATGTCCTGAAACAGCCGAAAGCTTTGCCGTTCGCATTCTTCATTGAAACAAATACGATCGATTTGCTCTATTTTCAGCCAAGTAAAGGATGTTAATTTGCCCCAGCGAGAATTTTCTGCTGGCAGGATGGTTTATGTGGGGACGAGTCAGAATAAAGCACAGCGCGGGTGTTCACCGTGATAAATAAACGCAACTCGGTGCAAATCTCCGAGGCTCAGCAGTATAAATGTGTCTGTAGATACATTTAAAACACACCGTGCGTCTGAACAGCATTCGTTCTTTATGATTGTAGCCTCTGCTGTTCAGGTGTTTCTCTCTAACTTATTGACTAATGTGTTAGGCAGTGTTGTGTTGTGTTGAATCCAGCGAATGGAGCCAGAGCTAACGGTGCTTTAAAGGGGGCAGTGTTCTGTAAAATCTTAAGCTTTACGTCATGTTATGAAGTTATTCCCTCATCAAAAACATACCTGAGATGTTTTCCTTGATTCTTTCAAGAAATCTCTTGAATCTCCCATGGCAACCATTCAGCTGCCTCACAAAGCATCTGCTGAGTTCATTACATGTGCTACTTCTTAGTGAAACGCTGGTAAAAATGTCAGTGTTTTTACCAATTCATTGATTTATCACCTGCTGATTCCCTTAATTTTGGGAAATGGGTGATCAGCCGATACATACATGTGACGCCAATCATATCCTCCAATCTTACCAACCTCAACAAAGGTCTAAAAATCAGCCACTGTCCTCTTCTGTTCTCCCCTGTAAGGTTTAACTGACAAACCGACCCACCAGGTCATGTCTGTACATTTGCAGTTAACAACTGTCACCCCACTCCTGCTAACTCAGTGACTTTCCTGCTATATGTAGAGACATTTCAGTCGCTAAATATAGTAAGGTATCGGCCAAAATCAGAATCAGCAGGTCAGGCTTTTTAAAGATGGGTAATCGACGATTGGCCAGAAAACTGTAAGCAGGTCATCCCTGGTTATTGTGAGGCAAAAGCAACTCTAATCAAGTGGGTTTTAGCCTTGACTTAAAGGAACTCAGTGTTTCAGCTGTTTTGGAGTTTTCTGGAAGCTTGTTCCAGATGTGTGGTGCATAGAAGCTGAAGGTAACACAGTTACCACCTGCCTGTAAAACACACCACACTGCCCGTTTAAAAGAGAGCAGTGAGTGTCTGCATGTTTAACCCAGCTCCAGCACCTTTTGATGCCGCATACGTCTCCTCGTCTTCCTCCTCTTCCTCCTCTTCCCATGGCGAGGAGCTCATCATCAGAATGGCACGCTCTCCTTTTCACTCATGGCTCCCCTTCTCCTCCCCTGACGCTCCGCACTTGTTGAGGAGCTGTCATGTCTTTCTCTCCTCCTTTCTCCGACTCCCTCTCCGCTCTCTCTCTCTCTTTCTCTCTCTCTCTCTCTCTCTCTCTCCTTCCTCAGCCTGTCATCTTTCCAGTGTGGCTGCAGGGGCGGATCAAAGCCAGTTGGAGGCGGAGGAGGATATGGGGGGGAGAGTTGGAAGGTGGAGGGGGGGTAAGATGAAGAGGGAGTATTTCTGTATTTCGGGGTGAAAGAGAGGACAGGGTGGCTGTGCGACATGCTGAAAACACAGAGCTGCTGCTGCGACGATTTAAAGCGCAGAAACAACTAAAAAAAGAAAAGGGGAAAAAAAGCACATTTCGGTGTTGATGGAATGAAAGTGTGCGTGATATTACCACAGCTTTTTACCTGGCAAGGCTGTTGTAAAAGACCGACCTGACCCAGACCGGCCCGACGAGAAAGGTTAAATCAACACTGCTGGTTATGTCCCAAAGCCAATTATCATCACGTTTCTGATCCGTGACATTTTACTGTCTCCATGTGGCTCATGTAGAGCAGTTCTCTCTCCCGGCCACAGGGTGGCAGTGTGAGATGACAGGACCCAGCAGTTCAACAGCAGGATCCCTCAGCTTTGACCCATAAATCACCTCATGCTGCAGCACATTTGGATTACAGATACAGTTTATGTAAATGACAGACATATATGTGGCAGGAAAGGTAAATAAATAGGAAGCGGTTGGTAAAGATGGAATTTGCTGATGTTTCCACAATATTAATATGAAACAAACTTATGTAAAATGATGTGCATGGGTGAAGCCATGACAGTCGAGCTGAAATCACTCTGCTATTCTAATTAGCAAACTGATTGCACCGAGAGAGTCCATTTATTCAAATCAGTTCCTCAAAATTTTTCATGCTTCTTGTTTTTTGTTTTGTTATTTTTTTAAATAAATTGTCACATCACAACTAAAAACATCAGTTTTTATTGAACTTAGTAATTGTTGAGTGAAAACAAAAGAATACATGGAGTTTAGAAATATTACAATCTGTGGCATGAATTTGTTTTGAGTCGGTGTTTTACAGATTCATGTTTTATTATAATTAAGTCTACCAGACATTTTCTCAGTGGACAGCAGTATTCAAGTTTTTCCTCAGATTATTAACATAATTTAGACCTGGCCTTTGACTGGGCCATTCCAACACATCAAATGGCCCACGGACCACACTTTGTACATCCTTCTGCAATCCCTCCTGTAGGGAATTAGTTGGGAGGAGCTTAGCACATAAGCTAGAAAAAGGTATATGAAATCATCTATAAATGCTGCATTTAGAGGTGAAATAATAATTAAATGTAATTATATGCACTGATTATATATATTACAGTTGCTCCATTGAAGGGATGTCATGATAAAGCATGCTGTTTCATCTCTAGAGTAGAGATGTAATTTGCTGAGGCTCTGAATGCACTGACAGGTTTATGCATCGGTGTACTGGGTATTAGGATAGAATAAATAAAGGAGGAGTAAATTTCCACCAAAAAACTGATATTTTTTGGAATAATCTAAGAATTAAAAAAGAAGAAGAAGAAAACAAAACAAGGACATTTTTGAGTTTGAAAAGTAAAAAAATAAATGCCTGAGAGAGGTCAGAAATTTTTAGATTAATCTCAGAAATGTTTTGGTGGAAATTCACTCTTCCTTTTTTTTTTGCTATCTTCATTGGGCTGTTGTAGGTTTAAATCCAAAAGGTCAGTGATGCAGTTAAAAAAAAGAAGAAATGTTACCATCATAGAAAAAAAAATGTAAAATGTCTAAAATGTTTAGGTCCATTTCATCGAGCTTGGTCTAAAATTTTAATGAAACATTTTAAAGTAACACAGCCTTCTTCTTCTCATCTCAACTCAATTTCAGTTCCCCTAAAGTGAAAGTTTATTGGAAATGGAACTACCAACCACCGTTGCTGCCTTAGTTGTTGCTAAAGTTAGTAATTTTCTATTTTTTCAAAGGATCAACTAGAAACAAATCTTCGTCTTTTTCTTCAGTAATATGAGACTTATGGAAGTATCTGTTGGTCTCACTGTATGAACAGCAGGTACGGCCTTAGCCCCGCCCCCAGGCTCAGGCTCTCAGCAGCTGATTCTTGGCGCAGCAGTGGCTCCCAGCAGGAGCCAGAGCCGCTCTCTGTGCTGAGACTGTTAATAAATCACACATTTGCCACTGGCTGATCCCCCTACAGTCAGGAACGGATGTAAATATTACACTTTCTTTGTGAAACTTTTACTTTAGGTATGCTTCTGTTTTCTTTCAGGTCCATTCAGATTGTATATCCTATGGGTACAATTTATACATAAAGCAACAAATATTAATGAACGATTCAGTGTTGTTGTGCTGTTGCTCCTTAATTGGATCATAACTGTAAAAGCCAAACCAGACTCAAGAAAATTAAACAAAAAACTTTTTTTTTTCCAAAAAAGTTCTTTGTCAAATTTTAAACATATTCAGGGAAGATTGACACATGTACGGTTGCAAACAGAACTATTCCTATTTTCAACAGCATCCATTACATTTCATTTCATTTGTTTGGTCAGGACAATGCACCAGAATTAGCAAAAAAAGGGACAATGCTCAGTTTGTCCTGCTAAAAAGAGACAAAGGTTATACAAACAAGGTCAAAATGACTTGACTACACAAAGTCCATAAACACACGCGCGCGCGCACACACCTACACACACACACACACACCCACACACACACACACACACACACACACACACACACACACACACACACACACACACACACACACACACACACACACACATGTTTGTTTTGCTATCTTTGTGGGGACTTTCCATTGACTTCCATTCATTTCTACTAATTTCTAAAGCCTAAACCTGACCTTTACCCTTTTCCTAACCCTAACCATCACATACCTAACCCTAACCCTAACCAAAACTCAATTCATACCTTAGCCCTAACTCTGACCCCTGACCCAAAAACAGGGTTTCCCCTCGTGGGGACCAGGCTCCGGTCCCCACGAGGAGCGATTAGTCCCCACAACATAGCATATGTCAGGAAAATCGTCCCCACAAGGTATTACAAACAAACGCACACACACACACACACACACACACACACAAATCAATCAATACACAGTAAATTCAATACAAAACAAGAACACTACAACACAACTTTGTAACTTCTAGTCACTTTTAGTCTAGTCACATCCAACAGCCATTTTCTCTAGTCCCCTCCCAGATCTGAGCAGTGATGACATCATAATCAGTATGTGGTCAGCCAACCACTGATTGGTTGGTGTCCAGTAAACTACGTGGACGACATTTTGCCAAGTATTTTAAAAAGAACCAGTCTGATCTGGAGAGTTTCTGTTCTGTTCCACACTGAGACAAAGCCTTACCCAAATCAAATAGATTACAAGCTAATCTAAAAGGAGCAAATCATGAAAATATTATAAAAAGATATAGTGTCTCATTTGTTTAGTTCCTGTGATGGACTAGCAACCCGTCCATATTGTCACTGGATGATGACTGAACTTGAAAAGGAATACGTCCTGAAAATGAACGGCAGGGTTACCGATAGAGCTCATCCACACCAATGCTTAAATACGTAATTGGATTAAAACTCTTGTTTCCAAAGCACATCTATTTGAATGGTTAGTTGGTGTATTGGGAGAGGGAGAGAAGAGACGGACCAGCTGGGAGTTTTCTCACTTCTGCACACACCTGATCTCGGGTTCATCCACAGAGCAGGTCTTAAAATACCCGGATAAAGTCGCAAAAATATCCATAGATTGAGTGCCAGCTGCTGCTGTTCAGCATTAGCCTGCAGCTCTCTCCGGGGTTTCTGTGGCAACCTGTCACACAGCTGGAGCCGCGGTATAGAGCTGTCACTCTCTAACAGCGGCGCAGGACTGGAAGCAGTGCTACAGTCTGCAAAACGCCTATTAAAGATATAACTCAATAGTCAAAATGGGGAATAATATGTTCCAACTCCATTTTATTTATTTATATTTTTGCTTTTCACTTAATATTTAGTTGACGCTGCTCTAAAGTATCCCCTAGTAAAAAATTTAAACATGACTAGTTAACTGTGATTGTCACTGTGCAAACAGCTAGTAGTTTATGTGGAGAGACGTTGTTACTTTGTGTGCTGTGGCTTGTTCACCATCATGGAAGAAATTATTCATGTAACCTTCTTCTAAATTTGTCTTTTTTGTGTAAGTGTAACGCAGAAACATCTCAAGGTTCTTCAGGGTTAAACATCCATGAAAATCTTTGATACATCTCTTCATTTCTCCAGGTAACAATGACAGCAGACATAATGAAACTTCATGTAAAATAAAAGATACATAAAAACAATTGGAGAGGTCGACTTTCTTTTCCAGAATGTAAAACAGGCAAATGTGACTTACAATCTTTCAATTTTTAAAAATTTTTCCACCAATGTTGATTACATTGAATCAAATCCAGTTGATATTGTGGCATGAATGACACAACAACCATTATAGTCTGAAATAAAGAAGAACAACATCTAAAACTCACAGTCAGAAATGGGCAGAGTCCCTAAAATTGTACTCCAGTAAGAGTCACACTATTTCTATTCAAGCAAAAGTAAAAAGTAGCCATCCAAGAAATGACTCAAGAAAGAGCAAAACAGTATTTGGTAAAAAGTCTATTCACTGAGTAACTGATCAAATTATCAATCATTTGATATCTAAAAATTGCATCATCAGATGGACCAAAATATAAAATGAAGAGGAAATGTTGGTATTTTAAGAACAAAAATTACAATAGTTAATATAAGTAACAAAAAAACAACAAAATCAGAGAAAATCAATTTTTTTCCCAATCGGTTTCATCCTCCAGGCCATGAACATCCATACACTGTACTTCTAAACCCTTGAATGGAAGACAGAGCTGCAGGACTGTTGCTGTGTGTTTGCATTCTTTAAGCCATTTTCTGGATGTCTTGCTAAAAATGTTGTGGTCCTGTGTGCCAAAAGAGGCAAGCATTGCCACGCCACCATTGCTCTTCCAGGTTTACACCGACTGGGCGCTCGCCTCTGACCCGTGGAAGCCTCCTTAGCCTCCTTAACCTCCAGGACTCTCCTGTTCAACCAGGCAGAAAGCTTGGATTAATGGCCTTAAGCTGAATTTAAATATCTTGAAGTGAGGGAGTTCTCCACACCGCTGACCTTTACGCCGAGCAAATAAGCTTCTGCTATCGGTTCAGTGCCCTGCAAAACCGAACTTGAACTGTTCACATTTTGTCACATCATAAGCACAAACATCATTGTAATTATTGATGATTTATGTTGAAGTGCAAACACTGAGTAGATGAGGAGAAGACGATGGAAGAAGAGAAACAATAGAGAAACGCAGTCTGATTTTATTTTTTAAAAATAAACATGTCAAGCACATTTTACTCTGTTATGCCAAAACATATGCCAGTGCAACTAACATGTCATCAGAAGTAATCTAATTATTAAAATATGTGTTAAACTGTGTGTAACCTTATCCCAGTGTAACGATTCGGTTTAGTTTTTGTGTTGCGTTGATTAAGTTGAGTTGCATCAACTTTGTCTCTTAATTAAGGCTTTTCTTACAACTTCAATTAAGTTGCCTTTAATCTTTAGCAATTATATTAAATAAAAAATTATTAGTCAAGAGGCATTTTATTTTTTTAATTACGTTTTTACGTCGTTACCATCAAGTTAACATGAAATTTTACATTTTTGCAGCAGCAGTGACAACTAGACTAATTTTAACAAGTTAGAATTTCATTTTGAGCCAATAAACTTTCTAACTCATTTCTAAGTTAAGTCAACTTTGGAATGTTTATTTATTTATTTTTTGTAATTTTTAAAAAATGTATTTTATCAGTGCATAAATCCAGCTGTTCTGTCGAGACCCCAAAGGTTTGTTGGAGGTAAAATCAGGAAGAAAAAAATATCCTAGGATGAATTAAAGAGTTTCAGCCTTCAGCGAACAGCCCAGAACATTCATCAGGAGTTAGCTTAGATCACATACTGATGTGTTATAGCGGCCTAGTCAAAGCCCAGTTCTAAACCTAATAGACAATCTGAACACTGATGCTCACAGATGCTCTCCATTCAAACCTAAGCTGTTTTTTTGCGATAGAAAAATGGACGAAAGCTTCTTGGTAAAGACATTCTCCAGAAGCTGGACAGGACACACATTTACATTAAGAGGTGGATCGATGACGCTTTAGCTTCATTGTTAGTTCTAAAATGTTATTTGTGAAAGAAAAACCCAAGAAAACCATGATTGGATGAAAAAAAATATGATTTCCTTAAAGCACTTCATTTGTATATTCAGGCATTACAGAACTCCTGTACTCAGCTTCTGAGAGAACATTTAGGATTCACTTTGAAAAGAATTGTTTTGTTGAGAGCCTCAAATCTAATTTTACTCACTTTGTGTTTGGTCCTCTCTAACTTGTGTTTGAGCACGTAGCACCAGTGTGTGTGTGTGTGCGTGTGTGCGTGCGTGTGTGTGTGTGTGTGTGTGTGTGTGTGTGTGCATAGAGAGTCATCAGAGGACCAGCGTTGTCAGTGTCAGTGCTCTTCCTCCCTTCTTGACCCTGTCATGGTGACTGCCATGCAAGTGTCTCCATCTGGGCAAGGTTCTTCACAGACAAACACACGCACACACACAAACACACACGCACACGCACCCCCCCCCCCCCACACACACACACACACCCACACACACACACACACACACACACACACACAGAAACACACGGACACACACTGAACACGGTGAGTTGACATCTTCAAGTGCAAGGGCAACAAGACTGTCACCAGCAAGGGCAAGGCCAGTTTTGTGGGCAATAGAACGCATCATTTCTGAGTCAGTGCTTCACAGACTTTGGCGCTCTTTAAATTTGTTGACTAGATGTATGTTTGCAGAGAGAAGTCTATATTTGTTGGGTAGTTTGTTTTGATTTCGTTGCATTTGTGGATTAATTTGGTTGTCACCACCTCTTCTAAAGTCAACGGCCTGGTGTGTCAGTGTCAGTTGCTCTTCCAAATTCCCCACCAAACTCACTCCTCCATCTCCTCATGGACATTGTTTTGTTCTCTGGTGCACAGTGATGTAGAGAAACTCATCCATATGTTCATATTTACTCACATCGATTAGTGAATCAGTGTCCTCTCAGGTCTGCCTAAAAAAAATAATCAATCGTCCAGCTGCAGATTATCCAGGACGCTGCTGCTGGTGCTCTGACTAAAACCAGGAAGATGGAGCACATCACACCAGTTCTACAGTCACTAAACTGGCTCCCTGTAGCTCAGAGAATATTAGTTTATAAACCACTGAACAGCTAAGCATCACAATACTGGAAGGTTGTCATAGCAACCTTCCATATCTCTCAGGTCTTCTGGTTCTGCTCTGCAGCCCCAGAACCAAACATGGAAAAGCAGGATTCAGCTTCTATGCATCACAAATCTGGAACAAACTTCCAAAAACCTGTAAAACAGCTGAAACACCGAGTTCCTTTAAATATAGACTAAAAACCCACCTGTTGCCTTTGACTAATAATAGCTAAATATTTGATGATGATTATTGTTGATGATTAAATTTGACACAATGTAAAGTCTGCTGCTTGTTTCATAATTGGCTGCTGTATTCTGATTCCATCATGTAAAGCACTTTGAACTGCCTTGTTACTGACTTGACTCAATCTCTCCTGTAACTTCTACTCTTTACTTTATGCCTCTCTTCTACATTAAGAGCGTTACAGAAGAAAACATGGCTGGATCAGAGCCTTATCCATAGCTGTTTTTGAGGCATCGCGTGATTCCAGCATTAATCAGGGCGCCTGTGATCTGTGCCATCAGTTTTAGTTACCACCTGCATTCTCTCAGCTTTCTGCTCCTGCGCTTCCATCTTTAGAACTGTTCCACTTAAATCAGTGTGCATGAGTCAGTGCATGCAGGTAGAGCTCATACAGCCCAATAACAGATTGCTCCATCCCTTATTTGCAAAGTGCTTATTTTATTGAGCTTCTATTAGCCTACAGGCTGGAAGGTGTGTGCGAGTGTGTGTGTGTGCACACACACATTCGCACACACCTTGTGCATGTGGACACAGACATGGTTGTGTTTTGTGGGTGATGAATTGAGCCAATCACTGAGTGACGTCTCATACATCACTTTTATTGCAGTGGTTTGGCCATAACCCTCTTTTTTTCCTCCTTTCCCAAACTTGCTCAATCTTTCTTCCTCTCTTCATTTTAGGCCCAAACTGCTTTGAAAGAAGATGAATTATAAAGCGTCCCCGAGACTCTGGTATTCTCAGAGACAGAGAGGTCTTGTCTGTTTGCTCAGAGGTCGTGTTAACCCGTTTAAAAGGCGCCTCATGCCAACCCGTGCTGGTCCAGCTGACGTTAGCCTTTTGACCTCTTGCTCTCGATTTCGGGGGCTGAGTTTTGAGCGAACACGGATCGTGCCGCCTATCGCGGAGGTGGGAGCCATAAATAAAACTGTCTGGGATTAGCCGCCGTGCCTATTCACGCGGAATACAACGTTGGCCTCTGACCTCGTCGCCGCGCTGTCTCTTCTCCCTCGGCGTTGTAAAGCGCTCTTCATTTGTCTCATTCCTAGCCCTAATGAGTTTTAATAGACTGCCTGTGTCTGGCCAGCCCACAGTATTTGGCTCATTCAGTGCAGCCTTTATCACACCAAACAAACAACCACAAGAATTCTTTGTTGCTGCTAATGTCACTGAATAAAAGCCCCGTCTCACTGCTAATTGTCCTCTCTAATCTTCTCACACATTATTGTTTTTATTGGCCGCATTAAAAACAATCTTGTTTTTCCTTGCGGTTCATCGGCCGTTTGGCCACACATCTCGGGTTTGATTTGAATTCCGCTGAATCCCCATTTGTTTCCACTAAAGGGACCGTATGCCGCGAGCTTCCCTCGCCATCTTGATCTTTCAATAGTAATTTGTTATTAAATATTCATTCTCTGGGACAATTTCTCAGAGCTCTAATTAGTTTGTTGTCATCTCTGTTGATGATAAACAGCAGGCAATAAATCTTCCCTTCAGAGAAGAAGAAATCTGGGGAGAACGTGCAAATCAGCAGTCGGCCACAAGCAAAATCAAACAAAGTGACCTGGCTTTGCTCGTCATCTCTTCACAACTGGTGAAGAGATGAACTTAAGTGCGACACCAGCATGAAAACATGCCCAGAACACTCTGTAAAACAAGACGAGAAGGCAGGGATTGATAGAGACAAATGGCACTGATGATGTTAAACGGGTATCAAGAACGTTGTGCATGTCTGAGACCCTGATGGCAGTAAATTTAATGAGTTTTTTCTTAACATGGAATCTGGCAGAATCGCCCACAACAGATAACTGAAGAAAATCAGTCCACAAGGTGACTGAAGCCCGTCCCTGTAGTTTTAATACAGGAGTCAGGTTACACGACGCATGCTAACACAGAAATAAACAAGACAGACCACCATGAACACAATCCGACAGCAGCAATTTTGAGCTGCTGTTTGACTTATTTTACATGCGAGGAGAGAACAAGAAACTCCACATAAAAAGACTCCAGAGGGATAATTTGCATTGAGTACTTTCTTGCTCTGAGGAAAGTGGTCACACGTGAAGAAGAAAGTCAAGGTGAGGGAAAAAAAAGGCAAACAAGAAGGGGCCAAAAACTAGACCACCCATTGACTTGCAACAGGATCTCAGCCTCAGTTAGCATGTTCTCCCCAGGCGAGGAAGCTGGACTCACAACCAGAACCTTTTGATTGCATGACTGCTCTTCTTCCTATTGAGCTACAGTGGCCCATGACCGAGGGATCCATGGTAACTCTATGGAGGTACAGAGAGTCACAGCTCATGTGGGAGGTTCTGTCTAAATGATGTCACCACCAAATCTGTTCTTTATGGCAGAGTGAAAGAAACTATTACTGAAAGATAAGGCCACAGGAAGTTCCCTTTGGGGTCTGCCACAAGCCACGTAGGGTACAGAGCAAACGATTCTAAGTGTTGTGATCCTGCAGTGTGTGTGATGAGTCATCTGCCCTTCTAGAGGTCTGTGGCAGTCTCCACACCTGTGTGCAATTACCGATCAGGCTGTCAGCAGATATAAGGAGCTGCAGCCTGAAGTCAACCTACACTGGTAGTTTCCATTTCCCAGAGGTCCTTTGGAAACTCCTTTTGATATTTGCTTTTCTGAGGAAGTAACTCTGCACTTACCTTCCTTCCTCCGTGTTTCCAGAGTTAATGATCCCTCATTGTGCCGTTCCTTCCCCACGTCCAACTGTAATAACGATCTCTCCTGGATTTACCTTACCTGCATCGTGGTTCATCCCCCCTCCTTCCTCCAGCATACACCCGTCTATCAGAGCGCTACCGTACCGCTGATCCTCTGGACTGCTGAGACTCACCACTCTCTGCACATGCTGAGCCTGCGTTCGATGTTTGATTCTCCATGTGGGTCACATAGCTTCCTCAAAACATGACAGCAAGTGTTCTGGTTGGTCGAGACCAAACTTAAAGCATATTTATTTGTTAATAGTCCAAAGTCTAGATCTTAATCCAATTGAGAATCTGTTAATACAGCTCAATGCAAACACACTCTGCATGTTTCATTTTCAATCATATTTCCCTTACACTGAACAGGTATGGAAAGCTTTGTGCTGGTCTCATAGAATCCTGATGAATTACAGAGAAGATTATGACTGTAATAACAGAGAAAGTGACCGAAGTTTCAGATGCTGTTGGAATGCAATTCAACTTCTATATCAATTTAGTTTTTTTTCCACCTTAACTGAGTCAGACTTATGACCAGAGTCACTACATAAAACATTGTTTTTCTGTTAGAGTTGGGGGGAAAAAAACAACACAATTTTTCAATTGCGGTGTTTCCAATAAATATTCACAGTTAAAAACACATGAACAAGTTTGTTCACATGATGAGTGAACAAATGTTTTGTCATCTTTTTCTCTAATAACATCTGGCTGATCATATGACTCCTGTGATATAAAAAAGAAAGAAGTGTTCCCATTGAAATACACAAATAATGATACACCCAAAAATCCACCTGATTCAGGCACAAAAACTCATTTTTACAAAAAACGTGAGTTTTTTTTTTTTTTTCAGAATTGGAGTTTCCATTAAATTACTTTAATTTCATAAATCCAGTTTGTGCAATTTTTAAGGGCAGCTACAGTAACTAAAGAACACTGGCTAGATTGTTTAGTGCATAGATCTACCCAGTGCTTTTCTAGTTTAGATTTTTTTTTCTCATACTTAGATAAGGTAAATGTAGACATAAGGAGACACATTTTATATGAATAACTTACAGAGCCTCGTACTGAAAGTGTAACTCCTAAGAGAAAGGGGAGGCCGATAGAGACGGGGTCGCATCAGAAGGTGGGTTAAACATCAGGAGGAACAATAAAAGCAGGATGAAAGGAAATTCTAAAGAAAACACAAAGAAAGAAAAGGAAAAACAGAGGAGATAAGAGATGTTGTCTGGCCCACTAAGCCCTCTGGGGTGCGTTGTAGGTTTTGTTCTTTTTCTTTTTATTGGATTTTTGACAGCAGAACAGATCTGTAGAAAAGCGGCCTCAGCATTGTTGGGAGCTTGATTTGGCTGCAAGCGTTTCCTTTAAGTCTGCACATCGCAAAGAGAGATGGAGGGGGAAAGATCAGTCACGACTTCAACACTGCATTTAACTCAGAACTTCAACATCTGCGGAGGCACAGGGAGGTTCCTCACTCCCACTGTTTTAATGCCATCCTTCTGGGGAATTTAGTTACACGTTTTTAAATGAAAATATTTATGACCAAAAATATTTTTTTCACTCAACAATTGCTTTTTTTTTCTTTTGAAGCAATCATGTCAAATAGATCAAAGGTTTTATGATACAGTTTCTGACACCAAAAAAAGTAATAATAATTAAGAGGCAGTCTTCAGTCTTTCATGCACTTTTATTTTTAGAGATCCGTCTGAATGTGGTGGGAAAAGGGAGACCCTGGTTAGACGGAGCATCAGGTTGTTGGTGATGTTTTGCTGCAGGATGGACCAGAGCAATCTACAAAATAAATGACACAACGGGGAAAAAACCATTATGTAGAAATAGTGAAGCAATGCCTCGAGGCGTCGGTCAGGAAGTTGTATATTTGACACAAATGGGTCTTCTAGTTGGAAAATAACCCAAAATGTACCACCAAAGTGCAGAGGGCAGTAAAGTCAACGGCCGAAGAGGCCGTCACGACATCTAGATCTTCGTCCTAGAGAAATTATGAGCAAAGCCCAAAACCTGACTTAATTCCTCTGGTTCTGTCTGGAGGAATAAGAACAAAACCCAGCAAGTTGGTGCAAGAAGCCTGCAAAGTGATGTGCAAAATATCTACATATTCGTACTGTAAAGAGTATGCAGGAAAATATGCAAGCTACCAAATCTGAAGAAAGCAGTAAACAATTTCTGAAAATTCTCTGATTATTCAACCATTCAGCAAATAGAAATTATTCTGCTGATTCAAACTCGTCTGAAGCAGAAAAAGTCTGGTCTAATGCCAAAACTAACAAGTTGTCTGAATGATTTCATTATTTGAAAATCTGGTGTTGCTCATGTATTGTAAATGCAGATTTGATAAATAAATGACTTCTAATTGTACAACTGAGACAGACAGAGGAGGGGGTCAAACCTGCAACCTGCTGGTCACTGGATGAACCTGTATGTTTATTGTGCATAGAAATGTATTGTTTCTATGCATCAGTTTCCTCTCATTTCTTCTAAATGTATTAATTTTACATTTTTTGGGGGGTTAGTATTCACTGTAAAAAGTGACATCTGCAATTATTCTCAGATGAACAGCAACACTTAATCTTAACTTATTAGTCTGATATTATGAGACATTTGAAGTGACTTTCTTAGCACTTTAAAGTTTGGAACTTTCTGAAATGAGAAACAAAACATTTCTAAATATTCCACAGATAATGCCCAATCAGGCAGCAGTCTGTGCGACGGGGATTCCTGACTGACTTTTAGCCTTGTGTCCCTGCAAAGATTTCTTAACATTTTACAAACTCATAACCGATACTGCTTTTACAGAATGTTTCTTTAAACGTCCTGAATAAAGGAGAGTAAATTCACTTTTTTAATAAGAAAAGAAAGAGCAATGAGCTCGCCACTGACCTTCACTGAACCCTAACTTTCCTCATCAATATGCCAAATTTAGGTTTAGTGAGAAACTTTGCACTTCCATAGCAGTAAGGCTTGTCACTTCGTTTCATGACTTTATGATCTTTTAGCTTCCCCATTATAATGTCAGCTTAGTCCATATAGCAGCCAATACATTTAGTCATTTTGGTGGTGAGTGTGTCCGATCGTCTCCACCCTGATCACATCGTCACCTTTCGTCTTTCTCTGACCTCAGACCAGCTTGTAAATGTCAAAATATAATAGGTGTTTTGTTGTGACATTTCCAAAGCCAATTTATAATCCAACAAGATTAACCCAATAAACTTTGATGCTGTTCTTCACTGCCAGTCTCTGAGAGGAAAAGATACGGCTACTTTTTCCTTTACCCGCAGCAGCTGCAGACCTCCAAGGACCAGCTTCGCTTCGCTGTTTGATGTTTTCGGCGTGACGCAGATGGAGCACAACGTTGGGGAGAAGCAGACTATCAAAAAGACAACATTGCCAGAGTAAATTATTCATCATTAGTCATGAGATCCTTTGAGCAATTGGTGCTGAAGCACCTAAAGAAAGCAACACAGGTCAGCGTTCATGCTCGGTGTTGTTCTTTGTTCCTTTTCTTGAAAATGTTGTATCCTGTCGTCCTTCGAGCTCCGTTTTACATGCAGTAGCGTTTCTTCTTTGAGGCTTGTTGCTCCGATTGCCTTTGTTTTCCTCCACTGCCAGTTTTCTGCTATAAAAATCAGTGGATACACAAACAGTGATCTTAAAGCTTACCTTAAGCTTTATCTTCAAAGCTTAAGCCTCTCATTCAAGCAGCCAGTTGAAGTCATCCAGCTGTGAACAAGCGCTCCCTGCGTAGCAACTTTGGATTGAGGCCCTTTTATGGGTGTTTGTTGTTTATTTGGAAGGTCCTCATTTGGAGTTACTTCATTTGTTTCATTCATTACTGTTTAAAATGAACACATCATATGATACACGTTGATATGAACAAATGTTTTGGATGAAGATGAGAAGTTGGAAGAATAAAAGAATCATATACCGTCTACGCCTTCACTCAAAAGTCAGTTCGATTTAACCCTTTCATGCATCGCGGTCACTACAGTGGGCAGCTGTCTAAAAGCCATTTTCTTGTGTTTCTTGTGGATTTTTATGTTTGAAATGCATACAGACCACTGAAGTGGACGCTAGTGCGTCATACAATACACTGCCAACTACTGGCCATCCACTGCAATTGCGAGAAAATTTTTGTTAAATCCAACATTGACAGACAAAACCCTGTCCTTCCTTCTACTGTAGAAAATTTTTAAAGGTTAAAAAAGAAAAAATGTTGTGACATCAAGCCTAAAGAACAATACTACTGATGTATTTCCAAATAACTTTGTATTTGGAGAAAATTACAATTCATCACCTAGAAAAAAAAAATAGCAAAATTTTAGTTCCTTAAGAAACTCAAAAACACTTTGGGGAAAAAGAAATCATGCATGAAAGGTTTTTGAGTATCAGTCATCCAACTATGGAGATTCATCTTCAAACACAAAACAGATGATGTGTACATATACAGCATATATATAAAAAAATATTAATACATAGAGTAGCAATGGCTCAGCAGCGCAAGCTTATATCACACTGTGTTTTTGAATGCTTATGGTAGTCGGTCTGTGGCTGATGTTCAATATGTGATTAAAGGTCTGAGGAAATCATGATGAAGTTTGGCTTCAGTTTCAATTTCCCATCTGTGTCACCATTTCCTCTGTTTCCAAAACAACATGATCGACTGTACGGTATGAAGGGGTCAGCGATGGCACGAGGGACCAACCATGTTCATGTCAGGTTTGGGTTTTATAGATCAGAATCTCTGCGTGGAAAGTGGCGTTGAGCAACTTTCAGGCCCCTGCTGGAGCACAAGCAGGCTTTATAAATGAGACCCCTGGTCATCTTTGCTCTCTGTTGCCAAAATGTGACAATGGCAGGCAGCTTTTACTTTGTTATTCTCCTCAGCTCTGGAACAACTACCTGATAACCTGTTGGCTTCTTTAAATTCTAAATGAAAATGTCACAGTTTACTGCAGCTTAAAGGTCACAGATTGCTTTATCATCTCATTTCTAGCCTATTTTTGCCTTTTCTTTGCTTAATATTGAAATAGAAAATGCCACCATTTTGCCTGCGCTTTCCCCACATGGTGCAAATCACACATTTAAGGCTACTGCTGCATTTCTGAGGAAGAATAAGATTATTAAGAGTCAAACAGAGCAGTTACAGAGAGGCTGATGTGAAGACAGTGGATACAGTCTACCATATCAAGTGAAACTACATCGGAGTACAATGATCAATTACACCATGTTTGATGTTTGGGAGTACAAACACATCCATTGGAGTGAGATTCAGTACTGTATGGTGAAGCAGTTGTTAGCCCTGTGCTATTGGAGTAAAAAAGGTCCTCAGTTCAATTCCTGACTTGCAGCCCTACTGCATGTAGTTTGTGTGTTCAGGCTGGAATGTGTGAGTTCTCTCCAGAAATTCTGGCTTCGTCCCATAGTCCAAAGAGATGACTGCTGGTCATCCTGAAGAGGCCTGTCGGAACCAGAGCAAAGTCACACAGAAAAGCCATAAAACGGGTTTTTTTTTTTCCACTTGTGGTGAGTTCACCACATGTGGGAGATTTCACCAAATAAAAAAGTTGTACATGGAGGGTTCTTCCCAACGTTGTTGCTTTAAGAATGAAAGGGTAGAGGATTGATGGGCGGCAGAAGGGTATGCAGTAAAACGTAGAAGCATTGGTATGTTGCACGGCTTGACGGCCCCATGGGACCTGCTGCTGTAGGCAGCTGCAGACAAAGACTGACGGAAACACTGGAAAAGGGCCAACTGGTGATAAAATTCGACACTGTTGGACTGTCATCATGTCAGTCAAATACATTGTTGTGAAGATAAGATTTACAACAATGAAACTGTCACACACCAAACCCAATTAGACAAACTTTATTCACCTGTATTGCAAATTGGAGAAGTTTGCCTGCTTAACGTTGGTCCAAATCACATGTGAATAGGCTTGTTTACGAGATCAGTCATTGATAGACATGCCTGACCATCATCCTCCAACTGCATCCTGTGGTCTTCTTCGTCATGGGCAGCAACATCCGGCTGTCGATCATGTGACTCATGCCAGTTTTGCAACACGGCCAGACAACCCGACCAACTCTTCCTAGCACCAAAGCTTTTTATCGGAAAATTAGTTTTTTCCAAACTGGCGTGACTCCATTAAATAAATTTATTTTAGAAATGTCAAACTGAGCAATTATCGATGATCAACGGAAACACAGCTCGTGTTGACACTGTTTAGTAGAGAGATGAATTTGTACTGTTGTTTTTTGTCTAATAACACATGTTAATTAGTTTGTTCCTATCGGGAGGCCTCAGATGCTGTTAACTGACAATGGAATTGAAAAGTGAGCCCTTATTGCTGCCACCAGGCTCTACCTCAACCTTCATCTTCTCAGTATAAAGGTCAACCTTTTACAGGTCCTTGAGGCTCAGTTCCAAGTTTTTGCTGAAATGAGATTTGCTTTGCATTGTCGTTCATACTACCAGCTAAACGCGACTGCAGTCAGACTTCTGTGTGAACGGTTAACAAGCCCAGAGCGACTTCCATACATAGGAGCAGAACTTTGACCTCACACAGCAGCGCTCTTTTTGTTAGCAATGGACGCCACCGTCTGTGGAACAATTTTAAAATGATTCAGAGCTGGCAGCGTTGCCACAAGATCACAAGAAGACAAAGGAAGCTGATAAAAAGAAAACGACGGCTAGTAGCATCAGCCTTCTGGAGAGAAGTCTGTTTGAATATGAAGTCAGAGCCAAGAGCGGTGGGACTGTGATACGATGTGCTTCACTGACACAAACGTCTTTCATAAGTTCAGAATCTTTATAATAATAATTTTCAGTCATTGATTACATCCAGATTTACATCGCTCATCAGATTTACATCGGGCTGCCCAGACTGCTGTGAAAAAGTCATATTCTAAATCTGACATTGCTATGGTCTCCGTTAGCAACAATATCCTACGTTAATCTGTCTTTGATGCATCGCCATTGCCTGCTCTAATCACACGATGCTGGATCCGAAAACCAAAAGACGGGTCCAAATACCAGATTGGAGGGGAGAAGACAAAAGCCCAGTTGCTGCTCTCTGACTGTGCTGCCCAGGAAAACAAAATGCATGAGCTGATTTTTAAGCACTTTTAAGCAATTAGTGCAGAGGACAGAGCCAGCTGAGCCATTGATTACTGTTATTTATAAATCTGACAGCCCCCTGATGAGGGGACAAAAACCAGCTCCTCCATCTTTTTCCTCCGCTCTCCCTCCTCCCTCCCTGCGGCTGACTGCTCCATCCACCTGAGTTTACTCCTTCCTTCCTCCTCCCACCGTTTTTCCCAGACCTTGCCTATCTCTCGCAAGATGTCAGCGGCCATCATAATTACTTTCCTCTCTCTCTCTCTTACTCCTCTACCTGTCTGCCAGATCACTCATGCATTTCTTTGCAATTCTGAAAGGCAAAAAAAAGCTGAGAGGTAACCTTATCAGAATGAAAAATGTATTCCCCCCCCACCACCTCTCTGTTTTACAAACCAATACTCCCTCAGGTCTGGTGGGCACCTCTCAGACATGTGGGAATGGTATGAGACAGGAGCAGCAAACAACAGCAGCTCCTCAGAAAGGCAGGGACATTCTTAGGAGATTGTCTTGCACGCAGGTATGGCCGTGGTGAATGTCACCGAGCGGGAACGGAGGCACATATTGTCTTCTCGGGGCTCGGTGGGCAGCGGGCCGCCAACAACGGAGGCTTTATAGTCGGGCCGCGGGTCGCCTTTGTGGCCGCGCAGATGGTCCGCCGTCCTGAGGTGGGGAACAAAGTGTGGGTGTGTTGAGAGGGCGCAGGTGGGGTCGGGGAAGTGAATGTAGATGTTAGCGGCCGCGGCAAGGGGCCGGGAGAGAAAACGATGGATCAAAGGAAGCATGTTCAGAATTTTAAGCCAGGATTGAAATCCAAAGCATGGGAAATTTTTGCTTTGCCCCCAAGGAAGGATTTTTTTCTCTCTCTCTACCTTCAGATATTTATTGTTGTAGGTTTTACTCTGTTGACAGAGTTTTATGCATATATTTTAAAGGTCACTAATCTAATACTTGCTTAAAGCTGCAGTACGTAACTTTTACCTATCTGTTAAGCTGCCACTGTGTCATTACAGAAGAATGAGAGATAGATAATCTGTGAGAAAAATTGAGCTCCTCTGCCTTCTCCTATTGCCGTCTGTGAGAAACTGCCAGTCAGAGCCAGGAGGCAGGTCTTAGTGCTGTCAATCAAGCTCGTGAACAAGCTGCTCAGACCTTGCCGCTTTCTCTCTGATATGCTACAGCTGGTTCACCGCAACGGAGTTTGCAGTGAATGCTCAGGCTAGTTAGCATAGCCACAGATAACGGCAGATAAATGTACAGTTTTACCTGGGATGCTGTTTGTGCACTGAGGAGCGCGTGCATGGGGTTGATTGACAGCACTAAGACCCTCCCCCTGACTCTGATTGGTTGTTTCTGATCGGTCTGCAACAGACCGATCAGAAACAACAACAGCTCTGAGAGGAGGTCAATCTGTCCACAGATTATTTGTCTCATGTCTGTCTCACAACATGCTGACAGTTTTAACAAAGTATGTAAAAAACATATTTTCCTGCAAGTTTAAAGTGAAATATTTTAGCATGCTTATCAATGATTTCATATCATATTAGCTACAGTGGATTCTGGTCTTAATTTAAGACAGAGAGAAGACAGTGTTTATCTTATTTTACTGTGATAAGTCACAGATGAAGCAAAAGAAGAATTTTCCTGAAAAGAAGGATGCTGCACTTTTCTTTTTGATTTTCAAGAGGGAAACTTCTTACATCTCCGTTTGTTTTATTCCAATATGTGCTTCAGTCTGGCCGTCTGGCATCAAGGGAAAAGTACTTAACAGAAGAAATCTCATTGCTCTCTGTCTTCTGTCCAATATGGAGAAAAGTCTCCTAAGGGCTTTAAACTTTTGGATTATAAAGGGACTTGAGAGAAAAAGATCTTTAAAATTTGCATGAAACGTTGATATTGGAGGAAGTATCTGTTGAATTTAATATACCTCACAGTCACTCCATACATGGAGGACATATGTGATTATATTTCAGTAGAAGAGTAGAGACCAGCACTGATACTCATCCTAAATTACTGCAGTATAAACGGTTGATGTTATTGATCTTGTTATTGATCTTGGAGAATGTATTCTTATGCCATTATCGTTACATTACTTGAAAATGGTCTCAAAACAACAATATTATTATTTATCGTAATAACTTCCAGGACAATTTATTGTCCAGCAAAATTTGTTATAGTGACAGGCCTACTTGTTTGTTTGGAAATAACTAAAATAAAGAAATAAAAATTGACATTTTAGTAGATTGAAGTGTATTGAAGGTCTAAAGAGGATTTGAAAAAAATGTCAAAAGACCAATAACCATAATCAGTGGGGTATCTGAATTATCCACAACTTTTGCATTAGATAACAGTACCAATGCAATAAAACATAAACACAATGTTGAAAATCTTGTTAATGCCGTCTTAAAGTAATTGTAAATACAGATAAAATTTGTTCAAATTCTGTCCAGGTTTGAACAAAATAATCCAAAGGAAAAACAACAAAAATACCTAAAAGGTCAGAAGATTGATGATTTATCAAACTGAGATAAAAAGTATCTGTATTGGTATCGGCGATACGGGTCATGTATTTAATGGCATCAGATTGATACCAAAAATATCCAGAATCGAACATCTGCACTACATATAAAGCTACAGAAACACCGTCTGTCCTGGACATTTAAATGAGGTCTATGATAAACATCAACGTTGGAAATTTCCGTTTGTTGCTCGGCGACAGCTTTCACCTGGAGTACATAAGCAGCTGTGATAAATTTAGAATGGCTTTCATCTCAATTATTTCTTTTCATCTTATATCACGAAACTGACATGTCTCTGTCCAAATATTTCAGGGGGGATCAGGGAGGAGACACGGAGACGGAGTGAGAGGCAGCCGTTTTCTGGCTGCTCCCTCTCTCACCGCCATCAAAGGTCACCGTGACACATCTTACATTTCTGTAGCTCTTTCTTCCCTGTAAGACCTCCTTTTTTCCTTCATAATCAAAGTGGGGCTCCGCTCTGTGCGTGTGTGTGTGTGTGGGAATGAGAGCGAGGAAGGAAATGAACAGACACAAACTTTCCTGTGGATGTGTGTGTGTGTGTGTGTGTGTGTGCGCGCGTGTGTGTGTGTGTGCGCGTGTGTGTGTGCGCGCGTGTGTGTGTGTGTGTGTGTGTGTGTCGAGATGAGAGGGAAACTGAGATGAGTGTGAGCATCTGTGTGTGTGTCTTGCTTCCTGGCTGTGTGTGAGTGTGTGTCAGAGTGAAAGCAGAGCAGGGAGATGAGAGGGAAGTGTAAGCTGTCATATTTGAGGTGAGCTGTGGGTTCATGCCGAGGTTAGACTTTTCTCAGGGGTCTGGTGAACCTGCCGAACGAGAGATCTAAAAATTGTAGAGCGAGGAGAAGATGGAGAGATTAACACTGTCCACACACTGATATCCTCCTGACAATGCCCTCAGGCTGTGTGTGTCTCCATTCATTTGTGTCCATAGAAAACTATCCACAGGATTTAATGATGGTGAGAACTTGTGTGAGGTCTTCCCACTTAAATAATCATCATCTTTGTATGTCAGGTGGGAAAAAAACAAACAAAAAAAAACAAAAACAAAAAAAAAAAACAGGGATTCACAGCTTTGCCTTCCAAACATATTGATCTTTTTAGCCTTTTTAATGTCACAACTACAGACTTCAGTGAATTTAATTAGGATATTGAGATAAATCAACACAGAGAAGTGCAAATTTGGGAAGTGTAAAGAAAATTATGCTTGATGTTTCAGGCATAGTAATTTAACACCTCAGTCAGTGATTCTCAGAACCACAGGCATCTCGCAAAAGATAATGAAAATAATTCAGAAAAAGTAGCAACTTTAAGGATTTTTTTTTTACATTTTAGATGGTAAACAATGGCAGGTTTGAAATATATACGTTCTCCATAATCAATTAGAAAAAATGTGTTGGTGTTATTCAAACTTTTCTC
The DNA here is from genome assembly GCF_051168715.1 of Poecilia mexicana. NCBI lineage: Eukaryota > Metazoa > Chordata > Actinopteri > Cyprinodontiformes > Poeciliidae > Poecilia > Poecilia mexicana. Next base: position 2,481,587 of record NW_028263374.1, read on the forward strand.
AAAATTGCATCTTTTTCCAGATTTTTGCTGATATTTCTATGATTTCTCTTCAGTACAAAGCTCCACATCTTTCAGTTCCAAGTCTGAGATCTGAATCTACCCTGTGTAGATTCACTCTTACAACAGATTCCATTGATATTACTTCCAGTCAACCGAAACTTGTCGCCAAAAGCAAAAACATTTACACTGAAATAAAACATGTGAAGAGTATGAAAAACTCTGAGCATCACTGTACACTCCAGGTTAGAGAAGCACACTAGTCTTATCCAGTAAAAATGACTGATTTAGCAGGAGATATGCATACCAATGCTAGTTAAGGGTAAGGTATAGGTCATAGGTCGTAGGGTTAGGGCTAGGTGTAAGCCTTGTTTCAGTCAAGGATTATCGTCAGTCTCTCACTGAGGGTCGAGTTGGGATTCATTGATGGTCACTAACCAGCCGCTGCTTCACTTACCTGGAACCTCTGAAGATTTAATCCAGGCCCAAAAACCTCCAGAGAAAGCTAACTGCTTATCACTGCTGTGTACATAGCATGGATGCTAACAGTACATTGTATGGAACTATCAGTAAACAAGAGAGCAATTACCCAGAGGCAGTTTGTGACATAGAAGGGGACTTTAACCGGGTTGAGCTAAAAGTAGTCCTCCCAAAGCACCAATGTTAATGTCCCACCTGGGAAGGACAAGGTCATGTGGCCAAACCCCTTACAGAGTAACACATCCTGGTTTCTTTGACCATTTATCCCTGCTTCTGATTCCTGTATACTCATCCCTAAACCGTGGCCCTAAAATCACCTGAACTGTTACAACATGGCCAAACGATTCCTCTCGGCAGTTGCAGAAACTGCTTTCAGAGAACCGGAACATCAGGATCGACACAGTGGTGTTGCTCTATATTGGGTTCTGTGCTGATGTTGACATTGAGGATGGGCATTTTAGGGAGACCTGGATGGCAAGAGAGATGCAGAAGCTTTTGCAGGACAGGAGAGAAATAGAGGACCAACTGAGGAGGATGAATACAGGCAGCAGAGATTCAGCTGAGGGCAATGTTTGACTGGGGAAGGAGCTGAGCTTCTCCTGTTCCTGCTTTGAGTTCAAACCAGAACCTATCCACCTTTTCACATCAACCTCTCCATCACAGTAGAAGAGCTGCGTCTGCAAAGGGACAGAGCCGGGTCTTCCACGGTCCAGCCACGGCTGGATCCTGGATTTTCTGACAGATCACACTCAGAGGGTCAGAGTGGACTCCCACATCTCCACTACGCCCGCTCTCAGCACCGGTTCTCCACAGGGCAGCTCTGCTACACCGGTTACACCTTCGAGTTCAGAGGCAGGGTGGAGCAGTGCAGAGTCGATGGTCTGCTCATAAACATCAGCAACACAAAAGAGTTGGTTATTGACTTAAGGAAGAGAAAAATGGATCATTGTGGTCAGTGTGGCAGAGCCATGCAGTGGGCTGATGTTGAGACTTGAAATCAGAACGACTAGTGACTCTAACACTGAGCAATGCAGTGTCCCATTATGAGATAGAACCTGTTTGATTTCCATGATTTTTTTATCCTATACCAAACAACTTTTGTTAACATAAAGCTGAGAATGTGTTGAACATGTTGTTATGTTAGACCGATCAGTTAAAAATAAACTGTCTTAAGGAAGTTAAGACGGAGGCGAGCCGAACTGTTTCTTTCTCGTTTGGAAGCAGTTTTTCTATTCAGAACTGTGAAGGACTACATGGCTTCAGAATTTCATTTTTGATCAAAAAGAGCTTCACCTCCTTATTCTGCTCCTCTTTGTTTTTCATAAAATGCTGCCTTTTTCCAAAGTGTACTCACTTCTGTATTCCTCCGCAGCAATGAAGCATTTCAAAGTGGCATGCTGGGAAATGTGTACGATTTGACAAGACAATCAGCGATTACAGTCAGTTCCTGCCAGTTGTGAGGGAATTTAGACGCCAGTTCTCATCAAAACAGACAGAAGGAGCTGGGAGAGGGAAGGAACGGCTCCCGCTCTGCTCACATTCCTAATGAAGAGATCCTGCAGGCAGACAAAAGACGTCGACACATATTTCACAAGTCGTGCGTGAGCTCATAAAGGAGAAAACTCACAGAGACCAACAGAACCCTTTGCTTGTTATTCTGTGACTGCCGGACTCACTGATGTCAGCAGCACATGAGAACTGAATTGCTTCATTTCTTTCAAAAGGATTCTTCCATGATACCTTCTTTATTGCTCTTTTTCTCCTGGAGATTAGAATAAACAAATGCATACGTTGCTCCAGATTCACATTAAGTATTCATAAAAAATAAAAAAAAGTTTTATATGAAATTCATGTTTAATCATTATGTTCTGGTCAAAAGTCATCTCAGGCAGGAAATCAGCATTGAATCAAATGACTTCAGTTCATTTAACTTCTGTTCAATGTATTTGTGTAACGGCATCATACATGTCATACCAAGACAATTTATTAAAAAAAAAAAAGTCAGTTCAGTTCAGTCATATATTCCAGTTGGCCCAGGTTACCAGACAACACAGTCAAGTACAGTTTATTATTGAAATTGTCTTAGAATAATTTTCTGTCAATGAAACGAAGCCAATTTGCACTGAGTCACTGATTGGCAGCATTTTTTTCAACTCTACATTATACTTGCTGGAACATTGATCTCGAGAGTCATGAAGTGACTCATACGATGATTTCAAATCAAAAGATCAAAAAGTCATCAAGAAGAAATGAATAAATGCAACTGCAACGACAAATAATAATAATAATAATAATAACATGAGTAAGGTTGCACGGTGGGACAGTTGGCGCTGTTAACTTGAAGCAGGTCGAAGGCTTAAATATTGGTCTGACACAGAAAAACAGCTGAAATGGCTTAAAATGTTTATTTTTTTTTAAAACACAGACATAAATGTAGTGAATTACACATTTATTTGATGACTCTGCACCAGTACCTTCACAAGCTTGCTCAAACACAAAAACAACAATTTGAATGTGTTCAGTGTAATTAGTTGTATAACAGCCAATAGAAAGTAAATGCTAAAGAAACTGAGACTGACTAAAACAGGTTGACTATCTTGGCCAGACATGTAAAAACAAACCTTCTTTCAAATGGTTCAGAAAGTGCAATTAGGTATTCTAAATATAATGTAAAATAAATAATAAAGCATGATGTTGCTCAGAAAACCAAGCATAGAACTAGTCTGAATAGATCCATTCTTATGCATTGTCACAATTTCCAGCCAAGACATTTTTTTCAATGTCGGGACCAAAGTGGATATTGACATCGGATCGGTGCATCTTTATTTGAGACAGGGTGTCAAGTTTGAGAAACGATCTACTTAATACAGTTTTGAGAAACTGGTAATAGAGTGACGGAAACTGATGGAAACTGATGGAAACTGATGGAAACTGATCCATCAGTTTCATCCCAGCTGAAACTGACGGAACAACAGACACCAAACTAACACAAGACTGTTCTCAGTTTGTTGTTGTGAGATCTAACTTAAGGAGATCTGGTTCCTCCACTAACTACTCGGCAGAATTAAAAATGTTTTTGAGTTTTGCAGAAACATCACTAGGTAACATGACTAATTGTATTTGACAGGAATTTGAATCATTTGCAAAACTGCTGAGGTTTAACTGTATAGTTAACCCGGTTCAGATGGACCAGGGTGGATGTTTGGGCTACAGGACTACAGTAGAGCTCAACTTTCCAGAGCAACACACACACACACATACACACACACACACACACCCACACACACACACACACAATGCAATATTAATGTGTTTCATCATATCACGTCAAATTGTTTTTCTTTCCCAGCTCTCTGCTGTACAGTATTTATCCCTGCAATGAATATGTCATGTATCAGCACTGGAGCCAGACCTGATTAAACGATTTCAGTATTTAAATTAAAGTCTCATGTTCCTTGCTGTCAAACCCAATCACAGGTGTAAACCCCCGAACCTCCACTTTAAACTGTTAACCAGACAAACTAATGGAATCATGCCACTCCACACAGGCTGACCTGTTTACCTGGAGGCCACCGTCTGTGGAAGGTCGCATGGCGGAGCAGGAGGACACGGTTCCATCCAAGCTGCTGCCTCTCTGGACCGCCGTCATCTCATTTAGCTCCCATCAGTAATCACGCCTGCGCTGTATTATGGTGTTTTCGAAAAAGAACTCTGTGAGCATCCAATTAGCATCCAACAAAACTAACACAACCTGTCACACTGGATTATCCCATCCAGCCCCCTATACTCCCTCACACACACACACACACACACACACACACACACACACACACACACACACACACACACACACACGCATGCAGACACGTACACACTCGTCTCCACATCACATGCTGGTTTGCTCCACCATCCTATTTACATTTTTATTGGCCAATTATCTCCTCCTTTCCTCAGTCTGTCTAGGAGCATGGTGCTAAGAATCCGGGGAAATCTCAGCCATTCTCTAATTGAAAGACTTTCCGGGGATTACGGAGAGGTCAGGAATAAAGTTATTTTAAGAAATCATAAACACAAGCCTTTTTCTCTCAGTCTGTTGAAGAATATTATATTTTCCTCCAGCAGCTGTTTATCATTTCAGTTTTTTTTTTGGTTTATTTATTTATTTTTTCCTGGCTGAGCTGAAGAGCTTATCTCTCCACTGTGAATACTTTAAGTCTGGAGTCTGGTGCTTTTGTTACCGCCAGGAAAAACAGGGAGGGACAGAGGTTTGATGGAACTTTATGATGGATTGGACCGACTTTGTTGCGTGCCACTCCGCTTTTCCCTCCAATCAGTAACATCTCTGTCGTGTCGTGATGTCGCGTGCAACTAAAAGCTGCACGCAACAAAACACCCGAGCGCGCGCGTTCATCCATCCAGTTCTGCGGGACGAGTCGGGAAAAAGGTGAATAAATGTCTCTGAATTGTAATTGGCTCATTTTGTTTCGCCAGATGCTTTTTTTGTCGCAGGAATGGAGAAGTTTAAGTGAGGTTTGTTTTTTTGTTTTTTTTGTTTTTTTTGCTCAACATTTGTTCCCGGTGTCTCTAGAGTCTGGGAACAAATGTTAACAGGACTAACCAGATGTTATTTAGGGCTATCTGGGGAACTTAATTTAAAGTGTCTGTATCCACAATGTGTCTGCTAAACGGAAAGGAAAGTTTAGGGCAGCAAACAAACTTTGTAACATACTGTACTCAGGTGAGCTATAAATTTAGAAAAATATATTTACTTCGTTATATTAAGAACAACACAAGTGTTTTATTTTCTGCTCTCTCTGCATTTCCTTTCAGATTTTGAGGTGATAGGTTGTATTTCTACGGTAACTCGCCACTTTATTAGGCACACAGTTTCAGAAGCTGCTTTAGACCAGTAGTGAATCAGCCAATAATAAGCTGGTGCAAGTGTGTGGAAATCTTTGTGTTTGCTAATTTCGAAAAAAACAAACAAACAAACAAAACAAAACAAACAAACAAAAAACAAACAAACAACAAAAACAAAACAAAACAAAACACAATTTTGGAATTGTTCTGTTTCCATAAAATTATAAATTAAGTTTAAATCACATGTGAACAAGCTTGTTTACATAATAAGTCATTAAAAATCACGTACACAGCTACATGATATATATTCATAATTCAGCGCTCATCATCTATCAGCCAATCAGAGGAAACGTCGACTGTTGAAGCCACAGTATGGCATTTTGGGGAAATTGCAGTTGGCGATTTTACAGAAGAGCTATGGATTCAACATGTTGGAATTACGCAAAACTGTTTATGAATTGTGATGCTGTGAGAGCTCTGGTGGAGCCAGTGGCACATTGAAAAAAGAAATTAAAAAAAAACAAAAAAAAACATCTTCCTCCTACGACTTTCTCTCGTCTTCGTTGTCATTTTCAGGAATAACAACGTCCTAAAAATGTTGATCACGTGACTGGCGCTCCATTGCAGTTTGGCGAAATACATCTATTTTGACACAGCTAAAACCCCCCCACCTCATTAACGCATAAACTTTTCATCATAAAACATGAGCTTTTCCTAAATTGGCATTTTTGAAGCAAATTTATTTTTGTATTTTCAATTTGTGCAGTTTCGTAGTTTATGGAAACGCACATAGTTTCTTTCCCATATCTACAGGAGGCAAAGAGGAAGAAAAAGGACTTTAGTAACTTTGAATGTGGCCTGGTTGGTGATGCCTGATGAGTTTGTTTGAGTATTTCAGAAACTGCTGACTGATGGGATTCTCATTCATCTCTTAGGCTTAGAATTCTCAGGAAAATAGAAAATATCCAATGAGTAGCAGCCATGTGTAAGAAAATGTTTTGAGATCCCTCAAGAAGACGACTCAGGAGCCCACAGAAGCATTCACAACCTCCCTTTGTGGAGTTGCTCCCATCAAAACTGGAAGCAAATGGGCTACAGCAGCAGAACATCACACCTGGTGCCAAACCTATCAGCAGTGAACAGGAGACCTAACCCTGACCCTCAGGCTGCAGGTCAGATGGGCACTGACCAACTGAGAAACCGTGCTATTACAGAAATTAGCCAGTTTTGAAGGTAACAGTGGGCCACACCACCATGTAACTAATTAAGTAGTTCAAAGGAGTAAAGTTTGAAGTAAAACTGCATCAGTTTGCCATTTTTTAAAAAACTTTTTCTCATGTTTTCTGTATCAGACAGAGAGGAAAAGCAAGGCGACTGGAGAGGATTACATGTGAAAAAGGTCATGGACCAAATTCAAATCCATAGATCCACTGAACGGCCAGCGAGGCCAGCTCTCCTTAAGGAGCTGCTGAGGTCATCTTTTAGCTTAGACCTTCAGGTGATTTGCAGGTTGTCATTAATTCTGCATGAAGTGTACAGTACACCAACTTTGCATCAAGCTGTGAAAATATGAGGTTTTGTGTTTTCTGATTTGTGAGATCTTAAACCTGAATGTTTGACGCTCCCACAGCTGCTAGTGCATATGGCACCATTTTGGCACCATTTTGGTGCCATATACAAGTTGCCTTTCTTAAACCGTGGCACCCTAAGCTCATGCTTTGAACCATAAGTCAGTATTTCTCACTTCGTTTTTGAGAATTACTGACTTTCACTTCGCATTGACATTTATTCATTTAGTAGTACAAAAATGAAGTCTTTTAAATATTATAGTGTACAGGTGAGATTGAAACAAGAAGAAAAAAACCTCTGCATAAAGAAGGAAGTATAGCACAAAGCAATGGACTCTTTGCTGTTAGTATAAGACTTTTGTGCTGTTTTCACAGTTTCTATTTGTTTGATGCAAAGCCCTAAAAATGACAAAAAGGCCTGACTTCAAAGAGAACCCTGACCCAAATAACCATGACAAGTTCTGCTTCCTGATCAATATTCATTAGATTTGGCTTGTTAAAGCCAAAACTCAAGTCTGCAGAACTTTATTTATTTATTTATTTTACATTAAATCAAATGTTATCTTAGATTAACAGATTTCAGCACTGGTGCTGAAAGTATGTCGTCTTTCAGGCAGGATATCTTCAAACATATTGAACATGGAATCATTTCTCATATTTTTGTTGCTTTTGTACTTATGACTTTCCTTATTTTGCTTTTGTTCGGCAGTGCTTCAGTAGTGTAAAATTGCATGTAAAATTATTTTTTTTTTTTTGTCTACAACAGTAAAATAACTTTGTAGGTTTTGTTCTTCTCCCTCTCCAAGTGCTGGTGAAACAACTCATTGCTGAAACAAAATGGTGGGAGCATCAACTGGATAATGGATATAAATACTGATAAAGCTATCAGAGCTTCTATGCTTGTCCATAACTTTTTAGGACTTTTTTATTTGGTCATCCACTGGCAGATATATGTCACATAATACCAGAACAGAATTTTCTGGTTGTATTTTCTCTGATATCTACTTTCTACATGTTTTATAAAAAAAAAAAAAATTAAAGACTCCTTTCATTCTTGCATTGTTAGCCAATGCTTGAACAGTGTCAGTCTGTGTCCATGATAAATTAGTTAGTGTAATATGGTACTTTCACTATCCTCCTGACTACCAGGAAAAATAAATATTGTCCAATAACCATTTTTTTTAAGTCCCACATTCTTTGTAAGGTAATAAAAGGTTTTATGCACTTACTTTGTCTCTTCCCATAAAATATGTTATTACTGATGAACACAATTTTCATGTATTAGAAAAAGATACGAACGAAAGTCCAACCCCTTCATATGTGGTATCATTGAAAAGCTCTGAATGTCCTCTCCAGATACCAAAAGGAATTAAATCAGTAGAATGCAGGGGGTGGGAGATATTCAAGTTTAGAAATATCCTCTACAGAGGACAAAAATGAACTAGTGGTAGTCAGGAGGTTAAGATAGATTGGTGGAAATAAAGGGATTTTCAAATTAGCGACAGTACGGCTTTAAATCCCATCACTAAAAATTGCAAGAAATTTTCTTTTGGTTGTGAAAAGATAGATACAGATCTATTGTTTGCTTTTTATTTTGTTTTTTGGGGGTCTGCATTGTCCAGTTAGTCTTCCACTGCCGTTCTCACTCTTTGCAAACTGAGCAGAGCCTGTCAGAAGCAGAATTTAGAAGATGTGCAAACTAAACCCCCCAAAAAAAAAAAATCAACATGAGGCAGAGATAAAAACATTAATGAAGCAGAGGCAAATGAACAAACAACAAGAGGAAGCAAAACCTATCACTGACTGAATGTAGTCATGATGCATGGAGAGGAAATTTGATGTCTGTATATTTATCTCACAGTGGGTCTTTAGCTGGAAATGTGCCAAATGAAGAGGAGAAATAAGCCTCTTGAGCTGAACCTCAGCAGGAAAACATGTTTAAATAAGCCTGGCCTGCTTGGAAAAGAAAAAACCAGGGAAACAATAGACACAGGTATCAAACTGGAAGAAGCATGTAGACAAACTGATGTTATAGAGGTTCTGTGGTTCATTATGAAAATAGAACGCTGCCTTCTTTCCAGTCCAGCCAAATCAGACCATGACGCTTCCTGGCTGATTTTTTTTTTTTTTTTTTTTTTTCACAAAAACAACCTTTAGCGTTGACATGTTGTTTCTGTGCCTCGTTGTGTTCAGAATTGTTTATTTGGGTGCTTTCTGTATCTATTTTCTATGTGCTCCCTGTCTTAGAGAACTCTGTTCTGTGATACAATTTATATTAAAAACTTTTCGTTGCATCTTCATCTGATAAAGCGATGTAAAAAAAAATCCCTAAATTCTATTCTCTGAGGTAATAATTAGACACCATCACCTCAGTGTCTTGGTACATGGTAATACTATTCACATATATTGTTTACCATATTAAATGTATACAGACATATCCTGTTGGTGAGTGCAGTCTACTACTTCTGCTTCTACACTAATAAGTGAGACCTAACTGAGGCCTGGCCAGCAGAGCTGGGCGATGTGGCCTTAAAGTTTTATCATGATATTTTGAGGCACTAATATTATAATAATTAAATCTAGATTCTGAGTAAAAATGTTAAGTTTACTAAGTGGTCATATTAAACAAATATTAATTAATTAAGTTTGACAAACTTGATTTTATTTCATGTAACAAATTAACTTTTTTTCTTTTAATTGGAGCTCAATTCTTTTTTCCTTGCATTTGTTATGTGCTTCTTTAGGACACCAGTCAGATAAAGAAGTGTGATTTGTATTACTTAAATGTCACTACATTTAAGTAATTTTTGACACACCTTTCTTGAAGAAACAGTGAAGAAAAATAGTAAAAAAAAACAATGCACACAATAACAGTTTAATTTTTTTTGTTAATCAAATTATTGCGATAACAATAAATAAAAATCCTATAATTCAAAATTTATCACGGTAAATGATAAACGATACAATAAATGCCCCACTACTTGCCAGTTTTCAAAATCCTGGTTTAACAGGCTCTTCGTCTAAAGTTTATGAAATAGCCCATGCTAACACGATACTAGCTTAGCGAAGCTTGCACAGGAGCTCTTAGATAACCACCAGGAAACATTTTTCAGATGAAAATAAAACAAAGTCATTTTCACTTGTTAATTAGAGAAGAAAATGAATGGACTGAAAGGTAAAACTGCCTGTGTTTACACTTTTCCTGCCCAGTATGTCCTTCACGCAGCAGGCTATCATGTGCTGTGCTGCTCTCCCTGGTGGATCTGTTAGCATGGTAGCTTCAACAACTGAGAATGGGGAGACAAGCGAGAACTGAGGAACTAAAGAGACATTGCGGAGGAGCTGAAGAAAACATGCATGTTGAGTGATGAAGAGGTTGTGTGCTTCAAGGCTGTGGCGTTGGCTGGCTGTGGAGATAAGTGGACAGGGTGAGCAGCCACACACACGGCTGCCATGAGAGGCTCTCGGGGAAAGACGTAGGCTGCACTTAAGAGCCAATTACCCACCATGTACACATCTCCTTCTCCTCCCTCTTCTTCCCGCTATCTCTCCCTCTTCGCTATCCAACATGGCACTCATCTTAGTTTAATGGCCCACAGGGACCCTCATACACGCACACACACAGGCATGTTTGCATGTGTGCCGTGTCGTAGAGCACGTAAACTTCTGCTGTGTGTTTGTGTCTGTGTATTTCCAATCTTTTTATCTTTTCTTTAACTCTTCATGTTCTTCTCTGCCTCTGTCTCTATTTGACTGTACACACACACATTCACACACACACGCACACTCATCTTATATTAATGCGTCTGAAGGGGAGGCACTCAGCAGCGCAGCAGGGGGCTTCCTGGCAAGTCACGAAAGCCCTGAAAACATACACTCCCGCTCACGCTACCACCACAGCACACACACACATTAATGGAGCGTGTACTTTAATGAAAACAGAAATCAAACTGCTGAAAAAATAAAAAATAAAAACAAAAAGAGAAGAAGTTATGCCACAGGATTAATGCATGCTCACAGAGCAGTGAGGCAAGCAGAGGATGTGCTCCTGCGCAGCCACCAGCATCCATGGCATGACTGGGTTGGAAATTCTGTGACCACTGACCAGAGATGATGAAAGCGCTCCAAAAGGAGCCAGAGGCGATCCTAACATGACAGCGTCTCGTGGCCATTTTGTCAAGCTCACTGAATCATTATGAACATATGATTTGTCTCCATCGTTTCAAGTTTTACTGAATTTTTTCCAGACAGTGAAATTTAATTTAAAGGGGCAGTATCATGTATTTTCCAGGCACATAGTGCCATTTTATAGCACAAACAAGTAACTATGTTGCCTATATATAATGTAACCCAAGTGTAGATGTTGAGTTCCAGACTGGTGGGAGACGTCCTGCAGCCCACGAACAAAACTGTTCCCACTCTGATCTGACTTTTGTCAGCCTAGAAACTGCAACAAGCGCTCTAACCAACTCACCTGACCCTGTTGAACCACCCCAGTTCGGGGGGTTTATAAACTGAATGGTGTGGCTTGTTGCCGGAACTACGGAACTGATTTATGTTTCTTTGATTTGTTAATTTAATTGGTTTATTTGTGTATTTTTTTTTTATTTCACATGGCCATTTAAATGTTGTTTTTGTCCCTTTCTTATTGTAATGTATATATGTATATAATTATTCACTGTGAATACAAGGCTCTCATATCTGCAAACTTCTAATCTGTCTACTATATGAGTCGTATCTTGACTTCTGAGAACTAGCCCATTGACCTTGTTGGTCATAATCTATTTTCAATTATTTAGAAATATAGTATACTGTTTACACAGATATGCTACAATAACTTAATTCACAATTTAACACCTAGAAATTGAACCTTTGTCTCTTTAAAAATTCTTGCTCTTTCTGAAACTCCGCCTTCAGGAAGTCATCACAGCATGGCTCCTCTGTTAACCCATTAACAACATTTTCACTAGCGTTTCACTGAGAAGCAGCTCCTATAATGAGATCAGCAGATCTGCAGTTCCAGCTGTTTGCTAATTGCTGCTGGCTAGTCTGAAGGAGCTGAATGGGGGAGGGCTGCTCTGTGAGGTGATGTTGCTTCTCAAAGGCGGGGCTAGGTCCACCCAGGTGTTTTGCACATCTGAATGGTTGCCATGGGAGATTCAAGGATTTCTCCAAGATGAATGAAAGAATCAAAACAACACTCCAGGGACGTTTTTTGATGAGGGAATAATATAACATCTTACACGCCACTGACTCGGAGGACACCGTTTTTCTTTTGCCTTCAGATTTGACATCAGCTTTTGGGACAGCAGAGTGCAGAATCTGATTATCTGGCCTGGGAACACAGCGTTGGCATTAGGAGGTTCTAAACCGACAGCTCTACATCCTGATCGCACTCCATGTGGAAACTGGCTGCATTCTGCAGGATGTAGACCTCATCCTGAAATGCAATGGCTGTCTTCCAGCACTATTTTGGAGTTGCCAGGCATTTTTAAAAATAGCCAAAACCATCCGTCTTCAATATATTGCCCCTATGTTCTTTTGCAGGATGCAGCAGTTTTCATTGTGGTGCTGGTGTCTTTGTGTGGCTTTGGATTAATAGTACCAGATGTTTTACCACAGACGCCCAGGTTGCCTGATGAGATGCTTGAAAGGTCACCAGACTGTAGCTGTCAGCAAACACCATGGCGTATTTGGGCTTTTAAACCGTGTGCGTTAAATAAGAGGAATTTTAAACCATGCTGAACGTTAGGTGTCATATTTTGTAAAAAAAAAAAAAAAAAAAAAAAAAAAAAAAAAACATTCTGAAATAAATGCAGTAAGATTTGGAGAACATTAATCATACACAGCGGGGGGAAACTACTAAGCTTTGTGAGCTGCTCACCGACTCAACAGAACACGATCAAATTCTACACTGCAAAAAAACAAAATCCTATACCAAGTAATTTTAGTCTACTTTCTAGTACAAATATCTTAGACTTCAAATAAGAGAAAACTAACTTACAAGTAACTTCTCAGCAATAAATACAGTTATTTTAAGGCAAAAACTCAATATTGGTGAAAAAGTTCCACTGGCATATTATTTTAGTTATAATAAAGGAAAAAATGTTTTGTTATAAGTGAAATAATCTGCCAATGGAACTAGGACTTCTCCATCAATATTAAGGAATTATTGACTTAAAACAAGCTCCTGCATCTTGTTGAGAAGTTTCTTGTAAGTTAGTTTTGCCTTATTTCAAATTTACTAAGAAATTTGCGCTAGATACCAGAACAAAATGACTTTGTAAGATTTTATATTGTTGCGGTGGAAAGGATGACAGGGTCAAACAAGCACCTCATGAAATATTTACAAGATTATCAAGCTATGGATGTTTAAGGTTTGCTGTTTTTGACAGACAGTTCCTCTTCCTATGGCTTATTCCACCAGGAGCTGTCACCACGTGTGTGTGTGTGTATGTGTGTGTGTGTGTGTGTGTGTGTGTGTTTACAGCCTGGAACCAGGTTTCCAGCCAGTTGATGTTTCTGCTGCCAGCAGTGCAGCATCCCCAGAGATGAACAGTGGTCTTCTCTACAGCTGCCTGTCATCAGCTACAAACACAAGCATTTATGTGATGTAGGCGACCAGATAGAGAGACAACAATACCACACAGGAAATAGTGCAGATACTGTCTTTATAGAATATCCTTTTAATGAATGCATTAGGATTTGATGTTATGCATCACCACAAACTAGAATATAACTTTCTCCCTTAGTTTTTTGTTATGTTTTGTTTAACGAGTAGAATGGGAATTACTTCTTTTTTCTTCTACAGATAAAAGATTAAATACAAAATGTGTTGATTTATTTTGAAAGAACTTTACATTTAACACGGCCACAGTTTCTCCCAAAGTTTCTGCCTCTACAGATGTAAGAGAAATTAATATTTAATAGGGGAATAAATCATCTTGAAGAAAACACAGGAAGTAGCTGTGATGACTCACAGAGAGCAACAGACGACCAGCCAATGAGAGAACAGAAGGAAAACAAAACCTCTACATACAACAGTAATGACTGACATCAGGTGAGTGAGTTGATAATTACACCAACGGCTGTGGACCACGACAATATCTTCTAATGGCAATTCAACCGGTTAACCTCTTTTTATTCTTACTAATGTAAAATTCTTCTGAGTCCTAATAAATTGATAAAAATTATTTCTGGCTCCTTTCGCACCTGAAATATTTAGCAAAGGTTTTTTTTTCTGCATTTGAATGTGCATTCCATGTGAAAATTCAGTTTTCTAGCAAGTCAAATAATTATGTTTTTATTCATGATTGTGACAACAAAAAAGAAAAAGAGTCACAAGAGATATTTCTGTAAACAGAAGAAAAATATCAGCTCATGGTAAATATTCAGAGCGATAAGCTGCGTTATGTAGAGTAATGTTCAAAGCTGCAGTGTCGCCCAGTTATTTGCTTCATGATGATCAAGATAACAAGATCCCCCCTCACCCGCCATGTTCCCCCCCAGGGCAAACGGAAATGTGAGGGTAGCAGAGTGTGTGTGCGCTTTGGTTCGTGCGTGTGTGTGCATGTTTGTGTGTGTGTGTGAGATGCAGCGCTAGCAGCAGCCTGATTCAGATCTACATCTGAAAGTTGTGAACTCATGCTTTCTCGTCCCAAGTTGGTTTGTTTACATGGAGGACTGATTTTAACAGAACCACCCGCAGGGTATAAGTACAATAATACATCTTTTGAAAAATTCATGTCTTTATAAAAAACAAAACAAAAAAAAACTTCAATCCCGGTTTGAGAATTAAATGCAGACACAGAGGAAGGGAAAACAACAACAACCAGGAATAAAATCATCTTGAGAATTTGTTGGTGCCTAAGGAGGCCGGTGTTTGCTGCCAGGAGCAGGACATCATGGAGTCAGGGGGATAAAGTCTATGTATGTGCTGTGATATGCGGTCAGTGGGAAATAAATAAATAAATTAATCAATAAATATTCAGTTGTTTATACTTTTGAAATCAATACAACTTATTTTCCGCGTACATATATGGCAGCTCTACTTTCTCATCTTCTAGGGCCCCTCTAGCGCGCCCCGGTGGCCACAGGCCCCACTTTGAAACCCACTGGACTCTGTGTGACCCATCACTCCTCTCTCTTGGTGTGCTGGATGACTCTGGGACAGGCAGTTGGCGGGAGACCTGTGGTTGTCTGACTGCGATAAGTTTAAAGTTTGATGCCGTCTCATACCAGGACTACAGATCTCTCTCCAGAAGAATGGTGCGTTCAATGACTTTGGATAATTTCAGAACAAAATAAACTCAACTGACCTACTGACCTCCAACGTCCTCGTGCTGTAAAGCTAAAGCTAGCTGCAGTATTAAGAGGACAATTTTTGGTAAAAACTACCAAAGCAAATTCATTCGTTCACCCACTGCACTTTGTCTCCATCGATACGTTGTAATTTACCTTGACTTTGTGGTCTGACGTGGTAAAACCAACCAGGAAGGACATGAAAACAAGCACCAATGGACTTGAGTGAATATAACAAGTTATGATGTGAAATGACCGACACTGCTTCTGTCCTCTGTTCAGCAGAATGTCGAAGCCACACAGAACATATTGCTTCGTTTAGCGCTTTACGGAGACTTTTCAGCTCATTATAGACATTAGATCAAACGGTTCTTTCTTGTTTTCCGCGTTGTGTACATTTGTTCCCATAGGCTGATGGGATATGTTGTCCTTCTGAAGGCACATATGCTTCAGTTCCTTCAAACGCCTCTTCCAACCTGGCAGGTGGGCAGCAATGTAAAGAGAAGAATCATTTTAATAATAACAGCTCACCCAGGCGAGTCCCATGTGGGAAACTAAAAAAAAAACATACATCAAAACAAAGATTTTGCAGGGCATGCATTTAATCCAGACTGTCGCCAGGGTGGAGAGTTAGGACTAGAAACATAACTCTCCATAGACACGCACACGCACACACACACACACACACACACACACACGCACACACAGACCAAAAGGCCTGTGTGACTTCAGACACCATTCAGTCTGGTAACTTCTTCTTCTGCACGTAAACGTCCTTACATCATCTCTGCCTTCTTCCTGGTTCTGAATTTCACTTCACATCATAAAATGCATCCGACGTGCAGCTTTTGCCACGTTTGCCATGGACCGTGGGCAGCAGGGGGGATTGAGACTGAACAGGGAGAGAAGAATGGAAAGAGAGGAGAGGATATTCACAAAAAAAAAGCTTAAAGAGGGAAGTAAAAGCTGCTGCTTTAGTTCCCAATCACGGGGCTCCGGATAATAGTCTCCACAGATCATGGTTCTCTGGTGCTGCATTATTTAACACGAGACGCTGATTGAACATCTGCAGTCAGACACAACTATATTCCTGAGGAAACAGTGGATCTTCCAGCAGTCATTAAAGAAAAAAAAAAAAAAGAAAACACGTGAATTAACCTTCACTTACATCAGAGTTGCTTTTGCGTTTAGAGATGCAATAGAATGAAATCAGATGAAAAGTAAATGTGGGAAAAACTCTGAGGAAATGGTTCACAAAATGGGCATCTGTTTTTTATGCATATATTTGAAATTTATCTGTTTGGATTTGAGGGGTTTGAAATTCAGATGAATATAACAAAGTTACTTCCAGAAATAGTTTCATAGTTTCGGGTGAATCACTGTCTGAGTGCCTTCATGTTCAACTATTTCCAACCGTAACTTTATATCCAACTACATGTACTTTTGTTTTGGCTGCATATTTTCAACATTTTTTTACTTCTGGAAAAAATACACTCACCGACTGCCTTTATTATTTTCCCATAATTTGTCATTTGTCATGTTAGATTTTCTCATGGTGCTTTCATATCTTATCCATCAGTCTATCATTTCTTTTTTCTAATATGCTGCCAGAACAAGGATTTAAAAGTGTGGAGGTGGGAGGGGGGGCGTCCAGTTCAGTTGAGCGACCTATTTCAAGCAAACAGGGCAACACAGTTACTATGTCCTTCAGAAGAAGGACATAGTAACTGTCTCAAAAAACAGATGACAGTCTCAAAAAGGGACAGAAAGGGTCAGCGATACCTTAGCTTACATTTCCTTCACTAGACAGCAGCTAGCTACAGTTACGTTCACTCTGACTCTTTTAAGATTTGTTTTTACTCTCCTTAAGGAAACAACAAGCTAACCTGACTAGGTACAAAAATCAATATGAACAAAAAATATCACAATAATATGCAGGAAAGAAAAAAAAAGTCTAATCAAAACCAAAATGGTAATATTACTTATGCTGTACAGTAGACTCTCCTCCTGACTCTGATTGGTTGATTGTGACAGAGCGGTGCCTCTCTGCAAATGGCAGTAGGACCACAGAGCTGCATTTCTTTCACTGATTATTTGCCTCATGTTCAACTGTCACAACATGTGGACAGCTTTAACAGATATGTAAAAACATATTGCTTATAAAAGCTGCATGCTGCAGCAGCTGTGAGTCGCCTCTGTTTCCCCGTGTTGCATCCTGAACCTGACGGCAAACTGAACTGTTTCTTGGTTTTGGACCAGGACCTCACCGTTACAGGAAGTGAAGTCTCGTTACGCTCTGCTGATATCAACAGCTACACAACAACGCAGTCCTCTCTGTTAACTCATATTGAGACAAGTAGGACACTTTTTCATTCCTGTAAGTACTTTGATTGTTGGAAACGTTGATGTGGTTCAATTAAAGCCGTTCACCATCATTCAGAGGGATTTCACCATTATCCATTTACTTAAATAGACATGTCTGGTGAGAATCCCTGTCAAGGATATAAAAGGTAGCCCCTCGCAGCGAGCCGCTGATTGCACACGCCGGAGTGAAGCGTGGCACAGAAGCAGACAGCTTTTTAGACCCACATACAGAGAAAGGGTTAGTTCGCTTTCACAGCACACGACCCATGTTTGCTGATACACTGGAATGAGAACAAACGCCTGACAAAATGTTCCAGTGCTAGAGACTGCAAAAATACAGGAACACAGACACTATACACACACTTATACGCACAAACACACACGCAAACACGCGCACACACACACACACGCAAACGCGTGCACACACACACGCACGCAGGCAAGCATACATCCCAAGGCTCCTATTTCCAACATAAAAAGAGATAATACAGCTTTGCACTCAGAATCACCCCTGTTAGTCCCCAAGCATGAAATTTCAGCTTTGGCAAAGAAGTGGAGACATAAAACAGAGACAATAACAAATTGCACAAACACTCATTTATAGACTCACGCACATCCTCCCACATGCCACCGTGCCAGATTCAGATTAAGCCATTGATGGGTTTCTGTCTGTACGTCCCCCTGTTCGGACCGTAACTCGGTTCTGGTGGCCGGTGCCTGCTGGGCTGCTGTCATTAAAGGGCAGATGTTAAACTGCAGCACTCTTCCTTCTTGCATAACTTCTGTTTTATCAGGCCAATTCCCCGCCGTGTAACGAGGCCAATAAAAATCAGAGCCTGATTAGCATACTTACATAAGCTGAACCATTGAACTGGCTTCAGGATAGAAACAAAGGCATATTTGGAGTATTTACAGTTGGGATCTGTTAGGAAATAAGTCAGGTATACTGCAAGAGATTATAAAACAACCTAAAAGAAGGATAAATAAATAAAAAACATCTTTCCATCCATTGTCTCCTGCTCATCTGAGATCGGGTTGCCGGGGGCAGGAGGTCACCTCCGCCGGGGGAATCCGAAGGCGTTCCCGGGCCAGTCCTGAAACATGGTCCCTCCAGGGTGTCCCGGGTCTTACCCTGGGTCTCCTCCCAGTGGGACGTGACCTGAACACCTCTCCATTGAGGCGTCCATCCTAACCAAATGCCTGAGTCACCTCCACTGGTTCCTCTCGACGTGGTGAAGCAGTGGCTCTGCTCCTGAGTTCCTCCTGTATGACCAAGCTGTTCATCCTGTTTCTGAGGGAGAGCCCTGACACC
The DNA here is from genome assembly GCF_051168715.1 of Poecilia mexicana. Taxonomy (NCBI): domain Eukaryota; kingdom Metazoa; phylum Chordata; class Actinopteri; order Cyprinodontiformes; family Poeciliidae; genus Poecilia; species Poecilia mexicana. The sequence continues at coordinate 2,500,469 of NW_028263374.1, forward strand.
CTACAAAGGAAACCCATTTCAGCGGCTTGTCTTCTTTTGGTCTCTATTCAAAGCTTGAGGCCACAAATGAGGGCAGAAATGTAGATCAAACGGTAACTTGCCTTTTGACTCAGCTCTCTGTTCACCATGACAGACTGGTACAGTGCCTGTTTCACTGCAAACACCCCAACAATTCGCCTATCGGTCTCTTGAAACACATAAACTCCTCCACTTAGGGCAGAACCTGGTCCCTGACCTGGAGAGGGCACTCTGCCCCTTTCCATCTAAAGACCACGACCTTGGATTCGGACACACTGATCCTCATCCTGGCTGCTTCACCTGGGATGAGGATCCACTCCAGTGAAAGCCATAGATCACAACCTGGTGATACCAATCGGGCCACATCATCTGCAAAGTACCGAAGGCCACCAAGACGGCTCCTCAATGCCTTGGCTGTGCCTAGACAGAATGGATGACAAAAGGCAACCTTTTTAGAGTCCACCTCTCAGTAAGTTAGAAAGGAGACTGATTTAATGCGGATCAAGTTCTGACACCGGTCACACCGTGACTTAACAGCCCGTATCAAAGGGTCCAGTGCCCCATATGCTTGCAATTCCCCCTAAAGCAGGGTGGCCAATCCTGGTCCTGGACGGCCGGTGTCCTGCGACTCTTAGATGTCTCCCTGGTCCAACACGTTTCAATCAAACAGCTGAATCACCTCCTCAGTGCAGGCGGGTTCTCCAGAGTTCTGCTAACGACCTCATTATTTGACTCAGGTGTGTTGAGAGACACCTTAAAAGGTTACAGGACAGCGGCCCTCCAGGCCTGGAGTTGCCCACTACTGCCCTAAAGGGTTCCTCAGGGGACATAACTATGGAAATGTACATATTTTACAGAAGGCTGGCATTTGTGGCTGCATTAAACATCCATTTTTGTTGGGTCTAACAGTATTTGTCAGTTCTGATCCATAGGAATCACTGCCCTACATGCTGTAGATATGTCTCTGTTAAAGAATTCAAATCATTGCATGACCTCCTCTGCATGCCATCAAGTTCTGCAGAACGCTGTTAATCACTCACTTATTCAAGTCAGGTGTGTGGCAGAAGGGAAACCCCACAGACATTCAGGCAGGAATGGAGAATCACTGATCTAATGTGATATTCTCATTTTCTGAGACACTGAATTTTGGGTTTTAGGTGGTATTATGTATTTTCCAGGCATATAGTTCCATTTTCTAGCACAATCAATTTACTGTTACCTTCAGTTGCTTAAAAAATGCTGTATATCAAACATGACTTGAAAGAAATATGACTTTTTATTTGATGCTTTGTAATTGGGTCTCTGTCTCTATAAAATGACTGTTTAACTTTCTGAGACGACTGGCAAGAACTCCTGCACTTTCACGCAACATTCAGATTTCTTGATACCTGCAAGTATTTCAACATTAAGAGCCGTAGCGCCGATTTTTTTTCTTTCTTGCAAGCTAGTCAGGAATCAGCTTCGCTTTGTGACCAAGAGGCATGGAAACTGTTTATGGTGTAGGCAACAAATTCTCTCTGGTTACCACTGAAACCTAACCGTGTGAGTGTGAAGACAGTGCACGCTTTTTCTGACAGTCTGAAAGGGGAAAATAAAGCAAAGAAAAGACGGCCGGGGTGAGGGACAGGTCGAGGAGCGGATGATGGAGGAGGATGGTGGCGGCGGCGAAGAGCCGAAACGGAAGGAGGCGAGGTTAAGCTGGGTGAGGGCAGGCCAGTAACTTGTCAAAGAGAAGGAGAGCCAAGCAAAAAGGGGAGAAGAGAGTCAGTGGGTGAGAGCAGAAAGTCAGGGCTCCTCTGTGGGGAGGGCTGCTCTTCACTCCCACTGTTCCCATTTTTGATGCTTTTTTTTTCATTTTTTTTTTTCAAAGCCTTATGTCTGGAATCTCACTTCATTTCTTTCATGACATCTCTGCCTGGCCTTGTCCATGCATCGGTGCCCTGCCCTCATTCCACTGTCTGCTTCCCCCGCTGTCTTTGTAGAGGCGCGGTGGGAACTCTAGGTGTTGGTGTGGAAGTGTGTGCGAAGCGTCTGTGTTGTAGCTAAGCTGGAGTGTGAGATAAGCCTCTCCTAAACAGCATGAGATCGACAGAGCTGCAGGCCTTTCAGCTTAGATTAGGAACACCCACCCTCTGAGCAATTCAAACCACACACACACACACACACACACACACACACACACACCCCCCCCCCCCCACACACACACACACACACACACACACACACACACACACAGTATGCAGTTTTACAAAAGTTTGAGTTACTTGTAAAAATGTGTTGTTTTTATTATCCATACTGCATGCCAAATATATGTTTTGTTACATTTTTGTAACTAAATATTAAAACAAATCATGGTCCACCACTTTTAAACGTGCTGACAGTTGACATTGGTACAGGACCTTCGCTGTTGTATATTATGATTAATAAAAGTACTCTAAATTTCCAGCAGCGTACTTGGACTGGATGTGAAAAGCGTAAAATCAAAACCTGGGTTTTGTGACAAAGAAAATGGACCATAATGAAACCATTTTGAAACTTTTTCTGTGTCTGATGTGACCTCGCCTGGTCACTGACTTCCTACGACAAATCCGCTCAGTTCTCGTCTCCCTTCACTGAGCCGTCTGGGCTTTCTTTCCTTCAACTCCTTTTTTTTTTTTTTTTCTGGTAGAATTTCAACAAGCAGAAGGAGAAGTTGTGAACGATGACGTTGATTTTCTGTTGTTTCAGAATCGTAGCCTCCCTGCAGTTTTTAGCAGTGGCAGAGGAGGAAGTGAACAAAGCGGTTCAGTCCGTATCGGCCAAAATATTGCATTAACGTTAACAGCTCAGATGGACTCTTCTCTCTCCACACTGGACGATGGTGGTTTTCAGATCTTGGTTCCAAACTAACTTAAGTAAATTCTAAATGCCCAAAGAAAAATCTTAAATTGATAGAACTTATGATTTACAGCAGAATGACTTTTCTCACAATAGAACCCAATGGATAAAGTTGACCAACATTAATTAAGGCCATTAAGAGCCAAATGAATGTGATGTTTGATGAAGACTGTATGTAAACCTTTGAGCACTACTGCAGCTCAAAGCCTGAAGAAACACTGAACATCATTTCTGGCTTGATTAAATTTGATATTTAACGTCTCTGGCCCCTCTGGCCCTTTGAACTGACAAAGTGTTTCTAATTGGGAACGTTGTGACGTCTGCCATTAAATTCCTGCTAGGCTCGGCTTTATCTCTGCTTAAAAAAAAAAAAAAAAAGGAGAGCTGGGGGAGGAGGAAACATTAAAGAGGAGGATGTGGAGGAGGAGAGGAGGCTAATAACAGCGGCTGACTTGTTTTAATTGTGCCCTGAGTCCCTGGTGTCACAGGGACTGAGGTGCTCTGCACAACGCAGAGCAACACAAACCTCACAGTGAGTCATGAACGCAGCATCGTGTGGACTGGTTGGATCTCTGTGCAGAATGTCTGTGTGACCTTTCAGAACTCAGCACCTCCTGCCAGTCAAAGTCAACAGCGTTATGCTGGCCCAATCCTGACTGTAGAGGGGGAAAAACAACAACAACAACAAAAACCTGAACTCTCAAACTTGCATTTGTCTCATTTGCAAAAAGACAGAGAGCCTTTCCCCGACCGGATTCTAAACGGGAGCCTGTAACTGATTCCGCTCACAGGCCGTCTGTGAAGTTGACCGAGGTTGTGGCGTTCAAAGGGAGCAAACTGCGATTATCCTGCTGGAGAAAATCCCCATCATCTTTAAACCCTCTCCTCTCTCGTCCAGTCTTGCTGTTCGTTTTTTTATTTAAACGCACGGCTTTTATTTGATGTGATGAGGGAGACGGCGGAGAACGAGTGTGTAAAAGAGACTGCATGTGTGCATGAGGGAGAGATTCATCACATGGATAATGAGTCCATCTGGGACAGCATGAGACGGTCCACCTCCCCTGTGGTTATCTCCAGTATTCAGGAAGAGGACATTTTTCCAACGTGGAGTCGGTGGACTTTGAGCTTGTTAGTGAGCCTGAACATGGATGCCAACGCTCCTGCCTGCTGGAGAGTTCAGCACAAGTCAAGTGTGTCTTCATCGCAACACTCTGTCTGATGGGATTATTATTATTTTTTTTATATACAGAACATAGCAAGTTGTGCTTTCCAATTACAAATGTTCCTCGTTTAGTTTTAAGAGCAACATTTAACAAAAAATATATCAAGATAGTTTATTTATTACAATATCATGTATTAGTTAATTCATCCAAGAGCAAACTGCTTCAGTTCCAACTGAAAAGTAAAATAAAAGGTCTACATAAAGATTATTTTATTCATTTTATTCTGCAAGTGAATGAAATAAGCTGCATAGAAGGTAAACTTTCAGAATATATCATAGAAGAAGCTGCAGCCCCGGCTCAGGTGGAGCGATCTGCTACCAGGAAACCTGCTGGTGAAACTGTAACTGCAGAGTTGAATAAGTGGTCAGAGTCTGACGGGTTCAGACTCCAGCTGAGGGAGTTTTGCTTTGGGAACCTCAGGGCCTCATCGTTGATCCTTCTGGGTCGTGTGGTTCTGTTGAGGTCCGTATGCTGTGTGCGCTGAAGCAGAGTCCATTCAAACCCGGGACCACAATTCACTTAAACACCTTCGTAAGATTTGCTCTTGCATGGGAATCTGAATTTACAAATGTCAAATTTTCAAGGTATAAATTTTTAACATATAATTTTTAACCTTAAAAATGTGTCTTTTTTTGTCTTTAAAAATCAACTTCTATAGTTATTTAAATGTAGAAACCATAGAAACCTCTCTGGCAGCGGCTTGTTTCCTGGATGAATTTAGTGTCTTTGGTTTTTGAGGAGGAATTTTGGCTCTCAGTTCTTGCCATCCTTGGTTTAGAACCCCGAGGTTCAGTCAGGTCGACTTCTGGACCTGAACAGGGTCTTTGCTGGACGAGGTGGACACACTGGAGATGCTTCTGTTCACTTTTAAAGATCTGGAAGAGAAAAAGGCCTTCTAGAGAAAGTGGAGGGGAAGAGAACTGGAAGAGAGAGCCTCAGGAACGTCATACAAGCAGAGCTACCTCACATTCACAAAAAGAAGGAGCCAAACGCTATACGAGGGTTAATAGAGCAGCTGGTTTCATCCACTGATTGAATTTCCTTTGACTACACCTTGTTGCTTCCCCACATCTTGTCAGCCTGTCACAACCAATCATGTAGAAGTCAGATGAAATACAATATGACTGTCCAGCCTCAGGTTGCTTTGAAAAACATCTGTTGTAACCGGCTCAGCGCGACGTGGCTCCAAGTCAGCAAAAAGAAGCAGTTCATTCATAAATCAGATATTAATTAAGCTCTAAATACTTTATAAATCTTTTTAAAGATTTACTTTTAAATAAAAAAGTGCCTGTAGAGGATTAGTTAAGTACGAGAAGGATAAAAAATAAAAAGTGATCTTTTTCTTCCCAAACAGTGATGATATAATGAGTGATGTATTAATTTACTCCAGTACATTATTTTTGGTGGATTCTTTCACATCACTACTCTCTTAACTTACTCTACAAAATACAGCAGGAAAAAAAATTCAAGACAATAAAAAGACAGATAAAAACAGAAAGTAACTTATAGGCACGTGTGAAGAAGGAGAACAAGAAAAGGACGAGAACAGTTAGTTAATTAGTTAGTTAATTAGGGAATTACAAAAACATAATCATAATATTAAGCCTGGTTGGTCATGGCAGGTTCTGGTTCTGGTTCTGCTGGAGGTTTCTTCCTGTTAAAGGGGAGTTTTTCCTCTCCACTGTGGCTACATGCATTCTCAGAGTGAATGATTACTGCAAAATCAGCGACACAGCACAAGCGATGGTCTCAACGTGTTCATGCTGCAGGTCAGTCACTCAGTCTGACCTGCTGGGCTTCATTCGACTGAAAACTTTTTAAACTAATTTAAACAACAAACTGAACTTGATGCACTGTTTGAAAACCAGGATCAACTGGAATCACTGTATCAGTGGATTGAAGTGTCTTCTTCGTAAAGTGACATTTTACCAAAAAAAAATAAAAATAAAATAAAAGCAAAATAATCTTTTCTCAACAGATTTTCTTCTCGTGAAACAAATATTCTCATCATGTAATGCAAATAAATACTTCCACAAACTTTTTGATGTGAGATGGAGCTATTTTAATGACACTATCCACAGCTCCTTCAGGGGTTCTGATGGGTTTGCAGTGTGCTGTGTGTGAGGACAGAACGGATACAAACGGACTGGACGTCTCCCAGCAGCAGAACCTCAGAATCCATCCAGGGAAGAACAAAAACCTGTTTTCAACCATAAATCTTTCATTTAAATGCTCTGACTGTGTGGTTGTGTAGAAAGTTCTCCTTTTGAAAGCATTTCCATCGTCCCTGAATATCTGTCTGAAAACTCCGAGGTCGCTGCTGGTTTTTAATCGCATCGATTCCTGTAAGATGAGCGGTCAAGGTTTTACCTTGTGGTAAAACAAGGTGAGATGGTTAATCCGCCGTCGCCATGCCCTTCAGTTTACACGTAGGAGGTGTGTGTGGTTTCAACACCCGCATTGTTGCACAGCCCTACATCAGTATTTATACCTCAGTAAAACCAATGACAGTATTGAGATCAAATTTAGGACATCTAAATGTAAAACTGAATGAATCAAAGGTTTCTAAAAGTGGAAAAACCTCTGAGTTGTTTTTTTTTATTATTCTTTTCTTTTGGCCTCTGCTCCACACTGAGTGGTGCAGTGCTGTGTGGTGCATCCAAATTGCTGGAATAAAGCTTAAAGTATGGATTTTTCCATGGAGTTGAGCTGTCAGTTTAGCACCCTTAGCTGATGTGATTTCGTCTCTGCTGGATTTGGCGCCTGCTTCCTGATGGGAGAAACAGAAACGTTAATCAATAGATTCTCCCCCTTCTTGACTTGGCCCGTCTCTCTCCGATCAGAAATGAGCGAAACAAAAAGAGCAGCTCCAAACTCGCCAACGCAGGCGCAGACGCAAAAAAAAAACTTCACGACAAGATGGGAGAGACCCCTGTAGTCTCTGAAGCACCTCGGTGAACAGATCCGTAGAAAGAGCGTCTTCTGCCTCTTTCCTTGTCTACATGTTGTCTTTTTGAGCTAAAGTACCCCAGCCGGTGGCCGGGGAAGCCCTGCAGGAGAAATCAGAGCCTGGAAGAGACTGCAAGGTCAAAGATAAGTGGAGGCGTTAACTCGCCGAGTGCGGCAAAAAGAGAGCGGTGAAGAGTCACAGACATGTTTCATTGTAAAATCAAAGCTTACGTCTGCAGTCGCCGCACACAGGAATCACACAGTTCTGCTGTCGTTAATCACGCTGTCGGTTTGTCGTCCTGTGGCAGGCGAGTGCTGGGAACATAAGTTCTCCATTTGTGATGTCAAACGCGTCTGTTGGACTCACATGCATGTTTACCTCGCTGGAGCCCGCCTGTTGTTCTTACAGCTTTGTAACAGTTACATGTAAAGCAAATAATGTCACAAAAGTAGGGACAGGACCTTAGCATGTTAATTTCAATCAAATTGTTTAAATGTTTTTTTTTTGTTTGTTTTGTTTGTTTTCTTTTGTTTTGTTTTAGCTCTGTCAGATTTCTTTTACATCCAAGCGTCCTGAGCTGGGACCTCTGAATTCGGGTGTTTCTGGTACGACCCTATGAAGCGTTTTTTCTGCTTCAAAAACCGATCTGATTGGACACCGGAAAAAGACTGTTGTTGTTTTCAAGTTATGCTAAAAGGAGCTAAGCTATCAGTGGAGCTATGCAAGTCTAAAGTAGCATCTCAATGCCAAACATGTAGCACTAATGCTAACGTCTAAAGAAGTTTCACAAATGATCCGTAGATGGATTGGTAGAATGATTTAATAACCCAAATAACAGATTAAAACAATAATTGCATTTTGTTGCTGAGCTCATGCCTATTTATTCAATAATTTATCAGTAAAAATGGATTTTGAATTGAAAATGGTTTTCAATTAAAATGCGAATAATTAATCGCAGGCCCTGAAATTGACTTGATTAAATATTTTAATCCAGTTCCACTGCTTCAAGAAAGCTGTCTAGAGCTAAATAATATTTTTGAAAAAATAAAAATCAGGAAAGTTATTCCAAGGAAAGAATAGATTCCAGTTGTTCTGTCCTCTCTTGGCATTCCAGGTTTTCCACACGGAGAAACAGGTCACCTGCCTGAGCCAGGACACTTTCACTCCACATCTCTAAATGACATCCTAATTGCTTGACTGACTTTAATAGTTAGATGTGCATCTGGCATCAAACTAGACATGACACATTAATCAAACTTAAAATGTGCACTTAATTGACCTCCACCCATTTCGATTACAGTGGACCTGCAGTATTTGTGGGGGGTTAGGAACGACAGCAGCTTAAATCTGCACATACTGTCACTTCCTGCTGCCTACTTTACTTCAAACATCAAATATGTATTTCCACACAAAGAGGAAACTGTCTATCACGTCAACAATCGTCTTTATTTCTGCTTTTTGGGGAACAGCCAATCAGCAGCAAGGACAATGAATAGTGCTCCTGGATTGGCTGCTTTGAAACCAATAGTTTGTCAAGTAGCTTTGCTTCTAGGTATTTTATCTTCCCAAACAGCATTTTCTTTCAGATATTTCAGAAAAATTCAGTGAGCAATCAAATTTGGAGGTTTTTTTTTGTTTTTTTTTAGAAAAATCTGCAAACAGTGACTCCTTTAATATTGAACTGTGATTAAGTGAAAGTCAGCTGTATATGTATATGTGTGTGTTTTTACAACAGGGATGTCTCACATGGAGGTGCAAATGACTTGGTGTAGGATAAGGCAGCTAGCCTTGGCCCTAAGGCCTGCTGCCGCCCTGGGCAGACCACCATATGCCTGACACAGTCTGCAGCACAGCAGCAGCCCCAAAGCCACAGGAACAGCCAGATCCCTCAGCGTAGACTAAAGTTATCTTTACATCTTTAAAGTTATCTTGACTTGTATTTAAACTTTGCTCATTCTTCAACTTTTAAAGTATTGTTTTCTCTGCAAAACTCCGAACCACACAGAGCGTGTGGAATCTGTTCGTATCCATGACAACTTTTGTGACATCACTGAGCTCAAACAGTGAGAAGGGGGCAGACTGAGACGGAGTACTCTTGGTGCGTTGATAAGTGTTCACATCTGAAAGCCACAGACCGGCAGGAGGCGACGCCATCAGCTCAGTCTCTCATGCAGTGATGGGAAGCCGGATCATTGGGCTGCTTTTAAAAGTTTTATACAGATTTTTGAGATAAACTGCAGTTGAAGTTTCTAAGGAAGTTGTTTACTACTGGAGGAAAGTCTATGTTATGATCTTGAAATTGGACTGGATGATATATTCTAACTGATGATAGTAATATATATATATATATATATATATATATATATATATATAGAGAGAGAGAGAGAGAGAGAGAGAGAGAGAGAGTGTGTGAGAGAGAGAGAGAGAAGAGATGAAGGCCACGGATGTTAAGACTCGGAAGCTACTAACCATGCATGGAGGGTTCCACCCCAAATCCAGCACCCTGAGACTGTACACAAGCCGTAAGGAAGGAGGCAGAGGACTAGTGAGTGTGAGAGCCACTGTCCAGGATGAAACATCCAAGATCCATAAATACATCAAGGACAAAGCCTCAACGGACGATGTGCTCAGCGAATGTCTCAGGCAATGGGGAACAGAGGACGAGGTGCTGGAGGAACCATCATGGGAATTTTTTTTATTTTTTTATATATATATATATGCGGTTATTTCTCCCATTAAGTTTCTGTTCATGAATGTTTCACCTGGTCTAGCTTTCTGTTTAGCCTGACGCTAAGCTAACGACGTAATTCTAGCTGGTGTTAATGCCAGACTCGTTGAAGAGGAGGGATTGTTTCAAAGTCAGGGACTGAATCCTGTCAGCTTCATTTCCTGAAATGGAAAACTTTTCAGCAATCAGCAGAGGTTTCTGTACATGTTTTTTTTTCTTTTTTTTGTTGTTTCCTTTTTTATTTCAAAGAGCCTCAAGTCAACATTTGTTGTAATCTTTTTCCATAATAACAATAAACTACATTTAGGGCGTTTTGAGAAAGAGCAACACATAATCAGAATGTGAACTCATTATATGTCTTTCATTTCTATTGACTTGCTTAGTTTGAAAACTATTACTTTTGGGTCATTAGCTGATTTACTACTGCAGTCTGTGATTGTTTAAATTTTATTTTTAGTCATTTGCAAGGATTTTCAAAGACATATGAAATTGTTAATGTTCTCCAAATACAACCTCTGCATCTGGATTTAACTCGATTTGTGTCCCTGTTTCCAGTTTTCTGTTCATTTCAGTTTCATTTTCTGATTTCATTCAACAGAACTTTATCTTGGGATTTGACATAATTTGCTTCTAAACTGTTTACTTTCTGTTCTAATCCCAAATCATCTCCATTTTTGTTTTCCCCTTTGCACGATGATTAAGAAATTATTTTGCCTCACATGAGAACCTTCGCTGCCTCCCACAGGACATTAGTCAGACAGAAATGTTTGTTCCCTTTCAAACAATCTGGTAAAATCTACATCCACCCTTTGGTAATAATGCTCTAAATCTCCAAAGTTTGGATAGGTTTTTTTCCCCCCCACTAGCGTGTGGCCCCTTCAAGTGAATTGTGCCTCATGTGTGTGTTTCAGAACAGTGCTGGTTAGAACAGTGCTGTGTTGGAGTGGTGGTCAGGCAGAAAAGCTCCTGATTTGACGGATGATATGAGCATCTCAGACCAAAACCGTTCATCCACTTCTTTAATGGAAAACCTGACTGGGAGCTATGAACTGCAAGTTAAATTTTCCTTCCATTAAATTTGCTGTATTTACTGCCTAAAATGGCTACCTCTATCTGTTTTAACTAATAAAGAGGAGATGGCAGTTTGTTGATTGCATTCGGTCCCGAAGCAACACAATGTCTGCTTTAAATGGTTCTTGCTGAAAAACGTGAACCTGCTTTGAAATCCCAGACCTGATCCAGGTGTTTTGTATGAGTTCATCACGTAGAGAGTGTGTGTGTGATTATGAAGATGGTAGAGAGGATTTGTGAGTGTGGGTGAATTGAAAGGATTCCACAATAGGATGGTAATAATATTAAATAACATGGGCTGATGGAGGTGGGAGTTCACCCAGCAGTCGGCGGGTTGCTGGTTTGATCACCTCTGTCGTTGTGTCCTTGGCCCAGACATTTCACCCACCTCACTGGAGGCGGTCAGAGAGCCTGGTGGCGCTGGTTCATGGCAACTTCACTTCTCTCACACTACTTCAGGGCAGCTATGGCTACTGTCCAGCAGATTGTCACCATCATGAGTTTGTGAATGGGTGAATGACCATAGTGTGAAACATGTTGGAGTCCTTGATAAGGTGCTATACATGTACAAAGACAAGCCAAAAAATATTAAGAAAGAACCAGCAGTATCCAAGCATACTCACACAAATTACAGGTCAGCCTCTACCTGGGCTTGTTTAGTCCAACCTGCTGCTGCGGTCAGCGTGATCTGCTGGTCCCTAAACAGAGGGCCGTTGCCCAGGCGATGCTTAGTGATAGTGATCTCTCTCATGATCTCTTTTGGTAACTGGTTGTTCACACTAACATTTGTCCCACACAAAACTCTGGCTTCAAAACCTGATGGCTTCAGTTGATGGAATCTTGGATGTTGGTGAAGCTTCCTCAGGTGAAGCTTCCTCAGGTGAAGCTTCCTCAGGTGAAGCTTCCTCAGGTGAATCCTTCCTCAGGTGAAGCTTCCTCAGGTGAAGCTTCCTCAGGTGAATCCTTCCTCAGGTGAAGCTTCCTCAGGTGAAGCTTCCTCAGGTGAAGCTTCCTCAGGTGAAGCTTCCTCAGGTGAAGCTTCCTCAGGTGAATCCTTCCTCAGGTGAAGCTTCCTCAGGTGAAGCTTCCTCAGGTGAAGCTTCCTCAGGTGAATCCTTCCTCAGGTGAAGCTTCCTCAGGTGAAGCTTCCTCAGGTGAATCCTTCCTCAGGTGAATCCTTCCTCAGGTGAATCCTTCCTCAGGTGAAGCTTCCTCAGGTGAAGCTTCCTCAGGTGAAGCTTCCTCAGGTGAAGCTTCCTCAGGTGAATCCTTCCTCAGGTGAATCCTTCCTCAGGTGAAGCTTCCTCAGGTGAATCCTTCCTCAGGTGAATCCTTCCTCAGGTGAAGCTTCCTCAGGTGAATCCTTCCTCAGGTGAAGCTTCCTCAGGTGAATCCTTCCTCAGGTGAATCCTTCCTCAGGTGAAGCTTCCTCAGGTGAATCCTTCCTCAGGTGAATCCTTCCTCAGGTGAAGCTTCCTCAGGTGAAGCTTCCTCAGGTGAATCCTTCCTCAGGTGAATCCTTCCTCAGGTGAAGCTTCCTCAGGTGAAGCTTCCTCAGGTGAAGCTTCCTCAGGTGAATCCTTCCTCAGGTGAAGCTTCCTCAGGTGAATCCTTCCTCAGGTGAATCCTTCCTCAGGTGAAGCTTCCTCAGGTGAATCCTTCCTCAGGTGAATCCTTCCTCAGGTGAAGCTTCCTCAGGTGAATCCTTCCTCAGGTGAATCCTTCCTCAGGTGAAGCTTCCTCAGGTGAATCCTTCCTCAGGTGAATCCTTCCTCAGGTGAAGCTTCCTCAGGTGAAGCTTCCTCAGGTGAATCCTTCCTCAGGTGAAGCTTCCTCAGGTGAAGCTTCCTCAGGTGAAGCTTCCTCAGGTGAAGCTTCCTCAGGTGAAACTTCCTCAGGTGAAGCTTCCTCAGGTGAAGCTTCCTCAGGTGAAGCTTCCTCAGGTGAAGCTTCCTCAGGTGAAGCTTCCTCAGGTGAAACTTCCTCAGGTGAAGCTTCCTCAGGTGAAGCTTCCTCAGGTGAAGCTTCCTCAGGTGAAACTTCCTCAGGTGAAGCTTCCTCAGGTGAAGCTTCCTCAGGTGAAGCTTCCTCAGGTGAATCCTTCCTCAGGTGAAGCTTCCTCAGGTGAATCTTCCTCAGGTGAATCCTTCCTCAGGTGAAGCTTCCTCAGGTGAATCCTTCCTCAGGTGAAGCTTCCTCAGGTGAAGCTTCCTCAGGTGAAGCTTCCTCAGGTGAATCCTTCCTCAGGTGAAGCTTCCTCAGGTGAATCCTTCCTCAGGTGAAGCTTCCTCAGGTGAAGCTTCCTCAGGTGAAGCTTCCTCAGGTGAATCCTTCCTCAGGTGAAACTTCCTCAGGTGAATCCTTCCTCAGGTGAAACTTCCTCAGGTGAATCCTTCCTCAGGTGAAACTTCCTCAGGTGAATCCTTCCTCAGGTGAAGCTTCCTCAGGTGAAGCTTCCTCAGGTGAAGCTTCCTCAGGTGAATCCTTCCTCAGGTGAAACTTCCTCAGGTGAAGCTTCCTCAGGTGAAGCTTCCTCAGGTGAATCCTTCCTCAGGTGAAACTTCCTCAGGTGAATCCTTCCTCAGGTGAAGCTTCCTCAGGTGAAGCTTCCTCAGGTGAAGCTTCCTCAGGTGAATCCTTCCTCAGGTGAAACTTCCTCAGGTGAATCCTTCCTCAGGTGAAACTTCCTCAGGTGAATCCTTCCTCAGGTGAAGCTTCCTCAGGTGAAGCTTCCTCAGGTGAATCCTTCCTCAGGTGAAGCTTCCTCAGGTGAATCCTTCCTCAGGTGAAACTTCCTCAGGTGAATCCTTCCTCAGGTGAAGCTTCCTCAGGTGAAGCTTCCTCAGGTGAATCCTTCCTCAGGTGAAGCTTCCTCAGGTGAATCCTTCCTCAGGTGAAACTTCCTCAGGTGAATCCTTCCTCAGGTGAAACTTCCTCAGGTGAATCCTTCCTCAGGTGAAGCTTCCTCCGGTGAATCCTTCCTCAGGTGAAGCTTCCTCAGGTGAAGCTTCCTCAGGTGAAGCTTCCTCAGGTGAAGCTTCCTCAGGTGAAACTTCCTCAGGTGAAGCTTCCTCAGGTGAATCCTTTCTCAGGTGAAGCTTCCTCAGGTGAATCCTTCCTCAGGTGAATCCTTCCTCAGGTGAATCCTTCCTCAGGTGAAGCTTCCTCAGGTGAATCCTTTCTCAGGTGAATCCTTCCTCAGGTGAAGCTTCCTCAGGTGAATCCTTCCTCAGGTGAATCCTTCCTCAGGTGAATCCTTCCTCAGGTGAATCCTTCCTCAGGTGAAGCTTCCTCAGGTGAAACTTCCTCAGGTGAAGCTTCCTCAGGTGAAGCTTCCTCAGGTGAATCCTTCCTCAGGTGAAGCTTCCTCAGGTGAAACTTCCTCAGGTGAATCCTTCCTCAGGTGAAGCTTCCTCATGAGGAAGCTTCCTCAGGTGAATCCTTCCTCAGGTGAAGCTTCCTCAGGTGAAGCTTCCTCAGGTGAAGCTTCCTCAGGTGAATCCTTCCTCAGGTGAAGCTTCCTCAGGTGAAGCTTCCTCAGGTGAATCCTTCCTCAGGTGAGGTGGTGGTCGTCCTGATGAACAAGGTTCTTGTAGTAACATTTACTCAATTACATTTACTTGAGTAACCTTTTTGAAAAAAAAAAAGTACTTTTATGAGTATTTTTACTACGCTGTACTTTTTACTTTTACACAAGTAATTTAATTATGAACTATCACTATTTTTATTTAAGTAAAATTTCTCAAGTAAAAAAAAGTGACATAAAAAATGATGTCACTTTTAAGTATGTAAATGAAAGCCATGTTTCATCAAAGATTTAGGTTTCAATTTTTGATTTCAAATGTGAAAACAAAAAGATTTTTACATATTTTCTTGTTCAGGTTTCAAAGCATTGCTACTGAGCAACAGACAGAATTTTAACATCACAGCCACAATTTAGACTTGATGGTGCTGAATAAAGTTTAAGTCAACATACTATATATTCACATGTTATTCACAATAACATGATCTAAAGTGAGACTTTGGAAACTTCTCTTGATTCAGCATCAATGAATTTCATAATTTCTCCGGGTCTAAAATATCACCCTGTAAATATTAATGTGCTGGAGACATTCCTTTGGCTTATCTGGTTGAAAACTCAAGCTGTACAGGCAGCGCACCAAAGTTCAGTTTTTATTTTCATAGATCTAAAATACAAACTGCTCATCTGGATTTGTAACTTCCCACCAGCATTGCCGCTCTCTCGTCCTGAACTCTCACCTCTTCTGAAGTTCACTCATAGTTCTTCTCATAACGCAGAGATGATTCAGCACTGACCCAACGCCTCGAGGCCAGACGAGGATCGGAGTTTAAATAGCATTCATACAAAAAAATAATAGTCATTAATTCAGCAGCAACGACAGTAAAAGCAAACACTGAGTATTAATAGTTACTTTCTGAAATGTGAGATTGTGAAGCTGAACTATCAAAGATGCTGTTTTGGTTATTGAAAGTTATTGAGTTCAAGCATAACTTATTCTGCTTTATGCTCTGCTTGTCACTGTTGCTTAAAATAACTATATGAAGCATATAAGAGATTGAATGTGTTGCTTTTTTTTTACAACATACAAATGAAATTATTTTTGAGACTAGCAGTCAGTAATATTCCAATAATAAATCTCGGATGAGCTTGGTGCAAGTTGGAAGAATAATGCAAAACGGATTAAAATGTTAAGAATTCTGTTTTGGCCTAAGGGCTGCATTAGTTTTTGTTTTTAACAGATTTTGTCTTGGAAAAATTGCGGCGGCAGCGTGTCGGTTAGTGTGTGTTACCCAGAAAGCAGTTGGGCACAATATCGCAACACCGTGATTACAACAATGACTGGGGCAGCCTACTATTTAAAGTACTTGGGGACCAACTCTTTATTATTACACATACACATTTGTAGAATACGGAACAAATCGCGTCCCGTAAACGGGACGGGTGGCAACCCTAGTTTTGACTCCAGTCCTGCCATCTCAAACTAAACAACTCAAATCTGCCGCAACTTCTCCAGCCACACTTTTAAGCTCCAACATTCCAGGTCCTGTGAAGGTGTGTGTGATTTAGCCACAGCTCAGCGTCACGTTGGTCCTTCTGTCAGCACTCTGTCATCGATGTGTAATTTGAAACTTCTATGCATCTGTCAAAGTTTGAAACATGCAATGACAGACGCTTAAAAAGTCTTCATGTGAGGAATTAGTGTTTCATCACTTCCAGAAATGGCTTCCCTTAAACAATCTCTGACATTTTTGTGCTGCTGCTTCATCTTATGCTGATGCGTGGCCCAGTGAAGCAGTAATGGATTTGTAGCACACCCAAGGGCTTTAAAAGAATGAAAAGACCCACATGGTTTGTGTTCTAAACTGTTAAAGGAGGAAAAACCTGTTTAGATTGGTTGAAGAACACTTTAATTTCCTGTCCATGGCTTCTAGAGATGACTTAGTCACACCCAACTACCAACAAGCTGCACTTTACAATATTAATGTTGAGAATGTAACCTTTTCGGTGCAGATGTATGCTGTCCATAGAGTCACTTCGGGGCTCATTATTTCATAATAAGAGGAGAACTGTTGGAAACAAAGAGCTCCACTGGGTGGTAAAGATATTACAAAATTGACACCATTTACTTAAAACAAGAAAAGTGTTTCTCATTAAAGTCAACAGAAAATATGTAATCTCTAGATAGAGTGGAAGATTTTTACATCGCCACTAATCAGCCACCAGGCTGCTCTGTTTAATGTGCCACTGTATGAAGGCATGAAGAAGTCCAGGGAATGTTTTGTCATGTAGATGTGACAGATATATGACTAAAACGAAAAGACAGCAGAATTAAACAATTCAATTCAGTTTTTTTGGCCACAGCACATAAATGCTGTGGCCATTTATGTTGACTTTTTTAAATCATAAATTCGATCAATTTAGCTTTTTGTTTTTTTTCTTTGGGCAATTAGAATACACTTTAGTTAGTTTACAACCAAAACCTTTAATTCATTTTTTTAGATTTGGAATTGATTCGATCACTTTGGGGATATTTGGTTGGAAAATGTCCGGTGTGATGACCGGGAGGCTTTTTTTTTTTTTTTTTTTACCACTTTGTGAATCAGATTAAGTTAACTTTCATTTTCAACTAAGAGAATTTTAGTTATTGTTTTAATCGTTTTGTCCATGTTTTTTGCAAGAAATAAACTACAATCCAACAATCAATTGGGAAGTGGAAGAACAAGAACCTGCAGCCAACAGCCGCCTTTCTTTGAATTTTTGGTTTTGGAACTTAGAAGGCTGTGAGAGCGCCATTTTACAGCACTTTACAAGAAAAAAGTCATTTGAACTCAATCACACAGATTCCAATCGATGCTGGTTATCAAACAGTTCATAATAGTTTATTTTTCAAATTAGTTTAAAACATTTTGGTCTAAGGAAACCCAGCAGATTGCGTTGAGCCTTTGACCTGCAGGATTCACTCGTCCTGGACAAACACACAACGGCAATCGCTTGCGTTGCGTCATTGACTGTGCAGAAATCTCTGATACCAAGAATGCATGTAGATACACAAAAAGAAACAGAGTAACTGATGGAGTATTTTCTACTTTTCTGACAATCGAGGATAAACTAAAACTCCAAAATGTGATTGTCAAATCTGACCAAACTCAGTTTTTTCGCAGAACTATCACAGAAAGGCATCAATTAACATCAGTGACTGTAAAAACTGCTTCTATTGTTATTTGTCGTTGCATTAATGCAACATTTCAGCTTCAGTAAATTATACCTTGACTTGTTTTCTCTGGTGAATGAACAGAGTCTGTCACATGAAATTCTACTTTCTTCATTCATGACACCCAATCACTTCCACTGAATTTATGAACAATAGAAATGATTAGCAGTATCATCACCGATGACTATAGCTCCTTCCTAAACTATTCATACCATTTGAACTTTTTCACAATTTGTTACGGAGTAACTCCAAATTTGATTGTATTTTATAATGATTTTATGTGAGTGTCCAACACAAACGAGAGAAAATGGCACACGGCTTTCAAAACGTCCTTCGTTTGACTCCTTTTAATTTGAATAAATAGTCCGTCTGCGTGTAACATGCTGCAGATGCTCCTAAATGAGTCAAACCTCCAGGACAGACAGACCCAGCAGGTAGTTTTCATTTCTGTGTAAATTTTATACACTGCTTAGTTGGATTACAGAGTTACTGTAAATGAGTCCAGAAGGGCTACAGGAAAGGAAGAGACTGAATTTATGAATATGTTTATTCACATAATAACTGTAAACACTGAGGTGTGCGTAGTTAAGAGGGGCTTCGAAGCTCCACTGGCTATAAAAAGTATTCATCCCGTTGGATGAGTTGCCATTTTATTGCTTTTAAAAGCAGTATAATAATAATAATAATAATAATAATAATAATAATAATAATAATAATAATAATAATAATAATAATAGTCATCGAACAGTACAGAGTAGTGGCTGGAGCTCAGGGAGGTGGACATTCAGGTAAAACATTCAAAAATGTTTTCATATCTCCACAAAGCTCCCTGAAACTAAAGTGCATCAGTTTTGTCACCTATTTTGCAGACAGCAGCACATTTTCTACTTCCTTTTTCAATTTTCTTTGAAGAACTCTGGGACATCTTCTACTACTACTTGACAGTTCGCGGCGGAACTGTCAAGGTTTTGGAAGATCCAGCAGCTGATCCTCGGAAACACATGAAACCCGGCAAATGTCCCGAGCTTTAAAAAAGTAATGAAGCTGACCTTGCACAGAATATCATCCTGCGTGTGGAGCTAAGATCTAAATCAGTAATATAAGATTCATTTTCTCCTTGTTAGGCTTGGCTTTTGATAATCAGAACAAGAGAGTGATTTGCAGTGATTTGCTTTGGCTTTTACGGGACTGATTAAGTGAGGCAGCTCACCAACGTGCAGGAGACCCGCTGAATACAAATGGCCCCCCGTCCTCCTAGGTGGCGCGCTGCTGACACAAAGGGTCTCCTTCTGATTTACTCTCAGTTGGGTCTGATGGTAAGTTGACCGTGCAGATGCGCACACACATAGCTGGATACAAGCTGGCACTTTCTGTCACACATAAATGGATTTACAGTGTCTTGGGCTTTTTGCTCCCTATGCTATATCTACAGTTTTGGCAAACAAATAAATAGGCTGCATTCAGTGGAGATAAGCTCATCAGCTCTATGTGTGTGTGTGTTTGTGTGTGTTCATACAGCGCTTGAAGGCGCTGCGAGCAATTTGCTCCCAAGAAGCTGAAGTTTGGACATACTTATTAGCGTGCGTGTATCCTGACAATGCTGCTGGGTCAAACTGCACAATGCTGAACTCTGCTTGACCCCAGCTCCAATAATGCAAAGCTCGGCAGAACCTCCCACAGTCTCTGACAGGCCCTGCCACCCTTTCAGTCTCCGGCACAAAGACGCATTGAGACTTTCTGATCTTCCAGACGTGTGTGCGCGTCACGCAGAAATGCTGACATCATCATTCCATCTTCTCTTCAGTGGAGATTCTGACTCATTTCTTTGCAACTCTCATCTGAAAGCAAAAAGAGCTGCAGAAATATTCACACCTCATTTAATGTTTTCCACATTTTGCAGTGCAGGAGACTGGCCTGGTAAAAACCAGCCCCTTGTTGTCCGTTTTGCTTTGTCCAGAGAGGTCAAAGCAAAACTGTTGACTGATTGCTTGCTGGAAGCCTGAACTCTGTTGAAGTTTGAAGCGATTGGATCTGATGGAACTAACTCTGAATTGTTTTCATGGTGACAATAAAAGTTATCAAAGCCTTTTGATGATTTAGAATGGCCAAGTCAAAGCCCAGACCTAATTCCAATTGAGAATTGGTGAAGACTTTTGTTTTCATCAAATATTCAATTAGTTTATTCACTCAGTTTTCGCTCACTTTAACAAAATGCATAATCAAATTACAACATTTGAAAGAGGGGTGGAGGGAAGTTGAAAATTCATCTTCAAAGACTCTCTCCATCCAGCTTGATTGAGATTGAGTTCGGAAAACGAACAAATATGTACAAAGAGGAGTTGAAGAGACACTGTTCATAATAAACACATATATGTGTTACTCGTGTTGGTCTATCACATAAATCCCCCCCAGAGCACTACATGAAGGACTGTGGTTTAGCATGAAACAATGTGAAAAGTTTGAGAAAGAGTAGTTTTTCAAGGAAGTGTGAGATGTCATCGTCATTCTTCCTCCTTCGCTCCTCGTCCTTCCCCTCTCCTTCCTCATTTTTCTTCTTTAAATGTACAAACTGCTCCTCTGAGAGCGCCTGTCATAGATAAAGAGCTCTTCAGCTGCAGTTTGGGATTGAATGGGGATGCTCCTGTTGGCCAAATGCTAGCAGATATATTCATGTCCTCCTTTATTCCCTCAGATCAGATGTAGCTCTATGTGTTTTCCTGCCGCTTTAGTGCTGGCTGGCCTCACCGTATAATGGGGCAGTCACAGTTTATCAGCCTGCAGAATGTGTCCCACATCGATCCTCGCGCAGTGAAAATGGATGCGGAGAGAACCATAAAAGACTGGGATGAATTGACATCATTGTTTCAAGCTTGTAAAAATAAACCCCAGGGGTGAGGAGACAGATAACTTCCTCCAATTACGCTCAGACGAGCAGCCCGTACTCACCTTACACAAAAGGATTGCCTCTGTGAGGCAGGTAGGATTTCCTTCAGAAGTGGAAATGAGCGAGGAGATGCGTTAGGAGATGACAGGAGGAGGTGCCGCCAGTCAGATCAGTGAATTTTAAAGAGTCCCTTTGCAAAAAAAAAAAAAAAAAGCGTGTCTCTAAAATGACAACTGTTCCCTGAGTAGTACATGCCAGCCTTTAATCACAGAGATATATTCTCATGCAGTGTTTGTTATTGTCTTTATTGCTGACTGTGATGACATAATATCTTCCCAGGGACGAACTAGCTTAAGAATGTAGACGGGAATGTTTTCTTTACACCTCAGATGTAACAGCAGCTGCTTCACTCAACATGAACAAACTCACTAGAAGTTTCCAGAAGTGCACAAAAACATTGTTGATTATGACGGAAACCTGTTGAGACACACACTCGATGTTTGGTTTAAAACAAGAGCAGTCTTTAATTCCTATTTTTTACTTTGTACATCATGTTTTTGAAAAGTTACTACTTATGTGTGTCCTGGCACTCAGAATTTCAGAATTCCAGTCTGACTGAAGGTGAGGTCCAACAGATTCACTTTCATAAGAGGAGCATTACGACTTTCATCGTGATGCTCCAGTTGATGTATATCAAATTTTATTAGAAGTTTCTTTTGGTGCTCCGCTCCAGACAGCTGATGTTCGGTGGTTTTATATTTAAACAGGATCAGAGTCGACCTTCCACTCATTTTCCTTCTGGTCTTATCTTCTTTGACTCACATGGACTCTTAAATGAGAAAATATGCGAGCAGGCTCGTTGAGTCAAATGTTAATAATGCCACCTAATGAACCTGGAGAGTTAACGTAGCACAAATTATATGCATGGCGTTTCCATGGCAATAGAGAGTCCACAGACGCTTCTTGATTGAAGCATGTGAGACTCGCCAGATCCAGTTTGTCCTCATGTTTTTGGATTTTGAACCTAACAGAACACAGAGACACTGTGGCTCTTAGAACTGGTCATATTGACTATGTAACTAGAACTAAGAAAATAAATAGTTGTTAGATTCAATAAAAATTATATATGGTGTTAATTGCAGGGTGTGTAATTACTTGATCTCATATTTAATTGACAAAATAAGCAACATTTTTAATACAGAAACCTTTGATACTGCTCCATTGTTGATTAGACATATGAGGTCAACAACAGAGGTATTCATTGTTCTGTCAGTCTGGCTCTTCGGTCATCAGACTGGGGCAAAGTGCTGTGATACCCAGGAGTTCCTGATCATGATTCATGCAAACTTCCTTCACTTCCAGATTTAATTTTGTAGAAGTTATATGTCACACAGACCCTTTCTGACCCCTGATAACACACACATCTGAAGTATAAACACACACACACACACAGTGTCTGACAGGGTCTCAGCAGGGACGTCCCTGTCAGTCTGTCAACTCTTGGGGTTTTTAAACAAGTCAAGACAGACTTTCTGTGAGACAGAATACACGACAACTCATCACTTTTGGCTATTTGTCTTTGGGGATGTCAGACTTGGCCTGAAATGTCATGTTCCCCCCCACACCCCTCAAAAAAAAAAAAAAAAAAAAAATGGAACCAAGACTCTGTTATCCTCTTCTTGCTATGGGAATAACGCTTGTTTTAGGAAAATTGATTTTAAGTAAACAGTGTTTGCTGAACTGTCAGACTACATCTGAGGCTTACAGGCAGGCTGCTAATTAGGATTAAACAGAACAGAACCGAACAACATCACCGACCACTTTGAACCCCCACCCACTCACTTCCTCTCTTTGCTTGCATACTGTTTGTCTCACACTTTCTCACAAGCGCACATAAACAAGTTCCAATGCAGCTACCTACGTGCTCACAAACATATTCAGGCTAAAACCTCATTATTGACGCTGTTCTTGGTAAGACCCTCTCACGGTCCCTGCTCACTCTTGAACCTTTAAGCAAAAAAAAAAAAAGTAAATAAATCAATGAAATTTACATAAACTGAAAGACTGGCCTGTTGTGTTAATGAATTCAACGTCCTGTTATTGCTTTTTAGGACATCGGTGATTATGAAATTTTATTAGATTATTGTTTTTTTTGCCCTTGATGCCATGCAGCAGGAACACTGTAGCAGGACGGGAAGGAGAGTAACAGGTCATGATACTGATGACGATATGCAGTATTGATAACAATAATGAGGTTAAACAAGATCTTAAAAATACTTTTGGAAAGCTAATAACTGAAGTGTCTTGGCCACTTCAGTGACTGACAGAAGAAGTCGGTTGAACCAGGATGAACTCCAACCCTCTTAGTCACTATCACCCCATCTAACCAATACCAAGCCGGTAATCAGTAGCTGTGTTTTCGTCAACCATAAAATTGCACAAATTGAAATTCCGAAAATAATTTTTTTTAATGGAAACACACTTATTTCAAAAACCTCGTGTTTTTTTAAACAAAAGAATTTTGCGCAAAGATGAATTGGACTTTATGGCCATATTGAAATAGATGCATTTTGCAAAACTGCAATGGAAACACTTCTTTTGCATCACACAAGTCAAGAAATCAATAGTAGGATTTTACTACTGGCAAAAACGTCAAAGACGATGGCAGGAAGTAGTAGGAGGATGATAGTTTGTTTTTTGGGGGGGTTGGACAATGTGCAGCTGGCTCCACCAGAGCCCTCACAGCATCACACAGTTCATAAAAAGTTGTGTGTCATTCCAATGTGTTGAATCCATAGCTCTATTGTAAAATCGCAGAGTAAAACTTCCCCAATATCTGCATGCGTAGCCGTTAACTGGTGTAAAGTTCTTGGGACAACGCCTGAACAAGAAGCCAACTTCTTTAATCAATCAGTCAAATGTTTGTGCACATTTGTAATGGCAGAGCAGCTGCAGTGATTTTTTTTTGTTTTCTCTCTTTCTGCAGGTATAGAGACAGACTTCAGACTTTTACATATATTCTCTCTGTTCTTTCTATCTTCCTCTCCTATCTTTTTCTTTCCCTCTAAGCCTTTTCCCCACCTTTCCCCACCTTTCCCCATTTCTTTTACGTCTCTGTGTCCATTACATCAAATAAATCCAAGGCAATTTCTAAAAAGTTTCATATATATAAATAGTAGAGAATGATTGTGAAAACCATCCACTTAAGAAAGTATATCTGTTTGGCCTTACCTTAGTACTCAGACAACATTTCTATTTGTCACATGGCTGGACAGGACACGTGAAAAAAAATTATATTTGGCTGCATTCATTTACACACTGCGCTATGAATAAAAACATTGTTAATTTCCTCATGTCGTTTGTTAACTAAGTTAGAGGTTATTTTTACACTTATTGCCAAAGGGGCAAGCTACCTTTCAGAGTCAAAGTGTTTTTCCAGATTGTGTCTGTTTACAAAAGTAAGATAAGCATGTGATCACTTAAATCGCAGGACCTGTTTGTGGGTGATGCCAACAGCCGCAACAGACGTTCAGCCTCAGAGGAGTTTTGTGCAGGAGCAGCTCTACGTGAAAACACGGAGCAGAAAAGGCAGTGAAGGAGCAATCAGAGACATAAGCAGGTAAATGAGCCTGAATAATCAGCACTTATGACTCTGTCTAATCAGACATCTGTGCGGAGGAAAGAGGCAAGGGGTTTTAGAGCGCATTATGTCATTTGTCATAAATGTACTTCTGAGAGTCATGTCGAACTAGGATGAAAACGCACTTCAAAACACCTCCAGCTGTGAGGAGACGTGACAGAAAAAAAAACGAGCTCATTAGAGGTTTGATATCAGTCCAATGCTCTGAAATGTTTTTAAGGTCATCAGCCAGTTTCAGGAGACAGTTTCTCAAAGCAAAAGTTACATATGGTAGAAACTTTGTTGGAATAGTGACACAGGGCTTGTCACGTTCCATGAAACGTGAAAAGCCCTCGTGAAAACTGACGATGCCAGCTCTAACAGTCATCATCAGTTAGAGCTGATGATGACTGAAGAGACGATATAAAACACAAACAGGTTTATCAACATTACCCCAAACCTCAGGCTTCAGATATGAGTTCAACAAGAACACTGGGGACACAAAACCTTTTTCTGAAAAATAAAAAAGAAGTGCATTTCATAGGTGTTTTTTTTTTTTTTGTTGTTGTTGTTTTTTACAAGTGTTAATGTTCCATAAAACACAAAGTTTGGTTCTGGTAGCGTCATAGGAGGGCTTTTGTTTGTTTCCAGTGGAACTGATCCACTTTGAAGGAGAGCTAGCCAAGTTTAGACTGTTTAAACTTAGATCTATTTGGGGAAGCAATCTGAAAAACATCAGTTTGATGGGATAAAGGAGACTGACATTGAAGCTTTAGTTCAGATCTTTTTTTGGTGTTTGAATTGTCATCACTCTGAGGATGCCAGTCCTCAAGCCAACAAAATGTGTGTGTGTGTGTGTGTGTTGGCTAACTTTTGGCATTTAAAACCATCCCAACTGAAAGCGTTCATATCTTTGGCAGGAGACAGTAAATGGATACTAGCAGCTAACAATTTCTCAAGAAACTATTGCTGTGTTTGTTGGCATTTTGTTCTGTTGAAACTCAGACGTGGATTTCCCTTGGCTCGGCCCGCTGGCTGCATCAGTGTGCCATTACCAGCTGCCTCAAAGGGTTTCTACAACCCTGAACATGTAGTCCAATACGGTCACAGTGATATGACATCTTTTTGCTACGGCTACAGAAACTATTAGCAATAGCATTTCACAGAAGAGAACGTCATTTTAAAGGTAAGGTAAAGTAATTTTATTTTTTAAAAATCCAGGCTAACCCTTTAGGTTTCTCAGATGACCTCAGCTCTATTGAAAACACTTTGCACTCCACTCAAAGTAAAGAGCGTGAAAAAATATGACATGGTGATTATCTTAAAATTACATCATACCAACATCAACAAAGAACTAATTAATAAAATTTAAATATCAATAAAAGACCTCCATATTACCCACAGTCTACAGTGTTAGTGAGATAAGTTGTATTTACTGTAATTAATAGATGATAGGAAAGAAGATTGTGATGGTTTAGTGGTTGTAAAATGAACACTCAGTAGATGAATGATAGGTGGGTGGGCAGCTAGAAGAGCAAGGTGCAGACCAAGGTATCCCTGGAGACCCGGAGTCGCCAGGGGAACCCCAGCAGAGCTGGAAATAAGTGGTCGAAGGCAGGATGAAAAGGGAACCTGAAGCACAGCAGAGACACGGCTTCGCTCTGAAGCCACAACGGGAGGAAACAAAGAGCCAAACAAAGAGCACTCGGAAGCCTTGATGTTTCCACCACATGGGGAGAAAGAACAACAGTGCCGTAAGTTAGTGGTGAACAGGGTTTAAACGGCGTACTGCTGGCACGTAGGCAGGCAGAGTGGAGACACAAACACAAGAACTAACGGTCCAGGAAACAGAGACAAACACATGAAAGAAAGAAACAGCCGGAAGAAGCGTTACCTGTGGCTAAAACTAAACTGTGTTCTTTCTGCACATCTAAAGACAGCAGAGAGGTTTGTTTGGTTTTTTCTCACAAACAATGTAATACATAGAAATGGGAGTTTCCATTACTGAATGATTAAATATTGCCATTGATTCCCAAAAAGTGGAACATTGATAAGGATGGTTGACATATTTTGCTTGATGTAATGTAAAGATGTAATATTTATTACTTGTTTCTTCATTGGTTACTGTGTTATGCTGTTATGGTGTAAAGCACTTTGGACCGCCTCGTTGCTGAAATGTGCTGTACCAACAAACCTGACCTTACTTGACTTTTAAGTTTATTTCTTAGAGTGAACCTGGGAGAAATAATTGCTACACTTATAGGGATAAATCAGCATAATTCAGCTAATGTGCTGGGTATATTTATGGATTCCTTAATTTGTTTACTCAACATTTCTGTTAGGTTCCGTGTTTCTGTGTGCTTATTTTTGAGTTTCTCTGTGTTCAGTCCTGTGTTCCTGTTAGTCTCTGTCCTGTCCTCCCCGTTGATTGCTCCCCAGGTGTGTCCCATTCCCCTGATTACCCCGTGTGTATTTAAACCCTCCTGTTGTCTGTGTTCCTCGTCGGGTCCTTGTCTAAGTTTGTCAACTGCCGTCGTATGTGTCGTAGTCAGTGTCTAAGTCACGTCTTGTGTTCGTTCCAGTAGAACTGTGAAGTCCTGGAAAGCGTTAGCTCTAGTTTCAGTCCGGTGTTTCAGTTGCTACCGGTATTTGGCTGTGTGCCTGTTTTTCTGCCGTGCTGCCTGTTTTGGACTGTGAGCATCATCATTAAATTCTTCATCTTCACCATAACCTGGGTCTCAGCGTCTCTCCTCACCACCACCAACAACCACTATATGACAGAAGGACCCGACCAAGACCGGTGAGGAACGCCGTCATCATGGACCCAGCAACCACCACCACAGTTCCACCCGCCTACCCGTTCCTCAAATCAAAGGACATTTACAACATAGAGTATGAGGAGGATTTCCATTATCTACGCCACATGTTTCACGCTGACCCGTTCATGCTGGACCTTATTCAGGAACTCTACGAGGAATTTCTGCGCAAGCAAGTATTCACCACACCTGTCAGACCTCCGCCAGTTCCAGCATCCGCTCCAGCCACCTCCGTCCGCCCGTCTCCAGCCGCCACCTCCGTCTGCCCGTCTCCAGCCACAACAGTCCCCATGGTGATGGGGTTCCAAGCAGCCAGGCTGGCGCCCGGGCGGCAGGCGGCACGATTAGTGGCGTGGGCCGCTCCAAAGTCCCCCGAGTCTGCTGCCGGAGCGCAGCCGCCCGAGCTCCCCGAGTCTGCTGCTGGAGCGCAGCCGCCCGAGCTCCCCGAGTCTGCTGCTGGAGCGCAGCCGCCCGAGCTCCCCGAGTCTGCTGCTGGAGCGCAGCCGCCCGAGCTCCCCGAGTCTGCTGCAGGAGCGCAGCCGCCCGAGCTCCCCGAGTCTGCTGCAGGAGCGCAGCCGCCCGAGCTCCCCGAGTCTGCTGCAGGAGCGCAGCCGCCCGAGCTCCCCGAGTCTGCTGCAGGAGCGCAGCCGCCCGAGCTCCCCGAGTCTGCTGCAGGAGCGCAGCCGCCCGAGCTCCCCGAGTCTGCTGCAGGAGCGCAGCCGCCCGAGCTCCCCGAGTCTGCTGCAGGAGCGCAGCCGCCCGAGCTCCCCGAGTCTGCTGCAGGAGCGCAGCCGCCCGAGCTCCCCGAGTCTGCTGCAGGAGCGCAGCCGCCCGAGCTCCCCGAGTCTGCTGCAGGAGCGCAGCCGCCCGAGCTCCCCGAGTCTGCTGCCGGAGCGCAGCCGCCCGAGCTCCCCGAGTCTGCTGCCGGAGCGCAGCCGCCCGAGCTCCCCGAGTCTGCTGCCGGAGCGCAGCCTTCCCCCGAGCCAGAGCTCCCCGAGCCTGCTGCCGGAGCGCAGCCTTCCCCCGAGCCAGAGCTCCCCGAGCCTGCTGCCGGAGCGCAGCCTTCCCCCGAGCCAGAGCTCCCCGAGCCTGCTGCCGGAGCGCAGCCTTCCCCCGAGCCAGAGCTCCCCGAGTCTGCTCCGCCCGAGTTTCCCGAGTCTGCTCCGCCCGAGTTTCCCGAGTCTGCTCCGCCCGAGTTTCCCGAGTCTGCTCCGCCCGAGTTTCCCGAGTCTGCTCCGCCCGAGTTTCCCGAGTCTGCTCCGCCCGAGTTTCCCGAGTCTGCTCCGCCCGAGTTTCCCGAGTCTGCTCCGCCCGAGTTTCCCGAGTCTGCTCCGCCCGAGTTTCCCGAGTCTGCTCCGCCCGAGTTTCCCGAGTCTGCTCCGCCCGAGTTTCCCGAGTCTGCTCCGCCCGAGTTTCCCGAGTCTGCTCCGCCCGAGTTTCCCGAGTCTGCTCCGCCCGAGTTTCCCGAGTCTGCTCCGCCCGAGTTTCCCGAGTCTGCTCCGCCCGAGTTTCCCGAGTCTGCTCCGCCCGAGTTTCCTGAGTCTGCTCCGCCCGAGACCCCAGCCGGCCTTCCTGCCGGCCCTGCGGATCCGCCTCTACGTCTCGGCGTTCTGCGCCGGAGACGCCGCCCGCCGGATCCGCCTCCACGTCTCTGCTTCCTGCGCCGGCGGAAGAGACCGCCGGACCCGCCTCCACGTCTCTGCTTCCTACGCCGGCGGAAGAGACCGCCGGACCCGCCTCCACGTCTCTGCTTCCTGCGCCGGCGACGCCCGCCGGACCCGCCTCCGGGACTCCGGTTCCTGCGCCGGCGACGCCCGCCGGACCCGCCTCCCCGCCCACCCTGGTGGGTTGTTTTCTTTGTTTTGGACTGTTTTTTCTGGAATCTAGCCCTCCTGCCGTCGTTGCCTTCTCCGCCCACCCTGTTGGGTAGTTTTTTGTTGGACTGTTTTCCTATGGACTCTTGCCCTCCTTCCGTCGCCCCTCCACCCACCCTGTTGGGTTGTTTTGTGTTTATTTGGATTTTTTTTTGTGGGCGTCTGGTATCCGCCCTTGAGGGGGGGGTACTGTTAGGTTCCGTGTTTCTGTGTGCTTATTTTTGAGTTTCTCTGTGTTCAGTCCTGTGTTCCTGTTAGTCTCTGTCCTGTCCTCCCCGTTGATTGCTCCCCAGGTGTGTCCCATTCCCCTGATTACCCCGTGTGTATTTAAACCCTCCTGTTGTCTGTGTTCCTCGTCGGGTCCTTGTCTAAGTTTGTCAACTGCCGTCGTATGTGTCGTAGTCAGTGTCTAAGTCACGTCTTGTGTTCGTTCCAGTAGAACTGTGAAGTCCTGGAAAGCGTTAGCTCTAGTTTCAGTCCGGTGTTTCAGTTGCTACCGGTATTTGGCTGTGTGCCTGTTTTTCTGCCGTGCTGCCTGTTTTGGACTGTGAGCATCATCATTAAATTCTTCATCTTCACCATAACCTGGGTCTCAGCGTCTCTCCTCACCACCACCAACAACCACTATATGACAATTTCTGCTACAGTGCTTTGCAAAATTGTACATTCATGAATTTTGAACTTTTTCATGTTACAACCACAAACCATTGGGATTAGGATTAGGAGTGCATGATCCCTGAAGTATCCCTAAAGTAAAATAAAAAAATAAATAAAAAAAACTGCACATGGTTTTCAGATCTGAAAATCTCATTATGAGCTAATTGATTGTATGAGCTAATACCAATAACATACAGTTATGTTTATGACAAACTACAGAAAAAAATTCATGGCTTCCAAGGTTTTGTGTCTTAAACCAAACTTCTCTTGACTCATGTCGTGCAAACTTGAATGTTTCACTGACCACTTTGGTAAAAACTGCAAGGGGTTTTGGATTATAAGCTTTAAAGATGTTAGAAATGAGTCAGTGTTTTTCCTGGCAGGAAACCTTGTAGCTTCTGTTACCACTGAAGAGAGAGGAGAGGAGAGAAAATGATACTGTTGATGAAGCCGACGGAGAGGTGAAGTCTCACTGGGTCTGATCAAACGAGGTATCTAGTTGAAAAGATTAGACAAGATTGGCTGATTCGGTTGGCTAGCTGTATGATTTCTAACACGCCTGTAGAGTAGCTACTTTCAACCACAAAGGAGAGAGATTACATTGTCTGATAAATTGATATACTCTCTCAATACCCATGTGTTTTTGATTTATGCCACACTTAAAGATCATTAAGTAAATTTTTAAATAAGTCGAAGGTGGCCAGAGGAAAAACAAACACAAAAAAACACGACTTCTAAAGATGATTTTATTCACCTATACTAACCAACATGGTCGTTTAAAAAAGATTAAGTCCTCCCTAAAACTAATAACTGGTCATTACACATCTAGGTGCAATATCTGCCTTCAGGTCTTTGCATTAACTCGAATTGGCTGTGTTACATCTCTGTGGAGGAATGTTGCTTTGTGGAATTGTTTTAATGTACTCACATTGAACGCTTTTCAAGCATGAAAAGGAATTCATTAAAATTATTGTCTCTCTCTGTTAGGTCTAGTGAAAGTAAATATGTTCCTCTCTGGTGTCTTCTTCTACTCCAGCGGGACTCACCAGGGCTGTGTCTTGTCACCTCTTTTATTTATTATGTACACAAATGATTGTCACAGTTGCATCCTCAGCGACATAATTATTTGAAAATATGTTGAAGATACAGCTATTGTCAACTGTAATATATCTACATATAGTACAGTCAAGTTTACTTTATTCTTTAACTGGTAACAGCTTTTATAGATGCTCTCCTGACTGCCTGGAGTCACTGATTTTGCAGCAATTTCTCCTCCTGAACAAGCCTGTAAAGTCAGGGAAAGGTCGACTGAATGGTGTCATTAACTGTGTCACAATTCCTTAAACTGATCACACACGGGTGGCAGCAGAACGGAGAGCTCTCCTTCAACAGGAAAACACTTCCAGCAGAACCTGGCTCAGGTGTGAGCGGCCATCTGCTGCCACTGACTGTGGGTTTGAGAAGACAGAGCAGATACACACACACATGCACATGCTTACACACACACACACACGCACACACACACACACACACACGCCCACACACACACACAAAAGGATAAAGCTTAGAAGTGCCGCTCCAGTAGCACTTTCTATGTCAAACAAAAAGTAAAGGGCTAATGGCAGCTGTAATTCCATTACTATTTTTTGTTGTTGTTAAAGAGAAATACAACTAAACACATAACCTCTGAGCCAGTATTAAATATATATATCCCATAAACAACATCACTCATAACACAGCTCCTTTACTTGTCGAGGAGAGAAGGCTAAACACAGAGACACAGGGCCAAGTATCATTTATGGAACAAGAACATGAAAGTATTGACAGCAGCAGCTCAGTGGATGGCCCCCTCCAGGAAGGTGTCACAGAACACCTGGTATAACTTCTGTGAAGAGAGAAAAAGTGACAGAACAGAAAGTTAATGTCAGCAGTGACTTCAGGTGGTGCATTGTACAGGAATACTGTGATCGACTGTATCAAAAGCAGCACTGAGATCTAACAGTACAGATATAACAATTATCTGAGGCAGTGAGGAAAATCACTGGTGACTTTCACCACTGCTGTCTTGGTGCTGAGATGAGCTCTGAAACCTGACTGGGCCACGCTTTCTTCATTAGTAAATAAAGGCTCGCCCTGCTTTGCTCACTAGTTAACCTTAAAAAATGGCTTTGTCACCCTTTGCTTATGAATATCTACTTTATATACAATAGATGAAGGATGTAAGTTCAGCACCGACCATCTTGGGAAGCAGAGCTGTGAACGTACGTAGAATAAACATGAACAACTTCTCTCCAAAAATAATTTAACTCTCCAGTTTAATCAACACAGAAATAACACTCAGCTAAGTAAAACTTAAAGAATAATGAAAACTAATAAACCACCAAAAACAAAAATAAATGAATAAAACAACTAAGAATAAAATGAATTATCAACAAAATGATAACCAGGTTTATTTAATAAGAATTTGACAATGAGACCGAATTAGCTTTCAGCTGATTGAGATTAGTTTGCACCAGAATATGTTGTGAATTACTCACCAAAATATGGAAGAATAAACACAAGTCCAGTGTGAGTGTGTACAGGTGCTGGTCATAAAATTAGAATATTGTGATAAAGTTCATTATTTTCCATAATGTCATGATAAAAATTAAATTGTCATATATTTTAGATTCATTGCACACCAACTGAAATATTTCAGGTCTTTTATTGTTTTAATTTTGATGATTTTGGCAAACAGCTCATGAAAACCCAAAATCCTTGTCTCAAAAAATTAGAATATTATGAAAAGGTTCTCTGAACGAGCAATAAAAATAATCATCTGAATCAACAAAGTAACTCTAAACACCTGGAAAAGATTCCTGAGGCCTTTAAAAACTCCCAGCCTGGTTCATTACTCAAAACCGCAATCATGGGTCAGACTGCTGACCTGACTGCTGTCCAGAAGGCCATCACTGACATCCTCAAGCAAGAGGGTGAGAAACGGAAAGAAATTTCTGAACGAATCGGCTGTTTGCAGAGTGTTGATGTGATGAAAATTTAATTTGGTCTGGAATCGGCCCTTCTCCACAATCTTCCTCAGGGTCCGGTCACCTCTTCTCGTTGTGTAGCGTTTTCTGCCACACTTTTTCCTTCCTACTGACTTCCCACTGAGGTGCCTTGATATAACACTCTGCAAACAGCCGATTCGTTCAGAAATTTCTTTCCGTTTCTCACCCTCTTGCTTGAGGATGTCAGTGATGGCCTTCTGGACAGCAGTCAGGTCAGCAGTCTGACCCATGATTGCGGTTTTGAGTAACGAACCAGGCTGGGAGTTTTTAAAGGCCTCAGGAATCTTTTTCAGGTGTTTAGAGTTACTTTGTTGATTCAGATGATTATTTTTATTGCTCGTTCAGAGAACCTTCTCATAATATTCTAATTTTTTGAGACAAGGATTTTGGGTTTTCATGAGCTGTTTGCCAAAATCATCAAAATTAAAACAATAAAAGACCTGAAATATTTCAGTTGGTGTGCAATGAATCTAAAATATATGACAATTTAATTTTTATCATGACATTATGGAAAATAATGAACTTTATCACAATATTCTAATTTTATGACCAGCACCTGTATGCTTAGTGAGACGGAGGTTTGCACTGAAGATTTTGAGAGGAGACCAAATTAGCTTTGAACGAATTAAGATTAGTTTAAGACTAAATTAGGAGCAACAGTCGGATATGAGTTCAACCAACCAGAACACAGCGCAAAGGAGAAGTTAAGATAAAAGCATTTTTTGATAAAGTAATGCTTCATTCAATAATGTGATCCTCAGGACAAAAACTTTGGACAGAACTGATATGAAACATTCAGGAATCACAAAAAAAAAAATCTATAATCGAAATACTGTATCCAAGTAACCAAGACAAACTAGAAGTTGCTGCCGCCTTAACTTACACTTTACAACATTTGTTAGAATATCTGCTTTCCTGTCATTTTATAGTGAGTTAATTTTAGCCATAAAAATGAACATAATCTAAAATAAACTTGTACGGTTTGAAACGTCTCAGTTCCACAGAGGTGAAACAAATGGAGCTGAACTGACCCGGGAAGTGAGACGATGGCGGCAGCAGAGTCAGTGACCGGATTCTGAGCAGCTCTGTTTCTTTGGAGCTATATTTAGCCAACACACACCAGCGAGCCCCACAACATGCAGCACACACTGACCCCCACCATCTGTCTACTCCCCAGCATACAGTCCTGCCCAAACGTACTGTCACACATGCAGACACAAACCGTAAGGTTTTAATGCCAAGTTCGGCCCACGGACCTCCCGGGCTAACCCGGGTGGATTTATTAAGGTTTCTGGCTCGAGGGCTCTTGTGTACACATGCGCTGGGGCACACACTGTGTTGCTGAAACAGTGAAGCTTTTGTTGGATGTATATATTGTGTACTGAAAGAAGGGTTATCAAATACTTGCTGCAGGAGCAGAGAGCCATGGGGAACCATTTTAATAAGCTTGAGATGTCTCTCTCTCTGTCTCTGTCTGTGTGCGTGCGGGTGGGTGTGCGTGTGTGTGTGTGTGTGTGTGTGTGTGTGTGTGTGTGTGTGTGGATGGTGTGTAATAAAGCATCCATACAAAAAAATTAACTTTTCCTCGACAAACTGCTTCAGTTGTTGTGAAAGACCCAAATGACCTCCACAATGTTGTCACCTTTTCACTTTGTGTTAAAACTTCTTGTCAGGTTGCTTACCCATGAGATTTACAAGCTTCAGCCTGATGTTTGTGACTTATCCTTTTATATTTTGTTTACCGCCTCCTCTTTACACAAATGAGACATGGGACTGACAAACTGGGATGCCAAACTGATGAAAAGGAATTGATCCCCACGCCGGGAAACCATGACTATAATGTGAATCACTATGACTGTGGAGAAACAGTAACTTGCGAAAAGAATCACAGCGCTGGCGCTTTTTCACCCTTCACAGTGGATCCCTGGTATTTGTGGGAGTTTGGGGACCAGAACCACTCACAAGTACTTGGAACCATCTCTAAAAGTTTGTATTTTAGAAATTCAAATATCAAATTTACTATGGAACTACCGCAGAAGTTAACCTCAACTGTCTTTCTTATTTCCACTCGTAGAATGTTGAGATAGAACAATAATTCAGAAGATGATCTGAATGCCTGTAGAAGAGTATGAACACTTTTCTAAGTCCCATTTAAAGCGGACAGGAATATGTGAAACTCAGTGGGTCAGAGAAATCTGACTGGGTCAAACTTCAGCAGATAACTGGACGGTTTATCCGTCTTTGCCCCAGCACACCAGCAGTCACACAGATAAGATGGCTCCATCAGTGAATATTTTTCTATACAGTGCCCAGACAATGTACATTGATAATGAAGTTGATCAGTGCAGTATAAATCTAACATCAACCCACCGCTAATGTCATATCATGGATTATGCTATGATGTATCTATTTAAGACAGGAAATAACTTTGGAACTAATGCTTTATGTTTATCTAGTTCTAAGGTATATAATTAAGATCTGAATGTTAGATCATTGCCCCGTCTGGAATTGGTCACTGCTTGAACCTGGACCACCTGCCCCGATGTTCCTAATAGAAGTCCAGAGAGGAATCAGTCGACTTCCCATCTAATATGTGAATCTTAAAACACATAGGATTTTTTTAACTTTAACAGCAAGTACATCCAATGACTATCAACATTATTCCTACTGTTCCTGCTTTGCAAAGCAGCCAATTGCATTTCAAGTAGCATTGTGCCTAGCTTTCCCAGTTTCACCTTCTGGTGTATACTCTAGATATGCTTAATGAAAATATGTTCCACAGAAAAATCAGAAAATAGATGAAGATGTAGATACTGAACCATGAATAAGTGGTTGTCGATTGAATTAGACTGCAGCCCGAAACATGCATTGTTTATATCCATTTCTTCTTGGAGGTGCACTGGAATGGTGGTGTGTGTGTGTGTTGGTTGGGTAATGGCCTCTGCCTCCTTCCTCCTATGGTGGCATTCATTGACAGACCTCCAAGCTATCACACACTGATAAGGTGGAACAAACGTAGCCAAAAAAACTAGCAGCTGCTGCGAAAGGTGGTCCTACAAAGTATGGGGTGAAGGGACTCAAGTTTATGTTTTAAAAATTGTATTAGTCTTTTTAATTTGAGTGAAAAAATGCTAACCATGTACATTTCCTTTCTCTATTGTGTACTCCTCTGTTGTGGTCTATTAAATAAAATAGTAAAGAAATACATCGAGGTATGTTGTAACACACACGCCAACACCAACCTTAAAGTTTGTGTGTGCACAAGGGTTGTTGGTACTTTTGTAAGTATTTTCTGCTTCACTACAGTAAAGCTCTGAGAAAAAGCCTGGTGAAAGTTCTCTGGGCCACATATCAAAAGGATCACTGTGACATTTTTGCTCTGGTTTGAAAACATCTTTCTTACGCTCAGACTCTTGCCCCGTTTCCAATCACA
Organism: Poecilia mexicana; assembly: GCF_051168715.1. Lineage (NCBI taxonomy): Eukaryota > Metazoa > Chordata > Actinopteri > Cyprinodontiformes > Poeciliidae > Poecilia > Poecilia mexicana. The sequence continues at coordinate 2,536,400 of NW_028263374.1, forward strand.
AAGTGTCTTTTTTTTTCCCCTTTCGTAAATCCTCATAGTCATGACATGGTGACAGAAGTCAGGGATTTCTTTTGTTTTTTTTGTTCTGTTTTTGCTTGGTTGGTTTTTGGGGTGTTGATGATGTTAAAGGTTCAGAGAGCACCCTTCTCTCTCTTCTCTCCTCGTCTGTTCCTGGAAGACTGCAGCATCAGGGTGAATATAACGGTGTTGTTGTCCTCACAGCCTATTAGACTGGCAGACTGACAGTGCAGCCTAGTGGTAAAGAAACAGAGCCTCACACATGAACACATTGCAGATAAGGAATAAAACATCAACAGAGCATAACTGCTTTTGACTGAATACAACACGGCTCCCTCTGCTTCAGCTGTTCGGTGGCTTCCTTGCCGAAGTCTTTGACTTGCACACAGGAATAACTCTGTAGATTCTGTGGAGGAGCCATTATAAGGTCACACAGAAACCCACTGTGTGTCCAACCCCGTGGGGGAGGACAGGGTTGGGGAAGCAGGAGTTTGGCACACATGACTCTGCCTCAGTTTGGGCTTGACACTCATCTTAACTAACGTCTCTCTCCTTCATGAAGCTGCATGTACATTCACACTCAATGTTCCTGTATGGGGTTATGGATGAGAATGTCCGCAAATCAAGCCATGGTCGCAGCAGAAGCTGCTTCACCACAACTATAGAGGAGTTGCAACAGTTCCTTCTACATCGCAAAGCTGAAGGTCCATACTGCTTGGTTGAAGACTCAGCTAGCTGGAAGACCTCTGGACAAACATCACTAACACTGAGTCTACACATACTAGAGCACAGAAACATGTTGAGAGAGAAACAATCATAAAGGGAAGATGGTATCTCTCTCCAGAGATCATTGGACTATGAGCAGAGTACAACCTAGAAGCGATGTCAATCCATCAAAGGCCAACTCAGAAAAATATAGAACAAAAAGTCAAACACATCCCTTATACCTAATGGCAATTCAGAGAGACCAGTTAACCTAACAGCCAGGTGTCTGGACTATGGGAGGACCCTGGAGGACCCAGAGAGAACCCATGCATGCACTGGGAGAACATGATCAACTTCATGCTGAAAGTCCCTAGGCTGGGATTTGAACCCATGACCATCTTGCTACAAGGCAACAATACTACCAACTTCTGCCCGTTAAAAGTATTATTATTTTTATTATTAATACAAGTCATAGTAATATTAAGAAAAACAAATAAAATAAAAAATATGCAGCAGTATGAGATATAAAGATATACTTGAAGTCTTGGTTTTCTTCACACTTGCAAATAGTTGTGTTATAAATCTTGGAACTGTGTCGTTGTTTATTTGCATAGTAGAACATGAATAAATAGTTTGTTTTGACTGATAATAGAGCCATTGAGACATGTACTAGTGATGCTTGTTCTAGAACTAAAATGATTGCATGATAATTCATAACGAGAGATAAATAAGAATGAGATCAATGATACACAAATTAAGTATAAAACACATTTATAAATAAGTAACATTTTGAAATAAATCTTCTGTTAAAGTTCTGTGGAGAATTCATCCTCATGTGATCCTGGTTCTGATGGAGAGGATCGTGTTGGCATTGTAACATCGTCCCTCCTGCAGCTTGTCTAGATCCATATTATGAAACATCTTTGAGCAGTTTTACATCCATAAACATCATTTGCACCACGTTAGTCAAATGCATATTAGCTACAGGGTGCTACAGTGCTACAAGGTGCTACAGTAATGGGAGAAAAAAAAAATCTCAGTTTCCTCCTGTAATGAAGCCCATTTGTGTGATCCTGCTGCCACTGCAGCGGTCTGTGAAGGTGTTTGTGTGGAGTGTGACAGCAGAAAGCAATTGATCAGGACAGGTTCATTGATCTGCGGTTCAGTAGATGAATAGATCTGGAGATCAAACAGACACACACATATTTAATAGCATGTTGAGTCACACTGTGCTACACCTGAACACAGCGCAGGTTCCTATATGAATGCAGCGCAGAACACTGATAACCGATCAATGCCATTTGGCCTTGCAGATATGATGCTGTTTTTGGGTTCATTCCACAGTCAGTTATTTGCCACCGGCTAGGTGAGAGTGTGTATGTTTGCGTGTGTCTGCGTGTGTGTTTGAGAGAGCAGAGCCAGTGACAAATGAGGGTAAATAACAGAGAGGGGTGCAGTGTGCCGAACTCATGACCCAGAGTGATAAACAGAGAATCAGAGTTGGCCAGGCAGGTGGGATGGAGAAGGTGTGGTGAACACGCGAGTGTTTAGTGTGCCACGCGGCTCTGATTGGCTAACGCGACTCTAATGGACAGCTAACCCTCCCCTCTCTCACCCCCCGGCATCTTGCCGAAAGTCCGTGTACGTAAGTGTGTGCGCGCGCGCGAGGCAGCCGGCAGACCGAAGCTAGCCGAGGAGGCAGGTTCTAACTCCCAACTCCAATGAGCTCGCAGCCAGACACACACTCTCACTCTCAGACACACACTAAACACTCTGCTCGGCGCTCTCTCTTCAACCCTGGGACACGGAGGAGCAGCAGAAAGAAGACGGAGCGGAGGAGAGAGGGGGAGAAAGGCAAGAGGGAGACTGGCGGAGTGTGAGGGAGATCAACCATGGCTTCAGATCCGGGGCTGGCTGTGATACTGCTGTGGACTATATCACTCAGGGCTGTGGGCGCCGCAGGAACCAGCAGCAATGAGGGTAAGACTGGCACTCTGTACTCTTCTGAATTAAAGCTAAATCATCCTCTAAAGTGTTTTCGTACCTCTGACGGCAGAAGTTTGCCCAGAACAACTTTAAACATATCTGTGTATGTTTGAACTAATCCAGAAATTGCTCATTTGGTGATTGCGCGCGCGAGCGACGGTCACAGCCGCGTGTGTTTGGCGTTAGTGACGTGAGCGTGTCTTCTTCTGTGAGTTCTCCGAGGACATCCTCTTCATGTGTATCCCCAGTGTTTTCATTTTATATGGAGTGTTTCCAGTAACCTTTTTTGTGTCCTTTCATTTCCCCCTGCCCCGCATCTTTCCACCTGGAGACGAAAATCTGTTTTTGTCTCTTGTTCAGCTGATGTCCCACACCGCCCAAAGTCCCCTGATACATTTCATTATTCCATTCAGTTTAGGTTCAAGAGTCGGAGTAAAAAAAAAACGTCCAGTTTCAGCACCACTGCAAGAACGAAAGAAAGAGTTTAGTACACAGTTGAAACGTGATGTCAAAAGTATAAGGTTCTTAAAAAAGTGTGGAATATATGGAATTTATTTTAACTGTCTTCCATGTCTGAATAAGAAAATTGAGTATGGTAAATGTTTGACTTTCCAGATTTCTTAAAATGTTAAGAGAAATATTTATGTTTAGACATTTTTTATCCAACCCATTTTCCAGAAATGAATTTGCATTCATTCAAAATTAAAAATGGAACCGTATTCCTCTACTTTTTTTTATTGGACAATAATTCTTAGTTTTGATGCCAAACAAGTATTGGCACTAATTTTTGGGAATTTTACGAATTAAATAATGGCATAATCGGGCAAAAGCTGTGATCTATTTTACTATTACTTTACAAGATTAAGCCTAGTCCAAAGAGTTCAGCTTTTGCATCGATATTAATTAGACGTGAAAAGGCCATTTACCAAACCACTGAATTGTAAATTAGTTTTGGTATTGAATTATTTCAAATCTTGGGAAATCAGAAGACCTAAACTAGGTTGGCGTTTTTTCACCCAAATGTTCAGGTTTCTGTTATGCCTATTGGACAAATCTAAAATAAACCTGGAAAAGTGTGGAACTTTGTAAATAAATACTTACAAGAACTTGGGGTGAAGGCTGCTTCTTCTCCGGTTTACAAAAGTCACAGTGGAGAGAGCCAGGCCCACTTCACGTCATATCTGCAAAATCACATTAGATTATATCTCTATGAAATTTTATACCCTCTTTTCCTTCACTGCTCTTGTTTGAACAATGACCATTTGAATATCTGACCGCGGATACGTTCCCTTTCCTGCTTGAAGTCGGCAACTTTGAAAGATGATTCTCTTTGTAAACAAACTCATAATGTGTCTGAAGACAAGGACTCATTTTCATTGTCCTTATTATCTCCACAGGTCTGAAATCAGTGGTTAGTTTAATTGAAGCCATTGCTTTGCCACAAACTGTGAGTTAGGAGTAGACTGGACGAAGATGCTTCCATGTTAAAGCTTTTATTGTTGTCGGATAGCAAACTGTGAAAAGAAGGGCAGAAAAATCTGGAAGCAAAGCCATGAAAATTACCTTCACTAAATATCATCTTTCAAGGTTGGACTTTGACATTAAACAGAACTTTTTGTGACTGTAAAAAAATATGTTTAGGGAAAGTGTTCAGGCATACAATGAAATTCAAAATCAAAATAAGTTATTTTAGCTTCTGCTCTAAGCACTGTTTGTCTAATATTTAAACTTCAGGTGGAGCAGTGGTTTATCTTTAATCCACACAATTAGAAATTAATTTGATTTAAAAGAAAAGAACACTTCTGCTTTAGTTATGTTTAAAACAAAGAAAAAAAAAACTATTCAAGCCTCATTTGGACCAAAATCTAAATCATAGATTTTGAAAGAGAGTAAGTTGTTTTCCTATGAAATTTATAAAAATAAGTTAAGGAAATAAATTCTTGCTTTTCTTCTGCTTAAAACCAAACTTTAACTGGGCTGCAAATATTTAATTTCCACTGAATGGAGGAGTTTGTCTTTGAAAAGCTTTAAATTTAACTGGTGCTTCAAGCAAAACCTCGCTGCAGAACAGGCGGGCATTCAAACTCCCTCACACTGGATGAACCAGGTGTGTGTATGGAGGACCTCAGAGCAGGCGAGGGCCGCCAGCCATTTTGTTTTTCTTCTTTTTTTAATAAAATGTATATATTTTCGGTTTGCTTCAATCTTCTGTTGTATGTAGACGTAAACAGCCAGTCGTTTTTTGACGACGAAGGCTGAATTATACTTTTGATCCTATTTGTACCAAAGCAAATCCCTGTATGTGCAGATTAATTTATATGTACAGAGATGAAGTCTGGACACAAAGAAGCAAAATATAAAAATACAAATAATGTTTGGAAAAACTATTTTATGTCGGTTTTCTTTACAAAAAAGTCCATTGCGTGGTAGAAAGTCAAAGGTAGAATATTTATTCAGCTGGGATTGAGTTCAGAACTTTTAGCTTTGTTTTCTTTATTTCATTTTCATTATCTATTCACACATTTTTAATTCTATGCCACCATTAAAAATCTTCATATTTATGGAAAAGTATACAAGACCTTGACAAGACAGAAGGCTCAGTTTATAAAGAATAAAAATGGGCTATATTTAAAAACATACAATAAGTTGAAGCCAGTAGATATGTTTTTAATGTTGTTAATTATTATTATTATTATTTTCATTTTTGGAGGTAGCAAAACTAAAAGTATGCATCACAAAAGAGCGGCAATCAATTCTAAATGTTTTAATACTTAGATGAACGACGATCCTAATAGCAGCCCCATACACTACCGTCTCAGATGTCTGGATAATACCAAGGCCACTTGCAGCAAGAAAAAAATACATCTGCGATATCTGTGAAAAGTAAACCAAGAAGTTCTGAAATAGATAGAAATTAAACAAGATTTTGAAGTGAAACAAAGGATACAGAGATGACAATTACACTTATAATTTATCTAATAAAAGAAATAACTGGTTTGGTCACTGCAATTTTTTTGTTTTTGTTTTTTGTTGTTGTCATTGTTCGTACAACGTTTGCAATTTTACGTCTTGTGTGTCTGTTTTTAGAGTTCATGTTTGTGTCCCTATTTCATCATGAAGACACTCACTGCATTGTTTTCACAAATTGGTTTGATGTGATTTAAAAAGAACCAATGAGAAAAAAAAAAAAATTCTCTTCTTTTTTTTTTTTTTTTTTTCCCCCAATAATGCAATTGTTGAATTCATGTGAATTTCTATTCTAATCATAGATTCACACTCCAGGCTTTGATTTAATATTCATCTTTATCTGAACTGACTAGTGTTTAGGGGAAATACCGCATGGCTTACAGTATCGTATATTAAATAAAAACTGAAACAATTTAAATAAAATACGTGAAGATAAAATGTGATCTCATAGTCTTTACGCATACGCATTTAAAAAATATATATAGTTGTTATTTTGATAAACATATACGAATAAAGGGAGTGTGCATTGACAGTATCTGACAGAAACCCAAGTTTGTGTTTTGATAATTTTTCTTCAGACTCACATTTGAATAGCTCGAAGATCGAGGTAGAAATTCTAAATCCGTTTCGAGTGTCAGGATAAACTTTGAAGTCAATACAAGCTAAAAGACCAGGGAGCTAGCACGTTGTTCTTGGACGATGGAAGGTTTTTAGAACAGCTCTACACAGTGATCATACTTCACACCTAACCAGGAATAAATACCTGCTAAAGTAGCTATAAGTATAAATACTCACAACATTATTCAAATGCATTTTACTTTTTGTGAAGTAGCGTAATGTTTATTACATAACTGATTGAAGCTGCCTAGTTAATTATGTTCCTTGGTGTTTAACCGTCAGTCAAACGTCGAGTCTCAGAGCTTGTTGCCTTTGTGTCTTTAAAGAACTACCAACACAAGACTATTTCACCGCTGTTCTATCACCGATTTTATAGCACTCTGACCTGTCTATTCAGATTTTAGCTGGCTCCTATTCTTCTCTCACAGTTATAAATAACAATGTAGAAATTATTTGTCTAATTCGGGGATAAATTGAAGATCAAACTGTCATGAAATTGAGCAAAGAAATCTTTATCGTAAAACAACACGTGTTTCCAAAAAATATTTCTCCCTCTACATTACATAAAATCTGCAAACTCACTTAAATCCTGCTTGAGACAGAGGTGTCCCTATATAACACAACTAAAACAAGACAAAGCTCTCAAACTGGTTTTATGTCCACATTTAAAAACAGAGTAGTAAACCATATCACAAGTTGTTTGATTTATGTTTTTTTTTTTTTTTCCAAGTTCAGCTTTATGTTAATAGCAGCTGTGATTAACTCATTACTGGAAAGGGGTCAGAAGAAGCTCTGATTTGCCATGAGATGTGTTTGATTGTTAAACTGTTTATTTATTGTAACTATACGGTAGTATTTCTATGATTTATCATTGATTATTTATCAGGCATCTTCTCCCTTATGTGTATTTGTGAGAGAGAAAGAGATGGAAAGAGGTGGTACACAGCTCTACAGTGAAACATAGTTTCACATGAATGTGGCTAGCGTTACTAAGGGTGTATTTCCCATTGAAATACTTTTATCTTATACGAGCTACCCAATCGGCTGCACGGTAGTCATAACTGAACTTCTGAAAAGGATGAAAAGGAGAAACTGCTGTTTTAGGTTTGAACACTGAGTCTAACTCCCTTTTGTGCCTGGCTGAATAAACGGCTGTCATGCCTGTTGTCCTGCACACCTTTAACTTTAATCCACGCTAGTGTTAAATAATCTTACCTCTATAACATCTTCAACTCTGAAGAATGTTGTGTTTGCAGTATAAAATCAGCTAAATTGAGATCTTCCGACGTTTCTCTGGTAACGTGCGGAAATCTTGTTCTTTAAAATATGTTGTGAAATGTTCGTTGATAAATTCTGAATTTCTAGATGACATTGTCCAGCAACAGGTGAGGGAGGGGAAATTCTACTGTAAGCATCATATGACCAATTAGAAAACATCTCACTGGATGCATTTCCACTGACCATAAAATTGCTCAAATTGAAATTACAAAAACAAATCTCCTTAATGGAAACCCTCCTGGCAACATAGCAATTTGGAAAAAAACTCAAGTTTTTAAAAAAAAAAAAAAGAAAAAAAAAGGTTTTGCACTAGGTTGAGGTGGTTTTTCAACAGTATTGAAGTTTGTGTACACATAGCAGCTTATTTGTTCACTCCGGCCTCCTTGGACAATGTGCAGCTGTGCAGCTGGTGCCACCAGAGCTCACAGCATCGCACATTTCATCAAAAGCTAGGTTTGTCATTTTAAAGTGTTGAATCCATAGCTCTTCTGTAAAATTGTCAAGTACAATTTCCCCCAAAACGGCGCATTCATAGCCGCTCGCAAGTATAAGGAGTTTGCTGCTCCAATGACTGAATAAGATGCAGACGTCTTTTCTGGTAGATGATGAGTGCTAACGCCATGGCTGAAATATGAGTGTCTTATGTAAGCATTTACATCCATCGCCGCCATGATTTTTATTGTCCTATTGCGTTTGACATTAAAAGAATATGAGAATAGTTTTGTGCACATTTGTCTCTCAAACCATGAGCTCAAACTCAAATGTGGTATTTAAAAAAAAACAAAACAAAAAAAAACACAGGCCATCACTCCCTGGATAAATCAGATTGTCAGAATAAAAGAGACTGATATTTGAGTCTGTGTTTGGTCAGGTGATGTGAGCCAAATGTACTTTATATTAGACATCTGGTGTGAGCGTATACAGAATCACCTACCAGGATTTTCTCCACACAGCCTCTTCTTTCTGCGAGCGCTGTCCCTGATTTCTCTCACTGCCACGTGCAGCAGGAGGATAGCGAGCTTTCCTTCAGGTTGTCGTTCGTTCTGAGAAAGATGAAAAGACCCACGCAGAGAACAGGACTCACTGCTAATGAGCAAACCGTAGGTGGATGATTATTAACACATACCTCTGCTGCAGGATGACCAAATGGGGAAATAGGGACCCAGAGGCAGGAACAGTGTGTGGCAGTTTCTTTTTTTTATCTGCTTTATTTTAAGATTTGAGGATGAAATATAGAAGTAACTGAAACAAAAACACCGAGGTTGAAAGCAACTACACTGCTGGGAGAATAGTTTTTTTTTCTTCTCCTTCAGCAAGAAAATGTAAAGACAAATTTGTCCGCTGGAAAAAAATGTGTTTGATTTAGATCGCTGCTGCCGTGGACGTACACACAGCTGTTCATTTTACTCAACTATTCTAGTCAGCAGGAGACCAGGCTCGTGTTTAGCAGCATTGTGCGAAAAGAAACTACGTCTCGGTTAATAGCTCAGAGAGAAAACCTCATCTCCATACATTAGAGAGAGAAAAAGCCTCTCGGCTATTACGCTAAGTAGTGAAGCTGCTTAAGCCACATAGCTCAAGGACACTTCAGCAGCCTCTCTGACAGGATACGTTTCAGCCCCAAAGCCTTTCATGCTTCAAATTTTAACACAGATTACTGGTATTAGTATGTAGCTTTTCACACATAAAAAACTTTATCTGAATGTAGATTACCTGAATATTTACTTTTTACTTTTTCCTTCCTGTGTTTTAATGTAGTCCTGCAATGTGTAGAATAAATTGGAGCCTTATTGAAAAGTTTATGTATTTCAGTAACTCCATCATTAAGGGAAATTCGTTATATAGCTTAGCTACACAGCTTTTTTCAAGCCTTTATTTCTGCTATTTTTTATGATTTTCTGCTTCCAGCAAATTAAATCATGACATTTATGGTTATATTATTATGACCAATAAAAAACATTTGAACTTGGTAAAAAGTATGTTTGATACCTGGTCAAAAGTCATTTTGAAAATGTACTTTTAATTTGATAAATGAGGCTATTTTCTATTTTTCTTAACTATGACTGTTAACAATGGCAATTGGAGACAATATTCAGCTCGATAAACACAATTACTTAAAAATTACTGAATTCAGAGAGTGTGTATTCCGTATATAGCTACAGTCTTCTGTTATATAAATAAAAATACATTTTGAATTTATCGACTGTTTTAGGAAGTGCTGACCTAAAATGTACTTTCCCTTTGGGATCAGTGAAATTTTTTAAATTGATTCAAGTAGAATTTAATTCTTGATTTTTAGCTGAAGTTATTCATACCGGTGACGGTTTTAGGTTTAAATTTATTTTAAATGAATAATTTTGTTTATGATTAAACTAGGCATTTCTCAAATGATGAAATAATGAACCCCCTTGCCCCCCGCGCAAACAAAAGAAAACACACAAAATAAATCCTGATCAGCTTTTTATTCATTTAAAATAAAATTATTTAAAAAATTGGTTTGGTGATGAGGTCCAGATATAAATTTGTTTATGAGCCCAGATGTTAATTATTTTATATCAACAATACCTACTATTCAGATGGGTTGTTTTTGGGTTATTAGGTAAAATAAATCACTCCTACATGTTAGCCTTTGTGGAATGATTTACTATTCACTCTAATGACCAAATATACAATAAGCAGTTTTACTCTAACATAAATAATTTTCTTAATTTGAATACAATTTAAAACGAACCAAAATTCCTTTTTGAAAACTTAATTAAATGTCTTCAAAACACAAACCACGTGCTTCGACTCTATCTCTGATTGAGTTTCCTACATATTAGATTTGCACATTCAATAATAAAAGTCAATCGCAGCAGCTTTTTATATTACCCAGATTTTTTTTTTTCTGTAACTGTCTATATTTTATAATTACAACAACTCAGTTTCCAAACATGGACCCAGACTTGCTCACACAGTCACAGTTAAGTAGCTTTCGGGAGATCCTCCTCTCCTCTTCCCCAGAGCGGTCCAAAGTCCAAAATATCCCACTCAAAGCTCACTCAGCAGTTCTGCTTGCTTACAAGCATTCAAAGTCCAGTCTCCAGTTGCCATGCTGAGGTTTTCTGACTGCGGGGTTTTGGAACATTCTTACCAATCGTGGAGTTGGTGTTGCTATGTTAGCACACCCACAGTGTCTCATAAAAACTGCGACCAAGTCCTCTGACCTGTTTGTCTCGTTCTTCTCACTACAACACTCTTGTCCTTCTTCTGTCCTCCCCTGGTATCCGTTTGCCCCTTGTTCTCCTAAACTGCTTTAAACAGCATTGGGATTGTGCTATATGTTCTGTTTTTAATACCATTTTTCTCAATTTAAAGATACACCATAAAATATTACTTTATCACGTTTACGTAAAGTATATCACTTTTTTCATGAGCATATTTTATTGTCTGCTAAAGGCCTGGCCTGACATAAACCAGTTTGTTGTTCTACACTTTTCCTCCTATAGAAGATCTGGGCTCTCAGCTTTTGACCAGTGATTGATTCCTGGAGGTGAAGGACTCTGTTGAAGTTTTACATTTTACATCACTAACCATTGTTTGTGATGTATGTAATGCGCCTGTTTGTTTCTATGAACCTTACAGAAAATATTCTGCGCTGTAAACAACCATCCTCCACAGTGCCGATTCGAATGAAGCGGCTGTTAATGCTCATGTTTGGAAGCGTGACCATCACGGACTGAACGGCTTCCTTCACTTCCTCCTCTGTCATTGCTACAACTACAAGCAGACTACAACTCTAAAACAGTGCAGAAAAACAACATTCACAAATTCTCCTTCTGTTCGCTGATTGGCTCGGTAGAAATTTTACTGTAGCAATCCGAGACAAGAGAAAGCCAAGCCTGACTATGAAGTGAGATTAGAATAGAGCGGAATTGCATTGGTAGGCACTGGCCAGGTGACTAGATGCCAGAATAATGACAAACTAAAACCTAAAACCGTCTCAATGCTGGTTCTTTAGTCTCTATTTTAAACAAATTGGAATCGTCCTATTTGTGTTTGAAATGGTACACCTTTTCTTCACTCAGCCCCATGCATATCACTCAGACTCACGGCAACGCCCACCTGGTGATGAGTCAGGATTGGAATAGCAAGCACGGGACAGGAAGAAGGAAGAGGAATGTTAGCATTCATTGATTGCTCAGGGCATAGCAGGACTTGAGCTGAGCTGTAAAAGCATTGACACCATGAAAGTCTCCAATGACATGAAAAAGTCACTACATTTGTCACTTGCTGTTTTTTTTTGTTTGTTATATGTGGGGTCTGGAAAAAATGAGAATGGGCCCACATTATAGCAAAGTGTTGTGAAAATCTTATGGAAGGTGCTCAAACTTTTTGACTTGTCGACGGTTCCCAGCCTTCATACTTTGGCTTTTTACTGATGCCGACTTATTGTCTGACTGCCGTCACTAAAGACTAGTAATTCCACAAAACACCTTAACACCGTGGTGTTTAAAAGGCATTTCTACTGAAATTTAAAGGAACTATGCATAAACTAGTTATTTCTGAATTATTTTATATAATATTTTGGGCATCTAGGAAATAGAGAATTAGAAATGTATAAATAATGTTGGTAATCCGAACTGCTTTAGAAAGGGAATGCTGTTAATGTAAATAACTGGTATAAATTCTATGTATAATCTGAGCTCAATATACATTAATCAATAATCATGTCTTTTATTACCTCTTCACAGACTTTTTCTGAGCTAAAGTCTTTTCACTTTATCATTTCGGTTGAACTACTTTTATGAGCTAACTATTGCAAACTGTTCTTTCTGGTTCCTAAATTTACAACATGGTTCTTCTCCGTTCATTCAGACTGTCAGTCGAGGCTCTGTAAAGCGAACTCCTCTCCTCCTCAGGAGAGAGTCTTTATTTTTAGTGAGGTTGGAACGCAAACTTTTTCCTTTTTTCCTGTCCTGGCTGGTTTTTCTTTACACAGGTTACTGATGTTTGACCCTCCAAGAGTTTTCCTCCTGCAGGCACCGGTGTCTATGAAGACATCAACCTTGTTAGCCAGCTGTCAACAGAAATGTTGGAGTCACCAGATCGATATGTCCTCAGAGCGGTGAAAGGCCACGCGTCCCGAGGTGGAGGCCTCTCCTGTGTGCCGTCCAGACCTTTATCAGATCCTTATGCTGGGCTGGCCACAGATCAGCGGCGGTGAGCTGACTCTGCTGTGCTCTGTGATCGCAGTCGTGCTGCTGGTAAATACACGTTTCTACACTTTGCTAGCATGCGGGGTGTGCGGTCTCTCCTTGGGATAGCCGAGGGTAGAGCTGAAATGTGAGAAATGATTGTAGTCGAGGCTTGGCAGCCCGGTAATGGGCTGGTGTTGTGGTTGTGTTGGCACGTCCTTCCTGGGAGAAAATCCTTGTGATGTTCCCTTCAGCGGAGTGACGGAGAGGTGTTTCTGCAGGGATGGCCTCCACTCAGGTACAGGCTGACAAGACGAAAAGCAGATGAGTTTAAAACAAAGGAGCTGCTTCGTGATGGAGGCTGACGGAGAGAAGCGCTCCGCTCGCACGCAGAGTGCTCACAGTGAGATCAAGAGAGGGAAAGAGGGGGTGGCAGCTGTCTAAAACACACCTTCTCCAAGTTCCACCAGCTGGCGTCTTTAGAAACATTCGGAGGAAGCACCGAGCTGATATTTGCTGATAAAATGCTCTCAATTCCTTTTAATCCTTCAAAGGACTTAAATGTTCATTAAGTTTAATGGAAGTCCAATGAAAGTCTATTATTTTCTGATAACCACAGGGAAACCTGCCAGCCGGTTCCCAGTGCTGCGTTCCAGCTATTAAGGTCAAACTGCAGGTTTGTGCTGCCACTCTGTGAATAATCAGAGCTGCTTTACTTACAAAATGTGGAGAATTTATAGGAATTCAAACACTTGAACATATGTGACAAATGATAAGTAATGCACTACTGTACTGATTTTGGACAATACATTTCATCAAATTTATCACAACTTTTTTTTCTAAGGATATTAAAATGGCCAAGTCAATGACTTGAGAAGCTGGTGAGTGTGAATATAAGAATGTGTTAAAAGATGTGCTTAATAACACAACTGCCATAGTTTAAAATACTTTGAAACAGCCTTCAGCACACAAGCCGTAACGTCTCCTCCATTTTTAATGATCCGTTTGCTTTATTTCTACGCTGGATCTGAGGTGAACCCCACTAAACTGCTGGAGGACTGTAGGTTATACCAAAATAAAAGATCAATTCAGAATGTAACACTTTTTGTCAAACATGTATTATTTACGCAGTTAAAGTGGTCGACTTGTTCTTGGGGATTATTTAGAAGGTAAATGATCAGATTTAAAAAATGCTTTGACACATGTTTTGTAAAAGACTTTGGGTTCCTTCATTTTTTTTTTGTTTTGTGAATTTTATTTTTCCCTGCTTTGAGGTTTTGATGCATATTTGGCCAATTGATTAGGGTGTATTTAAATTGTTTAAATAGTGACAGTAATTTATTCTTTTAAAAAAGGAACAATCTGTCACTTTGACTCCATTTTAAATACATTGTGAATAAAGTGATTTTTTTTAAATTAGCTTGCGTTATAGTCTCTTTTTGAATTTTCGACACGAACATGATAGAAAACTAAAAATCTATCAGAATGAACGTTGCAGATAATTTTTGATATTCCACTCCTAGTTTTAATTTTTAGCAAATTTGTTTTTATTTGCGTTAGCGTAATGAAGCTCTTCATTTCAAGATAAGATTTTGCAACAACTCAAAGCAGACCTCATCCAGTTCTATCTTCTGTTTCAGCTTTCGCGTCTAAACCAGGAGTTTACAGCCTTTAAAGTCCAAACAACCGTTTTTTCCCTCACTCCAGCTAAATAAAACTCTTTCAGGGTCATAAATGTTACATTAATTTTTGAAAAAAAGACATGTTTTGATTTGTATTCTACTATAGATTTTCTAAATGTGACATGTTGTAAGAACCAATTTGACCAATCTAAGGTTTTAAAATAAATAAAAATGTGTAAAGAGGATGGATACATGTTCTCCCATGGGATGTTGATATTTGTGAAAAATTTATGTAAAAAAAATAAATCACATATTTCCAACCAGTCTCCTTCACCAACTGGTCTAAGAAAGTATCACTGGTACTTTATAGTGTTGAAATGCTGAAAAGTCCAACATTTTACAAACTTTAAAAGAACTATGACTAGAAAGTCTACATTCTGATAAATAGAAATTTTACTTTTTCCCTCTTACAAAAAAACAAAAAATAAGATAGAAAGGAAATATGTAAATGATTTTTAGAAACTAAAGTCTTGTCTAAATAGTGAATTAGTAGAAAAATTCTCCTGCCAGTTTATCCAGACATCTCTTCAGGAATATGTACACACAGACATAAGAGATCCTAGTTTAGAAAATGATACTTTATGTAAAGTTATCTTAAAAAAAAAAAAAACTTAGAGAAAAGAGATTGAATCCTGTGCAGTTTTAACAGAAGGTTTTCAATGTCTTGCATCAGCCCCTTGTCTGTGATTCACCTACTGGAATTCATAAAAATACAAACATACAGTTCAAATATAAAAAGATCTTGAGGTTGAACACTTTAAAAAATATATTTCAATGTGGACTAGACAAGCTTGACAGAAGGAAAATGACAGGAATTCTCCCAACAGTGTTTCACTGTTCTCTGCATCAGCTGCCTCATGCTCATACAATCCCTCTTTTAATTCACAAATCTATTCCTTGTCTCACTTTGATAGCAGATTAACAAAACGAGCCATGTATCCCTGTGAGGTTGTAAACAGAGTGTGTCTTTAAGTTTTTATGCCAATTGTTCAATTATTACAACAATGTGTCACATTCTGACTAAATATTCTGGTGAGGAACAAAAACCTAATTAACAGTAGCATTACATCAGATTGAGTGTTAGAAATGAAGAAACTGGCATATACCAACACGGGGAGAAATCTTTTTATTGCTCAAAGCAAAATCTCAAAAAAAAAAAAAAATCTGATCACTAAATCAGAATCAATTTGCCTTTACATATGATCTGATAGTTGTTATGGAAACTTGCCACTCTTTTCTGTAGTGGTAGTATTTATTTCATCTCCCCTTACCATCCTTCTTACTGCAGGTTGTGGCAACATAAACATGGGTCCTTGTACTGCCAAGCAGCCAGTGGCCAAAGGAAATTCATATCTATGTTACATAATATTTAAACCCTAGGGAACCAGGAAGGCAAGGGCTACTAATTAAAAGTTCCTTAAAACTATGGCGGTATAAAACTGTCAAGCATAAATTTAAAACATGCAGATATGCAGAAGGTTGAGCAGGATGTAGTGCTTAACACTACTGTGGTGCACACAAGTACAACACTGACACCGGATTGTCTACCTATGAAAATGACTCCAATGTAATATAAGCAGTTTTGATACAGTTGGTGTCATAAGTTCAGCTCACCTAACCTCTGAATAAACCTTCCAGACCAGAAATCAATGAGCTTTGTTGGTAAAATATTGATACAATCACACAACTGCAAGAAAATGTACTTTTTCAGTTGACTGAAGTTATTGATCGTTCTGAAACTGTACCAAAGTCATTTTTAAATTGAAGTATGAACAAAACAGAATTTTTGACTTTTTTTTTAGATTTTCTTATGATGTTAGTGGCCTTTATTCAACTGTAACTGGACAGAAACAAGGTGAAAACATGCAGAAAATGACCTGGGACTCGAACCAGGGACAAGTGTATGGAGGACTGTAGCCTCTGCATGTGGTGCGCCTGCTCTACCACTGAGCCATGTGATGTCCAGATGTATTTAGGTTTTGTTGCTTTTAGCATTATCAATGAACCCATCACATGTCTGGACTGTGGAAAGTAATTAGAAAACTTATTGAGAACATTTAACCTCTGTAAAGAGACCTTTCAACTGGTCATAGAAACAGACGTCACTGCCAACTTAGTTTATTTTCATAATTAGTTTTTTATGGAATCATTTGAATTTACATATAGTAAATGAAAAGCCTTCATTAATTTCATTAAAGTTAATCTAAACATTGCCTAGAATTGTTCAGCGCAGCCTTTGAAATCCTGTTATCATTTAAGAGAGCAATTAACTTTCAGAGAGAAAAAAAAGAGCAATACATAGCTTTATAAAAAATGGCAGTACAGTCTTATTATGACGTACAGAACATATCTGATGCCTGAGGGACCTAAAACTAGAAGTCAGAAGCATCCTTTCTCTCTCTTTAGTAAACCAGACCAACTGATTGCAGTAAGACGGATGTCTATATGAATTAGATCTTAATGTTGAGCTTTGTTTTGAAGTAAAGTGGTTTAACCTGTCACAACATTGTACTATATTAGATTGCATAAAAAATTAATTAATAATTACATTTAAAATAAGATTTAAAATATTACTGAAATTGTAACGTTTCAAATCTATTCTAACAAGGTATTATGTCAGATGTCTTTCACTGGCCGGGTAAAAATCTTAGCTAGCTTACAGGTTTGACTCTGAACCTCCTTCAACCACAAGTCTTAAGAACATCATAATACGCTCCAATATGTTATTTTTTCTTTTTGTTTTAGTGAGGAAGAATTAATCAAATAGGAGGTAATGATGGATTTTTTTGATAAAGTTATTTGAAGAAAAATAGGCATTTCTGGTGTTTTTACACCCAATACTCCAGTAGACTCGGTTAGATTTGGGATGAAAGTTACAACATTTGTTACATGTTCAGCTGGTCCGGTTTACTGTCAACCAATCCAAAACCTTTGAAAAACCTGTTTACCCTCTTCACCTGTGGTAGCGCTGTTCTAAGAACCAATGACGGAAACAACATGAAAACCTCTAAAGAAGACACTAAGCACAACTTCCTTCTTCACGAAATGCAAAAACGTCAGAGTGGTGTTGGATTGTGGCGGTTGTAGGATTTCTGTTTTGTCTTTGACAAAAGACCATAATACATTTCTCCCACTAGCACTAGACTTGTACGTTTGTTTTGGTTGTATTTACCCAGAACGCCCTGCACTGTAGTCGGTTTCCTGCTTTTGGAGTGGTCTCTGGTCTGATAGACATTCACATTCGCTCCAGAGTTGGCTTCAGCTGAACCTAGACCTAATTTGTTAGGCGGTCCAGAGTTCACGTGTTTGATCCTCATCAGAGTTCGATTGAACATTCATGTCTCCGCAAATGAACCAGACTTTATAGGCAAACAAATTAGAGTTGGTTCAAAGCTGACTAAAAGGGGCTGGTGTGAATGCACCCTAGGTATTTGATTTAAAATTGCAGCACAAAGATGTTATGTGAGACTGTTATCTGTATCTAAGCAAATATTCATAGATGACACATTTGGCCAACTTCCTCTTATGCTATCAAAGACCTTTCATTGCTCTAAAAGGCCACCTGACTAATCAGTAATTATGAACTGATTAGTCAGAGTAAAAACAGATTTCATGGACCAGCGATCAAAAAATAGTGCAAGTACCACACAAATAGAACTGCACAGAAAACACTAAAATCCAACATTGTTTTGTTTCTTTTGTCTGTGGTAGACATAAGGAATCACCAAAGAACACTTCTCTACCCCTCCACTGCACATTTTGAAGGCTTGGAGTCACAGCCACATTTGTATGACCTGTATTAATTTCTGCCTAACGTGTTTCTATAGATATTGTGGTCTATTTTCTCTCATAAGGTAGGCACTCTCTGAAGGAGGAACAGTGACGTGGCCATGGTGTGAGACATGCTGACTGACAGTAATTATCCCCATTCATCATTAGGCATAAGCCAGGGATGATAAGAGCTCTTTATGTAAAATGTCAGCTCGCTGAAATGATGAAAATGATTAAAGGGCGTCTGCGTGAAATAGAGACGTACATACAGCTCAAGCTGACAGCATGAGGCCCGCGGATGGAGCGCACTCTGACTGGGAAAATGAAAAAGAATGCAAGTACTTTTATTTATTAAAGTGGAGTGAGGGCAAGGCTGATATAAAAACATCAGAGGCTTCCCGATGCTGCAAGTTGAGTGTGTATTGATAAAATTTCTACTATTTTCCCCGCTCTCTTTCGCTCTGCTTCTTTGCTCAACCCAGCTAACCTCTGGGTGAACTTTCCCAACCAGAAATCAATAAGCCCAGCCATACTTTGTTGAAATTTCGCTTCAGCCGGTTAAACCACGAGTCACGACTTTCCCTCCGTTTCAGCAGTCATTGCGAAAACATCAACCTACTTCTCAGTGGACACCAGCACACACAGATAGTACACTGTCATCTGCTTATAGACTTTCCTCTCTTTTGTATTCAACTCATCTGTCCTTCTCTGTCGCTTCTTTTCCCCTTACTTCTCCTTTTTACCTGCTCTATAAATAGCTCCGCTTGCCTCTCCTCTGCGTCTGTTGTCATCCCTTGGGAAGCAGGGCAGGCCTGGGCAGCAGTACAGTCGGCTGTTCGCTCCGGTGTCCCCTGGGAACCGATGGGCCTCGCTAGCCCTGAGCATCCTCCATCCTCCATCATGCAGCAAACATGATGCCTCGCAGGCGTGCGAACACAAAGCAGGGTCTTGTGCTCCAGCCCAGGAGCACCTGCTAAAATAAGATATGAGGGATTGTGCCGGGCTGCGCTGGCCACTGTAAACCTAATCAGAGGAGTGGAGGCTCCACTGCTTGCTCTTTCTAACCCAATCTTGTGGTTTCGGAGAAGGGTAAACCGTCGAGTGTTTACAGTATATCCTGCTGTTTCTTTGTTGGGAAAGCGCTGTCTCCAGTAAATTTTGTGCTGATATTATCAAAAAAGTTGCACAGTGCACACCTCTGTGCTTAATTTCCATAACAATTTTGGACGCTCTGGCACTGATTATGATGTGTGCTCCTGTGTCTCCAGTGTATAAATAAGTTGTACCTTGCAAGACACGGCTCACCCAGACGTGATGCAGGGAAGGCTGCCAGTTGTTATATTTTTCTCTGACTGGGAGATTTTAGATGAAGAAACTACTTTTCTGATGGTGGTAATCTAGAAACACAAAGATTCAAGACTGAACCTACACTTGTGCTCTAAAGGCTCAGACATGACACAGATTGACGTTTTAGGTCTACTCGTCTCTCATGTAATCAGGAGTGAACTGAAGCTGATATGTAAGCAGACTACAGCAGCAGTTATTACTTGTGCATGTTTCCATGTGAAAGGGTGCGCTTGATTTCTTCACCACTTATCTTCATGACTGTGGGGTATCTATTCATGCTCTGTAATGATAATGAGAACGCTAACGTCTCTAACTGAATGCTGTATTAAATTACTTTGAATTGTTTTAGAAGAGAATTAAATTTATTTACATCTGATATAGTTATTTCAAAGACTTTTTAGAGAGTGTTCTACTGTATTTAATAGAGGCTGGGCCCTTGACTCGTTCATTTTGATTAATTAATTACATGGATTTTAATGTGTTAAAAATAGATTTTTTTTCTTTTACATACAAAGGTTCCACCCTGAACCTTTGTATTCATGTATTTTTGTTAAACTTGTAAGTCTGATGCACAAGCAACATCGGCAAACGGCAGCAATGGATGACGAAGCCGCTTGTCTTGGCTCACCGGTTGTTAATTTTAGTTTCAAAAATTGATCTGATTGGACACTGGAAGAAGCAATTGTTGTGTTCAAGTTGTGCTAAAAGGAGTTATCCAATCAGTGAAACTATTGGAGGCTAAAACAGCATCTCGGTGCTAAACATGTAGCAGCAGCACAGACATCATAAACTCTAATGTCAGCGTCCACAGGCCACATTTCTAAAGAAGTTCCATGAATAATCAGGAGTTCCTGAAACACTGGAAAGATGGATAGGATCTAAATGACAGATTAAAAGCAATAAATATCTTTGTTGTTGAGCCCATATGTCTATTTATTCAACAATTTAGCATCAAAAAGGGTGCCTGAGTTGAAAACCATATTTATATTGTCAGCATCTTGTTTCTGAATAAATTAAGATTAATTACAGGCCCTGCAATTAATTTGATTAAAAGTGTTAATCAAGTCCCATTACTAATTTTGTCATACATTCAACATTTTCTCTAAATTACAACTATATTTCATTTTGATCATTTTATTCAAAGCAACATGTTTGCTGTTTATTCTTGTCTGGAAAAAGCTTTATATAAATCATAGTTTCTTACTTGTGATATGAAATTCTGCAAAGATGACGGTTCAATATAATCAGTAGTAGAATGTAGATGGCAAACTTTTTACCATTTGACATAATAAACTCAATTTGACTGCATTGTTTTATCCCTAAGATTGATACAGAACACATTATTATATTTTAATCTTTCTATATAATTTCGATAAATTGACTACAGTAACAATAAAAAGTATTTACCCACTTGGATGTTTTATCTGTTTAATTTACAAATCAGTAATTATTAACAAAATGTAGCCTTTTTGACAAAAGAAAAACAAACTTTTCTTATCAGCATTGTATATGTTTCTGTATAGAATATTTCATATTTCCACTTCACATTGAGGGATTGCTTTGTGACGATCTCACTTAAAATCCCAAAAATTACAGTAATAGAAAAAACTTTAAAGGTTTAAGGGGTGTGAAAACTTTCAACGTGCTGAATCGCAGTTCCACGCAGGTACCATACATCCCTCTGATTATATTGTTTAATTTTTCCTCATTAGTTTTATTGAAAATCCTCTAAACTGAAAGTCAGCAGAGGATTCAAACATATTGGAGTTCTTCTGCTCTGCTTGTTGTCTGCTATGGAATTGATCTGATAAAAATCAACAAATCAAAAATGCATGAGCCACGTAAAGATTTCATCAAAAAAGAATCAAGTATGTGGCAGAATCCTATTACTCTGAGGAGGATGGTACACCTAACAAATCAAGTCCTCAATCCAAGGCCCCTGTAAGCTGGAATCCCAATGGAGGAGCTGCAGTGCTGCATGGCTTCAGTTCTTGACAGGGTCTGTTTATTTAGATTTTAGTTTATATGAAATCTTAAAGATTCAACCTCCTCAAATGCATACAGAAAAAGTGACTTTTTAAGTAAAAAGTATCCTAACTGCAGCATACAGTCACATTCAGTACGGCTCATTGTTTTAAATTACATTTCAGCTGGTTTTAAACGGATTTTTAATGAACTCCACATTTCTGTCTCTAAGTTTTTTATTAGTCTGGTGGAATATTCTAATCTTTCATTGTGCTGTGAGCAGAAAATAATCACAACTAACAGAAATTAAGTTTTGAAAAAGAATCTTTGTGGAATTAATCTGTTTAACGTGTTCAGTAACGCAACTGAGTTCCTGAAGCAAGGGAGCTTATGAATAATACTGCCACCTTCAGAAATTAATGGACTAATTGTCTGCCAAAAGTGTTTTTTTTTGTTTTGTTTTTTTTACTCAAATGATATTTTGGCAAAAAAGACATGGTAATTTTTTTTTCTTTTTTTTTGGGCCAAAAGTAATTTTGGCACAAAGAAATGACTTGGGCCATTACTTTAGGAAGGTGACAATATTGGCATTTAATATGACTATACATATTCAAATATTTCAGCTTTTTCATGTCTTTTAGGTTCAGAGACTCTGGAGGATATGTTGCCGTGGACATTACTAGATTGCGTGTCAGTTTCATAAGGGAACAAACAAACACTGGTTGTTGGAGAGGTGATGGAATCGCTACATCATATTTCACATGAGAGATTTGAGTTTGATTGTTCCAGAAGTAAATGTAGTCTTGTCTTTTTGTAAAATGTATTTGCTGTCACCGTTTCTGTCTTTAAGGCTGAATGGTGGCACAGCAACAAAGTCCTGGGTTCAAATCCCAGCCTGGGGTCTCTCTGTGTCTGCGTTAGTCTCTCCAGGTACTCCGGTTTCCAACAGCAGGACTGTTAAGTACAACAGCCTCACTAAATTGCACTTTAAAAAAATAGATAAACCATTTCCACTACAGCCTTCAGGGGACGATAATGTACTTGTTTGTAAGTTGTCTATTTTGAAGAAAATAAAGATCTACATCAAAATGACAGACCCCTGGTAGCAGCACTGTCTCCAGATTCATGACTGGAACGTAAAACACAACGGACGTGATTTACTCATCGAGAATTTTTAAAGTAGGCTAACTATGCTGCTCTGTACCTAGCTATGCCGCTAACACAGCTGTAGAGCCTAGCATGCAGTCTGCTTCCTGGTGCCATCTCACTGAATCATTAAGCTAAGGTCTATGGAGGTGCGATGACTCTCACCATATGTGGTAGAATCACTATGCTAAGCTGTGTGTGATGATGTACAGAGTGTGTGTGAATGAAACATGGGACATGATCTCAGGGTGTGGGGAATAGCTGTAAGAAACATGTTGGAGAAAACCAAATCATGATTACTTTCATACTCTGAGTTCTTCCAGATTTGCTGTGATCGTTCTACAGGTCATGGGGAGTGTAAGGTCTGCGGTGTGAGGAAACCTTTGTTCACCTGCCACTCTATTGCTTGTCTGCTTTAGATTAAATGCAGCTTCCCACACATCTGATTCTTTACAATCTGTGTCCCTGCTAAGACAGCCGACTGTGCATGGTATAGACAGGTCTTGAACTTGAGTAATTTTACTTGATGATACTTGGTATATCTTACACCCAGCATATCATCTGTTACAATGCAACAGCATCTTGCGCCAGTGGTGGAGCCAGCAGATGTTCACATCGCGGCTGTGTGACGAAAAGCTGTTTAAACAACAGGAGAATTCCACTGCTCAGGTCTGTTTAACCTGGACGGACATCTAGAAAAACAAAAGGCGGATGTTGAGAGAGCGGATGTTGAGAGAGCTGCGTCTCTGCACCAGTTTGTAGCTGCCTGGGGGTCGATTAAGTCCCACTTGCCTTAATAACTTCTGTGTTTGATTTTATTCAGTATTGTTACATTTAGTGTTGATACATGTGTGACACGCGTGTGTCGGACATTTATGAAATTCTAGAACAAAATGCTTCCCATATCAGCAACACGCAAATAAGGACTATTTCGTACTTTATGGTCGGAGTGGTAATCCTATTGTACTCCAAATTAATTCTGCATTTCTCTAAAGATTTAAGATCAATTAGTGGTGGAACTCTTACTATCTGAATTTGGTGGTTTTTATTTGTACAAATTGGAAAAAAAAAGTTTCATGATAAAAGTAGTATGTAAGCTTACAATTTTACACTTCCTAATTCCATTTTATGTTGAAAAGACCAAAATATTTTGCTCACTTATTTCATTGTACTTTCCATGACACCAAGAAATTTTCAATGAACGGTTAACAATTTCATGACTTTGGTGTATCAGGGGGAAGAGAAACTGCAGTTTTATAGTCTTTTTTCCTTGTAGTGAGAACTTGAGTAGGAGTTGCCTTTATCTGCACCGAGTTCCTATTTAACATACATAGAAAATATTCTGCCTTTATAGCTGCTTTAAAGACTCAGCTAGTCTTTAAAGCAGCTTTGTATTAAAGAGAATTTTTTAAAATTAATATCTGCTTTGGAAAGTGGTAGGAAAAAAATTGAATCAAAATGAATGAGAACAAAAAGGACAAAAAAAATTAATTATTAAATATACGGCAGTGCGTATTTTTCATCTGCTTTTTTGTCTTCACAGCTTCTAACTACTGGGTGCGTATTTTTTACTCTTTCTGTTATCAGTTTTTGTCGGTGTGCTGTTTAAATCAAAGAGCAAACGGAGCCAAATAAAATCACCTGAAGTGTGAGGTGGGTGGCTCTCTCAGATATGCTAACACACGCGCACACACACACACACACACACACACGCACACACACACACACACACACACGCACGCACGCACGCACACACACACACACACACACACACTCTCTCTTTCTTCAGCCTGTTTGTCTCCACTCTCTGTCATCAATTCTGTTTACCACTTTAAACCTCTGAAACTCCATCCGCGGCATTCCCCGTACAAACACAAGGAGAGTTCAGAGGAAGACGATGAAGTTGAAAGCGGTGTGTCTTCTGAAGGGAATATTGGAGAGTCATTATAAGTCGCTCAACAATCTCTTTTTTTTTTTCCTCCACGAGACTGAACCTCCCCACCAGGGACAGAATGCTTACGCTGCTGCTGGGACGTCTTGAGAAAAGTGGGGTCTCTGGGGAGGAAAACTTTAGGGAGAAAGATGAGATGAAGATGAGGGAGGAGTAGGAGGGAAGAAGGTTAGTGAAGGTGTAGAAATAACAAGATGAAGCTTTAATGATCCCTCTGGGCAAAGTGGGCCACTGCTCCAACAACCGCTGCTGAAGGAAGAAAGAAGGGAAAGAACCAAAACAGGAAACAAACGGATAGGCTGATGTAGTATTTGAACGTTTAATTGAATGGGAACAAATGAATAAATGTTTTAGTTGAAAACGTAAATAAAATCGTATTATTAGCCTGGGCACTGCTTTCCTGTGCAATTCCGCTTGATTCAAATTGCTCTTTCAGCTCTGGCTGGGCTTTCTCCCGTTAATTCAATTCCTCCAGTTGAATTTCTGCCGGGCCAATCAGCGGACAGAAGCTGTGAGCGACAACGTCTGCTGTTTTAAAGTTGTAGTCTGCCTGTAGTTTTGGCGAGGTCAGCGGAGGAAGTGAATGAAGCCGATCAGTCTAAATATTGAACTAACATTAACAGCCGCCAGGTTCAGCTTGGCATTTCTTTCGTAGCAGTGGAGGATGGTTGTTCACAGGTCAGGCAGTTTCCAGTAAGCTTCATTACATATGTGACAGACAAACGTTAGCAACTGGGTAAAATTTAAAACTTCAGCAGAGACCTGCACCTTCAGGAATCAGCCTGGAGAACAGACGCTCTGGAAAAGAAAAGTGTAGAACAAGGTTTATATCAATCAATCAAATTTTATTTGTATAGCACATTTCAGCAGCAAGGCATTTCAAAGTGCTTTACATAATTTTAAACAGTGAGAAAGAAAAAGAAAGTAATAAAAAGATAAAAAGAAAAGATAAAATCACAGCCTAACAGGACAAGGCCTCCAGCCTTGCAGCACCAGGCTCCGTCCGCCTGTTTCGCGAAAATTTTGCGCTAGGACTTTCGCTGTCCTACGCGGATTTTGTACATTAATTGGTTACCTGTTAGTCTAGAATTTACAGGGTTAAACAGTGAGAAAGAAAAAGAAAGTAATAAAAAGATAAAAAGAAAAGATAAAATCACAGCCTAACAGGACAAGGCCTCCAGCCTTGCAGCACCAGGCTCCGTCCGCCTGTTTCGCGAAAATTTTGCGCTAGGACTTTCGCTGTCCTACGCGGATTTTGTGCATTAATTGGTTACCTGTTAGTCTAGAATTTACAGGGTTTTATATACGCGCAATGACCCCCAGTCACTCGCAAATACATAGAAGGCATCAATTGCCATAAGCAACTGTAAACAGGTGGGTTTTAAGTTGAGATTTAAAGGCACCCAGTGTTTCAGCTGTTTTACAGTTTTCTGGAAGTTTGTTCCAAATCCGTGGTGCATAGAAACTGAATGCTGCTTCTCCTCGTTTGGTTCTGGTTCTGGGGATGCAGAGCAGACCAGAACCAGAAGATCTGAGGGGTCTAGATGGTTGGTACAGCAATAACAGATCTTTAATGTATTGTGGTGCTAAACCGTTCAGTGATTTATAAACTAACAACAGTATTTTAAAGTCTATTCTTTGAGCTACAGGGAGCCAGTGTAGGGACTTTAGACCAGGCAAATTAATGAAATGTATTTAAATAAATAAAAAAAGTAAATATGAATACAGTCAAACTGTAAGTATTCATTCAACATGAACTGTTTACATTTTCTGTTGTTAAAACCTAAGTGCATGTTAATGTTTTTTTTTTGGGGGGGAACTCTCCCTCCCTTTTTTCTTTTTGAAAAGTAGCGAAAGTTTAGTCAGATTGGATGGAAAGTAGAGGTGTGTGACGCTGCATATTTAGGTATTGATTCAATGTAAAGTAAATAAAAGGCTTTTATCAGAGATACAAGCAGAATGCTTATACTGATACCTTTTACTTAAGTTTGATATAGCATCAGACGTCTAACCTTTATTTGTTTTGGTCCTTTGTACTTTGAATTATTTTATTCTAATGTTGGACCAAGTTTAAAGGAGTCTACAAAATATACTAATAACATATTATCATGATTTTGTGCATTTTTCATAAACAGTGCAAAAAAAAACAGAATATGAAAGCAAATCAGAAGAAAATCTTTTCTGAGGTAGTTTAAAAACAATTTTCCCGTAAATTTCAAGGAGAAATCTGAATTTAAAGTATCAATCTTCTTACACTAGTATCAACCTGATGCTAACTGCATTTCCATTGACCATATAATTGCGCAATTTAACATTTCGAAAATAAATTTGCTTAAAGGAAACAAGGCGATTTTGAAAAAAAAACTGGTTTTCTGACCAAATGTTTCGGCTCTTGGATGAGGTGGTTCTTTGATCGTATCAGAATTGGTTTATTTTGCAAAGCTGAAATGGAAACACTTTTTAACATTTTTTATTTATTTATATTTTTTTACATCATATGAGTCTCATGGTCAACAACCAGATGTTGCCACTAGTGCAAACCAGAAAGAAGAAGATGACAGGAAGTAGTCCGGCATGTTTTTTAAAGACTTATCGTGTGAATTTAATTGCGTTTCTTATTTAATGGAAACATCACAACTGCATAATTGTGTTTTTTCCAACGGCGGAATATTGACAAAGTTTTGCAGACATTTGTAATGGAAATGCAGTTAAGAAGATTTTTTTCTCTTGGTATTGATATTATATTTTAGATCCATCTGCCCACCTCTAATGGAAAGCATCTGTGAACATGAGTCTTCAAGCCTTGCCTCAAATGCTTAGTGGAATGTATGGACTGGGCCATTCCAACACATGAACATGCTTTGATCTAAGTTGTTGCGTTGTAACTCTGGCTGCCTGGTTTCACAGATACATGATTGGAAGTCCAAGAGCAGTTCTTCATGTAGGTTGTGACTGGAAAATAGTGACTCCTACTGAACTGTCACCATTTTCATGTACAATGGAAACAGATGAACACTTGGACACTGAGCTACTTTTATTTTTCTTTTGCAAATACCATTGTGCCATTAGAGAGTCATTAGCGACTTGAGATTCGACTTGGGGGGGAAAAAAAAAATCACCAGCGAAAGTCGCTGTCTCTTTGAACGTCATTAAGGCGTCATTAAAACAACAATTTATGCAACGGATTAAATTTGGAAACTTGTCGCACTCAGATTATTAATGAGTAGATTTAGTTTGTGAAGAAACGCCTCAGAGCAGCTCTTTTCTTTCTCTTCAACACACACACACGCACGCATGCACACACACTCCTCAGCACACACACCCACTGGTTGTGATAGTGAATGCTGATTACTGATGACTTGGCAGCGATCTGTGACAGCAGCTGTGAAATTTGTTTGAGGAAAACAACAGTAAAAACACAAACTAGCTGCATCTGCTGTCCTTTGAATATTGGACAGAAAAAAGTGTGTTCTGTTGATGCATATGATTTCTGTTGTTTTTCTGACGTTTACGTTCAGAGACTTTCTTTCATCAATGCAGCACCATGAATCCATATAATTGTACATATAACAATAATATTATATTTTGGCTTGTTGGCCCCTTCACCCAAATGCCCCAATGAATTTTAAAGGTACATCCAGAATATATTGGATACAGTTGTTAAGTTTTAATCTGTAAGTCGTATAGTAGTATGTATTTAATAAAGCTTAAACACAAAATTTGTTTATTTTGCCTTATTCCTGCTTGGACTTTTTAGATTATTGTTTTTACATAGCAGCACCTGTAAGCAACAGGGCGTAGAATCAAAGGATGGGTCCATAATCAAAGTCTTATCTGTTTCCAGTTTGAATTTGAGAACAACTGCACAAACTGACTGTGTTGTAAATGTTTTTCAGTGGGTATGTCTGAGCGTTTCCTTTTTGGAGATGTCAAATAGAAACTTTGGGTAAGATGTATCCATACCACAAGGTTAGAACTCCAGAATGGTTCAACATGCAGGCACCAACGAGGGTTCTGTTCACTTTACACTGCAAAAACACAAGAAGTCTCACCAAGAACTTTTCATCAAGTTTGTAGTGAACATATCTTATTGCACTTGAAATAAGACAAAAGTGACTTTTCAGCAAGATATAGGAGCTTGTTTTAAGTCAATAATTCCTTAATGTTGATGTAAAAGTTCTAGTTCCTTTGGCAGATTATTTCACTTATAACATGGGGAAAATATATTTTTCTAAGTGAAATAATCTGCCAGTTGAACTGGTATTTTTTCATTATTACTAAGGAATAATTGACTGAAAACAGACTTTTACATCGTAGTGAGCAGTTACTTGTAAGTTGGTTTAGTCTTATTTCAAGTGCAATAATATATTTGTGCCATAAACTAGAGAAAAATACTTAAGACTTTGTGTTGTTGCAGTGTATTCTGTATCAAATACTTTTTTCCCTACATTATCTTAATGGTATATTTGTGTGTAGAATTTTGAGAATAGAGATTAACTGAATAAAATGTGGGATAAGGCTGTAACATAACAAATGTTAAAAAAAATAAATAAATAAGTGAAGTGTTGTGAATACTTTCCGGATGCACTGTTAAATCAAAATTCTCTGGTAGAATGATGAAAACACAGTTAACGGTGCATAAACACAGAGAAATGCTCATTTCTCAGTTGTGTGTGATATAAAAAGTTGTGCCCAGCTGCTGCTGCAGCCACTCTGCTTCTCGCTGTTCCTCTAACTGGAGTCGGCTCCTCTTCATCTGAGGAGCTCCAGCTGGACTCCTCCATTCTGCTGGAGCTGCTGGCAACTTTCCAGTAGAATCAGATTCTTGTTGTCTTCATATCTCATATTCATAGCAAGTGCTGCCTCACATACTGTATCAGCGCTTTGCTCCTATGGACAAATAGGAGAGAAAACAAAAAGACTAATTGACAGCAGCTTTCCTATTATCACGTTTCCGAAAAATTTTGTCTGGGCAGTTTTTTATAGAAGTGTCCTCTTAGCTCCTTTTTTTTAGCCATTATTTATTTAGAAAGACTTTCAGAGCCTATAAATAAAGTTTCTTATGATTTTGCACTTGAGAACTGCTGTTGCTCATCATCTCTGTCATCTCTGCTAATATCTTTCGTTACGCCTTAGAGGAGTCCAAACTTTTTTGCTAAGATGGCCAAAACAGTGAAGCTGAATGTCTGGAGGGCCATAAAAAATGTACTTAATTTCTTTTAAATTAGTTTTTGCTTTCTTTTAAAGCAAATATGCAATATTAAATGAAATGAACAAAGGTGTGTGTTTATCTAAATCATGTTGATATGAAATTGCACATACAAATTTGTAAACTTTGGGGATGATTGTTTTCTACTTTTGTCCAGAAAAAAAAAAAAAATCTTTTGTCATGAGAATCAAAAACTGCAAACTGCTGTGTGGTCAGACGCTGCCAGGTGGAGAGATCCACATCATATTTAGTCTGATCTTTTTAGTCTTTTCTGGACTTGGTGTCATGTAGTGTCGGTGAATTACACTTTTTCTGTGTAATTGCTAAGCATGTTTCAACATAAACACAGGCCTGGTTTAGAATCAGACTATTCAGGCCATTTTTCCACGAAAATCCCCTTTTTGTAAGGGAACGTGCAGTTTTAACTGAAGTGTCCCATTTTGCAAAAAATGGAAGATGCTCTAACTTTAGGAAGTGTTATTTTAAAATTCCTGTTCTAAAAATTATGCATTAGTAAATGAGAAAAAACTAGAATTTATTTTAAGAGCCTAGGTAACATCACTCTGTGTGTGTGTGTGTATGTGTGCGCGCGTGTGTGTGTGCGTGTGTCAGAACAGTCTCTGTAAAATATTTAGAATATTACCGTATTTTAAAAATAAAGCCAAAATTCCATAGGGTGTGTAGAGCCTCAGTTTTATTCTTAGATTTCCAAATGGCTGGCAACATTTTCAATTTTAGCATATTTCATAAATCTGGCTAAAAGCTAAGAAGAATTTGACAACTTTGCTGGACTCAGTTCAGCCTTCCTGTTGTCTACTGGAAATCTTCATCTCACTTGCAACCTGAATGAACCTCAGATATCTAACGTCCTTTTAAATACCTTCTTACATCTCTTTTCCTGACCTCGCTGCATTTATCGATTGGGAAAAAAAGATTTGATTCTCCTTTTCCAATACGTTGGTTATCAGTGAGAACCAATCAACCCAGAGAAGAATGTCCAGTTCTGATTCAGCAGTGGTCATCTCGGTTCTTCTCCATTTACTTTCTTTTTTGTAGTATTGCTTTGAAAGTCAACAGAATTAAACAGGCTAAAGTTTTTTTTGTTTTTTTTTGTAAGCTGACATTAGAAGCTAAAACATATTTGAAGGAGAGCAGCTTTACTTTAGCTTACATTAACGCAGAGCAGAATCAAACAGACATTAATAAGCTAGTAGGGAGCAGATAAATAATACAACACAATATAATGAATATTCCAACAGATACTTGAGGTTATCTAATACAACATTTAAAAAGTTAATGTAAGATCCTCGATCCTGTCAAAAAAAAAAAAGAACAGGTGAATCTGAGCCAGTTGGTGTATGGAGTTTTAATTTAGAGCTCAGTGCTGAACAACACTTTAGCTGCAGGCAAGTTGACGTCTGTGCTTGGCTTTCCCCTGCAGGTAGTGCTGCATATCCTATTTAGTGAGTCATCAATTTGATCATATTTAGCAATGACTGCTGACATCTGGTGTGGTTTCTCTTACCAAGAAAAATACTGTGATTTGACCAAAAATGATAAAAAGTTAGTTTGGATCGATCAGCTGAATGCATCGGCTGCCTGTTCAGTAAAACATCGTTTAAGTGTTTATTGTTTCCAGACCAATAACTATCGTTCAGTTTGGATCTCACCGGTTCTTATATTTCTCTGTGATGATGTCAGACAGCTTCTGTTTAAACACTTCCTTGAATGTACAGACCAGGCAGTAATCAGGCCTCAGAGTGACTGTTGGAAGTCATCTGAGCCCAAAAACCACATCTGGTTGATTATTAGTTCATTTTTTAGTTTTACTTTCAATAGGATAACATTTTCTTTGATAAATTAAATCATAATTGTGAAACTGATTTTTGTATTTCCTAAAGCTATCATTGTCTGAGTTTTTTGTTAGTTACCTTGTACTATCTTTATTTTATTTTTTTTTAGCTTTACATCATGTTATAATGTTATTCCCTCTTTAAAAACATACCTGGAGTGCCTGTTACCTGCATGTTTGAGAGATCTGTTAATCTCCCATAGCAACCATTCAGCTGTGAAAAGCACCTGGTTGGACCTAGCTCACCTTGGAACCAGGTCCAACCAGGACAGAGCTCAGAGCTGCAGCTCCCAAGCTTCGAAGCCTTTTCTTTGCAAAGCTCTCCTCACCCACTCAGCCCCTTCAGACTAGCTAGCAACACATAGCAAACACCTGATGGAACTACTCATCTGTTGAGCTCAATATACTAGCAGGTAAAAACATTGTTGAAGGGTTAACAGAGGAGCCATGTTATGATGACTTCCTGAAGGCGGAGGTTCAGAAAGTTGGAGTTTTTAAAGAGGACCAATTTCAAGGTGTTAATTTACAAAGTCAAATGTGTATTTAGTCATATTTGATATATAACATTTTTATAACAGCTGAAGATGAGATAGTTACTTGATTGTGCTATAAAATGGCACTTTGTGACTGGAAAACACATAACACTGCTCCTTTAAATTCTTATTTCTGTGTTCATGTTTAGTCTTGATTCAGTAGATTTTTTGTGTGTATTAATTTCTGTATTTTTTAAAATAATTTCCCTTCATCCGTTTGGTTCAGGTCCCCAGTCATCTCTCCTGCTGTTCTCCATTGCTTTGCTGGTTTTTGTCAGATCTTCTCATGCCTGTCCCCAGTTTTATTTTATCTCTTTATTAAATCATCACCTTTGAAATGAGGCTCTCATTCCCATGTCTGTGGTGAAGTCGGGCTCCACCGCAACTCATGACAAAGTGTGACCAAAAGAAGTAAAACCAAGTGACACTTGTTGATTGGCCAGATGCTGGAAAGATTTAACAATCTTTTTTATGGCTTCTGTTTCCCTTTTACTTGATAGATTTTAGGTTTTAGATTGTTATCTTTTAGTTCATTATCAAAATAGATGCACTCACTATGAACAGGAAGGACTCTGTGTTATTCTATGTGAGCTGGTTCAGAAATGGTTCTCACAGATTCTCTCACGGCTCCGTCTCTGACGCGCATGCTGTGTGCACATCTGAGGAGATTGATTCACTAAACAAAACAAAGCGGAGCAGCAAATTGTGTGTATGTGGATGTTGACTCAGCAGTGATAATATTAAATGTAGAAATTCGATCCACAGTAGAATAAATATTTGAAAACAGTGCAGAAAGCCTCGATTTGATTAAATTACGCGTTTCTCACATTCTGCGCCTGATCTTTGTGCTTTCTCCAACATAAACTGATTTACACCACGAACTAATGCAGAAGAAGCCCAAACTGTTCAATAGCAAGTTACCAGGAGAAAAAATAACTAAATGTAGTGTACACTTGAAGATAAAACAATGAAATCGCTCTCTTACTGGAGATCCACTCTTTGTGCTGTAATGTGCATTGCTCTGTTCTGCCGCCGTAACACTTTGAGCTTTCATGCATGTTGCTGTATGGGAGTCCCTGCTGTGCATTCAGGCTTTCAGATAAACCTCCACCAAATGCACCGTCTTCTCTGGGTAAAAAGCCTCTCATGAAAAACTAAAAAGTGCAATTTCTCATCAAAGTACTTGAGGTTTTTTTTTTTCCCCCCCAAGTTACTTTTGTCATAAAAATAAATGTGCAATCGAAACTAGACCTTCCCCTTCTAATTGTGGCTATAAAGGCTGAGCAGAAAAATTGTCAAGTCAACAGAGGGCATAGAGAGAGAAAGGAAAAGTGAAATTTAAGCAAGTAGCCCCATTTTTTATTTTTTTCCAGGGTCCCAGGGGCTCATTGTAGACCTAAAGCTTAAGAATGATTTTGCACATGTTCTGTATTAAAAGCATGGCATCTAGTTTTCAAATTATTTTAGACTCGATTGAACAAATTTGCTCTCGGTTACAGAAACAGGGTTTGGGTTACTGACTTTCAAAACGCTTGCTAAAAGTTAGCCGAGTTTAATTAATGAAATAAAAGCTGGTTTGGCCACAGCAAAGTCAGCTTGTTCTTGTTGGGAGCTGCTAATTTTAGCTTGGCTTCAAGTTGTTGGCTTTGGAGCAGGAGCTTCTCTCCTGATCCGAACTGTCTCTGTATTTATGACATACTTTATACGGCTTCCAATGAAACCAGAACATTTTCATTGCAATCATTTACACGACACCAGTGACCGCAGTCTGTCACACCGACACTTTTGAAATTGGTTCTTAGAGCGAAACTTTTCTGTAACGCCCAAAAGTAGAACGCACGACTGTAGGGTTTGACGACAAAAAGTGGTGGCTAGCATCGTGCTGGGTTGTGCTGCTTAACCTGTTGAGCTTGACACAACTTCTCATTAGAAAATATATATATATGTTACATGAATGTTTGGTTCATCAGTTTAACAGGTTACTGCCTTCCAAACAAGATGAAAGGTAACGGTCAAAAGCTAATTACATTTAAACTACATCGTAAAATCACAGCACCATACAATGGCCTGGCATGACAACTGCAGCTGACTTGAGGTGTCTCTTTGGGGCAGTCTAAACGTGGAGCTTTTCCTCAATCAGCATCCGGCAACCCTGGTAGTTTCCAGGCATGGCTCTGGTGTAAACGTAGCTTGAATGTGGGCAGAAACTCTGGAGTTCCAGCTGTTTTCGTAGGCCTGAGTCTTGATGGTAAACGGGTTGTTCTTCAACATCCTGTCCCAATTTCCTTTCATCTCCTGCGTTGACTTGCAGACATTGGCTAAGTGGTGACACACTCCAACAACTTGTTCTGGCTCTTGTCTTGTTGACAATGAGAAGCTGTAACCAGTCATCAACACCTGCAAGATGACACATAAAGTACTGGGCATCTACAGTACTTTATGTACTGTAGATGCCCAGTACATAAAGTACTGGGCATCTACTTTATGTAGATGCCCAGTACTTTTATCTGTACTGATAACGCATCGCGTTGACAGTCCTTTACCTCGCAGCACCTGATTAACACTTTAAAAATAAATAAGCAATTTTCTTAATTCTTTTTTTTTTTTTTAACGCCATGTCTAATTTAGTGCACCACACGCCACCTCCACTGTAGAAGACAATAACTTTCACTTAGTATTTTTTCTTGCTGTCTTGAACCCCAAAAAAAGAAAGGAGGTTTTGATTTTCTTCCCAGATAGTAATTTATGTCGCCTTGCTCTCATAATTGGAGAGTCGGGAATTGCAGTAAGTGCCGTGAAGCAAATGCAGAATCAGAAACTTGACAGGTTACAATGCTGTGGTGTCTGTGTGGGGAACAGGAAGGGTTTGGTGCTGGATGGAGCCCTACTTATCTCCCTGACAGCTTTTATCGTCTCCGCTGGTCACGGCGCCCAAGAACTTTGTTAGAGCACAGAGGTGTTGATGAGATAATTACACAGCTGTCATTGTGCCTGTCTGGCTCAATCCCCGTTCTTCAATGTCTGTGTGTGTACGTGTGTGTGTGCGCGTGTGTATTTGTGAACGTGTCACAGGTCAGCCACAATATTAAAACCACCTGCCTCATTTCTCCACTGCAGCTCAGTGAGATAAAGCAGGTAGAGATGATGGCAGCAGATTCTTTAAGCCGTGTAAGGCGGGGTCTTGATGCTATCGAACAGGATATACGATTAAGTATTATCGAAGTGATATTTAGGGAAATTGCATTCAAGTCAACACCTTTGTGTCTTGACACGCTGTTAAAGGTATTCATCGCAGTCTGCTGCTGAAAAGGTCACACGTACCTGTCAGCCTCTTGGCCTTTAGGGGTTTGTTGTAGTTAATGTTTTTAAAATAGAAACTGAATTTATCCAAGGTTTCCAATTGAAGCATTTCTTTGATATGTGTGTGTGTTTTAAAGCTTGGCATTCAGGTTTTTGTGTTAAAGCACAAAGCTGAAAGAAGACTAAACCTTAACTAAAATAAAAGGACAAATTGATTATTTTTATGATTTTGCAAACAGTGGAAAATTCTGAAATGTGAAACTGTGTTTCTTAAAACATATTTTATTGTGAAATGATTCAGTCCAGGTTTGATCAGTGTAAATGCTTTAGGTTTTTGTTGGGGTTCCTGAGGATTTGATCTTCATAGGACAAGTGGAGAAGTATTTGAACATTTTTATCAACCTCGACAGTTTTTTTTTTTTTTTTTTCCAGGATGCTTCTGTTAACACCGAGCAGGTCCTCCTCCTGCTGACTGTCATGCAGATCCCACTGCATGACAGTCAGCTCACAATGTGACTAAAAACAGTAAAAAACAATCCTGGACTTTTGTGGTTCCTTTTATCTCAGCACTAGGCCTGTCGCAATAGGCAATAAATCAGTTAATCGTATGATAAATTAAAATGAACACAATTATTTCATGATTTACTGTTTTCTTTTGCCATCAAAAATTGGATGACAAAAGTGTTCAGTCTGGTGTTA
Organism: Poecilia mexicana; assembly: GCF_051168715.1. Classification (NCBI taxonomy): domain Eukaryota; kingdom Metazoa; phylum Chordata; class Actinopteri; order Cyprinodontiformes; family Poeciliidae; genus Poecilia; species Poecilia mexicana. Next base: position 2,572,604 of record NW_028263374.1, read on the forward strand.
TGGTCTCAATTATCCCTTTTTTTTTTCCAGTTTCTGTTTATTTATTTATTGAGGATATTTAAAATGTCTTCCAGTTCCAGTGTTAAATGTTCAATAGGATTTATTGGTATTTGAGAATGTTTTCTTGCATTATTATGTCATTACCATTACATGACTTGAAAATGGTCTAAAACATTAATATTGTTTATCACAAAAACTTCTGGGACAATTTGTTGTTGTGACAAGCCTACTCAGAACATTATAGTTGAAAAGATTCAAACTTTACTTTTTCAAATTGTTAAGAAAGGCTTGATGGGAGTGTTACTTTCCTCCCACATGAGTAGAGAGATTGTAGGTTTTTTTCTATAAAATTGAAGGATTTTAATCAATGTGTCTGAATAAATGTGCAGTCTGTATAGCACTTCGGTATTCATTATGTATGTCTGGGTTTAAAAGTTGCATTTCCAAACATAACAGAACTATCATTTGATTTAAAGTTATCAGAAAGTATGAACTTTTATTGACTAAAATAAAAAGTACTTTTTTTTTTCTCATCTTAGCCAACGAGAAATGTCCAGCAGCCTTCGGCCTCAAAGCTCTACCCTTAGATCATGATCCATACCTGGGTCACTTTCAGGGTTTATGTTTGTCCTGCTTCTGTCTGATTTGGGTCTAATTTTGATCCCATCACTTTCCATGACATTTGGGGGATTTATCCATTTTAAGGAAGCTATGCTGGTGAGATATAGAAATTTGAATTACTCAGAAGATTATTTGAGGAAAGTTGTCCTGGCTGGTAATATAATTTGTTTTACTGTTCATGTCATCTGAAAGGTCCATCCAGATGATGCCATTTTATTTGGCTCCTCCTGGTTTCCATTTGCCCTTTTTAGTCCCCAGATTTCCTCTTCAAATGAAGTTCATCCCACTGTCCACATTTGACCTGCGCATGGCACAAGTACTCTGCTGCACTTCTCCCCTTGTTCTCTGCCTGGCAAAGAAGGGTTTTATTGATGCATGTGTTGAGAGAAATGGCAAAAAAAACAAAAAAACAAACACTTACTGTAACTGGGTTCCTATTGTTTTTGTGTTGAAGAGCCAGTCAATAGACTGTAAATGTCACAAATGATAGCACTTTGTGAGGCACACTTCAATTTGATGAAAAGTATTGCGACATTTTGATGGAGAGATCTTGTTCCACCTCTACACAATAGATTCAACCATATTGGTGTTTCTTAAACAGAGTTAAAGTTGAAATAGAGACTATTGGTGAAAACACCATGAAAACAGATTCACTGAATATATAAAATATGGGAAACACAAACCTGTTCTGAATGTGTTTTCGTCAATATTGGGATGTCTAAACCCATCAGGTTCTTGAGTTTTAGCATTAATGTTCACTTCCTGCCTAAAGCACATCAAGCTTAAAAGGTTATGAACTCATATTTTCAAAGTATCATTCAGAAAACTGGCATAATGCAGATTATTTCCATCATTTACTGTGTTCTCTCTTTCAGTTATGTATCTATACATAACTACGCTGCATGCATGTGTGTTAGAGCAGTGTGTGGTTCTAGCTGGGACTCAGAAAGATGGAAGGAAGAAAATGCAAAATGAAAACAATTCAATCTCATAAATCTTAAAATTATTAATATTTTTTTTTATCATAAAGTCAAACTCTCATAAAGACACCATCCAGGAGGTCGATCTCTGCCAATCACCGATTTCTGCCAGTCGCCTGTAATGGCTGTTAATTTTTCGCTTTAGGTATAAAGGATACTATGTTATCTGGCAAAATGGAAAAATTATCTGGCAATAAATTCTCCTAATTTAGACATATTTTAATACACATCTAAAAAAATTTTTTTATTATATGCTGCAGATTTAAGCAGATGTTCGGAGTGAGAGTTCACTGTCTGGTGGAGGTTGAGCGGCGCTACATCTGTGAAATATAACTACTAGTGGCGGATAGCGGTGGTCCAAGAGTGAGAGCAGAACCAGAGTCTTACACCGCCAGCTCGAAGAGTTGAATTATTTTTCAGGTTATTAGTTTAGCTTCCTGACCGTCATGCTAATCCTGATGAATGTTGGTAGTTGTGCACTGCTTTACCTGCTATCTGGCCGCTTCGGATGTCCTTTTTCTTCCTGCAGTGAGCCTTGATGTAGCCAAACTCTGTCAAGTGCGTGTCTTTTAAATGCCATATTAGACTCGTTGTGTTGATGCGTTGTGATGCTCCACCCACGAGGTAATTTTCCGCCACAACACGGAAACGTCCCCATTCACTCTGAGCGTTAAAGTTCCACATGACAAGATTTGTTTCTGCGCGCTTGCGCATTGTGAAGGAAAGAGGAGATGAACTGCACATGCAGGCTGCAAAGTGAGATAAATGTGATCGGTTTGTGTGATCAGCAACAAGAGACAGTGTTCAGCAATACACTTTTTCACAGAAATCGGCCGATTATGATTGGTGGCCGATCGATCGGCACACCTCTACTAAACAGATGTAATGATTATTGAATAGCGAATCAAAGTGAGGAGAAAACATTCTACAAGTTGATGTTTCTTTACATAGTAGTATTACCTGTGGGTTTGCAAAGGGGTCCCTGCCCAGAAGCTAATGCGGTTTGGCATGGAAAAGTTTGCGACCCTCTGTGTTAGAGCATGTGCTTAGACACTTGATGTAGAGCAATCACGTCACTTCTCACTTTGAAATATATGACCTTGTCCTCTTAGGGGGGAAATGAGGCTTTGAGCATCTGCTGCTCTAGTCTGCCATTTCCTTAGGTCGTAGTTCTGCTTTCTGTGTGTGTGTGTAAGTGTGTGTGTGCACCTTTGAAATGGTTGTGTTCAGTTGCATGGAGTCAGTGAGAGTGCTCCAGGCAAACTCTGCTTTGTCAAAGACAGCCAATAAGTCTTCTATGTTGAGCTTGGAAACTCTGCCTCTGCCATGTCCACTATCATAAACTGAGGCTGTGTGTGTGTGCTTGTGTGTGTGTGTATGCGTGTACACGACTTCTTCTGCAAAGTGTTGGGGAGCCCTGCTGATTTGATTCATGCCAGCAACACCAATGTAAGGCCCCAGGCATGCAAACAGAACTCTATAACCTGCTGGCCAAAGTGAGTTTCCATGATGAAGGGATGAAAAAAGTAATGGAGGACGAACGTTGACCACTGCCCTGGGAAATATGCGGCCTGTCTCTCAGCGAGCAGGGACCAGCTCTCAAGTTGGTGGACAGATTTTTCATTTAGCTCTTTCCAACCTGTGGAGTTCGGGGTGAGGGTGGGAGAGAGAAATTGCTGGAGATGGTGGAAGGGCAGGAAGGGACAGTCTTGGGGATTTGTGTTTTTGATATGAAAAGAAAGTTGCGAAAAAGGAACAAACTCAATTTCAAGCTCCCGTTCCTCAAGGAGATACACTTGGGCTGCTACGCTAACCTTCACCTGGAAGCAACGGCTGGAACCTTCTGTTTTATGAAAATAATGATTATTGATGATGGCCATGCCAAAGTATTGTTGAATGTTTTTCGAAATACAACTGTAAATTTTATTGATGTATTGTGATTTGGAGTTGGAGAACAAATAGAGGTTGTCCGGGAAGTGCCAGACGAACAGTAGTTGGTTTTTATTTGCCACTGTTTTTGATCAAACTCTGAGAAGTGTTGTGTAAATTGGTCTGGCTGCATGTATGATGCAATGGGGAGTCTTACCACTCTTCTATTCGGCAGACTTGTGGATTGGATAATCAGACAGATTTTTCACCAGAGCCTTGTCATGCCTGGTAGTGTTGGTGAGCAGCCATGTTTAGATACGTTTACAGTTCTGCCATATAGTCCTGCAAATTTATCTTTACTGCAGTATCACTGTATGCCATATGGATATAGAGAAGAACTGTCAGGAGTTGAGTTGAGAGAATTATAGATATTTAGATAAAATCCTTACTAAGATGTGTTATTCAAAATTAATTTGCTTCCATATTTTAGTGTGGACTAAACCTCTACTTACAATATTAAGAAATGTTTTAGAATGGAATGATAATTTTCTTGCCCCTTTGTGGAAATCTGTATCAGTGCAGTTACTGACCTTGTTGAATTTGAAGGTACATAGATCCACAATGAGAATAAATGCTTTTTCTAGGTGTCTACTGTTAGAAAATCCAGGGACTTAACTTTGTTAGTGTTTTCACACCAATAAAGAGAAACACACTTTTACTGCAGTGTTTCCACACTAACAAAGCACAAAGCTGGTAGGCTCAGTTTGATTGGAAACTTGTAACGTGTTACATTTTCAGCTGGTGTGGTTCTCTTTCACACTGCACTGTGTCAAATGAACAAAACCTTTTGAAAACCTGTTCACTTCCCTCGCCTATGGTGGCGCTGCGCCAAGAAGCACTGAAGGAAACACCAAAACCTCTGAAGAAGACACTGAGCGCAACTTCTTCACAAAACTTAAACAGAAATGGAGTGGTGTCAGATTTTAGCAGTTGAAGGATTTTTCTTTTGTCTTTAGAAACGGATCACAAGCCATTTCTCCCGCTAGCACTAAACTCCTATGTTTGTTTTGGTTGGATTTACCCAGAATGCCCGGCAGTTTAGTCTGCTTTCTGCTTTCTCTATGGTGAGCTTGGCTTTCACATATCCATTCAAACCACACCAGAGTTCACTTTAACCAAACTGAGACCAAGATTTGTAGGTGGACCAAAGTTTGTTGTTTTGGTCCACATCAGAGTTCAATTATGCTTTCACAGCTCCCCAAATGAAACAGACTTTCTAGGCAAACAGACCAGAGTTTGATTAAAGTGGACTAACAGAGTGAACCACCTTAAATTCTAGGTGGTTTCCTGGATGGCTTGTTTACAAATTGGTCTTTAACAATTCAAATACTAACTTAATTGTAATGGAATGTTTGGGTTATGCGTTCCTGTTCTGGTTCAAGATGCCGTTACATTCCGAATCTCGTACTGCAAGCAAAGTAGCAGCTCTTTTAATTCATCCAGCTATGTTGGAAAAATGACATTTTGTGATACAGAGCTTTCCATAAAAGCTTGGAAGTCATTACAGCCACTGCATTCTAATGGATACGATACATCCGCTACATGACATGCATATTCCTTTCCTACTCCCTTTTCACCCATTCTGAATGCTGCATAATTGCCCAAAAGACAGAAATTACATTAAAAAGCTGAAAAATGTTCTCATGTACTTGTAGTGGGATTTCTGATATCTCATTAAACACTAGTTTAGATTGCTTGTTTACATTCCAGTGTGACAAAATGTGTTATTTTTTTCTGATTATTTTTTTTCTCTATTTGATTAATCACAAACACTTGAGATTACCATTTTCCACTGGTATTAGCTTCAGAGTCTTTCCACACACCTCTGTACTAACAGAATCCCTGACATGTTTTGAGATCCGGGGAGCTACTGGAACAGTCCCTCAATAATTACAGTACAGGTCAGCAAGTTTCTCCTTGCTCATTAAAAAAAGACTATTAAAACTACGTGAGTCATTGCACCACTTTCATTAAGCCATCATGGTAGACCGTCAAACCCGCTGAGAGAGGTGTGAGAGGTGGAATCCATTTGTGACCTTGGGCAGAGAGCAAGAGGTTGCTGCTTTCTCAGTTTAAGACGATGGAGCATGAACACAGTGGGGAAGGTAAAGACAGAGAGAAAACACACCTACTGGGGAGGAGAGTTTGGTGGCACTGCCATCTGTTTGTGTTCTGACCTGCTGCCCCACTCAGCAATCAGATACTGAAATTAGTGAAGGTGACACACCAACTAATTGCAACACTTGAATGACTTGAAGATCTCTAAGCGTCAGTAATTTTTATGAAGAACACACTCCTGTTGTGTTAGTCAAAAATATGAAGTGGCTCTGGGGCACAGGAGAGTGCTCTGTTCCCATTATGACGGATTTTTCTCATCCAATTTACTTCGATGATTTCTGTCCATTCTTGACCTCGCTTTACGCTACAAACTCTTCTGACTAAGATTTCAAAGTTTTTCTCAAAAAAAAAAAAACAGCAACTGGCAGACTTTAGTTTTAGACGGACTTACACAGTCTCTCTTTGGTTGATGAATGTGGTGTTCTGTTTATCATTTTCATCTGTTTACCCTCGTGGAATTGCAGAAAGGGTTATTGGTTAAGAGGTCCAACTGTGTTATGTTGATCTAGAGAAACTTATGAGCATGTCCATAGTTTTGGGGGTTACTACAGGCCTACTTGGGTTGATTTTATAGGCTACCTGGGCTTTGGATGCTCAAAACCTGAGCTGTCTCTGTATTCTGAGCATAAAGTAAATCTTGTTCTAAGGGCTTAGTGTTAGAGCTACTGACTTGTGTTGCAAGGGTTGATAAAGCCTAATTTAGCTTGATTCTATTTATGCCTTGGTTCATATGGCAAGATTTTAAAACTGTCTGCTAATTTTAAAAACCTGAGAGACCACACACGAGGATAACAAAATCTTAGGTATTGTAGGTTTGGTTGTAGAGTGTGTGGTGTGCAGTCACACACAAACCGATTTCACTCACACACAGTCAGATGCAAAACCTCTCAAGACTAAAAGTGAGTTCAGAGTAAACAAACATGGCTGACCAGGACCAATCAATGGTTAGTGGAGTATATTTAACAGATAAGAAACGTTACAAAGATGTTATCATTTGTCCTTAGGGAATACCTGATGGTGTGATACCAAACCAAGACAATCCAACATGATGAATCTCCCCAATTTTAGATCAGAGGGGTTCCGATATCCTCTTGAGCAGACCGTATCACTTTTACCACATAGCTCTTTAAATTATCTTGAGAGACATCTGAGCCAAAATTGGGACAAAACTCTTTTAGTGTTAGTGTTTAGCAGGATTTCCTGCTCTTCAGGGCTGACGTGAAAGATTGGTTTCAGTTTGAGTTCCCTAGGGTCTCATCTTTGCTATTTGAAGGTGAGTCTGAGACCATGGTTCTCAACCGCAGAATGTGGTTTGGTTACTTTGCATCAGGGTCCAAATGATGGAATTGAAGAATTTTGCCATCTTGTTCTCTTGTTTTTGTAGGAGGGTTATGGCAGGAGGACAAGGTGGATCGTCATACTTGGGCCCACAGTTTCGTGGTCGCTTTTGCAATCTATTATGGTGAGGGGAAAAACTGAGCCAAAACCCAAACATCTCAATTTACCAGTCTGTCTTTGTTTAAACTGTCATGGTCTTAACAGATCATGCTCCCACATTATCCGGGTTCCAAAGACATCAACCAGCACATGATTAAATGATTACATTCGTGGCTTCCTGGAGTTTGTTGTCATGATTCTATAGAGTACAATAAATGTATTGTTTCATAGGTGGATGTCTGTATCTAGGTCTTGGACATTACTTTGTTTGTATTGGACAAGCAAAGAAAATAAAACCCAGGAAATTGCAGAATGACAGACAGTGAACTAAATATCCATGAGCGGAGTGTTCCAAATGTACACACAAAAAGGCACTGAAGTATGAGATGGAGAAAAAAATAACTAACAAAATTGCTGAACCAATACAATTTAAATCACTTGGAGTTTCATGTGTATCTGTGGCATTTGTGAGCTGAGAGGTTCTTAAAGCAAGTATTTATAGGGTCTCCTCTCTCATCCCTCTATACCTCTTTTTCCCCTGTCAGCTCCTGTGCTGGCCTCTTTGTTGTCCATGTCATCTCAGGATTCTGTTTCTACACCAAACTAAAAAGTCTTATTTTTATATGTGCAAATTATATTGTTTCTAAAATGTGACTACAGATTGGATAAATGCTGGTTAATAATTGAAACAATCTGTACTCTCTCTGGTTTTTCTTGTTCATAGAAAGGACAGTTGGACCAGTGCTTCTGTCTTTCTGTGTGTCTGCTCTTTTCTTTCAACTCTTGGTCAGTCGCTCATACTGGGCTTTGTTCTGCTGGAAGTTTCTTCCTGTGGAGTCGTTGTTTTTTGCTGCTGCCACATGCTTGGCCTGAAAGTGGGATTGCAGGGAAAAACTCAATGCAATTGACTTTGCCTAGTTTGTGCCTAGTTTGATATCAAACTTTCAACCAGTTGGGAATATGAACTATATGTGACAGATTTATTTTTATTATAACTATGATCAAAACCAAATGTCCACCCATCCATTGTCAATTCCCACCTAACCTTGAGAGGTTGTGGATTGGCAGGTGCCTGTCTCCAGCGGCCATTGGGTGAGAGGCAGGGTCCACCCTGGACAGGTCACCGGTCCATCTCAGGGTAACACGGATATACACATCCATACACTCACACACTCGGTGTTAAACTAATTTTTATCTTAGCTAAATTAACACCAACATTCAATAGTTGAATGTGTATGTTCTTTTAATAAAATCTTTCAAAAGGTTATATTATTAGTAGATTATTCTGGAGTTAGAATTAGACTTAAATTGTCATCTTTTTCCATCTGTTTAATTCTCCGTTTGCTTTGTTCGCATAAACTAGATAATGACATGGCTGGATGCTCAGAAAACATGCATGAATTGCGAATGTATTCATGAGTCTATTTGTGATATGAAATCATTTAGGTATCTGCAGTTTTATCCGACTTTTGCGTCTGACGTGAGACATGCATCAAAGCTCTAATCTAGAAAATGCCAGGCGCGACAAATCCAGGCGTAAACAATGTCTGAAAAGTATAATTCTGGAAATTATGAAATAAGTCCGTCAGTAAAACTCATCACATTGCAATCCCATCACTCCTGGTTCCCACTATGCATCCGGACAGACCTCTCTACAGAAGTTGCAGTCGGTACGGTACAAAACGCTCTTGCTATTAGTTGTGCTTTTTTATTAGCTCCTTTCATCTTGCTGTGATGTTGTGACAATACTGTCGGCTCAATATCTTTTTATTGCTAGGGAGATACAACCTTAATAAGTAAAAACATTAAGATTTAGGTTCTTCGGGGACGAAGCAGGACTTATACACTGTAATGTATAGTTTTGTTGTTCTACCTTGTTGAAAAAATGAGATTCCTGTGAGAAAGGCAGGTAGTGGTAAAACAGGTATTTTCTGTGACTTAACTCATATCCATAATCAGGCTAAATAAAATACATTTGCATTGGGAGAACATGGTTCTGGTGATTTAAGTACTAATTTTTGGTCTTTTATGCCAAAAGGAAAATTTGCCCTTAAGTCAGATAATTATCCTTTATCATTGTTTGCAGGATAACATACAGTAAAGGTGATTGTATACAAAATAAATGTTCATAACATCTAATACTTTTTAGAGTGGTACATTTTGGAAGAGATGATAAAATCATTAGCTCAAAATTGAGGCTTTTTCTACCTTAGAACTTTATCTGAAAGGAAAGTGATGGGGAACTGGAGGGTTAGAGAACACAGTTCATTCTTTATCGATTTCATGTCATAGGTGTTAAATCCAGTTATGAGTGAAAGTGCTGGGTAAACATTAAATGTGGGCAAAAGATGCCAAGAAGAGTTAACTGTTTTATTAAACATTATTTGTCTGCTTCACAGAACGCCCTACATCAGAGATCTTATTAGCCGTTAGTGCTAAAGGTGAGAAACAGAGGAACGCACCCAGGCAAACCTACTGAGTGAAAGATATGAATACTAGTGAGTAGAATTAATGGACCAACAAGCTTCTTGTAATTCAATTAATACTGATGTTAAGGTGTACTGTGGCAGAATTTCTTGACTTGTTACTGTAAACAAATATCTGTGCTACCTTACAAGTTGTTATAAAACTGCAGTACATATCAAACATGACTTAAGAGATTAGACGTCATAATTTGACACCTTTAAAATGGGCAGTGTCTCTTTAAGAAGTTCCTGCTCTTTTTGACACTCTGCCTTCAACATGTCGCCTCAACGCTTCGCCATTAAACCTTTAACATGTTACCAGCGTTGCACTGAGAAGTAGCTGGTCTGATGAACTCAGATGTGCAGCTCCACCAGGTGTTTGCTAATTGCTGCTTCTGCTAGCCTGGCAGCTAGTCTGGTAGACGCATTAAGCATCACTTTTCCCACAAAACGTTGAGTTGACATACGGCCAGACAGAGAAACTACATGTACTCCATACTTACACACACCAACATGAGCTGTTCTGTGTATGTTGTCATCTGGATCTTTGCATCACCAGCAGACCAATGGCAGGGATTGCTTGCAGCTTTGTGCTTTTATTATACAAAGCAGAACTTGTCTTTACTGTTTGGTGACGCATCTGCAACGGTACTCAGACTATCTGTATGCACCCTCCTTGCCTGTGCTGTCCACTGCACCTTCACACACTCACAAGCAGCAGAGTGGAGATGATTCTGACTGGACACCACAAATTGTAATTTTGACGACAGGAAGATGTGTTGTTCTAAGTAAGTAAAATTAGCTTTGTGCACTGAGCCCCACTCATTATTCAGATCTATGGAAGCCCTAATCAGTTTGATCTTCTCTGTGACATTCTTATGTGTGTGTGGTGCCAATATGAGCTAAAAATCGTCTTAAGAAAATTCTTATAACAGAAAAAAACTGATAGTGAAAACGTCAAGATTATATGTTAATGTACTTTGAGTGGAATTAGCACATTTCATCTGGGAGCTCAACCTATGTGACTGTAAGTGGGGATCTTTTAAGGAGGCTGTAGAAATAGAATCAATTATCGCCATCACAAGATCTTTTTAATATCGAGAAGTCCTAGTGTTGTTAGCGCTGGGGAAGGGGTTTGGTGACGACTGCTATATACTGTATAAGCCTTTTTCAAAAATTTTCACAGAAAGCATAATCAGGCACTCACTACATAATCACACAACACTACTCCTCACCCTACCAGTCACACGTCTATGAGCCACCATGTTAGTGAGCTGTATTGGAAAGCCTGGATCAGGGGTGTGAGACCTCAAACCCCGGTCCTCAAGGGTCAGAGGACCAGAGGTTGGGACAAGTCAAATATTCTTCCAACATTTTGACTTGTCCTAAGTCCAACACATCTGAACTAACCCTTGTGTTTAAAAATGGGGTCCAACCGACCCCACACACGTAAAACGTGTATCATTTTCCACAGTCCTCTACGTTTGCCACAGTATTCTACGTTTGCCTCAGTCCTCTACGTTTGTCTCAGTCCTCTACGTTTGCCACAGTATCCTACGTTTGCCTCAGTCCTCTACGTTTGTCTCAGTCCTCTACGTTTGCCACAGTATCCTACGTTTGCCTCAGTCCTCTACGTTTGTCTCAGTCCTCTACGTTTGCCACAGTATCCTACGTTTGCCTCAGTCCTCTACGTTTGTCTCAGTCCTCTACGTTTGCCACAGTATCCTACGTTTGCCTCAGTCCTCTACGTTTGCCACAGTATTCTACGCTTGCCTCAGTCCTCTACGTTTGCCTCAGTCCTCTACGTTTGCCACAGTATTCTACGTTTGCCTCAGTCCTCTACGTTTGCCACAGTATTCTACGTTTGTCTCAGTCCTCTACGTTTGCCACAGTATTCTACGTTTGTCTCAGTCCTCTACATTTGCCTCAGTCCTCGCACGCACAAGGGTTAAAGAACTGAGTTAGTTCCTTATGTACTCAACGAATGGTGACCTTCAAGGACTGGGGTTTGAGATCTGTGCCATGTATACTGGAGGTTTGTCCTGCTAAATTCTCAATCATCATTGATTTTATTATCCAGTTATACACCCAACGGTAATCAAAGACCAACATGTATTGATTTCTCTCCATTTTGCTCCTGGTGTCAGAGACTATGATGATATCTGAGATTGATTAAGCCAGGGGTCTCCAACCCCAACACACTTGAATTAAATGAATTTAATTTTTAAGTTGCAGGGCAGTAGTTCTCAAGGCCTCCACTTCAATCCTCAGCGGTCCATGTCCAGCAGCTTATAGATGTTAAAGCTAAATCGCTTGCTTAGCATGCAGTCGAGCTCAGCTACTGAGTTAATCATTTGAGTCAGGTGTGTTAGAGCAGAGACATCACTAAAAGTTAGAGGAACCTTGGAGAATTGGGGCTTGAGACCCCTGATGTAAACTCAGTTTATGCTAAAATCCCAAGAAATGTCAGCGAAATCAAAACGGCTTGGAAATTGTTTCTAATATTCCTGCTCAATAGAGAGAGACTCAATAAATGTTCATCCTTTCATTTGATAACTCTACCATGTTCCGTGTAACTTGACAAAACCTTGTCCATAATTTTAGCTAAAAACAAGCCCTACTGAAGCAGAAGTTTCTTATTTCCATTCTCCACCTACATGTCTTGTCTTCTGCTTAATTATTGTTTTGCTGTCTGGGAGCTCTTAAGGGCAAACGAGGTCAAGGTGACATCTGCCTCGGAGTTGCTGTGACGACCATCCCTGGCTCATCAGTCACACCTGTCAGACAGGTGTCAGCGCGTATGCACCCGACTCCATCAGGTGCCTGAGCGCGTAGATGCAGTTGATGAAGGATAGGATGGATGAGGTGGGTTGGGGAAAACTATAATTTAAAGTTTGCTCCTCACCTTCTTTGTTGTTTTCTGTTCTTTCTTGGCAGTGAATCTCCTTGACACGACAACGATAACTGGAGACTGGGGCTGGCTGACGTATCCATCCCATGGGGTAAGAACAAAAAGAAGCGTTTTGTTGTGGAATATTTCTTTGCTAATGGATTTCATTATGGTTTTTCTACATTGTTTTAACCACAAAGTCTACTTTTTATGAGACAGACCAACAAAACGTTTTTGTTGGTCTGTCAAAATTTTGATGTGGATGGAAAATAATATATTGTTTTCAAGGTTTGTCTTTACAAATACAAAAAAACGAAAACTAAGATGTATATTTGTATTCATCCTCATTTAATAATAAACGTCCTAATGAGACCGAGTGGAACCAACTGCCAGCAAAAGTAAACAAAAATAAATAGAGTCCACCATGAAGACCATGGAGCACAGCAGACAGCTCAGGGAGAAAGATGATTATCGCAAGAACTGATATACAATGACTGTCAAGCTGATGCTAAATTAAATAGAAATTACTTGAACAGTGCCCATGCAAAGGATATTATTCAAATCTTTAGATTCCACGTAGATTAGTGATATTATGCATGAAGTCAACCATGTATTTTCCCCTGGGTTTAAAAATGTCAGTCATCAAACCACAGCTGAAAATGAACAATCTGGACATGTCACTATTGCAAGATTACAAGCCTATTTTCCAGCCTTCCATTCATCAGCAAGGTCTTTAAAAAATCTGTTTCAACAATGAAATACTTTTGGACATAATAGGAGTATAAAATCACACATGAACAACTAATGCAAAAGACACATTTTTGTATCACAATAATACTAACACGCTAGAAAAGGAGTAGGAAGAAGTAACACAATTATGAACTCCTACCCCATAAACCCATACAATATTTTCAGATGGACCCTCATTATTAAATCAAATAATAAAACATAACAAAAAACATTTAAAAAAAAATTCTTAACAACGACCAGTCACTTTGACATCTTTAGATCCAGTTTCCATCCTCACTAAAGTACTGAGACTGTTCAATAACATCAACATAAATGCAGACTGTGGAAGAATCACAGGGCTGGTTTTGCTGGACCTCAGTTCAGATGACCCAGATATATTACTGAAGCATCTGAAGAGCTGGATCCTGCTTTCTACCACAGTACTCGGTTGGTTTTAGACTTTCCTAAAGAACAGGGACTTACATGTGTCAACAGGGTAACATCAAAGTTTACATATCAAATGTGGGTTTTGTCTTTGGACTCTTTATTTAATATCTACATTCTACAGCTTAAGCTGTGCAGATGAGACACAGCTTTTCATTACAATTCCACCAGGTGACTATGAACCTATTTAAGTTTTAAGTAGATTCATAGAACAAATCAACACTTAGATGTGCCATAGCATAACTTTCTTCAGTTGAAATAGATTAAAACATGCAATACCCACATCAGATGTATCCAAGTCTAGTCCTCGACGACCAGGCTGCCGTGTGTTTTAGATGTTGCTGTGCTCCAACACAGAGGCATCTATATTTTCTGCACAGGTTAGAAATAAATCATTAGACCTCATTCAATTGTGTTGGAAGTATACAATAAAAAGTTAAACTTGCAGGACTGATAATAGACACCAATAGGTTATTTTATTTAGTGTGAGGTGCGTAAGTCTGTTTTACCACTTGTACTTACTAAATAAGATTTAGTCTAACATTGATACCACAGACTAATTACATGTAGTAACCAGACAATGACATGCTACACTCATCTACTTCAAACATGAGCCCAGACATCCCTCTCGGCCCCCTCCACGTCTTGGCAGCTTGGCGCATGTCGCGGTGGGGGAGTGAAGAAAAGATGAAATAAAAGGATGAAAGCGAGAGAGCGAGGTGACAGCGAGGGCACGGCGTCGCAGCATTAGCATATTGTAATGCCGAATGATGACGCCTGAGGTGATGAATTAGGACCCTGGCTGCGATCTTCCGAGTGCCGCCATGCCACCCTGTCCCTGACTCCCTGGGCTGTCAGCAGAGTGGTAGGAACATTTACATCACCTCTAGCCTTCACGACAGAAGGTGGTGTGATTGAATGGTGGCCAGGAGGAACAGATGGGTTGTCTTTCAAGTCCTGGGAGAAGAACTGGAAGAATTGGATTAGTGGTTTGAGCAAAATGACTCATTCTGTGTGAAATCGGTGTGAGAGGTGAATCCCTTCCACCTTGAAAGGGCCCATGTGATAACAGCTAGATTACATAAACTCTAACTGCTGTTGTGTTTTTATTTTTTTTTTATTTGATTGGTTCAATATACCAGAAATAGTTACTTGTTTGTTCATGAGAGACCGCTTTCTCCCTCTGAGCTTCTACACATGAAAAGCTTGACTGAGTGGATTAGGAGTGGGAGAGGAGCTTTGTGGTTTCATGGTTCGGTTACGTAAGGTATGTGTCTTGCGCTGAAAGACAAAGATGTGAGGAAGGAGGAAGGAGCGGCTCTGTGATGTTTAATACTGGTACCAAAGAAAATGTACAGAGAAAATCTGATCTACTTTGGCAATCAAGCAATATTTGGACAGAACTTTTTTTTAACAAATGATTTCAAAGTAAGGATTAGTTGAGGTACGTCGGACTGCTGTTCAAAATCACCAGCAACACATGAAAATATTTCTTATAGATACGTCTGTCTCAAAGAGAACTGACCTGTTATTGTCTTAATGAGTCAATGATATAATGACTGAAAAACTCACAACCACACCGGTAATGGGAAATCCACAGTGTTGTCCTTTAATAGACACTCTCTTCTCCAACCTTACAAAGCCCGGTTCAATGGCTGCTGTATTATCAAACATGAAAATAAGCAGAGTCCTAACGTCCCGTAACGTTACTAAAGTTAGGGAGATAAAATATTCATGTTTTTCTCAATCGGTGCG
Source organism: Poecilia mexicana (assembly GCF_051168715.1). Taxonomy (NCBI): domain Eukaryota; kingdom Metazoa; phylum Chordata; class Actinopteri; order Cyprinodontiformes; family Poeciliidae; genus Poecilia; species Poecilia mexicana. Next base: position 2,587,972 of record NW_028263374.1, read on the forward strand.
TCGATCTTTAGCGTGTTTCTCCCACACTCTACAGAGAAGCAGTGGCACATACTTGTGACATCACTAGCGATACTACAGTATCTTAGGGAAGCCGTGCATACACAGGGAGAACATCAACACTTCAGGCAGAAAGATTCTAAACCCAGGACTTTCTACAGTGATGCCCTCCATGACCTTGTAGGGTTTGTGTATAAAATCACACATGAACAAGTAATGCAAATGACACATTTTGCATGACTGCAAAATGCATTACTGTTGAAATCTGTTTTCTGTGGCAGCATTTTGCTACTAGCTTCAATACACAAACACTGACTTAGTTACAGACAAAATCCAATTTGTAAGCAGTGTGAGAATACAGTTACTGGCTAACTGTTGACTGCTAAAGCCTAATTCAAACTGACTCAACTTCAGTGTCTTCTTACAACAGTACTATGTGACTTTTATATATAAAAAATGTTTTTTTTTTTTTTTTTTTTTTTTTTTTTTTACATATTTGTTAAAACTATCACTGTCGTGACAGTATGGCATGAGACAGATAGTCTAAGAAAAAAAAAAGAGCTCCTCTGCCTTCTCTCTATGGACCTGCTGTCAGTTGAACAAACACACTGCTCTGTCACCAACAACCAATCAGAGACAGGAGGAGGGTCTTAGCGCCATCAGTCATCCTCATGTACACATTGGCACCTTGGCCAAGGCTTCCCCGGCTGCATCTTCTTTACATATTTGAAACATTTGGGACCACAGCAAAATCCTTCAACATGTGAACCACAAATAGGCGAGGTTCAACTGTACAGTGTGGAGAAATCAACTATTTCTTTCCAGCATTGATCACTCTCGAGCAACAAGGTGCATTGATACTTAATCATTTTTTTCAGTTATTTTATTATTCTCTTGAATGAATCTTGCTAAAATAGTAAAAGTAGTAGTAACAGGGGAATTTGCTTGTCTGCAAGGTCCAACCAGCTTGCATACATGGATGAGAAGAGGTTCACAATTAATTGTTTTAATCTGGGAATATCAATGATCTGAAAGAGCAGCATCAGTCAGAACCATCAGCAGTGTTTCAGTCTTTGGAAATACCTACTAAATATACTGGTACATTCTGAAAAAGTTAGCCAGAGTTTTTATGCACATCCATCTTGTACAAACCATCAAATTCACTCACCAGACTAATGCAGTGAAAATCAACATAAGCATAAGTAGTTTAGAAATTGCATAAGAAAAACATTTGCTGTGTTTGTTGGAAGTCTGGAGATGGATAAAAATACTCCTTTGACAATATGGCAGCATGTTCAAATGGGGTCAAATTTGTAGTGGCTCTTCTGCTGCAGCAGAATGACAACAAGCACAGGAAATATGTTTAAGGAGTTTATTAAAAATAGGGATATGGTGGGAGGTAAGCACCATCAGGAGGGCAGTCAGAAGTGACTACAAAGGATGGTGCTGGTGCTGTGACCCAGAGTGTGAGGACATTAAATGGCCTGAGCGAGACAGTGACAGTTTTTTGGGAAAGCCCTCTTGCCTGGTGATGTCACCGCGGGCGAGGGGAAATCCAACATGGGGAAATCTTTGGTGATCCGGGTTCACTATTCCGAAAATCTGACTCTTTGACGAATCCGATCCAGAAAAACAGTCATCAGTGATGAGGAATCTGAATCAAGAACCATGAATCAAGATGAGAAAATCCAATGAAATTAAAGTTCATAACGAGAAGCTCGAAATCAGGCATGGAAGGAACACGAGACTTTCGATAATGTGGAGGAGAATGACTGGCAGAGAGAAGCCGATACTGATGGCAGAGCAGGTGCAACACATGGAGTTAATGAGGCGGCGCAGGTGAGTGGGACGTAGTAGATTGCATGGAGATTGTGGAATGGCTGCCAGAGGAGATGAATGACTTTTGATATCTGATGCAGGGTGACAGATAGGATCATGACCAAATTCTCATTTCATTAAACAAAAAGGCTGCTCCTCCTTTTTCTCCACTCTAGTTTGATTCATCAAACTGAAACTATCAGAATCAGACTCACATTGACTGATGCCACACCACCCAAACACCATGCTGCCAGTACCATGCTTTGCTGTGGGTGTTTTTGTACCAAAGACATGGAGTTAAAGTTGAATCTTTGTTGCATCATAGCAAAAGACATTTATGCTCAAGCTTCTGGGAGACTTCAAATCTGCTTTTGGAAAATGTTGGGCTTTATTTCAGTGTAACCATAGAGATGGTCCATGCAAGAAAATTGTTGAGTGCAGATGAGAATCTGGTCCATACAAAACATTTCAGCAGAGCCAACAAGGATCCGTTTCATGGAAATGTGTTCAGAAGCAGTTGTCTCCAGTTAGTGTTTGCAGTTATTTTTCTCTGGTGAGCAGCTATCAGTCGCTAACGGTTCCAGCTAACGTCAGGCTCACTTAGGGTCCGCTGTTGATTTAACTTTTACATCTTATTAGTCGTATTGGGGTCTAACTCCTTATTGTTCAGGTGAGTCTTTGCATTGAATGGAGGGCAACAACTTGGGAACATGAAAATGTGTCTGTTGATTTCGACCCAAGTGTTTATCTTGAAATAATATTTCTTTTAAATATCTTTCTCAATTAATGTATAAGTAGTTTTAGTTAAAATCTAACATTTGGCCCTACTTAGAAAGTCGTACAACTAATTAACACTACACATTGCCTTGAAAACCTCATAACTGAGGTAGTGGCATCATCATGCTGTGGCAATGCTTTTCTAAAACAAAGACGAGTAAACTGATCAGCGTCGACAGGTAGAACGGTGGAGCTGAAGTCAGCAAATAAGGAAGAAAACCTGTTCGCAACAGCAGCACTATACAGCCAGGTTAACAATGTAACGGTTCAGTTTAATACAAATTAATGTTTTGCGATGGCCCAGTCAAAGTTCACACCTAAATCTAACTGAAAATCCACTTGAAATTTGCTCAGAACCGACTAAAAACCACATCGTTTCCCACTAACCGAGATTTTTAGGGCTTTAATTCGCCTCAATGTGACAGAAAAATTCAAGGGTTATGAATGTTTCTTCAGGTATTTAAGCCTTTAAGTTACTAATCTGTATTCCAAACAAGCAAAGGTGAAAGGTTTAAAACTACAATTAAATAAATTTTTCAGCAAACGGTAACAGATGTTAAAGTTTATCTGGGCATAAAATGAGGTTCAGAGCCGTTTCTCCAGAGCCGCCTTCCTTGGGTCAGAGGTGAGCTCAGGCAGGTTTGATGGGAAGAAAACAAAACTGCGTCTGAGTCCCAAACATTTTCAGGAATTCCACATGTGAGAAAAACAGAAAAGAAAAACACACGTCGAACCTCACAGGTTCTTTGATAAATGGATGTTTTGACAGTGTTTTACTATCCCTCTTCAACACCTCCACACACACATTCACACACAATTACAGCTCCTGTATAAGGTCACGCTTTCCCATCCTGACAGTTTGTAGAGTGAGCACTGAACATGCAGGGCTTTCAGCTGCCCTCTGCTGTGGCTGGTCTTAACATGAGAATATACAACTGCAGAAAGAAAAAAATATAGGTTAAAATAACGCATTAGATAAGGTTGACAAAAGAGAAAAATTCTTTAAAAAACTACCTCAGTTTCACAGAATGGTTTTTACGCTCTGTTGAGGTGGCTTTACTGGAAAGAGTTAATACGCTAAACAGGAGATGGAAACACATCCGCCGAATGAATTCTGACCTAGTGAACATCAAATGACTGATCAACTGCATAGTTTCTGTGAAAGAATTTGGTTTCTTTGGCATCCAAAATTAAACCTATGACGTTTGGAAAAGCTGCTTTGGAAAATTATTGATCTGTTTAACAACACTTGAGAAATAAAAAAAAAATAAAACCTTAACATTTTATATCAGTGCAACTGTAGGTTGAACGTAAAAAGTTGTATTCCTGTATTCCTCTATCTGGGATGGGGATCAATTTCCATCAAATTATGCTAAAAATGTCATGGAAGAAAATTACCGGGACAGTTTCTGTTAGTTGGACGAACATTTCCATCATTTCTAAAACTGATTTTTACCGCAATATGAGAGTTTGACAGTTCATTGACAGTTCATTTCTGTTCATCTAAAACTGATATTTTCCATATTTTTTCAAGTGTAACTCCTGGTACTTTCACAAACATGTCTGCTGTTTTACTCGCCTGCTGTCTTAGTTAGCGCCACTTGAAGGTAGCTGTATTTTCCTTCACATGCATCTCCAAACAGCCACACCACTTTTTATCATTGAGTCTTATTTTTCAGCTTAGTTATTTGTTTAAAAAAAAAAATTTTTTTTAAAGTAATTCCAGGAAAATAGGAACATTTTCAACTTGCACTTACTGTTGAGTTAAAGTATGTGTGCTGAGGGTTAGGTCTTTATTAGCACCCTGACCTCTCCCGCATGTCGGTCTCATTCAGATGACATCATGACAGATCACGTCCTCCACTCAAGGGGCTTCTTTCTGTCCAATTTATTCAGGCAATGGTTAGGATGCTCCTGTGCTGTCCCAGGAGCATCTTTCTCTGTTTTTATGTCTCTCTCTCCAACACACACTCACACTCACACACAGTTTCACAGAACTTGTCAAACAGGGGCAGGAAGACTTCATTATCCTCCAGTCCGATCTGTGTTGGCCCTGACAGGTTCATCCACCGGACACCCAACAATCGATACCGCTGACAGTACAGCATTTGTGTGTGCATGTGCGTGTGTATGTGTGTCTTTAGAGTTGGCTGGGAAAACCATAATGATGAACCAAATGAGCTGAAGTGTCAAAAGCACAAAGTATTTTGCCATGACTTTCTCCGTATCCCTATAACCTCATCCATCTCTCTCTTAAACACAGTCATAAAGTTAAAGCTGGTGAACAGACTCTTCCTGAACCTTCAGGACTCACCCACAAAGACAAACGCCTGCAGAGTTTCCAAAGCTGCATGGATATTTCTTTCAGAAAATATCTTGTTTTAGAAGGAGATAACTTTGTTGCGTTGGGGAGGTGTGTTGAGTTGCCATGACAGCCTGAGGTGCAACTGCAGAACACCTTACTATGAACAAGGGTCTTTATTTCTGTGGCCATTCTTCACATTAAAGATCACCTGAAAAATTATGTTTCAGTGAGGCATGAGTGTGCTTAAGTAGTCAGATAAATAGGGCAATTAATCACAAAATAAGAAGTTTGACTTTCATTTTTAAAGTCAGAATCAGCTTCATTTGCAAAGATTGTGTGCACTAGCAAGGAACTTTAACACTAAAATGAAAGACAAAGGAAACAGTACAGTATATATATATATATATATATACATACATACATACATACATATGGTGGTATGCAACCAGAAGTTTACATACACTGACTAAAATTATATTCTCTCTGTCTCAAGTTACGTCGGACCAGACTTCTCTTGTTTTAGGTTGGTTAGGATTAATTGCCATCTGTCAGAACAGAACGATGATAAAACTTTATTTAATGTCAAACAACTGTTTTCAAATTGTAATCATAACAGAATCTACCCAAGTGACTCTGATCACAAGTTTCCAGAGTCCAGTCCTTCATACCTTGTATTGCCCCCGTTCACATCAGTGGCAGCTTGGAGTCTTTGTTGTGGTGGTGGATGAGTCTCTGTGTTTTCTCTGATGGTAAAGCTGCCCAGTCGTCTTGGCAAACAGCCTCCAGCTCCTGGACTGTGCAGCAGGAGCTGCACTTTTGCGCTGTCCCCATAGTGGCTCTATGATGCTGAGGTCAGGAGACTGAGATGACCTCTCCACTTTGTTCTGCTGTGGCCAATGACAGGTCGGCTTGGCCTTGTGTTTTGGATCGTTGTCATGTTGGAACGTCCAAGTACGTCCTGTGTGTAGCTTCCAGGCTGATGAATGCAAATTTTCCTCAAGTATTTTCTGATAAGGCGCTGCATTCATCCTGCTATCAGTTTTGACCAAGTTTCCTGTAACACATTCATCCCTGTGCCTTTGTAGCTTGCACATCCCCAGAGCATCAGTGATCTACTGCCGTGTTTCACAATAGGAATGGTGTATATTTCATCAGAGAGACCTTGTTGGCTCCTCTCCAAAAGTGATGTTTGTGGTTGTGGCCAAAAAATTCAATTTTGGTTTGAAGGTAGCTGTATTTTCCTTCACATGCATCTCCAAACAGCCACACCACTTTTTATCATTGAGTCTTATTTTTCAGCTTAGTTATTTGTGGATTCTTTTTTACATCTCGAACAAATTTCCTGGCAGTTTTTGCTATAGTTTTGGTGTTCTACTGGACTGGTTTTGACAGAATCCCTCTCTTTCCACTTCTTATTTAGAAGTTGAACACTATTGATTGACATTCTCAATTCCTTGGACATATTTTTATATCACTTTCCTGTTTTATACACTTAATTTGCCTTGTCCTGCAGATCCTTTTACAATTTACAAGGGATTGTTTTACCTGCAGGATGGGACACTCTAAATGCTGGAGACCAGGAACAATGACGTTACCGAGATGAAAGTGTCTTCAATCCAGAAATCATCAATAAAGGAATTGGTAGAAGTTAATAACAAGTAGAAAAGGCAGACCTGGTCCAAGAATCCATGAAGCAATAATCAGAGTCTAAGTACCAGAAAGTCGGGTCAGAACCAGAATCAGAGTGACTCACAGTACAGAAGGGGAGAAGACTGGTCATGACTACAACCAGAGACAAGGCAACGGGCCTCTTGAAGACTGTAACAAGGACATGAAAAGACAACCTGAATGAGTTCAGAGTAGGTGTTTCTCTGAGCACAGGAGAGAGCAATGAGTTAATCAACAGGCTGGGGAGGGGCGGGAAGCAGCAGAGCAGCATGACAGAAACCAGAGAAGTCATGACCACAGCACAATGTTTCTGTTTTGTTTGACTCGAAACTAATAAATTGAAACAAAGTAGATTTTATTCTTCTTTTTCACATTACAACTAATTTATTAAACTGTTTACAACTGCATCACAATAACACACTAACACCTGTTATCCCTGTGCTGAACCACATGTCGATATAAAACTCATTTTTCTCTAGAATTTTTTGGAGTTAATCGACTCGATAATGAGCTGAGCTCTGCGAAGCCCTTTGAATTAGACATCTGCCTTTTTTTTTTTCCACCAACAGTTTGTGAGCCTTTCTACTGCATTCAGCAGCCCCATCCTCCAGATCTGATTACACACTTCCACAGCAAATCTTCAGCTAGTCTTTGAACTATCTCTGCTGCCCTCTCGATGACCGTCCAGCGCAGTATAATTGGCTTTACAAGCTCCCATGAGACAGCAGCATGGGGCAACACCTCACAGCTACAGTGGGCTGACTGTAGTGCAAACAGCCCATCTGTGAAAATATGTACTTTCATTAAAAAAACAAAAAAAAAACATGGCATTCTAGACTATTGTTGGGTCCAAACTCCATGGGAGTTACAGAGGAGCTTGTATGAGTGACTTTAGGAGGTTAGACAGAAGGTGTGTGTTGTAGTGGTCCAATACCAGAACTTTTCAAAGGAAGATAATTAAACTGTAGAAACGTCAATCAGAACCATTTAGTATGAGTAGAATGCAGTTTTTATAACAGCTATGTTTTTTACCTATGAATGAAACTGATCTTGACGTGTTGCATGAACTTTTGTGGCCTTTAATCTGTTAAAGTTTTCATCCATAGTTGAAGTGTTTTTTGGTTTTAATTGACCCACTCTGGTCTTCAAAGATCTTATAGGCCCACATGACCTGCTTGTCACTACAGAAATCAATTCCTGATGTCTGAAAACACTCTTGTTTGTGTCCACAAGTCTTCTATGCAGAAGCAAACCAAGGAGAAAATCTGCCAAAGAGTTACATCTGTCACATATGGTGAGCTCCAAAGCACAGCCTGAGAAACGGCGACTGTCAAAGAAAATGATTCTGATTGCTTCTAGGAGACTGAGCTTGTGACAAGCCGTGGAAAAATGGATTTCACTTACTGCATTATCATGTCATGTGTCACTTGCGCACAAGGAATGGTTTCAGCTTTCACCAATCTCTTGACCTTGGAATCTCTGAGGAAAACGGTTGTGAAAATGTTTGAGATGACTGTGTTGACTACAGTCAGCTACCACGTTTCAGAAGTCTATCACTCCAGATCATTTAAGCCCACACTCTTTGCCAGTATGTATTTTATTATTTCCGCCCCACTTCCTCAGATTAATTCAATGCTAAATCAAAGCTAACCAGTTCAGCCATTACCTGGCAGGACTTCTCCAGGTATTATAATCCAGTCCCCAGCCTTGGTGCTGGGCCGACTGTCCTACTGTTTCAGATGTGTCCCTCTTACACATCTGAGCACTGATGACATCTTGTGTGGCCCCCGGTAATTGTTCACCTCATCCAACAATAGATGTTTAGATAAATTAGGGACAGAGACGGGCCACTTCAATTCCCGAGGGTCAATCTGCTGCATGTTTTAGATGTTTTCCTGCTTAAACACACCTGACTTAAAGAAGTGCCTAAATCACAGGTGTCAAACTCCAGTCCTCGAGGGCCGGTGTCCTGCAACTTTTAGATGTGCCTCTGCTGCACCACACCTGAATAGAATAATTAGGTCATAAGCAGGACTCTGGTGAACTTACCTACACAAGGAGGAGGTAATTAAGCCATTTCATTCCAGTGTTTTGTACCTGTGGTACATCTAAAAACTGCAGGAGACCGGCCCTCGAGGACTGGAGTTTGACACCCCTCGCCTAAATGTTCATCTCCTTCATTTTTTTTAGATTCATTGAACTTAATCAGATGTTACAGGAACATAGCTACTTTTAATGATGGACATTTCAAGTAGGGCTGTAATGATTCATTGAATGATTCGAGTACCTGCATTATTAAAAATCAAATGACAAATGGTCTGCCTCAATGCTTCATTAAATGATCTTTTACTGTTAAATGTGTTAAATGTGTTGATAATTATTTGTGTTGCACAACGCTTTAACTTCTGCTAATGAATAGTTGACGACTGCTAAGTGCTATTAGCATAAAAAAATACCGTCTCTTCTCTAGACATGGCTGCTTTCAACATTCTGTCCGGGGCATCCACGGAACTTAATTGTGGATTGATTTGATTGATTGATTAATCAAATTGATTGATAAAAATCTCCAGGTTTTCATTGTTTTTCAAGGACTAAATTGATTTCCTTAAATCTATTTTTGTTCTTCAGAGCTGCTGCCGGGTGGCTGGTTTGGGGCAAACCTCAGCAGTTTTCTGGATGTTTGTTCCAGATTAGAGCAGCATAAAAACTGAATGCTGCTCTTCTTTGATTCTGGTTCTGAGAAGTGGACTAGAACCAGAACACCTGAGCGGTCTGGTAGGTTAAAACAGTGACAACAGGTCTGTAATATATTTTGGTAGTTGTATGGTCTCACAGTTGTCAATGCAAATCATAGCAGAAACTAAGCAAAGAAGGCAAATATTTGTAGACTTTGAGAATAGATAGCGGTAAAGGATGAACCTGAGGGGAAAGACATTTAAAAAAATCATTTTGTTACCCTGTTGACAGGTGAGGCTGCCACTGATCTGCCTGCAAGAAAATGAATCTCAGCAAACAGCAGATATATACAATCAAAGTCTCTATGTCAATAAATACAGTGCCTTGATCAAGTAGCGCACATCTCTAAATCTCTGACTGGTTGCTGGGAGACTGAAGGAAATGGCTTTCAGGCAACAGTCAAAATAAAGGAAAAGGAGGAAGAGAAGAATGATAGCAGAATATCACAGAATCTAATTATACAATAGTGCAACTCCTATTAAACAGCTTAGAAGCCTCAGTGGATGACAAAGAAAGAGAGTTTATTTTTGTTCAAATAATTCTTTCTAAATGCTCTTGTTCAGGTATGAAAACAGAATGTTGTGCCAAGTGAAGCTTTTTGCACACGATGGGATGCCTAGCGAACCCGAACCTGAAATATGAGCTGATTTAAATCCTGGGTGTGTGAGCTTCCCCACAGTGAGGCTGAAACTGATGGTAGAGGAGCAGGAACCAAATGAACATTAAACCTTTTCAGCTTCAGTGTTGCAAACAATTTAACTAAAAAAACAATATAACACATTTAAAAATATTCAGAACTCTTGTTTCATGAGTGTGCACACACTTTAACTAATACTTTGCTGCAGCATCTTTTGATACATGTTTAGCATTTAGTGTTCTTTGGTAGGAATCTGTCAGCATAGCATATCTTGACTTTGTTCTGCCGACTCAGCCTGGTTTGTGACGAATGTTTCACAAACCTGTCAGACGCTACTCAGATTTTGTTCTTGGTTCGTCAGCAAGGCTATTGTAAAATTTTTAATTTTCTAAAAATGAGTTTGATGAAAAAAAAAATAAAATAAATATATATATATATATATATATATATATATATATATATATATATATATATATATATATATATATATATACCCTTATTTTATTATATATATATATAAACTATGAAATGTATATTATTTCACTTGAATGTTTTGGATCAGAACTGACTCGTATTTGAAAATATTCCTACATTCAGTCACTTTGACCGAAAAAAAAATAAATAAATGTTCTCCTGTCTGGAACAAGATTATTTTGATATTTTGATACTTTGGAATGTCAGGAATATCCAACTATAGAAGCTGAACTTTATTTCAGGTTTATCAAGTACACTAAAATATAACGTGTTCAGTGGACATATTAGTTCAGGGTGATATGACTAATTTCATGTCGGTTAACGTGATGTGTCCAGGAGCAAATTATGTTTCCAAACAAAGAAATCACGACAAAGTCCTGAAGCAAATGTTAATTCAATGTTAATTCTTTTTTTTTTTACAAGTCGATCTTTCTTGGTGTTCATGTTGAAAAGCCCTGACTGAGACTCATTAAAGGGGCTGATTTTGTGTGGCTTGCTAATTTAACTGAGCGTTAGATCAAACACTGTTCTATTTCCAGTACATCAAAACAATTTTAATCAGTTCGGCTTCAGTCAAAATCACTTTGACAACGAATCCTCTTTCTTCTAACTCATTCAACTATCCAGAAATTCCCTTGAATTTTCATTGCCTCCGTTTACAGCCTTTGATTCTTTATTGTTGTTGTTGTTGTCGTTTCGTCCTGCTTTGTGGTCCCAGCATTCCTGGCGGGTAAAAACTATTCCACTCACTGTAATATTTTCATCGTTTTTCCATCACATGCAGACACTGTCCTGTAAAAAAAAAAAAGAAAGGGAAAATGAAACATCTTTGAAAAGATGGCAATTACACCATCTCATCCACTGATCCCAGACCAGTGCAATTAACACTTCCATTCCAGAAAGGTTATCACTGTCAGAGAGCCCAAACAGACATGGCTGTACACACACACACACACCCACACGCACACACACACACACACACACGCAAAGTTATTAAGTCTTTTCTGGTTGTGTAGCTGATAATGTAAGAGCCAGAAAGGTGTTGGCCAGGTCCTGATATTTCCACAGAGTTAATATGCAGACCTGTTACTTTACATAAAGTGGAGCATCAAGCCTGGAAATGCCACCTCCAAACCTACCGTGACATACACACACATGCATGCATTACCCCCACACCGTTTTGCCTCACCTTTAGTTACTTTCTCGTCGTCCTCCTCTCCGTTTCCTGTCCCTGTTCTCCCTCTGCCTGTAAGCTCTGAAGAAGCTCCCATCACATGCACTAATCTGAAATTAGATCTTTCAAAGAAGACACCGTTCATCAGCTTTGTCTCCCTCTTTGATGCCTCTCCTTGTAAAAAAAAAAAAAAAAAGGAAAAAAAAAATACTTGTCTGTTGCTTCTGCATGATTAGAGTAAGACAAGGGCAAAGAAAAAACAGTTAGGGAGGTAGAAGAAGGCAAAGATGCAATGCAGTGTGATGTCATGATCGTTAGCTTAACCAATCGGCCTCCGCGACGGAGGAATTAGAACAGAGCAGCGAACTCTGAGATGGTTTTTCTGTGTTTTTCTCCAGAACCTTGAAATGCTTCCCATGGAGCCACGACCCAGCTGCATGGTCCTACTGAGGAAAATAACTTGTTGCCCAAATTCTGGTTATCCATGGCCTCATCCATCCTCTCCTCAGTGCAGCTTAGTTACCCTTCCTCCTTTTCAGAAAACACCAGTTGTGATGTCACCACCGCCATGCTTCATGGTTGGGATGGGATGGTGTCCTGGGGTTTGAACTCATCCTTCCTCTTCTTCAAGGCCTCAAATTTCTTTTAAGTCATATTTGATATATATCCCATTTTTATAACAACTCAAGATATTGCAATTACTAGATTGTGCGGTAACATTTTATTTGAAGGGGGTTGAATAAGACAAAGTTGGCTAATGAAGACATGCTACGAGTGTGGAGGATGATAATAAGGACCAGCCACCAGAGAAAGACCAAAGAGAAAGAAGCAGATGAAATATTCCCCAAGAAAATTAGGTAAGTCGTTTTTGTGTTAATATTTTCACCATGTGAAGTGGGGTGGGACAGCCAGGTAAGTGGGGGATGGGGAGCAGGAATCAACATTCACCAGCTGAGTTAAGTTACGTTTTAGACAACTAAAACTGATGTTAAATCTATTTCTTTATTAATAAGATTCTTGCAAACAACCCTAAGTTAGAGTATCTGGTTAGAAATAATTTAGAATGCTCATTAAGTAAAAAGATGCATTCATGTGCCTAAAACTATATGTTAAATGATGCATTTGAATAACAGTGGCAGTCTGTCTGAACAGACAAATATTTGATCAGAATAATTTTGTTCAGCTCCAGTTATTATTCCACTTGTATTAAGAAATAATTGTATTGCACTTTATAACAACCAGACATGTTAACTAGGCATTTGTCTGCCTAGTTAACAGACAAATGTTAACTAGGCAGTTAACATTTGTCTGCCACTGTCCCTTGCTGACAGTGTGCAGCAAGGGACATTTTTGAAATGGTATTTAAATTAATGCTGGAATATGATGACATTGTTTTTTGTTTTTGTTCTTTTTTTAAGTGACCACAATGAATTGAGTCATCACCAACTATGAGAATGTCCAGAAGAGATTCACCAAGTTTGAATTCATGAAAAGGCTTTCGCCATGATTAACTATTGCAAGAACAGCTGTAATTTCTGAGCATTTCTGGACACATTCAAAGAGCTGCTTCCAGGAAATGAAGACAAGAAGAAGATTTCCTGTTTTCAGAGCATTACAGGAAGACTATTACGAAGGAGATGGCTGACATAATCAAAGCCAAAAATGTTACTGTTGAAAGAACCTATTTTCTTAAGTTAAAGAATAAGTAATTTTGTTTTAGTTTTCAATCAGTATTTCAGAGTAACAATATACTGACCAGACGTTAAACCCTCTGTTATCTTAGAACAAGTTATCTTTTGTTTTATTCCAATGTACAAAGGGTTTGTTCTACAGTTATGATGGTAGTTATAAGTAGTCCAGTGTGTTTCACTTCATTTGATGTAAAACTTAATATCAATAACTCTTAGCATTGCATTTGACACTGTAATACTAAATTACATCTTTATAATTGCTGCTACTAGTTTCAATTTACTTGAGGTAAAAGTTAATATTAATGACACTGTAATAACACTTAATGACATATTCATAACTGGTGCTACTTGTTCCACTTTAGTTGATGTAAAAGAAATTGTTAATGAGTCTGTTATTAAATCATTTGACAGTGTAGTAAAGCTTAGTGAAATCTTTATTGCTTGTCCTACTTGTTTTGCTTTATTTCAGGGAGCGGAAATATTTATCATTGTTTTGTTAAATCTTTTGCTAGTGTAATAATTAAATCATTATGACTACTATTATGACAAATTTATGTTAGATCATGATTTCTTGGTTAATGACAAGTTATCATAATGAAGACATTTTGAATAATGTCAACTTTGTATTAAAAGTGTCATAATTTACCGAATGAAGCTTTATGACAACAGTCATAAATATTCATGAAGACTTATTGATGTTCATGACAGGTGTTATGTCATGTTTATGACAGTGTCATGACAGTCTTATTCAACTCCCTTCAAATAAAGTGTTACTGATTGTGCTACAGAATAATCTTTGTAGCTGGGAAATACAATGTACTGCCCCATTAAAGACATTCATAACTCAAAATTTCTGACATTGATTCCTTTCAACTTCATGTCGTGTGTGAGCTGTTTTGTTCCTCCTCTACCACATTAGGTTTTTCCTGATGAGAAATTGGACATTTTTTTTAATCAATTCGACAGGAAAATATACACTCAGTTCAGTCTGCTGCGCTTTGAACACATTCTTTTAGCCGTTTGTTTCTAGGGAACAAGGATACATAGATTTTCTGTATTGTTTAGCGCAGAACAACTCCGGTTCGGCCATCAACAGAGTTGAAGTAAATGGTGCAAGAAAACTGAAAAACTGGTTGTGAGTACACTGATGGTAAGACGGCATAATGAGGGAGATAGGAAGGTTATACACTCCACTAATTAGCCAGGGTCTTCACAAGTTCAAGGACAGTTTCAATTTAGCTGATAAAGATGAGAGGATGAGGGAGAATAAAGGCTGAAATGAGTCCTGCACCTTAATTATCCCTGTGGTCTTTGGCTCGTAGTGCCTGAGAGGCTGTGTGAGAGTCTCGGCCCAGCCTGCTGGGGGCCAGGAGGTTTGGGGTTAGCGAGGGTGGAGGGTTTCTGTGGAGAATCCCAAGCGTCTCATCCAGGCTGAGTTCAGCAGGGATCATCCCACAGCTTCCAGGAGTCCAGGCTTTCCCTTTCAATTACTCCACCTTCCTTACAAGGCTGCTCAAACACAAGAGAGTCATCTGCAACACCAGGGTTAAACAAGCAGAGATGTCCTCCATCATGCCTGCACTTCTACATGCCCCAGTGAATAAGGCAGAGAAAATTAACAGAGATACGTAGAGAGCCAGAATTAAAGGTTTCTTATCTACCCCCAAAGGAACAGTCCCCATGCCGTAGGGTACAGTTGTTGGAATAACCCCCAGCAATTATAGTTTTACCATTAATAACCTTAAAATTGAGGGAAATCCTCCAACCTCATGAGAGAGATGTAAGCTCTTGGTAAATTACCAAACATTCATGTAGGTGTTTTCACACCTGGTCATCCAAAGTTGGGGACAAAAATTTATTTAAATTTGTTACATTTTCAGCTGGTGTGGTTCTTTTTTTTTGCACTGTGTCAAATGAACCAAAACTTAAAAAAAAAACAAACAAAAAAAAAACAAACATGTTCCCCTCCCGCCTGTGGTGGCGCTGTACTAAGAACCACTGAAGGAAAAAAAAAAAACACTTCCAAAGACGCTGAGCGCAACTTCTTCACCAAATGTAAACAGAAATGGAGTGGTGTCAGATTTTTAGTGGCTGTAAAATCTAACACACTTAGACTCATGTGTTTGTTTTGGTTGCGTTTACCTGTAATGCCCTGACTTACACTCCACTTCCTGCTTTTCACATTCAAACCACGCCAGAGTTCACTTCAGTCGAACCTAGATCTATGGTTGTAGGCAGACCAGAGTTCACTTTTTTGGTTTGCATCAAAGTTCAATTGATCTTTCAAACCAACCAGAGATTCTAGACAAACTGGAGTTTGACTAAAGCAGACTAAACTCTTAGACTGAAGTTACCCGAATCGCATCACCCTTCCCCTCGAGTGAAACCCATAGTGAAGATTTGGACACAATTTCTATTGAAGCTGAAACTGTTTTCTCTATTGAGAAAAGGAAATTAAAAATTGATTGCTTCCACCTCTTATTCAAACCCCTTCAAAATGTGCAAATCTCTTAAAACCACAGTCATTCTTAGTATAACAGAAATATTATTTTAATATTACAGTATTTAATGGAGGAAATGATAAAAACTACAGGCAACATTCTAGTTTTTACAACTTTAATACATTTGAGGAAACTGATTGCCTTAAATCATGTTAGAAACATTTAAATATTTATTTAACGCTCATTTAAAAACACACATTTTGAGGTTTTTGCTTTTCTTTCATTTAATAATTGGGAAGGGAAGTATAATTTGAATTTTAACTACCTGCCAGTGATACTGTGTCATATAAAATTAGTTCTTGCACTTTAGCTGAATTTGAGACAAAGTTTTAACATGTAAACAGTTTTTACTTCTGATCTGTCAGCACAAATCTAAGAGCATTTCTTACAGGAATGAAAATCAACTCGATTAAATCTACCTGTAAACATCACACATAAACTGCAACCAGACAGCCTGGTTACACGCCTGGATATGTTCTAAAAATTCCTCTATTGTTTGTGAGCTTCAGATTAACACGCCAATTTTTAGCAAAGCCGATGACTGTTTGTTTATTTCCAATCATATTTCATAAAATCCAAGTGTACGTCTAAATCTACAATAATAAACGAATCATATGTTATAGTTTTACACGAAAAAATATCTCCATATCTTACCCCGACATAAAGACGATTCAAGCTTTTGATTTCTTGCGGTTTCTTGTTCAATATTTCCGGTGTGGTGTGACATACATGTTACCACAGTGATGCAGTGACATACAGTCCTGCTCACCATTATTGGCACCCATGAAGTTTAAGTACATATAATGGAATATTTGCTGAAGGAAATTCATCAAGTGAAATAACATTTTACTGCTGATAGCTTGTGCTTGATGCAAAACAGCAAATGACAAAAAAACATTTAAAAAGATAAACATTATGAGGAAAACAAAGAAAAACATCATTTTTACCATGCCAATGGTATTGGCACCCTTTGCTGCAAATCAATATGAAAACCCAATTTGGCTCACCTGTTGCAAATCACACATAAAGATCACTTGTGATGGACTGCCTCCACACATGTGACATGAATTAACCACTGAATAATCATGTTGGTGCTTTAGAAGCCACCTGTTAGTTCATCTCCACATGTGACAATGGTAAAGACAAAGGAGCTGTCTGAGGACATCAGAAATGCTGTTATTTGCAAGCACAAGACCTCCAAAGGGTATAAAGCCATCTCCAAAGACCTTGGTACCCTGTTTCAATGGTGTGTAATGTTAAGAAGTTTTCCAGGCATGGAACGGTCAAGAACCTCCCTGGACGTGGGGGGAAGAGAAAAATTGATGGCAGAAGTCTTCAACGGTTGGTGTGAATGGTGGAAAAAACACCATGTCTAACATCTAAAGACCAGCCTGGAGCAGTCTGCTGTGATTGTTTCAACAAGTACCATACGCCGCACACTAAACAAAGTGGGGCTTTATGGGCGGAGGCCAAGGAAGACCCCATTGCTGAAGAAAAGACATAAAAAAGAACGTTTGATCTTCGACAAAGAGAACCTGGACAAACCTCAAACCTTCTGGGACAACGTTTTATAGACAGATGAAACAAGTGGAGCTTTTTGGTAAATCACACAATATGTTTACAGACGGCGAAATGCCAGCAGGCAAGCATGGTGGAGGATTCATAATGCTGAGGGGCTGCTTTGCGGCATCTGGTACTGGAGGCCTTGACCGTATCACAGGCATCATGAAATCAGAAGATTATCAAGGAATTCTAGAGTGAAATGTCTTGCCCAGTGTAAGGAAACTTGGTTTGCGGTGAAGATCCTGGGTCCTCCAGCAAGACAACGACCCATAGCACACCTCCAAAAGCAGGCAGGCCTGGTTGAAAGGGAAAAAATGGACTGTTTTAAAATGGCCAGCAATGAGTCTTGATCTCAGTCCAATTGAAAATCTTTGGGTGGAGCTGAAATCTGAAATCTGCCATTGGAGAAAGAAAACCCGCAAATCTACAAGAGCTTGAGCATATTGCAAAAGAAGTGTGAGAGAAAATACCACCCGAGAAGCTCAAGAAGCTTATAGATGAATATAAGAAACGTTTGGAGGCTGTCATTGCTGCCAAAGGCTGTGCAACCAAATATTAAAGAAGGGTGTCAATATTAGTGCACATGCTGGTTTTCTGTTTTGTCCTTTGGAATTAAAATATTTATGTTGAAATAGTAATTGTCTTTGTTAAATTACTTTGGACCTCAAATTGAAAGATCCTCCTGATATAAGTTTTGAACATTTCCATTTATTTCTGAAGATATTCACTCAGCTATGCAAATCATGAAGGGGTGCCAATAATGGTGAGCAGGACCATAATTGAATTGGTGCCCACCAGAAGCATTCAGTAAACAATAGAAATCTAATCACCTACACGAGGGCCATCTAATTAAAGGGAAATGTGTCCTGCTGGAATAGCATTAAGTGAATTTCAACGCTTATAAAATGTTGAACAAACAACTTCATGTCCTCAGTCTCGTTTTCCAGAGCTCCAACCAGGAATTCAACTGCATATTTTAAAAAGCTCATTTTCTATTGAAGCTGCTATTTTGGGACCGTGAGGGGAAAAAAACAGCAAAACAATAAAGTTGTGGTTTAGGAGAATGCAGGAGAATCAATGTGGGGAAATATGAATCTCTGCATGATTTGCTGCATGATGTCAATTGGAGAAACCGTGATTAACCAGCGGCCATGTTCTTTTCTCTTTCCTTTTTATTTTTGCAGTGGGATGCCATTAATGAGATGGACGAGTATTTTACCCCCATTCACACGTACCAGGTATGTTCTGCACAGCGCTCACAGCTTGTGTTTGGGTCCGATACATTTCTTAACAACTTCAACATCGTCACCTTTTCTCAAACAATGGCCCAAGTAATTTTTTTTGCCAAAAATGATGTATTTGCAAAAAATTTTTTTTTTTTCCCAAAAAAACCACTTAAACCATTATTTTAGGAAGGTGACGATAAGTTGCTGTAATGAGAGGACAACTTATTTTAGTACCAAAGAGTCAAGAGCAGCATCTGCAGTAGCTATGATGTCAACTGCTCACAAACCTTTAACAAACTTTAACTTCAAACATCCTGAACTATCCCTCAAGGGGTTACGTACCTTTTTGTTTTTTCTTTAGGTTATCACACGTAATGTTGCCTTTGGTAGTGATCTTACAATGGCGTTGTCCTCTGCATTAGGTGTGTAACGTGATGAGCCCCAGTCAGAACAACTGGCTGAGGTCCAGCTGGATCCCTCGAGAAGGAGCCAGGAGGATCTACATTGAGGTCAAGTTCACCCTGAGAGACTGTAACAGCATGCCTGGAGTTCTGGGAACCTGCAAGGTAGTGCACTCTGTCAACCAATCCAGCAGCGAGAAAATCAAACTTAACTCTTACTAGGATCTGATGATGATTTTAAAATTGGACTATTTTGGAAGGGCTTGAGTGCGACATCTGGCTCATTGACTGCTGCAGTAGCCTTTAGCTCCCTTGTCACTTCTAACAGGCTAATCTGAGTAAATAAAGCAGAAAAAACGTAGGAAGAAAGTTACAAAACTGGAGTATGTAACTTTAATAAACAATATGATTTTTGCATATTTGTCCAAACTGTCACCATGTTGCGACGGTACAGTATGAGCTCCTCCACCTCCGCCCTGTGGTCCTGCTGCCATCTGCACAAATTTACCGCTCCTGGTCAGAAACAACATATCAGAGACAGGAGGAGGGTCTTAGCGCTGTCAGTCAGTTTCAGTTACACGCTTCTCAGCCCCTACCCCTTTACTCTCTGCTGCACTACAGCTAGTTCTCGACACCAGAGTCTGCCATGAATGCTAAGGCTAGTAGTTAGCATGGCCAATGACAGCAGAGAAACAGTTTTCTTTTAACGGTAATTTGTTTCTCCACCGTTAGCACATTGAGCAGCGTGCACACAGGCATGATTACCTGAACTAAGA
The DNA here is from genome assembly GCF_051168715.1 of Poecilia mexicana. Taxonomy (NCBI): domain Eukaryota; kingdom Metazoa; phylum Chordata; class Actinopteri; order Cyprinodontiformes; family Poeciliidae; genus Poecilia; species Poecilia mexicana. The sequence goes on from NW_028263374.1 coordinate 2,607,716, forward strand.
CCCTCCTCCTGGCTCTGATTGGTTGTTTAACTGGGAGCGGTGTATTTCTGCAGATGGCTGCAGGAGCACTGGGACGAGGCACTGGAGCTCAATTTTCTTTTCACAGATTATGTGTCTCTTGCTGTCATGACATAGTGACAGTTTGAATAAATATCTAAAAAGCATGTGAATGAACACAAACTGCAGCATTTAAATACTGCAGCTGCAAATAGTCCAAATTAATTCTATCAAGCGGACTACAAGAAAGTCCTGGGTTCGATTCCCGACCCGGGACCTTTCTGCATGGAGTCTGCATGTTCTCCCTGTGCATGGTGGGTTCTCTCTGGGTACTCCGGCTTCCTCCCACAGTCCAAAAACAGGACTGTCAGGTTTATGCTGAATTAGACCAGAGGATGCTTGCTTATACTTATTTACCAAACCAGAACAGGGATTAGATCTTGGAACCCAGAAAAACTACCTTAGCAACTACTTTTTAGAGTCCTATTCTTCCAAACCAGAAAAGGAATTTTAGATTTTTCTTCTTTTGCTCTTTCCTTTGGTTTGTTATTTTGTTTGTATTTCCTTTTAATCCATGTGAAGCACTTTGTTTTGCCTTGTTGGTGAAAATGTGCTATATAAATAAAATGACCTTACCGTACCTACTGTATGCTGCGATTTTCACCAGTCTTTGGCTCTTCAATCATGTCCAGTCTGAATCCAGAGTTATTGAGTTAGCAATAACTCAACTCAGACTGTGCTTCTTTTATTTGTTTGTCTTGTCCCAGAGTTGCAAGTTGAGACAAGTGGGACATTTAGAAGACAAACTAAAAAAAACAAACAAAAAAACGCAATTAATCAATGTTGCTTAAGTCAACGTCAGCTGAGGCAGCTGAATGTCATTTAGAGCTAATCACCGTCGGCATTAATTAATTTACACATGATTATTTTCTAAACTGTGTAAACAAAAATCCGAGTGGAGACACGGCCTCCCTGCTGCGGATGTATGTTTTTCATCAGCTGTGGATATTTATACAGATATATGTTTATTCACTGGCAGCTTGATGGTTAGCGCTGTGGCTAATAGTTGCTGGTTTAATCCTGACTCAGAGTTTCTCTCTTTAGGGTTTGCATGTTCTCCCCACAGTCCAAAACTAAGCAGGTTGGCTAAATTGTAGATGAAATCCCCTTTCCCAAACCAAAATATTTATCAATGGCAATTTTTTTTATTTCCTTGTTATTTTTCATTGTTTTTGGATGTTTAAAATGTCGTCCATTTCCAGTGTTGTGTACAGAATTATTAGTGTTTCTGAGGGTGGACTTACATTATGCTATAACTCCTATATTACTTAAAAATGCTTTCAAAAGCAACAATACTGTCAATATTGTTTATCACAATCATTTCCAGGACAATTAATCACCCAGTAAAATTTGTTACATTTATAGGCCTAATATTATATGCAAAAACTTTGAGGTTTTATGAAGATGCGGCACAAATTAGTACATAACTTTGAAGTGAAAGAAAAGGATGCACGGTTTTCAACAACATGGACAGATAAAAATCAGAAAAGTTTGGTGTGAATTTGTGTTGAACCTCCTGAGTAAATACTTTGTGTAGTGTGTTCTTTATATTAAGTATTTTGGGCTTTATCTCTACTGGGTTTGCACATCTACAGTTTTTGCTCATTTACACTCGGTCAAACTGGATGGAAATTGACCGTTTCAAGTTTCTTTTGGAGCCTCTAATATTTAATTATTCACACATGAACCAGGCTTTACTAGCCAGGTGTCTTCTAAAGGCAATTAGATTTTATTTAAGGGGTGTCAGAACAAACGGGGTTTGTTACAAATGCACAACACAATGTTCTGATGTTTAGTTCTAAAAACATGAAAATCATTTGTCCTTTTCCTACTTAATAAATATGTGTGTTTTTATTCTAATCTGTTTGCATTTAACATCACAAAATCAGGAAAAGTAAAACCAGTTTGAATATTTTCACACAGTTCCACAGAATGCTTAGGAAGAACTATTAGGCAATGTCTATCACAGTTATGACCAACAAAGGCTTTTAGGTTTTCCTAATGAACATTTGACGATTCTGACTGTAAAATAAAATCACTTTTTTATAATTAACATTTAAGGTACACAGAGTAAAAGACGATTCTACTGGATTATGGGAAACTCAGTGCAACGCTCTCCTATGAAACATGATGTATGCTCCTATGATGTCACGTAATCATTCTTTACCTATTAACTCATCACGGGGTTCACTGACAGCAGCAGCTTGTTGGTTCTGTGTCCGTTGTCCAGGAAACCTTCAACCTGTTCTACTATGAGTCGGACAGAGCCGTGGGCTCGGCCATACGGGAGAACCAGTTCATTAAGATCGACACCATTGCTGCAGACGAGAGCTTCACAGGGGTGGACCTGGGGGTCCGCAGACTGAAGCTCAACACTGAGGTATGAACTATGTGCATTTACACGACTGCTGCTCACACTTTGCAGCATTACTTCATCTCATGTAGCACTATGAAGATGCTTGGTGTTTATCAAGATTCACTCACAGTGCTTGAAGTGAAGTGAAATGGAGGGCTCACTGTTCTTATGACTGATTTGGCTGATCTGACCACTTGGGGGCACTCTTAGATCCATAAATATGATTAAAAACACAAAGTCTGGGGTGCTGTGGTGGAGCAGGGGTTAAGCACAACCCACATAAGGAGGCCTTAGTCCTCAACATGGCTGTTGCCGGTTCGAATCCCAGCCTGGTGACCTTTGCCGCATGTCCTCCCTCTCTCTCATTTCCCTTCTTTCCTGTCATAGCACTGTCAAATAAAGACCACTAGAGCCAAAAACACCTTTACAACAAAGTCTAAATGTTGAGGTGACTGCACCCTTCATCCCACTACACATGTACTGTTAAGACAATTGAAACTGCAGCAAGGGGGTGCTGTGGTGGCACAGACACAACCCGCGTACTGAGGCCTTAGTCCTTGTGCCATTTGTCACAGGCTCGATTCCTGTTGGCAGGAAATGTCGGCCTGGCGACATTTCCTGCATGTCAAGCTACTTTCAAATAAAGGCCACTAGAGCCAACAAAACCTTTATATAAACAAAAGCATTCATGTCCCCAAGAAACTTGAGCTTACATTAGTCCTCAGAGGTGGACTGAACTCAGACTCAAAGCGGACGTCATGACGACGTATTAGGGCCGTTGTAGATGGAAAAAAGGGAGTAAATTTCCGTCATAAACCTCAGAAATTTTGAGATTAAGCTTAGAAATTTTAAAGAAAAAAAAAAGTTGAAAGTTTGCTAGAAAAAAATAGAAATTTTGAGTTTCATCTCAGAGATTTTGTAGAAAACATGGAAATTTGAGTATCTAAAGTCAAAATTTTTCACTTTTGAAAATGTTGCCTTTGCCGGACTGTTTCAAAAGTGGAAGATTTGGGGAACATTTGGAAATTGCTTTATTTTTTCTAGAAAATTTCTGAGATAAATCTCAAAAATGTTTTTTGTGGAAATGTACTCCCTTTTTCCCATCTGCAAAGAAACAAGGAAATGTCCAAAGTTTCCACTTTTGAAACTGGATGTGTTCACCAGACACACAAAGGAAAACTTTTACCATTCTTTCTGTTTGATGCACCGACTCGCAGAGGAAACTGCTCAGCAGGAAACAGTGTTCACATTGACACCAGAAATGTAGGGAATCAGTGTACTTGATTGTTTGTTTTTTTCATCTTGCCCAAAATAAACTTTGTAATATTATTAGTTTTAGTTGTTCTACAATGAAAGAAAATCCTGAAGAGCCTCTTCTTGTCTTATAGGTTCAAATGTAATACAACAGACACACTAACAAATTGTTGGAGACGAGATTTGTAGTTTATAATCTTCAGACTCAAGTAGAGATAAGTTAGTCAAACTATTCCAATGATCTGGCTTTTAATATATGGCTACCATCTTTCCTTTTCTTCCTCCGCCAATTTAACATGAGAAATGTGAAGCTTTTCCATTGAATGTCCCAATATTTCTTTTCTTAATGCTCGTTTTATTAAAATAAGAATCCAAATAGATCATCTCAAGCCTGATGTACTGGGCGGTTTCTCAGAGTTCCCAGTGTTGACACTGAGCTGTTAAAAACACTTCAGACCTACCGTGGCAATATGTTTCTTCATCCATCACAAACACACACACACACCCACACACACACACTCTGTAAATGGTTTATTTTTATTCAGTCCCACATACAACAACAGTGTGGCTGTGAGAATTTCTCACTTTAAAGTGGATTAATCCACCCACGAAAATAGTTCCCAAGAAATGTCCCATTTACTCCTGTTAAGGTTACATTCCTGGCATGTATAAGTGTCGCCTAATGCTTCTGTGGTGGAGCACTTAAAGTCTGATTTGTTGACAGCGAAAAATAAAATCACCAACCTTATCCTGCAAAGCTGATTTTCTGCACACACTCAGACATGAGAAAAGTAATGCCTTTTGAAATGGGTTGATTTTGGTGCACATAATGTAAAGCCACACCATATTCTGAAGTGTTGTTATGCTTTTTAAAAGTGTCAAAGCATACACCATACTTACAGCGAGTAAACCAATTGGATTTTTTATTTATTGAGCAGAATCTTGGAAGCCCTCTGCAGCAGCATCCGTGTGCTTTAGACTCACAGATCTAAAAAAAAAAAAAAAAAAAAAAAAAAAAAGTGAAACGACTGGATGTAAAGAAAGGGCAGATACTCACATTTGGTCAGAAATTTCAATTTTTCCTCTGAAGACTTTATGTGATGGAACAGCACATCATAGTTTATCAGTGTGTAGTAGAAAAAGAAAATGATAAACAGTTTTTAAAACTAGTAGAATGAAAGATTAGTTTTTCAGAACACTTGCCATAATCTCTGAAACCTCTGAATAAAATCCAAACACTAATTTTGTTCTTGGTGTGGCTGAAGTTGTTAATCTGGCAAGGTGCTTAAATGGTAAATGGCCTGGACTTGAAAAATGCTTTGTGAAGTCTGGTGGACCCCGTAGCACTTCACACTACATTTAGTCATTCACACACACATTCACACACTGATGGAGGTAAACTACTAGATAGTAGCCACAGCTGCCCTTGTGCAGATGATGAAGCTGCCATGCACTGGCGCCACCTGTTGGGCCCTCTGACCATCACCAGCAGGCAAAGCTGGTGAAGTGCAAAGACAGACGGGGTTTGAACCAGCAGCCCACTCCTGTCAGTCACCACCACTGGCAATTTTTTGACCTTTTGTTCCTCTATTTTTTAAAGTTTTTTTTAGATGTTTTGCTGCTTTTTAATCTCATCCCTCTTCATGTTGGCAGACAGGTGCTACAGTTGCTTGTGATTTCATGATTAAAACCACAAGCAGTCGAGGTTAAACTGAGCTGAGCGTTCCAAAACATGTTTGTTAATCTGCTAATTTAAGATTTATTAAGTAGGCTGATAGCTTTTTTTCCCCACAGACCCAGCGTGGTTTGGATACATTTTTATTTCCATAATCATTGAAAATATTGTGTTGAAACTCAACGTTGCACTTATTCAGGTGATCCTGGTTTGATGTTAGGATTTGCTTGATAATCCGAAAAGTAAAAACAGAAGAAACATTTAAGGTTGTGAATTCATACGTTGAATTCACAACCTTTTCATACGTTGAACTTAATATTCACCAACTCCTCTCTGGACACAGGTGAGAGGGGTGGGCCCTCTGAGCAGACGGGGCTTCTACCTGGCCTTCCAGGACATCGGCGCCTGCATCGCCCTCACCTCCGTCCGGGTCTACTACAAGCGCTGCGTGGGCGTCAACCGCAACTTGGCAGTTTTCACGGACGTAGTGACGGGGGCCGACTCATCCTCGCTGGTGGAGGTCAGGGGTCAGTGCGTTGACCACGCTGAGGAGAGGGATACCCCTAAGATGTACTGCAGCGCAGAGGGCGAGTGGCTGGTCCCCATCGGACGGTGCGTGTGCTCAGCTGGCTTTGAAGAGCACAGAGACTCCTGCGTTGGTAAGTCAGATCAAATTCATTCCTGCTCTTTGTGGATTTGCTCGAGTTGGATCAATTCTTTACGGAAAACTGATCCAGACTGTAGATTCTGTTGCATTTGTTGTGTCAAGCAGAGAAGAGAGAGGACCGGAGGAACACGGCTAATCCACAGGCCTTGTACGTTTGTCAGCGATTCATTAGTCGTGGCTGTACAGTGAACTGAGCAGATGGGAAGGTTCAACTGAGGCTGATCTCATACTGGACTATTTCCAAAAGTAGTTCACCTCCCACTTGACCCACCTGCTTATTGTGGCTAATGTGAAACAAAGGCTTCCCATTGTGATCTCAATCATTAAGCAGGTTTAGTTTCCACAGCAGGTCATTACGGAGGGATTTTTCCACTCTGCAATCTCTGAAAAAGTGGGCTGAGAATTGTCCACTTCCATCTACCCACTCGCTGTCTTTTGTTTATCTGGGATCAGGCCGTGGGGTCAAGGTCCAGAAGGAAAACCCAGACATCACTCTCCCTGGTTATGTACTCTCTCCAACATAATCTGACAAGGTCTCCTACCAAAAGGTGAATGCCTTACGTAGGAAGCATCCTGGTAGATGCTTATACCTTTTCAACTGACAGCAGCTCTATTCACCTGGAGGCCAAAAACATTTACTTATTTATTTATTTTTATCTAAATCCTCTTTACACAAAAAAGAGGTGGTGATTTTATTGCCAAAATCACTTTTGGGAAAAAAAAAAAAAAAAAAAAAAAAGACTTGGACCATGAAGTTAGGACGGTGAGGCACTGCTAGAGAACAAGACGGTAAGATGTTTGATCTGACCCACAACCTTTTTATGATCAAATCACCAATATTTGATTGCATCTTACTCACTTATGTAGTAAATGTCTATCGATCTTCTTACCTTATGAAATGTGTTCGCTCCAAATCCATGAATACACAGAGGACTGCTGGTCCTTATGGCTGACAGCTGCTGTTCATCGCCTTTGCTTATCGAAAGGTTCACCATAAAATGATGAGTTTGGTTTGCATCCTCGTCTGTTTGTGCCGCTGAACTCATTTTTTAGTGAATTCATTTAAATAAAAGCGAAATTAGGCAACCAGCTGTCTGTTTTTGACAATCTTTTCAGGAGTCGGCGCACATGGGGTTTTTATGTCTGTCATGGTGGAGCGGGTCATTTGCATGTGCAAAGAGTCAATTGGAGTCTAAAAAACATTTCCTTTAAAAATTAATTCCAATCAATGGTTTTCAAAGCAGGTGCATAATGTCACCTTAGCGGGTCACAGCTTACAACTGTTCGGTAGAGATGTGGGTCTTACAAAAAGCTCAGTACGATTTCCAAACCTAACAAAGCATCAAATGGTGAAGGGGCAAAATGACCGGCGCCTACTTAAAGCACACAGTTTGCTTTGGCAGAAACTGTTACCAGAGGTGCTGCACAGCCATTGTCTTGCTCATTTAAATAAAACTCCTACCTGTATGCACAGCTGAACACTTAAACGGCCCAGAGCGAGGCAAAGTTCATGACAAGGTCAAGAAAGCATTTATCTGCCTGAGCTTAGCTTCAGCCCAACCTCTTAACTCCAGAAAAAAATCAAAAAAACTAGTTTGAACTGGCTGAACTTCTCAAGCATTCTGTTTTCTCAGTGAAAATAGAATTGTGTAAGCATCAGTTACTCCATTCACCTGTCTGAAGACTTCCTCTGTGCTCTGAGCATGAGCAGCAGTGTCTGCAGAGTGCAAAAAGCCTTTGAAGCAACACATGAATTTAAAAAAGGTTTTAACCTTTCCTACGAATCAAAAAGTCTGTTTGAAGCTGTGAACCGGGATGATGTAGAAAAAAAATGATTACTTAGGTAAAGAGGTTCAAGGTCCGGTCAACAGCTTTTCTGAAGCCTACAGTAACATCTCTCTGAAGTCAGTAAATACTGAGAACGGTTTAGCTTCTGATGCTTTTTCATCCTGCTTTAAAAAGGACATTTACTCAAAATGTAATTTTTTTGTTATCCTCTCTTTTTGAATTTGTCCTTTTTTTGACTTTTTTTTCTTTCTGTTTTTGTCATTATCCAGCCTCATTTAGAGTCTTAAATATCTTTCAGAATTGTCATTGGTTACAGTAATTAAAAACTATTAATCACAGAGCGATGGATAATTAAAACCTAAAAGCAGTTTGTCAGCTAAACGAGCCAAACAAGACATGGAGCACAGCAGTGTCGGCATCTCCTTCCGCTTTCCCTCCCGCTCCCTCCGCTCCGTCTCCTGCAGCCTCATAAATCTCTGCTGCGTGTCGCCCGCCGGAGGAAAACGCCCTCTCTCTATAACAAGAGTTAGCAATTCACGTCAAAGCAGTTTTGAAAGCATCAAAGTGTTTTTAAAAAGATAATAGTCTCCATATGCAGTTATAATGAAACACAATAAATAACCACCTGTTCCAAAGCAGGTCTTAAAGTTAGATAATTACAACATCAGGAGTGAAATAAAAGACAACATGCTGTCATTTGTCAAAAACTAAGCCAAAAATACAAGAGTCCAAGCAAAATCATTTCCATGAATTAGAAGGATGAGTGTTGGTGAGGTGCTGCATGATTAACTGATCATTAACAAATGTGACCACTGCTACAGAAACACAGGTATGATAGGTAATATGAATCCCTCTGTACTCAGTTTTGGTGGTAAGAAGAAAATTCACAACGGAGCAGAATCTTAAGGCTAGAGAAGAAATTCCAGGCATTCATATTTTTCCAAAAATGATTCGTAACAAGATTGTAAATGGAGATTCCAAATGCAAAAAGACGTAACTGGAGCAGGAGACAAAACAAACATAGTAAAGTAAAGGTCATCGTATTTATATGGCACATTTTCAGCAACAAGGCAATACAAAGTGCTTTGCAGGAATTAAAAGCTAATTATTCAGACAGTGCAGTTAAACTGTGACAAACTGTTCATCAGTTGATCAACAATTTAAGGTCCTAGCCTTATATAGTCAAAGTCTGAGCAAAGTACACAGAAATGAACCTAAAGTAGTTGCGTCAAAGTATTTGGCTTTAGACCTTGAGCTGAAATTGTCTGGCCAATGAAATGTAGGCTGGTCTGGTTGAAATGACACTTTTCATCATTATGTTTCAGTCCTGCTTTCCTAGTGTGGCAGCGTTTAGGTAATTCCATCTCTATGGAATGATACATAAAAAAGATCTAGATTGTCTCAGCTGTGGCGTTAGCACTGCGAGCCTAGAATCCCTGGATGTGACCACGTTGTGACGTAAAGCCTTTGAGCATTTAAGCAAATGTGCACTGTTCCAAAAAAAGACTTTGTAGGCTAACATCAGTGGCTTGAGTTTAACTCGGGCAGCTAACAGCAACCAGTGGAGCTCTAAACAGAGGGGTGACGTGAAAGCTTTTAGGCTGATTGAAGACAAGATACGCTGCCATATTCTAAACTATCTGCAGAGGTTTAGAAGGGTGTTACAGTAGTCAAGGCAGGATATAACCACAGACTGCATCAGAAGTACTTTAATTTTAGCCATGTTAACTGGTGCGAACAAGCAAGAGGGGCAAAGTTATCTTTAAAGGACATCTGGTCATTGATAAGCTTGGTTGGTTTGGTTGGGAAGACAAGCAGCAAGTTTAGTTGGAGATGTTGGGCTTTGATCAATGCTGATACACCATAAAGACAGGCAACGGATACTGCTAAGAGCTGGATGTTATCCATCTAATTGTATTGTTGCAGTTGGGGTGGTTGGATGATCTGGTCCAGAGAGGGTGACGTATGAGAAGAGGTCTTAGTACTTAGACTTGGGGAACTCCTGTTTTAATGTGGTGAGCTGTAGAACTGTCACGAAGCCAGGATACCTTGAAGTACCAACCAGTAAGGTACGAGTATGGACCAAAAGATACAATAGGATAAGTACTGAGGACTTGGCTTGTCAGTCTGGCTTCTTCTTTGACTTCTGTCATATTCAACAGAGCCATTCGAGTGCAACGGCTACTTTTGAACCAAAATTGGTTTGAGTCAAGTACATTGTTTTGTGAGAGAAAGACCGCCGTTTCAATGGTTTTAGACAGAACCAGGAGAGAGGTCCGTCGATGGTTTCCAAGGTGAGTGCCAACATCTGTAAAAATGGAAGCAAGCAATAAAAAAAAAATAATAAAATAATATATATATATATATATATATATATATATATATATATATATATATATATATATATATATATATATATATATATATATATATATATATATATTATAGTAAGTTTGAGTTTACTATTTCATAGTAAACTCAAACTCATATGCAGTAAAGGCATATGACGCCTTGACTGCTCTGGTAACAAACTGGGTCGCTGTGCTAATTCACCCTCACCAAATCCAGCCACTGTCACGCACACTCAAGACCATACAAGACCCAGAGAGCCGAGCATGGCACGAGATGGTGAGAGGAAGGCGGTTCAGAGTGAGGGTTTGTAAATGCATGTGCGTGTGAGCAGTAAGGGTGAAAGCAGAAAAAAAAAAAAACAACTTAAATCACACACGGATGTGCGTGGATGCAGAGTATGTGTGTGTATATAAGCGTGCTTAAGTGCTTTTCCCTTGACAAAGGTGCAGGGCTTTGGCTGAGAGCCTGACATCACGTGTGTGTGTGTGTGTGTGTGTGTGCGTGTGTGTGCGTGTGTTTGTGTGTGTGTGTGTGTGTGTGTGTGTGGGTGTGTGTGTGTGTGTGTGTGTGTAGGAGAGAGCACAGGGTTGCGTGACATGCACAAAAGTGTCACAGGGAAAGAAGCAATGAAAGACGAAGGGAAAAAGAGAGGAGAGACGTTGGTGGGGAGGTTGACTGAACCACTGGTCCACTTTAGTTTTCATCAAAACACTGAGTTTGTGTGGGTGTGGGTGTGCAGAGATGTGTGCAGGTGGTTACTGTATGTGTGTGTTGTGTGCCTTTGGACTTAAGTGCCCCATACAGTGAGAGCGATTGAGGACACACTGATATAAGGCACACACACTTAGTCTGGTCACAACACCTCAGCTCAGCTGGCTCACTCAAGCTTGAAACCCAGGCACACACACGCGGACACACACACACCTAAAAATAAGAGGGAGGGATACCAAGGAGGGGCTGCTGGGTGGATTTGTACTCGTTCAGTCAGCGGACCACGGCCTGTTCTCCCTTGTGGAAGCAAAATTCTCCAATAGATTTTCATGATTCTCTCAGCGGTGGATTTGAAAGAGTAAAAGATTAGAAGATTTAAAGTTCCACTCAGTTATTCTTATTCGCGATTTAAGTTGTGCCAAATCACACCAAAAATATCCAAGAGCAGCCTTTCAGAAGTGAAAGCTAAAGATAATCAGATCCAGATCAAACACTCACGCTAACTTTGAAACTTATCGTGAAATGTTCGTACATCAATAGCGCCCCTTTGTGGACCTTTACAAGTATGAATGAAATACCTTGGAAGTTTCCTGAGGAACCCAAACATCTTCTGGTCAGTGGTTTCTGACAGGAAGTGGGTTAAATGGAGATCCTATGTGAAAAAAACTTGTTGAAAGTTACTCTGACCCACATTTCTTGATGTAAGGGAATTTCAAAAGGTAATAATGTACTGCTGTTTTGTCTGATTATTTGTCTGATGTATGGCTACTAAAGAAAGACTTTAAACTTTTTTGTTGTCGTAAATGAGTCAAACGAAGCCCAAAATCGCCTAAAATTTCACTTTTAATTTTGATTTCAGACTTTGTCAAATTTGATGGGATACCAGTCATTTGACTGGTTAATAACTTGAACAGGGCAAGAGTAAAACACCCTGCTGGCAGTTGTTAGCCTTTACTTTGGTTGAACTAAGTAAGGCCAAACCAGCAGAACAAGGACCATTACTGCAAGTGAAACCAGAAGTTTAAATACTTTGAATAAACAGATATACACATTTTTTGTCTCACTTTCTGAAGTTGAATAATGGAAAAGCTTACTTATTTTAGGTCAGCTAAAATGACCAAAATTATTACTGTTTGCTAAGTATCGTAATAATGACAGGTTTATTTATCAACATCTTCAATTTCAAGACTTTATATACGTTTCCTCAGTATTTGGCAATGGTATCTTTGAACTGCTTGACTTTGGTCAAACCTTTTGGGTTTTGTCCCACAAGCTTCTCACATAGTTTGAGAGTTTCTGATTAATGCTCTCTTTACCTTGTAATGTACCATGTCTTGGTAGGTTTTTGGTTTAACTCTTTCCATTTGCAGATGATGAACTGAACAATCCTGAACTCTTCAAAGTTTGTGACATTGTTTCACGACCGATCCAGGTTCTCCCGGACCTGTCGGCTGGGTCAGGGTCACAACTACATATTATCCAGGTGGATGCGAACACATAAATCGTAAAGATGTTGTACAGTCTTTCTTCTGGGAAATTTTTCTTTAGAATTTAAAGTTGAAAACTGATTTCAGATCAATTGCTCTGCTCTGCATGGTGAACATTAAAAGGAGGCTATGTTAAAATGCAAATGACAACTCTGAATATGCATAGAACTGCCGTCCTCTTTCAGCTTCATAATGGAATCTAATAAAATCGACCTATTTCTCTGGAATGCTTTTAGATTCTTTTTAACTGGAAGATGAGCTGGTAAACAATAAAGCACCTATTTATCAATGCCCCCCTTCTGAATGCTGCAGCTTCTTCTTCAGGCCCGGCCTCCAGATGCTGTGTGATTAAACTGGCAGCAGGTTTGTGTTCTGCCGGTTTAAAGGTGCGCCTTCCTGGCAGGTCTTGTCATTTTTCACCTCTCCCTCTCTGGCAGACAACAATTATTAGCTTAAGTCACTGAGGGATTGACTGAGGCCCAAGGCCTTTTTTTTTTTTGACTCATGTCAGCAAACTCCCCTACATGTCAGCGAGAAGACACTGAGGATAAATAAAAGGAAAGGTGAGCAGAATCAAGGGGCTGAGATGAAAGAATTTAAATTACAAAGACATTGTTATGGACACTGTGATTATGGCACGGGTTTGAGTGAAAGACAAGATGTCACCAAAGGGAACGTGTGACAGTTGGGCTTTTATTGTGATGGTTATCTGTCACTGTGGCGATGCAGGGAAATATTAAAGTGAGGCAGCAGCAGAGACCGTTTAATATTCTGTTATATTCTCATTTCAAAGCACACAACGGCTGGCTGAGGACTTTGTCCTTGCTTTTGCCTTTAAGCACCTGCCTCTTCTTTGGTGTGCCTTCCTATTTCCACTTCAAACATTTTGTATAAAACACATGTGCAGAGATGGACTCACACCAGGACACACAGCGAAGCCTCGTAGGCTGACCGGTGTGTGACTGCTGCTCAGGCTGAGGTACCTTCATTGGTTCGGCGTCTTTGTGGCTTTCAATAAACACATGATTAACAATTTCAATATTAGGGCTGCTGTCTGCGGCATTTATATGGTAATATTTCTGTGAGAAAGTTTATGATTGTGTTAACATAAATTAGAAAATATAAATATAAAACAGTACAAAAAAAGAGGTTGAGCAATGATTTGATGGTGTTTATTTTGAAAAATACTTTTGTATTTGTTGCTCTATATCAAATATTTTTAAATTAAGGATATCCTGATCAGCCTTTGTTTTTGTTTTAAGTAGAGATGTTTTGCACATTTTCATTTCAACATCTTTAAAATACTATCCAAAGTAGGGAGTTGGCATTAAAAAACTTAGTCACTTACTGCTCTGGAAACCCCAAAAACACTGGAGGCATTTTACTACACCATGAAACGTTTAATGACCCAATAAGGAATGAATAAATATAAATGACAAGAAACAAACAACAAAAGTCGTAGGAATCTTTTTTTCTTTACCTTAGGCAGGATGTTTGACCTTTCAATTAACATCTATTTCTTTTTTTTGTGTGTGTAAAATACAAAGAATACAAAGTTCCATTGAAAGTCAATAAAAACAATTGAGTGGCCTAATACGTGATTTACATAGCTGTTTATAGTTAAAATCGTTAAGATGAAAATGAAAACAAATTTATTTTCTTGTAAGTTCAGCTCAAACTCTCTGATGGATTTGGCATTAAAGGAGAGAGTGTGTGTGTGCGTGCGTGCGTGCGTGTGCGCGCGTGTGTATAAAGCGTTCCCACCCAGAAGTTGTGAATATGGGTGTGTTTCCGGAGCCTCTCATGTCATCCACCCCCCAAACTGAAACAATGTTGTTGATCAGCGGCTGTTTACAAACCGCCAGGAGGACGGAACTAATTTGATCACTCTGTATTCCCTCGCCGCTCCGACTCTGGAGACACTTTCAATTTTAGCTCCTCTCACGTTCCTGATAGCAGCCTGCCACAAGTTGATTCTGACAGCAATTATGAATATCGTGTTCTACTCAAGTGAGCCATGAGCCGGGGAATAATGACGTTCTCACTAAATCATCCGTTCCCCAAATCGCTTAACTGCGTCTTCATTAGGAGCTTCACATCCTGAAAGAAACGGTGGTGGGATTCAGCGGACAGAACCAGCAGCTCCTGGTACCTGTCGAAGAGCGAGATTTGATTGACCTGATTTTTACCTCAGTCTGTTTCCCTCAAAATAAATAATATTGCTGTCTTTGCAAAAGAGTCATAAATGTGCGTTTCTGCCAGAGTTTTATCAGTTTGCTGATGTTTGTATGTGATCTTCTTTTTTCATTTATTGACTTATGACTCTTGTAGTATTTATGGCCACAATGTTAGTGGTTTTCATCTGGAGCTGTTGTAAATATGACAGTAACTGTCAGAGATGAAAGGTGTCTGAAAAGATTTTAAAGGGCCAGTATTATTTGTTGACTTTTTTTAGCTTTACATCATGTTATGATGTTATTCCCTCATCAAAACCATACCCAGAGTGTAGCCTTGATGCTTTCATACATGCTTGAGAAATTCTTTAATCTCCATGGCAACCATTAAGCTGGGCAAAACACCTGGTAAACTTAGCTCCTCCTTGCAGCTGTAGTTACATGTTTGAAACTCTGCTGAGCTCATTATGCTTTTCAGTGCAATGCTGGTAAAAATATTGTTTAAGGGTTAATAGAGGAGCGACACTGTGCTGACTCCCTGACGTTTCTGAAAGAGCAGGAGTTTCTTAAAGAGACAGAGGCCCAATTTTATTGCGCTAAATTACAAAGTCAAGTTTCTTTTAAGTCAGATTTGATATGTTCAGCAACTGAAGGAAACATAGTTACTTGATTGTGCTATAAAATGCCACTTTGTGTCTGGAAAATACATAATACTGAACCTTTAGTGCGTAATTTACTATATTTAACTAAACACTTAATTCTACAATATGTGTTTTTAGCAGTCAAATAAATGCCAATCTGATTCCTAGCATGAAACAAAAGTACCTTGACTTGGTCTTCTGCCAAGCAGCCAGACCAGATCCACCGGCGTGACCAAACAAAAAGCATCTGACAGTTATGGCAGCTGCAGCCGCTGCATGCTGCGGGTTGGACGCCAAGGCCCCAGCGACGTGGGGATTAATGGAGAAAGTGTGTGTGGCGTTCCTGCTGCGTGTGTCTCATTAAGTGTTTGTGCATCTCTTTATTAGAGAGCGAGCCTCAGTGGAGAGGTGTTTGTTGTTTCTGGGCCAGGACTAATTAATTTTGTCTGTCTGCTCGGACCTGTCTGATGGATGGCGATGAGTGTGACGAGTCGGTGAGGGGAGGCTGAGAGGAAAAAGAGAGACAGGAAAGTTCCCCGTGAACGTTTTCACACCAGCCACGGTAAAGCCGCAAACTTTCATGAGTTTTTATGGTCGAGCTTCACAAAATGATGCGTTATTATGAAGCAGGATACATTATTTAAATCGACAATTTAGGCAATAATGTTGCACGCTGTGCTTAAGCTTTTTTTTTTTTTACTGGTTTTGAATATTTGATATAATTCTGACTCAAAGTGGTTCCTAAAGATTTTTTTTCTGTTTCCAAGCTTCTAACCAACCAAGGTTACTGTATAGAGTTTGAACCACACTATGATATGCTGTGATATAATAACTAAAGAAAATCTTTCTTTAATTTCTCATACTAAAGCGATTTCAAAGAAACCTATTAGTTCTTTTTGAAATTTTTTTCTCTCTGCTAAAAAACATTGAGTCTTTGTTCAATCTGCCTATAAATATAAAGACATTGTTTACATAAATGCTTCTGCCATTCTGTCTACCATGGTGTTTTAAGACACATGTAGGATCTAAACCTCACAGGTGCTTCATGTTCCTGGGTCAGAAAGACATTCTCATATTATCACTTTTCTAAAATAATGTTTTTTTTTGTTTTATTTTTTTTGCAAAAGTGATTTATTTATTTATTTTTTGCCAAATAGGTAACAACCGATGTTTCCCCCTAAATCCTGGAACTTCTCAGATCAACAGCGCTCTAATCTCTCTTGGAGATGTCGACCAGGTCATCTCATCTGTGTTCTATTATTTTGTGTGAACAGATCTCTCGTGAAAATAGGACTGAATTTTAGTGAAGTTAACAAGTAGAAATAAACATGAAATCTGTCTGATGGTGTGTTCAGGGAGACGTGAAGTAATACCTGTTCCATTTTGGACGTAGACCAGCAGGTTTTGTTTCAGAGTTTTTTCTTCTGGTTAGTGTGAGCCCCCCTCAGATTGTGACATGTAAACAGGAAATAGCTTTCTTGAAAGGACAGATGTTTGGAGTAGTTAATAGTCGTAGTGTTCTGTCCAGGTTGGTGCCGTCTGAGCTGTGGATCTAATCCTCCGCCAGGTTATTTATTTGATTTATTTATCTTTTTTTTTCGAATATGATGGCAGTATAAAATCACACACATGAGCAAAGAATGCAAAAGACAGATTTTTGTATCACAATAATCTTAACATCCTTGTAAAGGAGTAGGAAGAAGTAAAAAACTTATGAACTCCTACTCCATAAACTCATACAATATTTTCAAATGGATCCTCAATATTTATATATATATATATTTAAAAAGACACAGGTTAATTCATTTTCCATTTTATCTGGGTTAATGTATGTCTAAATATATACATCCATACGCACACACTCATATGCATTAGCCTTCATTTACATAAACACATTAGTGCTAACTCTCACCCATATTTCTATATCTTGCTAAAATGACCTCCTTACATTTCCTTTTCAATTGTATTAAATTTTGACTTTGGTTTAACTCCTCGTTTAACTTGTTCCATAATTTTACACCATGAATTGACACACAACTCGATTACCATCGATTCATCTGATTAATGTATGTTGGGATTAAATTAGGTGACTGTAATTTGAAAAGTTCAAGGGGAGTTGATACATCTCAGTGAAGCGATGTGAAAGGAAAGAACTAATAAAGATGGTATTAAGTAACCGAAGGAAGGTAAATTGAGAAAAAGAAAATGGGATCATAAAAATGAGATGGAGAAAGATAATACCAAGAGAAAGGAAGAACTGAGGGAGAGAAACAGACGTAGCAAAGGAGATGGGAGCAAAAGAAACAAAGAAAAGAGGAAGAATGAAATAAAGACATTTAAATGAGAAATCAAAAGGGGGGGAGAGAGAGAGCAAATGGTAAAGCAAAGAAAGAGGATGAGATTAATGAGAAGAAGATATAAAAACAAAATTATATCCAGATGGTTGGGGAGAGAAGAAAAAGATGCATTAGGGGAAATAAGGGAAAGAAGAAAATAGATTAAGGAGAAGGATCCATAGGAAAAGTGTGAAATGAAAGTAAAAGAGGAAAAAGGTGATGAAAAGCAAAACTAATGAAGAAAAGGAAGACAAAACGGTTAAAAAAACAAAAAAGGATAAAGACATAAAGATGAAGAGTCAGAAAAGGGAAAGAATTGAAGGAACAAACTTACATTGACATTTTAATTCTCTTAAACCATGGGACTTAGAGAGTGTGTTTGCGTGTGTGTGTGTTTGCGTGTGCGTGGGTGTGTGCGTGCATGTGTGTGTTTGTGTGTGAGAGAGAAAGCGATAACAGAATGAATCATATCTCAGCTACACACAGGAGACTCGCTCCAACTTAGCTCCAGTCTGTCCTGTGATTGGCCGAAGCCCTATCTCCTCAGCAGGTGTGCATGTCTACTCGTGCACCTGCTTCCACACACACATCCGTAGCTCTTACAACTACAAGCCCATTCTGAACACACCCCCGCTCAGCCGCTGCCCGTGTGAATGCTTACTTTAGGAACACAACAAGTCACGGAAAGAGAAGCCTGAGAGCTACTGGGTGAATTATTGATCGAGGCGTTCCACCCTTGGCCCATGTGAGGCCCCCGTGTCCCAGCCTAGCATCCAGCAGCTATCAGTCCTGACAGTAAAGAGACAGGCAACACGATAGTGGATCACTGAGAAGCTGGCAGCCTCTGTCTGAGGGGACCGCGGGACTCCTTCAAATGATTTTCTGCCCTGACTTCTTGTTGAGTTAAACTGATGAGAACGCAGCATGCTTGTCATTTGCTTTCCTCCGCTGGAGAGCCCACCGGTCCGGAACGAACATCTGAGCGTGTGCCGCTGATTGCGTTAATGTTAAATTCTTTTAAATTGTGTGGAAAGTTCGCCCTCTGTCAGTTATTATCAGTTCTTTAAAAGAATTATTTAAATACAACTAGAGTGCAAAACGACGCCTCAGTCATTGTTGGTCATGCAGCGATGAACCAAATATAACAAAGTTGGTTGAAAATGATGGACATTGTTGAAATCTAGGGATGCTTTGACCTATGAGGGCCGATCACTGCCAATCTCTGATACCAATCACATGATTGGATGTTGATGTTTTGCTTTAGGTATAAATGCTACTATGTGGTCTGGCAAAATGGAACCATGGAACCATAAAATTTTCTAATTTACATAAAAACTTGCAAAATACTTGCTGCCACAGTACAACAAGTATTCAGTCAGAACGACAACAGAAAAACCTGCAATTAGTAAAACAATGTCTAACAATAAGGCTCTACAATTACACATAAAAGTCAAATAAATCTTCCAACACTGCCTATTGCAAATAATGTCAAGTAAAAAAAATTAACATTCATTCAAAGTGAAATGCAGATTGCATTAAAATAAACAATCCTAACTTACTAAATCAAAATAGCCTGTGAGTGGGGCTAACTGCTCAGGGCTGGTTCTGATTGGTTGTTTCTGACCCAACAGTGTAATTCTGATCAAAAACAGGAGGAAGAGAAGAAGTTAGATTTTTTTTTTGTTTGTTTGTTTGTTTTCACAGATTGTCTCTCAGCGGAAGTTTTAATACGATTGTAAAAACGTCTTTTGTTTTTGTAATTGACGTGCTGCAGCTTTAAGGGAGACATTGGATGTGAGAGGACACTGTCATAGTTTTTATCTTGTATTATATTGCCTATTTAAAATAAAGTACTGTAAAAAAATACTATGCTGTTGATATTTAAATTTTTCCATTCCTTTTTTTTTGGCGTAGAGCATCATATTTCCAAATGTAAAATGTCTAAAAATTAAGAAGTAGGAATACTAATAAATACATAAGAAAAAAGAGAGTTTTTGTAAACTTATGTACCATTGCTGCTGGTATCGTTTGGATTAAGTTTTAAAAGTGTATGTTAATACAGTAACGTGTCAAGTCACGTTGAAATGTTTGAGAAGAAAATTACCTTCATCTCGTCACATTTACTGGATGATTTGCAGCCGTATGACAGACATGAATTCAGTTGTTGAGACTCTCTCAGGACTGTACCTCTGGATAGACTCAAACAGGGAAGTCATCCCTTTCTTTTCTTTTCTTTTTTTTTACCTATTGTGATGGATATGTTTTGACTGGAGCAGCCTGATTGAATGGCTGTGGCCACATTAGCACAGTGTGACTCCTGCCTCTGTTCAGCTCTCCTACCGTACACTTTGTCCTTTTCAAATATATAAATAATAAAAGACTGTTGATTAATTTCCCCTCTAATGCATTGCAGCAATTGCTAATGTCAGGAAAGGAAGAAAGTTTAGCTACCCACCCCTCCATGCCTCCCCCGCACCCCGTCGCCTGCATTCCTGCCACATGTGCTTCACGCTGCCTGATCTTCTCAGTATGCAGTTAATTCGCTTTTTAAAGTGCCCGTCTATTTTTTATTTTTTTTTTCTGAGCCCTCGACCCCTCCCCGCCTCCCCCCCCAAGCTCCAGACACGGCTTAATGGTGACAGCCATTCAATCGGATAATTAACATCCGTTTAACGCTCATTAATGGGATGTATTTGTCTCGTTTGATTTGTAATTACCAGGCATTTTCCACAGGAAAACATTGTGGTAATAGTCCCTTTGTGATGGCTTCATTGATGGAATTGATTTGAGCGCAGCGGGGGAGGCCGATAAGTAGACAAGGGGAGGCGGGACTGGAGATGCTAATGCCCATTCTTGGTATTTGTGTCGAGATGCACAGAATGGAACCAAAACACCCAAATACCCATCCATCCGTCCATCCAACCATTATCTGCACTCGCTTTAACTTGCAACCCACCTATCTACCTACCTACTTATCTACGTACCTACCCTATTGGGGATGTGTGATATGGCATAAAATGTATATTTTGATATCTACTGTAATGGTTGGTGGTAACAATATATCTCATGATATGTTGTTGGTAAAAAAAAAAAAAAAAAAAAAAACTTTGCAGAAGATGTAGGCGTCTCTGAATCAAGGATTGACGTCGTAGGCCGTATCCAGCAGTTCATCCGTCTCTTGATTGGAGTACTATTCATTTAAAAACTGCAGGATCCCTTTCCTCACTTTCTTTGTCACCTGACAAAGTCACCTGACCTCTTTGTCATTTTCAGTGGTAGCAAGATCTGTGTTGTTGACAACACAGTTTCAGCAACACAGGTAGAGCACAGGTTTGAGGTAGAACACACTAACATATTCTGGAGCTGGAGCATCTGTGAGCTCCAGCAGTGGGCCCAGGTTCTTGCTTACAGACTCCAAGACACCAATGTCCTTCCAATTAGGACCTGTAGGTGTCTTGTCTTCCTGTCTGCTTTTAGAACCTGACTTATCGTTCAAGCAGCCTTTGAATCATCTGTTGACATGACTTGTTAGCATTTCTGTGATGAGCCGGTGAAAGGGAAGTTGGTGCTCTGCCTGGACTTTGGTCAAAAACAGGAAGAGAGGAGGCCTGTCTGACTCTCTAAAGTAACTTGTTCCATAACTTGGGGGCAACAGCAGCAAATGCTCTTTCACCTCTGAGCTTCAGCCTGGTTTCAGGGACTGTCATCAGCAACCGATCAGATGATGGGGGATCAGGGTGGGCAATAAGGTTGAAATAACTCAGATAGAGATGATATGCACCATGGTACGATCTATTCAAAGTCAAGAATTTGATGTTCTTGGTAAAGTATCAGTAGCTCATAAACTCTCAAAAGAACCCCCCTTACAGAAACAAATACAGTTATTTTGTACAAAGGGGCTTTGCTGTATGCATTAGGATATTATGAAGTTTTCCTTGTGATGTTGTTTGACTCTGAGAGATTAGCTGAAACAACCAATCTGTTCTCCCTGAAGGAGCCTTACCCACTTCAGTCCATTTACTCTTCAAGGTCATCCATCTCGCCGCACTGCGTGTCGCCCAGCGTAAATCGAGCTTACCTTAAACTGGAAGTTGATGCCTTCATTTAGCGTTTCCTTGTTACCATCCCGGTTATCACTGTAACAGGAGGGACAGCAGGCATGCTGAGTGTCCCATTTCCACAGCTGATCTCCCAGACATGTTCATCCATCATGCTTACTGCTTCAGTGGCTTGTTTGTGGCTTCATATTTTCCCCAGGGAACAAGCAGAGGAGCCCTTTTCAAACTTTGTCTGTAGATTGCAGTTTAAATCCACTTATTTTACCAGGATGATGCTGCTGCAAGTCGAGGATATGAAGATTTAACTTCTTTTTTAGGAGCTTGCAAAACAATTTTTTTTCTCCTTTGTTGATGAACTGAGGTTAGAGATCAGTAAAAGTTGACATTTATCTCCTTTTTCCTCACTGATTGATTGGCTTACATTTTCCAAAACCAGGACAACAATCTCAGCGTCTTCACTAAAATGCACAACTTAACGGTTTGATCACTAGAGATGCACAAAGTTCAGATAATTAGTTAAATTAAAAGCAAAAATCTAAGCAATAAACTCGCACAAACATGCCATCAATACACATCTGGTCATTTACAAGGGCCGTGTCTCAAATTTTTTGTTTTAGTCATATATATATATATATATATATATATATATATATATATATATATATATATATATATATATTTTTTTTTTTAAGAGGATAATAAATCTGGTTTAGGATTTGAAATAAAGGTTTTGCATTTAGGGCTAGATTCAACATAAATAAATTAGATTTAACAACATAAAACCATTTGAAAGACAACAAAGCAAGATAGTGTGATAAAATGTCATACACATCAATCCTAAAACTAAGTTAAAACAGATCTCAATGAAAAAAAGAGCCATCATGGACTGGCAGTTAACCAGGCAGAAGAAAACTCAGTTCATGTCCAAATGTCTACCTGTAGCATCCAGTCGGCCCAAACTGTACACCGTAAAACATTGAAATGGGAGGAACCCTTGTTGATGTGAGGTGAATTTCTCAACAGCTGGTTCACTATCAATCATCCATCCATTTTCTAAACCTCCTTGTCCATACAGAGTCATGGGGCAGCTGGTGTCTGTCTCCAGCAGGTTTGGGGCGAAAGGCCTGATTGTCTCTCCATCACAGGCCTAAAAAAATCTGATCTGTTTTTTTTTTTTTTACCCCTTTTGCACCTAAAGACGGGCGATCACCTCAGACTACTAACCCAGTCTCCTCACGTGTGGAACGAAGGTGTGCTCTCTCCAGCTCCCACTTTATTCCAATGTATTTATTTACCCACTTATACGCAGAATAAATCAAGGTCAGCACACAATGCCGCCGCACGGCTATTAGGGTTCATTGTAATGCAGATTCTCTGGTAGCGAGTGCACTACACTGACAGCTACAGACGTGCAAACAGCCAACATGAGCACGCTCTCACACATTCACACACAAAAGCACATGTTCTGTAAACAGTTTAGCTAACAGCAGTGGAACCCACTCAGAAGGTCTTTCTTTTCCCTCCACCATCTGTCTGCCCCACTCCTCTGGTAAAGAGTTCATATTTCAAGATCCACATCGTACAGGATTTACTTATCAAGCACTTCAAACATGCACAGGACCAAAGAGTTGTACATTGAAGTATTTACTTAATGTAGGATGCCTTTGACAGATGTTTGGGGTTACAGCTTGTTTTCTGTCGTCCGATGGCGGGATCTTGTATTTTTCCATGCTGTCCAAATTGAAATACTTTTGAGAATCTAATATTTAATAATTTATCTGGCACCAGCATTCTGTGACCTGATTGTTAAAAGGGATGAATAAAATGAGCTGCATCAATTTACATTTAAGTTTTAAATTGTTAATTTTTATTGTTTTAAGTCTCAAAACTTTTCCAAGTTCTGTTTATTTACTCAGTAGCATTTAATCAAGACTGCTCTGCCTGTGTGATTCACCTGGATGTGAAAACACAGTAAGACGTTTAAACATGCAAACATTGGTAACTGGTCAGTTTCATCACCTTATTCTTTTTCAAAAGGTATGCAGATTTTTTTTTTAATTATTGTGCAAAATTTGCAACAGTAAAGAGCAAGAGCAGAACATTTTGCATTCACAGAAAACCCAAAGGTTATGACTGTTTCCTGGCCTTCTTCTGCCAGCTACAGCCACTTGCTTACCATGGAAGAGTTTGTTTTGGTTTTTGTTTTGTTTTTTAATACAAGAATAAAGTTCTAATTTTTTAAGAACTCTACACCAAACTGCACTAAAATTAGAAATAAATGTGCCTTGAAGCTTCATTAAATTATATTTAATTATTTAGCACACCATGTTCCGGCCGGATCATTACTTGCGCTGCGCAGTGCTCCCACTTCCGCCTGAGTTGTTGATGAAAGCTCAGTGTTAGCAGCATAATGTGGTTTTCAAGTTCGGCTGTGGGGATTTTATTGATTGATGATAATGTCTGGGTCTCTGTCGTTTTTCGGGGGACCAATAAACATCCTTAAAATGACTGGCGCGATGCCTGGAGTACGGCAGCTTTTCCCCTCCCGGAGCTGCTGGTTCAGAGCGAATGGCGGGAAGAGCGCTGCAGGAGTATTTATACAGGTGAGCGGATAGACTGAACAGGAGTTGATTAAGGTAAGTGTAGCTTTACGGACAAACCGGAAATTTTTTTTCATGTCATCCCTGTCTCAACAAATGGGTGGCTGAGCTCATCTTGGCGGTACGTAGCTGGTAGATTAGATGTCTCTGTGTGTGACGAAGGTGTCAAATCCTGTCCTATAAATGTTTGGACAAGGTGAGAGTTCATTATTAAATTGAGTGAAGATGAATGCATAAATGAAAAGCTGGAGACATTCTTTATAAGAGTATTTGTGAGCCTGCCTCTTTATTGAATTGGATATAATTTCAGATTTTTGTATAACTTTTCTTCAGGTTAACTTAGAAAGTGAGGTATTATTGTTACAGGTTAATTTTCTAAACTACAGAACAGTAAAAACAGCGAAAAATTGGACTAATGTTGATATGTAGATGAAGGTTTTAACACAGCAGAGTCAAGTTCTTATCAGCCACGGGACTTTAAGACATTTCTGATTCTGTTTCAAAGAAAACATGGAGCTGGTCACATCAGATCTTATAACTCTATCAAAGATCAAAGCTTTTCCCCACATTAAAACAACTTTTTTCTCCTAATTCTGACTTTCTTCTGGCAGTATTACATCTTTATTCTGTTGTCGATCAATGCCATGTACTCGCTGCTAAATGTGCTAATACCAGAGAAACAAGTCACTGTTTATCCGCCATCATCGGTGGCCATGCTAACTAGCCTTAGCATTCATGACAGATTGTGCTAGCTGCAGCGTAGCAGAGGGCGACGTGGGGTTACATACTGCAGCTTTAATGGAATGAACCGTGCACTCTGAGACGCTGCAAGGTTGAGATTTTGCAAAACAACCTTCAACTCCCAATTTGTCCTCCTGTAATGTCAACTGAAGAGTACATCAGAAGTAAAAAGTTCAAGTAGCTGGTCTTCACATGTCTTCTTTGAGTGTTTACCTGAGCCTCGCATTGCAGGTGCCTGGCAGCATGAAACACAAACCATGTGTTTATATTTGTGTTCAGTTTGCATTAGTAAAAGCTTTGTGTGTGTGTGTGTGTGCGTGCGTGTGTGTGTGTGTGTGTGTGTGTGTGTGTGTGTGTGTGTGTGTGTGTGTGTGTGTGAAGAGCCCTTGGTGAAGCTGTCAGAGACTTCAGAGTGCTTGCTGTCTCTCTCGTTGATGAACGAGCTGCTCTGAGGTCTGACGTGACCGGCTTCTCAACTCAGGGTGCTCAACAAAACCTTCAAGAGATGGAGGGATTAATGGGATAAAAACAAGAATGAGACAAACAGTCTGGGATGGATTTTGCTTGAAGGGATTGTTTCTTGCTTTGGTTGGACTTTGAGAGTGTGAAAGGGATGAACACTGTTGTCTTCAGTCAGGTTTAAACACTGAGCTGAAGATGCTACGCAACCGTACCGGCTTTTAGATCGCTTAGGAGAAAGATGTTTTTTTTTTTTTTTGTATTCCTGTTAGAACTTTAGTTAGGATGAATGAAATGTCGCTCTGTTGCTTAAAGTGACATTCTGGAACAAGAATATCAGCCGGCAGCACATTTCCTTCCAGCTCTGCAGAATATCTCCACACTATTAAGGTTGCCTTTTTAATGACTTGAGAGTTGCTCACAACATTCTGCTGCTTTGCAAAGGAAAAATGTCTTCCTTTCTTTTATCTGGATCCCCATTAGTTGCAGTTTCCTGCATCTGCTCTTCATGGGATCAACACATTCAACTAACTAAAAAGTCTGACATACATAGATCAAATAATATATTAAAAATAAAAATGACTACAAAAATAAACAGATATAAGAGATACAAAACAGCAGCCTTAGATCAAAACAAGTTGAGTTATAATATTGTGAAAATCATTCTGCAAAAGGACATTCATTTCAATATTGAAATGAATATGAAAAAAAAAAACGTATTCAATCAATATAACACAATCTAAGATTAAGAAAAATCATTCACTTTGGTTGTTTTTGTTCATAATTTATTCTTCTGATGGATCTCCCAGATATTTTTTTGTAAGGAAAAATTTCACATCACACGAGGAGTACATTTTCAGAACTTATCCTCTGACAGTGACTCTATCAAAATATAAAATATAACAGGAACTGAAGCAAGTGGTGTGACCATCTATTAGAATAATTTTAGCAGAAATTCTAAATTAATATTAAAAATACTAGCATTTCAAGAGAAATACTTTTCTAGCAGTAGAAAACTAGTGCAGACATATCTCATCTACCACCGAACACCTTATACAGTTGCCAAGCATACAGCACAAAATGTAAGAATAATTCAAAAGTAGTTTTTTTTGTAATTTGTCTAAAAGTGCGACAAAAAGAGGAAAAAGAGCATCATTTTGCATTTATTTAGAAATTGTCAAATATGAGGCTGACCTGACCTTCTTGGCAGATTCTTCTTGTAAATACGTAAAATAATGTTTACACTTTCAAACAGCCTATAAATTGTCTTACCATAAAGCTCCACAAACTTTCAGGTTTTTAATGAACATTTTTATTCCAGAACCGCGCTGGCTCAGGTCTGCCCTCTCTAGGCAACCAGGAGCACTGCAGGCCTCATGTGCTGCTTTGACTAGTTTTGAGGCAGACATGTAATACAAACAGGTAAAATTGAACACTTGTTGTTTGAAAAGTAATGATATTTAAAGGTGTTCAACACCGATCTGACCTAAAATTCGATGTAGAACATGGAGCTCACTGAAGTATGGCTCCATATAGCTCTCATCAGTTTAACAGGAAATATATAACTTGAGTAAAAATGACTGTGATCACATAAGTATTACTGAAACACAATTGACTCTTATTTGCTTTCTCCGTTCGTCTGTGTTCTCCAGTCACTCCTAATTGAAGCCTGTTTCTATAGCAGAAAGGACAGGCAGAAATGGGCATTACTGTGACATATGAATAGTGAAAACTAAGTAATGAAAATTGAATAATGAGCAGCATGTCCCTAAGTAACAAAAGCTTTTTCATATGCTATCATTTGTCTGACGCTGAGTGAAAAGTCTCTTTCTACTTGTAGAAAAGACTTTTGGTTTATCAGTTGCAGATATTTTGCTGCCATTTCTTTTGTTCGTGCCTTTGCAAAGTCCAATTATCTACTTACATGGTATGTGTACATCGACTTAAATGTCAGCCAGTTGCTTTATTTACCAGTGAATAATTATAAATCTACAGTACCTCATTCAGACTCAGAGAAGTCCTGTGGATGGTGCTAATGCCAGTGACAGCTCTGCTGCTGACAGTGTACAATTAAAGCTCGCTCTATGATTTTATTGCTCAAGCGGGACAGAATTGCATGCTTTCAAACATGGTTTCCTATATGTGTTCAATATAACTCACATGACATATTCATGGATATATTTTTTAAGTAGTGAAACACCACATGAATTAGGAATGGCTGATTCTGTACACCAATAGCTTCTCAGGCTTAGTCAAACGTGTAAAAATAACTAATTTGTTCAGTCGGTGCAATTAGCATAGAATTTATTGAATAGACCTGCCCTAATGCATCAGGCACATTGCCACTGATGTCTGACCTAGAATTGTTTTCAATATCAGCACCAATGTAGGTTGGTAGGTAGGAAGGTCGACTCCATACATACCTACCAAAGTAGGCGTAGGAAGCTAAATGGGAAGGTAAAGAGGAAGATAGGTTGGTTGCTTAATGCAGCCTACCTACCTAGGCTGCATTAGGTAGGTAGTCTGGTACCAGCCCTGGGTAGCCTACCTACCAGCCTACCCAGGGCTTGTATTTAGACAATGCCCTGTTGGTATTTAGACTAACAGGGCTTGTATAAATACCTCAGACCATGATGTGTCAAATGGGATCTCACACAGGCCAAGATTCTGCATGTTTTAGTCGTTTCCTTGCCTCAAATTAATCCAATGATTGGCTCATTACCTCTTGACATGATGATGAGGGAATTCAGCTGTTTGAGTCATCAGCTGTATTGAAGAAGGAGCGCAAATAAAACAGCGGCCCTGGAGTGCTTTATAAGCCAGGTTGATTCTCCAGTGATATGAAGTTTGTCTTTGATATCTTATTTTAAATTCATTTTCACATGCCAGTCAAAACTGTCAGCAGTATAATTTGTGCTTATTCTTAGCACAAGCCGCTGTGATATTTTTTTTATTTTTTTGCTGCTGGTTGTAGTTCTGCTCATGCTGACAGAAACGTTACGTTGCACTTTTAGTGGGTGAGATGTTTTAACACATAAATGTACATAAATTATAGCGGATTGCAAGAGTTTTCACACAATTTGAATTTTTTCCATTTTTAATAATCCAAATGCCTTGGATGTACTTTATTGTGGTTTTCTGTATTAGAGAAACAGAAAGTAGTTCTTAAATGTCAAGTAGAAGGCTAATTTTATGTTTGTTGCACCAGTTTACAACAACAACATGCTGAACAATCTAGTTATATAAAGTACTGCAGTTATAGTCCTAGGCTGCTGGGGGACATGCTGATCACTTTTCCTTACTCAGCTAAAACCTCACACAACGCAACAATTTTGCATTATCTGCTGTTTTACCTGTGATCAACTTCATGTTCTCTCCCAGCTTCTCTTCCTAGAATCCGGCCTGGCCGTCAGCTAAGCTACTGCTGCCAAAAACTTCATGTACTTGTCCTACAGACGATATACCTGTCTCTGTCTTTCTGTGTTTAATCCTGGCTCTGTCCCAGACTAAGAGCAATTAGCAGAGTTAGTGGTGGGAATAACTGTGTGGACTCTCTGTCATTCTATAGATTTTACTACTGGCACAGGGCTTTTTTATTAAGATGCATTAATCTCTTAAATAGACTCTCAAGGCACTAATTCTGCCGTCAACTCAGATTTTTTTTTCTGACATAGGATGTTCTCCTGGGCCAGTGCTTTTGAGTTCTTTGTTTGTTGCTCCTTGTTTAGTCCGCTTTAATTGAACTGTAATTTGCTAGCCAATGAAGTCCAGTTCGTTTGTGGAGATGACGATGGGCGATTGAACTCTGGTGACGACTATAAAAGTGAACTCTGGTCCACCTACAAACCTACGTCTTGGTTTGGTTGAAGTGAATGCAATTTAAATGCAAGTCTGACCACCTAGTGGACTGGAGAGCGCTGCAAAAGCTAACAAACTAAAGCAAAGGGCATTCTGGGTAAATACAACCAAAACAAACACACTAGACATTATCAGAAGAAATGGCTCATTGTGTTTTTCCAAAGACAAAAGAAAAACCCGACAGCCACTATAATCTGACACCACTCCATTTCTATTCACATTTTATGAAGAAGGAAGTTGTGTCTTCTTCAGAGGTTTTCATGTTGTTTCCTTCAGTGGTTTCTGGTGTAGCGCCACCACAGGTGAGGAGGGGAACAGGTTTTTCAAAAGGGTTTGCTTCGTTTGACACCATGCAGTCTGAAAGAGAAGCGCTCCAACTGAAACCAACTGAAAATGACTTAAAGTGTAGTAAATGTTGAGACTTTGTCCCTGATTAAACCGAGTTTACCGGACTGTCAGGTGTGAAAACAGCCTTAAAGCTCCAGTTGGCTGTAGCAGATCACAGCTCACAACAACCAAAGTTTTGTTGAGTGTCTCACTGTGATAGGGGGAGTTTTCCTTCCCACTGTTGCTACATCCTGGCTTAGCATGAAGGATTTCTGCATGAAGCCACAGTTGCTTTAAACTCATTCAAGTCAAGGGACTCAATGCAAACATCTGGGTTTCCTCACGCAGAAAATTATTTAAATATTAAGTTGAACTTCCCTTGTTTAATAACAAAGATCCCATCAAAATGTATGCAATTGATGCTGAATTTGTATTTCTTACCAATTGATTAAACATATTTTTATGTGCAAACTAGATTCACTTGTTTTTTTTTTGTTTGTTTTTTGTTTTTGTTTTTTTGCTGTGAATTGGTACTGCATAAATAAACTGAACTGAATGAGCTTAAATCTTGGTCAACCGATTTTGTACTTCCTTTAAACCCGAACGGCCAAGGCTGCCGTCTATAAACTTCACAAGACAACAAGGAGGCCGGCACCCTGTCTGTAAGACAGCACATGTATTTAAGGGGGAGCATAAATTAGCTGGTGAGGGGGAGAGCAAGCTGATAAAGTTGTCTGCTGCTGCTGTTTTTCTGTGTAAGCAGCTCCACATCTGCCCCATTTACCATTGCAAAAGCCTATTAGCTGCCTCGAAAGAGAATATATTTATCAGCAAGCCCTCCATTATTAATAAGTGCAGAGTTAAAAGTGAATATGTATCAGAGAAGCTGAATAGCGTCGAAGCTTGGGCTGGATTCTGATGGTCTCACTGGGAGTATCAACAGTTCAGGATATTTTCAGCCCAAATCTGAGCAGAGGCAAGAAACGGCTTTCATCTCTGCTGTGAAGTTTCTGCCATTACAAACCGGTAATTATACATTACACTCAGTGGCTGGTGGCAGAGGGCCATATATCTTCAGATGGATGATTGGGAGTTAGGTTTAACAGTATTGTTTGATTTAGCTGATGTTCTAATAAACACATTGGATTCGTGAGCATCTGGCTGTTTTCTCTGTCCCTGTGCAGCCTGTGAGGTGGGTTTCTATAAGCCGGTGGCCGGCGACGGCCCGTGTGGGAAATGTCCCCAACACAGCCACTCGGAGACCAGAGCCGCCGTCTCCTGTCCCTGTGACTCCAACTACTACAGGGCAGCAGATGACCCGCCAGCAGCACCCTGCTCCCGTAAGGACGGACACACACACACACACACTGTACACGACAATACCGCTCTTCAACAGCTGCTCGTTTACACCGATGACCGGATCAGTCTGTCACACCGGCACTTTTTGAAACCAGGTTTCAGAGTGAAACTTTTCTACGGAGGTGCAAAGAACTTCAAAAGCGTGAAAAGCGCAGAACGCATGGCTGCAGGGTTTGTTCTAAGCACCCACAGGAAGAAAAGAAAAACGATGGCGGCAGGCATTGTGCTGGGTTTCTTAACCTGTTGAGTTTAACACGACTTCCAGTAGGAAATATATATTACAGCAGCACTTCATTCATGGGAGACAGGTTACTGTTTGCAGTGAGGTGGAAACTGAGGGTTAAAAGCACATGCACATTCTGTGACATGCTAAAATCACAGCACCATCCAGTGGCCTGGCATGACAACTACAGCTGACTCAAAGTGTGGTGGCGCCTCTAAACTATATATATATATATATATATATATATATATATATATATATATATATATATATATATATATATATATATTGATCGTATAATCAACATTTGAATGTTTCCCGTCAGCGGTCTCCTGTAGATGCAGCCGGACTGGGTGAAACACATGCGTACTATCAAAACACATGTGCAATGTGTAAATGTGCTTAATCTACAAAGCTGTGAAAAAAGTATCAAACCCTTACAGATTGATTCTGTTTTTGCGTTTTGTTGCACAGATTTGACCATTTGTAAATCTGATTTTCGGATGAAGATAAGCTGAGTAAATACAAAAAATATATATTTTCAAATGATGAAACCATCCAAATCAATCTGAACATATAATCACCCCCCTTTTATTACATCTTGAAATAAATGGAATTAAGGACATTTACACCAATCAAGCAATGGTCTGATTATGCAATCAATCAAACTGTATTTATAGAGCATTAATCAAGTGTAACACAAGTGGCTTTAGAGAGGTCAAATACACAAAGATGGATTTTTAACCACACACAATAAAATGACTAAAATGTTCAAGTTAAGAAAGAAGTAAAACAAGCAGATTAAATAACAATTCTGAAAAGATGAAGACAGTTCTTCCACAGGAAAAAGACTGAGAAATAGTTACTACTAAGGGTGTCAAAACTATCCTAATTATATTTTCATTTTCTCAGGTTTGTCTGATCATAAAATTAGTATGAATTGAAGGATCCAATAAAACAACAACAAAAGCAAAAGAAATCTATAGAGGGGCAAATACTTTTCACTAGGGCTCAAATCATTAACAAATATTGCGATAGACAGGTGATCAACATCAATGAAAGAATTTTCGTTTGCTTCACTGAACGTCAACATAGAACTGCACAGCATTCTGGGGGATGTAGGGAGAGGGGAAGCTTTAACTGCTTAAAGTCTCACAGTCAGCTAAGCAAGGTTGGTGGCATCAACGGATTCACTCACTCTTTGGTTACCTAGCAACAACCTGGTGAATAACTTGCTGGAGCAGCAGTTTCATGTTTCCCCACCGTGTTTCATAACTGCCTAAAAATAAAAAAAAAAACAGCAGCAAAAGGAGAAAATGAGTTTTACATCTTGAGAGGAGACTGTAGAGAAAACAAAAAATCAGTTTGGCATTGTTTCAGATGTATGAAAAATGAAAAAAGACTAATTACACTTCACTCTCCCTCAGGTCACCAGGAGGAAACCTCAGACTGAACCTTCAGTAAATCTCTCTTCCTGTCTCCAGGCCCTCCATCCGCTCCAGTGAACGTCATCTCCTCAGTCAATGGAACGTCTGTGGTTTTAGAGTGGGATCGGCCGCTGGACACCGGGGGACGCAGCGACCTGCAGTACAGCATACTCTGCCAGAGGTGCTCTGGGGACGGGCCGTGTGAGGACTGTACAGCTTCCCCCGGAGGCAGCAGTGGGGGGAAGGTGGGCGGCGGGGCCAGCATCGGGCTGGGAGGAGGGGGCATCGTGGAGCGCTCCGGCAGCGCCGCGGTCCGATTCATCCCTCGCCAGAGTGGTCTGACGGAGTCCCGGGTTACGGTGCTCAACCTGGTGGCCCACACCAACTACTCCTTCCGCATCCTGGCCACGAATGCTGTGACACACCTGAGCAACGAGGCCTCACAGTATGCCGTGGTGAACATCACAACAAACCAGGCAGGTAGGGTTCATGACGCAAACATATGGAGTCACACAAACACTTTGGAGTTAACCTCAAGTATTGAGCAGAGGTGGGCAGAGTACCAACAGTTGGACTCAGTTAAGAGAAGCACAACTTGAACATATTTTTACTCAAGTAAAAGTAAAAAGTAGCCGTCCAAGAAATTACATTAATAAAAAAAAATGTATTTGGTAAAAAGTCTACAGACATACTGAGTAACTGATCAAATTATGAATCATTTAATATTTAAAAATACATCAGCAGTACGACAGCAGAGCGAATGAGAGAGAAAGAAGGGCGAGGTTGCAGATATGAACGCCCAGCTAACTTTTAGCGCGTCCTGTATTCTCCACTTCTCCTTAACCAGAGCAGTTTTATAAATAATGTTTTGTTACTGCATAATCCTACACAGCAGAGGAGTGCTTTAGTGTTTCAAAAATGTGAAACGTGACATTTTCAGTTTCCTCCCAGCAATTATTAGAATGCAAATAATCACACTCAGACTTTGTTTACATTTTGAATCTCTGTGTTTTGAATCGCTCAGTTAAAATGATTTACATTCAAACTAATGAGAATTTAAACCATTTATCTTTATCTGTTGAAGAAAACCACGTCCCAGTCAAAACCTTTAGGGGTTCGAAAACATCTACATGAATAATTAATGTCCATTCTGTAGATCTTCTGGAAGTGAGACAATATTCTGCTGCTGATGAGGATTTCAGATTCAGGCAGGCATCTAACAAACATTACATTTTGTGCTGGTTTCAGCTGGCTGTCACTGAGATACGTTCTGCCCATCGGGGCATTAACGTGATCCCAGAAGGAGCTGTGTGTTGTATCGCGGTAAACCCTGTTTTTCGGTCTTTTCGTGCGTCCTGATCTGTCCTGTTTGCTCTGCAGCCCCCTCGGAAGTGTTATCCATCCGCCAGGAGAACACCAGTCAGAACAGCGTGACTCTGATGTGGCATGAACCCGACCAGCCCAACGGAGTCATCCTAGAGTATGACCTCAAATACTATGAGAAGGTATTGAGCTAAAAGTCGAGGGTTAGTCGCACACTGCAACAACAAAAAAAAAATACTGATTTGAAAAACTGTTTGTATTCCTTTTTGTCATGTTATGAACTCCACTTATGATTGAAAGACCAACTCAAAGTGCTGCGTAATTATTTGGAGGAAATTGTAGTTTTTAACAAAGAAGTCCTTGACAGAAGCCATTTAAAGGACAGAGCAAACATTTGGTAATGGTTGCCCTGGTCAGATCACGTGACCAAACTGTAACCCAGAAACAACACGAGAAACGTCATGTGTATCTCTGAACATCAGCCAGAACACAGCTGATCCTCTTGGAGGAACATGGTGGTGGCTGCATCATCCTGTGAGATTCTGGAAAGTGGGATGGAGCTCAACACACAGGAATCCTGGGAGATAAACCTTCAGTACAGCCGGTAGAGACAGAGTGGTGACTGACAGCACTAAGACCTTCCTCCTTGCCCTCATTGGTTGTTTCTAGCCCAGCTCAATTTTTTAATAGATTACGTCTCACACCATACTTTCATGACATATTGACAGTTTCAATAAATATGTAAAAAAAACATTTCATAAAAGCTACATACTGCAGCTTGAAACCTGTAAGCTCATTGTGCTGGAAGGGCCAGGGACAGATCTGAGTGGAGATCCAAGCCGTGGCAGTCGGATAGGGAGCGGATGAGCTTGTCCAGGAGAAGGATCCTGGTGGCAGATCGGCTAATTGAAAGGAAATGGGGGTCGAAAGGCAGAGGAACAGGGAGGACGAGGCAGTGTGGATTTCAACTTAGCAGAAGTGACAGTGACAGCGAGCGGCTGTTGAGCACATAAACCTCACAATCAGCTAATTGCTGCGAGCGTGTGTGTGCGTGTGTGTGCCCGGGTGTTTGTGCGTGCGGCGATAGGAATCATCTAATTGCAGAAGGAGCGGCCTGGGAGCCTGCTGTCTCATAGCCAAACAAGCAGGTTGGTGTGGGGAGGGCTGAAGGATTAGCTTGTCTCTTGCTCTGCGTCTTAATCTTCACCCAGAGGCTGACACTTTTGTGTGTGTGTGTTTGTGTGTGTGTGTGTGTGAGGATTTCAAGTGGACCAGTCAGCAGTGTGTATTCTCAAGGTTTCTCTAGAACTTCACAGAACAAATCAGAGTCATGCGGTGGTCCGTTGCTGCTCCTCATTAGCTGGGCACGATGAAGACAAAATCCCT
This sequence comes from Poecilia mexicana, assembly GCF_051168715.1. Lineage (NCBI taxonomy): Eukaryota > Metazoa > Chordata > Actinopteri > Cyprinodontiformes > Poeciliidae > Poecilia > Poecilia mexicana. The sequence continues at coordinate 2,642,975 of NW_028263374.1, forward strand.
GCTAAAGACGCATGAGTCATTCATTTTGGAGCTCACTAGCACCTCTTGTAACTGTTTAACCCGCTCTGCCTCTACAAAGTGAGGATAGCAGTGACAGGAATAATTAACTGGATTTTTAATCCAGATTGTATTAAGAGTCTTCTCTATAGAAGTGCACTGAATAGACTTTAATCTCTGGTGATTTTGGGGTCTTAAGGATTCGTTTTAATATACTTTAGATTACTTTTCCAGGTTGTAATCATTATGTAATATATTACATAAGTGACTAAGAAAATCAAGAATTTATTGTGGATTCTTTTCTAATTGTTTTTTTTTTCTAATGGAGTGTCATTATACTTTTTGTTTTAATTTTGGTGAACGTTTTGCTTCCTTTAACAATAATCAACGACCAGAGAGTAAACTAAGAGTACAAGAGTGAACCTTCTGAGAAAAGAAGGACATTGTATTCGTGGTTAGAATATCTAAAAGGAAACCTTCTGTGTTTGTCTGACAGGACAATGAAGAGCAGAGTTACTCCACCCTAAAAACTAGAAACACCAGTGCTCTGGTGTCGGGACTGAAGCCAGGGACAAAGTACATCTTCCAGGTTCGGGCCAGAACGTCGGCAGGCTGTGGACGCTTCAGCCAGAACGTCGAGATCCAGACTGGAAAAGCAGGTGACCGGAACTCAGCTGCTGGACGCAGCCGCTCGACTGCCCTGCCACTTGGGAGCCATTCTCGATTTTCTTTAAAATGCAGGGTCCCTATGCAGTCTGAAAAAACACATTTTGGAGTTTGATGTAGACAGTTTTCAGGTCATGATGAGTATGGGGGGAAGACAGTGTAGTAAGATATATATTTCTACTGCTACCTTAAATGTATTGTTATCTTTTGGAGCTATACTCTGAAAATGAGCTGAAATTGAATGAAATCTCTGGACAGATGTGGAATATTAAATTATGAACAAGATGTTTGGGTTTCGGTGACTGTCAGTCAGGGCCGGCCCAAGGTAAAAGCGAGTTAACGACTGCTTAGGGCCCCCACACCAGCAGGGAGCCCCTAATAGCACCAAGTTAGCATGATAAAATATATGTAATATAAAATTGCTTATCAATTGGGCATGATAATTTCTTTTAATTTTAATTGTTTTTTCTTCTTTCTTGCGTTTTTGTGCATGTTTAAAATAAATAAATAAATACATAAATGTATATATATATTTTTTTATTAACACTGAATAGTAGAAATTAAATGCTATTGCACATGGAAAAGCAATTTCAGTATTTTTTTATAGTTGTTACACAAATAATAGTTAATCTCTTAATTCTTAATTACAGTCGCTCCTGTAAGGTAAAAAATCAACAGCCATAATAACACTGGTATGATGTAAGCTAATTACAAATGATGCTAATAATGGTAGATAATGTACAGATACAGTAGCTTAGGAATGATAAAGCATCTGGTGTTGACATGTTGGTGGTGGCGGCCCCTGCTTAGGGCCTTAAAAAGGCTTGGGCCGGCCCTGCTGTGTAAACAACAGTGGTTTCTCCTCAATACTGAGTAGTTTTCTTTTTCTTTATATTTATTGCTTTTAATGGGGCACTCCATCTGAGGCAGAACAACAGAATTCTACTACAAAGTGTTACTATTTATTTTTATTTTATTAAAATGACCAATTTCCATTATATGGGATGTGGCAGATTGCCAATCTGTAAAACTCTAACTGCTGCATGATGGGACTCCCAGCTTATCTTCCTTTAAAACATACTGATTCATTCTCATTTTCTGGCTCTGAAGCCAACAGGCCATCAGAGATCCGAGGAGACAACATGCTGTCCAATCAATAAGCACTACAGATCATGAATAAAATGCTAAGTAGAGCTATTACTGCCCAGACTAACACTTTTAGTTAGTTCAGAGAGCAGAAACAGAACTGTTGTTCTGTATGGTCCCTTCTGAGCTAGTAAACATCAGTCTGTGGTCTATCAAAGGGATAGACCACAACAGCTGTTTTAAAGATAAAGAACGTTAATGAACCGACATCCTCATGAAGACCAGGGGGCAGACCAGACAGGTTAGGGGAGAACGTTGTGCAGACATTTAAAGCAGAGTTAAGTTATAAAGCAGTATCCCAAACTTGAACATCACTCTGTTCAATCAGGCATCCAAAAACAGAACGAATAAAGCACAACTGCAAAACTACACTGTGCAGTACATAACCCTGGAAACACCAACTAAAGGAAGGTGGATGAAGCCAAGAAAAGCTGTCAGAAAACCTGATCTTCCAGCAGAACATCAGCAGTAACCATCAGCACCACAATGGGTCGGATTAGATCTAGGAATGATTATGCATTAGAATAACTGAGATGTATTTGAGAATCGATGACAAGCCAGATGCACCTGGATTTGAAGAATGTTCATTTTTTTCTGCTTCTGTTTACATTTTGCCATAAACAGACTGTAATCTTCTTGATTCCATCTGCTTGTTTGGTTTGTGTTTTCTTCTCTTTAACCGTGTTGCAGTTTATGAGTTCTAAGTACAGACTTAATTACCAGGCAGTCAGAATGCTGCTGACAAACATTCAAAGTCAAACACAAGGTAATTAGAAAGTTCTGAGACTCTTATTAAACTCAAACACATACCTGTCTCCACCAGCGTCAGCGTAAACAGTAACCTGTCGACCGTTGCAGCCTCTCCTCAGCTAAACGCCGGCGGTCTGTGTCTCTGCAGCTCCTCTGCGTTACAACACTATGACCATCATCTGGATCTCCTTGGCCCTGGTGTCCGGCCTGGTCGCCTTCCTGGCCATCATCATCTGCAGGAAACGGCAAGGCTACACTTTACCACACTACCCGTCGCTGCTGTGTGTGGAACACTTTCTTATGCTACTGTCTCTCTTCGTGTGTTTGATCGAATGTTGAAAACCAGGCGTCATTTATAAATGACGCCTGGTTTTGCCACAGGAATCATTGGCTGCAAGTAAAATGAGAGATGCTGTAAAACTGAAAGGGAAATTGAAATGTCGATCTTTAAAGATCTTGTGTTATTTTAACACTGAGATTCTTAATATAGTTTGAGTGTGGCTACGTTCACACAGCAGGTCTTCCTGCTCTTTTCCATTTTTTAAATTAAATCAGATTAAATCCTTGATCCTTATATTGATCAATTTTAAAGCCATTGATCAGAGGGAGACGACGGCGTCGCCACAAGATCATAACAAGACGAAGGAAGCTGATGAAAAGAAATCACAGCTAATAGCAGCAGCTTAGTGGAGCATTGACTGCATCTTCTTTGAAAACATTCGGATACATATTTGATTTAGGTACCACTATAGAAGTGGTACAAGGCAGATTTTTTGGGGGGGTGAGCAAATTGGAATTGGGTCATTCAGACTGCCAATGTCAGATATGGATCGCATTTGCCTGCTGTGTGAACGTAGCTTTTGTCTTGTGGACCATCGTTCCGTTGCTATCATGATGTAACTTAATCTGATGTAAGTTTCTACTATAAAAAGATAAGGTGTGTCCTTTCAGCTTGTGTCTAAGTTCAAAAAGTAGGAAAGTAGCTTTTGAGTTTTCCCTTTTGTGTTTATTGGCTTCCATAACTAACAACTGCAACTTAGGCATCACTGTTGCCAACTTAGCAACTTTGTCACTATGTTTTTTTTTCTCCCTAGTAACTGTAAAAAAAAAAAAGAAAAAAAAATCACACAACTAGGAACTAAATTTGTGACTTTTATTTACATATGACATTGGACTTCTGCATTGGAAATTCATATTTAAAAAAATCATTTAAGCTATTGATTAATCTTCGTTTTCTCAACAAATGAAGACTGTGAAAAAGGAAACAAGGTGTTGAGGTGACAATGAGTCTGGACCAAGTCAGACTCAATGAAACTTAAAGAGTAAAAATAATTAATTATGAAAATTAAAATAAAAAAAACATTGTAACTTCATTAAACTGTGTCTATAGATTCTAAATCCAGCCAATGCAGATTTGGAATTGCGACAAAAATAATGCAAAAAATTGACAGAAATGAAAAAAGAAAAGCTAACAGAGTGACAAACTGCCTGAATGCACTGTGACAGTACTGCCATTATTAGACAGTGACTCTAAGGTGAGCATCTGCTTTGGGGTTTCAAGTGAACTAAAGCACCATGTCAAACATTTTAATCAGTTTGTGATGTTAATCAGATGTGCTGCATCTGATTGTCTCTAGTTCAAAATTAAAAATGCTTAGACTGATAAAATCCAAACTGGACTAAAGATTCTCTGAAGCACAGTTTGTGATTTCAGATTGAGCTTCATGAAGTCTTCTGTCTGTAGAAACCTTGTGAAAGGGGCAAAATAAATTTACAAGCATAAAAACCCACATACAGAAACATCTGGACTTTAGTATGTTGTATATGTTCTTTGCACACTTTGTGATGTCAAATTTTGTGAAAAACCAAAAGGATTATTCTCAGTTTTTCCCCAAAAACGTTCCTGCACCGTGAATCCAGTATTGGGAGTAATCTTATCTGATGATCTAGATGTGCTGTTACACCCCTGATAATCAACGACAAACACTTTTGCTACCGCTTTCATGGAGCTAGACTTAATAAGTTGTAAAGGATGAAAGAGGATAAAAACCGATCCATTTCTTTCTTCTCGCATTACTATTTAGCTAATTTCCCAACTGATTGTGGATTTAATTACTACCTTCCTGTGTTTCCACGCCCGCCATCAGCCTCCTCCTCCTTCTCCTTTTTACTCTAATGTCTCCCTTACAACTTAGTAGATTTGTAGCAAATAATTACATTTAATTATCTGAATTGGTTCACAGTTTCATGCATATTATGTTTATTAAATTAACTTTGTTAGATGAAAGAAATCTTCTGTAACTCAGAGGACATAAGGATGTTATTCAAACTCAGGCACGGTTTTTAGAATGGTCCAGTTTACCAGACGCACCATATTCTGCCAGTCAAAGGGATCGATGAATAACTGCATCACTTATGCTGGCGTGAAGGAAAATGTTCTACTGGTCCATGAATTTCCGAAAAGCTCCCTCAGGCTGCCAGCAGCAGGCTGCAAGCTCTCAGTTCATAACTGCAAATAAATTAAAGCAAGTTATCATCAAGGAGGTTTTATGTTCTGACAGTTTTACACCATTTTTCCAAAGGTTCCTTGCATATTCAAAATGTTTGTTAATCTTCAAAAAGACAGAAACGACAGGACCAGAACAGGACCTGAAGCTCCCCGCATCTAAGTGCTGATCATGTAAATGAGGACATGCGTAGAAACAACGCATCTGTTGACAACCTCTCAATGTGTTTGAGTGAACAAGTTCTCCCATCTTTTTTTCTATTCTTTTTAGTGAATAATTCATACAAGCTTTTTTTTCTTCAGAGGTGCAGTATGTAACATCTATACCAAAAATATGTTTTTACATATGTGTTAAAACTGCCAGCATGTTGTGACAGCATCATACGACACATAATCTGTGAAAAGATCCATCTCGTCCACCCCCATGAGCTGCTCTTACTATCTGAAGAAATGCTCTGCTCCCAAACAAAAACAACCAGTCAGAGGAGGAGGGGCTTAGTGCTGTCAATCAAATCATGTACTTGCTGCTAAATGTGTTAATGGCATTACAGAAAAACTGTTTATCCACCGTCATTGGTGGCCATGCTGTCTTAGCATTCATGACAGAACGTCCTACATTCAGCAGGAAGAGAGCTGCATGTGTTGGTGCCTACCACATGGAGCGGTGCCTGACAGCGTCAAGACCCGCCTCCTTGCTCTGATTGATTGTTTGTAGTTAGTACTGGGAGAAGGCAGAGGATCTCAATTTTTTTCTTTTTTTCATGGATCATATCACGACATATTGACAGGTTCCACTATTATGTAAAAAAAAAAAAAAAAGTATATGTACACTAACTGGCCTTTCTAGGGGTGTAACTGTTACATCCAGCTCATAAAACAAGCCGGTACAGAAAACTGGATTGAGAAGAGACAAGATGTTGGCAAACATGAGTATTTGAGGAACGCTACAAACCGAATCCTCATATTGTCTCCTTTTAAGAAAGGAAATATGTTCTGAATCACAGTCTGAGTTTAACCCCAGACACCAGTTTGGATTTTGTATTCTGTATTTTTTGTGATACGTGAAATGTAGCTGTGCTGTCCTGTATTCATCGCTCTATATGTTTCTGTGTGTGCCTCTATGTGTGTGTGTGCGTGTGTGTGTGTGTGTGTGTGTGTGTATAGACACTGTGGCTACAGCAAAGCGTTCCAGGACTCCGATGAGGAAAAGATGCATTACCAGAATGGTCACGGTATGTTTACTTCATTCCTCAGTTGTCACTAGTTATAGATTACAACACATTTCTTAAAGGGGCAGTATTGTGTTTTCTAGTCATAGGATCATTTTATAGCACAATTAAGTAACTATGTTAACTTCAGTTGCATAGAGCAAATAAATATGATTTTAAAATTTTTGACTTCCCATTTTAACACCTTGAAATTGAATTGTTGCTTTAAAAACTCCTGCTCTTTCTGAAACTCCGTCCCTAGGAAATCATCACAACCTGGCTCCATTTTTAGCTCTTAAACAACGTTTTTACCAATGTTTCACTAAGAAGTAGCTCTTACATTGACAGACGTGCAGATCCACCAGGTGTTTGCTAATTAGTGCTGGGCTAGTCTGAAGGATCTGAGCGGGGGAGGGCTGCTCTGTGAAGCAGCATCTCTGAGGAGGAGCTGCGCCTCAAAGGCGGAGCTAGGTCCAATCAGGCATTTTGCACAGCGAGTGGCTGACATGGAGATTAAAAGAGTTCTCAAACATGCATGAAAGAATGAAGGCAACACTCCAGGTATGTTTTTTACGAGGGAACAACATCATAACATGATGTAAAGCTCAAAAAAAGTCGATTTTACATAACACTGCCCCTTTAAAGGGATTGCATTTTCATCCACATATAATAAAGGAAATCCTCAGAGCAAACAGCTTTCATCAGCCCGTGCTTGCAGGAGGCCGCTCTCTTCCTCCCCTGTCTGTTTGTGTTCTCTCCTTCTGTCTCTCTGCCGGTCCTTTCATCAGGCTTTCCCGGTGCGCTCCAGCGACTCGGGCTCAGATGTGATGCCGCTCCCGTCCTCCACTATGTGACCAAATGCTAATGTTGTTTATCTTAGTGTCATTCCCCGACGCGAGGTTCTATATCGACCCGCACACATACGAGGACCCCTGCCAGGCGGTCCACGAATTTGCCAGAGAAATTGAAGCTTCCAGGATCAAGATCGAGAAAATCATCGGCTCAGGTGAAAAAAAAAAAAAAAACGTGGGCTCGCTCACACAAACAGAGACAAACACAGAGGCACACACACACAGAGTAAGACTCATTGAGTAGGCTAACTTAAAATCATTGGCCGGTGTAAAAGGCTGCAGGGTGCAGCGGAGAGGAGGATGGCGGAGTGGAATCAGAGCGTTGCGTGGAGCCGTCAGTCACAGCTCAGCAGCCAGGCAGGGAATACTAACACCGTGTCAGCTCCACAATATGACTGCTGTAGCTACACACAGACACACAACGTGGAAATCAGAGCTCTCCTGACTGCAAGATAAGAAGCAAGTTACACTTGGTTCCTGTATTTGCTATGTGAAAAGTCAGACCTTAAGTCTATTTCTGTTTCTTAACTTAGAAAGCAAATTAATTGACAGTCTCACTCATAAAACCGGCTGCAGAATGTGTGAAGGTAAAGCTGGGCATGCACTGATTTATTGGTGCTAATTTCCCTAATTTTGGGAGATTGGTGATCGGCCGATACTTTTATATGAAGCTGATCTTTCCCCCTGATCTTATCTACCTTTGCAAAGGTCTAAGATCCTCTTCTGTTCTCCCCTGAGAGGTTTGACCGTTAGCCCCGCCCTCCAGGTCATGTCTGCATGTTTGCAGTTAACAACAGTCACCCCACTGTTGCCAATTCAGGGACTTTCTTGCTATATTTAGCCACATTTCAGACACAAAAATATTTGTATCTTACAAAATCAGAACTGGCAGGCTTTTTGAAAATTGGTAATCAACAATCGGCCAGAAAACTGCAATCGGTACAATCCTATCAGAGTCCATATTCAGTACATTGGGAGATGTTTAAAATCCAGATTTCATAATATGAACCTTGTTACAATGTACTGGCTTTTTTAAGCTTCAGAGTATAATTTCAACACTTAGTGCATTGGTTTTGTTTAGTCTTTTTGACATCCAGCTCACCAGTACCAGTACGTCTTCATCCAAACTCTTCACAATTCTCGAATTGTGTTATTTGTATGTTCTTAGGAACTAATGTTTATTAGTTCTTAGAAACTAATGTTTATTTTTTCCAAGAGTTTCACTTATCGAAAAGGAAAAATGTTCTGTTTCAATAAGTGAAACAGAACATTTCAAATACTCTGCTGTCGCTTTGTCATGATTTCAGGAGAATTCGGAGAGGTGTGTTACGGACGGATGAGGCTTCCTGGGAAGCGGGACATCCCCGTGGCGCTGAAGACGCTGAAGGCGGGATACACTGAGAAACAGAAGAGGGACTTCCTAGCTGAAGCGTCCATCATGGCCCAGTTTGATCATCCAAACGTTATCCGACTGGAAGGGGTGGTAACTCACAGTACGCTGACGCCAAAACACTCCATCCATTTGTCAATATATTAGCCAGGAGCTGCTGGACAAAAAAAGATGCTCAGTGTGCCAAACACTGAGCATCCGATGAACTAAAATCCTTTTGCAGTTCATCAGATTTAAACCATGAGTTTTTGTAGTAAATTTCATTGGGATATTCTGTGTCCAAAACAAAGTAATGGATAATTGTAAAGAGGAATGAAAAGGAAAACATGGCTGTCAAAACAGCTTGAAAAGACTCTGATCTCACAAAACAGGGGTCATTCTCTAATGCCTAAACTACGATCCAGTGCAACAATTACCATGAGTCATGTCATAAAAAAAAATGAGGTAGAGAAGTTATACAAATGTCAGGCCTTCATTTGAAAAGCAGCAAAAGACCCAGTCATTAGAAATGAACACTCCCCCATCACCCTCCCATGTACCTTACACCATAGCATTTAGTCAATTTAAAAAATAAAGGTCTTCAGTAGATGTGGCACTATATGAAGTAAAGCCAAGACTAAACATAATTTATGCAAGTGAAAGAAAATAAAATTTTTGGAAAGCCTTTTAAAAAAATGTTTTAACTACTTTAAGTGACTCTTAAGCAATATTGCCAGTTTCCTGAGGTCAGGTATCCATAGCAACAGGACAACGGACAAGAGAGATTAGAGATGGAGTCTTAGGGTGATTGTTGGCAGAAGGGGAGCTGCATTTTTTTCTAGAATTTTTTATCTAGAAAAAATTCTAGATAAAGGATCGTGACAATGTTCCCAATCCATAACGTCAGATCTATTTAGTGTAATTCTATGTTTTGTGCTCTGAGCAATGTCATGCTTTATTATTTATATTATATTATATTTAGAATCCTAATTTCACTTTCTGAACCAATTGAAAGGTTTTGGTGCAGTTTATTTGAAAAAAGTAGATCGGTGCATCCCTGCCTTCTGCACATCTTTACCAGGTGTACTAATAAACATTACAAGCTTCGTTTATGAAGGTGGCTGAATATTTCTGTGTGTGTGTTTGTGCAGGTAAACCGGTGATGATCATCACAGAGTACATGGAGAACGGCTCTCTGGACGCCTTCCTGAGGGTCAGTATTCATTTATAATAAGCTGTTAAATCTTCTTGAAACAATGTTTTCTGTTTTTATACTGCAGCTCTGGTTTTATTTAGGTTTGCTCTACATGTAAATCTTTACTTCTCCTCTTAAAACGGTTTATTTGTTCCAGTGACCAGTTACAATTAGATCATAACCCAGTGGGAATGTTTCCATCCAACTGAGAAAAAAAAAGCAGAATTTTAAGCAAACTTTTAAAATGTCCCCAAAAAAGAAAAAACAATCTAGGGTGTGTTGGTGTCTCCTAATAGAGAACTGACCAGAACATGCTAAATATGATTTCATCAGATGTTGTTGTTATTCTGTTTTGGCTGCAATAAACAAGGTGTAGAGATTGCAAACTAGCATGAACCACACATTTGAATAAAATGGAGAAGTTTGGACTTAGAAAGTTTTAAGCATTTTATGCGTCTGGTATGGCAACCAGGCAACCATCATTAGACGGGAGCAGAAAACATGAAGTGCAGAAAATAACTCCACTGAAGAGTCGGTTCTCTGACAAGACTAGAGGCTTTTCTTTCTGAGTCTTGATGCTTTGTTTCTACTAGGTTCACTTACAGGTTACATTTACAATTTCTATCAGCTTCAGTCTTTGCTTCTATGAAAATGCTTTAGATTCAGACTTTAAAGCTTATGACATTACTGCTTTATTGTCTTATCTTTAGTGTGTTCTCTATCTTGATTAAAATCTACTCGGCTCATTTTCAGTATCATCACACTCATTCTTTATTTTTTTCCCCTAATATGCCCCTGAAGGCTCCAGGCAGAAAGTATCTACCCCCTCAGAGACCTTCTGTTTTTTTTTCCCTTTTTCGTTGTCACACTAAATGTTTCAGATCATCTAACACATTTTAATATCTGACAAAGATGACTTGAGTCAATAGAAAATGCTCTTTTCAGATATTGATTTCATTTATTAAGGGAAAGTGTTTGTTAGTTTTTGAGCAGGAACTGCATCATCTCAATCCAACTGAAATGAAAAACTTGAACACATGAACCGTTCACCGTCCTGCCGCTCACACCAAGTGTGCTTTATGTTAAGGTGATGGTTGGATAGTTTCCTTTAGGATTTTCTGATTGATTTCATTGATTAATTTATTGGTATAACTGTCAAGTTGTCCAGTTGCTGAAGGAGCAGATCAAAGGTCCACCTTTGGTGAATGCTCTGTTCTTGTATAGTTCTTTATCAGGTCCAGAGGATGTAAAGATGTCGTCATTTGGTTCCAGTCTCTTATTGTGGAATCAAGACCTGAGACCAATTAGTCCTGCGTTTTGCTCTGTGTTCTTCTGTCAGGTTCTGAATGGGTCGTAGGTTCACTCCTGGAGTTTTTTAGCAGGTTGACTGTTTGGAAACTTCACCTGACGTCTCTGTTTTAGTCATGTGTTGTTAATGACCGTCACTGTGGTATGCTGAGTTCCAGCGGTTTTGTAACCTTTTAAAGAATGACTATGTTTCTTACCTGGTCTTGGATTTCGTGAGGGTGAGGCATTATTTGCTTTGTGAGATTTTGAAGGTTCTCTTTTCTTTCTTAGTGATTTCCTTATCCTACAGATCAAGCAGTAAAGAGGCATAATTGAGGCTTATAAATGAACCCTCAAATAGGTGATTTATTATCATTATAGGAAGGAAGCAACAGAGGGCCCAGACTCTCAGCAAAGCGTAAAACCAGAAGCTGGTCTTTACCAGTCTGTACTGGATAGGTTTTTTAATAAATGAAAATTGAAAACTACTTTTTGCTCAGATTATTATTTATTTATTTATTTACTTATTTATTTATTTATTTATTTATTTATTTATTTATTTAGATGATGATGATCTGAAACACCCGAGTATGAGAAAGAAACAAACACTAATCAAGCCTTTAAGGGTACGGAGACGTTTTCGCAGCACCATAACCCTCTTCTCTCTCCTCTCCTCTCCTCTCCTCTCCTCTCCTCTCCTCTCCTCTCCTCTCCTCTCCTCTCCTCTCCTCTCCTCTCCTCTCCTCTCCTCTCCTCTCCTCTCCTCTCCTCTCCTCTCCTCTCCTCTCCTCTCCTCTCCTCTCCTCTCCTCTCCTCTCCTCTCCTCTCGTTTCTTGTAGAGACACGATGGTCAGTTCACCGTCATCCAGCTGGTCGGGTTGCTGCGCGGCGTGGCAGCAGGTATGACCTACCTGTCCGACCTGGGCTACATCCACCGGGACCTGGCCGCCCGCAACATCCTGGTCAACAGCAACCTGGTGTGTAAGGTATCTGACTTTGGCCTGTCCAGAGTCCTGGAGGACGACCCCGACGCTGCATACACCACCAGTGTGAGTTTTCACATTGAGGCAAGCATTGATGCAACAACACACACTCACACACATTCAGAAATTCTTTCAAATGAATTGTCTGGCCTCAAAAGAGGCAAGACTTTGATAAGAACTGATTAATAATGCAGTGTTAAAGCATTAAAGACTTGATTTACCAACATGTTAGAAATTAGATTGCCTTGTTCAGCTAGATGATGTGTTAAGTTGCTTTGAGTAACTTTTTCCCATTATTGGCTCCATGGAAAAACTTGTCTGATTTTCATTTCAAACAGGATTTCTCTGGTTTCCTACCAGTCGTTCACAAATGGAAAAATATTCCTATGGCAAAATATTTGATACTGATGTTGATTTTCATTTGTTTGATAAGGCATTTTAAATGAACAGTGTGGATTTTATAGTGGTTAGCTAAAGTAATCACACCCCTTGAATGTTGCCACATATTCTTAGGCTACAACCACAAACTTAAATGTATTTTGTTGGATTTTTTTTTTTTTTTTTGTGAAAGATCTATAAAGACCAAGGGATACAGCCAGGGGGCGCTGCGCTAGAGGGGCTGTCAAAACGATGCTGGACTGATCATTTTTCTACTGATCCAGCTAACGTTTCGGGTCGTTAGTCGCCAGTCTGTCACAGGGCAACACAGAGACAGACAGGACAAACAACCATGCACACACACACTCAAACCTAAGAAAGACCAATTAACCTGACAGTCATGTTTTTACACTGTGGGAGGAAGCCGGAGTACCGGAGAGAAGTGGGTTCTCTCCATGCAGAAAGACCCCGGGCCGGGAATCGAACCCAGGACCTTCTTGCTGCAAGGCAACAATTCTACCAGCTGCGCCACTGTGCAGCCAAAATAAAATATTCGACAGTGAAACATCTAGGTTTGAGTTAACTTTAGTCTTCTTTCATTTAGTACATTTTTCTTTCTTAAACATTTGATCTTAATTATATCCTTTAAACATCTTATCTATGATATGCGCTGGATATTCTTTGAAAGTCAGATTTTAAAGCAAGTTGATGAAGACAGTCTGAAACAGGCGAAGGATCGCTCTGTGAGACAAACAGCAGGGAATCTTTCAAAGTGTAGTCATTTTAATTTGGAAGAAAATTAAAGTTAATTAAATCTACTTAAAAATGACATAAAACTTAATGACAACAGGAGCGGGTGATCACACATGAACACACACACACGCACACACACACACACACACACACACACACACACACACACACACACACACACACACACACACACACACACACACACACACACACACTTCACACTGTTAAAAGAAAAAAATGAACTCATAGTTTGACGTTTGGCCTAGAAAGTAAGACAAAGTAAAGTTTGGTTCCAAAATACTTTTACAGAAGCAATACAATCAAATTCAATCAAGTCATATGAAAGTGGGAGCAAAGTAAAAATTGTCTTGGTTGTGGAGGCTCTTCACTCGGGAGTAGCTCCGTATTAATCCTGCAGCCCATTGAGAGCTAAAGTATTGAGTTTCAAGTGAAAAAAGTAAAAAGCTTTCAAAATCCGATTCTATCACTTAACAGCACACAGATGAAAATAACGCGTTTGTTTGTCCCAGTCTGTCTAAGCACAGCAATCATATTACAGAATGCAGAGGGATTATGAGCAGCAGCTCAGCGTCGTCCTGATAGGAGAGGGATCGCAGAGCGCGATAGATAGTGGAGAAAGCACAGCGTCATTACAGCACACCTCCAATTAATGCTCGATAATACTTGGAGATTAATAGAGTCCCCATTACTGCCATGAGATTAGGAAACTTTTACCAAAGCGCCACATTTTCCTGAGATAAAGGCGGCGACAGAGTCAGGCTGAAGTATGAAGGTAAGATGTCGCCTTTACACCTTCGTGTTTAGCACTTTTGTTTGGTTTTCGACATTAAAGAGAAGCAAGACGATGCACCTTTCTTCAAAGAGGAGCAAAATAAATTGCAGTGCTTAAGTAAATTACACCGTAATAGTTTAATGTAACCACAAAGGACCATATTTGTAGCTATTAATACACTTTTTAACTACAGAATTCTCCAAGCTGAATAATAATAATAATAATAATAATAATAATAATAATTGATGGACAGTCTAATCTTTCGATGGCACCCACAAATTTCTATAATTAATCTCAGAAGCCGGCCCATATTTCCTGTTTCAAAACTCTTTGAAAGTTTTGAAACGGGCTGTGATTCTGTACAATGAAGAGGAATAAAACGTTTAGCAATCTATGACAACATGAGTGAATCAGTAAAACAACTAACTGCTTTGTCTGTCTATATAGACTGGGTTACTATGGTGTCCAGTTAGTTTTTTTCAAAAACTTACATTAACTTTTTGCACCCAGTAAATAGACCTGTTCTACAAGTAGAGCTTAAAGGTAAAGGTAATTTTATTTATATAGCACATTTTCAGCAGTAAGGCATACAAAGTGCTTCCATGCTGAACACTTTGTCTCCACTGCTCATCTCCTCCTCCTCGGTGAAGCATGCTAGCAGCACGTTTGGTTGTTGCTCGTCTTTCTCAGATTTGATGGGAAGGAAGGTTGAGCTGTAGTTGGTGCTCCTGCACAGCGTCACACAGGCACACTTAAGCTTTTCAGGCTTTTATTTACAAAAACAATCTGGAAACAATTTCACTTCGCAATTACGAGCTACTGGTTTTGGACAAAAACAAAAATATCAATAAAATACATTTGAGCCAGTGGTTTATGTCAAAATGTGGAAAGGTTCAAGGGATGGAAATCCTTTTTCCAGCCTCTTCATCAGTCTCCCTTCAATGTCTTTATTTCACTTTTATTAAAAAAAATATACTTTTTACATATTTGTTGAAACTGTCTCTATGTTGTGACAGTATGGCATGAGTCAGATAATTTGTTAAAAATCAAGCTCCTCTGACTTTTCCCAGTGCTCCTAGTGCCAACAAGAAGCAACCAATCAGAGCCAGGAGGAGGGGCTTACGGCTGTCAATCATTCGCTCACCTCCCCCCCTCACACCCTCTTCCTCTCTGCTATGATTCCTGTTGTGATTGCTAAGTCTAGTTAGCATGGCCACCAACAACGACATATAAACGTTTTTTTTTTTCCTGTAGCGCTGAGTTGTTTCTCTGCCATTAGCACATTTGGCAGCATGTTCATGAGGACGATTGACAGCGCTAACACCCTCCTCCCGGCTCTGATTGGTTTTTTTCCACCGGTGCATTTTGATCAGTCTTTTCACAGATTATCTGTCTCATAGTATGCTGCAACGACATGGTGACAAATATGTAAAGATCATGTTTTATACAAGTTTCATAGCTTTAAGTTTGCTGCTGTGAATATAATCGTTGCCAAAATATATATATATTTAAAGAGTAAATAAATTGTAAAATAAAGTATACCTTATGATGAATCACGTGGTAAAATAACTTTAAAGATTATTTCCAATGATGATATTTTTTTGAAAAACTGCTCAACTGCAGAGGAGCAGCATATAACGCTGTCGGATTCTGTTTGAACGGACTGACCAATAGGGCGGAAAAATCCCAATCCGCTGGACGGCTCCAGAGGCCATAGCCTACAGGAAGTTCTCCTCCTCCAGCGACGTGTGGAGCTACGGCGTGGTCATGTGGGAAGTGATGTCGTACGGAGAGCGGCCGTACTGGAATCTCACCAACAGAGACGTGAGCGTCGTTAGCCGAATCCGACTTTTGCCGGGAGAGTTCTTCCCTCTGTTTGCGCCAGTGACGCGTGGCTTTTGCTGAACATTTGCAGGTCATTAAGTCTGTGGAGGAGGGCTACCGGCTGCCCGCGCCGATGGGCTGCCCTGCCGCCCTGCACACGCTCATGCTGGACTGCTGGCAGAAAGATCGCAACGAGAGGCCGCGCTTTTGCCAGATAGTCACCGTTCTTGACAAGCTAATCCGCAACCCAGAGAACCTGAAGTCCATGGACACTCTCTGCAGGTAAGTGGGAGGCTCGCCGAATCTCTGTGTGCGGCGACGCGACGTGGCTCTGCTGTGCAACACGCCCAGCTTAATTTGATCAGACGGTGTGCCAGCATTTCATTAAATATTGGTTTAAGTGATTAGGAGATTAAGCCACCAGTCAGAGCAAAGGCACCACCTCCAGAGAAGAGGATTTTCAGGACAATATATGCCGACAGACTGTAAGGCTACTAGGTGTCCTACTGAGAGAGGCAGAGTAAATCCTGAATCAATTGTCTGCTGTCAAATGTGGGTGTGGTTGGATAAAGTTAGAGGTTTTTCCTCATCATTTTTGTGATAAATTCTCTGTGTTAGCTACAGTCCATCCTGTAGTATTGATGTTGATCCTCAGTAAATCTGGTAGCATGTTTGAGAGAACATGCTGTCTGAAGCTGGAACTTTCCTGAGATCATGAAGTGTAGATTCTGAGTCCTAAAGAGTTATTGGTGTGTGAGCATCATGCAGCAGCAGAAGATGTAATCTAGGCTTGAGACAGAAGACAGTGGAAGGATTCTCTTAGGTGCTTTCATGCCGTCTCCGTTTTGTCCGCTTTAATCAAACTCCAGTCCTTCTGCCTAGAAAGCTTCATTTGCGGAGATGTGAAGGCACAATCAAAGTCTGATGTGGACTAGAAAAGTGAACTCTGGTCCTTCTATTAATCTAGCTCTGGGTTCAGTTGAAGTGAACTCTGGTTCAGTTCGAATGCATTTGTGAACACCAAGCAGACCTGAAACCACTCCAAAAGCAGGAAGCAACTACACCACAGGGCATTCTGGGTAAATACAACCAGAACAAACTCACAGGTATCACACTTGCAGGAGAAATGGCTCATGGTCTTTTACCAAAGACAAAGAGAAATCCTCCACCCATTAAAATCTCACTCTGAACAGTTTTTTTTTTGTTTTTTTTCAAATGGTTCGGTTTATGGATGTGAACCGAAGCAGATGAAAAGTCCCAAATGGAACCGAGTCAACCGGACTGTCGGGTGTGAAAACAGCCTGGATGTGTCTGAGGCAGCGCTCATCCAACCACAGACACTAACCTGTCTGCCGTTCCAACTCCTGCTGATTCTGTCTCACTGTTTGCTCCCCAGCTTCAGTTTCTTGCTTCATCTAAGATTTATTTATTTTTTTTGTCCAGTTTCATCTCCATCCCATAACCGAAGCCTTTCCCTTTTCTCTTTGCTGCAGTTTAAGCAGTCCTCCATTAATGGAGAGAGCCATCCCTGACTTCAGCAGCTGTAACTCCGTAGACGAATGGCTGGACACCATAAAAATGGGCCGATACAAAGAACACTTTGCAGCAGGGGGCTTCCACACTCTGGGACACGTCATAAGCATGAAGCAGGGGTGAGTCAGCAGTATGATGGAGAACCTTAAACTATGAAATATGAAATGGTTGCTGTAAGTAAATCAACTAAATTAAATGGAATTAAAAGACATTTAATTCAAGTGGTTATGAACTTGGTACAGAGCAGCGATCATTAAGTAGAATTAAGAAGAGAAGTCACAAAGCAGACCCAAACAGACTAAAAAAGCAACATTAATCAAATAAGACAAAAGTTAAGAAATCACAATGAATCCCAGTGTTCTTTAGCTCACAATGTGTTTTTTTTTTTAAAGTCCAGAGCACAGCCAGCTGTTCACACAGCAACCTTGTAAATCTGCAGAGCGCTACTATAATGATCATCAGTTTCATTTCTGTTTATGTTTTGATTATTTCTTCAATGTTTTTCTTACACTTTTAGTTTATATCTTGTGTTACTTCATTCATTCTCATAGTTTGTGCTTTAAAATGTATTTTTTAGAATACTGTGTCTTTGTGTTTGCTGTATGTGTCTGGTCGGGTTTTCTTTTCTTCTTGCTTTGTTTGTTTCTCACCTTCCCAGCTATTCATCATTTCCTCATTTGCCTCTGCCTGCTCCCTTCACCAGCTGATTCCACTCAACTGTGATTAGCTCTTCCGCTCTCTTTAGCTGTGTTTCCATTGACCAATTGAACAATTTGACATTTCGACAATAAATTTGCAGTAATTAAAAAAAAAAGTTATTTGCTAAAAGGTTTTGGCTCTAGGTTGAGGTGATTTGTCTGTGGTATTGGAATTGCTTTAATTGCAAAACTCCCAACAGAAATGTGTGTTTTTTTTTTTTTTGTGTGTGTCTCACACAAGTCACATGATCAACAACCGGATGTTGCCACTGGTGCAAATCATGAAGAAGATGATGACAGGAAGTAGCTGGAGGATGATGGCGCTGCATGTTTTTTAATGACTTATCGCGTAAACAAATGTATCCACAGGTGATTTTAATTACCTTATTATCTGGAAACACAGCTATTGCAAGGTTAGTTTTTTTTTACATTTGCGGAATAGTGACAATGTTTTGTGCACATTTGTGTTGGAAACGAAGCTTTTTGTCTTTCTGTCAGTCCTTGTCCTCCATTTTTCCTTGACAACTTTGTTTTTCCTCCCTGTTCTTTTCTGTTGGTTCAGTCGTTTCTCTGTCAGTTTTTCCAATCTCCTTGTAAGTTTCCATTTTGGACATCATCTTACACTCTGGTTCATTGCCTACTCTTGGGTCCGACCCCTAAACACAACCAGCACACACAGTCTCAGAAAGTTCGAAAGCCCGTTTAAAGGGGAGGTTCTTTTTTCCACAGCACTGCTTTTGCCAGTGTGGATGATGGAAATGATTCAGTTTTCATGTCTCCAGGGACATCCAGAGGCTCGGCGTGACGCTCATGGGTCATCAGAAGAAGATCATGACCAGCGTCCAGCTAATGAGAGCGCAGGTCCTCAACAAGAGCGTCCCATCGGTCCATGTATAACTCCAGAGCCGAGGTTACTGACCACGTTACGGGCCCAGGCTTTTGTAAGGCCGAGAAGGACGCCTTGAAATACAAAAATGACAGGTAAACAGGACGAGATGCTATCTAAGAACTCTCCAAGATTTTTACTTGAGAATTTAAGAACGAACGTAAAAGGATCGCCTGTGGAAGCAAGGAAACGTGACATCTTTGGGACCTACCTTTTCTTTTTCTCTTCCTACTGAATACAATTTTATCTCTTGTTTAAGAATGAAAAGACTGCCTTAATTATGACATATTATTTTAAGTTTGTTGTCTACAATGAAAAAATAATAATAATTTATGGTGAATATATGAGAGTAGTGTGACTTCCAGTCCCAGGGAAGAGCCTGAGCCCTGCGGTGACGTAGCACGGGTCGCGCGTTTGGAAACGTTCTGATGCCGCTGCAGAAAGGCAGCAATAAACTTTAGAAGAGAGCGGTTCAGAATGAGACTGAGGTGGAGAACATGAGCCGGGGCTCACCAGAGGGCCCGGGTTGTCTCCAGCTTCACCCCAGATTTGAGCTCTGACAGCGGGCTGCGGTGTCAGACCTGCTTCCCAACACGAACCACGCTGGAGATCTAGAACCTCCTGGCCGGCCGGCCTGCAGCTGCTGTACTTGGAAGATGTGTATAACTCAACTGTAGTGCACTTTATTCTACAATCTTTCCGTGTTCAAGAGGCTTTCTGGTTGAAACACAACTGAACACACGGCGCTAGCTAAAGGATTAGGTGATTTATCACATCTTTTATTTGCCAGACAATAAATATGCGAATCTAAAAGCTAAAGCCAGCAACACTCAGACAGTTGGGAGATGCTTCTGGTTTTTGTTTTGTTTTGGGGGTTTTGTGTGTGTTAACATTACATGCGGTGCACAGTTAAATCTGTGGCCAGCTTGCTGAATAAGGGATTCGAAGTCTACCTCACGCTCTCAGCAGGAGCAGATCTGGACTGCAGGCAGGCCAGCTGAGCACAACGTTAGTATCTGAAATTTTGCAATAGAAATAAAACTCCTGAGAAACAAAACAATGTTGTGACTTTAGCATGTTTCCAAAATAGCATTCAGTTATCCATGCTGTACCATCCCATAATATCAGAAATATGGACTTTTACATGTTTTTTTGTATTTTTTTGTATTTAGATTTAATATTTAAACAGTCAAAACCAGGCTTGTGTGATTCTGTATAATGTTGTTTTGATCCAGCTCTCTTTGCTTCAACAACGTCCTTGCTGCGACAGTTTAGCTTAACAGTAACATAAAAACAGTTTTTATGTTACTGTTGACATATTCAAATTTCTAAAGATGAAACATTTAAATCTAAGAACGTTTTTGTAATCCATTCAGACGGTAAGTGCCATATGGTTGTCACTAAAATGTGGTTTTTAGTTCATATTTAGTTAACAACAAAGCTATTCTCGTTGCCTCTCCTAACTGTCTCTAGAGTGTTACGGTGCTAATAAACGGAAATGACGCTAACTCTAGATTTTCGATTTTGTCTGGCATGTAAAGGCTCAAAGAAATTAACGACAGATTCGTTTTTTTTGCTTAATTAAAAAAGAAACCTTTGAAAATAAGGTTTGTATATAAATTAATATATTTTATATTGACTGTATAAACACACGTTACAATGTGTTTTAAAAAGCACATCATTTGACAGGTTTTATGGAGTCCATTCTTAAAGGGATGCATTTTCTTATTAGAGCAGCCTTTGATTCAGGAATTAATTCAACGTAAGCACATCTTTAATGAAGAAAAAAAGTTTTACTTTCTTAAAGAAGAGAAGTTTCACATCAAAGTGAATCTGTGACGAGGCAATGCGGTGGCACAGCTGCCAGCACCACCATCTTACAGCAAGAATCTCCTGGGTTTGAATCCTGGCTTTGCTTTCTGGGTTGTTGTTGTTTGCATGTCGTCCTTCGTAGATGCATGGGTCCTCCCCGGGTACTCCAGCTTCCTCCTGCTGCTCAAAACTATACGTGTAATTTACCCTTTTGTGTGTGTGTGCGTGTGTGTGTGTGCATGATTGTGATGGGCTGCTGATTTGTGTGAGATGTTCCCCCTGTGCTGTCCAAACATATTTGCGCCCACACAGATTTCTCCTGGGATTCTTTTTGACACAGATCATTAAACACATTTTAATATCAGACAAAGATAACATGAATAAATACATAAAGCAGGTTTTAAAAATAAATTCAATAATGAATGGATTTAATAATGAAAAGAGCCCCTGCACTCCAACCTAGCTGTATGTTGGTTTCATATACAACTTGTCTGTACATGAAAAAGAAATCACTCATTAAACCCGACAGCTTAGCTTAGCTGTAACAGCTGCCATGGAGCCTTATTATCTGGCAGTGAGTCTTTCATTTTGAAGGAATTTTGGCCTGCTGTTTTTAGCAGGAAGAAAAGTTGGAGTGTTTTTTTTGGGGGGGGGTTAACATGGACATCCTATCTAAGGATCTCAATCGGAGTTAAGTCTAGACGTTGACTAGGCCATCCAAAACCTTCCACTGTTTCAGAGGCTGGTGCTGCACAGCCAGCACAGCCAGCACCATCAGGGCAGGCTTGATGTTACATCTAAAACCTTTGTAAGATAAAATAACTAGAAAAGGACTTCGGAATAAAACTGATTTATCCTTAACAAATCATTGATCAGATAATTGCACAATTTGACACTATTTATATTTCCTGTAATAAATCAAATCATTAGAAAACAGTGTTTCATATTAATCCAGGTTGTCTTTGTCTGTTAGTAACATTTGTTTGACAATTTAAAATATTTGTCTGTACTGTTAGCTCATAGCTGGCTAACTCCAACACAGTACCTAACTTTATAGCTGCCAATTTAAACAAATTAATAAGAAGTTGTGTAATTTAGGTAGCACTCTTAAAATAACAGGATTAAAGTAAATTATGAGCATTTGTTAAAAAAAAGATATATACTGTATATATATTTTTTTTAAAACTGAATAGGCAAAACAATGACTTTTACAAAGACATACAGTCTATCCAATATGGCTGCCCATGTCCAACAAAGAATTTCCTATTTGCTAAATCAAGACAAATTCAGTTTCTTCTCCATCAGCGTTGATCGAATTGCCTTCCAAACTAGCAGATAATCGACATATTTCCACCATTACTGCTCAGCTTCTTAATATTTATTCTATATACCTTTCATGCAAAATTATCACACTGTATATGTTTCACTTCAGATTTACACCTAATATCTTGTCGCTGTGTAACCAGACATGGACGTTTCCCATTCGCCTCAGATGTTAGAGCTCAGATCTGGAATCACGTTGACATGAAGATCTGCGTGTAGTCGTGGTCTTAGCTGGAATTAGCAGGACAAGTCATTTTGGTTTTCCTCTCCATGTTTTTGTGTTGAAACACAAAAGGAACATTTCATGTGTGTGTATTGAAACATAAAATGTCAAATGTGCTGATGACTACGTGCCATGTCACCAATACTGGAAACTGATATTGAACTCATATTGGTAACCTCCAGATGTCAGCATTCTGACTTCAGGTGCCGTTCTTGCTGTAATGCTAAATGGGAATTCAGAAAATGTGATTTCTCAAGACAAAATGGTGGTAAAATTATACATTTTTGAATGTTTTTTGTTGTTGTTGTTGTTTTTCTCTTGGAAGAAATGTAGCACAACCGAAAATCCTTGTTATTTTTTACTTTTTTTTTTTTTTTTCTTCAACAAAATGGTATTGCATCTTAAATCTACTGAAGTAAATTCAGGATCAGTGCTGATTCTTTTTAGATGATCCAAAAGAAAATACAGTGCCTTTAAAAAGTATTCACCCCCTTGAATGTTTTACCTTTTTTGTTGGTTATGATTGATTTTGCTTTTATAAATCAATCACAATCCACAAAATTTGGCTTTTTTTTAAATTACAAAATAAAAATGTTATAATGTTAAAGTGAGAATCGATTACTACAAAAATAATTACAATCAAATAAAAATATGCATGTAGTCAATGGGAAATATTCATGCAACACTTATTTTATGTGAAATACTTTATTTAATTGTCATTATTTTTGTAGAAATACATTTTCACTTCAACATTAAAGCGTTTTATCTCAACTCTTTGGTCCAAAAAGCCAAACTTTGCTCATCATGATGGATTGATTTAAAGTGAAGAGCATCCAAGGGAATGAATAATTTTTATTGGTACTGTATCTGCAGACATAGATCTGTGTGACTATGAGGTACAACATGACACACAAACTGCAAAGGCTGTAAAATAAGGTGTTACTTTGACATCTGCTCACATGGTTTGCCTCAGTCCCGACAAAAGGCAACAAAACAATATGTCAGTGAAATGTTTGCAAATTAAAAACTTTGCCTAAACTTCTAAAACTTGTCCGATTTGTGCGAACAGGAGAATGTCTTTTCTGGTAGAACTCCCTCCGGTTGGTTGATACAGTTTTTATTAGAGAGAACTTTATTATAATTCTTGTATTATAGTGACATTTTACTACTGGTTTCAGACTTTTGTTTTCCTTTTGGATGCTATTGAAGTCACAGGGTTTGAACTGTAAATCCATATTTTCTAAAGCTAGGACCTGTTTTTTGCTAGATGAATTGATTTATAACGTATACAGGATGTTCAGTCACTGGAAGGAAGAAAAAAAAAGGCCCGATTTGTTCACATCTCATTATTTATTCAGACGTTTTGTTTCATAAACAATACCAACTCTGAAATGACCTGTTGTCATTGATGAGTCATCCTTGTTGCTAATGATAAGTCATAAATGTGCAAACTGTTCATAAAGACACAATAAAGGAATGTTCATCTGTGTGTGACTGCAACACTGAACTGTGAGCTGTTTCTGGAGCAGGTAAAACCCGGACCGGCCACAACTCAATCCTTACTATTTAGTGGTGTCGTCTTTGTCTTTGGTCCAACGTTTTGACTCGTATTCCAACAGCTTCTCACCATGCATGGTTTCCACACATCTTAAGTGGAAGTGGTCCACAACACTGGCCGGCCATCTTGGTAGGCGCCGATCCGCCACGGCTTCCAGTGAACCCAGCCTTAGTTGTTTACATTTTGACTTACCCTCATTACATCACCAGATGGTGCCGGCGTTTGACCCAGTTGCTTCAGATGAAAACAGCGACACTCTGCACTTATAGTATTCTCTGAGAAATATTTATTATTAAAAGCTTCAGTGTATACAGAATGAAAGCACAGTAGTTCATCTTTTTAAATCACATAAAAAGATTTAAAAAAAGGGGCCATTATACAAAATCGACTTTTTAATCTTTACATCACGTTGTAATGTCATTCTCTCATCAACACCATACACATTTCAGACAGTCATGTTTGAAACATTTCTGAATGCCTTTAGGGTGTACAGTTTGCCACATATTTACCCTAAGCTCCGCCTCTGAGCTGTAGGGGGTGTGGCCTGCATCGTGGTATGAGAGGTGAGAGAGAAAGCAGATTGTAACCACGTGATTCAGCTTCAAACAAAGTGGTAGCAGCCTTTAGGATTTTCTTATCAAGAGTGACATTTTTGATGGTTCCATCAACCACCATGAAATCAAGACTAAACCCAACAACAACGCACTACAACCTGTCAGTACAATGTTGTTTTTCTGCTTCACATCCAATAGAACACATGCTCTTTAGAAAGTTCTTCTTTTTGTCCCATCAGTCCACAGAATGCATCTTTTTTCAGGTCAAATTTGATTTTTGGCCTCAGAATGTTTCAAAACGTTTCAGCCTTTTTGCTTCATGTTGAATTTTGAACTCTGACCTTAACTGAGCTGAGTGAGGCCAGCAAATCCTGGATTCTTTGCATCTGGATGAGTTATCATTGTGTTCATGGAATGATTTTTGGTTTCTTTTCCAAGTTCCCCAGTATTCTGTTTCCTTCATTTGTGTGTTACATTTCTCATTGTGGTTCCAAAGGAATCACTTTGTGAGCCTTTACAGCCCGACAGATGTCAGAATCTTTTTCTTCTCATCTTCTTGAGTTTCTTTAGATTGAGGTCCTTTAGTGAACTTCATGTTGTTAGACAGGTTCTGTTTATCTTACAGGTCAGGCAGTGAACCTCAATTCAGTTTAAAAAAAAAGAAATCTGCTTAATTATAATATAAAACAGCATCAGTTCCTTTTTGGCCCATAGTTTGGTTTGGGTGTAGTTTTTCATGAATTAATGAAATTATCAAAAAACTTGCATTTTACATTTAATCTGGTTCACTTGCTGAAAAGTTATCTGATGATGTGAAACTTTAGGGTTTGACCAAAACAAACAACAAAAATAAAATCAATAACAGGATAAATGGGAATATTTTTCCCACAGCGCTATACTTCCTGTGTCTCTGTGTTAATCCTAGATACTCCTGCTGGAAGCCTGCTGCAGCATTTAGCCCTGACATGGTCCAAAGATAATTTCTAATGGGTTTTCCTGTGTTCGGGTCACAGCTCTGACCTTCAAGGTGTTCGATCTGAACTCTCCAACAGCAAAACTCCAGCTAAAGAAGCAATTTGTTAACGAGTGCCGAAGTCATTTTGGGAGTGAATTGCTGTTTTTCTGTGGGAATGAGGCCTGACCCAGCTCTGAAACATAATTTCAATCTTAGCCCGAAAAGGGAATGAGCCTGATGAATCTGTGTATTAGTAATTGTCCTTTCCTTCACCTTAGGAGGGCTGTTAAGAGATAATCCACTCCTTAGTGAAACGAGACCTAACACAACATCATTAATCTTATTACTAAGGCCGCGTTGCTTTGTTGCCACGAACTCCCACGCCCAATTATCAGCCACTGTTGCGTCCCCGTGACGACGCTCGCCGCCTCCCATCAGTGGGCCCCATCTCCACTGTCCCCTGATTGACTCCGCTCCATATCGGCTCCAACCGAGTCGGAACTGGACGTCCTCTGATAGGCCGAGAGCGCAGAACAAATCGGATCACGATGGCGAGCGGTTTTGGTTTTATCACCACAAAGCAGGTCTACTATACAAGGCAGCAGGAGACAATACAGATTAACTTTTTTTTTTTTTTTTAATTTAAGTTTGTTGCCTTCATTTAAAGAAGTACAACACTGCAAAACGACTGCGAAGCTCTTAAATCTGAATGAATATGCGAATTTCCATAATGATATCCCCGGGAACGACCTTGGAACAATGCACCACCGCGGTGTTGTAATTCCAGTTCATTTCATCCGGCAGAGCCATCACCATGCAGCGCCGCTTCACCTAATAGACGGAGGTTTTTGCTTCTGTTCACACCCTTCCTAAAGAATTGGGAACCTCTCCATAAACTTAACTGCGTTTTAAATTCACTCTTGTACTTTAGCTGTACTAAACAGTGAAGAAAGTCACTGTTATAGAAAAAAAGATAACAGGAATTTGTTTAGAAGTCCTTGTTTAATGGCATGAGAAATAAATAGTTCACCTTGGAGTCTAGCTTTGGTTGAAAGGACAAAAACGCACTTTTTTCTAAAACTGTAATTTAAAAATATATCAGATGGGACATGGATCCAATATATTAGGTCAGTGGTGCCCAAAGTCGGCCAGCATCCTACATGTTCTCTCCCTGGTTTAGCACACCTGGATCAAATGATGGTTCATTAGAGGCCTAAGAAGAACATTGACCAGCTGAACAGGTTGTTACCAGGGAGAGAACTAAAACACGCAGGATGCCGGCCCTCCAGGACCGACTTTGGACACCCCTCCTGCATTAGGTCATCAATACGAACATCTATAATCTCATTAATATATTTTTCATTAGAAGTTGTATAGTTTTTTAAATGTATTTCCTAATTGTAGAAAAAAATCATCTGTCAATTGTATTTGGTTTTGAAAAGCAGTATCAGAAAATTAAAAACTACATTAATGATGACTAACAGTTATAAAACTTTTTTTTTTCAAGTAAACACAGCTCTTAGAAGAAAAAGTGGTGTGCTGCATTACTTATCATTTCCTTTGATTCAATGTTCATTTAAATCAAAGCAGAAACTGATTTAACTGAATATCCTCTGCTTTGAGGATATTCCAAGATCTTTTTTTTTTTCTTTTTTTTTTTATGGGTGAAGGCAGAGTTGTAACAAGATGCCCAAATTATCCTTAACAACGTCACGATTTTGGTAACACTTATCTTCTTTCACATCGCAGATCTTTGTCCATGTCTAAAGCTTATAGCTAATAACGCTGCATCTCATCTATTTCCAGCCATCAGCCTGTGAGTGCTGCTTCTGGCTGCAAGCTGGGTGAACTCTTTAGAAATTGTTGCTGTTCTCTGCGAGGCTTTTTGTAGTTTGAGTCCAAACTCTAAAGACTCCATCATTACAGGAAGCGCGCGAGTGATAACAAGCAGCCGCAATCATCGAATCAAACATCGTCATCCGCATTTATGGCCAGATGTACACAAAGCTGCGAGATGGAAGAGTACGCACTACAACCAAGTGTAAGTGCTTGTGTGTGTGTGTGTGGGGGGGGGGGGGGTGCGTGTGTGAGTGTGTGTGTGTGTGTGTGTTTAGGGGATCTCCACAGCTGTTTGCCGGGCAGCTGACAGCTGGAGTGTTGCGTGATGGAGACCCATATGCACATGACAAGCGGCGAGTGCTAACAGTGATGTTGTACCGTAGTTTATCACACAAAAGAATGATCGCTGTTTTTCCCCCAGATGTCATTCTGATAAGTACACACACACGCACGCGCACAGGTACTTTCACACGATGGCTCAAGACTTAATCTACCGTGTGTGTTTTCTCTCTGCTCCCATAACACAGCTGCCTAATTGGCTCTGACAGCTCGGCCAACTCAATTCCAGCCCGGCTCTTCCAGAATGCCGCTCTACGTCTCTAATTAGCTCCAATCAGTCCGAGCGATATTTATCGATTTACCTCATCCCTCTCTTTCTTCTTGCAAACACACACTACTGTGTGCCTCTCCTTCACGCTGACCTTCCTAACTCCCTCTTTCGGCGCTGCTCGTTTCTAAAGAAGCTCCTCCTTCCTATAGGGCAAAATTTTGTTATAAGTAAAATAATTCGGATCGATGCAGCAGGTGCCTCTTTATTCCTCTAAGCTTTATAAAACAGGACCCCCCTCCCCCCATCCCACCCCGCTTTTCTCTACATTTAAGTCCCCCAAAGAAAAGAAGCTAATTAGCGCGTGCGGCGCTGGGAGAAAGGCCTCATCACGCAGTTATCAGCCTGCTTACCCCACAGCCAAACAAAAATCATTTTAGATATCTTAATCGTTTCTTCTTTCGGGGACATCAGGGACGAACCTTCCACTTTTCTCGGCCAATTGACATGCTGTGTCAATTGCCCCCCCTCAAACCTCCCTTTGTTCGTTACGTCCATTTTTTTTCCCTCCAAGATGTGCTAACGGGCAATGCGTGCTCTGAATGCGCGAGGCTTCAATTAATCTAAGCAACCTTTCAGCCTGTCTCCAAATGGAGAGAATGTTGCATTCAGGGACCTGAGCGAAGTTGGTGTTTGTGTCATCACTGGGGTATTGGTCTGCGGAAACCGGTGATTGTGTTTTTGTTGTTGGTGTTTTTTTTTTTTTTAACTCTGCTGGCCACATGTGGACAAAGAGGTGAGAGAGATTTAGCTCTGCTGAATGTCAGAATGCAGTTCTGCCAAGCAGCCTCCAAAGCAAATCTGTAAGCAGCTTAATGCATTTCAAGAACATAAATATGAATGAGACAGAAGTTTGTATTTCCTCCAGGGCTGTGTAGTGGAGCAGGTCTCAGTGTGCTGCTTTACAGAAAGAAAGAAAGTTCTGGGTTTGGACTGTGGGATTGATGTAATCTAGAGTAAAGGTAATTAACATCCTAAATACTGTCAAAGTAAGAAAAAAACTAAAACTGCCATCATAAGTTATAGTCTATAACCAGAAATTGTACTCAGGATTCACAACGTCAACATTTACTCAAGTCAGAGTAAAAAAGTATCTCAATCATTTAATATTTAAAAATTACATCATCAGACTAACCAAAAATATAAAATTACGTGGATATTTTTGGTATTTTAAGGAGCAAAATGACAATAATTCATATAAGTAACAAAAAATAACAAAATCAGGCAAAGGTTTTTCCCAATCAGTTTTTTTCAATGAAAAATGTATGAAAGTTTAACAAAAACTGCAGCTGTGTGTCAAGAATCCAGAAATTGAACTTAAATAAGAGTAACGATACTTCATAATAAAATGACTCAAGTAAAAGTAAAAAGTACAGCATAGTAAAAATACTCCTAAATGTACATTTTTTAAAAAAAAGTTACTCAAGTAAATGTAATTGAGTAAATGTAAGTAGTTACTGCCCAACTCTGTGTATAACTAATAAACAAACACTATAAAAACCAATTCAAACTATGAGACAAAGAAAAAGTCACAATGAAATAAAACTAAACTACAATGAAAAACCCAAAACTCTTCTAACCCCGTCCTGCTGAGGAACACGTTTCATCGAGCAGATGGTGTGTTGAGGTTTTTTAGTTTGTAGCGTTTGCATTTGGGCCAGAAAGTCTTATCTGACCAGAGCAGACTCTCCACCACGTCTGACCAGAGCAGCTCTTTCAGTATCAGGTTTCTTCCTCCATAAAGGCATAAATAGTTAAGTTGATAATTCATAAGGTCACAACGTAGCTCGTGTTGTTGTGAATTTTGTGAATTTTTATTTATTTCGTAAAGGAGCCGATGCAAATTAATCAACATGAATACATCACGTAAATATCCCAGATGTAGCCGAAGAGGCAGCTGTAGTCCCCTAGCAGGATGATGAAAATGATTTTTTAACATTAATTTAATATGCATAACAACATACATGACTTATGTTTTGACAGGTTTCAATGCATTGCTAAAAGTTGTGTAATTTGCGTTTAACATTTATAATAAAATGAAAACGAGTCACGTCTGTAATTTAAAAATAAAAATGTTAAAACAGTTTAATAATAGTTGAAGACATGAATGTAATCTTGATTATTTAGCCATCATTGCTTCAGTGATTTCCTGCAACTGTTCAACTGTGTAATATTTCTTAGTTCTTGTGATGGTGTATTCCAACAATATGAATCCCAAACAGAAAATGAAAACTGAGTGAAAAAACTTCCTGGTATTTATCATAACGGCTCCAATGTTTGATTGGACAAAGTCCTTGAGCCAAACTTCATTTATCTTTTGTTCCTTTAAATTCACCAGTCTGATTCTGTTCAGGAGAGATTCAGCTGAAGACTGTAAAAGCATGAGTGAGCATACTCCGTGGATTATGGCTAAATAAATGTTGCAGCCCATCAGCTGCGGGTTTCACCTGCAAATATCTTTCAGCACACAAAGGTTTTGCAGTTTGCTTTGTGTGCGCTGTCCCCCTGTTGGAAGAGTCCAACCTCCGACCCTCAGTTCAGCCTGTTTTCCATGCTGCTGACTCCTGCGGCCTGCGTTGGGAGTAAAACCACTACCCGAGGCTGTCTGACCTCCACATAACCTCCATGAAAGGCAGAATCACGCTTTCTGATCTTCGCAGCTCTTCCCTGTGCTCACTCCAAGCCGGCGTTGGTGTCTCTCACAGCTCCGTCTCCCACTCTGCTCTCTGCAGAGTGAGCAGCGGCTGACTGCTCCACTACCTGCAAACCGACAGACTTTCACTTTGATCAGGTCTGAGCCCCGGGGAGCTGGTCCATACAGAGATACACTTGCACAAATATTTCCACACACACATGCACATGCACACACAGACACTGACTCACTTATGGGTCACGGAGAAAAAGAACGAAGATCTAAGATGGAGAGAGATTAGTTTGCGTGTTTATTCATTGCAACGTGACATCACACAGAAAGCTGCTCGCTGCCGATGACACATCATGACGCACTAAGGATTAAATGTACATGTGATTTATAAAGAAAAAGGGAGGCAGTGCTGTGCTACTAATTGCCAACACTACAACTAGATAATAAGATCCAAGGGTATTACATTTCACACATCAGGAAAAAAGTTTTCCTTTAAAAAAATAGAGAGGACGAGGGATGTAAGTCAGCTATGCTAGCTTGACTTTGACAATCCTAACATTTAGAAGTGCTGTAGAATTAGGTGTGTTTCTGTCAGTGGTGGGAAGTAACGAAGTACAAGTACTTCGTTACTGTACTTAAGTACAGTTTTCGTGTATCTGTACTTTACTTAAGTAGATTTAATAATGGATACTTTCTACTTTTACTCCACTACATTTTACAGTAAGTATCTGTACTTTCTACTTCACTACATTTCTACAAAACCGTCGCGTTACTCGTTACATCCACGCAGCATTGAGGTTTTTTTCCGTTAAAACGTGACGTTCAGGGACTTAAGGTGGCGCCGTAAAATCCAAGCAATAACATGACTTAGTGTCTGTTGTCACCCATCGCCTCCACCTTTACTCGCACGCGGAGCTCCAGACATGCGCAGTGGTGGATATCCGTCTAATCGTCAGTAATATAATAGCGCTGCATAAACCATAAGATATGGTGACATGTAAAACCAGCAGCGCTTCGCTTTCACAGACGGTGGGGACGTCGTCCAACTTTTAACGTCACTTGGAAGAAAAGCTTAAAGAAAGGTAAGATCTGTGGACGTGATGCTAGCAAAGCTAGCTGTACTGACTGAGACACATGTTGCATCTGCGATGAAAAAAAGTTGTCACTCATGCCATTCTGTGTTGACTGAGGTGTCGCCTATATGGGACAACGCTGTGACCAAAGTGCAATATAGCAATATGACATTCAGGAACGATCCGATTCTTCTGGACGGATCTCTACTAAGTCCTAAGGACTGAAGCCTCTCTGGGTTCTTGTGTACACTGCAGTAGCTAACACATACACACGTTTATTTAATCGCCGAATAAGTAAAAGTTGAAAGAACACAGAGCATTCTCATTGATTGATTTCGTCTCCTGTCATGGTGGCAAACATCGCAGTGGGAGGGAGGGTGAGAACAGTCACGGTGCTCCTTCTGCTTGGTTTCTTGTTGCGCCGTTGGACAGTGTTCATAGTTGAACGTTATTTACCGTTAATTGCGATGTTTCAGTTGTGGTTTCTGACATGGGCAATATGGGCAACCGTCCAGGGTGTTATTTTTCTAGGGATAGCAGGAGACCTCTGCGGATTGTAGCACAGCGATGAAAGCAAAACAGAACGAAATGAGTTTTAATTGATACTGGTTAAATAAATTTCAGCTCTAAGTATTTAACATCTAGGTGTTTTTATGGGAATGTGGATCTTTCAGATTAATCTGAGAACCAATTTTGATAAACTTAATTTTATTGTGTCATCTAGCGCAGGGCACTGGTCTTGGTCTCGGGTTCAGTGGTCTTGACTACAACTCTGCTACGTGGCTCCTTGGTTGCATGTTCTCCCTCACCCACCTTCTTTCCATCCCCTTTCTGTTGGATTTCTTTCTAAATAAATGTCACTAATGAAGTTCATGCTATGTTAGGACAGGAGACAAGATGTTTCCATCCCTGAAATTATGATTCATAGAATCACATATCTAAGTATAAACTGTTACAGAGAATAAACACAATAAGAACATGTTTAATCTGTGGCATTGTTCATTAAAATGGCGCATTTCTTATGTATTAAAATTAAATACGATCAGTTCACTTAATGATATTAGCGATTAGGTAATGTATTCAGCAAGTACTTTTACTTTTAATACTTAAGTATTTTTAAAAGCCAGTACTTTTTTACTTTTACTTAAGTAAAATGTTAATGTGGTACTTTGACTTTTACTTGAGTACATTTTTGACTTTGTATTTGTACTTTTACTTAAGTACATTTTTTGAGTACTTTCTCCACCACTGGTTTCTGTTCAGCTAAAAAAGAAAAGGCTACCTAAACACCAACTCTGACAGATCATTAGTAGAGCAGGTGTTTAAATTAGCCAATCTACCATTCAGTCGCAAAATAAACACCAATCCAGAAAACAGAACAGACCGAGTGTTCTGTTCTTTGTGTGGGAAATTTTTCTGTGTTTCGATGTTGAGTCCTGATACATTAGTGGAGCTGCTGTCAATCAGTTACTATGGCAATGGGATGTGTAGCTTATCTGAATATGAGTGGCTTTGAGTTGTTCCTCAACTTTTTTTCTGCCTTATTTTCCCCTCGCTGTGGCACACTGCTCTAAACTAACACCTTCATCTCCAGGTTTCATTCTGTTAGCAGAACCGTTCTACAGCAGCAGCGCGAATATGGTCGTTTTTTTGCCCTCCAACGTCACTTGGAGGGCAAAAACGGCACAAAGTTTCCATATGTAAATAACATGCGACGTGTCAACGCAGCAGTGGTGCTGCGGCTCGGTGCGGACTGGATGGTGACTCATGGAGGAGCTTAAGAGAAGCACCGACTCATTTCCTGTCGACTTTCAGGCCAGCTCCCGCTCACTCTTCCAGCTGAAAGACTTCTTCCTCTCGGCTTTAAAGCCGAGCACCCCGCTATTGTGATTGGCAGTTTGCACCTATGCTGCCAGCGTGCGAGAGTGCTGGAACTTGGAGGAAGTTTAAAGAGCTAAAATTGGCTGCTCCGGTGCCCCGGATCTGACCCTTCTCTGGCGAGTCGACAAGCAGATGGAACCGAAGTGTTTGGAGCTCGGCTGGGCTGAGCAGAGGACGGAGAAGCGGACCGCAACACGGTCAAGTGGCAGGTTAGCTGACTTCATCCTTCCTCACCTTTTCAGGACCGGATGAAGGACTTTGCTAAGTGATTTTCATCCGGACAATTAACTCATCTGTTCGGGGAACCAGTTGAATTCTGCTCCCTCCCTGCTGCGCTCCAGACAGTTTGGTGAATGTCACTGTTTTTTTTGCCCCCTCCTTACAGATAATCACCTACTGTCATTTTGAATATATACTCATCACTCCCTTCATTATATGCCATCCACTTCATCAGCCACATAATGCAGATATCTCATTTCTTCCCGCCTTTGAAGCCTCGCTGATGTAAACGTGATTTTGTTTTAAGGCAAACGTGCCATGATGGGGACACAGGTCTCTCAGGGAAAATTTTCACCTGCCTGGAGAAACACTTGAAAGCTTCATTTAAGAATAATGATCCTGAGCCTCCCTTTTAGTGATTTGACACTGTTTAATTGGCGTGAAGAAATTCTTCCTCCCAGGTTGCAGATTATTGCCTGACAGAAAAGAAGAATGAGAACTGAAATATAGCTGAGGCTGAGGTGTGGATGCAGAGAAATGTTGAGTAAAAGGTCATTTTATAGTACAATCGAGTAACTATGTTATATATATATATATATATATATATATATATATATATATATATATATATATATATATATATATATATATATAATATAATATAAAGTTCTAGTTCTGTTCTAAGTGAAATAATCTGCCAGTTGAACTAGTATTTTCTTTTCATCAATATTAAGGAATTGTTGACTTAAAGCAAGCTCCTATAAATTGCTAAAAACGTTACTTGTGAGTTAGTTTTGTCTTATTTCAAGTGTTCTAAGATACTTGCACTAAAAAGTAGAGAAAAATACTTAAGACTTTGTGTTTGTGCGATGAAGAGATAATCTTTTTCACACATCATTTCATATTCCAAGCTGCAGATGTAAATAACTCAGGTGTCTCACAGACTTTAACACACACACACGCACACACACACACACGCACGCACGCACGCACGCACACACACACACACACACGCATACACAGCAACATAAACATTTCCCACAGACATATAGCATATAAAACACACCCTCCCTCTGTCTCACAGTCCCCTTACACATCCTCTTATACACATCACAAGACAGAGTGGACGATTGTCAGAGGAGTTTGTTTAGTGTGAAAATAGCTAAGGGACCAAAACTTTTCTGATCTATTTTTACTTGTAAAACCAAAGTAGACCTGTCTCCATCCAATAAACACAGACAGTCTGACAAACAGGGGGATGCTCCTACCTAACAACATTTAGAGCTGCTCTGTTCTCCACCAGCAGTACAATTTAGCAATTTAATCTGCATGTTGTCTTGATAATATGTCAACAGAGGCATAAAAATGGTCTGTTTATTATTATTCAAAGCTTCCAATGCCAAGAATGTTACAATCAAGTTATTAAATGTAATATATTTCAGAAAGCAGATAAAAGAGGAGGCATTAAATGGGCTACAGGACAATTGGCAAACAGCTCATTGAGAGAGCAATGTTTGGTGCAATTGTTAGGAAATGGAAGAAACTCAAGATGGCCGCCAGCGTCCTACAGACTGTGGCTCCATGGGAAATCACACCTTGTGGAAACAGCAAAATTCCAAATGAGTTCCACAATTTCAATTTTAAAAAAAAGTTTTAACGCTCACTTTAAGTGGTTTTTGACTTTTTCTAAAAAGAGATGGTGGAAACACTTTAGCTGAATAAGTTTTGGCATAGTGAAAATTTACCTCACATGATTGATCAGCTGTTTCCACTGACCAACATGTATTACCATTACATTTCTTTCTCTATGTATCTGGACTGTATGTGACATCACCAATACCAGTTGACATGACTGCACAAGTACAAGTTGCCTGATAGCAACACATTCCATGCTAGCTGGTTTCTACTTCCTGTTTGTTATAGGCAAGAACAACATGAAAATCTGAAATTGCCTGCTTGGTTCACTCCAAACCAGCAAATGGAAACACACCTAATTCACATTTTCTTTTTCTTATTTGGCATTTAGAAAATTAATTCAAATTTCACATGACAGTTGAATGAAACCATGGCTGTTGACCCAGAGCTCCCAGCTACAGGTCAGTAGCCGGGCTCCAGACCTGAACCCAACTGAAAATTAGAAACTCGGGAAAACTTAAAGACCTGGAGAAGATTGGTCCAAAATCCTGGTCAAGAACTCCAGGAAATGTCTGACCTCTGGAATTTTAAAAAAGGGTCTCTGTGTAAAATATTAGGTTCTATTTTTTTATTACTTCCTACAAAATAAAATGAAAATTCCATTTTTTTTTTAATCATGTAAAGTGATTTTCTGGATTTTTGTCCACCTCTGCTCTCCTTGTGATTTCAAGATTCTGAGAAAAAAGAAAACAAAAACACATTTATTTAAAATAAATTTTTCAAACTTATCCTCTGTGACTGTAGCTGTTGCCTGCAGTAGAGACTCTGAGTGAACAGCCTGACACACATGCTTGTAATCCGCCATCTAAGGCTGATAACCCTAGAACTCTTGCTGGTCGTTTCACTTTTTGACGGTGTTTTGCTCCTCAGCTCAGCTGCTAAAGAATTCCCCTCCTGGACTGGGTGAGGTGAGGTGGGGGGGGGGTTCAGGTGTATGATGTGTTCAAAGCCTGAAAGAAATATTCAGCTCCGGGCAAATTCAGGGACAATTTTTTTGCCATGGAAATGCAAGTTCATTTCATGTGGAACAAATCACGACTCATTAAAGACATTTGTTAAAGATCACCCAGCGTTGGCTTCAATCCTCAGAGATTACAGGCGAGGCGGTGATATGAAAAGTCTTTAAATATTGCCAATGAGCAGTTTCCCTCACCACACCTCGCTGTGAAGAGCCAGCTGAGGGACATCGGGGGTCAGAGGTCGAGGTACTGAAGTGGAAAATTGTAGCGCCTTTTCCCCAGGGTCCTTAAGAGGACAAGAAAGGAACGGAACTCTTCAAACAAATAAATAGCGGCAATTTCAAGGTGTCCTACGCACTTCACAGCAGCGGATTGATCTGGCTGGTTTAGCCCAGAGGAGGAGACACTGACTGCTGCCTCCATTCAGGGCCTTTCATGTTTCACTGCTATGTTTTTTTCTTTTACCTTGTTGATGACTTGCCCCGCCTCTGTATTGGCGCAGGCGAAGCTGAAGCTGCTGCCTGTCCTGTGTAATCTGCTTGATGCACAGCCGGCAAACTTTCTGATGAACACTGAAAGACGACTATTGCTTAAAAACTGTCTTCACAGGAGGCTTGAAAGCAAATACTTTCTCCACTTTGTCAAAGAAAAACTGGATTTTAACTTGTTTTTGAGTGTTCTTTTGTTTTGAAATTGGACAATGAAGAATCACTTGGTCACAGTGTGACTGCTGAACATGTCTTGTACAAACTACCTGGTAAGTAAAAGTTGAATGTTACCTGCTGTGAACAAACTGATTCTCTATTATGAATAAAAGCAATGAACGCAGCCCATGACAACAACATAGAGATGCATCAATCCGATGTTATCTGTATCAACCCTGATATAGAAAACAATTCAACAAATGGTATCGTGACAATGCGCTTGATGCATGAGGGCAGATCTATTCAGTCTAGTTCTGTGTTTTCTACTATGAGTGACATGTTTTTATATTTACATTATATTTAAAATTCCTAATTGCTCTTTCTGAAGCATTTGAAAGAATGTTTGTTACAGTTTATTTTTGTATGTTTGACCAAGCTAGTCAACCTGTTGTTTTTGTCAGTTTCTGGGTTTTTATTATTCCGTTTCCATTGGCTGTTTCACTGAATGAACAACTTAATCTTGTGTTGTTTTCACAGGGTTGATAAAGATTGTGAAGCCAGCGGTGTGTTTAAGTGTGCTGGTGCAGAGTTATCAAATACATATGTAATTCAGTACATTTACGTTTGCTTTGAAAATCCAAAACATTTTCAGTCGGTTCAGCTGTTTCTCTGTTCAGGATCAATACCTCTTATATCTGAATCACTATCGGAAGTGAAGAAAGTGGATCGGTGAATCCCTGGTAATAAATCAACATTTATTAGTTCATCCTATGAAGGAGATTTGATGAACTCCAATCAAGCTGTGAGGAGTGATGAGGCTTCCTCAGGTCTCCACCATCTTCGTTACCCAACTTCTGTTCTGATAGCATGAAGCTAACATGTGGGTTGAACAAGTAACTCGGTAGCTTTTGCATGTTCGTGGACGTGTTTGGGAAAAAAATGTGACGTGTCTGGCAGATCTCCCTCCCAGCACGTCTTCACTGAAATCCCTCAATTGTTCATGTTGGCTTATCTGTGAGATGTAGGTTTATCTTTCATGGATACATAAATCAGTTTAATACCAGCCCACTGGCTGCAGAGTTCTGGCCTTCTCTCCAGCTCTGCATCTGACTGATAATTATGAAGAACAAAGACATGCAGTTCACACACGGTCTGCCATTCAGGTCCAATCTCTCCAGTTGTCCTGGGCTGAGCCTTCGAGGTAATCTGCACCCTGGGTAGCAATGAGAGGTCTCTTGTGGATTGGCATGACTATGGCTGTCTGTGTCCCTAAGCACAGACTACTGCCTAGGTGAGTGGAAGGCGTTCTCGTTTGCTTCAGACCAAACGGGAAAAAGAGGAGGACGCAGAATGTTTGGACATGGAAAAAGTTTCATTGATCAAGGACTTTTCTGTTCTCTGGGATCCTGGTTTGTACAGGGACCTTTCTAGTGACTCCAAGCCATGTACATCTGCATTGAATATCACATTTTCTGATGTACATAGCCTTTATTCATTTATTATTAGTTATAGTTCTATAAAAACCCGTCATGTGGTTCAGTTACATTTCCCTCTCCTGCCTGTTCGCCTAAATATTTTAAAAGGTGAGTCGTCAAAACAACCATATTGGTTGATTTTCTTTAAAAATGGTTAGCCTATATTTATATAAAACAGAAATATTTTTTTGTACTTTCAGAGGATACCTATATTGATTTCATGCATGACATAATTCATATTTCTCCTATAAAAATAGGGCGACTAATGAACATTTTAGGAAGACGTTTTGTAACATTTTCAAAAGCTGCCTGCTTTCAAAACAGCATAGAGTAGGCCATGTATAATGATAGAGAAAAGTAACCAATATTAGCAAGATGGCTCAAAATAAATATCAAAATATAGTTTGGATTTCTCACAATGCGCCATTTAATAAATATTTTTAAAAATGGCACTTTATCTCTATAATAATTTTCTACCCTTTGATGCAGCTGTGAACAAAGGGTCAGAAAAGGTTTTCCCATAATCCATCAGTGATGGTTTATTTGAGAGCAAATCATAAGAACTGACTGCGACCGGAGAGAAAAATCATTTAATTAATAACCAAACGTGTTTTTCCTGAGCATAAGATTTCTCTCTTCAAAGATTTTAATTAATGACTTCATTTGTGATCGTCAGATTGATTTGACTTGCTTTGTCTCAAATAAACCTGACTGGAGGAAACGGATTTTGTTAACATTCTAATTTTTTCAATTTTCACATTCTTTTAAAGTCCTAGCAGGAGAACCTCACCCTGCACATATCAGCAACCATTTTTCATTTAGATTTATTAATGAATCTCAGGCATATTGATACCTAAAGGTGTTTTGGACGTCTAACTTTTATTTGTATTCGTCCAAACGGCAAAGCACCTGAACCACTTCTGTTGGGTTTGTATCGCCCACCAAGCCCTAACACTTAACTTTTAGATCAGATCTCAGATTATTTTTGTTTTTAATCCAATTTAGTGTTGAATACTGATAAAATCATTATAGTGAAGGGCTGAAACACTCATGTTGACTCTGAGAGCCTAAATGTCGCCTTTAATGTTATCCTCCACTCAACTGGCTTTACTCAAAGAACTGATGGCTTTTTGTGAGATCAATCCTTGTTTCCATGTGTACTGTAATTACAAATGACACAATTAATCCATAAAATTATTGGTCCTCTGAGTGATTGAGTAATGTGAGGCCTGAAGGCCAAGATATGGATTTTCAGCTGTTCTCTTGCAGCGTTGGAGCAACGGGGGACGATGAGAGCGTTGTCTTCACAAAACCAGGACTAAGTCGAACTACGAGTTCTCATTTGTTGGATCAGACTTACTAATAATAAATATAAAGTAATATGCTGTGATTTTAATAAAGTCAGAACTCTGTAATGATTTCAAACGTTTGCTTTATAAAGTCTATGAGAAACAAGTGCGACCTTGGAGGTGGAAAGCTAAGGTAGAGTGGAGTCAGAACAGGCTGACTCCAGGAGGAAAGAAAAAGTTTTCACAGCCAAGACGTCATCACCGCCAGGGTCAGGATGGCAGCAGGAGACAATGCAGAAAAAAACTGTCCAGTTAACAAGCAGCAGTGGACAACAGAATGGACAAGGAAGAACGACTCAGTGCAGCGGATTAGAGAAGTTGTGGAATCCTCCAGGGATGCCAAGGCCAAATTGAGTGAAGCAGAAAACATGATCAATTAGGAATTAGCATTGGTACAGATACAAGATGGCTGCCATATCCGGAATAGAAGTATCGTGGATCAAATGGATCAAAGTGGTAAGCTATTCCATTTACATATATGCATGGTGGCCATCTTGAATATGGAATGACCCAAGTATCTTTAGAGAAGAGTAATATCTAAGGAGTATTTGTGCTGAGTTTGTATCACCATTTGGAAGATTGTTTCACTTAACTACTCCACTAATCAGGAGGTTAAGCAACGATCATGGCAGGGGAGAGGTTTGAAAAGAGATAATGTTCTCAGTAAAAAAGTAAAATAAAAAATTCCTGATGAATGGTCTGATACTTGTGAGCTGAATGGGTAAACATCCATCGGATGAATACGGCTGACTGTGTATTGCTTCCTGTTTGGCTAATAAATCTTCCCAATCTTTTTTTTTGTCTGTCATTGTCTTGAACCCATGAGTTTGTCTTCCAGAAAACGTGGATGTTTGGAGTTCTCACCACATGGTTTACAAGCCGTGAAGCGTATTTTGTTTGATGTCAAAATGCCGTGATGACGCGCCATTTTGTTACCGTGACAGCAGGGTGGGTGACCCTCACAGCTGAAGCACTGCACAGATCCTCACAGTTTAAATGCCGTTCTCCAAATATACTGTGACCCGAATTTGAAACGTCAGGATTTAAATGGCTCACTGTCGACATCCATCAAAACATGCAGTTATATCTTGACAGATCATTAAAACGATGATGATGGTCCTCATGAGTCTTCAAAGACAAGGAGACAGGAAGTAAATAAATGACGATACTATGGCCAGTTGCAACATGGATAACAGGATGAAATACCTCCAACATCCTCAGACAGTTACAGCATGCAACAGATTAGTACGAATGTAAAGTGCTTGATATGTTGCTTAGCGACGGTGTTGACTCTTGAGTTGTTAAACGTAACGTTAAACTCCTACATGTCCTAGTTATTGTATTAATGTTGGCGTCGTTCTGTGTGAATAAACTCCATCTCATATTAACACTTAGTCACATTTAACAAATTAGAACCCGGGTTCCGACAAGGCTAGCTCGTCAGATTAAAAGCATGTTTTGATTGTAACATTTAAGCATGTACTAAACATATTTTTCATTAGTCCCACATTAAACCATTACACTACTATTTCTGCGTTATTCTTTTGGTGTCATATAATATTCTAATCACCACCTTTTCATTAGCTGTAAGCAGGAATATCATCATAATTAACACAGATAAATGTTTGAAAACATCAAAATTGATGTATTTAACCTATATAACATGAATTAAGTACCTGAAATAAAATAAATTTAAAATAACATTGCAGCTTATTGAGATGCACCTGTATATAAAAAGTTTTATGAAGGTGTAGCACCAGCAACCTGCGCTTGAGTTGATGTTTTGTTGCTTTGTTTTTTGCTTTCCTGAAAAGTAGTGGAAATAGTAGTAGTGTCTATGAAATTACAGTTCATTAAACATGCATGGATTAATCAATAGAACTATATTTCAACATTAACATGGTTAAAAAAACTAAATGGCCAAAGTTATGATTTGAAATAGGCTCCAC
Source organism: Poecilia mexicana (assembly GCF_051168715.1). NCBI lineage: Eukaryota > Metazoa > Chordata > Actinopteri > Cyprinodontiformes > Poeciliidae > Poecilia > Poecilia mexicana. The sequence goes on from NW_028263374.1 coordinate 2,684,557, forward strand.
TGTTCTATCAGCATTAGAAAATGACTTGAGTCAGGAAATCAAGTCATCTGTTGATCAATCAATCCGGTCTATCATGTTTGGGTTTGTTTTCCATGTTTTCATCCTCACTGAATCTCTACAGATCAACAGGAAACACTTTGAAGCTTTTCCTTTTTAAGGCTAAAGACCTTGTTGACCTATTCTTTTAATATCCAAAGTTCCTTTGAAATTCAAATGAACTGTAAAAAAAAAAACTTCATGCATATAATTCATACATTAAACACAAGGACCACACTATTTCTGTTTTTTTTTTTTTTTTTTTTATCTGCCTGCAGCTAAAAGGAGAACATTATTCCTCTCCAGATGTTTTGCATATGGATGAATGAACAAGTGCTGGAGAAAGATCAGGCGCTACCAGCATGCAAAAGGTAAACTAATCGCTCTAAAATTAGTATGACCAAGATCAGCAGTTTTCCTGGTTTCTGCTAACAATATGCCTGAATGCTGGATTTCAGCCAGGACTGGCTTTTGAGAGGTGATGCTGCTTAGCTTGTTCACTAGCAAAGCAGCGAACAACATTTGCCTTACCTCGCAAAACATCTTAAAAAAGGGAAAGGAGACCAAAATGTACTGTGTGGTTTTGTTACAGCTGCAGTATATAACATTTAGAATAAAAAAATTTTTACATCTTTGTTAATTCTGTCACCATGTTGTAACAGTGTAATATGACACAGATAATCGGTGAAAGGAGCAATCTCCACCACCTCTGTCCTGTGTACTACAGCACTTCCGGTCAAAAACAACCAATCAGAGCCAGGAGGAGGGTCTTAGCGCTGTCAATCAATGCTGCTAAATGTGCTAAACGCTAAACGGCAGAGAAACAGCTTACAGTTACAGAAAAAACGTTATAGCTATGCTAACCAGCCTTAGTATTCAGACAGCGCTAAGACCCTCCTCCTGGTTCTGATTGGTTGGTTTTGGTTAGCACTGGGAGGAAGTAGGAGATTCTTGTTAAATGTAGAACATGGCACACATTGCTAAATCTTGCAGCTCCCGTATAAGTACGTCAAAAATGTGTCAAGCCTTTATTGTAATTTTGATGAATATGGCTTGTTGGAATATGTTATTATTGTTGTTGTTGGCATATTGGAAACCTAAAATTCAGTGTCTCAGGAATTTTTGATTGTTATGATCAGTAATCAATAAATGTTTGTTTTTCATGTGAATTTCCTGGATAAATCTCGTATGTGGAGAAAAGCAGCTTTGAGGCGAATTGTCACGCTCTCATTTCATTTTTTTATTTTTTTTTACACCATGAAGTTTTATTACACTTTCTGGAGCCGCTTGTCATGCAGACAAACACCAGAGGATGACGAAGGATCGACTTGTTACCATAATAATGTGCTGTGCTTAACTAGCCATTCCCATGTCTCTTACCGGTAATGAGTGGAAACAACAAACGTCTCTCTTCGTCAGCTTATTCAGGAGGCCCTTAAACCTCAGTGTCACTTTTCAGATTCCTTCAAAATCTCATTAGTGGAGTCTGAGACGAGACGCAGTGGGGTAGATGGATAAGCAATCAAATGAATAGGAGGACGGCCGTCTGAAGCTGCCGGTTAATGTGCAGGAAGCAGGCATTATAAAATGAATCCGAGGCGGTTTAGGGGTAAAAGTGCCAGTTGTTCCATTATCAGCCCGCAGCACTATAATTAAATGCCCGGTGATTGCCATTTACCAGTGATCACCTGCGGTCTTGATTCCCTCCGCGACGGTGGAGCGAAGGAGTTCCGGAGGGTCACCGCGGCTGTTGGCCGGTCGGAGCCGGTTTGGTTCGGTGCTAATAGGGGCGTCACCGCAGCGGGCAAATAAGGCAGCGCTTAATTGGCAGTCAGGGACACATTTCAATGACACCTTCAATGGGGGCATCTGCCAAACTACACGACACAAAAATAAAAGAAAACAAAAGAAAACACGGAGCTTGGACAAACTGGCATGTGTGACTCTCAGTGGCAGTCCACGGTAAGCAGACTGCCTGGTCATTTTCTGCAAGGTGCTACTGTCATGGCTGCTCTGCTCAAAAATAAATAGGTGAATAAACAGAATGCCAGAGTAGTTTTTGAGGTGTAGGTTCTCAACACACTTGAAATAAAAAGCCCTCGCAGAGAGTTTTCTGGTTCAGCTTTACTTATAAACGTGACAGAGATATTCTCCGAGTTCATACAAAACTCAAATGTGTTAATTTTGTGGAAGAAAAGCTGTTTCACTTCTTCACCAAACAATCAGGTCAACCACAGCAGCAGCCTCTTTTTGTTAATCACAGCAGGAGGCCTTAAACAACAACAACAAAAAATAACAGTAGAGCTACTATTTGCAATCATTAGCATAACTTTGGATCTATAACATTTATCATTTTGCAAATAATACTCTCATGTACACAACAGGAGCAGCCGCGCCGTCTCTCTGAGGGGATTCGAGGCTGACTCTGGCTGCGTCACATCGGGGTTTTGGAGCTCATGGTTGCGTCTTTTCGGTCCCTCATGCCGCAGACGAGTCAGTGCCAGCGAAACTGAAAAAAAAGTTCCAGACATGCAAAGGGAAAACCATCAAGCTCAGAGTTACAGCAGGATAGAAAAACACAAAAGCTAAGAGCAGGATTAGGCCTTCTTACTGCAGAACAATGGGCCGACTGTGGAGCTGATAAAGTGTTAATCGCAGATGTTTGTTTTTTTCTCTCTCTCTCTCTCTGTTGGCATGGGACTTGTTCGGTGTTTACTGTTGAAGTTAAACACCAACTATTCTAAGCCCTCAGTGCTTGTCACTACCACAAGCACTGAAGTGCGATGTGGCATAAGAACTTTATTAATTATCTGTACTGCCTGTGTAACCTCGATAATTTGTGATCGAGTACTAGCTCAGTTCAAATCAGTTCTGCGTTGTGTGAATAAGGGCCAGGAGACAGGATGAGATTAAATGTTGTTTATCTGTTCGGAACAGAATATGGACTGATCAGGACTCGGGTTCATCACAGGGTACAGCACCTTACGAGGAATAACATGTCATGTTAGCATCAAGCTAACAGAACATTTTACCAAAGTGTTAAGCTCAGTGAACCTACCTTCCGCCCGTCTCTCATGAACAGGCAACGAGATGTCTGCTTTCACTATATTTATTACTGCCAACCACCAGGAGGGGGTGCTGTTTCACCCATTACACATGAACCCAAACTTGGAAGTAATGACACGTGGAATTCTATACAATATTAACTATGTTACATTTGCCATGAGGTGAGAGACACAGAGCAACCTGGAGATGTGGGAAGTCCAGTGCAGTCCAACACAGATATACATGAGACAAAAGCATTCACACACAAACACACACGGGGCAAGTTGAAACACTACTTAACCGAACATTGTAGATGTGAACGTATGGACGACGCCCAACTGTCACAGATTCCTGCAGCTGCAGAAATCTCCTGAAGTCACTTATGATCAATAGGAAAAGAGACAAAAGGAATATTTTCAATTTTGGTTAAGCCTGGTGCTTGGGCTGAAAGGTCAGTCATTCATCCAGCCGGCCGCCATGTTTTTGAGCTAACAAATGTTTAAAGTTGACAGGAAATTTGAAAATATCACCTGATGGTTATGTGTAATTGGAAGACTGGAAGATTGATACCTAAACACCAACTGTAAAGTCTTTTAAAAAAGGCAATAATAAAAAATAAATAAATAATAATAAAATAAATAAATAAACAATGCTAAGCCTGGTGGGGGCACAAGTAAAGCCTGGTGGCCCTCCAGGCTTATAATACACTGGGAAACCCTGTTCTTTCAAGAACTCAATTTTAGAAAACCAGCAGTATTCATTATTTAAAAAATGTCTTGCAACTTTCTACTATTGTGCAAAAGGTTTTTTTTTTTATTTTTTTGATGGTAAATATAGCTCACACTCAGAACTCTAATCTTGTCTAAGGCACCAACATGGCTGCCTCTGTCTGCGTTTCTGACCAGCTGTGCTTTTCTCTATACTGGCTTAATCTTCCCAGGTCACCTGGCATCATTGTCACCATCATTGATGGAATGGAAATATTTATTACTAACAGAAACATATTTATGGCATGATGCTGCTTTTAGACATATGTGTGCAGTATCAGCTCCAACCTCAGCAGGAAAAATGCACTCACTCTTCATCGCTTTTTCACTATTGATAATATTCCTATTACTGATAACAATAATAATAATAAACGGTTGTTATTAAAGTTGTTTCTGCACCTCTGGGCGCATGCTTTGAAATGCTCTCATCTAATTTCTCATGTGCATAGATTACTTGTCTGTCCCGTCTCTTGGATGTAGAGGAGTTTCACCAACATTAACCAACATATTCAATTCAATTAAAAGAGATGTAGCTCTTAGTAGGCCGTGTATTAATTAATACATCTGAATGCAAAATGGCTGCCACTCCTCCACCTCGTCCTGTACTTTGAGGAATGTGAAAATTTAAATAATTAGAAGAGACTGTCTCGTTTATGCTAACATAATCCCTCTTGCTTCAGCCGTGTTTCTGTGAGACCAAACAAATCAGCAGGATTACAACAAATGCAAAGTCTCTGAAGACAAAGGTCTTGTGTTCAATGAACCTCATTTAACTGAGTATGTCGAATCGTTTGTACGTCTGCTCTCTTTGCACGTGATAATTCTGATCCCAAGATGTGAAACTTTAATCTTCAAGTTTTCTTTCTTTCTTTGCCGATATGTTGCCGTTACTTTATTTATGCACACATAAGTAATGCAAGGAAATAATTCACAAACTGTCAAGCAACATTGTGTGAACCAGAAATCTGTGATAAGCCTCAGAACAAGAGACTCCGGCTCATAAAAACTCCGTCATTGACACGAGAAATGTCTCTCTGTGTTTGGTGTCCTTCTTTGTTAGCGTCGCTCAAGTTTTTCCTTCAAGTGCTCTTAAATTTTTAACTGTGAAAATCCTAGATGAGTTTTTTTGAACTCTGCTCCAAGCCCCCCTGGTCCCGGCCAACCCTCCACCATTCTGTGATTCAGCACTGCTCCCAACTTTGTCATAGGACAGCGATTCCTTTATCACCATGCTGATTCCAGCGCCTTATCTCCTTAATTAACAGTGGTTTTGTCTTTTTATGTTGACATCCCCAGGCTGCACTTGAATGCAGCTTCGTTCTGTGTTTCTCCTTCTTTGCATTAAAATGAACAGTTTTCTGGAGAATTGCACAGCACAGCTTGCATCAGGTCCTCCTGAGCTAATAGGGGTATCAGCAGTTGCCTGCATCGGAAAACATCAAAGTGAATAATTCCCTCTGAACATGAAATCTGAGTGCACACAGCGGGCAGCCAAGAAAAAAAAACACACACACGCACACATGCATTCCTGTGCACGCACACACACAGGCGGGGGCATGAAGCGGGCACAATGGAAGTTCTAGCTTCTAGTTTTCACACAGCTATACTGTGGATGTTAATGCAGCTCTTGTTATTGTGCAGAAACTGCCGGCAAAGTCATGAAGTGATGAGCCGTCTGACTCCAAGTGTAAAATATGACATGTTTTAAACTTTTAAAGCGACTGGGTGGCTCGTCACATATAGAGGCGGCTCTCAGTAAGTTGGAATATTATTGAAAAGTTCATATATTTCATTATGTCAATATACTAAGTGAAGTACTGTAGAATTTATTTACACATAGACTGATGTTTTTAGCTTTTATTTTTGCTAATCATGATTTTCAACTTATAGTAAATAAAAACATGAGTTGATTTTTTTTAGAATATTAAAATATTACATCAGACCGACAAATAAACATTTTGGATACAGAAGTGTGGGTTTAAAGTGTCTGCAACGTCACAAGATGTATTTCCATCCTATGTTACTTTCATTTTTTACCAAGATCTTCTATTGATAATTAGATTAGATTAGATTAGATTAGATTAGATTAGATTAGATTAGTTCAGCTTTATTGTCCCCAAGGCTCAAGTTGCTTTGTAGACAGATAGAACATCTGCACATAAATGCATTTAAAACATGACATAATGTTACACCACACACAGAACAACCACCACAGCTTATTTGGGATTATCTAAAACTATTAATGAGATCGACACTAACAGAGATAAATGAGCATTTATGCTTTTTCCCTTCTGGTTCTGAGTTCAATCTTCAAATGCTTCTCCTCATTTGGTTCTGGTTCTGGGGACGCAGAGCAGAACTAGAACCAGAAGACCTGAGAGATCTGGAAGGTTGCTACGACAACAGCAGATCTTTAATGTATTGTGATGCTAAGCCGTTCAGTGATTTATAAACTAACAGTACTTTAAAGTCTATTCTCTGAGCTTCAGGGAGCCAGTGTAGTGACTGTAGAACTGGTGTGATGTATTTTCTAATCCCTAATTCTACATAGATCAGCCTAACATAGACTCATAAGACTGCTTCCTTCTGGCCCAGGTGCATATAAATCCAGAGTAATAACTGCTCAATAGAAACTGTTGCTGAAGGTGACTCTCTTATAGTGACTGATCAAAATTGGGCCAAGTCACCTTTTAAATGCATGCTAAATGACAATACGTCATTTCTGATTCATGATGCCGAGGATTTAATCACACAACCAATTCTCACACAAACCAGTAAGCCTTACAGCTGAATATGACCTGACAGGAAAGATTTTTCCAGCCAAGGACACGTTGCATGTTATGCAGCTATGATTGTTGCTATATGTATATGCTTTTGTGTTTTGTTCTTGAATGGATAAAAATTACATCAAGAAAAATTGTACACAGTAGTTTAATGAAATTTAGTTTTTACCCTTAAAGAAATGAATCAACGGGTTTAGCATCGCTGAATTATGTCCATGAAAAGGAAGATGCTTTTTTAAAAATTATTTAAAGTATATATTGTTTTGAGACAACTAATTAAATTAATTTCAGTTTGAGATTAGCCAGTCATAAGCATTCACGAAGAATCTTTTGTGTTCATCATAAATGTTATGTTTGTAAACATAAGACAATGATGATATGTGTTGCTGTGGTGGTGCAGGGGTTAATGATCCACATCCCACTTCCTGTCTGAACACTTTCAAATAAAGGCCACTAGAGCCAACAAAAAAAGAGAATGATGTCACTTCAATCAAAACAAAATGACGTTTAGCTAAGTTGACTTGGATTTCCCTTCTACAAATATGTTCTACCTTACGTTGGCCAGTCCTATAAAATCACAATAACGGACACTAAACTCTGTGGATGGAACATTACCGAATGTAAAAAAGAGAGATGCAAATACTTTGTCAAAGCATTGTAAATAAAATAACAAAGGCTGTTCAATTACGCTAAAAAGAGATGAACTCTGAGGCTTTAATTGTTCAACTTCTCTTCTAAAACGCTTCTCAAGCACAAAGTCGCCACGACACATTCACAGGAAAACCCACACACGTTCTGTCCTCTGACTCAACTTTCCACATCTTAATGCAAATCCCTTTTTCAGAGCCGCGCTAAAGGCATGTCCGCCCCAACAAAACGGGAGGGGGCAGGAAGGACGGGATGAGTTCGGAGAAGAAGAAAGGAATGCCCAAATACCAGATTTCCTCAAAAACGCCTTACAGTACAAGTTCACAGATGTTTCTAGGCCAGAATGGAAATGAGTGACCGGCCTCCTGCAAAAGTAAGGAGCAGCATGAGGAGCAGCAGTCCTCATGTACAACCGTTACTCACCACGAAAAACACCCATGGTAGTTTAGTTTAGAAGAAGTAATATTAGAAGAAATTATAATATAGCAAACAAAAAAGGTATGAAAATATTTTTTTAAAATTCAATTTTTCCACTTTTATTTTCCCAAAAGAAAAAGAAAAGATTGACCCAGTCCATGCTGAGTTTGATACACATCCCAGCCAGAGATGGATATTCTCTATAGGGGTTGAATACTTGGTTTGAATTTGAGCCCATCATGACCGGCGTACTTCACATGATCACACGCCTCCAGATTGCTCAGTAACTGCAACATCAGGCCACTGGCACATCTAGAACACTGAGCAGTCGCACAATCTGGGCCTAGTCCAGACGTTTGTATGCACTTTGACCTTTCATCCACACCAAAAACTCATTTTAATATCACCAAAAATAATTATTTATTAGAACTCTGTATTTGTGTTTGCATGAGTAATGTGAAAACAGAGATTTTGGGGTCTGATGCATTACAATCTGCAACAAGTAATGAGCCAATATATCCATATTCTTGCTTAGACATGAATCCCAATCAACATTGTCTTGTGTTTTGTTAACTTTATATTCTAATGTGTCATTTAAAAGTAGTTGCACCTATTTATCTTATATCTATACACCTATAGGTCAGGGATGAAGTTTTCCATATTCATCTCTGGTCTGTGCTCCTGCTTTATTCCGTTTTTTTCTCTGATGTTTTCTGACAAACCTCTGGGGTTTCTGTCAGAACAGCTGGATTTACTCTGAAGTTACATTTCACACAGCTGGACTCTGTTTACTAATCAGGTCATTCCTGGAGACAGTTAGTCGCTCTGGTTTCATTAAGGAGTCTGGCTGCTAATGCAGGGAGTCGACGTTTTGGATTTTTGAAAGTCACAAGCACCATTTTATGTTCATCTATCACAAATATAATTCCAGTGAAGCACTTTGAATTGCCTTGTTGCTGGAAATGTGCTGTATAAATAAAACAAACTTACCTTACCAATGAAACACATGGGAGCTTGTCGTTGGTTAAAACTCAACCTGAGTGAACAAAGCTGTTCTATATGTGCTTGGCATAACTGTAATAATAATTAAAGATGATTTTTTTTTTTTTTTTTTAGGTCATTTTAATTTAGCTCACCCAAGCGCCACCATGTAAAGCTCCTGCAGGCCATCGGCCATGCTTCCTCTTTGGTCATGGTCGGTTCTGCTTCCCGCTGCGACGGGCTGGAGGCGTGGAGCTCCTGCAGCGGTGCTGCTTGTTAGATGAACTCTCTGTAAACCCTGTGTGTGCACTTCTACCTCGCTGCGGCACACAGAGACGTGTCAAACGCTCCTACCTCATTTTCATCACTTCCCTTTGCGGGAAACTTTGATTCAATTTAATTAGCATTGCCTGTGCCACGGTAACCTGAGAAGGAAGGTACCATCCTCTGGTGGCCTTAGTGGAGTTTGATACTGTGGGGCTCATATGTTAATATGCGAGTGCATGCATGTATTATAAATTGCCACAGCTGTGTCAGACAGCTGCTGGGGGGGCTGCGTTCAAGCAAGGGGTACCTCCCCCCTCTTCCTGAAGTCAGACAGAGCACAGCCACATGCACTCAGGGCTGCACATAACCAGAGTTCAGAGCTCACATTCAAAAATATGCAAATTCACCCAATCACCTTCGAGAACAGTTCCAGAGGCGGATGATAGCAAAACACAAACAGTGCACATGCTTGGATGTATTCAATTTGTGTGTGTGTGTGTTTTCATCTGACTTTGTTGTTGACACAAACTTACTAGGTTCCAGAGATTATTTCATTTGGAGCCTCGGGACATGGCTCAGGCAGAAGAGTGGAATGAGTGTAATGTTGGAAAACTCTCCTTTACTCCTGTGACATCAGACTGGCTGCTGCTGCTGCTGCTGCTGCTGCTGCTGCTCTGCTGCTGCTGCTGCTGCTGCTCTGCTGCTGCTGCTGCTGCTGCTGCTGCTGCTGCTGCTGCTGCTGCTGCTCTGCTGCTGCTGCTGCTGCTGCTGCTCTGCTGCTGCTGCTGCTGCTGCTGCTGCTCTGCTGCTGCTGCTGCTGCTGCTCTGCTGCTGCTGCTGCTGCTGCTGCTGCTGCTGCTGCTGCTCTGCTGCTGCTGCTGCTGCTGCTGCTGCTCTGCTGCTGCTGCTGCTGCTCTGCTGCTGCTGCTCTGCTGCTGCTGCTGCTCTGCTGCTGCTGCTGCTGCTGCTGCTGCTGCTGCTGCTCTGCTGCTGCTGCTGCTGCTGCTGCTGCTCTGCTGCTGCTGCTCTGCTGCTGCTGCTGCTGCTGCTCTGCTGCTGCTGCTGCTGCTCTGCTGCTGCTGCTGCTGCTCTGCTGCTGCTGCTGCTGCTCTGCTGCTGCTGCTGCTCTGCTGCTGCTGCTGCTGCTGCTGCTCTGCTGCTGCTGCTGCTGCTGCTGCTGCTCTGCTGCTGCTGCTGCTGCTGCTGCTGCTCTGCTGCTGCTGCTCTGCTGCTGCTGCTGCTGCTGCTCTGCTGCTGCTGCTGCTGCTCTGCTGCTGCTGCTGCTCTGCTGCTGCTGCTGCTGCTCTGCTGCTGCTGCTGCTGCTGCTGCTGCTGCTGCTGCTGCTCTGCTGCTGCTGCTGCTGCTGCTGCTCTGCTGCTGCTGCTGCTGCTGCTGCTGCTCTGCTGCTGCTGCTGCTGCTGCTGCTGCTCTGCTGCTGCTGCTCTGCTGCTGCTGCTGCTGCTGCTCTGCTGCTGCTGCTGCTGCTCTGCTGCTGCTGCTGCTCTGCTGCTGCTGCTGCTGCTCTGCTGCTGCTGCTGCTGCTGCTGCTGCTGCTGCTGCTCTGCTGCTGCTGCTGCTGCTGCTGCTCTGCTGCTGCTGCTGCTGCTGCTGCTGCTCTGCTGCTGCTGCTCTGCTGCTGCTGCTGCTGCTGCTCTGCTGCTGCTGCTGCTGCTGCTCTGCTGCTGCTGCTGCTGCTGCTCTGCTGCTGCTGCTGCTGCTGCTGCTCTGCTGCTGCTGCTCTGCTGCTGCTGCTGCTGCTGCTCTGCTGCTGCTGCTCTGCTGCTGCTCTGCTGCTGCTGCTCTGCTGCTGCTGGCTCTGAGGTACCCGGGGACTTTTCCCACAGATCCATTTGATCTGTGTGCTGCAGACTCAGCAGATTGCTCAGTTATTTTGTGTCCAATGAAAAAAAAAAGTTCATAATGCTCACCATTTACAATATAAAGCAGGTATTCACAGAGGAGCTCATGTAAAAACCAGGAAAAAAAAGTAATTTAAAAGTAACATGTCAGCTTGTTGAATAAAATCTAATATAAATAAATAAGTAGGTGTCACTGTATGACAATGTTTAGTAACAGGAACCAGTTGGTGTGTCTGACCTCATGGCTGCAATGAAAAGCATGTTTGAGTTTGATGACCACCGTTAAAATGCCACTGACACAATAAAAGCAACTACATCCTTTGAAAGGATGAAATATTATGCTTTCATTCTGTTTACAAAAATAATTTAATATAAAAGTATTTCTCACAGATTATAAATTCCTTGGCATTGCAAAGTGTTGCAGTGTTTGCCTCTAGTAACTGCTTCAAACGCCGGCGCCATTTTGTCACATAATGAGGGTAAGTCAAAATGTAAACAGCTAAGGCTGGGTACACAGAAGCGGAGGACGTTGTGAACAATTTATCTGCAGTTTGGGAAGAAGAAGCTGGATGGAGTGATGGAGAAGAGGAAGCTGGTTCTACTGAACGACTGGAACCAGATTTATTGAGCCGTGTAGTTCAGGAAGCAACGATGACTCCAACGTTTCTGGGGAGGATAATAGGAACTGTCCCCTCTAAATCACTGATGATAAACAGAAACATATATTCACCTTTAATTCTGGTTTAAGTCAAACAATCCAGTTACTTTAAGGGGACTGGTTCAAGTTCTGCTTGTGTTCCAGTCTATGAATGCTCTGAGCATGGAGTTCAGTTCCTCCTATTTCTGAGTTTTGAGTTTGATTTTTGTACTGCCAGGTGTTTCTTCTTACCATTGTAACACACACAAAAAAAAACTATCACACACACCTACTCCACAGACACACATTTTCAGGCACCCATACAAATAATCAAAAAGGTTGAAGGTCATAAACAAAGGTTAATGTTTTATGAGTGCAGCTCTGATGCCAGAATGATAATAAAGTCAATGAAACAATTAGCATCGCTTCAGGAGACGTTTGGGAGAGCAAAGCTGCTCTGGCCCGTCTAGACAGCAAGGCCCTCAATACCATATCAGGTTTGGTTCATTATGTTCTTATGTTCTGAAAAAAATCAGGCTGTTGTCACATTACGTAAATAAGCTCTAATAGCCTGGGAGATAAATCCACTTCACTTTTTTGTTTCCCACAACCTATTTTGAGGCCTAAACAATCCACAGTCAGTTCAGCAGTAAACATGAGAGGAACAGCTGCTGCCAGCTAAACTCGTTTCCAGGTGTTGCCTCGGTGCAGAGAATTACACCATTGGATATTTTAATTTCTCGATTAAATTTTCTTCTTCTTTTCTCCTCTTTGATTCTTAAATGAATGCACCTCTTATTCTTCCAGGTAACTTTTTTTTCCCTTTGAAAACAATTCTTGCCATCTTCCCAGATGATATTTTGATAATTCATTCATTGCTGCATAAAGAGAGTCTCAAGGTTTACTGAAATTGTGTGTTAGATAAATCACTTAGTCGCTCTACGAAATCAGAACCTTTGTGACTTGTGATTACTCCTGGAATGAAAACAATTTTTTATGATGATGATCAAGCATAGAAACAGAATCCTTAGAAAAGGTATCAGGCAAAAATTAGACTTTACTCCACTAAATGGACTGAACTTATATAGCACTTCATCCAATCATTTTGACCACTCAAAGCAATTTACACTAGAGTCACATTCATCCATTCAGGCTCAGATTTATACACCGATACTCAGATCAGTTGGCAATTTGGGGTTAAGTGCCTTGCCCAAGGACATATTGACGTGTGGAAGGAGGAAGCTGGAATCAAACCTACAACCTTCTGATCACCAGATGACTATTCTACCCACACATCCAGTCAGCCACTACTAGGTGGAAGACTCCATTATGATACCAGAGATCTGCAACTTAAATAAATAAAATATGCATGTAAAAAACATATGTAAAAAGCAAGATGAATAATAATAATAATAATAATAATAATAATAATAATAATAATAATAATAATAATAAGCTATTGTACAAGGTTATAACATCTTACAAAATATGTTATAACATTGTACAAAAATATTATATAATTATATAATTGTATAGTAGAACTACCATTTTATTTCTACTATTAGGTTCTTTTTTTTAAAGTGGGCACAATTGATCAAAATTCATAAGACATTACACAAATTTATTCAAATGTAGTGTTATTATTATTATTATTATTATTATTATTATTATTATTATTATTATTATTATTATTATTATTATTATTATCCTTAAACCATAAGTTGACCCCATGCCCCAGGTTTTACTTCACTCAGCAGCACTCACTGAGGGTGCGTTCACACTGCAGCCTGAAGTGACTCAATTCCGATTTTTTTGACGTAATGCGACCTGTATCCGATCTTTTCATGGCAGTGTGAACAGCACAGGTCGGATTCTTTTTCGAATGTGACCCATATCCAATACGTATCCGATTCAAAATGCGACCTAACGTCCAGGTCGCATTCATCCGAACTGAACGTCACTGTTTCTCAACAAATCTCACTATTCTGCGTCCTGATAAGCACAAGTGGGAAGAAAAACAACAACCATGACGGATTATATGAGGATTAAGTTGTTAATATGCTGCTCTGGTTGGACAACAACTTCAAATATGTAAGCTAAGCTCCACCGTTAGCCTCCATGTTTACTTCCGCAAACACTGAGCACGTCTTCTTTTTATTGCAGTTGGCAGAACACTGAGAACGCTGATGCTATTGCGCCCTCTACTGCGCATGCGGGACACTTTCAGGTCGTTTGCCCGTTCACACTGCAGAACGCATACAGGTCGCTTTTACTGGCAGTGTGAACGGCCCTGGCAAAAAAATCAGAATTGCCAAAAAATCGGAATTGAGTCACTTCAGGCTGCAGTGTGAACGCACCCTGAGTGAAGTTCACGTTGGAACACTCAAAGAGCTTGAATGCCAGAGCAGCAGGTTGCCGGAGCAACATGGGATATTATGACATAGAACATTATGTCACTGATGATGTCACCAAATCCTTTGGTGACAAGGGACAGAATTCTGTCTGTGTGTCTTTTAAGATTCGTTTTTGACAGAGATGCATCTGCCTCGCGCTCTTTTGCAGAGCTTGTTTGTGGACTTTTGAACGCTCAAGCTTTGGCGAAACAAGAATAGCCGAAATACGATCGGAAAATGTTCCGTCTCGAAAAGAATCCAGAATCTTCCTCCCAGCAGGAAGAAGACAAAGAGGCCATTTTTGGCAAAGTCTTTTCTCTTCTTAAAGAAGCAACTTGTCTGTTCGAGGATAAGGAGGATTTGATCGAGCAGTTGAGACAAATGCAGAGAAAAATAGGAGACATGAAATGTATCGACGATGATTACCAGTATCTCAAAAGTCAGATATTCATTTGTAGTAAGGTCAACGAACATTTAAAACACGAGTTTCATGTTTTGAAAGAAAAACTGGAAGCTCAAGCTACCCTGAGGGACAAATGCAGACGGAAACAGAGAGAACTTGACAGTATAATCCAAAGCAACCAAGCTTTTGAAACAGTAGTTAAGGAGTTAACTTTGAAACTAAAGAATCCCAACGAACTGAAAGAAGAGTACCAGGCAGCGCAAGACAAGAAAGAAATCCTGACACAAGAAAACATGTGGCTGGAAATCCAGATTCAGGAGGTCCAGAGACAGCTTTCAATACAAAGCCAGCTGGAAAAAGACTGCGAAGAATCCGAGGACTATAACAGCAGCTTAGAAATGACCAACATGATTATGGAGAGACAGTTTGAGGGGTTAGAGGACAAACTTTGGGAAAAAGAAACCAACTTCATGACTAGCTACACCGAAAAACTCCAGTCCAAACTCATCCAGCTCCAAAAGGAGTACAAGGCCGAACAGTACTGGTCTGACAAACTGAAGCATATCAGAAGTCATTGGAGCGAGATTAAACAGAAGAACAGCACACTTCAGGCGGAACACGACAAGCTCAAACGTCAGCTTTGGAAAACTAGGAGGTTCAAGAACAGGAACAGTGAAATTACTTCCCTCATTCAGGGTAAAGAGGAAGAAAATGCCTCTTTATGCCTGGAAAATGGGAGGCTCAGAAAGGAACTACAGGAGTTGGAAAGCACCGAGGACAAAATCGAAGTGTTCAGCGACGAACTGCAGGAAGTGTTGGTCTGTCCGACAACGTCCAAGGAAAGTGAGCATGCTCATGCCGTTTTCCCCCCACCTGTTCTACCAGAGGAGGAGGCAGAAACTTCCACCAGCCAGGGTGGGCAGGTTACTGACTGCAAGCTTCACCAGTATCTGTCGCTGTCAGAGACACAACCCCACAGTCTGAGAGAAGATCCCAGATTTGTAGTTTCAACAGATGTTGACACGTCCTCACCAGTCCACTGTGTGGATGAGACCAAAATCACTGTGGATCCGGGGTGGCCCAGCACACATGGAAGTGAAGCACAGCTTTCCAAGCAAAAGGGGTTTTGGGGAAACGTGTCACTTTACAACATGTTTTTTGTTGTACCTAAAATCACGTACGATGCATTTTTTGGCAGAAGACAAGAGCCCTCACCTCTTACCCACTAACTCACACACAGACAGACACACACACACACTGATACATAGCTAACACACCTTCAAAATTATTTCACAGCATGTACAACATTCCGTAGATTGGTGAATTAAACAAGCACACAGCAAATCAACCAGACAAAGAACGACAGAAAACTCACACAAACAGAAAAACATAAACATCTGCAGGTTTCCTCCGGGCACTCCGGTTTATACCCTAAAAGCACCGTATCAGGTGATGGTATTTGTGTCTAAACTGCCCTAATAATATTCTTAATTAGCATATTGTATCATGATGACAATAATAAGTGCCCTACTTATCAGCAACCTGCAATAAGGACAGCAAGAAGAATCATTTAGAAATAAATTATTTAAAAAGTTTAGTTAGAGCTAAACTTTTTTTTAATTAAAGTTTTTATTAAACTTTTCGGTAACACTTTATTTGAAGGGGGTTGAATAAGACTGACATGACACTTTCATAAACATGACATAACACCTGTCATGAACATGAATAAGCCTTCATGAATATTTATAACTGTTGTCATAAAGTGTCATTCGGTAAATTATGACACTTTTAATACAAAGTTGACATTATTCAAAATGTCTTTGTTATGACAACTTGACATTAACCAGGAAATCATTACTGTTTAAACTTTACCTTTTATAACATAAAGTTACCTAATCTTTAAAGTGCAATCAGTAATACTTTTATAACAAATTTATATCAGTAATGATTTCCTGGTTAATGTCAAGTTGTCATAACAAAGACATTTTGAATAATGTCAACTTTGTATTAAAAGTGTCATAATTTACCGAATGACACTTTATGACAACAGTCATAAATATTCATGAAGGCTTATTCATGTTCATGACAGGTGTTATGTCAGTCTTATTCAACCCCCTTCAAATAAAGTGTTACCAACTTTTCAATTAAATACATGAAATAAAATGCCCGAATTATTTGGCAGGCTGCACAGGTGAGAGGTTATTTGTAATTTTTAAGGAAACATTGGGGCATCTGTTTATTGAAAGCAGATTATAGGGATGTTCAGGCTTTTAAAGAATTTATTTTTTATACAATTAATTTTTAACATAATTTATTTTTGGTAAAAATCCAGAATATTCAGTCCACTTTTACAGTGATCATTCTTAAAGACTTTATTTTTTTATTGAGAAACTGAGTTTGATTCTTCCAGATCTTTATTTACAGCTTTAATGTCAGCAATATATATCAATGCTGCTGCCTTCCTTCAGCTCCTCTCGCACTTCTCGCTTCTCAGTCAGAAAATCTCAGGCAGGCGTCATGTTATATTGTGTTGCATTCAATGTTGTCGTAAAAAATAGGCTCACGTTTTTAATTTCCGATTTGCTATAATTATTTCTTGAATCCGTAGTCATCACCAGGGCTTTCTGTTGCAAATGCCACCCCAGTAGACCCGCCGCGCCGCCGCCGAACGCTGAACTTGGCGCTGATTGCTCATGCCACTGTCACTTAAAGCTGCAGTATGTAACTTTTATTAAAAAATATATTTCCTTACATATTTGTCTTTTAACTGGCACTGTGTTGACAGATAATCTGTGAAAAGATCGAGCTCCTCCACCTCCTCCCTGAGCTACTACCTCTATCGGAAGAAATGCACCGTTCTCAACCAAAAACAACCAGTCAGAGTCAGGAGGGCCTTAGTGCTGTCAATACATATATGTCATGACATATATGTCAAACTGATGTAAAACAATATTTTGTATGACACGACACCTTTAAATGAACCCCTCTAATTCTGTTTCATTTCGAAAAGCCCATCTTCAGAATAACAACATGTCACAACATTTATTGAATCCGGTACGGCGTCCCCCACCTGAGGTTTCTCTACGGCAGACATATTTGTCGTTGGTCAGAGTTTCTGCTGGCGAAAAGCAGAAGGGGAGTTGGGTAAGTCAGCCAGGACTTGAGAAAAACTTTAGAAGCTGCAACGTCCAGGTGGGCTTTGTATGTCTCTCTGTGGTCTCACTATGTCTATTGTTTGAGTGGCGATATACTCAATTTGGTCCACTTTACTTATGAGACAGACGTACACTCTCCCACCCATGCACCGACATCTCCACACCCACATACAGATGAGGAAGAGGCTCCTCTCTCAGCCTGCTCTAAAAGCCCTTGGCGCTGCTTGTTTACCCTTCACTGTGACAGCTTTGTGTGTTTGCGTGTGTGTGCGTGCGTCCGTGTGTGTGTGTGTGTAGATCTGAGGGGCGAGATATTGCGTGTCAAGTGCTCTCGAGGGCTACACTATCATTTCTGAGTGTTATCACACCATCCTACTTCCCAGGGGTAGGCTGTCTTTCTTTTTGGCTTTTTTTTTCTTTAATACACACACTCTGTTTTCTCTCTCACACACACACACACACACACACACAACCCCACACACACACACCCACCCACACACACACACACACGCACACACACACACACACACACACACACACACACACACACACAGAGACGTATGCACACACATTAGATGTACACACAGACTCAGTAGGAAGTCCAGACAGTGTTTGCTCAGTGAAGTGTAAAGTCAAAGAAAAAAAAAAGTGTATGGAGTAAGTTGACCAGTTGGTCAGAGTACACACACACACACACACACACACACACACACACACACACACACACACACACACACACACACACACACACACACACACACAAACACACATAAAAGTTTGTATTTCTACCCATATTAGAAAAGTTTAAAGATTACCATTCATTTTAGTTGTGTATCCAATCACAATAATCCAGCAAAGCGGACTAAACTGAGGTTTACTTTACAACATCTCCTTAATTCAAACTCTACCCTGACACTAATTTCCCTCCCAGCCTACAGGAGTACTGGTCAGAACCGATCGGAACCAGATCACACATCCCTGTACTTCTACCCAACACACAACTTTCTGTTGACTTCCATTTGTTTTAGTAAGTCCCTTTACGCCTAACCCAGATATTTTCCTAACCTTAATCTCTCCCTAATCCTAACTTTAACCACAGTTTATGTCACACCATACCGCTAAACATAAAGCTGCAGTATGAAAATTTTATTTATATGTCTATATATATATATATATATATATATATATATATATATATATATATATATATATATATATATATTTTTTTTTTTTTTTTTTTTTTTTTTGTTTTTGTTTTTGTTTTGTTTTTCTACATATTTGCCGAAACAGTTAATTTGTCGTGACAGTATGGTGTGAGATAGCTAATCTGTGAAAAAAAAGATCTTCTCTTCCAGTGCTAACTAGAAACAACCAATCAGAGCTTAGTGCTGTCAATCACCCTCCATGTGGCGCTGCTCATGACATCCAGCCCCCCCTCCCCCCCCCCTCCTTACTCTATGGTATGGTGCAGAAGCTGTTGTGAATGCCACAATGATGACCCATAAGCGGTTTTCCTGAAACAATAACTTGTTTCTCTGCCATTAGCACATAGAGCAGCGAGTACATGAGGTTTATTGACAGCACGTAGACCCTCCCCCTCACTCTGACTGGTTGTGAATGTTTTAATATGCCAATAGCAGCTCAGGAAGAAGGTGGAGGAGATTGATCTATTCACAGATCATCTGTCCATAATGTGCGGCAATTTTAACAAATGTAAAAAAAATAAAAAAATAAAAAAACCATATCTTTAGTTTTTAGCTCAGTACAGAAACAATGTCAGAACCGGGAAAACCTCCTCACTTTCTAAAATCAGCCGCCCTTAGCTGGTGAGAAAGTGTTCCTCTATGTGCAGCCCGGCTCCCAGAACCTCCACTTTCATTCCAGATAAATGAGGAGCTTCGAAGACTCAAAGGAGAAACCTTTCAGACTTTCTGCGCTTACTGTGTTCCTCCTTTGGTTTTTGGAATCAGAAACCTGGAGCATGTCAGAATTCAAATGTTCTGCCTTTAGGACAGCTCCATGGACTCAGAAACCTTAGATGTACTCCAGTCTTCCATGAAAAACAGTCTCACCCACACAGCGGCCCAGCTTGCACTAGAAACACACTCAATCTGACCTTTTCTAAATTAATATCCACTTTCCTGCTGAAGGAATATCATGGACACAACTCTGTGCTCAAATGCTTATGCGTAAGAAATCTCTTTTTCAAATCATAAATAATCAAAACAACACAGTGGTCACAGTTAGGAAATGTTCTCCTGACTTTAGCTGGGAGCTCGTCTAATTAAAGTCACAGTACCTGCGTCGCTATGTTAACTATGCAAATAGCCTAGGATACAAAAATAGATTTGAGCTGCAAAAATAATAAACAAAACTAAAAAAATTCAAGATACAATCTAAAGTTGTGTGAAAATTGTGTATGTTGTGCTCCTTTCCTAATTTTTTTTCTTTTTCTTTGCATGTTTATCACATGTTTTCAGAACATCAAACCAATTTAAATATTAGTTAAAAACAAAATACAGTTTTTAAATGACTGTGTTTATTGTTAAAGGAGAAAAAGAACTCCAAACCAACGTGTAAAAAAGTATCATAATTGTATACCAACGTAATGCACACATTTTAGCCATTTATTCCAAAAACAAATTTTTAGTTTTCCATCTAACTCTGGTGGACTACTACGGAGCCCCCTAAGATACATGGGGAATCTTTTTTTTTTTTTTTCCCTCGCAATATGCTTATGCTATTTGCTGGTCTATTTTGTACACCAGGTCCGGAGGCAAACTAAGCACCTGCTTAGGGCTCCAGGGCCACTAAGGAGCCCCTTCATTGGAGTTGATGTTTTTATTTATTTATTTTTTATAAATAATTTCTATGTCATTTGTTTTACTGTAATATGTATTTGATAATGTATGTAGAAATAATTATTTTATCGATAAAAATAAAGAAATTAATTGCTCTTGGGGGCCCCTGGTGGCCGCGGTAGGTAGTGCACAGTTCGCTGGTAACATGAGCTGCAATGAGCAGAGCATCCAAATGTCCAAAGCTCCGGTCAGAAGTTAACAAAACAATGTCTCAAAAAACGATTTTTCTTTCAGTGAGGGAGAAAAGAAAGAGGAAGAATAGAAAAAAGCCAAGATAAAGGTTTGTTTTAATGTGCCTTCGTAATGTAATGTAAAAGATTAGTAAAGCTGTGAATAGAAAATTAGCTTGATAGCGATCTGGAAGGGTCCAGTTCAACAGCCAGACATTTATGCTAGGGTCTTTGTGTGAAGCTGAGTTTGAACTTTAAATGAGTTGATTCTCATGGTTGGCTCTGTATATTTCTCAGGAATTTTTGGCTTCAAAAAGTCGTGTTTGATAACGTTTGATGAATTTCAAATTAGATAGTGTACTAATCCATGCTATCTGTCAGATTCTGCCAAAAATGAGCGAGACTCACTCAGTCGTTTTATTTTTCGTCCTCCTCTGCTTGCCTCTGTGTCTCCCTGCTCTGACAGCTTATATAGTAATTCACCATGAACCACTTAGCAACAAGTGGAGGTCTCACAACACAAATCTCCTACATTCAAAGGTACTTTCAAATTCAAATACCTCTTCTATTGCTGCTGCCCGTTCGCCTGCTTCCAATGCTGCAGTCCTGTCAGTCTCAGCTTTCATCCCTTTACCTATTCTGGGTTTAAATCTGGGTCTTTATCCCGAAGTCTAAAATTGAGGACAAACGTAGGGAAAAGGGAGAATAAATATGAATAAACTCTGTGTTTGCTTTTCAGATGATGATGAATTTAATAATGTCAATCACTTTGCGTTGTTAAATATTGGAAAAATCAGTATGTGGCCACAGGGTTAAAGTGTATTACTTCCAAATCAGCAGCACGAAGTTCTCTGATTTCTACAGGTCCCCCTTGACAATTCAGTCAGTCTGCAATATTAACAAAATAGATATGGTTTAAGATTTAGCATGTTATCTTGACAACTTGGCAGGTAACAACAGTGGTAGTTGGCAAGTGTGCAGTTTTTTTGCCGTCCAGCAGGGAGCCGGGGGGACTGGATGGTCACGTTTCAACGAGTCTATACGCTCAGACCTCTGCACTGGAGAACAAAACAGACGCTACACAACACAGAAGAGCCAACAACGGGTCAAGACTCAGCAGTTCATCTATATCTCATGGACAAAAGACACTTCTCTTAAAGATTAAAATGTGCACACTTTGGACAAGGAAGACATGTTTTGAGAGTGGAGTGGATGAAGTGGTCTGTATGAAACTCAAAAACACTTGAACAGAGAATGTGTCCTCAGGTTTCATCTTTCTAACACCCACAGAGTTTAATAGATAAGTAAATAGTACTGCATAAATGTTGGTCTGTACTGATTAAGAAATGATTTAGTCAAAATGTGAATATTGAGCATAAGTAGCTTTAGCTTATACTAACCTCATAGCAGTTAAAACAAACATTAGTATTATTTACCAGAGCAAACTGGTTCTGTAGTCTGAGTGAAGGTATTAAACCAGGGGCCTCCAACTCCGGTCCTCAGGAGTTTACGTTCCTCTAGAGGAGGTTCAATGAAGTCTGACCAGGTCATGACCTCTGCAGTGGTGACCTGGTCAGACTGCTTCTGATCTATTCTCTGACCAAACTGGGTCTCTACCAGAGTTTGGTCAAAGCGACTCAACTTCACTTTCAGAAGAATAAATTCAGCATTTGGGATGAAAATAAATAAAAACAAAAACAAAACAAAAAAACAGCAGTTTGAGAGTCAGCCATAGAGTGAGAAGGTAAGGAAGAAAACGTTACCATGTGCAAATTATCTTCTATATCTATACTATCAATAATTCCAACCAGAAAAAAAACGGAGTATTTACAACAAACAGGCACATATCACTGGCAAGTGATAAGTCTATGTTCCATTATTTAGTCCAAGTCCAACAGAAGTGCTTGCACCCACCTCCTCTAGTTATTAGTGAAGCACTATTAAATTTTATATCTATAAGACCTGAACTAATCTTTGTAAATCCCAATTTTTTTCTTTTTCACTAATTATTGGGAAAGCCATTAATGCTGCAGATTAATATGCATAGAGAAGCAGTCTGGATTTGGTATACATCACTGAAAGTAATTATGGATGAAAGCTTTTTCTGACTGTGAGGTGTTGCGAGGGAGGAAGGTCAACACTGCCCTCTTCAGGCCATCTGCCCCAGCTGTCTTTGAGGTCAGTTTTTATCTTGCTCCACAATAATCCATCCGAACATTGCAACATGGTTGAAGTTGTCCACATAGCCGAGTTTTGTGTTTCAAATGAATTCTCTCTCTCTCTCTCTCTCTCTCTCTCTCTCTCTCTCTCTCTCTCTCTCTCTCTATCTATCTATCTATCTATCTATCTCTATCTATCTAATGGATGTAAATGTTTCAAACTTTTTAGAAATAATTTGTTAGTGGGAGGAAAAAGAGGGGAGAGACTTCTCTTTTCCAAACTATTGTTGCTTATTTATTTCAAATGGGACAAGGAGCATTACGAAATATGCTAATTTTATTTCAAATAATATACCAGGTAGCCTATTAAGAAGAATAAAAAGCCACATAGCAAAACATCAATACTTAATGTTGACTCCCATTTCATTACAATGTTTTTATTCCTGCTTCACTGAGTCAGACTGAGTGTTTTTGTTTAGTTGAGGGTGAAAATGAGCCCAGAGTAAAAAAGATGTGCAGTAAAATCATAAAGATATGTCTGGTAGAGCTAACGCTATCCTTGCTAACCAAAACCACCATCACTACAGCTTACTGCAAAAACATGGAGATAAAATGTAACACAAAAAGGTACAGATGTCCAATTGTCCCTGTTTGGGTCAACCTCTGTAATAATTTGAGATGATAAGCCTGCATAGAGACTGTAGCCATCTATGATTGTTGAGGTTATTATTGTAATACTTTCATTTTGTTTGTACTTTTATCTGCAACTGTTCTTTGCTGGCTGCAAAACAAATTATCCACTGGGGAAAATAAAGATTATCTTTGCTTCTTTTTTTCTTTTAGATTCCTCTGTTGCTCACAGACACAATGTGACGTCTCCTTCCCCTTTACATGGAGGGGACCGTCTTTCTATTCATTGTTCTTTGTCCCAAGGCACATCGGAAGTAGCTGCATCCATGATCCGCTCTATAGGCCGTGCTCCGGCATACAGAGGAAGAGGGACGGGGGTTATTGTTGCTGAGTTGAAGCTCTCTTGGGACTGAGCTGACTTCTCCGCCCAGCTCCGCTTTTCAGGCTGGCTCTTGCCCGACTTATCATGTCCACCCCAACTTTGCTTTCTTTTCTTTGATTTTCTTTTACAGGACTCCCCTGCTTCTGGCGATGCCATCGGCCACAGGGGTCACCTGCCTATTTGCCTTAGTTTTCTTGTTTTATTTCATGTTTGGTGCTTGATAAAGAGCGTAGTTATTGTGGAAGTCTGTCTCCCTATTTTTTGTTACGGCTCAACAAGCCGGGTCGCAACACACACAACAATTCGGTTACACCTTCACAGATTCCTCAGTGCAGATGCACATATTCTGACCTGCAAGTAACAAAATATAAATGTGCATATCCGTACAGCAGAGGGCAGTACTGAGTCAGTAAGATTTCGGCATGTACCAACCAGAAATACTGCCATGAATGTACGTGTCGATTGTGCTGGGAACTTTGAACCCCAATCTGTATTGACAGGGGGGAGAAATATGTATCAAAACTGTTGGTCATGTTTTGGGTCTGATTTATTATGGTGGAGACAATGAAGTCAAACTGGCTTGGTGGTACTGAAAGATTTTATAGAATAAAAATAACAATTCACCTCAGATTCTGAACAAATTGAAGCATGAAGGGTTTTTTGTATTTATGCAGGACAGGAAAAAATCTACAACTACACAACTAATATTGCATTTTTCTCCACGAAAGACATAGAACTCAATACATGATTTACCCCAGAATTACCTGCATAAGCATCACATATCAGAAAACCTTGCTTATGACAAAGAGTGTGTGAGTGAACACACTGTGGAGGAATAACTTCTGTTTACACTAGGAGAATAGTGATCTATTAATTAGGCCCTAAAGTTCTGGACTGGAGCCATGGTCATATGTTTTTCTGGAACAAAAGATCCGGACCTCCCAAGATGAGTTAGATTGCTTGAATGGAGTGTGACTATATATCAGAGGAATTTAGTACAAAATCCCAGGGAAAAACAGCATCCAGTAAATATAGAAAGTATAAGTCACTATTAAAATGCCAGATTTCCACACTCTGAACCTGAAACACACAATTAATATTTATCTGAGAAACAAAACATTGTACCAGAACACAAAAACCTTTGATTTAATTTCACTTCTAAGATTTACTGGGTTGTCTTCCAAGTACCTTGGAATGCAAATGGTAACAATAGCTGTGTTTCCATTGGAAGTGCCCAAATCTTTGTCTATTTTCTGCTAATGTAGAAAAAGCACAATCTAACAACAGGAGTGTTTACAGTAAATAAGAAATGACATTCAAATCACACGAGAATAAGTCTGTTCACATGATTTTGCATTATCACTGTCAATTCAACACACTAGAACGACACACAACTTTTTATGAACTGTGATGCTGTGAGAGCTCTGGTACAGCCAGCTGCACAATGTACAAAAAAACTCCAAAAGCAAACCATCATCCTCCTACTACTTCCTGTTTTCTTCTTTGTGGTTCTGGCCAGTAGTAACATCTGGCTGTTGATCACGTAACGGCCAAGCAACCAGACATGGTGGTATCTGGTTAGCAGCAGAGAACAGCCAATAGAAATATTGAGAGAGAACATGAGAAAGTGAAGAAATGCCGAGGCCTTACAGGGAGAGTCTGGCAGGTGAAGGTAGCAGTAGTGGCCACAGTTACTGCAGTGAGACTCAGTTTGATATCAGTTTGACAGATATGTCTGTCAAACCGATATATCAGTGAGGCGAGGAGGTCCTGGGTGAGGGTGAAGTGGTTGCACTTCACCCTCACCTAAATGACTTCCTTAAACTACTTGAGGAAGTTGTTAGTTTATTTTCCTTCTCCACACTCCCTCCCTCATTCCTTGTCGATGTCCACGCTGTGACCTGTGATGGTTGTCATCCCATCCCAGACCACCGTGATGTTTCCTTTCAGCTTCTGCTCCACCTTTCTCCCATAGGCATCTTTAGAGTTCCTCATACAATGTTCCACTTCTCTGTGCACTAATTTAATCTCCACCTTGTTTTTGCTCCTGAAGGCCATCTTTTTCCTATTAAGGACGATCCCCTGAGCCACCCACACTTTGTTGTTGGGATAACAGCCCTCGGTCGAGGGGTTGGTCAGCCCCTCCATGTCCTCGTCTTGTGAATTCAGCAGCACATCCCAGTCTGTCGTTTCATAAGTATTTCAGGGCATCTTCATATTCAGGAGTCCATCTCCTGATGAACCGTCTGCTGGCCAGCTGGCTTCTAACAGGGGAAAGAGGGGGGTACTGTGGCTTCAAGTAGACCAGGTTATGATCAACGAAGGGACGCTACATGTCTCCCTCTCTTTGGCGTAAAACAAGTCAGTTGTCTTTTTTGCTGCTGAATCCAAAACCTAATAAGATGCAGTCAGAGTGGAGTCCATAGTAACCAGAATAGATAATGACCGCTTCCACAAAGAGTTAACATGGGTTACACCAAAGGCTGATTTGTGAGTTTACATTTCTTGATAACTTTTGTATCTCTTTCGTTCTAGTCGCAGTGAACGCCTCCGGCTTGACAGTAGCATCTGGAACGAAGTCAGCTGAATGAAGTCAGCTAGCCACTTCCCAGAAAAAAACATACTGAACTCACAGTAAATCTGATGTTCGATCATTGCAGACAGATCACTGATTTTTTTTGGCAGTGAATTCACATCTCCCATAGTTACAGAGGGAATTGATGGCTTAACTCAAATCGCCTGTAGCTGTCAATCAATCAATCAATCAAATTTTATTTGTATAGCACATTTCAGCAGCAAGGCATTTCAAAGTGCTTTACATAATTAAAATAAAAACAGCATGTGACATTGATTAAACAGTGAGAAAGAGAAAGACATTTTGAAAAAGATTTTTAAAAAAGCTGTCCACTAGTTTAGCCGTTGAACTGGCCTTGCGGTCTCTATGTCTCCTCCTCAGCTCAACAGTCGTACTGTCACACAATAAGTCATTAAAAAAACATGCCACACCATCATCCAACTACTTCCTGTCTTCTTTGGGGTTTTGTTTAGTAAACCTATTTTGATATGACCAAAGAAAAACACACCTCATCCTAGCAGCAAAATTTAAATTGCAAAATGGGTGTTGTTGTTTTTTTTCATTTGCTGTGTTTCCATGAAGCAAATGTATTTTCTAAATGTCAAATTACACAATTATATGGTCAATGGAAACACAACTATAGTCTGTAGGACAAAAAAATCTAAAAGATTAAAAAAGACACTGCAGGACAACTAGAAAGTCTTCTGCCTCTACAGCGCCGTCTATCTCTTCACAGCTTGCTACTTTTCAGTTTATGAAACCTGAAAAGAAGCAATTCTGTTCCTACAGCCATATGCAACATTTATTTTTTGTCAGTAATAACTGCAACTATTCCTGCCGAAAACTTTATATGTTCAGTCTTGTCAAAAGCAATAAGAATTCTTGTGATTCCAATAATCCTTTGCAACTCTTTCACAGCTCAAGCTTAATTAAATAAAAATATAAATACTTGCACAAATATTTACTTCATTTAAGTAGACTGACCTAATTCAACAGAGGACCAGCCAGTAGGTGCTCCAGGCTCAACTCACAATGAGTTGAGCCTGGAGAACCAACCACTGTAATGTCTGAATAACACAACATTCATCATTGCATGTTTCACCCAATGTGTCAATTTATTTTCTAAATGAAAGCTGTTCTGCACTTTAACTCAAACTGAAAAGTTTTGAATACACGATAAAAGATTTGTCTGTAAAAGCATCCCGAGCTTTTTAAGAAAACACACTGAATTTTATGAAGTTTTTATTTTTGGGTTTTATGACAGTTCTGACCCAAACGTCTGTCTGCCTCTTTACATGCCAGTTAAATATTGAGAATGGTTCATTCGTAAATGTTAAGCATATGTGAGATTTCACATCCATGCTCGGCTCTCACCGCTGCTGCGGTTTTCACTCTGCTTTTTCATTTCCTCGAGCAGGCTTGTTTTGTCTTCACTGTACAAACTGAACATTTATTTCTGTTGAGGGTTGTTTTAGTCCCTGTGCTGATATTTAAAATTCTTGTATGTAATCAAAATGGTATAATTCTGTTCCAAGCTCTGTACTTCTGTTAGCTCCACACAAAACTCATATTGAGGCTGTTAACCTATGAAATTTGTCTAACAGGTTGTTCACACACACTAACACACAACAGGTGTGTTTAGCTAATAGTACATTTCCAACTTTTTTATGAACTGTGTGATGCTGAGAGCTCTGGTGGAGCCAGCTGCACATTGCCTGAAAAAACTAAAACAAACCATCTTTCTCTTACCACTTCCTGTCGTCTTCTTTGTCGTTTTCACCAGTAGTAACATCTGGCTATTGGCGTGTGACATGTGACGCAAAAAAAAGTGTTTCCACCTCATTCTAGCACAAAAGGTTCGATCAAAAAACGTGTGTTTTCGAAATCGGAATGTTTCCATTAAGCAAATTTATTTTCGTAATTTCAGTTTGTGTTTTTATGGTTAAAGGAAGCCATAAAACTTTCTACTGTCAGTTACTTCCAAAGTAAAATATTTACATACACGTCAATGTTTCAAAGTTTTTAGCAGATTGTGTCCTTCAGAGTAATTTATGTATGCCATCTTCATCTTAGCTATCTAGATAATAATAATGCCCCAGCTAAACTTTTAGCTAAACATTGTTACAGAAATGTTAACCTCCATTACTTTCTACACATAGAGAAAAAGAAAAATCTTTAAAGATACAATGATCTCGTTGACCACTTAACTAGTTTAATGCCATTAGGGAAATGGACACAAAATTAGTTTGTGGACAAAATCTGATCGTGAATGTTTTTGAATTCAAAGTAAACAGAAATTCACTGGGTGCAACTGAATTTTGTTTTGCTCATAAATATCATCTGCGGCCATCATCATTTCATGCTTTCTTTGGTGAAACCAGAAAAAAAAAATCAAGCCTTGTTGTTAGTTGTAGCAGAAGTGAGCAAGTGAACATTGCGGGTCTCCCTGCTGAGAATGTGCCGCAGTTCATTCAAGCAGAAGTGGAATGCCACGTCTGTAATTACTGAACAACAGGGAGCAAAAAGTTGGAGGAAGGAGTGGGGAGACTGGGCGAACAGCAGAAAGGCTGAAAGTTTGGGAAACAGGCGACAAACCACTGAGTCATAACCCACAGTCATTTATGTCTCTGTTTACTTCATTCTAGGAGACAGACATGAGTATACTGTAAATAAGATAATACACAACATAAAAAAGGTAAATATTAGATAAAGGGATGCCACAGGAAATAAATGCAGGCATCATTCAGGCATTTGCATAAACTTGTGTTCCTTAGTACACAGGACAGCAGGTAGAGCAGAACATCTTGTAGGTAGAGGTGCACTGATCAGCCATGGAAGGAAATCTGACGATTTTCCAGCTAAGATTAGGGATTTGAGCATCAAAGGCTGATACATTTTCTGATACTTTCCCTATTCATTCAATCTATAATTACTAAGAAGTCTCACAATTTTTTAATCGATAAACACTGCATCAATAATGGTATTTATTACAGTTTATTACTAAAAATGAAATAAAGGTTAGATAACATGGTTGTGACAATATGGAGAACCAAGAAATTATCTTTTTATGTTTACAGATCAAAATATGTTTTTAACGTAATCTCTAATCAGTTAAAATATTCTATTTTGTTTTGACATGTACTCATAGTTAGGGTTTAGTCTTTGGCTAGCTTGAATATCATTCTAAATAAAAAGTAAAAATGTTTACTCTTGTGCTTCTCAAATAGTAAAATCTGCATTTTTAATAATGATGTTTCTGATACGGGCACACATGGGCAACTGCCCAGGGTGGTGTCTTGTGGGAGGGCAGCGTGAGCTAAATTACACCCTGACCCGGGCCCTGTGTTGCCTAACAGTCCTTTTAGTGGAGCGCCAACAGAATTCAGCTAAAAGCTAAAAGTGTTTTTTCTGTCCATCTCTCATTATTTCTTTTATTATTATTATTATTATTATTATTATTATTATTGTCGACTGCCCAAAAATGTGTAACACAAACAGTTTGAAAGTGGAGAAGGCTTTCAAACTGGAAGAACGTCATCAATCAGACTGACAAACCTTCTGTAAGCAAACCCTGAAAACATAAAGGGCCAAACTAGGATCCGCTCTGCTCCTTACTTCAATATAAGACTTTAAAACTTAGGAAATGATGTCGCGCTTTAAGCACTTACCTTCACATCTGGGCTCATAATAATCACTTAGACTTACTTCCACAGGCAAAGTCAAGTGATAACACCAACAAATTTGTACTTTGTGATGCTTCACTTTGACAAGAGAAGGTTAAGGTATTTTAACATTGCATGGTTTTGTGCCATGATATCTTGAGTGACACTTACTGGGACATACCTAACTGAAAATCTATTAAATTACTATATTTGTCAATGAACACTCTCTTTTATGGTTCACAGACTTAAAAAAAAGAACAAAGACTTATAGTCAGTTAAAATCAACCCCAAAGACACAAACGAATAGTTTTATGAGTCGGTATCAGCCAGGAAAGGCTTGATCAATGCATCTCTACATTTAGGGGCCAAGATGAGGAAACTGTCATCCGTTCATCCATCCAACTTATGCAGATGAAAACTTAAAGACAGACACAGTAAAGGGAAATGATTCATCCGTGATCCAGGCGGTTTGGCAACAAGCAAAGATTATTCATCAAAACAATGACATAAGACAGTACATATTTGCTAATATTATTTTTGTTCATAAGTGATACTGCAGAGTAGTTACATATTCATTCTTGGAAATCCAACATAAAAAAAGGTATACAGAACTACTGGCAAAGGACATCCACAACTCAGACAGGAAAGGGTTCATATCATCAAATACATAACCAATTACATTTGCACAAACTTGTTATAAGGAAATGTAGTAAAATATTACATATGTAGTAAATAATAAAAAAACAGTATGGAGTAGGTGATATACACACCTAGGCATTTTAACATGTTATAGAAAACATACCCTGAATGACTGTGTCTCTCCCAAAGTCAACAACAAAGACAAGGTTCTGATCTCTCTGCCCCCTAACACGTCAAAAATTAGCAAACCTCCCCAAGCACTTTCTATAACCCCGAAAATTATTCTGATGCAAATTGTTTTGAGTTCAGTTCATAAATTTGTTTCTTGTCTGGTTTCAATTCCTCATTTGGGAGGGTTTTGCCTGTTGACAGAATCTAAGCCATGGCAAGGCCAGAAGACTCTCCCCAACTACAAGTACTGCTCCCTTTTCTCTGGTGGGGTACTTTTAACATTTGGTCTGCAATTCAGAGGGGAAAAAAGACATGTTTCAGTGAAAATACAGTGACAGTGAACAAATTAAACCAGAAAGACACATTTGTAACACCTAGAGATCACTGTAGTCGACACCACAGATCAGCACAATGTCATGTTTTAATTCATTCTTAACTTTCAGCCAACGACAGGAAACAAAGGGAGGTATGGAAGGTATAGACAGGGATGATAGCTTACTTCTCAAAGAAAAGTATCCTTTAAGGATCTCTATTTACAATGAAGACTCAAAAGGTGGTGAAATGAAAGAAGACCTAGCCTACGTCTTTCAATTAAAACTGGCAAGGTGAAAGAAAATGGGAATCCTGATCAAGAGGTCCAAATTTGGGGCCAATAATGTGACAGGAACGATAGAGGGGAATTCAGTGGTTGGACAGTCAGATAGTCCTCGATAAAAAGGCGGGGCTGATCAGTCAGGGAAACTAGTTTCACTCAACAACTCTGCCCTGAATTAGAGGAGAGAAGAAGACAATCACAGAAGAACAGGGTAAGACAGGAGGGGAAGTAAGGAACACAACAATACTTCTGAGATTTCCTGTGTTACAAAGTCAAAATCTCTGTGCAGTGTTAGTACAAGGTGATGAAGATGGGCGGTTTAACTTTGTGGCAGCCGGCTAAAAATGTGAGGGATAAAATGAAGTCTCACTGAGAAATTAGTCTCCATGGACTGTTTATTAAAAATAAAACAAAATAAATTAATTGGACAAAATAAATTATTTTTATTTTGTGCTCAGACTGTATAATAAGGTTAAGGTGTCTCCAGATATGGGGCCACAACAATGACTGCTTAGCAAAAGTCTGGATTTAGAGGAACAATTTATGTCTGCGCAAAGGGAACTAGAAATTGCCTACAAGCATACCTAGAGATGTTTAAACTTTCTGAAGTAGAGCTCTATGAAAAGTTATGAGTATGAGTAAGTCTGTTTTCTGAAGTTGATAACTCAGTAACTTGGATAAGGAGAAACGTTAAATCAGTGAATATTAACGCTCTAAAGTATCACAAGAAATGGTTGCTAATTTTGACTAAAAAACTGATTTCTGATGCAAAATCATATTGACTGAGGTTGGTAACAAAATAAGTTCACCTGATTGGGCGATCAGTAATCTTTCCAGATAAGTTCAAAATAACTAAGACCTAAAAAAAAAAAAAAAACACGGTTTTTAATGCTTCACATGTAACAATTTGCTGCAAATTTGAAAACCTTCCTCTTCTCTTGGTGATTAAGGCCTCATTGACCTTCATCAGCTATTGAGGCAGATTAAGGCAACAAACAGCACAACTAACGAAATCATGGAGCAACAACTTAGTTGTTCAGCTGAGAAAATAGCAGCCAACTCAACAACTCGCAAAACTTTTAATATCTGTTAAATGTTGTTGTATTCAAGTGACATTTATATATTCAGATCAAATTGTTTTAAATGACAGAAATGACTGAAATGGGGGTGCCTTGTCAGACTAGCTGCTAGCTAGCTGTCAGCTTTCCACCGGTCTGAGGATATGTACACTTCTTCTCCGATTCTCTGCAAAAATTGCATTTCTCAAATCTGAACCCTCTTTAACGGTTAACAAAGTGTTTGTACTTTACATTACTGTAAGTATTGTATGGGCTGGACTTTTTCAATAAGCTGTTGACTTATCTTCTTCAGGTAGGATTCTTGCTAACTTCCCTGCCAAAGCCTAAGTAAAGAAAATTGTCAATTTAAAGCAAAGTAGTGTTCATATGATGTTGTATCTGTTTTTATTACTTCCTAAAATGCCTAGTAATGAAAACATTAAACCTCTGTAGATGCTAGACCGTTAGCTTAAACTGCATTAGCTTAGACCTCTATGCTAACGCTGACCTAGCTGGCAGATATTATGTAAAAGTACAGGAATGTTGCCACCTAAAGCTGAATTAATATTACAGTGATTCTTGAGAATAGGGACAAAATGGGTTTTAATTTTCCCATATTTTTTTAAAATTATTTCTCAACCTTATGTATGCAAATATGACAAATAATGTTTAGAAAATATGAAGATGCTAAGGTACAGGCTCCCAGTTGCGAATTTTTTTTAAAAAATTACATTTTTAATCGACCTGACCCAAAACTTTGTCATCACCATCTGACAAAAATAAATCTAAAATGATTTTTAAAATACCCCATTAGTGACATTTTTACTCAATTTACAGACAAATGCTTCTCAAGAAATAAAATAAATATTATTTAAAACAAAAAACAAGAAAAAGTCCATCTGATGGAGTTGACAATGCATGACGGAGTTGACACAGAACTGAAGGTGGTGACAAACTAGTGAATAAAATGAAAAACTTGGTACATGTAAAGTAATGCAATTCATGTAAAATACATTAAAATGAATTAGTTGCACAATTAAGTGAGATTTGACAACAATTTCACTGAAAGAGTCAGAAAAACTCTGACGGAGTTGACGAAATGCCAAACTACCTCAATTTATATGATGTTATTCTGAAGGAGGCCATATTGTAGCTCATCAGGTCCATGAAATCTTTACATTATACCAAAATTAAGCTTTTATTTAGCAAAATTTCATCAAAGTTTTGTAAATTGTCAGTTATGGAGTTGACACATCATGGTTGTGACAAACAACTTAGGAATAAAACAGAAGAAAAAACTAAAGAATAACTTAAGCTAACCGGAGCTAACTAGCCCTCTTAGCAAAGGAAGAGAAAAGACGACGTCATGGGGTCCTCAGAAGTTCTGGTGCCCCCCAATAATGCCTGATTTTTTTACATTCTTTTCATTTCTGACGGTGTTGACAAAAACTAAGGACAAATTTTAACGGAGTTGGAAAATATCTAAAAATTATTTTTAATTCAATTTATCGATACTTTTATAATTATTTATATGACTACTTATACTTAATTGTCATAATATATAATTTTTGTATTTCTTTAATTGTTTTAAACTATAAGAATGTGTTGAGTTCTGCTCCTGGACAAGGGCTTTTACAGGCATCATCCACCGACTACAATGTTTAAAATAAAAAAATATTCAGCAAAAAAAAGAAAAATATACATTGTTGTGCTCACATGACCCAGGTTAGTTTAGTTAGATATTTGAAAAAAAATATATTTTGTGTATATTTTATTCAAATTTCATGCTTTATCCATAGGACCTGTTTTGTCCCTATTCTCAAGAATCACTGATTAACGTTTCAACTAAAAAAAAGGGAAAATATTTTGTTTAAACCCTAAATCTTTTACCCTTCTATGAGGGATAGCTTTTCATAACTGTGGTTCAGTAAAAACTACTGGAAGCCCTTCTTTTACAACTTGACATTCTTTCTTATTTAAAAGGAGAAAAGGAATTTCCTATAGCTCTACAGCTTCTCCAGTCTGATAATAACAGGGCACTCCAGAAACAAGTGTTTTTGAGGAAAAGAGGATGCAGGAAAAAGGAGCAGGCCAACTGTGACCTTTTCTTGGAAAAGTTAATGGCTTTATTATCTGGAACAGTGGCGGACCAGCCCTTTCATATACACAAATGAGGGCAAAGTGATGTGGGAGCACCAAGAGGAAACTCAAGAGCCAATTTAATGTAACTGCACAGTTCAGCTGTAAAATGTTTGAATCTGGGTTTAGCTGCAGGTAATGCTTCTGTTTAGTCCGTTTTTAGGTCATATTTCTTAAAATCTGTTGCTACAAATGATATGTTAATATATTTTCTTACTGCAATTAAAGTATACAGGTGCTTTTAAAGCTTAATATTAGCTTATGGTATTTTTTTCAGATACAGTGCAATTGCATTATAGACTAGCTTATTGCTCATTATTTGTGTCTGCAAGATAGCTTAGAAAAAATTATTAAACGAGGCAGTGTTTAAAGCAGGACCTTCAGTGTTAGTAAATGGAACATAATGAAAACTTGCCCTCTTTCTCTTCATGCAGAAACCAATAGTAATCAGCCACACACATGCTCATTAGAGATAGCAATAGGCTAATGGAACAATTCACTTCCACTGTTGCAGTTCAGATTGTGTCTCATGATTTGAGTCAGGTGAAAATCAAGCTGGTTCCTTTGAAATGAGAAAGCCACTGGAGCATTCTGGACACTCCAGTACATTCATTAATACTTTATTTATCAATGTAAAAACATGGACAGAAAATGATTGGTAGGTTTTTTTTGTTTGTTTGGTTTTTTATTACAGTTTCTTGGATTTCTGATGTCACACAACCTCACTGCACCAAGTGGAATCAGACACGTTATTGAGGATTAAGAACACCAACGTAGCTCCAACCAGGAAGCACAGGACATGCAGGTAGAGACTCTTTGAGTTTTGCTGTGTGGGAACTTTCACATCCGAACCCAAATTCCAAGACTCAAATAAAATGAATAAGACATGAGCTGTCACACACATTTTATGTGGCTTTTTTTTTTTTTTTTTTCACCATGATGTGATGTTGTGTACATTCTTAGGTATTCACTTTATGGTAACCTTACATGCCTAAACAAAATAGTTTTGCTCTTGGCTTTTGAAAGCAAGAAATGGAGACCAAGAACAAAGTCCAAGAATCAAAACAGTGTCGAATTTTCCTTAAGTCATCAGAATTATCATTGCCACCTTAGCTCCATACAAAGAAGGTAAAGATTTTTTTAATGTTTTTATTTTCTGCACAACACTGTGTAGTGACTTTGCGGCAGATGAGATCCTTCCACTCACTGCATTAGCTTAAGACCGTGTAACATCGAGCTGGACAAATACTCCTTTAGAGTCTTAAAAATATGTGATGCTGGTAAATCATGTGATTGTGTCTAAGTCTAGTGTGTAAGTGCTGTCTGACAGCGCAAAGGATAGTCTTTCTGTTTTGTTTCATTTTTCATTATGTGAGAGAAAGAAAGAAATAAAAACCAGGTTGGTGCCCAGCGTGTCCTCTGCTCTCTGTTTGGGGAACTGCTGGAGGTGTTGTTTTTTTTTTTTTTCACACGTACTCCCTGGTTGTGGAAGGCTGTGATTGACGGTAATACTGTTGCCCTCGCATGTCGTCTTTAGAGCAGGAGCAGCACAGCAAGGAACCACCCAGAACGGTCAGGCTGGCAGCGGCCCAGCCCACGAACAGAGCCGAGCCGAACTCGTACCTGAGTAGGAAAAAGAGTGGAAAGAGACAGGAAAGCATTTATAGTCAGTCAAAAGAGTTTAGATCAAAGTTTCACAAAATTGTTTACCTGTTTTCAATTTAATAACTTGAATAAATCGATCCACCTCAGAGTTGTGCTCTAAATTAGAAGTGTGCTAACATCTCATGTTGCAACATTTTTCGTCATAAGAAATCCTGTCCCATGACACGTTAACTACTTGCTGTTAGCATGTGATTTCAGGTTAAGTTCAGGGTGAGCACATATTGTAAACCCTGGTTGAGGTCAGTGGTTTGAAACCTCGGGTCTACAGTCGAAACTAGAAGTTTACATACACCTAATAAAAAGACACCAAACTTTTCTTGTTTCAGGCCAGTAAGAATTACCAGAATTACATAGATATTTGCCAATTGCCATAATAATGGGCAACTTGCCCATTATTATGGCCAATTGCCCATTGGCCATATTTATTATTTATTTAATAAATAAAAAGCAGAATGTTAAAACCTCCACCCTTTGAGAAGCTTGTTTAAGTAGTTAGGTTTTTATCATAATCATTATTATTCACCAAGTCTGCGCACACAAACAATCTGACTTTTGTTTGGCTTTGCTCTCAATAAAGACATTTAAAAAATGCATATATAAAGAACACTCAAAATGAAAAAAATGATATACAATCATGTTACAAAAAAGGAAAACATGGTTGAATTAGTGGAAATATACACGGTATTGATCTGGGCACTTTGTTGCAGGTTCATCACAGAGAAGGCCTACGGGAGGAAACAGTCTCTGTGGCAGCGTATTTTTGCAAAGCGCTCTGTTGCGCCTATCTGAAGGTAACATTGAAACAGTTTGTGTTGAAACAGATGGGTAGCATCTGCAGAGATGTTAGCTGACCTTTTCCTGACCCTAGATCTATACACATTCTGGATGGGTTTAAGGTCAGCCTTGATGATGCTCTCTGCAGACCTAACTGGCCTGTTTTGTTGATGAGCCAAACCACACAGGGATGGATGTGAACAGGATAGACTGAGTAATGTAGAAGATGAGCAGCAGCTCATGGGTTCTACTCCTTGAGTTGCTGCAGGAAGCACAGTCTCTGCTGGACCTTCTTCCGAAGAGCTTCTATGAGATAAGGCAACCGGAGTGATCCACAGTAGAAGCAGCGTTGTGAGGGAAGGGAGTGTGACGGTTGTTCTCCAGAAGTTCGCCGTTGTGTCCACTGTCTGGAGTGGGTTAAGCTCCAGGTGATTCTGACCACACCAGTGGATCAGGCAATCCACCTCCGACTTCTTGCAAACTCAACACTGTCCTAGATTAGACCAATGATGATGATGATGATGATGCCTTCAAACGTCAGTAGTTTCACCAAAAGGTCCACTGAAGTCCAAGCATTTGTGTACAGAGATAAGAGGAGTGGGGAGAGAACACAACCCTGAGGGCTGCTGGTGTTGACTGGTTCTTAGGCCAGGCCCACCTGCTGCTGGTGGTCAGTCAGGAAGCTGGTGATGCACTGTTAGGTGGAGGCTGATACTGTGAATATGTTGAAGACCAAACTGAAGTCCACAAGCAAGATCCTGTCCTATGTCCTTTGGTAGTCGAGGCGCTGCATGGTGAAGTTTAGTTGACTGTTTCAACTGTTGACCTATTTGCCCAATAACAGATTGCAAAGGGCCCAGCAGGGTGCTTGAGAAGTTTCAACACTTGTCACTAAAAGAATTTCATGACCACAGGCATCAGGGTGAAATACTATTGCTTTTTAACCCACTGATTGTGGGTTTCTTGAGGACAGGGATGATTGTGGAAAGGTTAAAAGTCTATAGAACCTTGTTCAACTCAAGAGATCTGCTGAAGATCTGGGCCAGTTGGTCAGCGCAGGTTCTCAGGCAAGAGAGGGATTGCAGATGTCACACAGTGGAAATTTGTTTTTACTTTTTAAGTGTGGTTTTTATTGTTGAGTGTTTTCGCTGCATGTTTTTTTTTTTTTTATTGACTGTGGACTCCGAGAACTAACAGCTGATGCCAGTCACCTGCGCGGGGTGGGCGTGCCCGTAGGCAGCGAACCTGGAACCTGCAAGACGCTGGCAGTGGATTTTAAAAGGCAGAGGACTTCGCGTTGGGGGAGAAAAAAAAAAAGGAACCCAGGAAGGTTCGTGACGGAGGACTGCGACCCCGAATGAGCCAGTGGTTGGCAGCAGAGGATACAATCAGTGGGAACGACGTGTCGGACCGTCAGCGGGCAGAGGGGGAACTCTGCCCTGGTCAGTAAGTAACGTTTCCACTGATTGTCTGCAGGGACCCTTGCTGGGACAGATAAAACATCCGCTGCTCAGCGATCGCTCTCCTGGCCAGGTGTTTTTGTCCTAACAAGTTGCCAGCGGGGCGGCGCTTTACGTGGAGCAACTAGAGTGGCTGGAACGACCACAGGAGGCGGTGGCGCTGGGGCTGTGACTACAGGCTGGACGGAGCGCAGGATTCGCCGTCCTAACCGGACTTTGTGGATGTTGGCCCTCTTGGACGATTTTAGTTTGCTCTGATTTGAACATTTTTATTGTCATTTCTCACAAAAAGAAAACGGAGCATTTTATTCCGTTGGGGAATAAAAAAAACTAACTAATTGAATTGTCCTCCCTTGGTGTTGTGTTACTTTCTCCCTCCTTGCTGTCTGAAAACCCGGGGTTATCAGCTGACGTTAAGCTGGGCTCTGACACAAATGTTGGAGATTTGTTGAAGGATCCTATTGACATCTTCCTCAGAGATCTCAAGTCCAGGCAGGGGGCAGACAGGAGAGTGGTTGATGCATAGGGAGTTTTTGTGTCAGTGTCCAGTCTGTTATCTCCAGTGGAGTCTCTGTCACCAGCAGGGTTTGTTCCAAGCACGCACAGGCAGATGGCAACAAAAGCATTGGTGGCTAGCATTGTGTGTGGTACTTAGCCTGTTCTGTTTAATGCTACTGCTTTTACAGAATACACATGTAACATGAGCGTTTGGTTCATCAGAGACTGTTTACAGTTTTCTAAATGATGTGGAAGCTACATGAGTGCTTTGGCAATATCCCAAATTCACAGCGCCATCAGGTGGACTGGCATGACATCTACAGCTGATTAAAGGTGTCTTGGTGGTCTCATCTATCCGTGGAACATTTCCCACATCAATATCCAAAAATATAGTCAGTTTCCAGGCACCGTTCTTGTGTAAACGTAGCCTGGGCTATGGAAGAGTTGGTGAGAGGTGTGAATGGCTACCAGTAGCATCTTCTGAGGTCATCTACCAGGTGACATTTCTGTTCCAGATTTGAGGATGGGCTCCTGTGGTTGATATATATATATATTTTTCTTCAAATAATCCAAAACCGATGTTGGGTCATCTGTTTGTTTTGATCAATGGTCACACCATGGTGTTATCAATATTGATACTAAAGAGAGGTTGGAGTCGGAGGGACAACCTGGCAGTTGAAAATGTATCTAGCTTCAGCTGCAGAATCAGGATGTAATGCCATGGATGATACATTTTGTTAGACAACAAACAGCAACTTTACAAGAGTATGAGATATAACCCGAGCAAGTACATACCTGGCATTGAGCGGTGTATTTGGGTTAAAGAATTGGTAGGACACTTGAGTGGCGTACCAGGACACAGACACAAGCGTGCAGAGACCTGCGAAGGAAAAAGGCAAGAGATTTGTCTCCCTGCTTTAATTAGGGGTGCTACTACTAAACACAAATGGAACGCAGTGGATCTGTGTTTAGGTCATCTTCCCCTCAGGGATGAGTTTAATTTATGTCTGAGGTCAGAAACTAAAATGACCACTTCCTGTTTACAGCAGGGTCCTTAACTGCCTAACAGAATCCTACATTCAGGCTAGAAAAATATGAGATCTCTTGTGAAACACACACTTTACCGAAGCTACACCGTGTGTTCCTTTCTGGAATTAAGCCCACCTGCAAGCAGGAAGAGAGCTCCCCCAGTGACAGCAATCCGGGTCTTGGTGGATGGGTTGTTATCTCCCACCTTGGTGCATTTCATCCCTACAACGCTGACGATGATGCCGATAAAGCCTAGGAGCACTGATATCACCATGAGAGCCCGGCATGTCTGGATGTGGACTAGATAAGAGAGAGAAGAAATGAGCAGGAAACGTAGGGTGTAGCATGGAGTAGCACAGAGTACCACGGTGTACCAGGGGGTCGGTGTTACAGATACTTGGAGAAGACGCAGAAGGATAAAGAGAAGGAAAGTGGTGGACAGTTTTCAAAACAAATAATTTCTCAGTTCTTCAGTTGGAAAAACACCCAGAAAAACTTTGGACATTAAAGTGATAATTTCGAAGGAATTACAACACAGATGCCGTAAAGGACTGATGGGAGACCGCATGCATTTACGACTGCTCATTAGTCCACCACTGTCCCACTTTTCGCAGCATCGTTATCTCCAGCTATTTATTTGTCGGAGCTGTGAGACTGTAGACGTCCAAATCGTCATTCCAGTGTGGCTTTGCTTTTTCAAAATTTTAATCTATTGCCCACACTGACCTCAACACACATAACTTGTGGGAGGAACAAAATTACATAGAACTGTACACATACACACGCATACACACATACGTACAGAGTGCACAATGTCTGTATATATGCAGCTGCTGTAGGTGGGACAGACACAGATGAAGCTCTTTATCTGGCACTGAGCAGCTGTAGGAGGTCCTGTTCTCCATGTTTCACACAGAGAAATTAGTGTGGCTTGGTAACAAAGCGAGATTGTTTTCATTCAGGCCTCCATTGATGCTGTTTACGGACATACTGTGTGGCAACCGCGGTCACTGAAATGAAAAAGTTACCCTAACAGTCTTTGAACACAGCGTCAAAAGAGAAGAAAAGAAAATGGAAATTCAAACACACCCCATGTAGAAGTGAGGGACGTGTTTCAGCACCGGCCTGACACACCATTCGTTATTTGACAGAAAAACACACAGATCCATTCACGGCGCTGCAGAGGCTGAACTGGGACAATTTACAACGACAGCATCAGGATGAATTAACTTTGTTCTCTGATTTATTGCTCCAGAGCTGCAGACAGAAAAGAGTCTTGATTTTTTTTTTTAACTACTCTGTGTTTTAATCTTTGATTTTAAGTTAAAGGCTCATTGCCTTTGCGCTGCCCAGCCACAGGCTGTGACAGGGCGAGGCGGTGGCAGCAGTCTAAGACTGGTACTGCCAGCCACACTTCCAATGTGCCCGCTGGTATGTGTGCACTTAGGTGCGTGTGTGTGTGTGCAGGCAGTGAGATCTCATTGTGAGGTCACTCATAGCTAATTGGAATATCCAGCAGTGGACAGTAACGGAGAATATTTACTTGAGTACTGTACATAAATACATTTTTTGAGTATCTTCACTTGAGGATTGATTTTGGGGGGAATTTATGACTTTCACTCCTACATTTCAAAGACAAATGTAGTTTTGAGAAAAATCATTTCCTGTATCTTATTTTGGAGGCGCAGGTGAGAGAAGGTTTTGTTTTTTTGGAAATAGCTGTCATCTTTTACTGCATGTTTATGCTGACGTTTTTCACAGGTGGTGTAGACGTTTTGTAGCAGAGTTGTTTTCACCAAGTTACAAGGTTCTGTAAAAGTGTTCAGAAAACAATACAGTGATGTAGTGATATTAGAAAATATAATTTATACTTTTGAATACTTAAGTATTTTCAAAAGTAAGTACTTCAGTATTTTAACTTGAGTAAACTTTTGACCAAGCAACCTTTACCTGTAGTTCAGTGAGATGTGACCACGAGTATGAATGCTTTTACTCAAGTACTAGAGTCGAGTACTTTGTCCACTACAATATCATATCAGACATCTGATCCAGTAAACACTTCCAGCTATTTTCCATAAAAAAATTCTTCTTAGACTCATGATGCTTATATAATTGCGGCAGCATTAATTTGAACTTTGCCGTTTTTCCTTTGGCTAGCAGTATTTTGCTTTCAAAGGGTCCAGAGGTTTCTGCCTGGTTCTACAGGCTCCGTAAGAAATATCAAAACACAGTAATTCTTCTCTAGCCTCTCTCACACAAAGCATCTCTACAGAGAAAGCATGAGCCACCAAAGGAGGCAGTCACAGTGGTTTGCTAATGTAGGGGCTAGCTAGGTTTCAAATTCAAAAATACTTTATTGATCCCAAACGGAAAATAAATGAATCCAGCTTGATGTGCCATGACAGGCGGTCTGTGTGACACAGCTGGTCAGTGGAGATGTGGGACTGCCACTGTACAAGTGCACGGCACACGCCATTCCCGGTCATTAACACACGCTGGATGGGTTTCGGTGAAATGCAGCGAGACGGAACAGATCATTGGACCCTGGCCAAGGTTCCTTCAGAAGTTATAACTTTTGAAAATGGAATCAAACTGAGAAGACTTCGTATTCCACCGACACGCTCGTTCCTTCCCACAGTGTATGCACAGCTTCACTCCGATCCTGCCCTGGCTACGTGATCCCAGTTTAGAAGCAAGTTTGTCTTTGTGGCTTTGTGACAGAGTGCTTGTGAAAGAGCTTCCTGTTTAGGACGGCACTGTGGATTGATTAATTTATTTTCTTTATTGTGACTATTCATTGTCAGAATTAAACCTGATTAGCATGATTGTCACTTATGTGTTTGTTGATTAAGACAAAAAAGGAACATAATTTGAAAACATTTTTCAAAGAAAAGGACAGCCAGTCTTTTCAATGCCTCCAAGTAACAACAAACTGATCTGAGTAGATTCAAAAACAAATCCAGATGATTGCATGTAAGTTGCAAGAAGCTGTCCTTTCAGGACTATTAGCTCCCACAACCCATCATGACTAACGGCTAATCATACCTTCAGCTTTCAGCTTCACCTTTAGCAAGAAGCTCAGCAAACCAAGCGTTACTCTCCATTATGTTTGCTTGACAGTTCAAGCAGACAAAGCACAGTCTGGTGAACAATTATGCCCACTGTCACATGTTGCTTCTGCTGCAAGTGCATCCAGAACAGCAGAGGTCTCATGGTGCTCTCACTGCCAGATCAAAACAAAGTTTAAATCACACCTGCTGCGTCTTCCCCAGAGCTCCTGAGCTCCTGTCCATGGCAGTGAAGGGAGGAACATGCGCTTCAGTGTAGAGTAAACAGAAATGACAGCTTGAAAAGTTTCATTTGATGTTTGTTTTTGGTCACTGGGCGTGTAAGTGAACAACGGGGAACAATGCACATGTGTGGGGAAGACGAAACACATTCTGGGAATATCTTTAGTGTTTGCCTCAACACTGCCCCTTTCTTCTGGTAATAGCGGCTATTCATCCACCAGGACAATACGCTGTTCTTATTGCTGGAATGGTTCAAAGGAGATGGAGGATCAGTTTGGGTGCCCTGGTGTTGAAGATACAACCGATGCGCAAAGTCACCGAAGTGTTTGCACTTTCAAGAGAGTGCCATAAAGTTAAGTTCTACGAAAAACAATGTTTGTTTTTTTTACTGCGCACCACTTTGACTCTCCCACTCCCCCCAATTATTTCATTAGAAACTGTAGTGAATGATTTAAGTGGACTAGAAGATGGATCGACTCGTATAATCCATAATTAAGAGTCTCTGTGTCCTCCTCAAAAGATCGGCGATGACAAGAGACTCATATTTGGAGCTAATTTATGTCTGAACCCTACATTCCTTAGCCTTTCACCACTTTTCTCACGTTACATGAACGCAACTTCATTAAAAGATTGTGTTTTTAAGTGAGATTTACAGCTTGGGAACTTCTGTGAGTCGAGACGACATCAATCACTCAGGGGGTGTGAGGATATGAATAGCCAACTACAATAACTGTTATGATTTGCAGCTCAACAACATTTGTAAAAGAGTTTAGAGGAAAACGATGAGGCAGCTGATTAGCAGTCGTTCAAAGCCACATTAAATCTAACAAAGAAAACAGTCTGGGTGACAGAGACTATCTGAAGAAACGTAGACATGCCACTTATGGTGACGTTGGTAGAGTTTGGCTTTATTGAAGTCATCCAATAAAAAAAAATGACCACACAGTTGCTCTGAACCGTACCCTGCTAGTTTTAGTTTGTCATACTAACAATATAATCATAGAGCTGTACACAACAAACCCTTGTGGGTAAGAAAAAAAACATAACATAAAAATGAGAGAAAGAAGAGCGGTCAAAGGCATTAGTGCACACATTGCAATAACTCCAAGGATCTCTTTCGTGTTTACCAATCAAATTTAAACATCATACTCACTGTCCAGCGAGAGCATGGAGTCAAAGATCTTGCACTGCACCTGCCCCGTACTCTGGGACGCACAGCTCATCCAAAGCCCCTCGTACAGACCTACAGCTGTGATGATGGCATCCCCGGCATAAGACGACTGCTTCCACTGGGGCAGAGCAGTGGTGGAGATGATGCCGATCCAGCCGCCCAAAGCCAGAAAGTACCCCAGCAACTGAAGACCCGAGTTGGCCATCCTCGCTCTGAAAATCTGTTTCTACTTGTTTCTACTTCTTTCTCTCCACCTGACTTGGAGCGGCTTACTCTCAAGACTTCTCCTTTCTCTGTGGGCAGTCTTTGTGTTGTTGCTGCTGCTTCTTGATTGACTTTTCTCCTCACTTTCTTGTCCCTCTAAGCATCACCCCTTCTGTCTGCTTCAACTCACATTTGTATGATTCTCCACTTTATCTCAGTGTTAACTCTTTCTTGGCTTGTACCCACAACTTGGATGCTTGTTTTGCCTGTCAGCCAGAATGATGAACAAAACTCTCCTCCTCGAGGTCTGTCCTATCCGCTTTCTTTGGGCACCTCTCCAGGGATGAGTCAAAAACAATTTGTGCTGGTCAGAGATTAGGCTTGTTGAGGAAAATCGCTGGGCCGGCTCACTGTTTGCATGGCTTCCTTCTG
The DNA here is from genome assembly GCF_051168715.1 of Poecilia mexicana. Lineage (NCBI taxonomy): Eukaryota > Metazoa > Chordata > Actinopteri > Cyprinodontiformes > Poeciliidae > Poecilia > Poecilia mexicana. The sequence continues at coordinate 2,729,513 of NW_028263374.1, forward strand.
TTCCTTCTCTTTCTTTCTGCCGTTTTGCGTGCTCTCTCCCCCCCCACTAAAGTCCTTTCAACTGGTGCAAGCTCAAGTGGCTAAGTGAGAGGGAGCAGAGGAAAGTGAAAAGCAAAAAAAAAAAAAAAAGAACTTGTGGAAACAGGCTGAACATGAAGGGATGGGTAATAGAATTGACTTATGATTGGATTCTGGCGTTTTAGCAACGCCTATGGGAGGGAAGAGGGATGGACCAACTGGGAGGAGGGGGTGAAGAAGCAAAGACTGTTTAAAGAGAGACAAAGAGAAAGTAAAAAAGAAAATGTTGATCAGGCAGAAACCTACTACAGGTGCAAATGAGGTTTTTAATTTTTTTTGTCTTATATTTTCAACCCAACTAGTGAGTTAACTTTCCCTAAGAAACTCTAGTCGATCCTGTTTGATTGGTTGTCGGATGAATTCATCCCTGAAGAGCTGGTCAACCCAGACTGGAGGTGTAGAGGGAGATGGGGGCGAAATGCAACAAATGCACGTAAATCAGCCCCAAAACAAAGCAGCTGCTGAAAAGGACATGTCACATTCAGACAGGCTCTCAGGAAATTATGGCCCACCAAAGCATGCCACCCCTCATCACCACGGAAACCCAGATGACTCAAGGGAGAGATTCACACAGGAGCAAACAAGAGTTCACCCAACTGTACACCCTTGCAAGCTGCGAACACAGTCAAACTCCTGCCTTTTGTGCGTGTGTGTGTGTGCATGCGTGAGCGTGTGTGTGTGGGAGGGGGTGTCGGTGCGGGGGCACAGCAACCCGTTTTCCCACAGCTGCTCGGCCTGTCAGCTCTACTTGGACTCAGCTCATTAAATTAGCTTAAATTCACTCCAGACTAACACACTAATTCCATTCTGCCTATTAGACTGTCCACACGGCCGTTCTCAGAGACATGGCCGTTCCTCGCGTCTGCAAGAGACATGTCTCACCCCTACCAGTAACACTGTGTCACACACACGCAGCCTGTCTACACGACAGGCATGTCCATGTGTAACTTCTCGCAGATTATTGCATCAGACTCGGCCTCGTCAGTGCGTGACGGATGCTCAGGTGGGTAACATAAAGTTTCTTTCCACCTTCCTGTGCAAAAAAAGGAAAGTGTTCTTTCTACTCATATGTTTTCAGCCTTGAACTTGAACTCAACTTGCCACAATGTTACACACACACTACACACACACCGGCACAAAACGGCTTTCTTTATCCTGAGTAGATCTGGATAGTTTGCCCTTGTGTATGTGTAGCTGGGTTTCCTCTAGCCATGTAATCGAGCAAATTGGAATTACAAAATGAATTTGCTTAATAGAAATATGGCAGCTCCCAAAAAACTCACTTTTACAATAAAACGTTTTTTGGGCTAGGCTGAGGTTGTTTCTTGGCTGTATCAAAATTAGTGTATTTTGTAGAACAACTAATCATTACTCCTGGTGGAAAAGACAAAGAAAACGACAGGAAGTGGTATTAGGATGACGACGCTGCATGTTTTTTTTTTTTACTGACTTATAGCGCAGTGAACAAGCTTATTCATGTGTGATTTTAACTGCATCTCTTATTTAACGGAAACACCGCAATTGCAAAATTGTGTTTTTCGACATCAGCAGAATATCGACAAAGTTTTGTGCACGTTTGTAAGGCTAACGCAGCTTTCTGTTAAATGACAGACCTGATATCTTTGGGCTGGTTGTGGTCAGGGTGAGGAGGCCGGCTGAGCCAGCAAGGAGAGATGAAAGAGGAAAAAAACAAGTGCTCAGTTCTGTGAGAGTGGCTGGTGCTCCAGAGGGGCTCTGAGGTCCTTCTGACTTTGAATCATAACAACTTGCTGACGTTGTTCTTAAAACGACAGCTCTGCTAAAAATCATCCACTCCAGGTTTTGCGTTAATTTGATAGTTTGAATAAAATTACCTGCCATTGTTTTTCTTTTGTGTTCATATTCAGAAAAGACGTTGGGCTATAAATATCTGAAGCATCAACTGGTTGAGGCTTACAACTGGTAAAGTATGAAATGTGAAACATTGAAATACCATAAACACTGTTTGGAAGTCAAGATTGGTAGAAGGCTATTCAGTGCAGATACTTTAAGGACTAGCAAACCTACAGGAGCCTTCAAATATTTTTTACTACAGCCATATTTTTCTTTGTCTATGTTGATAATTTTACTTAATTATGACTAAGCCTTAAATTATTTTGCTTCCAATTCAAATTCTGCAAGTAGCATGATGGAGGTCTTAGCCACCTTCTGTCCACCAACCTTGGACTGAGTTGGTTTGGAGCATTGACAGCCCTTCTTAGCGAGGCGTTACTTGGCTCTACTCGGTTAAATGGCTTTTCCACTAGTAAAGGCTATGCAGTACCAGTTCCTTTTTCAAAACCCACTACCTTTGGGTTCCAAGTGCACCAAGTCAGGCTGGAATGACAATGGGGCGGAGTCATTGGTGGTGTGACTTTCACAAGTCTTGCTTCAATTGGAGGAAGTGTGGGGAAGGGGTTGCCCATTTTGAAGTAAGAAAAAGTTGATGGAAATGGTAAATTTCAAAATTACTTCCTCAAGTTTGCAAAAACGATTTTACACTCAGTGGAAGTGGTTTTTGGTGTTTCTGAAGAAGAGCTACTGCACTAAAGGGGAGATGGAAGCACATTTGTCCCACTGTGTGGTTGGTTATCCCAAGTATGTTTCAGTGAAAAATAATTTAGGAAGGAGGCTACCAGATTACTTTTAATATAATCTTTCAATTTACAATGTTTAATATATTAGTTGAAAAAAAATCTGATATAGGCGATCCAATTGTCAAAACATAGTGTAAAAAACAAATCAAATTGCCTACAATTTATCTACTGAATATGTCCAGAAACAGTTTTCTAGCAAAGAACAAATCTATTCTCACTAGAACTCTCCCTTTGTACTTTTAAATGCCAAGTGCTTCGTTCTAAATCCATTGTTTAAAGTCTATTGAATAGGAAAACTGAAAGAATCAAAAGTTACGTTATGATGTGAAAAACACAAAACGTTCTCACACCTCGATGTCAAGTGTCAAACTGCGAAAATAAAAATGTACCTAGTCTGTGACAACTATTTTGGAAATTCACACACAAACATTTTTGTAACAGCTCCCTCTAGGCTGCTATTTTTATCGACTGTGACAACCAGCCCCTTTCCCTCCTACCTCGGCTCGCAACCGCCTCACACCCAAGATGAGTTGAAAAGCTGGTGTTGTGGATGCAAAGCAGGAACAAAGAGGAGGAGGAGGAAGTTCAGACCACGTCTTTCACTGATCAGAATGGACAGCATGAGTTTCTTGGCAATCAAATGAGATCAACTCCAAGCGCTAACAGGGACCCTCACAGAGTTCAGTGTTATGTGTTTCACTGAGATATGGATCATATCTTCAACTCCAAACTCTTTCTGGCTGGTTGTCTGGCCATACCAGCAGAAGTCTAAAGAAGAGTGGCAAAAGCAAAAGAGGTAGATTAGCAGTGTTTGTGCAAAACAGATGCTGTAATCCAGGACATGTTAGCATGTAGTGTTGTCAACAACCTGGATGTTGACATTTTAACAGTGAGTTTTCATCCATACAAGAGTTCACCAGTGGTATGTTGGCTATTGTTAACGTTCCATTGTCAGCTGATGCTAACACAGCATGTGAGGTCATTAGTTCAGCCTTTCTAAGCTGCAAACACGACACTTGTCACTTATTGATATTCATCACTTCTGTGATTTTTAAAGACTTAGCTCCAATGCATCTGTGGCAAAATCTGGTTGTGTTGATCACTCCCCATTCTGCACTCCAACATTTCAACTGTTTGTCAGCTGCTTTACCAGAGAAAACTACAATTTCCCCAAAACGCCGCATACGCAGCCGCTCCCAGGAATAAGCGGTTTGTCGTTCCAAGGCATCAACATCTCCTCTGAAGGCTGATAGATGATGAGTGCTAGCGCTATGGATGAATTATGAATTTACTTCATTTAACTGTTTACATCTGTTGCTGCCGTGATTTTTAAAGTCATATTAACAAGCTCACTCTTGCGTTCTCGGCTGGCCTGGGAACGCCTTGGGATTCCCCCGGAGGAGCTGGAAGAAGTGGCTGGGGAGAGGGAAGTCTGGGCCTCCCTTCTGAAGCTGCTGCCCCCGCGACCCGACCCCGGATAAGCGGAAGAAAATGGATGGATGGACTCTTGCATGATTTTAATTTCATTCCTTATTTAATGAAAACACCGCAATTGCAAAATTGTGCTTTTTCAGCAATAGCAGAAAGTAAACAAAGATTTGCATGCATTCCTAATGGAGCTAGAGACAGAGATTTATGAAGAGCATAATAAAAGCAGCTTAAAGTCAAGATTGAGACATCAAGAAGACATAATACTGTAGAGCAAGCTCCGGGCAGAACAATGTCAAAAATGTTTGATCAAGGAAGAAGGGTATCACAGGCTTCAACCAGAGAGAGGATAGGGCAGATGAAAGTCTGGACAGGGCCAGTGAACTGATCACGTTCTTTAGCAGGTTTAATTTAATAAACTCAGGAACCTCCTTTCCTGCCCCAAGCCAGACAGTCATCATGTCCTCCTTTGATCCACAGCTCCTCTGTCACACCTCACAGGTTCTGCTTCTACATGTTTGTCTTCTGCCAAATCAGGAGATGCTGGTACTCCCTTTACCTGAACCTCCCACCTGTCTGTCTCCAGAAAGGCATGAAGATGATGAAACAGCAGAAGCGACTGAACCGGAACACAACTGCAGATCCAAATGGTGCCAGACCCAGAACCCGACAGGCCTTTGTAGAGCAGTTTCTCTGGGATTCTGCTGCACCTCTTCAACCTTAACCTGACTACTATTTGGGACTCATAGTACTTTCTGAATTGAATTTAAAAAGGTATAAGATAAAATCTTTTACTAATTGTTTTCTAAGTCGCCTGTTTTGTTGTCATGAAACTGATTGACATTTTACATTTAGACAACTTTGTCTACGTGAATGGTTCGTATGTCAGAGTTAAGGGGTTTGAGAAACTTCTCCGACCTTGATCTGACATCCACTCTGTTGTCGGGATATGTACCAACAACACTGTTGCTGTGGATACACTCGCACTGCCCTTGTGCCTCTTGGTTTATACCCCAGCGAGACAAATCTCCTGCAATTAGGAAAGCACCACACGTGGTTAGCACATTCTCATGTCCGTGCACAGACAATAAAAATCTCATGGGCCCATCAGATTAAGCCTGTCATGACTACTGAGAAACCCTTGTGGACATGTAAATGGTATAAGACTATTACGATATAAAACAAAGCTGACAAGTTGTGGGCTATTCTCAGAGGTGGAACCAAGTCATTAACTTTCCAAGTCGCAAGTAAGTGTCAAGTCTTTCCACCCAATTTATGAGTCACTTTCTGACTAAAGTCATTTAGTTGGTCACAAAAGAAAAGTTCTAAGTTATATCCAAATCCTAAAACTCAAAAGGTTTAGTGTTAAACAAGACATTTGACGAAGTGTTATTCAGTCACAATGGTTTATCATTTTTGGGCTTATGACATTCTTTTAAAGCATATTTCTGTTTGCCAGAACAGCCAGCAAAAGGAACTAAAGCACCAAAAATCCAGTTAAAAAGCTGATGTTGATTTTTGTATTAAAAACTAACAAACAAACAAAAAAGACATTTAATTGAGAAAATGACTAGAAGATGTCACCATAGGAAAAATAACTTTATTTACACAAAAGGAAAAAAAGATATCCCCAGTCACATCAGTACAAACCTGCTTTTACAGTATTATTATACCATACAGTATTATGATGATAAGAATTGAATTATTTGTGCAACTGCATAAAAACAAACATTCTGTCTTCAAGTTGATTTTAGAGGCTGACTATGGGAATATATAATAATAAAAATAATTATTCAATTTAGATAATAGAAGTAGTTGCAATGTTACCGTTAGCAGTGGTGGAGAAAGTACTCAAAAATTGTACTTAAGTACAGTAACGAAGTACTCGTACTTCGTTACTTCCCACCACTGACCGTTAGAGTCACTATTGCAAGGTTAGGACGCTGCAGAGCCAGCCGACCGATCGGCCATCTTGTTTTTGGGTCAGTGAAAGTGAAAACCTGCAGCTCTTTGACCATATTGGTTTATTAAAAAGGAAAGTGACAAAATGATTACTTTTGTTGAAAAGCTAACATGGACTACGGACAGTATTAGTTTTGAGTTATGATTCTTTGTGTAAGTTTAAAAGTTAAAGTTAGATGATTTTGTTAGTTCTCCATAGTTTTCAACCCAAATGTTTTACATATCCTTATTCATTTCCTTATCATTGTCACCTAGTAGTTTGTGTCAGCAAATTCTGGATCTGGGGGAAGATGGTAAACTACTTAATAAAACTTTTTTTTTTTAGCATGGACATGAGCCGGCTCCAGCAGAGGTACCAGGTGCCTCACCTTCCTCGTGATCACTGACCGTCCATGAGGCCAGATCCTGCTTGGGGCTCCAGTCTAAGGTAAATGACAATTATCTTGAGTTTCTTTCATTTTCTAATAATTTTACCAACAGTTGTCCTCTCACCAAGATGTTTGACTACTATTCTGTAGCCCATCCCAGCCTGGTAAGATACAGGACAAGACAAGACGGCCAAACATTAGGCTACAGACCAAAGAGCTCCCTGACAGCTCTTTGGTCTGGCCCATGGCGGAGAAGTTGGAGTCTGATTGAATGTGCGGACAGGTGTCTTTTATACAAGTAACTCATTTTTGAAATTTATTTTATTTGATTGTTTTCTGAAACTTAGAAAGTGGAAAATATCAGAATAGGTAGATGGAAACGGTAAATAAAAAAAAAAACTTTCTAAATTTTTCTTTTCTTTTTTTCACTCACTTGAGGTTCCTTTTGGCTCTTCCAAAAAAGAATTAATGCACTAAAGGGAAATTTACTGAATAAGTTCTGACATAGTGAACTTTTCCAGTCCAAACCTTTAGAATGGAGGGGAGGACCTTGAGCCTGGACTGCCTGTCAACAGGGATGGGAATGATGAAACGCTCCCACTGACTGGTGGTCGTGAAAAGATTGGAAAATGTAAAAGTTCAAACCTCCAGTCCAGACTGGAGGACTGTCAGCCTGGAGTGGCTGGCAAAAGGCAATCTGTATCTTACCAGAGGCAATAAACTCTGAAAAATTTCTATGTCCAAGCCCCCAGCCTGGAGGGGATGAAACCACACCTAATTCACTTTTTTATTCATTATTATTATTATTATTATTATTATTAGCGACTTTTTAAAAGTTTGCTAAAAGTCTCGTGACAATTGGATGGATACATAGCTAATAACACATAAATGATAGGAAAGTAATAAAAGAAAAGCAAAACACTAGTGGATCGTCACAAAAACAAAGTCTGTCATCACCAGCGTGTGAAGCATATGTATTTACATATTTTCAATACTACATGGAGACAATTTATGCAATGCGAAAGACACTACAAGTCACATCCCAATAATTACAATAGTTTATGTTCTTGTTGCAATAATCCTATAAACCATGCTGGCTGTAAGATGCAATTACCACACACCCAAGTTTTCCTGCTAATGATTTGCACAAAGAGCTCGTAGGAGAAGGCGGTGTCTGCATGAATGAATGCAGATTAACCTCAGAAATGAATAATGAATGTCTGTGCTTTGAAGAGAGCTCCTCCGGTCCCGCTGAAGGCCCCCTCCAAGAGACTTATTATGGGCAGTAAACAGAGCTACTGTGGCCTGTTGTAGATAGCAGACAATTGTTGTATCCCCAAACGAAATGATTGCAGACATTAGTTTGGCAGCCTAATGTTTGGCTGTCTTGTCTTGGTTTGTTTTCGTGTTGCCGTAAAGCGACTGTGAAATATTAAAGTGTTATTAGAGTTTTGAATGTCTAATGAAACTCAAAAGGTTCCACTCTTTTCATCCTGCTGTTTCCTAAAAATACTCTCTGTGGTCAACTGCATTAAAATACAAGGGCAGGAATATGTGTCACATAAAAAAGTAATTATACCTAACGCAGCTGCTGTTTCCAATCTTGCCAAAACTTTCCTCCCTGGCCTGTTTGTTTTTTCTCTTGGTCTTTTGTGATGCTATTTCTTCATTAATGTTTTCTAACCGACCTCTGGGGCCTTCACAGAACAATGGTCTCAAACCGAGAGGAGCTCACACAGACGGACTCATTTTTAGCTCCCCAATATCTCCTCTCCCTTTGCTCCAACTTGTGCAGCTCCTTGACAGGGTATAGTGGCTTCTACCAGCTATGTCTGTTTTCTTTTCCTCTCCCCACATTTTCCAGACCCCTGTCGCACTAAGCCGAGCTTAGCAGTCAGCTGAGCTGATCAAAGACCGTGGCCATGCAGTGGCTAACAAGAGGCGAGAGTTCCCAGTGACATAGGACCTCCCAGTGGGTTTACACCACTATAGACTTACTGTAATTGGAATGAATGTGGGGGGATGAAAGCCAACCGTCGGCTCTACGTATTAGATCGAATGACCTGAAACAATTCAGAAGTTCCCAGATGAACTGTTTTGCCAAAATGGCTGAATATTGTTAAGGAAATTGATGTGATGGAATGAGTGTCCTTCATTAGCAGATTAAAAGATGACATCTTGGTGAAAATGTGGGGAAAATAGACACATATGACACCTAAGAAGAGACTGCAGGAAATGCAGCGTCATTATCAAATAACCCTTCTGGACACTTGCGACCGAGATGTTTTGTCTCCTTAAGTTTAATTTTCTTTTGTCTAAATATGAGCTCACCAGTTTATATTTTCTTTATGGATACTTTGGGTGTGGCCTTTACAGGCTTTAATACTCTGTAAAATGTATGTGACATATCTTAACATGTTGGTGTCCGCTGAAAATGTTAGAGAAAGAAAATGAAAAAGAATCTCAGGTTTGTGGAACATTCTGTTAGTTCTCTCTGGTTTTACATCTTAGAACCGCGTCTTCGTAGCCTACCCCAACCTCCTCCTCTTTCTTCTCTTCTTCCATCCGCCACGTTCTTGACATTTTGACTCTTGACCAGTGATGATAGGGGCCCTAACTCTGGGCCCCCTATCATCACTCTAATTAGCCCTAAAAGCTCTTCTCTCTCTCTCTCTCTTTCCTTTGTTGGACAGCTTGCCTCTGTTCCCCATTGTACAGCAAACCACACTATGTCACATTGAACATACAGATCTTTTATTGCTTGAGACAGAATTAGTCCAAAATGAGCCTAAACCAAACCTGCATATCTGGTTGCTAAAAATTGCAGTGTGCCTTTACTATGAGTAAGACATATTCTTCTTATTTACCAAGCCTTTTATTGTCACGTGGACAAATAAACATTGTTCACGACAGCATCAGCTATGACAGCTCATGCATTTACTACAGCTATAAAAGGTTGAGTGTTGCTGAACATACTTGAATCAACTCTGACAGAGTTGTTGTCCGCTGATTTGAAGGTCACAAGATAGACGCTTGGGTTCTTGTGCAAGACGCCGTGGTCCATGTTGCGATGTTCTTTCTCTATGAGTGGAGACACTGATAGCATTGCATCACTCATGAGTAAAGCCAAAACATGCTCTACCTCCACAAACTGAGAACTGCACCAAACTTTAGTCCTGAACGACTGGATTTGTAATACACACATATTGACTATTTACCAATTAAGTGACTTCTAAGGTATGAAGGCTGCATTGGATTTTATTCTGGGGTGTCTGCATAAAGGCCCCTAACACCACAAAGTTTACTAAACTTGTTTTTTTTTTCTCTTTGCCGCCCCCCACCTTTTTGTTTTTTTGTTTTTTTTGTCCAGTGCAGACATATAAAACCCAGGCAACACTCATTCATGTCTTTGCCTTAATCTGTTCCTTTCTGGCACCTTCTTCAAGCCTTCTCCTCTTCCTGGAGATGAAACAAAATTAGCTGCACCTGCGTTTCCAGGCTAGAACCAGTTCCTTGAACTCCTTTGAACACACCACTGAATTGATCCTCAAAGAAGAGAGTTGAAGGGATAAAACAGTCAACATAAGTAACAGAGCAACTGGAGCACTCTTGTGGCGTTGCTGTAGGTAAAGGGAGGGGAGCTGGGAGCTGACAGGGTTTTTACTGTGAGACTGCATACATCAGGTGCTGGTAAGAGCAGCCTCAAGCCAGAGGTGGGTAGTAACATTTGTGTTGAATAACTTTTGAAATAAATAAATAAGAAAGAAAGAAAGAAAGAAAGAAAGAAAGAACAGAATAGGGGGGATAACTACTTTTTATTTCTACATAAAAAAGTAAAACACTGAAGTAGTGCTGGTCTGAAGTATCACCTGAACCAACTAGTGTGGATGGACCAAGGAACCAGAGCTCTGGTAGCATCAAGCTCGCATAAATGCATACTTGTCCTATTCTTGGATGGGTTACTTTGTATTTGTGATTTTATTTTTTCTTGTCATCTGGTTACCACCTTGTGGACAAAAAGCAAACAAGCAATAAAGATCATCCATCCATCCATCCATCCATTTTCTAACACCTTTGTCCCTCAGTGGGGTCGGGAGGTGCTGGTGCCTATGTCCAGCTAACGTTCCGGGTGAGAGGCGGGCTACACCCTGGACAGGTTGCTAGTCTGTTGCAGAATAAAGATAATGTAAAAAGGAAAAATGTGTGAACAAACAGTCTAAAGAGTTTTTATATTGACCACAGATTTAGAAGCAAAACTGCAAATTCTTAGTAATACAACTGTCTTTTAGGAATTTCCTACAGTGGTATATTGATGTTATTGCTGGTGCCACCACCTGCTTTGGGGAGTAATTGCTTGTTCCTGACGAGTCTCTGCAGGTGAGTTACCTTCCCATGGGAACAAACAATCACTTGACTGGGTTGGCCTATGATCTCTCCAGGTAAACTGGCCAAAAACAAGACTGTCAGGTTAACTGGTTTCTCAGTAATTGTCCTTTGGCATGAGTGTGAACATGGCTTCCAAGGCTGTGAACATCATTCTGTTGGCAGCGGAGTGCTGCTTAGCAAACATTAACAATGTTGGTAATCGTAACTGATCTAAATAAGGAAAGAATTCATCTGGTTTGAGTAAAAAGACAAACAATCTTTTCATAAAGTGGGTGTAAGTGTTGAATTTTAACTGTTTACTGACCGTTTAGTAGAGTGAAAGGACAAAACATACATCTGATTTCTACCATCAAAATGATTTGAGACTAGAAACAAATTTAGGTTAAAAGTCAAGATTTTTAAAACAGCATCATGCAAACCACATGGCATGCTGAGGCCACTCAGTCGTTACCTGTTTTAACTGCAATCACGACTTGCTTTAAAGTGTTTCTGTTCCTTTTCCAGCAGCAGTCTGGCTCTATAGATCCCTCTCAGCAGTGGTCCCATGCCCAGACCGGCACGGCTGTGATCCTAGTTCTATAGAAGAATAAGGAGATGGTTGATGGAGGAGTTGAAGTCATTGGACAGGCATCCATTTGAACAACCACCAAAACAAAGGAGGCCTTTGTTTCATAAAACACAAGATTGGTTTTAGACACAAGAGCCCAGAGCAGTAGCAGCAATGGAACTGAGGTGGCGTTTGACTATTATTTGAACTGTAATGCTTCGCAAACCTGCAGGTTGTCCATTTTTCTATGGCTCAATAAATGAGCAAGGACACATTGTTTTTTTACGTAGACTAGTGAGAGTCTAATATTGAAACCTGCTACTGAAGCACTTTCTTTGCCAGATGGTGTCTTCAGCAGACAGAGGACCAAAGTCGGCCCTCCATGCCCAGAGTCACAGTTTGGGCTCCTTGTCCTGTCTCCAGGAACCACCACGCGACCGTGCCAAGAAGGACACACTTTGAGACACTCAGAGGACATTTTCTGAATGAAGACAATCAAATTTAGACTTTAGATTAACAGTCTGCACCACACGTATCAACATGCAGAGTGGACAGTCAGAGATGGCTGTGCCAATCGCGGAGTAGATCCCCGTTGTCTACTGTACTCACGCTGACCCACCCAGCCACCGGCCACCCTCCCTCTGCTCCACTCCTCTGTGTTGCAGAAACAATGGGTGAATCCATGAGCCTCAAACACAAAAGAAAAAAACAAAGTTGCCTGTGTGCGCCTCTCTCCCTCTTGCGAACGAAGGGGAGAAAGATGACACAAAGAAAGCACTGACAGCGGGACACGAGTGAGCACGCTGCTGCGGAGCTGAGGGATCCTGCTCATGTATTCATTACTGTGGGAGGGTCGTCTTGCGCGCGGCAGCCGACTCCATCTGACCTTCATGAGGACGCCTGCGAGCTCAATCGTACTAAAATAAAAAAGTACCTTAAAGAGATTCATCAGAGATCTCTGCAGTGGGACTGGACAGAATCTGCTTTTGTCTACAACCACGGATAGACTTGATGCTGTTCTATGAGCTTACAACTTGAGTTGGTGGGTGTGTACACCAACTCAACGATGTGTTTGAACAGGGTTAAAGGAATGTTACACTGAACACTTGGCTCACACGCCAAAGCTGACTCGTAATCATGACATGGACTTCATCTGTAAGGCCAGCAGTGGAACCAGTATACTGTACACCTACACACTTTACTTTCCATTGCAGAACTCTTTCATAAAGTATCTTCAGTTTGTTAGCATAAGTAATAGTTAGTGGATGTTTTCTTGGTAGTTCACCAACCATAAGTTTTGTACTGCTAAGCAAAATCATTTATAGAAGAATGTTCAGTAAAATAAAATATACGTCCAGATGAGTCTCGTCTGTCAGATGCAGGATGTTTTTACACCTGATAGTCTGGTAGACTCTGTTTGGAGACCAAAGTTTGTTACTTTTTTGGTCGGTGTGGTTTGCTTTCACACTGCACCGTGTCAAACGATCCAAACCCCTCCCTCAACTGTGCACCAAGAACCGCCGAAGGAAATGACATGAAAACCTCTGAAGAAGACACCGAGCGCCACTTCCTTCTTCACAAAATGCAGACAAAAATGGAGTGGCGTCAGATTTGTGCAGTTGTTTTGATTTCTCTTGTTCTCAGATTTCAAAAGATGATTTTGGAGAAAAAGCTGACATTACATTGTCATCATAAACAAAAGATAACACGTCATGAACATGAAGGAGTCTTCATGAATGTTTATGACTGTTGTCATTAAATGTTGTTTGGTAAATAATGACACTTTTAATGCAAGTTTTAATGCAACGTTGGATAAAAATGTAAGTTATTTTCTAACTAATGCTGAATTGACACTTTTAATGCATATTTGCATTTAAATATGCATTAAAAGTTGCATATAAAGACTCTTTCATGTTCCTGGTTCTATGTAAAAAAAAAAGAAAGAAAAAAAAGTAAGTGTTCCCTGTGTTAGATCAGAGACTATCTACTTTTTTCTTAGAAAGCTGAGATGAATTCATCTGGTCAGACTTAATAAACCTTTACTAGAAAAGTCAAGACTCTGGGACATCAGTAGATCACATTGATTATAGCACATTGAGAGCCATAATCCACAACTGGAGAAAAATGCAGCGGCTAGTTGAAAGTCAAAACCACTGATGACCAAAAAGAACATGAAGTCCAGTCTCACATCTGCCCAGTAAATATTGTGATGATCCTCAAGACTTTGGGGAAAATATTCTGTTGACTGATGAGACAAAAGTGGACCTTCCTCTGTCTCTGGACATGCTAACTTGAATTGTAATTTAACTTTTAAGCTGCTTCTCTTTAAACCTCCTGTGGAAGCGAGCTGTGCTAATAAATCCTGAACAATGAGGCAACTTCAACAAAAGCTCTAAGTATTTCTTCTGACCCAAAGAAATCTGATCAGTCCCTGCAGAAAATGTACGCAGTACTTTAAATTCACTTCATTTTTAACGCGTAGCATAAAAACAAAAAAAAAAGTTTAACTAATTGCCTCACCTCAGCTGGTTCGATTCGACTAATTGTATAAAGGTCACCTTGTTTCACTGTGATTTCTCTCCAACTCACCAGAAAGCAGATAAAATACAGTAAGAAACTTTACACACCTTCGTACATGTAGGCTGCAGGTAACCTCAGATCAGTGACCAATCAGGGATTTAGCTGCCCATTGGTGAAATGAACAGTTACTCCTCAACACTCATTGAAACAGCAGCCCAGGGACTGTTTGTTGTTATTTTTTTAAACTAAAGCTGTAAAGTTTATAAATGGGCTTATACAGTATCCCAAATCACAACCAACAGGATGAAAATTTGAAAATGAAAAAGGTTTAAACTCCAGCTTCAAAGCAGGGCATCTTAAGACTGTTTGGTCACTGATTCCATATTCAACACCAGAGCTGTATTTGTAGTTTATCCCCATCACTGCTGTGTGCTGGAGCCAGAGAACGGTATTCCTTTTATTTGATGGGATGTTATTACATGTGTTTCACCTCATCCTCCAGTTTGTTGATTAAGTGATATTTACGCTAGGATGATGTGTTTTTTTCAGCCGTATCAAAATAAATACATTTCACAAAATTGCACTCTTTTCACACGATCAACAGCCAAATGTTACTACTGCCATGATTTTTAGTGACTTATTGCATGAATAAGTTTATTCATGTGTGATTTTAATGTAATTTCCTATTTCATGAAAACATCACAATTGGTAAGTTGTGTTTTTTAAGTTGTGTTTTTTCGACATTAGCAGAAAAACAGACGAAGGTTTGCGCACATTTGTAATGGAACTACAGCAGACGGACGCAGTTGGTCAGAGGCTCTTCACTCGTTTACCTTTTAAACTTTGAAAGGTGCCCATTAATGCATTTTAAAGCAAGTCCAATTATTGTAACACACCATTTCCTTTTATTCATTCATCCACAGTGAAGATATTGAGAAGTAAAAAACAAAAAAAAAAAGTAGACACCACATTGACACACTCACACCTGCACACGTCACAGCTCATCTTTTCCACTTTCATTATCAGAGGCTGACGCTGAGTCCTTCTCGGAGGAACCTTTTATCGTCTTTTTAACGGCAGGAGCTGCACCTTTTTTACTGCCCTGTTTCACTTTCTGTTTTGCGGCTTTGGTGCCGGCTGCGGCCTTGGTTGCGTCTCCAGGTTTGTTTTTTGCTTTGGCCGGAGCTTTGGCCTTAGCAGCAGGTTTGGTAGTCCTTTTCTTCTCAGTCGTGCCCTCTGGCCGATCAGCTGATTTTCCAGCAGAAGCTGTGTCCGGTTTCTTTTCCCGTTGGTCCGTTGCTAACTGGTCGGCCTGTGAAGCAGCCGGCCCAGACTCACCGGAGTCCTGTGACTCTTTCTGGCTGAACTCTTCATTTACAGGTGTGGAAAACATGTTCAGCATGTCCTGAGCCTGGATTCTCTCCTGGTAAGGGCAAAAAAAAGAGAGAAATTTAAAAGGTACAACACCTCCAAATAAAACATAGTTTTCTTTCTTATTTGTTCATATTGAGCGAAGTCAGCGGACAAGTATTAGATGCGTTACCTTTTCTTCGTGAGTGGGATCCAAGGTGAACCACAGAGCCACTGCACATCTCTGACCTTTAGTGACGGCCCGGACGCCGTGAGGGTTTTCTTTCCCTGCTCCGAACCCGACAACCCGGCCGCAGCGGGGGTGAACCTCAGCCTGCAGGGCATGAAGACGAAACGTTTAATCTACCATCTGTTACAACGTGAGCGACACGCGTGCTCAGCACTTTTAACATCGTCACAGTGCATCGTTTTACATCTATTTATAATATTAGGATTGTATGTGATGAACCATTACGTCAACGTCGCACTATGAGAGGCGAGATAAAGGACATGTTTATGTACTAACAAAAATCTGAAAAGTGTGGCCATCAGTCAGTCAAATTTTTAAATCTAACTTGACGGCAGAGCCCGTAACTAGCAAAATAATGAAAATATATTGACAAAGTAAGAAACATTTTGAATTCAAAATCCTTTTTTGTTGCTAAATTATTGAATGGACAGACATATGAGCTTGACAACAAATACATTTATTGTTTCTAATCTTATTTATTTTTTTAATCAGCAGATTGGAGCTGAGGGGGTTTTATTTGTTTACAGACAGGAAACGGAGTGAGAAGAAGCTGCAGCTTGTAACTCCTCCCTCCAGCCGTGCTGTGGGTGAGTAACGGAAAGAAAAACAGAGATGTATTTAATTTATACATCAGTGAAGTTTTTTTCTTTTCTAATTTGTCCCCTGATGTCCAAAAATGTGTTATTTCTGGCTAGAAAAGCAACATAATTCTGTTGTAATTTTTTCTTTAAAAGTTCATCAATAAATTAAATGTGCAATATGTATATGAAACAAAGAGCTAACTTTTCCATCGTATTGAATGAAAGAGTGCTTCCTAACTTTTTGGGTATTTTTAATTTTTTTTTCAGTTTATTTGATCTAGAAAAACTTTTAGTCTATTCCCAGCACAAATAAGTGTTTTCTTTAAAACACAAAACCAAGTCTAGTAGAGTAAAAGTGCTTTAGTCTTTCCAGAATTAGGATTAAAGAGGAACATTGTGGAGGATCATTCCACTTATGAAATACATACATGCGCCCTCAATTTCTCTTCATTGCATAGTTTAATAATTGTAAAATAATTGTGTGATGAGTACTTTATATCCAAGACAACTTCAGCTTCCAGTTTTTGACTATTATTCTGAATTACGGTGGGTTTTTGACTTTGCAATAACAGCTTAAAGGGATAAAGAAAACTCCTTACAAATCTCATCTGTGTCATATTGATGCTAGTAAGAGGATTAAGAATGACCGCAATAAAGACAGCAGCTAAAATGGACACTCTTTGGTCAGTTTTCTTTTGTGTGAATGAATATATTAAAATATGCGAATAAGACATGCAAGGACAACAGGGAACAATAAAACAAAGGACAGGCAGTGGCACTAATATGTACACACACTATTTGAAATCAGAAAGAATTAGTTGTAGTTGGATCTGTGAACTTAGTTCAAAATACCTAGATAGATGGTGAACTATGAACATGAATTCATTCATTTTAACTTGGATGAGCTCAATCAAGAACTAGTTTTTGTTCAGAACACTAATCTTCCAGAAATGCCCCTTACTTAGTGTCACTCATTTTCCCATCAGCCCCTGCTGCTACTTACGGTGACTGTTTTGGCATCCAGCTCAGTGAAAATGAACTCTCCTCCCTCAAAGTCATCATTTAGATACAAGATGGCACTGAAAGAACGACACTGCAACGTTAGGCAGAGAACAAAAAACACAAAGATCTCCTCAGAATGTTTTTGTTTTTTTACCTCACCTGTAGTCTCTGTGAGTGTAAGCAGGAGGTTCTTTTTTACACTGATTGAGGTCAGAAACCAGGACACAGTTGTCGACGTGAACAGGATGGCTCAGGTCCTTCCGGTCCTCCTGCTTTTCTGAACAAGCGGCGGCACAAAGACAAGTTAGCCATTCCACTGTCAGACGACCTCTGACCTACAGCGCATCAGGCTGACAAAACCAGGTGGAGCACCTAGTAACAATAGCACCATGGATATTTTCTGCTCTGCAGCAGATTTGTGCTAGCTGCATCAATATTAACTTAATCTCAGTCTTCCACTATGTTAAGACTCAATCCCCACCAAATTATTTAAGTAAGTGTTGTCTTTGATTATGGTGGAGCTACGATCTTATATGTGGAAATAATTTCACTTTCGTGTTTTACTCGGAAGTAGTTGGAATTTGAGGCTTGGTCACGTTCATAACTCTGTTATTAACTAATGACAACAATAAGATTTGTGCTTTATAAACAAAAAAACACATGACAGTAACATACATCACCTTTGCACTACTGTTCATAAAAGACTTTTTCTAACTTTACTCTTACATTCGACTGAACTAGTCTTATCACTACAAACTGGAAGTGGTTTTCTGTAAGCTGTGCAAGTCTCAGACAGAGAGCATGATCACCCCCTAGTGGCTGAGCTCACCATCGATGGCAGAGCGACACACCAGATGAGAGTAGGAGAAGTACAGAGGCGTGTCCAGTCGGAAGTAGGACTCCAACACCTTCCGGACTTTCTCACTCAGGTCAAAGAACATACGAGCGCTCTTCAGAGGAACCTTTCCCTCCTGGCCAAGCTACGAAACATAAAAACACAATATAACGGCCAGCATGGAATGGGCCAAATGACAAAGGCTTGTCTCTCTACACACAGAACATATTTTTTCTTTTTAACCATAATCACTTTTGTCAGTAATGACTTAGGCCATTATTTTCAGGAAGGTGACAGTATATTTTCTACAACCCAGTTATCCACTATTCTGCAAAATAAAATAAGCTGACCTTGATAGCCTTCAGGACGGTGACCCCCTGGAACATCTCACTAGGTGTGTGTGGAGATGGGTGCCCGCTGTAGCCGTCGCCTTTCAGAGCAGCAGCCTGGGGGAGGAGTGTAGGATGGTTACGCTGACGTGACACGCTCTCTCACAAAAGCCATCCAGGACGAAGCTCCTTTTTTGTTTGGACTCACGTTGGAGAGGCGCTGCAGCTCCCTGCAGTCATCGTCGCTGATCACCTCGTCCAGCAGCACCCGGTGAGAGCCGTTCAGCTGCATGGATGTCATGGTAACTCTGATGTTATCGAACAGCACGGCACCCCCTAGAGGAAGCAGGTCACAGTACATTTCTGTAGCTCTCGGATGAAGCGTCCCAAAGGACTCTGGCGTTTGGACAGTCACCTTCTTGGGGCGCAATCATCTTGGCCATGTCCGAAGAATCCTTCTTCTTCTCCTCAACCAGAGTTTCAATCTCCTTCATCAGGTTTCCGATCTCCTCCGTGATCCTCGCTGCAGTCTCTCTCTCGGCTCTGAGACACGCAGAGTTATTCCAAAGTGACAGAGGAGTGGATGGAGATTAACATAACTCACACTGCAGGAGCTTGTATGTAGGCCTGCAGCTATCAATTGTTCTCACGATCAATTGGATGGGAAAATTTGCCAGATTCTGCAGATTTTTCTTTTAACTACGTTGATTTTTTTTAAAATATAAGAAATTTTGTCAATTTAGATTTTTTTTTGTTAGGTAGAAACCGAAATCTGTTATTAATTTTTGTATTTTGCAATAGTTTAGATTACTTTGGTAACTTTTAGACCCTCCTAACACACTGGGTGGTGGATGTCTTTTGTTTGTTAGATGTCCAGTGTGATGAAGGGAAGTTTTTGTAAAATGACTCCTTTTTACCACTTTTTTAACTTTAACATCAAACTGAGTTTGATGTTAAAAGCTGCTATATCTTTCTTAAAAGTTACTTATTTATTTATTTTTATCTATGTTGTAAGGGATATTTTTGCTGGAAATACACTACATATTTCAAACAATCAAGTGGAAAATGCGTTCAAGAGCCCAGACACCCACGGCCCTTCTTGGTCAAATTTTGGTTTTGGAGCTTAGAAGGACGCGACAAACCACTATATCCTTCTTAGACAATGTAATAAATACATCAAAATGCTAATTCAACTGGATTTCCCCGGAGTGGGACAAAAAAAGCATATTTCTATTCCATGGATTCTGAATTCATTGTCGACTGGACCAGAACCCAGTTAAACTAAAACTAACCCACTTGAGGAGTTCTGGGTAGAACATGCTTACAGAGAAAGGTGTTTTGTCTTAAATGTAAATGGTGTATTTGTTTTTAATCTTTATTTATTTACTTTTTTTTTTTTTGCTTTGTTTTGTTTTATTACTTGTTTTTGTTTTTGCTTCAGTACTGCTCTGAGCGGGTTTTTCTTTCAGCATATTGCCTTTTTTGAGCGTGTATACTCTAGTTAACGATGCATCGATTACTAAATAAGATTAATTCAACGATTGTTTTACATCGCAGCTAATTTTTATATGTTGGATGTGGACATTAGTGCCACATGATGTGGCAGGTTTCGCAGCAAACATGTAGCTGTGGTGGGAAAATTAATTCCAGTTTAACAAAAGTATCCAAATCCCTGATGAGCTGTTTGTTTGATGTTGGTACATTGGTGTAAATGTAATTTTACACATTTTTGATTTGCTTCCTGAAACTTCCCATTAAGAGCAAGACTACGTGAAACGTTTCTGCAGGTTAAAATCTAACACATGTGGGCTTTCTGCAGTACTAAATATTCTGCTGAACAAAGTAAGACATTCACATCCATAAGACATGCAAATTGAAAACACATGTATTATAATAGGCGTGTCAAGAATAAACTAACATTGCAATGCTTAGCTCAATTTGCCGAAGTGCCGTGAATCTTACTTGTGTTTGTTCCTCAGCTTCTTTGGCATCACATCCTCTGGAGTCCAAGTGTCCTTGCAGTGAAAACAACATTTGCATGTTAAAAGGAGAATTTTCAGTTATCAGTGTTCCATAACGACAAGGAAAAACAGGAGGAGGATGGTTTTGTTTGCTCACCGGATCTACAAAGGTGATTCCAAAAGCTTCATATCCAAAGTACAGCAGCTCCTTCTCCAGTATGGACTGCTGGATGTACTGCTTCACCACCTGGTTACAGAGCAGACACCAAATCCCAGCTTGTGACACATTTAATGGACACAAAGTCAACTAATTATCAGTCATTTTACTATTCTTTGAGGTTCAAAATATTTTGCTTGTTAGATGAGAGCCAAACGCTTTCGCCCTAAATTCATAGTAATAGTGATAAAATAGAAGGTGTACTGCAAAAACACACCTTACCAAGTAGTTTTGGTTTAGTTTCAAGTGAAAAGATCTTACACTTGAAATAAGACAAAAACTAACTTAAAAATAACTTTTCAGCAGGAAATTTGGGCTCATTTTAAGTCAATAATTCCTTAATATTAATGAAAAACTACTTGTTCCAGTGAAATTATTTCAGTTATAACAAGATATTTTCCCCATGGTTTTAGTGAAATAATATGCCAATGAAATTAGAACTTTTTCATCAATATTAAGGAATTATCAGAATATCTTTCTGAGAAGTTACTTGTTAGCTAGTTTACTCTTATTTCAAGTGTATTCAGATATTTGCACTAGAAACTAGATCAAAAATACTTGCTAAGATTTTGTATGTTTGCAGTGTAAAAGAAACTGATCCACAAAGACATTTTCAAAGGTTCAGATTGTTTACTATAGAAAAAAAACATAAGGGATTAAAAAAGAGAAGCATTTCAGGACTGTTTCTTTTGATAAACGCATCTAAATGTTGATGCAAAAAAAGATATTTTACACTGTGTGACTGAAGAACATGACACGTTTTAATGAGCCGTCAAGCCAAAACTTAACCGATTCTCAAAAACAAAGCTGCCTCTTGACGGGGAGTTTAACTGGTGTTTTTTTCTGTCAGCAGATATTAAAAAGGTGGTCATCCTGTCCTTCAGCGGTAACACCGATAAAATCGATCAAGTCCAGCGTTGTGAATGTGGCAGTACCTGTCTGGCTGATATGGCTGCAGCCTTTTCCTCACCAAGCACAGCAGAATAATAGTTGAGGTTCTGGTTCATCATCTCGTCCTCAGGGTGGAACAACAGGAAGGTCTTAGCACACTCTATGGCCTGCTCATACTTCTCACCTGCAAAAAGGAAGAGGGGGAGGAGCAACAGCATTATCTGCTTCAGTCAGGTTGGGTCGACTTGGGGTTGAGCCGGGTTGGGAGGTTTATTTTCTCATTTCAAGCTTTCTGAATGTGACAGTTTTCAGCAAAACATGATGCTGATGAGTGTCTTAACTTCTGGAAGTTATATAAATATTTTTACGATAATTTTAGAACGGAATTTTAACAAAGCAATATTTGCCCATTCTGCTTGACAGAAGTTGTCCGGCAGGACGACTCGTTTTATTCTACAGATATTCAAACCAAATAGTTCTCCAAAACTTTAGGCTCTATGCTGCTCTAGAAATACATATCCAATTGTAACACACGTGTTTGAGAAGCCAGTCACATAAAGACGAGTGACTTTGCATCACTACACTGTACACAGTAACTGCATTTACCGGTAATCATATTTTCAAACTAATTGATATGCCTTGATGCTCTTATTTGACAAACAGTGGAGGAAAATAGTAAAAAAAAATCCCACAATACCGACATTTTAGTTGTGTTTTTTTAAAATATCATTAATTGGAATTTATCATAAAGATAAATCAAAATCCCGTCATGATAAGGAATTTATCACAATAAACGATACGACAGATGTTCTCCCTCAGTTGTAATGTGACAAAATGTGGAAACACACAACAGGTATGAGCCGGAGAGTATTTGTACACCGCCGTGAGCTCTAGTCTGACCCTATTTCACTTCGACAGACTGACAGACTTACTGTTGTAGTAGGAGAACTGCAGGTAGTTGAAGTGAGAGGGCAGGAAGTCCTCGAAAGGAGCGTCTCTGCCAGCAGCGGAGGCCAGTTCCACGGAGCAGTGCTGCTTGCAGTTCAGCAGCTGCATGTAGTGATCTGACACAAACAGTCACATTTGCATGAGCGCCATGAAACGTGAAGATGCAACGTGTAAACGTATTTCACCTCCTCTGCCTCACCTGTCATGGTCTGGAACAGGTCGGCGCTGTACTCCATGTAGGTGTATCCGTCGAAGCGGTACCCCCCCTCACACAGAGCTCTGCACTCCTTGTAGGCGGTGAAGTATTCCTCCAGGGCGTTCTCAAAGTGTTTGGCTGCCAGGCCAAAAGAGTCATCGCTATAGAAGCTCTTCCCCAGCAGAAACTCAGCCTGAGGAAAGACGCCACGTTACCGATTTTGAAAATAATTCCGGATCGGGTATCGGTTATCAGATATGTGTCTGATCTACCAAGTTGGGCAAGTTGAGCACAAAAAAAGTAGATGTAAGTTAATTTTGGACTACATCAACATATTTTTATTCAAGAAAAATATGAACAAAATATTTCACTAGAATAAAAAGTAAAAAGTAACGATCCAGTAAATTACCCAAGCAAGAGTAAAAAAAAAGTATCTGGTAAAAACCCTACTAAAGTACCGAGTAACTGATCAAATTGTCAATCATTTATTTAAAAATTAGATCACCAGAAGGACCAAAATATAAAGTTAAGTGGAAATAAGGACATAAATGACAATAATTCATGTACGTGACAAAAAAGAACAAAAGAACAAATCAGTTTCACTCAATAAACAACAAAACCTGCAGCTGTGTGTCTCTGTTTGGTAACATTTTGATTAAAACATGTTTGTTTTCCATTCTCTGGGTAGAAAATCCAGAAATTTTACTCAAGTAAAAGTAGAGATACTTCATAATAAAATAACTCAAGAAAAAACCACAGCATAGTAAAAATACTCCTAAAAGTACATTTCTTTCAAAAATGTTACTCAAGTAAATGTAATTGAGTAAATATAACTAATTACTGCCCAACTCTGCCAATCGAACGGCAGATCTATTCAGTCTAATTCTTTGTCATTAAATAATAATTAAGTATCAGATGTGGGAAAAAAAGTGGATTGTTGCATGTCTAGTTCTCACCATGTGTGGCTTAGCTTCCAGATCTCTGAAGTTCTCCTCCTCCACTCTCGCCATCATCCTGTAGTACTCCAGGTTCTGCTTCATCTCCAGGTGGTCTGGGTTGGCCTGGGAGAAGGTGTGGGCAGCTGCCACCGCCTTGTCCAGCTTATTGATCTGAAACAACACAGATCGCTTCTGTTCGCCTGATGTTCTTGGTGAAATAAATTTACAAAACAGACGAAAAACACAGTGAAAGTCCTGCATCAGTCTGAGTAAAACTAAAATATTAATGTCTACAAACTGGCAACTATGGAAATGGAAATGATTACATTTGCAAAGGAGATAGTCAATAGATGGAGTGAAGATAAGGAGACAGAAGATGTCAAATTTCATAGTTGCCATAGAAATTGAAGTGTGGTGGAAAAACCCTGCAGGTACAGTTAACACCAGAAGTTTACATACACCGAATAAAAAAAAAAATATAAACTTTTTTTTTCTCACTGTCTGAGGTTAAATCAGACCAAACATCTCTTGTTTTAGACAGATAGAATATGTCAGACATTTATTTATTAATGTCTTCAAAAATCAGAAGTTAACATACAGAATGATAACCATGTTTCTAGATATGAGAGAAATCCAAGATGGTGATTGCTATTGCTTTGGGAACTGCACAAATCTGGTTCATCTTTGGGAACAACGTTCACATGCTGATGTTTAACATGATGGGAATGTCCAACCATCAGACGGCTCAGGAAGCAGAAGGCTTCTGTGTCCCGGAGGTGAACAAGTCAATCTGCAAATCGACTCCAGAACAAAAGCCAGAGAATAATGGAAGACGCTGGCTGAAGCTGGTCAGACAGTCTCAGAGTCCACAGTGAAACATACCAACATGGGCTGAGAAGCCACTCAGCAAGGAAGAAGCAGTTACTCTAAAAGAAACGTCAAAAAGTCCGATTGCAGTTTGCAAAAGCACACAGGAACAAAGACTTTCATTTTTGGATTCATGATTAAACTAAAGTTTAAACAGACTGGGTCGCTTGTGACAGGCAATATCCTCACTGTGAAGCATCATGTTTGGGGATGTTTTATGAAATAGATAGCATCATGAGGAAAGGACATTATGTGGAAATATTGAAGTTACATCTTTTATATACAATATACAAAACATGTTAATATTTTGTATATTGAAGTA
Source organism: Poecilia mexicana (assembly GCF_051168715.1). Taxonomy (NCBI): domain Eukaryota; kingdom Metazoa; phylum Chordata; class Actinopteri; order Cyprinodontiformes; family Poeciliidae; genus Poecilia; species Poecilia mexicana. Next base: position 2,754,104 of record NW_028263374.1, read on the forward strand.
ACATCTAAAGCAGGGGTGGGCAACTCCAGTGAGTGTTTTAGCGCAGCCATCACAGAGACCTGATCTCAGTCCTGTTGGGAGATCTGATCAGCTGTATGTAAACTTCTGGCTTCAACTGTGTATGTCTACAGTATAGATACAGACAGAGAGACAGTCAAACCAATGGATGCAGTGGTCGCATAAGATGAATAAGGGATGTAGTTTTATCTGTTTTACATATTTCTCTGCATTTTGCCAAACTGATATAATTTCTGACAACGTGTGTTGTGTTATTGTACATCTGATTGTGTATTGTTTTTTTTTTTGTTGTTTTTTTTTTTTAATAATACCGAGTTTTAAATGGGTAACAGAATATTTGCACTTCATAAAAACCTAAGAAAGCCTTGATAATAGCTAAAAATGAAACGACTGCCTACCAAGCGCACTGTTATTTTACAAACTGAATCGTTTCCGCTATTTTTGACTCTTCAAACTACACAGTGCTGAACTTCTACGTCCCAACGTCAGATTTACGTGGAGGCAGAATTCAATTTAAGACGTGGCAGAGAAGTCTCCGTCCGAAGGAGGGGGCTGGGTGTTTACAAGGCAGACCTGTCTTAGCTCTGAATGAAAACGTGAAATCCCACAATGAAGCGTCCGACCATGAAGTTACCTTGAAATAGGCCACTTGTAGGTAGTTGTACGGAGTCCTCTTCCCAAACTCCAGCTCCACTTCCTCGCTGACTTGATGCAAAGTTGGAGAACCGAGTTTCTCGGTTTCGCACGAGTTCACACAGTCTGCCCGCTTCAGAATGTTCTGGAAAAAGCTTAAATCCTCCACCGAACCGGCCCCGGGGATAGGAAATTCCAAGCCCCGTAAAGGCTCGCCGAGAGCGGACTGGTTGTCACATCGCAGCCGACACTGAACCTTCACGTTTCGGACCGTAGCTTTGTTCCTGAGGGCCTTCTCCATGTTCAGGATGACCGCAAGCCAGTCCCCTCTGTAGTAGGCTTCCACCGCCGCGTCGAAGAGGAAATCATAAGGCACCAAAGTTAAGTTACTCAGACTGGAGTCTGGCCTGCAGAAGCCCGCAGTGAGCCAGAGACATGTCCAGATCAGCGCGTTGCGGGGTCCCATGATGGGGTCCGGAGCCAGAACAGCACAGAGAAGGAGGCCCTTCTCCTCCAGACAGGAACTTTTAGTTTGGAGGCGGGATTGGACATTTGAGAACCCCTGTTCCACCCCCCAACACCTTCAAAATATTTTACATAGTGACGAAAAAAAAGGCAACAAAAAAGTACATAATTGTTATTATTATATTATTATTAAAGCTCAAAAATTGGTCATGTTATAATGTTATTCCTTCATCAGAAACATACCTGGCGTGTTGCTTTGATTTTTTCATACATATTTGAGAAATACTTTAATTTCACTTAGCAACCATTCAGCTGTTCAAAACACCTGGGTGAGCCCACAGCCACTTCAACAAGGGTACAGTTTGGATTTGCAGAAGTGTTACTTGAAATTATAAATGCAACCCAGTGTAATATGAATTATGTTGCAGGATTGTGAGGGGTGGGGAGGACTGGTGTCTATCTCCACCCTGAGTCCACCCTGGACAGGTCACCAGTCCATCATAGTGAGAAACGCACAGGACAAACCCAGGACACTCATGTCCAAGGGAAATTTAGAGAGAAAAATGAACCCAACAGTTCGAACCGTGGGAGAAAGTCAGAATACTGGACAATTTTATTTTATTTTTTTACACAACATGGGAAAAATGCCTCGTCATAAACGACAAAATCTGTTATTACTGGCATTAGTATTATTTTTAAATGAATATTAAGGAATTATTTACTTAAAATCAGCTGATATATTTTGCTGAATAGTTACTTGTCAGTTAGTTTTGTCTTATTTCAAGTGTACTAAGATATTTGCATGTGAATTGGGGGAAGAGGAATCTTTGGTAGGACTGTGTTTTTACAGTGCAAGTCCTTTTCAAAGTATTGCATTTATTACCGTTTCAGTCCACAGAGGGGCGCTGTTGATACATCACAGTTCAACGTGTTCATCAACATCCATGTCAGGACGCTGGATTGCTCTGATTTCATGTCAAAGAATGAATCATTTCCCTTGGTGTGTGGAACAGCGGGGGGGGGGTTAGGTTTTGACCTTTAGGATCAAAACCTAAAGGTCAAAACCTTTAGGGGTTCTCAGTCCCCCTAAAGGGGCAGTGAGCAGCTAACAAGGGGCCTTTACTGAAACAATGTCAAGGAGAGTCTTATATTGTTTTATTGTCTCAGGAAAGACACGTGTCTCATTTACGATCAAACTATACGATTGAATTAAAATATTTAAAAAAGAATTTTCCTGCTGAATTGAATAAAACAAAGAACTGAAACTATTTTCAGTCATAAAGTGAAACACAGAAATGTGTTTCTAGTTGCATAAAATTGTTTAAAAAGGGTTAGAGATATGATCTGAAGCGTGACTGCGATAATCTTGTAATTCCTCCATTTGTTTTAGAGTAAACTCTTTCCTCTGACACAAACCTGCAGCACATTTTCTTCTTTTTGTCAACGTAAAAAAAAAAATCAGTTCAGTTTACTTATATAAAACCTATTCACACCTAATATCAACTCAATGCCCTGAAAGAAGAAAAAATAGAATCAGTCCAGTCATACAAACAGATTCCAGTTTGAACTGGACTGATTGCAGTCCAGTTCAGTTTAATATTCAAATTGGTTAAAAAGGGGAAACGTAGTCAAGTGTATCCAGCAATCTAAACCTATAGCAGAATAAACCACTCTAACATTAAGTTTTATCGAAATGGAAAGTTTTTAAGCCATTCTTCAGTCTGTGCTGTACACTGTTTCTGCTACAGTTAATTAAGAAAAATCTGTAAAACAACTGTGACCTATTAATTTTATGTCACGACTCAAGTTTTTATGCATAAAGGAGCTAGTAAAGTACAACAAATATATATATGCTATAAAAAGACAGTTTTAGTTTTGTCGTTAAATGTTTTTGCTGTTGTGTTGTACCATGTTATTATTATTATTATTATTATTATTATTATTATTTTTTTTTTTTTTTTTTTTTTTTTTTATTATTTTTTATATTATTATTATTATTACACCTCCAGCCAGTATAGTGACGTTCTACTTTGTTTTTCTTTCATGTTCGCTCCGATACTCTCCATGATGACAGCCAGTGACTCAGACAAGATCCTCATTTAAATATGGCGGATCTGCACCGCTGCTGCTCCTGCAATCAACTGCGCAGTCAATCCTTGTAGATCGCGTGCAACACGCCCACTCACTGCACAGGCCTTTTTTTGTCCCCCTTCCTTGCGTAATTTACTGTTCCTTATTTGGATTCTCTGTAACTCAAGCCCACACTGTGAACAACCCAGTGGGGAAAAAGTGATGGATGTAAAGGAATGAGATAAACAACCAATAACATCTAAACATTATAAACGTCACATTCATGTTTAGGCTAAAACTGATCTATATTTGCTCTGTGAATGGCTGTCAGTCAGATATTAACACAGTCACTCTACTTGTGTTTAAAATAGGTTTCTGTAGCACTTTCTGAGTGAGCACAGCAGACAATTTACGAACTTTAGGACAGCAAAATGAATATTTAACTCTTTGCCATTTGATTTTTAGCAGAGGAAAATAGACTGATTCAGCTGGACAGTCATAAAAAAAGGTAAAGGGTAAAAAGTCACAGGAACAGAACACAGCTGCATTCACTGTTAAGTTACACTGCAGGGTCCTTGTTTCCAGATCACACCTGCACCAGCATCAGAAGGAGAGAGAAAAATGAAAGGTCACATACTCACAGCTACAGAACAATTTCATATTTGTTTCTTCTAGAACCTGAAGTATTCTGTGGTGAACCAGAACATTAAAGTTTGATAGGAATCACTGATCCACTGCAGGTTTTTCTTTAATAAAACACATGGAAGATCTGTGGATGACATTAACCATCAGAGTGAAAAAAGCAGGGAGCCGACTCCAAAATATTGTTTAGAAATGAGTTATTTAATGATTCCATCTGTTCATGGTTGCTGCTGGCATCGTACACCAAAACCATAAAGGAGTTTCAGTCATAAAATGCTAAATATATGTATTTAGCATGAAATATATGTATTTAGCATGAGTCATTACTTCAGTTCTAAGTAATGACTTAGAACTGAAGCACATGATGCTGTATGATGTAACTTCTCTCCAGAACATAAAACTAGCAATTTAAGCCCCAATATCAATATTAATATCAATGTTTCAGATGTAGATTAGCTTCACAGGCTAATTAAGCTTCTGCAGCAGACAGACAGATGGATGTGTTCAACCCAACTAACGGTCTAGTTAAGATCATGAATTTATTTTCATGAATTTAATTTCCCTTTGGGATCAATAAAGTATTTTTGAATTGAATTTAAATTTGTATTACCTAAAAGAGGTTGTAATATCCAAACCAAGTCAACTTTATTCATGAACACTTAAAAAAAGGCACAAATGACCAAAGGCATTAAAATATAAAATCTAGAAGACATAAAAGATGTTATAAAGTAGCATCTTGAGTGAATAAGATGGACAGTCAAAAGCCAATGAAAATTTTTGTTTAGTTTTATTTTTTAGAGCAAATTTAAAAAAACACACAGCTAAGAGTGAATTTCATGACCAGTGAGCTGCTACTGAAATGTTTCTGCCCTCTCTGAGCTTCTCAACAAGATCATGAAAGTAGTGACTGAAGAGCAAGAGCTTTACATTTAAGGGCATCAGAGTCATCTGGACTCTTACTTGTTCAAGACACTTTAATAAAGACTGAATGGACTGGAAGTGTTCTTGTTTAAACAAACCTGTCTGTCATGAGCATAAAAACATATTTATTTGTGTTTCATAAAGATGTTGTCCCAGAGAAGCAGACAGTGTGGTTATGTTTTTGTACAGCAGCCACTTCAGAGAATCCGACCCTTTAAACCCAATGAGAGCAGACCTGCACCATGTAACCACATCCAACACCACAAGCAGCCTGACAAAGACCGAGACCATCCAACCCAACAACACCAAGAGCTGCAAGTCCAGATTTCTGTTTCAAACTTCGTATCGTGTTATTTTGTAACGCTGTTTACAATTTAATTCAGCTCTATTCCATTTTTTGTTTTTGTTGCATCGCTTCAATTCACAACAGACATCGTCTCGAGACACTTCAATAAACAACTTATTCCGATTCAGTCTCACACACACACACACACATACACACGTTCCACCTGATCTTAGTTCAACGGTGCTTTATTTGCTTGACTTCGCTGCCGGTGTTTGTTAACAGATGCGTATTTTGTTGTTATCCACTGTTCTGTTCTTTGCTTTCACCAGAACTTGTGTTTGTGGCATCATTTGTAGAAAACCTCGTGCCACATCCCTTCTTCCCGGGTTCATCGGAGTTTATGCCTTGCAGCAACTTTGAGTTTCACTTTATCTGCTTGCTTGTCTCTAAAGGAAGGGTGCAGAAAAGCAATCAGAAAAGCAATGGATATTGGTGTTACAAAAGCCACCAATATCCAGGTTTTAAAAGTAAAATTCTCATGTTTTTTTTTCATTTATTTATTTATTCAACTTCTCTATGTCAACCCAAATCCGGTGACATTGTCCGTACTCTTACAGCACTTTAATATTTTCTACTTTATGATTCACACATGGAGTTCCTGTCCATGCACACTTTGGCCCCCATGTATAAAACATAAAGCATTAAGTCCTATTATAACATCAAAGCAGGCCACGTGACACGTGATCTTTTACTGCTTCTCTCTCTCTCTCTTTATCTCAGCTCCTACGTCTCCCAGATAGAGTCATGTTGGTTTCTGTAATGGGTGATTTTATGATTTACCAGGCAGAGGGGTGTTAGAGGTCAGTTTAATGTATAACACGGGTGACTGGCTTACTGACTGCATGTGTTTATCAAGTGACAATGTGATGAGATCACGGCAGTAAAAACGAAAAGAAAAAAAACATAATCTACCACTCCCTCTGTCTCCGGTATTTTTTCTGGTACAGATCAAGTAGTTTCCAGTAAGCTACGTGCAACACACAGACCTGGCAGCTTGCCAGCCTACCTGCTCGACAGGTATGTTGACTTTGTGGGAGGAGAAGTTGCTCTCACCTCTTTCAGTGTGTGTCAGAGTTGCTAAGTAGAGTGGTTAGATAATTAACCCATCCAACGTGGACGATTAGAAAACATCTAATAAGTCAACTTCTAAAGTTTGAAAAGGCTGTAAAGAGAGAACAGAGTCGTAAATGTTCACGTTTAAGATTTTTTTAATCAGCAGATCATCAGTTGTTGCTTTGAGTTTGTCAGAGAACATGTTGGATCTGATTGGATTCTTGCCGTTTTGCTTACATCTCAGCAGACAGTGAATTTTAACCGGGACGAAATAGGTTATCTCCTTCAGGCTTTACAATATGGCTCTCATTGAAGTTATTGAGAGTCATATTGTGATCCCAAAGGTGCAATATGACACTATAGATAAACAAGGGCAGCGTAGTGATAGGGCTGTCAGATGCGTCGCCCCACGGCCAGCAGGTTTCTGGTGCATGACTTCGACTGCAGGCCCGTGTGTCTGCATGCTCGTCCTGTGACTGCAAAAAAATGTTTTATGGAAAGCAAATAAGTGACTAATTTAATTTCATCACAATGCATTTAAACCAGCAGCGGTTAGGAGGTCGTACGGCTTTGGTAAATTGTAAATCTGCCGTATCAATAGCGTCAGAAGAACAAAGATTTTGCTTAGACTCACCTACTAGGTCAGGCGTATCTGCCCAAACTGAAGCTCCACCCAATGTGTTTTTGCAATGTGTTGTCATGCAACAGTAAGATAAAATAAATAAAAACTATTTTGTTGTAGTTAGTGTAGTCACAGAGACCATGATGAGGCTTACAGTAATATCTTTAAGAGTGTTGAAAATGTGAATTCAGAGACCAAACTTTTACATTTTGGTTCATCTGAGGTTGGCAAAGCTGAGCCACAGTATTTAAAAAGATACATGTCTCTAGATAATGTTTTGTTATGACAGTCCTGCCAAAGTGGTAGCTAAGTCACAGTTATTAGCTCACGAAGACAATATATTCTGCTTTTTGAGACTGGAGTGTGACTGGCTAAAGCTGATGAGATGGACATTTATAATGCAGTGTTTTGTGTTATCTTAAAGGAGACTCTCTTGACTTTAATGTAATTTTCATCAGAGTCAGGTGGTCACAGCCTGTTAAAATAATAATAATAATAATAATAATAATAATAATAATAATAATAATAATAATAATAATAATAATAATAATAATAATAATAATAATAATAACACACAGTTTTCCCATTTTTCATCTAAGCTAAACTAGATACATTTCTTTTTACCCCAGTGGTATTCAGTGACATCAGGGACATGAGAGTTAACAACATATAACTTTTCAAAAATGATGGTTAAGCTTTCCCACGTTGAGATGGACTGAAAAAAAAAATGGTGTGGTTCATGGACTAATTCAGATTAAAACCCACATGAGTCTCTTCAGTCATCCTGCTCCCTTCCTACAGAAAAACAGTGAAAACAGCCTGAAAAGGAAAAGTTTCCTCCTTTTAAACAAGACTACTGCAGAATTTATTACTGACTGGTCAGTTATATATTTGCAAATACAACCTGTATGTATCAACCGTGGTTCTGAACGGCTAATCTAAATTGTGGCTCGTTGAAGGTTCTGATGTTAAAGATGTTTTTATGGGCAACTTTATTACTCCTTTCTCACTAACGCGTATTCTACTAACATGATAAGGACTATTTTGCGTGACACATTGGACATTTTTATTTGCCCAGTTAATGATTATCCAGCACATACTGTATGGCTTAAAAAAGGTTTTACTGCAAAGCACATCAAGCTGTTGAAAGGAATCAGTGAAATTTGTATTAAAATGTTCAATTTAAGGAGAGAAGTCCAAAATAAGTTCGGTTCAGTTTACGTATATGTTGCTAATTCACAATGCATGTCATCTTTAGCCACTTTACAAACAACTCATTTCATTTCGGTCACACACATTCCCAGTGATCCTCGTTATCAAATAGTGCAATAAGCTCAGGTCATTATTCAATTAGTTAAAAATATTTCTAAGGAAACCCAGCAGATTGCATCACATCATTGACTTGCAGCATTCACTCCTCCTGGACGAACACGTTGTGTTGCTTCATTGACTTTACAGCAATCCCTCATACCGAGCATGCATGTAGCGACAGTGGAAAGGAAAAACTCCCCTCTAACAGGAAGAAACCTCCAGCAGAACCAGAACCAGAACCTGGCTCAGAGCAAGCATCTGTCTGCCACAACCGACTGGAGGTTTGAGAAAACAGAGCAGATACACAATAAAAGAAACAAAGAAACTGATGGAGTATTTTCTGTGTTAATAAAAAGTAAAAAATTAATAACGTTTAGTTGTGCACCTTCCTCCAGGAAGATGCAACAGCCAAGAGGAACTCCAGACCTGGTGTAGCTTCTGTGTACAGAAAAACAACTGAAAACATAGTAGCAGCATCCTAAGTTTATACCAGCAGAGCTACAGAGATGGCTCAGGGTCACCTAACAGCTCAGAAAGACACATGAAAGAGGCAGAACCCAACTCTGACTGAACTCTATCAGTATGAATTTCAAAACATTGCTTCCATCAGTCATAATGGGAAAGGATAGTATCGGGTGGAGAGATGGCCCAGAGGCAGATTTAAAGAGAAGGAAAAGCCAATTAGCAGCGCCACAGTAACAGCTGACAGCGTAACTGTGGAACATCATCTGTGCTGTCCAGATGTTGAGCTGTTATGGTCAAACCAAACGCATTTTGAGCATCAGGCACATCTGGTTTACATTCAAAGTCTATGTGGAGCATTGGACTCATTGGACGCCTGACGCTCAAAACTCATTTGGTGTGAATGCACCACTAACATGTCACAGCAGTAATGAGGCTGTAACATTCTCAGTCTTCTCAGTCTTCAGTCAGAGGCCTCTTCAAATCGGTTGCAAGACTGACCGCTGCTGAGATCCTTCCTGCACACAGTGGCTCTTAGAAGATATTTGGGTGAACTGAATTATGGCATCATTCAACTTCCCTTTGGTTCTAATAAAGTAACTCTCAACTGAATGGAGCTGAATTTAAATATAATGTATTCTTCAGATTAAAATTCACATGACTAAATGCTGCCAACTATTTAAATTTATTTTTTCTTTCCTGCCAAAAATGAAAGGAAAATAAAAAAAGTATTTATTTATACCTCTAATATTTTTAGAGGTGTAAATATGCATGGTCTGAGTTTTATGTGTGTGTGGTTTATGTGAGGGGCATAATGAAAGGAACATCTGGTAAATCTACATGAGGTCAAAAGAAAAAACAAATTGACTGATTAGCATTTAAACAATGTGGTTTATTTCTCACATCCACCAATACAGAGATTGACGAGTGAAACATTTCTTATGTGAAAAAAACTCTAATCATAAAATCCGTAAACTACATAGTAGGATTACTCATCTGTTATTCTTTAATAAACATTGTGAGAACACGCTTTACACACTTTATAACAAGTCATACAGATAGGTAGAACATAAGGTAAATGTTGACGTGACAAAAACATCACCTACATTTATTTCTTTCTGTTCTGTCTTTAATTTGTGCTTTCCAAATCTCACATTCAGAGCCACAATTGAGTTTCGTATGTCAACTGAACTATGACAGAACAATAAAGAAAATAAGATATTTTCAGTGTCAGTTATTTATACCCATGTACCACAGCAAAAACTTTAAGCACAGAGATTAGAAGGTCATGAATTTACAATAAAAAAACACACTATATGCAAATTACAGCGAATATTGAACAACTGTTACTTTGTTTACAAAGGCTCAAAAACATCAGCAGAACTATGTCTAAAGTTTCTGTAACGAGGATGAAAATATAAAATACGTGAAACATTAATATTGGTTCATAAAACCTACTGGAGCCAAACACAATGGCTTACATTTTCTTCAACACCTTCCCGTAAGAGGAAGTTTCGTCTTTTAAAGTTTCAGATAGTAACGACTTTTTTCCCCAGCCAGGCAAAAAACAGGCTTTTCTGGTTCCTAAACTTCTGCGCTGGTCGGCTTCGTGATCTCTATCTGCTCAGAGACTGACGCCTCCGATACCGCTGCCAATCTCCTCAGTCTTCCACCCACTGGAATTCTTTCCGAACTTGTACACAAGTCTTCTGCCATCGACCCGCTCCAAAATCTCTCTCTTGTAGTAATACCTGCAAGTAGAGACATATCACCTTAGGGATTCCAACGGCCTGTACGAGAAGAAAATGTTCTAAAGCAACCACTAGTGTTCTAATGGTGATGATGATACTCTGATGTTGGAAAATAATTCCCTGAATTGACGTGCTATGGCAATCTGCTTCTCATAAAATATGTATTTATCTTGGCTTTTTGGTCCTGAGGAGTCATTGTTGCCAATATGCATAACTATAAACCAATAAAGTTTAGTTTATAGGGTTCAAACAAAGGATTTAAACCTTACTTTACAAACTTCATCTGTGCACAGTTAAGTCATGCAACACAGTAGTAGCCATCCTCTTTTTTGTTTTTTTGTTTTTTTGCTGTGCCAGCCCAAAACTTTTACTCGTCCCAGTCAGGCCACCCCTTTGAAGAAACCTCCAGTGCACCCGTATTTAACAAATTAAATCTGGGTTTTGTTCCGTGGTTTACGAATGCAAATTCATATTTGAGAAAATGAACACATTTTATGTTTTTAGACTCATTGAGCAGGGACTCCTTTTTTACTGGGCAGCTCAGAGAAAAAAAAAATCCCTTCATAATGAGCTCTGGGTTTGCTGTGTGCAGCAGGAACTCACCTCATGGCTCGGCTCAGTTTCTCGTAGGTCATGCTGGTGTTCTTCTTCTTCTGACCCCACATCTGGGCGACGGCCTCGGACTTGAGGAACTTGAACACCCCCTCCCGACGGTCCTCCCATTTCATCAGGCCCTGGTTCTTCTCGGGGTGGATGAGGATGTCTCTGATGAACTCCCACAGGTGGGTGCCACGAGGTGCTGCAAAGGAAGGAAACAATCAGCTCGCTGTTTCCAGGTGTGGAAAGTGTCAGCATGAACACGCAAAGATAAAGGCAATCTTGACCCGAGGAGAAAAACTACTTGTAATGTAGAAAGCGTACCATGTTTGTTTTTCTTTGGGTTGTCGTATATGCTGCTGCTGTGTCCACGGTTGACTTTAGGAGGCCGCCCTCGGGGTCTCTTGATGCGACAGTCTCCGTCTTCGGTTTTGATATGGACCTCTGTCAACACAGCAATTCGTTTACCATGCCGAACCTCGACTATACCGTAAGACCAGAATGCTAGACCAAGTGTGCCTGAATACTCACTTGACACTGGGTAGAACTCAGGGTCTGATTCGCTGCTGCCGGACTCTGGTGAGCTCATGAATCTAAACTTGCCACCTGAACACACATCATACACGTTTGAGAAAAGACATGTCTTGATACGCCAAACTTTAAAAAACGTTGACAAGATGATAGCAGTATACTAACTGTTGGCCGAGGAGCTGCATTCACTGTCAGATGGATTGTCAGAAAGGTAATCGGTGTCGTCCAGAGTTGTCAGGGACTCCATAGTGAATCTGGTCAAATCATAACCATCGCGGTAGGCAAAGTTTCTCTTTATCTCAGTTTCTTCACCTGTGTGGTAGATGGATGTGTTATTCCAAGTTTTCTCTAACATTACAAACTTGTGCTATCTACATAAATAAATATCAAAATATACCATGGCCAATTTTGAGCGTGGTCAGCAAAGGGAAGCTCAGGTTGTCCAGGAAGTTATCAAGAAGTTGACATGTCTCACTTAGTTCTGGTCCAGAGAGACTCTGCAGTTCTGGAAAGAAAAAAAGAAGAATTTGTTAGGTTTTTACCATCTCTGAAGATGGACTGATGATTGATTGCATGCAGACAGATTGATATCTGTGGATTTGAAAAATAAAATGATACATTTTAGAGATTTAGTTTACCATATTTGGTCTTGTACTCCTCCAAGCTCTGGTAAAGATGTGGGCCGAGCTGCGGGCCAAAAATGGCAGTCATCTCTTCCTGGTTCATGCGGCAGAGGTTTGGGCCGTCAATGGAGCAGAAGTCCAGACTCAGGGTGCTGGCATCAAACTTGGTGCTCTCCACATGGTCGCTGATCCACTCTAGAACATGCTCTGCCGTCCATTGGTGAGGGCTGATCTGTTTGTACCAGTGACCTGAGGAACGAGAGCCATTTATTACCTGATTGGGCAATTAAGGTGATGTTCTTCTGACAAAAGTGCTAATTTTTTTTTTTAAATCAAATCAATCTGTCTTGATTTCCCGTCTCCAGTAAAGTTCAAAGCCAAACAAAAACTCTGCTTGAAACATCCTCTTTTTGAGTTTTTTTTCCGAGCACATCTACATTTTCTGGTGTTTTATCCACGAAGTCAGTCAAGGTCAGACAAACATAGCCAGCCCAGTTGACCAAGCAGGAGGTCACAGCATTTCTCTGCTTTGAGCGTCGAGTTCAGTTAAACATTGACAGTTCGGTTAATCATTAGCGCAATTAGGTCAAAGTAAAGTGACCTCATGGTTTGGTTATCTTAAGTCAGGATCATGTGACTCATGAACAAGAAGAATAGTACTCTACTATATTACCATCACTGTACAGGATGTAGATTTTGATGACAAACAGGAGCTTCTAAACTTCTTGATAGTTTTCTGGTGTCAATTTCAGTGGAGCCCAAACATTATTCATACACCTTGGAGATTTAGACTTAAAGTAAAACATAAATATTTCATCAAAATATCTCATTTGATTGGAAGTAGTAATAATTTGAATGGGTGGGAGATCAATGCATCACACTCAGTCAGAAACAAACTTCAAACAAAAGTCTAGTTCTCCACATTTGGGTTTAAGTGGAGGTCCCACGTTGACCTGAAGCAAACAAGGTAAACCGCCTCGACGTCAGACGGACGATCCTCTTACCTCTCGTGTTGTAACTTCTGCTCTCCAGAGTGTGGATGGTGGGCAGCGCATGGAGCTGCTGTGGGGGGATGTCGGGTAAGCCAGTCTGATACATCGTCAGGTTGGCGTTAGTCAAGATGCTGCTGAGGCACGGCGACGACATCGAGTCTCTGAGCGACATCAAGAAGTTACAAATCAGTTATTCTGAACATTTTCTTTCAAAAGTAAAATTTTTCACATTGTTGCAACTTTAAATGTGAGCGTCTCCTCTACATGAATTGTATTAAATAATTCTTTGGAGTCATTTACCTCTTTCAGCACAAAGCCACTGTATGGTTAAAAAAAAATGATTCAAAACTATCCCACTTTAATTTGTGTGTCGTCTCTTCGGTCTTTGTTCCTTTCTGTTCTTTATAAGGTTCCTGTCTCCAAGGCAAAAAAGCGCTTTCAGTTGGAAGTCAACATGTTTATATCCCCGTGGAGGAGTGGGGGATGGAGAGGTAAATTCAGGGGAATTCCACCTGAGGGTGGCCACACCTCCATCCCTCCTACGCTTTCCAGAGAACTCGACTAACAAAACTCACCTGTCCTGTTTTCCTTTCTAAGCTTTACCGTCTCTTACCCATCATCACTGAAGATTAGATTAAAGTTCTTGCCTGACAGATTCAGTTACTGTAAATTGATCTGCTTTGCCTAACTGGATTCCTTTAGCTAGGCCACAAACAACAGTGCCATAACAAAATAAGATCTCAGGCGTTTTATCACGGATCATTTGCATTTTTTTATCAAGAAAATGTCATTTTCACTTGTAATAATCCAGTTGGACTTTGTGACTTAATGGTATGTTTTTCTTGTTGTCCATTGGACACATCCACAGAAAGGAGGAAGTAGGCTGAGTTAAACCTTAAATAGAGACTTTGACAATGACAGATTGAAGATGAACATGTGGGCAGGTATTTTTATCAGTTTCAGCAGACGATGTGCAAGAGAGATGAGCAAACCTTACCGAGACTGTTTTCTTGTCTAATTTGTTCACTTAAGTCCTGGGATTACATGCAGTTACTTATCGTTGCAAATAGCACAAATATACGTCATATATGAAAATATATGTGTAAACGCCTACATGTAATCATGCACACACACCTTCACACAAAATCGAATAGTCATCCTTGAGATCTCAACTCTCACTCAGTTAGCCCCTACTGCGTGCTAAAAGCTGCGGCGATAACCCAAAGAAGAGGTGCAGAGTACAAAGATTGGCTCATTTTTCTGTTTCAGTTTCCGTGGCATGTTTGAACTGAATGACTTAAATAATTGCACTGGTCATGCATTTTACCGTGGCAAGGTGCGGGCAGATAACATTCACAGTCACGCCATCATGTGGATCAATCTAGGTCACCCTGCAATGCCTGACAATAGCAACAAGTTTTCTGCCTGTGGAGCGACACTGTTATTTTAAACCAGGCAGTAAAAACATGCCATGAAGCTCATTCTACTCTCCCTAGCTCAGAGAACAGACTTTAAAATGCTGTTTATAAGCACTAGGTCTTCTTCTGGTCTGCTCTGCATTCCCAGAACCAGAACCAAATGAGGAGAAGCAGCATTCAGCTTCTATGCACCACAAATCTGGAACAAACTTCTAGAAAACTGCAAAACAGTCAAAACACTGAGTTCCTTTAAATCTAGATGGAAAACCCATCTGTTAACAGTTGCTTTTTAACCATAATAAATTAAACATTGACCAACATTTTGATGTGTAATGATGGCACTTGGAAAAATGTAATGTTTCAATTGTCGATTTTTGTGTTTTAATGATGTAAAGCTCTTTGAAATGCTGAAATGTGCCACACAATTAAACTTGATTGAACTTGATTATTTTGTTTGCCATTTTGCACCTAAGATGTTGCAAATGATAAATCCTATCAATGGAGCTTTTTTCCACACCACTTGAAATCTCTTTTAAACAAACACACCTTTATGAAGTACTTGCAGACTATATTTAATCTATCATTTTCACAAATATCAAAAAGGTTTGGTTTTATGAAGAAATGCACCTTTTATGATGAAAAACAGTCTTGATAGTTCTTTCCAGTCAGGTTTTAGGACTGATTGGAGAGGATTTCTTTGGGTTAACACCACAGTTTGAGACCTCAGAAAGTCTTGAATAATATAAACCTGTCTGAACAGTGTCCTTAGATCTTTCACTATGGCTTTTATTAAAAACCACATACATTCTAATACTAAATCAGCTTATTACCATCTTAAAACTATTGCCAAAATCAAAGGTTTCCTGTCAAAACATGTCAGAAAAACTGGTCCATGGTCTATTTTATGTAAATTAGACCACAGTAATGGTTTCCTTTATTCAGAAATAAAAAAAAATAAAAAAATAGCTTCTGGATCAGCTAATCCAGAAGCTATTTATTTATTTATTTATTTATTTATTTATTTATTTATTTATTTATTTATTTATTTATTTATTTATTTATTTATTTATTTATTTTTTGCTACAGCTAATCCAGAAACAAGGTCATAAGAATTATATCACACCTGTTGTTAAATCACTGTACTGACTCCATTTGTCAAAAATAGATAAAAAAAATATATATATATTATTTTAAAAAAGCACTGAATGTTATTGAAATGAAATACTTCTATGCCTGTCGGGTAGAAAGCGTGTAGACGCCGTTAGTCTTCAGCTGGGTTTGAAAGCTGGGTTTCTGAACTGCTGTGCTGAAAACATTTTTGTTTTGAACAGAATGAATCTGCTCTGGCAGCTTCAACACCTTCATGGTCCTTTTCTGCTGCTGCTTTGGCCAACAAACACACAAAACGTAGAGTTCGTCCAGAGAGGATGAGTCAGGAGAGGCCGGCAACAGAAGGCCGACTTTATAATTGTCTTTATGTTCATCACTGCACCCAGATTGGGGGCCTGATTGCTAGTTTCTAGCTGTAACAGCTGCAGGTGCGTGCTGACTCTAGATTATTCCTCTTAAAATCCAAAGATAATCACTCCAGGTTTGTTTCTATTCATCTGAAGAAAGTTATAGCACATCCAAGTATTGATTTCTTCAGTGAATCTACTCAGTGCTTGCTTGTCACCAGGCGACATTGTAATGTAGAGCTGTGTATCCTGCATACTAATGGCAACTAATATTACTACTTGTTGTAATCTGAACTAGGGTTAGAGTTAGGGGTTAGGGTTAGGGGGTAAGGGTAAGGTTTAGGGGTTAGGGTTAGGGTTAGGATTTTTTTTTCTTGATGGGCCTAAGATGGAGCCTTGGGGAACCCTGCATGTATTTTTTGTCTGCTGTGATGAGAAGTTACCTGCTGACCCAAAGAAGTCCCGGTTCTTTAGATAAGTTTGGAACCAGTCAGCTGCTGTGCCAGAGGGTCCAACACAGTTCTCCAGTCCATGGTCAACAAGTGACCATGCTGCACTGAGGTCCAACAAAACCACCACCACAGCTTGTGTTCAGATGCATGTCATTGAACAGAGTGCTTGCTCATTATTGGGAAGCTATTTAAGTGCAGAAAAACTTTTTCCAACACTTGATGATATGGAAGGTTGGAGATTGGCTCATCATTTTTCAATAGAAACTTGTCCAGACTGTCCTTTTGTAGCAGTAGTTAGCTAGTTAGTTAGTAGTAGATAGTTGTTGTTTTAAAGCCTGATAAGAGAGATGAGTTCAGTATTTTAATCAGTTCAGATGCATTGACAGGCAAAAGTTTGATTTACAGCATCTGAATAGTAAATCAGACGTCTGGGGCGAAGTGGATAGACACATCCATCAACAGTCTGTTTGTTTGTGTTAGAAAATGCTGTTGATTTGTAAGTTATGACAGATTCTTGGACATCAGATCTGACCATTCCAGTTTGCCCTGTTTCTCCTTATGACTGCCTTTTTTGTTTTTTGTTGCAGAGTTTTAAATAGATGGCTCAGTGGTTTTCTGCATCAGTCCATCCATCCATTTATGCAACACACTTATCCTTGTGGGATCTGCACCCATAATGGATAAAAGTAAGCCCCGCTGGGGAGCATATGTCTATTTTAATTGATTAAAAATATTATGAAGTAAATGTAGTTTAAACATTGTAGCCATATTTAGTAAGGCCAACACTAACTGTTGTTACACTGCAAAAATACAGAATCTTAGTAGTTTTCTTTTAGTTTTTAGTGCAAACCTCTTAGTACACTTGAAATAAGACAAAACTAACTTACAAATAACATTTCAGCAAGAAATATGAGCTTGTTTTAAGTCATTTATTCCTTAATATTAATGAGAAACTGTATGTTCTACTTGTTCCATTGGCAGATTATTTGTCTTATATAACAAGATATTTTCCCAATGTTTTTAGTGAAATAATCTGCCAATGGAAATGGAACTTTTTCATCAATATTAAGGAATTATTTACTTAAAACAAGCTCCTATATCTTGCTGAGAAGTTAATTATAAGTTAGTTTTCTCTTATTCCAAGTGTATTAAGATATTTGCGCTGGAAACTATATTGAAAATACTTGCTAAGATTTTGTGTTTTTGCAGCAAAAGGTTACATTTATTCACTTAAATCATAATTTGCAAAGTTCAGCTGACTTTCAGGTTTTGTCTGGCTAGCTTGTCAAACTCAGTCAGATATGTACCTGTGATTAAGACATTAACTGCTCAGCTCAGCACTTCAAGAATTTACTTGAAGTGCTTTCATTAGCTGCAAAAGGAATGAAGTTCATACCAGTTTGTTTAAACAGCTTCATAACTTTACAGTTTTTGCTATGCAGCAACTTTTACTGACAGTTCATCTGCAGAACTTCAGGTCGTAAATGATCCCACATTGTTTGGTTTGCTACTGTTGAATAGTTAAGAAATCACAGTAAATCAGCACAAAGGAAACTACAAGGTGCAATTTTATAGATATGGACAAGTTTCTGAATGCAGAAACTCAGTGTAATATTTCTGTGTTGTTGAGGATAGTAAATATCTAGAGTATATAACATTTTAATTAAACACAATGTCAACTTTTGGGAATATTTATACACAATGATTTCTGATTTATTTATTTTTTTCAATCCTGAGGATAAAAATGAAGAAGCATTGTACTTTTGATGTAAAGCGACACTATGCTTTTAAGACAGCAACACTTAAAGAGGGAATACATCAGAAGTGTTGGATTTATATGTCGTTAAGAGTATTTGCTCTAAAACACCTAACATGCTAATCATTAATGAGTCTGTAGGTAAATAAGTCAGTTTGTCAGGATCTGGTGTATCTGCTAAATAATGGGTGGCTGTTTATGTCTGAAGCCAAGAAAGAGGCGGCTTTGTGGTTAAACTAGAATAAGTTATTTTTCGATTAACCTTAAAATATCCGATAAAGTTTCTAAAGCAAAAATTCTTGAAAATCATGTTTTCTCTTGAACGTTGACTGAGTAAACACAAAGTTACTGAAAGTGGTTCCATTTTTGTTGATTAAATAAAAGCAATTGAATTAAGTTTAAACTCCTGGGCAAATTAATATATTGTGTTTTACATAAATAAGAATTGTGCGCGGAAAGAATCCACTGTTTCTATCGTTATGTTGAAGTCATTGAAACCTTGACAATACTGCTACTGAATTCAGTTCAGTTCAAGTTCAGTAAACTGAGAAGTCAGAAAAGACTGCAGCTTTATGTGGCAGTGCCATTGATGGTACAGTGAACCATATGTTGTGGGGATAAGTGGGCCTATTTTCTCCTTTTTGCCCATTGCGTTGTCTTGCGTCAGTAACAGCCAGTGAAACTGTACTTTTGCTGAATCTCATAACAGCAATTATGCCCAGTTTCCACCTGTGCTGGAAGAATGCAGCCCAACTGGTTTTTACTCTCTGTAGTGCCAAGATACTGGAGTGTCTTGGAGACAACAGAAAATTCATTTCATCACTTCTCATCACACAACATTTCTATTGTCCACCAGAATTATTACATAAGGCGGGGACTTTCCACAAACATTTGTGGGGCATTTAGAAAACCAGAGTAAGAAAAGAGTCATGATTTTAAGACGGGGAAGTTATGTTTGGATTCTGAACACCCTGAAGTATAACGTCGCTTTATAGTTTTTTGAACACTGAAGTGCTTTGGAAATTTCTGCCCTTTGTGCTACATGTGCAAAAATCAAGAAACGTTGGAAGTACTCTGTGCTTTGTCATACCTCAACTAAACACCTCCAAATACATCAAGAGCTAATATGTTGCATTGTTTCCAAGCAATGAAACCTCTTGCAAACAATGCATCACTGTGAGTATTTTACTGTGAAGTTCTGACTAAGTAAAGTGTAAACGCCCTGGACCAGAAAAAGATGCCTGTGTGTGTTAGGGCTCTAATTTACAAGGGTTCTTCGATTCCAGAACCTGAGCAGGGAGGGAGTCACGTACACTAAGTGCAACATTTCTGAATGACCAGGAAGCTGTCAATCAATTGCACATTCCTTCAACTCATTATTTTTTTTCTAACCCTTCTTGCCAGCTGTGAAGCAGCTCATCAACTTCTGGTGTCTGTGGAATGCAGGAACCTTAAACGTTTCTATCACAACTTCACCAACTTCCAAAGTGCACAGAAAGGGTCTGGTGAGCTGAAGACTCCTGGTAGGAAACAGTTTCATTTGCAGACCAAGGTCCAGGGTTACG
The DNA here is from genome assembly GCF_051168715.1 of Poecilia mexicana. Taxonomy (NCBI): domain Eukaryota; kingdom Metazoa; phylum Chordata; class Actinopteri; order Cyprinodontiformes; family Poeciliidae; genus Poecilia; species Poecilia mexicana. The sequence goes on from NW_028263374.1 coordinate 2,773,789, forward strand.
AAGCTACAGCCAAAATGGTGATCATCTGCTAATGCAGCCGTTTCCTCGTGCTTCCAGTGTAAGTGAAAACTTCAGCTCATCAGAATGCAGGAGTCTGGCAAGATGACAACAACTGTGTTTTCAATAATTAACTGTCACATTCCAGAAGCATTGTGATACATAACATTTTGTGGTAAGCTCGGCACCATCTCCTCTATCACTGCATGTTGTGTACATTAATGGGATACATTATCTACATACACATCTTTCAGTCCGGTTTCGGTGCTCACCACAGTAATGAGACTGCTCTGGTCAACATTTTCAATGATTGCCACATAAAATACAGACTGTGGAACCTCCTGACACTGCAGACCAAAGTACTGAAGTGACTGGAGAACTGGGTTACACTTTCTGGTGAAGTACTTGACTGGTTTGAGTCTTACTGAAAGGACAAGGATTTATTTGTGCCAGTATGTAAGTTTTCAACAGAGCAGACAAAAACCACACGTGGGGTTCCCCATGGCTCTGTCCTGTGGCCCCTCTTGTTTAATTTGGTTATTTGTATATTTAACGATGTCCATTAGTTTCCACCGTAGTAGAGATTATTCTTCCTGTTGTGGTCCACACACCAAACACTGCAATAAAATTTAATTGGAAACATTACAAAAAAGACATAACACCATTCCTTAAGACAAACAAAATTAAAATAAACTCAAAATTCAGATCAACTGCTTCAACAACTTACAAACATTATGTAAAGACGTAGCAAAATACCTTACCACACAAGCTATTTCAACTATTAGAACTATATTACAAACAAAGGTAAGTACAATTATTTAATTTAATTATTTCATTTGTTTAATATCTACATTGTCCTGCTAGCTCAGATTAGACCAAATCACAAGATAAGTTACATAGTTATGCAGATGATGTGCAACTCTACTTAGCAGTGTCACCAGGTGTTTATGAACCCATTCAAGTGTTGAGTAGATAAACTGAAGGAAATCAATGCATGAATGTGCCAAAACAACTAAAGATAAACTAAGTGTTCTTTGTTGAATTGATTACTGCGACAGTCTTCACCAGTCTGTCTAACAAGACAATCTAGATGTAGAATGCTGCTGCCTGCATCCAGCTCTAAAGTCCTTGCACTGTTATCTGTTGTCATATGAACCTTGCAGACCACTCAGGTCTTCTGGTTTTAGTCTACTCTGCATCTCCAGAATCAGAACCAAACATGGAAAAGCAGATTTTCTGTTTCCAGACTCCACTAATCTGGAACAAACTTCCAGAAAATGGCAATATTGAAACACTGAGTTCTTTTAAAATACGTCTAAATGCAGATTTCTTTATAGTTGCCTTCAGTTAATACTAACTGGAACCATTTTTGTCTGTCTTTAGCATTTCTTTACGCTTGTTTATTATGCCAGTGTAATGTTTTGTGTACAGTCGTGTCCTGGAAACGACTGTGACCAAATCAATTGTCAAGATGCAGAAGACTCAAACAATCATGTGCTGCCTTTAGGGTCAGAGGTCAGGATTTTGCTTGTGCAAATACTTTCTCTGTTCAATTCACTGAGATGCACACAGTTTCCCGGAGACAGAAAGTTAACCATTCAGTGCATTTATATTTTGGACAATGTGAAACAAAATTTAAATGTTTGGTTCTGAAGAAAGGTCCTGTGATCTCTACACCTACATTTCTTTGCTTCGTGTTGAACTCAACCCATGCTGCTGCTCAGAGTCTGTTGGTGTTTGGATGGATTGTTGTTGCCTGTGGCAGCCTTCAGAATGGTCACCGAGGCATCTATCAGTCTGTATCAGAGTACAGACTGATACATGCCTATTTAAAAGGGAGCAAATCCTTTTTAAAAAGATTTGCTCCCCTCCTTAGAATTTTATTTTATTTTTTTTTAACTCTAACAGTCTTGATTACTCCAAAGAGGCTCCATATCATTTCTTTATTTAGCAGATCATATATCTCTGAAGATCTGCAAACATTCCTGTTATATCGTATCATAGCTTTGTACTGACACCTAATGGCCACAGACAACAACATCTGCTTCATTTACGTTTTTAAATAAAGGATTTACCACATTTGCGTCCTGATGCAGGTTTCCAGATCTATGCTGATGACGTTGTTTATGTAGCTGGTAAGTTTACAGTTATATCTGTTTCATCACAGCTGTCTCTGTGTCTCACAGTGAATCTAAACATAACTGTCATTTTTCTCCTTTTTCATAGGGTTTATTAATTAGTCTCAGTAATTCTAATGGAAAGATTTAGTGGACAAATTATTGAACAAGCCTCAGAAGTAGCACATATTGGTGTCATTTTGGATTTTCATTTAATATTTGACAAATGTGTCAAGATGTTGAGTAAGCAGAACCTCACAGTCCTTCAGGATTACATTTGCCTTTTCATGCCGCAAATGTTTTCATGCATTTAGTGATGTTTATTCTCATGTAAAGTGCCGTGTCCCTGTCGGTCACAAGCAGCACCTACAATAATCAGGGTGGAATATAATCAGGCGATTAGGATGCCTGCTTGATCACATTGCAGTCATGTTCTTAACAAAGTGAGCCTGATGAACCTTGAAAATAATACATTAAGTTTTCCCACCAATTTTAAGCAACTTGATGGAATTGCCTTTTGTTTGTAAAGTTTTGGTTGGAATGTGCAACTGGTGAATATTCCCACAGTCACTTTTTTTTAGTTAATCGTCGTTATTTTTCTAGAAGTCAGTTTTAATTTCCTATTAAAGGGAGCTTTTGTGTAATTTATTGTCAGAAAAGTTTTGTTGTTTATCATTGATTTGTAAAAGAAACAAAAAGGGCAAAGCACGTAAGGGGTGAGTAGTTTGTATAGGCACTGTACTTGTTAGATTTGGTAATGGGACAGTAGTGATAAAGGAAGGTGCGTTTAAATCCTCAACATTTTATTGGTTGATGAATGAGAAAAGAAAAACTAATGAAATTACTCAACTTACTGTAAAACATACTGGACTGAACAAGTCATATTATAAATTATGTAAATATCAAACTGAGCTATGTTGTTATTGCAATCAGCCAAAACAACATACATAGCTCATGTAACACAATTTATTGAAATGCAATATATGCATTACAGTAAAACAAAATGTGGAGGCCAAATTAATGTATAAATATTAAGTCACTTTTAAAACTTATTTGTTTACTTAGTAATTAAATAAGTGCATTTGTAGTCCAGACATTGGTAGAATTATTATATTACAAGTGGATAATTTCATAATGTTTTATTGTAAATACCGGTAAGTGTTTTATTAGAAGTTTGTATATTTTGTTACTTAATTGGCCGCTTCGCAATTTATGCAAATGAGGTGTGCCGCGCTGGAGAGTTAACGAAGGATGGAGAGAGAAGAGAAGGGAAGGCGCTGCAAGTAGATCGACAGAACCACACGGGTTTTCAACCGTAGTTTGTTTGTGGAGTTTATAAGAACCAATTGCTCTTGTAAAAGAATTACGCAAAAACTGTGATTTTTTTAATTTATTTATTTATTTATTTATTTATTTATTTATTTATTTATTTATTTCATCTTTACTTCGGAGCGCTGTGAAGTTTTAATTTTTTCCTCCCTAAACACACGGGTGAAATTTGAAAAATTAACCTTGTGGCAACACACAACATATTTAAAAAAAAGAACTGTGGAAGGTCTCGCTAAGTGTGTATAGCCAAATAGATTATTATTATCTTTTTCTTTCTTTTTTTTCGAATAGTTACAATATTTACAAATCAAGTGTACAAAAAGAATCGAAGATTTTCTCTCTTTTTTTCTTCTATTTATTTATTTATTTATTTATTTATTTGTTTGTTTGTTTATTTATTATTTGGGTTTTTTTTTCCCCCACATCCCTCACTCCAGACCAGTGGGTGGCGAGAATTCACATATCGGCTTTTGCACTGTCAAGAAGTAGAAGAAGAAGGGGGGAAAAAAGACGACGAAGAAGAAGAGTATTGTCGTCGTGTAACACTGCGTTTTTGTTTTCCAATATTTATTAGACCCGTTTTCGGTTATCGGGCTCTTTTAGCACAGCTAGCTGTTTTCTGTATATAATGACGTCTAAGTGAAACGTATTGCCGTGACAGACTCACGGGTATTTAGCTAAAAACAAGCTAACAGCAGGAGTTAGCAGGAGTTGCGCATCAGTACCTCTTTCAGCTGATCCAAAATGTACACTCTGCTGTCTGGATTATACAAGTACATGTTTCAGAAGGACGAATACTGCGTGTTGATCCTGGGTCTGGATAATGCAGGAAAGACGGTATGTTGTCTGCCGTCAGTGGCGTCTTCCTGACATTTACTTCTTGTTTTTCTTTCTCTATGTTATTGTGTGGTTGTAAAAAGTGCAAAGAGAAGATCCTATTTTGGTTTATTTTGGTGGAGCTTCAATTAAAACCAAGTCTTTTAACTCTGTATGAAACAGAACATATTTATTTATAGTTGTATTAATTTCTTAGCATTTGGTGGATTTATTTAATGTGATCAACCGTTTTGGATTTCCTTCCACAAGTTTTTCACAACAGTTTGCAGGAATCTTTTGGCCCATTCCTCCAAAAATGGAAGTGTCTGTTCTGAACTGCATTTGTAAACTGTAAGCTGCCTCTTATGTCGCTGTTGGAAAAATTGCTTCTTCTTTTCTGAGTGGCATTTCGGCCATTGATGTTTGTACAGAAACTGGACTTTAAACACTGTAGTACCAGTTTTAGCCATCAGCTTCCTCAGGTTTTTAGCTTCTCTTCACTCATCTCACACTAAAACTTATTTGTTTCAGGGACCCAGAACAGGTTCCATGTCCCTCGGAACAGATACAAACTCACAACATCACACATCCTCCACAGTGCTTAGTAGTTGGATTTTACTTAATAATGAAGGATTTTTAGCGATGTTGCTCCAAAAGATCTGATTGCTATACAGATAGCATCTAAAAGCTGTTTTGGAGATTTGGTAACCACAAGAAGCCACTCGTTTACCTTGTTTACCATCCTCTTCACCAAACAAGACGAACGTTTTGTCATAGTTGCAGTTATTTTACACATCTTCAGCATTGTTCTGATGAGTTTGGTCAGAAACCTGTCAGATCTGCTGTAGAGTTGCAGCTTGTATGTCCGTTATGATCCAGAGAACCAACTGTTGCTCTCTCTCTGTCTGCAGACCTTTCTGGAACAGACCAAGACTAAGTTCAGTAAAAACTACAAGGGGATGAATCTGTCCAAAGTCACAACAACAGTTGGGTTAAACAGTAAGTTGATATTTAAATCGTGTTTCGAAGGCTTCTGAAACCACGCAGATTTGTTTGTCCTAATTCAGATACTCGTGCCTGTTATCCAGACTTCTGTAGTTACAAACAGAAGCTGCTTGAAATTGTTCTCCTGTGTCGGAGTATTTCTCACGGATCTTTCTCTTCTCTTCACAGTTGGTACCATCGACGTCGGCAAGGCTCGCCTAATGTTCTGGGATCTGGGCGGTCAGGAGGAGCTGCAGTCTCTCTGGGACAAAGTATGCTACAAATGAAGCACCAGCAATATGAATTCTCTGTTAGGGGTTGGCATTTATCATATCATGAAAAATAAGAATTTTGATTTAACGTTGTCACAATAAATTACAGTAAAAAAAAAATCTAAACTGACAGTATTGTTTGGAACGGTATTTTTACTATTTTCTTTGCTGTTTGTTCCATGAGAGCGTTTCTATTGTACATCTACAGTAAATGTTTAGGTAGAATATTTCAGGAGAAAGAAATGTTTGAATTGTTAAGTACTTTTTAAAACTGTTATCAAATTTTATCCCAATAAACAGCCAAAGGTTAGGATGTAGTGAACCCAGGATCCAGTGTGTTGATTTGAGTTTTTTGCTCGTACAGAACTGCCTGTAAAAAATTCTGCTGTTGGAAAAACTACCTTTTCTTTCATGCTGTAGTACTACGCAGAGTCTCACGGAGTCATCTATGTGATTGATTCAACTGACGAAGAGCGCCTTTCAGAGTCAAAGGAAGCCTTTGGTAAGTTCTGTTTTGATTTTATGGCAAAAAGTCAAATCACTTTATTGTAGTGAAAAGATAAATAACCGTTTAGACCTACATGAATTGTATCAGGATTGTTTTCCAGAGAAAATGATCTGCAGTGAGGCGTTAGAAGGCGTTCCACTCCTCATTCTTGTCAACAAGCAGGATGTACCGGTACAGTAACCCTTCATTACTCCGATATTCATGTTCATATTCACACAGAGACGTGGGGCAAATTCACAAAGGTCTCTGCAGTTTGATGATATATAAACATCTGAAAAATTACAACCATGGTGAATACCTTGGAAATATCAAACAGCAGCATTGTTTGTGTTCGTTTCAAATTGGGTTAACCGATTTCCCTAAGGAGATTGGCAATCGACTAACATTTACAAGTGAAATGTTAGTCTTATAACCCACCAGGTCACATCTGCACCTGTGCAGTTACCCCACTGTTACCGACTCAGTGACTTGGTCGCTATATTTAAGGACTTTTTGGAGAACAAATTCGGTATCAGCCGAAATTGTAATCAGGTCTTTTAAAGGCCCGACCTCACAAAGACACTCTGTGAGGAAACTGCAATCTGCTCACCACCAATTTCAAACATTAGCTGTGTTTCCATTACCCATAAAGCTGCACAAATCCACTTAATGGAAACACAGCAATTTTGAAAAAAAAAAAATAATAATTAAAATTTTCAGCTGGGTTCACCAGAGCTGTCGTAGCAACAGTTCATAAAAAGTTGATGGCTGAGACGATGAACGCTGAATTCTGAATATATCTCATATAACTGTTTACATTTGTCACTGCCATGAGTTTTAATCACTTATCGTGTGAACAAGCTCATTCATGTGTTAATGTCTTATTTAATGGAAACGCTGCAACTGTGCAATTATGAAATTTTTTTTGTGACATTAGCAGAATATAGACAAAGATTTGTGCACATTTGTAAAGGAAATGATGCAGCTACTGTAAAAGTATCACTGTTGAGAACAGGTGGTGATTTTGACTAAGAAGAACAAAAAAGGAACAAAACTAACTTTTGACACTCCTGACTTTACATAGAGATGGCAGCGATGTTATCAAAGCAGAAATGAATCTTCTTTTCCTCTGGGTCTGATGGTTTCTGAGCTTTTTTTTATTCAGAATAATAATCTTATGATATTTGGCTTTAGTGAACATTGATTTTTCTTTTTTCTCTTTGTCCATTTTGACTTGTTAAAAATGGCAAATAAAATATCTACAGTATTAGACAAACCAGGAAAGAGTTTGTGAGTGTAGTACTTTGCCCTCGTGTTGCTTTTGACGGTTGTCATGTGTATTTTTTCTCTTCTCAGAGTTGTTTGTCGGTTCCAGACATCAAAACAGCCTTCAGTGACTCGGCACCGAAGATCGGCAAAAGAGACTGCTTAGTGCAGCCCTGCACTGCCCTCACAGGGTATGAATACCTCTGGGCTGTAGCGCTGTGTTTCAGCAGACAATATAAAGAGTTATTCATGTTTTTGGCACTTAATAAATGTGTGAAGGATAATACTTGTAGCTTGTTGAATGCACATTTTGAGAGTATTTAATGTTTGGACTGTTGGCACATGACAAGGGCATCCTCACTGCCTAAATGAAAACAGAAATCACTCCTTTCACCACAAACATTAACAATTAAAGAGACAAGTGGATGTAGTAGATGCACTTTATATACACCAAATAAAAAACACCTATTTACTTTTTCTCACAGTCTTAAGTTAAACCAGATAAAGCTTCTCTTGTTTTAGGTAGTTGGAAATAATTTTGGAAATTCTAAGTGCCAGAATAATAAGAGGCGGAAAATGTCAGACACATATTTATCAACATCTTTCAGATTCAGAAGATTCAATTCAGCATCAGTTTGAGACACTTTATGAAAAAAATAAATCCACTTGTTGCTGATTCTTCCCTCGTTGTGCTGCAGGGACGGAGTGAACGAAGGCATTCAGTGGATGGTGAAGTGTGTGGTGAGGAACATTCACCGGCCGCCCAGGCAGAAGGACATCACCTAAAACATGGCTGACCCCACATATTCTAGACGTTGGCTGAGTTTTTGGACATTCCATGTGACCCCTGGAGTTGATGACATTCTGATTTTTTTCTAGTTTTACACTATTTGGAAGTTTTTTTCTCTTTGGACTCTTGTTACAGTGTGACTGTACAGGTTGATTTTGCACTGTGAACTTGGGGTGATACATTTTTTTAGAGATCAGTAGCGGACTGCTCAGTCAGTTGAGCCTCACTGACAGCAAGGAAACATTGATATGTCACTTCTCTTATAAATACAACAAGTTTTCATTACTTTAGTCGGGTCCTTAAATTCATTTTTCCTTTATTTACAGGTTTAGACGTATCTGGCCATGAAGTTCAACATTTAATATCTGTTATATCCAAAAAGGTCACAATATATTTGAGGACGCGGGTTAAAAATGAGTGTTCAAACATTATTTTTATTTAAATACTTTTTCTTGAAAGTCTGATTTGTTCAGCTGCTTTTAACTTTCTGTGAAGAAAAAGAGAAAAATATAAACCTTTACTCCCCATGTCGAAGCACAACCACCCTCCCCAAAGGGCATGATTCTCGCTTCAGGTGAGAGAGGTCCCAGGTTCAAATCCCGGACGAGCCCCCATAAATATGTTGTGTCCCAAAAAAGAGCACAACATATTTCAGGACACAGGGTCAAAAATGAGGGTTCAAACTTTCTTTTTGTTTAAATACTTTATCTTGAAAGTCTCTTTTGCTCATGCTCTACTGCATGTAAACAGAGTGCTTAAAAGGTTACGTACTGTGTATTCATTCAAGCAAACAATCAAATGCATTTATCATTTTATTCTTTATATGAAATTGTGCAACAAAATATGATGGCGTTTCTCTAAAACTACATCAGGTTTCTGTGGTGGGTGGACAAGTGGATCAAAGACCACATGAGTGTAATGACGGTTCAGCTGTGGGAAATGTAAAACTTGTGGGAGCTGCAGAATAATTCAGATGATTAGAGTCAAATGTGTTTTATTATCTTTCCGTACAAAAGATACAATCAAAAATTAACAGTATTAAAGTTTACACATTTGCACACTTGAAATAGACATAAAGTCATTATGTGAAAGCTGCAGGTTGGTATGAGGATGTGACGTTGACTTTCTCTCCATCGGTGGAGCAACACTTCCCTCTAGTGGCCAAAGTATTCCTTCACGTCAGCATTGGTCGGACAGGTTGCAGTGTCACAGACAGAATTACTTCAGTATGTCTGCTTAAAGCTGTAGCTTTTATTAAAAGAAAAAAAGGTTACATTTTTAAAATATAAAATGTTCACAGTGCAGTGGATGTATCCTGTTTAGTAGCTGTGATGCAGGAAGGCTGAACATGGGATTTGATAAGCTGATTAACATTTCATTATTTACAAGGAATCAGTGGGATTGGACTGTAGCAGTAGGATACTGACACCTCCAGGGAGAAAGAAGATATTTACATCAATAATAAAGATCAAAAATGTGAAGAAGGGCCCTCCACAATGGTGTACATAAGTGAAGACATGCTTTCCGACTGCAGGGTGCAGGGTAAACTATGGATCTTTGAAACCAAATAAAGACTCTCAGTATCTCTTGTCACTTGAAACAGAATGAAGACTTCCAGGAAAGATGGTGACACTTTCCCACCTAGACAGACTTAGTCAAAAGTCTTCTTTCCTTTTTTTTCTTGCTATAACTTCCTTACTTTAAGGCAGGGGTCCCCAAACTTTTTCCTGCGAGGGCCACATAGCTGTTCCTTTCTCTGGTCGGGGGCCGGTCTTAGTTTTTGGAGAAAGAAACCTTAGAAAATCTTGTCGACGGGGGGATGGGAGGTTGGGGGGGGTGGGGGGGTGGAAGGAGGGCTGTTCTGTCTTTGAAACTGTCGAGCGGGGAGGGACGACGATGACGACGACACATTCACGCTTTTAGATAGATTTTTACCCAGAATGCAAATGGAAAAAACCGTGAGTGAAACGGTGACTGGGACTGATTAGTACATATTCCATTGAGGGAAAGTAAGTTTCACATCTGCTCAAGCCCCCTGGTGGTTGAAGAAAAATCCACATATAAACCGGAAAATACAATATATGAAAAAAACACTGAATGCTCTCTGGTATGAGGAGGCGGGCCGGATCCGGCATTGTTCAGGGGGCCGGACCAAATGACGTGGCGGGCCGGATCCGGCCCGTGGGCCGTAGTTTGGGGACCCCTGCTTTAAGGTCTGGAAAGTTAAATGAAGGAAAGAAACTACTTAAAGTAAAAGACTGTCGTTGCTTTGTGGCTGCTGTGATGATAATGCTTTACACAAGCACACTTTGTTCTGTGAAGAAGGATGAAAATCTAGTGTTGTTTGTCAATAATGAAATAATTCTTACACAAAAAAATAAAAAATAATAATCTTCCAACATCTCCTCCTACCCCATTTTATTTCCTCAAGTCATTTGATTTTGATAAATTTAACACAAAGTAACATTATAAATATCAAAAGGCTTTTCTATGGACGTGTTGTAGATAGTGATGATAGCTGGAAGGGTGTCCTGTAGCAGTCAGTATTACAGCATTTCTGGATAAGCGTCTCTGCTGTTGGATCCCAGTCTTATGGAGAGGATACTCAGGACTGCAGGGGGACGAGGGTGCAGACACACTGTATGTGAAAAATCAGCACATCCAGGTCGACTCGACAGATAAGGCTCTCTTAAATGTGTTATATCTTATCTTTTCAGAGTGTCATACACGGCCATGTACACAGAAAGATTGGTTCTCTCATTGCATATCGTTCAGAACAGTTTCCAGATAATCTTAATTGATAATGAAGCGTGTCTGTGGCATATCTATTCGGGACACGTAGCAGCTATATCATGTAATGCATCAGCAATCCATTACATTTAGGACAGGAGACCAACCGACAAACCATGAACTGACCCACTACTGTGATCTTGATTCATATTGTATAGAACAGAGTCTGACTTGCGATGCATTTCCCTTTTACTGCCCAGAGATGGTCCTTATTTTTAAGCAAGTGCATTCCATCTTCTAATAAGATGGCAGGAGAGAAATTGAGCTGATTCGCATTTTCATGAATTAAAATGAATGTGCAAAGTTTACAGCCTAATAATCCCCAGAGGTTCCAGAGCAGACTCCATAGACAAAAAGAGACAATGCTTCTCAATGAGCTTCTTCAACATTTTTAAGTTCCTGGCTTTCTAAAGCAAGTGATGAAGATATTGAACAACTCTCCATAACAGACTTATAGAAGATACGCAGCGTCTTGCACTGAGGGACCAAAGCTTCCTCAGTAAGTGCATTTGGTTCTGATCCTTCTTGTAAACAGCTTAACTGTTACACCTAGGTGAACATTGGCATGTTTGTACTCCACTATAACCTCCACTCATTCTACCATGATTGATCTGTTTCTGGAGAAATCTAAAATCTTGGTGTAGTTTACATTCAGCATAAGATGGTTGTTTTCACACCAAAGTGGCCCAGTAGTTGTCTCTATGCAGCTTCTTGACCACCTTTGGTACACCTGACAACTGCACAGGCATCTGAGTATTTCTGTAAACGACAGGAAGATGTTTTATGCTGGAAGTCGGAGGTGTACAGTGTGAGAAGGAACGGTGAGAGTACAGTTCCTCATGGTGCTCCTGGTTGGATACACAGTCCGTCGGTTTCAAACTGTGGTCTGCTGTAGGTAATCATTAATTCAGGTGATTCTAGAGATTCTGACAGAGCTGATTTGAGTTAAACTGGAGGGAATAAAGGGAACCCAGGTCTCATAGTGTTGCCTGCTTTTCTCATTTTTATGTCCAGTGAGAGGTTAGCAGAAATGCTAAGGAGGCTTAGCTGTGCCTCCATGTCCTGCAGTGGCTGTCAATCAGAAAAATGTGGATATTTGAAGACGGGAAGAAGCTTGCATGTGAAAATAATTGGGCCCCAACAAACTGTGTGATAGCAATATTCTTTTAGTTTTGACGTGTTGCATCAAAACTTCATTTTGCACATCCTGAAGTATTAGGACGAAGCATTGGGGAACATTTTTTTCCTGAACTCCAATCAGCCAAAAATGTTTATTTACTTTTTTGTGAACATTGAATACAGACAAAAGCATACCTACACTCACCACATGCTTGTGGACATGTATTTGTATTTTCCCCAAATTATTATTTTTTTTCTGCACCATTTGGTGGCACCATGAGGGAGGAGGAATCTATGAGCTATTGCTTAAATAGTTCTGAGGTTTACACACTTCCCCCTTTCTTTTGCAAATATAACAGTGGTCCTTACATGATCTCATATGCTTTATTTACAATAAAATTACACTTAAATAATGTTTTTATTACTTTATTTCCAATAAGATGTACTTTGGCAGCTGTTAATAATGTAGTCATGAGTACAAAGGTTGTTTCGGTTTGTTGGCAAATTTGATTTCTTGTCTCATATTTTCCCAAAACTACATTTTTTTCTGCATCAAGTTATAATACAGGTAAGTACATGGTTTTACAAACAATAGATGGAAGAGGAGATTTGCAGTCTTTTTGATTGTTAGTTTGAGCTACATTTTCATCGCTACCACTGAAAGCTCAAGGCCAAACGCAGCACTTGCAGTGGTCACCGAAGACGGATCCAGTTCCGCAGACCCGCTCGTACGTGGTGCCTCCAGCACACATGTAGAACTTGGCCTTGTCGTCGGGGTGGGCATAGAGACCGTCGGCCTTGCCGTTGCAGAAGCCAGATCCCGGAGCATGTGTAGTGGTGGTGGTGGTGGTGGTAGTGGTGGTTGGAGACGTAGTGCTAGCGCCAGGCTTGGGGGTGGTGGTTGAGGGCATTGGTGGAAGCTCTGTACGGGCAGAATTGTAGTATTACTACATGAATACCACTCATAAACTGGTATTTCCCTTTTATAAAAAGAAAACACTGATGAAGACATTGTGTCGTGTGGACTGAGGCTGAATGCTACCACGCCTTACCGATGTTGAGAAGACTGCGGAGATGGTTCAGTAGAGGGTGGCTTCCTTCTCCACAGAATTTTCCAGCAAAGTCGTCTAAATCAAGGGCCCAAACAAAGGCTCCACCAAACTTCTGCTGCTGCAGGTAGTTGACCTGTTTGACCACACATAAGATACGCTGTTGGAATCACCTTACACACACTAAGTGTTCTGGGAGAAGCTCTTTATACCTTGATCCTGTAGCTTTCCTTGTTGTCAAATCCTACCCACTCATTGTTTTTGGTTGCATATGGAACTTTCTGGTCATCGATCCACTGGATGGTGGTGTCCTTCACAAAGTTGCAGATCTACACAATATAAAACATTGTCAGGAATATAGAACTTTGTATTTCATTTGTAGGCCATTACCTGTCAAATACTACCAATATGATACTGATAATAAGTAAGTATCCAAAGGCAGTTGTTTACTTCATAGTAGGACCAGAATCCAGCTTCACGGGTGTATGGTCCGGCTGAAGCGGGTCCACTTATAGGGGCTCCAACACCTGTATTTGCCGATGTTAGACGGAAGGTACGACCGTAGGCTGCGAATCCCATTCTCAGCTTCTCTAATGGGGCGCCATTGTCTCTCCAGTACGTCATTGCGTAGTCCTAAGAATTTTGATTGAACAAAAGATAAACATAAATAAATAAAAATACCCTGGTACCAAAACAATCCATTCATTTTTTTTGCACATGCATAGATAGCCCTTACATCTTCCCCCATTCCTGTGATCTGTGCAAGATCATAGGAATGGGGGGCCTATCTCATGTGGATGGCAGGTGGGGTGTACTCTGGACAGAGTGCAAGTCCTTCACCGGGCAATACAGATTCACTCAGAACTAATTATCTTGCATTCACACAAACACACCTAAAGGCAAACTAGGGGACAGTTAACCTGACATATGTTTTAGGACGGTATAAGGATGCAAAGGGATCCTTACAGTGTTGAAATAGATGAGGTCGCCTGCATCCTGAGATCCTTGGTACAGTGGGCTGTTATGGCCAGTGAACGAGTCCCAAGTTCCATGGAAGTCATAGGTCATGACATTGATGAAGTCCAGTTCCCTAGGTAAACAAAACCCTTAGTCAACAACTCCCAGACTTCCTGTGAGAAACAACTTGACACAGCACTTACTTGGCAACCTCAGCGATCTCGAATCCACCATCGATGGTTCCCTTTCCGGCAGGCACTGCAGCAGTCAGCATGAGCCGAGGTTTACCTGTGGCTGCAGCCTCTGCGGCATAAGCTGCAGCAAGTTCCTGCAATAATTACCCCAAAACTGTGAGGATGGAGGTCAACATAAAACATGGAAATATAGTTTAGTGTTGCAAAAGAAGCTTCTTTTTTTTTTCAACCTACCCTGCAGAGAAGAGTAAACCTCTCCTTATCCTCAGGGGGGCTTCCACGGGCACCCGGGTACTCCCAGTCCAGATCCAGTCCATCAAATCCATGCAGCCTCAGGAATTTGATTGAAGACTGGATGAACTTCTGACGGTTTTCTGGTGTGGACACCATGATGGAAAACCTGTAGGAGACAGATTTTAAGGACCAAGACACTTTTTAGACAAAGTCAGCCAATAGTTATTGACCTTTTGCTGCAGGTCATTTGTCTCAGGAGTTTAAAAGACAATCCGGATGTGTCATCCTTGCACCAGGAAGTCATACTTGGTAACATTTTGATTTGCACAGTTACTTACTGAGTGGAGCCAAAGTTCCAGCCACCAACAGCCAGCAGAGTCTTCAAGTGAGGATTCCTAGAAAAATAAAAAGAAAACAGAGTATTTGAAGAGCATGTAGTGCAGTGTTGAATAGAAGTGAACATTTAAAGCTTAAGGCTTTAAATGTTTGTCTGACATAACGATCTTAACTGTGTTGACTTACTTCAACTTCAGGTCATTGAAGGCCTTGTAGAGGACATCGTCGTTCCATTCGTAGGTAACCAGCTCGTTGGCGTGATTGATGATGGAGAAGGCATAGATCAGAGAGGTACACAGAAAGGGGTCTACATTTTGTGGCAGGAATTTGCCGTCACCAGGCCTGTACTGAGACCAGTTGGTGAAATAGCACTCCATTCTGCTTGTGTATGCTGTGAAAGAGCAACAAAATATGAAATTATAACCTCAAAGTGAAGTTCTTCAAAATTAAGTATGTAAATCGTGTCGGTTGATGAAAGTATGTCTTATCTTACCCAGCTGGACAAACACCAGACACAAGGCTTTGGAGGATAAAAGAATAGGGAGACAAATTAAACCATACATTCAACAATACAGATGGACCTCATAATGGTTGTTGAACCATGATTTTTACAATACCTGTGAGCAATACGAGCCTTGCCATGTTGTAAGTTAGTTGTTTTTTTTTCTCACAACTTCTTTAGATGACTACAAGAAAAAAGAAAGAAAGAAACAGAGAGTTTTTAAATTAGTAACACAGGAAAGTCAGCACAGCCAGTTTCAGTTAAACATCAGAGGACGTCCTTCCCCTCCTCAACTCACCGTGGGACCAGACCAGAAATCCAACGAGTTGCAGGAAACTGTGGTCTTTTATACACTGCTGAAGAGAGAAAGTGAGTGAGAGAGAGAGGGAGGGAGAGAGCAAAAGTTGTACCAACCTCCAACAAACTAGAATCATAAATATAATGTTTATTAGAATATGTAAAGATAAGATGGTACAATGCTACATATGGACAATAATTTACTTATTCAGGGTCTAGGTGTCATTGAGATTGCGCAACAAATTACATATTATCATATCATTGATCAACCATAAAGACCTTTGAGCACTGTACATCAGTACAATATTGTTGCTGTTGTCATGAGAACTTGCTAGGAGAATAGATAGTGTCAAAATAGTGCAGTAAATAAAATACTTAAGTCAGCTGCAGAAACAACATCCTTTTCACAAAAATTATGTACTTTAATTTGCTATTATATTTATATATTAATTGCTTCATGGCTGAATTTCCTGCATCAAGCAGACTGTAACTTTATATACCTGAAAAAAAATGCAACAACATTAGACAGAAAATGGAATAACTTCAAAAGGGTGAGATTTTTCCATTTTGCGTTCACACATAGGCAAGCTAGCAGAAAGGCTAATGGAGTTTTTCTCCAGCATAATTGGAGTTTTTTCTATTCAGAGCTTTGGTTGCTCTATCTTCTTTCTTTAGAAAACCACTGACTGTCACTCAACAATATATTCTGCAGCTTACAGGTCATATTTCTGCCCTCGGTGATTGTGAACTGCAGTACTGATCCAGCCTGGGACACAAAACTGGGATGAAAAGAAAACGGTCAGCTGTGCAGATCAGCTTCAGAGTTGCATAATGGGGATATAAAGCCGACACAAATAAACTCAGCAATATTTGACAACCTGAAATTAAATTGCTAGTTAAATTACAGGAAATTGTGATGATTCATGACCATGATGCTTTTACCTTGCAGCAATGATAAAATCACAAATTTAATGCCAGATGTCAAAGCAAAACAAGAATATTAAAATATAACATATTTCTGTATACTTTCAGTGTGACAATTTTGTTTACTGAGTGCATATTAAAGTGGAGAGACCACTTTAAAAATATGCTTATGTATAATTTAACTATGTAAAAGTCCAGAACAGTAAATTTTTTAAAATCACTTTACTAATATTCAGTTTGATAGTAACTAATTACATTTACTCTATTACATTTACTGTATTTTTTTTATTTATTTACTCTTAGGAGTATTTTTTCTATCCTGTACTTTCATTTTTACTTGAGTCATTTTACTATAAAGTATTTTTACTCTTACTTGACTAAAATTTCTAGATTCTCTACCCACTGAATGAAAAACAAACAAAACAAAATTTCACCAGACACAGACACACAGCTGCAGTTTTTGTTAAAGTTTCATAATTTTTTTTATTTGTTATTGAAATGAACTGATTTTGAAAAACGTTATTTTGCGTGATTTTGTTATTTTTGTTATTTATGTGAATTATTGTTATTTTTGCCCTTAAAATACCAAAATTTCCACTTGACTTTATATTTTGCTCTGTCTGATTATGTAATATTTAAATATTTAATGATTTGTATTTTGATCAGTTACTCAGTACTTGAATAGACTTATATATTAAATACTTTTTTCCCTTGAGTCATTTCTTGGACAACTGCTTTTTACTTTGAGTTGAGTAAAAATATGTAGCAGTGCTACTCTTCCTTGTCTACGTGTTTTCTGTACTCTGCCCACCTCTACTAATATCTCCCATATGTCAGCGCTAAACTTTGTAATGAGTACTGTCAATCTTCTAGTTGAAGTAGATTTATAGTTCAAATTTTATTCACCATGGTATTTTAATACCTCTCTCATTATTACACAGCGTTAAGCAATAAAATATAATGATACTTATGTAACTGATGTGCAGGACATAAATACCAGGATAAACCTGATGTTTATCAGCTGAAATCTTTATTAGTGTTCCAAGCCCTGCAGCAATGACGTGACAGCATCAGCATGAAACTCAATATATATAAATCATCTATGCAATAAGGTGACAAAAAGTTACTAATTTTAAGAATTATTGACATCACACACTGACAAGCAAACATAAAGGCTAATTAAATAAAATTAGCCTTTGTATTTGAAATAATTCAATTCAGTTTATTTCTATAGCAGTAATTCACAACAAACGTCTCGAGGTGCTTTACAGAGAAATAATATCAGTTCAGTCACACATTGGACTATAGTTATCAAACAGTACACTATGCTCAATTAATTATTCAAAGTAGATGAAAATGTTTCTATGTAAGGAAATCAAGCAAATAGCGTCAAGTCTTTGACTTTCAGCATTCATTCTTCCTGGACGAACACGTAGCAACAATCACTTCAAAGTCTTGTTAGGGGATGCAATTCCATGCAAAATATTTTGCACAGAATTGATATGGGTCGGTTGGTGTACAGATTTTGTACAAAACTGCGAATTTCGGGTTATTTTAATATGATTTAGAAACGACCACGTCTTTCAACAAATAAAAGTTGGAAAAGAAAAAGGTTTTTGATCTTTGAACTTTCTGATATTAAAAGATTCTATACAGCAAATTGTGGTCATCTTTTCAAGTTTCAGATATTACATGTTTTTGCTATGTATTCCTTAATATAGGAAAACCTTTTTGATATCTCCAGGAAAGGTTCAGTCAAGATCAACGTCATGATCTGTAGTTTTCTGTAGTGGAAACTACAGAAAAAAGCAAAAGACAGGTTATGAAACAAATTTCAGTGATTCCTTTGGACTATAGATTTCTGTTGTATGTCGTCAACAGTGTGGCCTGTTTATCTAATTGCACTATAAATATTTATTAGCTTGATAGCTAACACATTTTATACTTCTAGTGGTGTTTCCTTGTCTTTGCATGACAAAGACAAGGAACAACTTATCACCGGTTGAATAGTCATTGAACTGAAAAATAAATGAAACTCCTGGTATTTTTTGCATGTCTAATAAATGATTGTTCAAGTGGAAAGGACAAGAGTTTATATCAGGTTGGTGCAGATCATCGTAAAGTGTCTTAAAGTGTTGTGGTAGATGGTGGTGACTGTGGTAGGAGTTTGTCTCGCAGTCGGTAGATTGCCCATTCAAGACCTCTCTTTGCTGTTGTGACCTTGGGCAAAACACTTCACTTGAGTTGCCTGCTGGTGGTGCTCAGAGGGCCTGGAGGTGCCAGTGCATGACCTCTATGACTCCATCAGTCTGACAGGAAGTAGCTTGCCACCATTTGCTTGTCAATGACTGAATGTAGGGTAAGACAATTCGGAGACCTGACAGAGCATTATACGAATACCGGCCAATTCAAAGCAGAGTCCCAGGAGGTTTTGGGGTTGAAAAATGAAAGCAAAAAAGGTGTTCCTCTACTGTTAGTCCAAGCATATTTTGCAGACTATGTGATGATCCTGCTTTTCTAAGAGACCTCTAGCACTTCCTGACCAGAAATAAGCTGACTTTCACAAGCTAACCCCAGTTTTGTTTGATATGTAATTTGCAGATATCATAAATGATTTCAATAAAATCATTTTGATGACTAAAAGACCTGAGAAAAGAAACACATCAAATACACAAAAACTGCTTCAATGACCATGTTGACACTGAGATTGATTGGCCAGCAAACCCTAACTGCACAGAGAATCTATAGAGTACTGCCAAGAGAAAAATTAAAGTCATCAGACCCAACATGTAGATGACATTGAGGCCGTTATGGCTTTATGTCGTCGGGTTTAGAAGGATGATATGCCCTAAAAGTTTAGAGGCCTGATATCCCCTAGAAAGCATATGGTCTAAAGCAGCGGTGCCCAAAGTGGGTCCACAAGAGCCGGCATCCTGCATGGTGTAGTTCTCTCCCTGGTGGTTGTAACAACCTTTTCAGCATGTCATTAGGCCTTCTAATGAGCCATCATTTGATCCAGATCTGTTAAACCAGAGAGAGATCTAAAACATGCAGCATGCCGGCCCTCAAGGACCAACTTTGGGCACCATTAGTCTAAAGGAAGTTATATGGTCATTTGACCTTGGTCTTCTCTGACGAGAGATCGGTGACGGCCACCGGGTTGGAGTCTCAGGAAGTTGAGGAAATCTCAAACATCAAAGGTTAATAGGGGCAGTATCCCCTAAAGATTTGAAAGGGGTGGTATCAATTAGAAAGCAACAGACACTTTTATTAATGTAATGCTTCAATTGGTGACTGTGTTCTATAACTTTATATTTTTTGTTTTTATGATGTAAAGCACTTTGAACTGCCTTATTGCTGAAATGTGCTATACAAATCAACCTGACTTGACTATGCATTCTGTGCCACATTGATGTAGTAATTCATGTTAAAGAAGACCCAATTAACTATTATGGGCATAGAACAGCTAGGAAAAGCCCAGATGATTGTATTATTGTATAGCAACACCAGGTCTGTCAGGAGGAATGGGCCAAAGTTTCAGCAAACTCCTTTGAAGAGATTTCTGTAGGAAACCCAACGTACCTGACCCAAGTCAAACAATTTATAGGCCATTCTACAGAAATGTTTATTCTAAGGAAATGTTTGAAAACTTCATATGAACTTTCTAACTTTGTTAATCAAAACTGAAACACAAAAACTTTAGTCTGATTCAATGCCAGGCAGTTAGGAAAAAACATATTACTTCAACACAGTATTCATAACTATCTGGGTTCAGCTGTAACATTCTATTCATCTTAATCATAAGTGTATTTTCAAATAGACCAGTCTAGAAAAATAAACCTTTATTGACCAATGTAACTCTAAAAAATGCATACATACATGTATAAATATACACAATTATTGAAAATTTTGTTGTTGTTGTTAACCTTTATGTATATAAAACCAATTTGATCTGCCTTGACTTTAATACCCTACACCTCCTTTCAGAGGGTCACAGGTCAAATATAGAATCTGAAGGAAGTGTGATCGGTAGCTGCCCTGATTTTCTCCGGCTGTGCCAATAACCTCTGGACTATTGTTATCTGTGCAGCTGGTGGCTCAAGCTTCAAGGATCTCACCTCTGTGCGTCATCTCATCCTCTTCTGAAATGAGACCTGCTAAAGTTGGGTCGTCTCTAAGTGATGTGATGTGTGAAGAGCAGTCATGGGAGACACGAACACGGAGGAACGGGTCAGAAGTAGTAAGACCTGACACAGAAACAGATACTAACTCTGACCAGGGAACTGATCTGTGTTCTTTGTGTGATTATGTTGAAGCCAGAACCAAAGTCCATGAATAGGTACAGGCAGCAGTTCAGTCAGCCATTCACAACTCATAAACATTGTAGAACCAGAATCTTTTTTTTTGTGGTAACACTTTATTTGAAAGGGTGTGCATAAGACTGACATGACACTGTCATAAACATGACATAACACCTGTCATGAACATAAAGAAGCCTTTATGTTTAAGTTTATGACAGTTGTTATGAAGTTACATTCAGTAAATAATGAGACTTTTAATGCAAAGTTGCTCTAAAAGTCAATTAAAAGTGCCAACTTTACATGATTCTGTAAATTATGATGATTTAATGCAAAGTTGGCATTTTTAACGGACTTTCAATGCAACTTTTAGAGCAACTTTGCATTAAGTGTCATTATTTACCGAATGACACTTCATAACAACTGTCATAAACATTCATAAAGACTTCTTTATGTTCATGACAAATGCTATGTCATGTTTTTGACAGTGTCATGTCAGTCTTATGCACACCCCTTCAAATAAAGTGTTACTATTTTTTTTGCATCATGTTTACCAAAATCATACATACATATAAAGTGTGTGTTGACGCTGTAAGGCTGTTTGCCAAGGTGAGCTCAGACAATAACAGACTGTCTGACTTCATAGCAGCTATCAGTCTATTGTAACCTGAGGTTTTTGATCTGAATCCATATCTTTATTGTCTCTATCTTTCATTTTTCAAGAAACACGAAGGCCGTTAAGCTGGGTGTTAAAAAGTCATTGTTATTTCTTATATCTTGCATCCTGTTTATGTAAGAGAACAAAAATAAATGATTAATCTCTCTATTGATAACATGAGTAATAAACATCATAAGGTATTTAGAATGGTTTCATTGTGTCAACGATCCACGGTCCGTAAGATCAGATCATTTCAATTAAAGCTAACTGCCTACAAGCTTGAAAACATCTATGATGCAAATTAGAGGACGGCCATATGTTCAAGTTATTTTAAATGTATTTTTAGAGGTATCATCATTAGTTTATTATTTACAATGATTCAATTGAATAATAATTCAAAAGTAACATCTGATTTTTAGTCATTACTATTTAATATGTTTATCTATTATTGCTTTTTAAGTTATTTCAGTGCCCTTTGTGGGATTTTCAAACATTAACAGAAAGGTATTGATAATTTTATCCACATGTGCATGCAGCTCTCATTTATGAATGACTTTTGAACATAAAGCTTCAGCAAAGCACAGAGATAATCTGGGGCCTACTAGATATGCACCAATCCGATACTGAAAACATTTCTAGATCTGGTATCAGTGACAATGTGGCCTAAGCATAAGGTCAGATCTATTAGCCCTAATTCTATGCTTTGTTCTCTGATTTCCAAACAGCTATTTTCAAGAGGCTGTATTTCCACAGAATTTTTTGATGAAGAAAAACATTTATTAATCACCTTGAAAATGGCAGAAACATTTCTAAGTGATGTTTAAAATGGTATTTACTGAAACAAAGCTATCAAATGAAAAATGGCTCTCTTAATTCTTAATAAATAAATACATTAATTAATTAATTAATTAATTAATTAATTAATTAAATAAATAAAGCCTACATGTTTTCTGAAACGCATCGATTCACCCATCCTATGTGCTAACAGATTATCTTGTTAATGTCTGAGTCTAATATTCAACTGCTTCTCAAAATGATAAATTGTCTCCTTTAAATATAGAAATATGTCAGTTGTGAATTTCATTTGTTAGTATTTCAGGTCAGTTAGGATGTTTAACTCACCCAAACTTGACCTAGAACCAACTAACCTGTAACACAAACCTCCTTTTCCTGTACCTTAGGACAAACGCTTAATTTGTGCACGTCCTACTAGTCTGAGTGTTTTTATGCAACAACGTGAGGGAGGATATGAGTCGTCTCAAAGCCGGTTGCGAAAGTGAATGGATAAATGTAACAGCACCCCTAGTGTCTTTCTCGGGAACAACGGGGTGAAAATATTGCATGTTTCAATCTGTAACACTTTCTCAACGAACCTCCTGTGACCCAACACTAAAATATATGAGCATATAGATATAAATAATTCCACTGAATGTGATTCTGTGTGAGAACCTGAATTTGAGCATACATATAAAAACGATAGGTTGATCACAGCTTAGGGATTTGTATCAACAAGTCTAAATCTGATTTTGTCTGATGAAGAATTGTTTATCTCTTTACTGGGTCAGGGTTATCGTCTGATTATGCAAACGTTTTCCACGGAGACTCCTTTGCTTTTTTTTTTTTCTCTCTGAACCATATTTGCATATCAGTGTCTGATGGTTTATACGACAAGAACCTCCTTAAAAAAACGGTCACGTACCAATATTTTTTTTTAAAGCTAATCTTGACACAACGATGTTTCAAATTACCAACAAAGTGCAACGACTGTCTTGTGTTAAACACTTTGTCATACCTCAGTCGGATTACGCAAATTGTCTTTTAAAGTGATAATATTGTGATATGGATCATATTTGTTGCATTTGTTCAAAAACGTTCTAATATCTTCAGAACTGAGTCAGACACAATAAGATTTTGTCACTGATTTATTTTGTGCTCCTGAGCAGCACTCTGGAGGTTAAGCAGTAATAGATACTTTGGACAGATTTCTCTAGCATACAGCTCTGGGTATGAACGTTCAATGAGATGTTATAATTTCTAGAGGATGCTTATCTGGCTTACGGCCAGTTGCAGCATTTGCAGGAATCCCAGTAGATGAGACCAGGCTGACAGTGGTGGAGGTAAGTGTTTCCCTGGAAGCACTGGAAGTAGGTGGTCTTATCAGCTGGATTCTCGTACAGCCCATCAGGACGCGCGGCACAAAAATCGGCAATGGGATCCCTGGTGGTTGTGGGTCGCGGTGTGGTGGTTGGTTTTGGAGCGAAACCTTCACACGGGGACAACAGAAAAAAATCAATCTATAGATTAAGTGGTTACAAAAGGATATGCTAAAAGATAGTAGAAGAGAAGAAGGAAATGTACCCATTGACATTCTGAGGTGGTTGATGAGGGGGTATGGTCCATCTGAACAGAATGATCCGCTAAAGTCATCCATGTCCAGAGTCCACACATGAGCACCGCCCAAAGACGCTGAAGTCATAAACTGGACCTACAAGATCAATAGAAATGGCCATCAGGTTGATGGAAACAGGTAATATAACTGAACAAGTGAATGAAAAACAGCTTTACTTACCTTGGAAGAAATGCTGCGTTTGTCATCGTAGCCCACCCAAGCACTGCTGTAGGTGGCATAAGGAACTTGCTGCTCAGAGATCCAGGAAACATCTGCATTGTTGGTGAAGTCACAGATCTGGAAGCAGAACAAAACAGAACATTGAGTTGTAAATACTTAAACTTGGCACAACTAATGTAAAGATCCAACTTTCTGCTCTAAATGCGTCTTTTCTCATTACACGTAGATCAACTTATACTGTTATAGTTTTATTCCACCATTTTTCCAAAAAACGTTCATTATCGTGCTTATTTCTGATGTGTGCCATAAAGTTTGCCGAGTTTGTTAATGTCGAAGCCATACCTCATAGTAGGCCCAGAAGCCGGCGGTACGGGTGTAGGGCCCAGCATCTGCGGGGCCGCTGGATGGAGCTCCAAGGCCATTCGCCGATGTGCTGAGACGGAAGGTCCGGCCGTAAGTTGGGAAACCCAGGAGCAGCTTCTCTGCTGGTGCCCCCAGAGATATCCAGCGAGACACTGAGGAGTTCTGTGGAAAAATAGTTTAAAAAGTACAATGTGAAAGGCTTTGCAATGTGGATATAAAACACTGACTCAAACTTGATGAAGTCTGTCCAGAAGGCTGGTTGGGTTGCTAAGCAACAGTAAACTACAATCTTCAATTTAGAATCCAATATTTACAATAAATACCACTTTAATGTACTGGTGATATATTTTTTTATTCAATCTATATTCACTCAGTGTGAATGTGGATTGAATATAAGTTTTTAACTTATATTTACAAGTCAATTGAGAACCTGCCGTCCAGTGTGATCTAGTTCTAGTTTCTTACAGTGTTGAAGTCATATTGTGATCCGATGTCAACAGAGCTGCGGTACAGTGGGCTGTGGTGTCCAGTCACTGGCTCCCAGTGTCCATGGAAATCGTAGTTCATAATGTTCATGAAGTCCATGTGGCTGTTGGAATACAGAGAGAAACAGCATTTTTGATTAACATGAAGGCAAAATTTATAGAAAGTTGGAAAATGAGGCTGTTCTTAACAATTAGGTCCTGTGAACGGCTGTCTGTTGATCCCATTAACCTTGGTCAATGAACAATTTCAAACTACCGTATTTTCCGTACTATAAGGCACACCTAAAAACCTTCACTTTCCGCAAAAGCTGACAGTGTGCCTTATAATCCGGTGTGCCTTGTATATGGACCAATACTGAGCCACAACAGGTCTAGCAACTACAGTAAGCAGCCGCCGACTTCATTTTCGCCCGTAGAAGAAGAAGCACGCGGTGCATGCTGGGATAGTTGTCAGAATGCTGGTTTGTAATCTATTAATAAAGTTTGGCTGACCTATCTACCTACCGACCGTCTAGAATCAGGTCGTCTACAAGTCATTTAGCACCACGTTCTCCACGTACATGCTGTGCACGAACAGAGAAGGGTGACCATCGTCCGGCCACGGCCCGGCCCGGCCTGGGAAGGTTGGAGTCAGACTGTTTTGTTGACATTCCGTTTAGTGCAGCTCCATCTAGTGGATGCATAAGGTAACTCCACCCTCTACTGTAGCGTCTATTCTATGCGCCTTATAATGCCGTGCGCCTTATAAATGAAAAAAGTTTTAAAATAGGCCATTCATTGAAGGTGCGCCTTATAATCCGGTGTACCTTATAAGTGCGGAAAATATGGTATTTCAGAATCAGATTTATCTCAATGAAGAAAACTTGAACACAAATATTTTAAAAAGACAAAAAATATTTTTTTTTCTTTCTTGTAAATATACTATATATTCTTTCCTGTAAATATACTGTGTATACACAGAGTTTTTACAAAAGTGGAAAAGCATGAATGAATTAATGCAAATATGCAAGTATTGATCTGCAAAAGCATTGTACATACACATTTAAAAAAAACTGTATAGGACAGCAAACAATTTATCTAAATGAATCTAAAGCAAAATATGTTTTTAATATCTTTGTTTGCTGAGAATATTAAATTATGGTAATAAAACAATCCAACCTCTTTTTCGAGGGTCGTGTGTTTAGGGGTATAAAGAGAAGGATGTGATATTTCCCAGGTTTTAAAATAATTTACACTTGACCCCAACTGTACAACATCATGCTACAGGCATGTACTTTTAATATTTAATATTTAATATATTTAATATTAATAACAGATTAACCCTGTTTGTGAGATTCAAAGATCTTCACTCCCTATATAAAACTTAAGAGGAAAATAAACAGCAGGTGCTGCAGATTAGATTCCCTTTTTTAATAATCAGCAGTTGCTTTTACCAGTTTGCTGATCTGGTATTTAAGAATGTCTCTATTCCTCTCAGTCTTGACCGGAATAGATGACGACTGCACAGTACAAGCATAAATGACTTCAGGTTTGTGAAACTTACGCTGCGATCTTGCTGACATCGTATGCCTTGTCAATGGTTGAAACGAAGCCGGCCACATTGGCTGAAAGTAGCAGCCTTGTCTTCTTGTTTTCTGTGGCGTCATCCTGGAATGCTGTTGCCAGCTCCTGTACGCAGAAAGACAGACAAAGATTTCAAGTTTTAAATGAGAACCTTTGTTTTGACTCTGAAAATAAGCAAAAATCTAATGTACTGTTCCATCTACTATTGAATGATCCTATCTTACATAAGGACTAAAGATAAACTTCTCCAAAGCAGAAGTTAAATAATAGATAACAGCACATCAGAAGTTGCTTTAAGGGGTAGTGATGAAGGGTCTGCTTACCGAGACCAGCAGAGTGAAGCCCTCCTTGTCCTCTGGTGGGCTGCCGTTGTGTCCAGGAAACTCCCAGTCCAGATTCAGCCCGTCAAAGTTATGGGTGCGCAGGAAGCTGATTGCTGACTTAATGAAGGTCTGACGGGTCTCTGGTTTGCCAACCACGGCAATGTATCTGAACGGAAAATATTTTATATCTGCTATAAGAATTCAGTACTTAAGAGACTTTCACTGCATTAAATAGTAAGTGTTGTTAAATTGGGACTTACGGGCTCACTCCATTTACAGTGCCTCCGACAGACAGCAGAGTCTTCAGGGCAGGGTTGCTAAGTGACAAAGACAGGCAGAAAATAGAATAAATCTTAAAACAAGTAAAGAAATTTGCCATCATAATCATGCCAGGCCAATGTAGTTTAAACAGCTTAGCAGCGGGCTAGAAAAATTGAATATTTTCATCCATCCATTCATTGCTTTGTGGTTATCTGGGATCAAGTCCAGGGGGAATTCCTGATGTCCCTTTCCTCTGTGACACCCACAACTCATTTTGGGGAATCCCAAGGATTCCCTGGCCAGCTGGGATACAGAATCTCTCAAGTGAGTTTTGGCTCTTCCCCAGGGAAATCTTCCAAAGGAGGCACAGGAAGCAAACTGACCAAATAAACTCTGAATGACTGGGCCTTGAGATCCTGTTCATTATGCCGGATTGTTGAAAAGGTTTCTCCAGTCCTAGATACATTATACTCCTGCAGCATTTCCCCACAAAATCCCCCATGGGACATGGCCGCAAGGTTCAGCAATTCATCAGAACCTCTTCCATAACACCCCTCTGAAGCAGCATGGTAAGGAAGGTACTGTCTCTTGAGAGTTGGAACATACTCTCCAACATACTCTCTAGCACTCTTTCCTAAAAGTTGGAGCCATCGTAAGAGGAGTGTATGCTGCAAGTCAACCCTTTGGCTAACTCTGCTAGGTTTCCTCAGATCAGGAGAGTCAAACTCCAGTCTTTGATGGCTCTGCAACTTTTAGACGTGTCTTTTTAGCAACGCACTGTAATCAAAACACTGAACTGCCTCTTCAGTATGCAGTCCTGCACTCTGGAGTTCTGCTAATGAAATTTGATTCAGGTGTAAGGGTAAGTAACATACTTCTATTAGATTTATCACCATAACAATTTTGCTTTTGTCTCTCTTGGCGTTGCTTTCAGGGTTCCATTATGTTTTTAGTCAATTTTGTGCCCCAGAAACAATATCCAATATCTTGGACTTGGCAAATACAGACATGAGAAATCTATGCAGACTTACTAATTCTTGAGGCCGTTAAGGCTGGCGTACAGCTCCTGATCGTTCCACTCAACGGGAGTGACCTGGTTGAAGCTGTTGATGCTGGCCAGGGCGTAGATGACATGGGTGCAGAGGAACGGGTCGATGTTGTCCGGGGTGAATTTAGCACCGCTGGGTCTGTACTGGGCCCAGTTGGTCATGTGACACACCAGCTTGTTGGATGAAGCTGAGGGCATTTGGAGAGAAGCCATAAAAATGGTCAGCATTAGATCTAAAAAAATGCAACTTTATTATTTATTTTACAGCAGAAACTCACCGATGTGTGCGAGGACCAGAAAGCCCACGGCGGCTAACAGACAAAGAGAGAGAGGAAGATTATGAAGAACCAAACACAAATATAGTAATTATAGATTGAACTAAGCAGACAAAAATAAAATGTCACATCTTAATAACAAAAAAAACTCAGGAAGACCAAGATAACATAATCTTATTCATAATCTTATTCAGATTATGAATAAGATTATGCATTATATATATATATATATATATATATAAATATATATATATATATATATATATATATATATATATATATATATATATATATATATATATATACAATTCAGTTCTATTCGTTTATTTCTACAGCTCTGTTTCACAACAAACCTTGTCACAAGAAACTTTGCAAAAATTGTAATTTCAATTCAATCACACATCAATTCCGATTGATCCTAGTTATCAAACAGAGCATAAAACTCAGTTTAATGTTCAAATTAGTTTAAAAAAAATTCTTGCCTCGGATCATTAGCATATGATGATAATAATAATAATAATAATTAACACATTTTAGTTTAAATGAAAAAAAATATAGCTGTTTTTTGTTTCCTGCTTTTTGAAGCAATCTGGAAAATAAAAACTTCAAAGCTGTATTTCCTTTGTTTCACTGGGCTGTTGACAGGAAATTAAGTTTCTTACATGTTTGTTCAACCACAATTATAAACAAGGTTTTCATTTCTCATGTTGCCATATTAGTTTACCTCAATATGTGGACATACCTATAACTGAAAAGAAAGTTAGACTATTTATCAGCTCCTAAGCGAATAATGTTTGAGGTACAAACTTCTGTATCATCTTATTATCTATACCAAATAATCACCTAAACACTTCAAATCTATCATCCAAACTTTGCATAACGATTATGATAATCATGATGAGCAAGTAGAAGGAGGAACAGCAACAGCAGCTTGACAACCACATATATGTGACACAATAAAATCCATTCATTGCTGCCTTTGCTTTGAATGCTTATCGGCTTGAAGAGTGAATGAAGAAGGTTTACCGAGGAGTAGCTTAGTCATTTTGTCCCGGTTGGAGTTCCAGTCCCTTCACTGCTGCAGATCTGCAACACCAAAGGAATGAACAACATAAAACATTTAACAAAGCTGTGAACAGAAAGTGTGTAGGTTTTAAAAATGTAATTATAAACAAGGTTTTCTGTTTGTGCGTAAGTCAAAAATCGGTACCGTTCTTCACGAGGAACAAGGCAGAGTCCTGACTTCACTAAAGAGGCTTCTTATTTATATTATTCTTACTAATGACTAATAGAAGGTGGCAAAGTGCAGCTGATAAGAACTCGGCGTGATGGAGAGCTGATGAAATTGATTAATGACCCGACTTCAAGGGCAGACAGGTCAAACATCTGGAAGTCCAGGAAAGTGAGCCGCAGTATCAGGCTGGGAGCAGCGATAGGTGTAATCAGTTTATACAGCATCTCTAAAAATGAAATCGATACAAAGAAAGGTGATAAAATAAAATAAAAACTAACTAACTAACTAATAAATAGTTAGATATAACTCTGAGAAGGAAGTTTGCAACTTCCTGCTTGGAATGTTGATTTGTGTCCTGATGAACTTTGACCCTGGGGCCAGGAGCATTTAATAAGCCAAAGGGGAGCTACAGCTAAAGAGGCAGTTCCACATAAACACTACATTTCTCAAGTTGCTGGCTCACTGAACTTTAAAAACTACATTACAGCCGACTAAGAAGTTTTACACGTAGAGTTTCACAAAATAACAATTACAGACTTACCAGAGGTTTTTTTTTTTTTTGGTTTCTTCATGTTTGTAATAACTGAGATGGTGTTATAGACAAAGACAATAAAACTTTATTGTCTTTGTGATGGTTGCATAAGTGCCCACACCCGTAAAGAAAAACTGGAATAACCTTTCAGGATTCAGATGATATGATGTCAAACTTCCTGTCACTTATATTTACCCTGAAAGTTAATTCATTTCTTGGGTTAAATCAGGGGTAAGAGTCAGAGAAAGGGTAGAAAAAAAATATATCATGTACAGTTAGTTCAGGTTATTAAGATTGAATTAGTATGTAATTATTTTTAATTGAATCAATAAGATAATTTCTGACATTTTAAAAAACAAAATAAAACATGGTATAAGGAATAAAAAGAAATGTTTTCTATTTCTATTTACATTTTACTTTTAAAAAGTGAGTAAAGATTTAAAAAGTGGGGAAAATTACTTTAATCTTGAGGCGGAACAATTAAAAAATGTATTTCATTTATTTGAGGCTTTGTGATTAATATAATCACTTTTAAAATTTAATACACAATCAGATAAAAATAGTTCTTTCAATTCCAATAAGTCTTGGTTAATGATTAAATCAGTTAATATTTTTGAATGTTGTGACTTTCCTGTTGTTCAGCAGTCAAATCAGCAGATAAATGTTCATAATAACCTTATATATCCAGGAAATATGATGGTCAGAAAAGTTTAAATTCTCTCGTCATTTTTCTACATCAAACAGCTGAATGAGTTTTTATTGTGCTCGTCTTTCTCTCTTTGTGTGGTGGCAGATGGCTGGTCAACTTCCTGTTAAAGCAGAGTTTTCCTTTCCACTGTCACCACATGCATGCTCAGTATGATGGCTTGAATCTGTTAATATCAATGGATTGAACTGATTATCTTTCTCGATACAACTTTGATGTGTTGTTTTAATTTTTTGGATGTTTTTCAGACAACATTTGTTGTGAATCAGAAGATAGACAGACAGAGCTGAACTTAATATCAGTAATGATTTCTTAACCAAGAAATCATTACTGATATAAATTTGTTATAAAAGTATTACTGACTGCACTTTAAAAATTAGGTAACTTTATGTTATTAAAGGTAAAGTTTAAACAGTAATGATTTCCTGGTTAATGTCAAGTTGTCATAACAAAGACATTTTGAATAATGTCAACTTTGTATTAAAAGTGTCATAATTTACCGAATGACGCTTTATGACAACAGTCATAAATATTCATGAAGGCTTATTCATGTTCATGACAGGTGTTATGTCATGTTTATGACAGTGTCATGTCAGTCTTATTCAACCCCCTTCAAATAAAGTGTTACCCAAAAAACATTTGATTTCCTTTTAGAATTAATATATTTTTAAACTGAACTGAATTCACCAACTTTGTGGGGGTTAGTTGCATTTTATTTGAATAAAATAAAATTTGTTTGAGTCTTTCTGTCATCTGTACAACAAAGGCCAGGCAGTGATTTTTATGAGTTGACATAAAAGAAAATAAACACTTTGCTCAAATATAATTCCAATGTGTTTATTTAAAAACAGCTTTACATGAAGCAATCTTCTTGTGCCTTCCATTCAGTTACAATAAAAATAAATAATAATAATAATAATAATAATAATAATAATAATAATAATAATAATAATAATAATAATAATAATAATAATAATAATAAAAAGACCCAAAGGCAAAATAAGCCAGAACTGACTCAAGCCAGGTCTGTTTGGCGAATGCTACCATATATGGTCACACATCCTTATGGCTCTGCACTGAACACTGAAGGCATAAAAAAAAACACTGTACAGAGTATAAAGCACAACGACACACACCGTAAACTACATTCAGTGGTTCCGACAACTGCTGTGTGATGCTTTACATTTGGGAGTGGAAGACAGAGCAGAGGTTAGAAGTCGTGTATAAACAGGTTATGTATGTATGTATGTATTTCACTAAGATGAATATAGACTATATATATATATGTCAAGAAAAAAAAATCTGTTTTCCCATTTTTTTCCTGCTAATATAGAAAATGTTTCCCAGGTTTTAACTTCACACCTACTGCTGGAGAAAACCAACAGCAACATTACACCTGCACCACCAACAGCAGCCCTAAGCATCGCTGACTACAGAAAAAGTTTCCTGATACATCACAAACTAACTAACTCAAAATCATAAAACTGCAACACAAAACATGTTGAAATTATCAAATAAAGCATTTGCATGTACAATCAAGAAGTCTATCATTCAACCACCAGCAAAGTAAACAAGTCTGGTCGTCAAAGCCATTTAAATACAAAGACGTTCGTGGATTTAGGCACAACTCAACGATAAATTAAAGGTTTACCCTCAAAACTGACGAAAAGGTGACATTTGTACCTTTTTTTGTATTTGATTTATTAATTCTACAGTCTTCCTTCCTTCACTATGTAAAGACTGCAGGCTGACAACAGGTCAGACTCACAAAATCACCTGTGTACTTTAAGTCTAACTAGGACTTCATCTACATTTTGACAGAAACATTTACACCATGCTAATTTTCTTGTAAATGCTTCAGTCTGCACTTGAAGAGAAACCGGACCCAAGCTTTGCTGACTGCTTCAGGTGAGAGCTTAGTGGTACAAACAGGCTGATCTACAACTTCCTGCCTGTTTATGGACTCGGATCAGAGGCCAGTTGGCACAGAGGACTACCAGTAATAACTGCTGTTTATTCAAATGATAAAATCAGCAAAACGTCTTGGATCATAATTATTTGATTGGACATACACGACTCAACAGAAGCAGAATTGCAGCTTTAAATTAAAACCAGACGATTTCATATCTGCACTATGCACTGATGTGTTGATAAATAGGCTATAACAACATTTTCCAGTCAGTTCAGACGCTACAGAACAGCAACTCTGGGAAATTCCATTCAAGTCAAGTCGTGTCTAAACTGGCAAATTTAAACTTCAGATGAGTCACAAACTTCATGAAATAAAAAAGGAAACCTTTTCAACAATAAAAAAACATTTATGAATTGAAGATCTAAAACATAAAAAGGACTTTGGACTGTTACGTAAAAAGAACAGACAATTTTTAATTTTTGGGGTGGAGGGGGCACAAATGGGCCCCCAGCCACACTTTGGACACCCCTGAACTAAATCCTGCATAACAAATAAAAGATAGTGCAAACACTTTGACAAAAAAAAAAAAATAAATTGTGCAAATAAAAAAAGAGTTCTCGGCAAAACAAGAAATATATAAGTAAAAATCAACAGATTGAAATAAATAAGGCAAAAAAAATAAATAAACAAATATAACAGCAAGAACCTTTAGAAACAACAGAAGGCGGCGAGTGTTCTGGAGGCTCGGTGGGTTCTGGGAACTGCAGAGGGTCAGACGTGTTGCGTCAGCGCTGGTGGCCTGACCACAGCTCAGTAGTACTAACAACTCTTTCATCTCTCCCTCTGATTAGCCTTATCGGCAGAAAATGATCAGTAATAAACACATCAAACATGAACGTTTTTTACACTGCAGGCACATATTCTATCAATGATAAAAGGAGCGGACGTGCTCTGCCGTCTGCTGCGGTTACAACAGAGACAAAAACACAAACAGAGCAAGTCAGCTTAAAGGTCCGTCCGATTGTTGCGGTCAGAGCAAATGGCAGAAAGGACATTTCTTTTTCTAATCTACAGTAACGGGAACTTATGTTGTTTTGAAGGCATCAACTCTTTTTTTTTAACTTAAAGACAAAAACCTATGTTCTGTATTTTACACTTGCTACTGTGAGCTAATCTGAAATACGAGCACAACAGAAACAAATCATTTTCTTCTGCAGTGCTGAGGCACTAACCTGGCGGCTACAGTGGTTTGTTACACAAAACTTTTTCCTTTTTCATCAGAGTACAAAATTCTGATTTTCTTGGTTTCAGAATGGCCATGATAGTTTTAGAGCTGACCGCTCCAGCTATCTAATCATCCTCCCTAAAATATCCGTGAATCCAGAGTGAAACCGTGTTAACCCCAGAATGCCATGCTTATTAGGGCAAAAGTAAAAAAATAAATATCCAAAGAAAAACAATGAACAGCATTTTAAAAGCTTCAACTCAACTTTAACCAGATTAAAGCAGGTGCTTAGTCCCTGGTTTTGCAGAGACAATTGAGACCCTCCTTTCTAAAGACGGAGTTGCAGCGGGTGGAGACGAGGGGATGGAGGGAACAACATGCAGCCTTCATTCCGTCGGGTTACGCTGCTCCATGCACGTCCAGGAAAACAGGAAGACAGTGAGACCTGACATGCAGAAAACAACTGCAGCAGATGAAAGGTTTTTTTATTTCCAAATTAAATGATGTAGATACAGCTGCTCTTGGAGTGAATGTCAGATCACACATCTAGAAGCTAACAATGCTAACCATCCACTCACTCAGTTCTGTTTGCACCTTAAGAGCTGATGTTCATGAAGACCCCAGGAGTGGTAAGTTCTGGTTCCCTCCACTGCACTGAGATGTTAAAACTGTTATTATAAGGAATGAAATCTAAAGTCCGCCTGGAGCCTTCGCTTCACTAACAGTAACAGATGGATCACAGGAGGCTGAGGGCCAAGAGAACCGGGCCAGTGGCCATGTGGAGGAGGGAGCTGGTCAGTGCGGAGGAGGTGTCCTTCTGCACCATCATTCCGGTTCCTGTGAAATGGAGAGAGAGAGCAGCACGGCTCAGTGTAGGTCAGAGTGTTTTTCTGTGTCAGTGGGGCTGAAAGGAGGAAAGAATCTCAGCTTTTAGGTTTAAACTGAAGTACTCAGTCTCACACAGATGTTTGTGCATACAGTCAACTGTTCTTAAGTTGTTTTTCTTTTTGTATTTTGACTTGCCAAAAGTACAATGGACAAAAATTAGTTAGAAGTCTGGTACAAATAGGCAAGAAGAAATTCTGCTGGATGATAAATTGTCCCAGATGTTATTGTGATACATGATAAAATTGTTGTTTTGAGACCATTTTCAAGTAGCACAATGGTTATGACAAAATAATGCAAGAACACATTCTCAAAGATCAATAAACTTTAAATTCTAATTAAAATTTAACACAAACAATACAACGGAAATATCAAATAAAATGAATTATAATGAGTCTGTAAACAAAATTGTCCTTCAAAAAATAGGATAATTGAGACCAAAGCACCAGAGTGAAGACTTTTATCATTTAAGTTTTTGACAGAAAGAGAGAAAAGAGACAAATGATAAATCATCCATGTGGAAACTATTGAGTTTGTTTTAATTTATTATGTGATTATTTGATTTATTGCTGACCATTTCTGTTTTTTTAACATGTCCTCTCTGGTAGTGTGGCTCTCAGCGTTGTTGTTTGAATACCACGGAGAAGTCAAACAGATTTACTGTCATAAGCAGAGTGTTACAAATGATATATATATATATATATATATATATATATATATATATATATATACATCTAAGAAATTTCATTCAAATTTGCGTTTAGTTTATTTCAAACGTAAAGGACACAGATATGGTATAAAAAGGATAAAAAAAAGAAGAAAGATGGGGAAAACAATTTAAAGGGAAAAAAGAAGAGTGGGTGTTCATGGTAACTTCTTCTGCTTCCTCTAATAATCTCATTTTACTTCTCAATAGTGAAAGATGTGACTCAGGCTGTCAAATCTTACCAGAGTCCTGGGACACGATGACCTCATGAGACGGCCCGTCTCCGCCCTCGCCCCATGTCCGGATCTCCAGCAGTGCGTAGCCGTAGTCTTTAGTTAGCGGCAGAGTCAATGACGTCTTCGATTTGTCCAGAAACTTCATTACAGTCTGGTCATCATGTCTGTACAGAATCTGAAAAATAGCAACGCAAGCAGCTCTTAAAAAAGCTTAAAAAAAAGACCAAGCAACATTAGGCTTCATAGGGAGACAGCGAGGCAGGAACTTCACCAGAATGCATCCAGAAAGTCTCCTGAAATGAAGATTTACTGTCGTTACAGGGACAGGAGAGCATTTCAGAAACAGAAGATTTGCATAAAAGTAAAACTAACCAAAATGGAAGAAATTCCTTTGTCCTGTTGTTGTTTTGAGCTGCAGCTGAGGTCAGTGCTGACCGCTTAGACTTCCTATGTTCAGAGAACTGACCTTATAGCCCAACACGGCTGACTCGTTGTGCATCGCTGTCACATGACTCCACTTCAGCGTTACTTCAGAGCCTTTGGTTTCAGTCGACACGTTGCCTGGAGGACGATTGGGAGCTGACATTGAAGGACAGGCGTTAAAAATATTAGATACAAAATACTAATACACAATTGTTGTTGCACATACACACCCATCAACACGCTTAAAGATATAGTGCATTAAAAAAAAAGCAGAAATACAATACACCAGTTTCAGCCCTTCTTGGTTGCTTTTTCAACAAAATAAAAAAAGTTTAATTGAAAATGAAACTAGAGAACAATCCCAACCAAGTCAGCCAAAACCTCCAAAAACCCATTGTTTTGTGCATGTTTCTTTGAGCATTGAAAAGATAAAGCAATTACAATTAGTAACAATAAAACTGTATAGAAGTGTAAAACTAATTGTGATGACAATCTGGATGTTTCCTGGTGACCTCTAGTCAGATCAGACTTTCTATGCCTATATATATATATATATATATATATATATATATATATATATATATTTGTGTGTGTGTGTGTGCGTGTGCGCGCGTGCGTGTGTGTGTGTGTGTGTGTGCCAACAAAATGGCATCTGATCCTCTGAATCTGAATCTCTGTGCAAATGCAGCCCAACAAGTTAATTTTCTTAACTTTGTCGATCCATATCAGAAAACTGGATTCTTTTTACCATTTTCTAAACCTGCCTTAGTTCATTTTGTAATTTGTTTCTTTGGCTCTAATAAAAAAGATGTAAAAAATAAACTAACTGCAGGAAGTTGAAGTTCTAAAGCAAACAGAGTTACTGTCTGCTGGACTTTCGTAAAGTCACTTTGTGACAGCCTAAACGAGCTCTCCAGGGCTGAGTGGTGTTGGATTGGAACGCGTGCGTTGCCAGGGGAGAACTGCAGCCTTACGTGGTTTCCTGGTGGTGACGGCGGTGCGAGGCGACGGAGGCCCTGTGCCGGCGCTGTTGTACGCCAGAACGGCCACGTTGTACCGCGTGCTCGGTCGAAGGCCGGATACCCGGGCCGTTGGCTGCAGCCCGGCCGTCCTCACCCGGTCCGCGGCCGCCTCTCTCTCGTGCTGCCGCCAGTATCGGATCTGGGGACAAACACAGAATGTAGACACTTAGGTTTCCTCTGCCCCTTCATTCGTAGTTTTGGTTTTTCCGGTCTTCGCACTGCAAAAACACAAAATCTTACGCAATATTTTTGGTCTAGTTTCCAGTGAAAACATCTTAACACACCTGAAATAAGACAAAATTAACTCATAAGTCATTTTCCAGTAAGATACAGGAGCTCATTTCAGTAAATAATTCCTTAATATTGATGAAAACATTCCAGTTCCAATGACAAATTATTTCACTAACAACATTTTTTTTTCAGTGTTATAAGTTAAATAATCTGCCAATGGAACAAATACTTCATCAATATTAAGAAATAGTTTAATTTAAACAAGTTTCTATATCTTGCTGAAAAGTTACTTGTAAGTTAGTTTTGTCTTATTTAAAGTGTAACAAGATATTTGCACTAGAAACTCGACCAAAAATGCTGGGTGAAATTTTGTACTTTTGCAATAATGACCAGCTGAGGTTGACAGACAGGAAAATAAAAACTGATTGTCATAATTTTATCAACCAGTAATCAGCTGCTGACATCAGCTTTCTTGTCACTAATAAAAAAATCCCTTTGCTCTGAACTGGACTGAAACCAAAAAAGCTGATAATGTGAGCCTGGATTACGTCAAACTGGAGTAATAAACAATCAGTCCACCTTTTACAATAGGTCAAAGCAATTCTACACGCATAAGCAGTAATGAAAAAGCTGTCTGAGAGAACAGATAGTGATTTATTATCCACTAATATAAACTGAGCTGCTGGCTCTGTCATTAAACAACTTTCCTTTCATTGAAATGCCACCAGATTACCAGAAACTGAAACAATTCATACAAAAAAATGCATATATTTGGTCACCAAATCCACCACTGGGCAACCTGTTGACCACAAAACCACTTCAACTATTTGGTACAGGTCGCTGTGCTTTGTGAGCTGATTTTCCCATGAAAACAGAGTAACATATTTATAAAAATGACCATTGCATTTGATTTGCAGCCATGTTAGCGTGAGTGAAGCTGCTTACCTCGTATCCTCTTAGGATCCCGTTGCTAAGCGGCTGGATGGGTTCCCATGACACCTGGATCTCAAAGGCCGACAGTGCTGTGGCATTGATGCCTGAAGGTCTCACAGTTGGCTCTACGGAGGAGCGACAAACTTCATAAAGCAAACTAAATTATAATATACCAACTAATGTTCCACAGGGGTCAAGACTTGACCCGGCCGTTCTGTCCAATTTACTAATAAAGCAGCTAAATCTAGTGTGGTTTCAGTTATACAGTTCTATGCTGATGACACAATTCTCTACTTGTATCCTCCAACAACTTCAACTTAGTCTCAGTATAATCCTTTTGAAATCTTCAGATAAATACCTTTAAGACCAAAGTCATGTGGGATGGTATAAACAAAAAAAAACAAAAAAAATGCTGTTTGCAATCAGCTATCCGTACCGTTGATGGGACTCCTTAAAAAGGTTCCTGAATGTCTAAATCTGGGAGTCTGTCTAGACTATACTCTGTTTTTTTTTAATACATGGACAGTTTGCAGGCTAAGATCAAATCAATCTGCAAACTTAATTTTGTTATCAGTTCCTAAAACTTTGTAATAAGCTTGTTGTCCTTTAAGTCTGCTGGAGGAAATCCAGAGACCAGACACGCTCATCTCCTCAGATAACAAGGAGATAATTGGTTTATTGGGTTCTTTTATGTTTATGTCATCTAGTTGTGTAATTTTAAATTATGCTTAATGTTACAACTCCTTCTCCATCACCCTCCTTTTGCCACAGTTAAGAAAGTAATTTCTTCTGGATAAATAAAGGTCTTATTTTTATTTACAAACTGACACAACATGTAAATATGTGACGGTTGTGCCAAGGCTGTGGCTGCCCTCTAGTGGTGGAAGAGAACATTGGAGACGATGTCAAACCATGTGAATGTGTAAAGGGGGCGGGGGACTTTCCTGTTCGTTTTACACTGGGGAGTTTCTGTGAGCAGCTATGGTAGGGATGTAAAAAGTGTGCCTCGGGAGCCATTTGTGGTCCTTTGACAATACCGGTGTGAATGTTTTTTTCCCCCCCAAAATGATCTCACTGCATATATTAAGAGCCCAATTTCGAATCCATTTAATCACACTTTAAATTAGATCTATTGATAATCTCAAATGATCAAACATTGCAAGAATTCATGATGCGTGAGAGTTCAAAGCTGAGCTGAACTGGAGCGAAGTGAAAGACTCGCCTTCCTCTGCGGAGTAGACGTCTGAGAGCTGGCTGAACGGACCTTCTCCTCTGCGGTTGTACGCTTTGATCTTTACTTCAAAAGGAGTGTAAGGCATCAGGCTTTCATTGTAGTAGACGTAGCGAGAGGACTCGACATGCGGGATTTGCACCTCCGACCACAGCGGCGTGTCTTTCTTCCTGAAGGCCAGAATGTAGCCAAAGCCGTCCCCATTCTGGTACTCCCTGGCCATGGGCTGGACGATTCAGGACAAAGCAAGAACAAGAAGGGCAAAGCGTCAGTGCTGGAGTTGTTGTTGTTAGCGTTACTAGCCTGTCCATCCCATCCGGTGAATCATCATGTGCCAACCACGGTTGGATGGGTTCCCATGACACCTGATCAGTAACCTAGAGCAGTGTTTCTCAAACTTTTTCAGCCTGAGGACCACTTGACCCATTTCACAAACCCTCATGGACCACCCGACTCGAAACCACCCCACAAAAACACAACAACATATACAACCTTAAATTGAAATATTAGTCTCTTAACTCACTTATTGTAGTTTTCTTTGTTCATCCTAATGAGAAAGGAGTTTTGGCCACAACAAAGTCATGAACACATCTACTCAGGGTTGTTTGGAGTTATTTACAGATTCTGAAAGTGTGGATTCAAAACTTTCCAATTGTGTCAAATACATGGAAATCAGAAAAGAAGTTGTTCTTTTCTATCAATGTTTGTATGCATTACTTTGGTAGAAACAAATATCCTTTTCTGCACCATTAAATATAAAAATTATCGACCATTTTCAGTCAATTGTATTTTTCTATTGTGTTTATTTTGTAGATTAAATCCTTTTTAATTAAATAAAAAATAACTAGCTGTTGACGTGAGAGCAGAGCATTATGAGCAAGCAAAGTCGGAAAACATAGAACAGTTCTGACCAACTGAGACTCGTTCAAAAGAATAGAATCGCTCACGAACGTCACACCAATACTTTCAGCACTCATGACTTGGCTTCCTCCGATCACACAGTATTTCTGGCGTTGTTTTCTCTCCACCGGTAACTTCAGTCTTTCTTTTGAGTGACCCGGTTTTAAGCCATTTATTCGTTATTATTTATAAACGCAATCCTTTGGTAAGTTAAGTTGCAGGCCACAAGGGGGCGCCAGCGGACCACAGTTTGAGAATGACCTGACCTAGGTGTACCCTGTAAGGTCTGCCCTGTTCATCAAATATTATCAATAAATCCTCTATGGAAGAAAAAAAAAAGTATCGTCATAAAACTTGGTTTGTTGCAGAGCAGCACGCTACTGTGAATGTGTGAATGCCACATGCCTGTAGTCATGGACAGCACAAAAGCTGAAGACCAGCTACTCACAGTCCAGGTAATAATCAGTTCATTGCGGTTTCCTCCCCCTCCACTGAGTCCACTTGGGGCCACCGTAGGAGCTGTGATCCAAACATGAAAACACAGAACACGAGGTGTGAAACCTCTAGAAGCTTAAAAAGTACAATCTGTCTGGAAAATAGTTAAAGCGTTTAAGGGAGAAGTGGCCTTGGAAACAAAATATTTCCTAACATTTGCAGAAGTTAAGAACTGCACAGTTCTGGTCCTCTGACTAAATGAAGTGTAGAAAACTACTTCAATAAATTGTTGTAATTTATTTCCTCACAAGCTCTGGGTGAGCAACTCCAGCCATGGTATCTCTAATAAGTCGGCTTTCAATGGTTTTAAAACCCTAAAACACAAACACAACTCTTGAGTCTTTACTCAAACGTTAAACACATTCATTTTGTATCATAATTATTTATTAAGCTCAATCATTTTTCAAGGGTTTGGTTAGGCAGCTCTAGAGAATTTCATTTACAGCAAAAATGACTCCAGTCTCACCCCAGGGCGATGGGGTGAGACTGGGGGTCTCTTTTTGGGACGTTACCTGCTTGCTTTGTGCGGATGACGTGGGACGGCATGCTGGGCTCCCCACTGCCCAGAATGTTGCTGGCGATGACCTGGAATTCATAATCCATCCAGGGAATCAATCCGGTCACCCGCGCCGACTCGGCGTTCCCCTCGATGTTTGCTGGTTCTGGTGAGAACATTAAAGGCACCTGGGTTTATTTTTATGGACTGATTCTGTCCTTTACGGCGTATTTCGAATGAGGAGGTGGAACACAGAAAGAAATGTGTCAAGATTTTGTTGTTTTAAAGAACATTACGATTACATTTGGACTCTCATTAAATAACCACAAACAGCATCGCTTTTACATTTCTCACCCCGCCTGAATAGCAGATGTATGGCTGAGCCGTATCATATAATAAAATAAAATGTATTTTATCGTGATACCAATATCACGATAAAATACATTTTATCGCCATGTGCTGATGACACAAAGGCTAAAAATCAAAACACAGACAGTCAGTTGTTACTTCATTGGAAATGTCCGGGACAGACGGTGGAAATGAAAATGAACAAAGGTTCAGATCATTAGGACGTCCGCTCACGTTTTTACTGTTTGCAGGTTTTTGTTTATGTGACATATTTTCTTGAGAATTTTTAACAGGAGCACATCCTTTTAAAAACATTAAACAAGATTCTTAGTTTTGCACACAAAAAAACATCTTGTAAAACTAAAGCTCTGTTGAACCACAACGGTTTGCTTAATTTGTGTGTTTAAGTTTTTAATTTCCATTTGGTGGGACAGACTGCTTATTTTGTTGTCCAAATGGATTTGTTTTCTACCTGTGTGCCATTACATTTGTCTAAAATGTCAATGTGTTAAGTGTTGTGACACTTTCTATGTTCATGTCTTTAAATTAAATGATGTGGCTTATTACTTGTTCCCCTGTCACTTCCACTCTATCGTGCGAAGTAATAATTTGCTCACAGGAATGACATTTTACTGAACATTCGGCACTTGATGATCTCTCTATTCACACTGTAGATGTTCAATGATAATTATCAGCTAAAGTTTGGAAGTTAAAACCTTATATTTTGTTCATATATACTATAG
Source organism: Poecilia mexicana (assembly GCF_051168715.1). Lineage (NCBI taxonomy): Eukaryota > Metazoa > Chordata > Actinopteri > Cyprinodontiformes > Poeciliidae > Poecilia > Poecilia mexicana. The sequence goes on from NW_028263374.1 coordinate 2,816,350, forward strand.
ATTACAGAACTAAAGTCCCTTGGCGCTACATTGTAGCTGTTAATAATGGAGTGGAGAGGTTCTATTGAATGTGAGAGGACAATAAATCCCTCAACAAAAGTAGTCTCCCTCACTTCTTGGCTCAAAAAGTGATTTTGCACATGATGACAATTTGCCCCTTGGACCAAACGCCACGACATCACACACCTGTCATCATCTTCCTCCACTCTGACGAGAGAGACGATCGACCCATTATGACGTATTTGCCAATAGGACTGTGGTTGTCATAGCCACGGCTCCACTTGAGTTCCACCGACGTCTCGGCCACGTTCTTCACCAGCAGACCACCGGGTGGTCCTGGGGGTCCTGGGCACCAAAGCAGCACATTGTGTCCACAGTATTCACATGAATCAGTCAGAAGCTGGGCTTTGACTCCACGCCTCAAATCAAACCAACATGGTTAGCAATTTTTCTCTGCAACTGCAGAAATTCAGCAGCAGATGCAAATAATAACTTGTATCACATAAAGTTGTGATGGGCCACATGGCTGTGAGTTTAGTGTTTAAACTGCAAACATAAAGGTGCTAAAACATCAGCGATGAACCGATAAGCCCGTCACAATCAACTTCATGATAAATTAAAACGAGCTTGATCATTTCCATTCTGATCATTAATATTTTTCTAGTAGCGGTTTTGTTTACAGATAAATGATCCGTTTTATTTGTGGACTTGGATGCGTGTGGGATTTTATTTGTTTTATTTTGGATATTTAAAATGTCCCCCAGTTCCAGTGAGAAGTGTTCTTTACAACATGAACGTGTATTGATCGTTGAGAGGGTGAACTTGCATTATTATGCCATTATCAATATATCACTTCGAAACTGTCTCATTTCCCAACATTTTCAACATCGTTAAACATTCCAACTCTTTTCAGTACGAGCTAAACAGGTCGATATCAGTGGGACTTTGATTGATTTAATTATATATATATATATATATAGAGAGAGAGAGAGAGAGAGATATCATCCTGAAGATTCTCTCTACTCCCATTTTCTATCTAAAAATGAAGCAGGTGTCAGAAGCTTTGATGTTACTCACCTCGCACAACCAGTTTAGCAGAAGAAGAAGCGCTGTCCACCACAGTCTGAGCTGTGCAGGTAAATATTCCGGCCTGACTCAGCTGAGCGTTTACAATAAGCAGGTCGCCGATGTTTTCCTTCTGAAAGGACAGAGGGACAGACGGAGTACAGCGGGAATTAGGTTCTGCTCTGCCGACAGAAAACAATCTGCGAAGTCAGACGTCACTGGCGCCGTTTCCATTAACCGTATAATTGCGCAAATTGGAATTACAAAAATAAATTCTGTTAATGGACACACGGCAATTTCGGAAAAAAAAAACACACCCCGTTTTTCTGTTTTTCTATCGAATTTATCACATGTGAATAAGTTTATTCACGTGTGATTGTCATTGCCCAACTCCGCAGTTACAAAATCTTGGAGGGGGTGAGAGGGGACGAAGGGAGCGATTTGACATTAGCGGAATATATCAGAAAAGTTTCGCGCACATCTGTAGCGGAAAATGCAGCTACTGGTGCACTTAGAGCATCTGCCTGTAAGAGAACATTAAAATATTTCAGTACAAATGAATGAAATAAGAAACTAATCAGATGTAGCAGATCTCCTGTAAAGGGTCTTTGCTGTAAAAGCATTCTATTTTAGTCGCATGCAGCTGAATCCTCTGTGTGATGTATAGTGTAATTTTATTCTTATTCATAGAAGGGCTGAAAATAGGACAGCGCTGACTGTGCTGTGAATTCCAGGTGTGGTATAACAGAAATCAGCAGCAGAGTCTAAGATAGAATACGTTTTCGTCGCAATTTCTCTACCTCATCACCTTCAACGATGATCATAGTTAAGACTGTCAAGCAATTAATCAATTATATAATTAATTAAAATGTTAATTCAATATTTTTCATTCTGATGATTCATATTTTTTAAGGGTAATTTGGTTTACAGAGACTTCATAATCCGTTTCTTTATGGTTTCAGTTGTGTGTAGCTTTCCTTTCCTTCTTTTTTTTATTGTGTTTGTCATTAAAAATATATTTCTTGAAAATTGCCTGAAAACAATAACATTATCGTTTATCACAATAATCTCTAGGGCAATTTATCATCCAGTAAAATGTATCGTGACAGGCTGAGTACTCGGATTATTATGCCGTTGTCATCATATTAGTTGAAAATGGGGTCAAAATGACAATATTCTTATGAATTACAATAATTTGTGGGGCAATTATCGTCCGATAAAATCTGTTATCGTGACAGGCCTAAATCTGGATCATAAAAGAATGACGTCCCACAGCAGACTGAAATGTCCTTCTACAACCAGGACTTCAGGCTGTGCCACACAGTTGAGGTATGAGGTTCTGGGTCACGGCGCTCACCGCCTCCACCCGCTGGTACGGCCCAGCCCAGTTCTCCAGGTCCAGTAGAACCCCATTGAGGGCCCAGGTGAAGGTCAAGTCCATGGTGGGGTCATGGGAGGCGTGGCACTGCAGCGTCACGTTCTCCCCCTGGTTGATGTCAGCGTTAGAGGGAGCCAGTGTGATTTTGGTGGCATCTGCAAGTTAAATACATGTATGTAAATATTAAGAGATAATATTTAGCTGGGCAAAGCGCACGTGGTAGAGATTCTCTCTTTAGGGATCGTTAGTTATCTTCTCGTTCCTGATAGCGAAAGCTGGGACAGACGGCAATACAGAAAGAAGAGCGGCATAGAAACAACTGTTAAGCCAAACTTGGTTGGCATTTTAATCTGCAAAATAACAAAATAATCAAGGGATATGTAAATAACAGAGCCTTACACAGATGTTTCCTAAAGTTTCCAATTTTTTTGCAAATATATTCCATGCAAACTAGAACCGGGCCTTGATTTTCATACAGAAATGTTTGGTCAACATTTGGTCGCAGATCACAAATGAGTCGTCATGATCTGTTGACTATGGCAACAAAGTGTTTTTTTACACAACAGGAAGCGTCTGATTAGCGCCTCAAGAGCTCAAATGCTACCTGAACTACAGCCCTAGATAGAGCAGCAGAGTTCAAACCATCTCTTCCAGTCCATCAGTGATAATGGACAACATTAGATCTGCGGCAAACAAACTGGATGAACTTCAAGTGGCAACAGGGACCCAGCCAGAGTGCAGAGGATGCAGTGTTAGGTTTCACTGAGACGTGAAGCCACAGTTTACCTCTAACAGACAGGTGTCCAGTGCTGTTGGCTTTGCCCAGGTAGTTCTCAGCAAAGCAGGTATATTTTCCTTCATCTGCCCGGCTGATGTTGTAGATCCACAGCGTGCCATCTGGAGTTACTGTGATCCTGGGAGGAGACAGACAGCAAAAACACGCAGCCGGCTAACCAGAGCTCTGCTAACAGATATAAACATAGTTTTGTGCCTTATTTTCATATCATCAGTTTATTGGTAAATAAACTGATGATAAGAATAAGTGAGGAAACCAGCACCGATTCTAAAAAACACAACGACTCTTTATATAGTATAAAGAGTCGTTGTGTTTTTTAGAATCTGCTGAAGTCACCAAAGTCTGCCTTCAGCATTACAACATTAAAGTACTTTGTGAGAGTCAGAGGTTGTTGTGGAATGTCAAAGAAAAAAAATCAAATCTCAGAAATGTTTGTCTTTCTTCTGCCTGGGAGCAACAACGCATGTTTCCCTGTTTCTGCTACAGTCTGGTACCTGCTGCTGTTGGTCAGAAGCTCCGTCCCACGGCTCCAGAACAGGATGGGCTTCGGTGCCGCGCGAGGGCGACACTCGATCACCACCTGGCCGCCTCTGGCTGCCGGGATCAGCTTCCTCACCGGATTCAGCCTGAAATCCGGAGCCTGGACTGGAACAGGGACACGGCATGCAGGAAGTCAGAATGCAGTGTCATGACATGAAATAGTTTTCCTGGAACGGTAAGTTGGTTCTCTGCCATCAGCACATTAAGCAACAAGTAAAGTAGGTTGACTGACAGCTCTGAGACCCTCCTCCTGGCTCTGATTGGGTGTTTCTGACTGGCAGAAATTCCACGCTTCACCTCATCGGTTTGTCCGAGTGTGCAGTTAAAAATGTCTCTGACTGCACTGCCTCTCTTACCTTGGACCCTCAGCTCGGCAGATGAATAAATAGTGCCGTGTTTGTTCTCGGCCACACACTGGTACATCCCTGAATCCTCCAGGGCCAGATTGATGATTTTCAGATGCGCTCCGTTCACCGTCACCCGGTCCTTTTTCCCCGACAGGAAGCATGAACCAAATAACGTGAGAGAAAGAGTGAAGTAATTGTCAGTACTTCTTCAACTGAACAGCAAAACGACCAAGCAAGAGCTCATTTAGCTACAGAGCAGCTGTAGTCCTGATAAATCAATCCTAATGTAGCTGTAAATTATTTAAAACTAGAATTTCACCATAGAAGTTTGATGTAAAATCAGGACTTTATGAGCTCAGAAACAAAATATCTAAAACAGGATATCTGATCAACAGAGCTTCTGTGTGTTACCTGTGTGGTGAGAAACAATCCGTTGCGTATCCAACGGACAGCAGGTCGAGGTTTTCCAGCAGCTAAGCAGCTCCAGTGAAGTTCTGAGCTGATCTCCACCTCCGAGTCGCTCATCACCTGCAACCACTCCGGCTGAGCTGCAGGGATGGAGCCAGAGAGAGAGAGAGAGAGAGAGAGAGAGAGGCTGGTCAAACAAAGACAAAACGTCCCAGATGAATGACGGATTTCACTACAATCCTCTCTGCGTGGTACCTTGAACAATGATGCGTCCCTGGTATGTGTCACGTCCTTCTGAGTTGTAGGCTTCACACTCATAAAGTCCCTCGTCGTCAAAAGAGAGTTCAGGTAATGTGAGGGTGTGACTCTGTGAGGTGGAGCCTGCTTTGGACGGCATTAAACCGTCAACCTTCCTCCACCGAAGCTTCGGGACTGGACTGAAAAATACAAAAGAATTTAGACATGCTTACACTCAGAAAAACAACAAATCAGTGAGTCATGAATGACTGCTCAGTCACTGGAGCGATGGCAAGTGAGTCTGGATTAAAACACAGATTTTAATGAATGTCTGAAGCTCTACGGTTGAACTGCAGGGGGCATCATTACGCCTGACTGGCTGCTGGATTGCTGCAAATGCCATAATTAAGACAAGGCCAGTTTATTTATAGAGCAACATTCATGCTAAAACCCAGACAAAGAGCTTAACAGGACATCAAAGGAAAGACAACAAGAAAGCAGCACTGATATGTGATCATTTCCTTAAGACTGCAATAACACTTAGAAACATCACATATGATGTCAAAACACCAGTAATAAAGAAAACTTTATATCCAAACTGAGTCTTTACCCTGGTGCTTCAAAAAGGCAAATCTGTGTCAATCTGTGATCAAATTGTTTTCAGTCCCGATTTAAATGAACCAACAGTTTCTGCATAACTCAGATTTTTCAGTGACGATGTTCCAGAGTGGAGGAGCGACGGCGCCTCGCCTTGTTTAGGTCTGATCCTGAAAACGCTGAATAAGCAGGTGTCTGATACGACAGATCCTACTATAACGGATTTACTTTCACAAGAGGAGAATTACTCCTTGTGAACAAAGTAATTCTCTATATATTTTTTTTTCTAAATAAAAAATATATTTTTTAGTAATAAATAAAATTCATTATATACAGAGGTTCTATGTGTTACTTATATGTCTTTCTATATATAAAAAATGTAGCTAAAATCCATTTTACCACATTTTGAATAAGACACTGCTGCCTGATTTTTTTACCACTACTGCACTAACCTAAGCAAGCTTAAATAAAAAAAGCTCCAGTTTTATTGTTTTTAAGTTAAATGTTTAATGTGTTAAAGAAAATCTGAGTGTTTACTTTCAATCTCTTTTAGAATTTAGAAATTTATAAAGTATTTTTATATTATCATCTTATTTCTTTCTTTCCCTTCTTTCTTAATTGAAATATATTAGTGTAATTACCAAAATAGCTATTTTCTTATTATTTTGGTATATGGTATGTAAATCAGTATAGTGTTGATATATAAAGTCGCAGGAATCTTGAGAATAAATATATTTTTGTTTTACAATATACATATTAAATATAAAAGTTCTTGTTCCACGTACAGTGTGCAAATTAGGCTCCCCAAAAAGGAGAATCATATTGTGCCATGTTTTGAATAAGTCATGTATTTTTAGAGACTCTTTGCTTTTTTCAACCCTTTGATCAAGTTCTGTATTGATCTAAATATAAAGTTAGAGGTGAGTTGAGTTTTTTTTCTAGAATATGTTCTAATTTCTCGTTGCAAGCTTACTTTCCGTTCGCAAAGCATTCCAATTGGGCGGTGTGTCCAGCGAGGGCGTAAGTCTCCGCTGGGAAGCGCAGCCTAATGCTTGGTGCTGACCTCCTGGGATTGGCTGACAAAGAGAACAACAGATCATTTAATGGTGCAGAATTACTTTGGTTTTTGACACAGAAAAATTCTCAAAATAATGAACTTCTTTAAAATGACTATAAATATGAACAGACATGAAGCATCAGCCACAATAAAGCTCTGCAAGATTTGAAGAATCATAAATGCTCTTTATACTGACTGATGTTCTGCTATCTGATTTCTCAGAACCAAACGTCCAGGCCCCGCTTTGGACGCCAATTCATTGGTAGTGACAAAACTTCATCATCAAAATGGACTCAAAATAAAAGTCTTCCATACCAAGTGGGGCGTATTTATACTGAAACCTTTCTTATTGTTTGTGGGTGGAGTTTTCATCCAATCCAGTCCGATGTTGTAAGTTACCCTGGACTCTTAAAGCAACTTTTGTAAAATTTTAACAGCTGTAAAATTTCAACACATGGCTCTATGGCTGTTGAAAATATATCTTTTTATGTCAGGTGATCAGCTTCACAGGACAAAGTGGCTGGTTGTGTTGCACACACACACACACACACACACACACACCTGATGCATACATTCTGCTTGAATCCAAAAACTGGAAAAAAGCATAATTATTCCACCACAGTAGCAGAAAGACATCCGGTGACCTTACCATCTGGCATTACAGTGAGCAGGCTGCCCTTGCTAAAAGTGCTTTTGGTGCTGATGTCCAGATTGATGGTAGTAAAGCAGAAGTAGTTCCCAGTGTCATTTAACTCTGCTTTGGCCAAATACAGGTTCCCAGTGACCTGCGACACAAACCAGCGTCCGTCGTCCTTTCTGATGAAGTTGGGAAACTCGTTGAAATACCAGCGATAGGACAGAGCTGCAGAGGACAAAGAAGCGATATATGGTGAAAGATGTCGCAATCAGGAATTACACTGATCACTCATGTGGGGTTATGGTTACAGAGAGTGGCATGTTAAGGGCATTTCAGCTGTTACTTGCTTTTATTCCAAAGAATTTTAATGTTTTTACCCAACAGCTTTAACCTACAAAAGCTGGTTAAAGCTTTCTAACGCATATTAGATGGTATGCGTTTTTCAGACGCATACCATCTAATATACTCTTTTATGGATCCAATCAAAAGAATTTCAAAATGTATTTTTATGTTAGAACTTAAAAACATGACTTTGTACTAGTGCAGTTGCTTTCTGATGGGTCTGATGGGCTAGGCGAGGGTCAAAGGGTATTTTGCAGATGGTGATTTACGTCACACATAAATAGGTAATAAGACATATTCAAGTGTCAGGGTTGTCATGGTGATATCAAACAGGGCTCACAGGTTTGCATTTCCACTAAAAAAGTAAAAAGATACATTACATTTAAAAAAACAGGGATCATGTCCAGTTTATTTTATATTCCAACAGACACTTTATTACAGTGTTAAACACATAAGGTCACACTATTACTTGCTGAGTGTTGGCAGCATTATGCTGAAGAACTGCAGCAGAGGTGCTACCTGGGTAATGTGGGGGCGGCTGACAGGCCAGGAAAGTGCCGGCGCCCTCGTACACGGTCTGTGAAGTCCTGCTGTCAGGAGTGAAGTCATGAAGGTCTGAAGAAAGATGAAAACACAGAGATGAAGGTGGAAATATCAAACACCAAAGACTGCTGACACATGGAGGGCTTAAAGGGGGAATAATGCTTTAAAATCCTGAAGATTTGGTGCCAAATTAAACAAAGAGCAACTTATCCAGAAAGGTCTGACTCACAGCCAAACTTGAGATTAGCAGCTCGGCTGATGATCGTCCCACACGGGTTCTTAGCCAGACACTGGTACGATCCGGTATCTTGGGAACTGTCAGGGCTGCTGATCACCAGGCTGCCAGCCACCAGAGTGTACCGGCTCAACCCCAGCTCCAGGACTGTGCCGTTCAGTTTCCACCTGCAGGGTCAGAGTCAACGGAATAAAAACAAACCGTACAGAAAAAACAGATTTTACTTTATGTGGGCCACTAGTCAATTTCTTCTCCAAGATGTAAATTGGTGGTGGGCTTTACTAGCTGCATGTCTGTTGACCATATAGTTGTGAAATTTGACATTTGGGAAATAAAGTTGCTTAGTGGAAACACGGAAATTTCGAGAAAAAAAATCGTTTTTGGTCAAACGTTTTGGCACTAAGATGAGGTGAGTTTTTTTTGTTTTTTTTTTGGTCATATCAAATCGTTTTCTGTCACAAAACTGCAATGGAAACACATTTTTTGTATCAAAGTTTTGCACACATTTGTAATGGAAACGCAGCTACTCTCTGACATCAACTAGTTCTCCATACAGATGTATAAAAGTTGGACTGCATCAAAATAAAACTTGTTTAGAGCCACAAATGTTACATTAGCTTTGGAAAGAAGAACATCTTTTTTTATTTAGAAATAGACTTTATAGGAAATGTTTCTACTTTTAGGTTTTGACATAAAAAAAAATTTAAAAGATGAAGGATATATTTCCTTCAATTGGATGCCGATACTTCAACAAATTAAGTAAAAGAATACAATTTAAATTTATGGTAAAATACCTTTAAATACCTTGTAAAAGCACTAAAGATCCTGCTGTGAACCACTGCATGTTGTTATATGGATGAAACCTCAGCAACAGTAAATGTGAAGCTTTCTGGTTATTAATTTGCTGAAATGTTTTCAATCATTCCATAATTACACTTTCTGGGTTAGTAAGTAAAGTTAGGGTAAGAAAATATGTCCGATGTGTTGGTCAGGCATAAACGCAGTTAAAATGAAACCAAAAATAAATGAAAGTCAACACAGTCTTAATATGAGTAGAAACACAAATGTGTGTGTGTGTGTGCGTGTGTGTGTGTGTGTGTGCGTGCGTGCGTGCGTGCGTGCGTGCGTGCGTGCGTGCGTGCGTGCGTGCGTGCGTGCGTGCGTGCGTGCGTGCGTGCGTGTGTGTGTGTGTGTGTGTGTTACCCACGAGTACGTTGCGGGTGGACTGGCTCTCGCCTGGCAGCTCAGAGTTATTTTGCCTTCAGTCAAGCCCTCTGGGTAAATTAAGCTGCTTGGCTGCTCTTCAAACACTGGTCCTCTGTCGTGACCCGACACACACACGTTTCCTACTGGAAACCAGATTTCAAGGAGGACAAGGTGGATCAGAAACATCTCCACATTTTGCTTTGTTGTGCAATATTAATAACATGTTAAAAAAAAAAGAAAGCTAGTTCGCATGAGTGAGATGTTTTCCAGAGGAAACTTCTCACTCGCTTAATCTTGGCGGTGTGGTACTCAAACATTGCCTCGTTTTGTTATATAAAATCAGAATTACGATTGTTAAAATTTTGCTGTAGATGTATTATTATCACTATTAGGAATAAATCACCAGTGGTGTTGTTGGTTATGACAAATAGAAGACCCAAAAATGATATGAATGAAGGAAGGACAGGAGAAAACATCCAAACGGAAAACATGCATCTTGTTTCTTCTGCTAAAAATGACCTTCATAACTTTGCATGCAACAAATGCAACTCACAAAGGAAGTTAAATATTTTTATCAGTATCAATATGACTGTAGAGTCCTTTACTTTTATCTCATGACTTACAGTAAAAGTTGTAATTCATGAGGTAAAAGTTATTTTCAAAGTTTCAAGCTGTGGCATAAGGCTATTTTAATGCTTTTGTGTAACAATAATTAATTTTGATCTCTTCTGTTTCTAAATCTACAACTTGTTCCATGAGCAATGTGGCTGTTAGATGGAGACTTACTGGGAATTAACTTGACTTTGTTGTCTTTCATTTTTAAATACCTAAAAATTGATGTTTTACATCTTTGTCATTTTAGAACCGGTTTCAGAACCACAACTCCAGTTCAACATGAATTTAAAACCTAATATTTATTTCTGAACATGCATTCTGCCAGTAAGTCAAAAACAAAAACAAACCTGATTTGTAAAACTGTAAAATTAAAACTGCACTGTTTAATAATTATTAACCTTTTAACCTTTAGAAGATGCTTCAAAATAGAAAGTCTAGAAACGAAACGTTTTTCTTTTGTCCTGCTTAACCAGATCGGGACATTTTTCAGGACTGTGTAGAAACCATAAAAACATTCATATTTTTTGGAACATGGAGACTGATGAAACTCTTCACCTAATATGATTTAATTATCACTGCGATGATCATTGCAATAAATACCTCCAAACGGTGCGGTAAGGCTTCAGCAGAAACATTAATCTGTCTAATAACTCAGAGGTATGAAAACTGAAACTTACCAGCTGCCTTCAGAGCAGCAGAACTGAGGAAAAGCAAACCCAACCAAATGTCCATCCTCTGGATCCAACTGGGTCACAATCAACAGAGAAATCTCCTCCTCCCAGAAAGGACTGCCCGCTCTGTGCCTGAGCAGAAATGATGAAAAAAAAATAATACTTTCATTAAAAACCCCAAGAACGTGGAATCCCAGTTACTGCTACATGAATGTGACCAAATAAAGCACCAGTACCAGCAACACTGAGCAATTTTCACACAACTTTAGCAAAACATAAGAGTCAAAAAACATAATCTGAAAATCTGACTTTAAAACTGACTCAGAGATTACACTGAAAACAGAAAACAGGTAATCCACTTTTTAAAAAAACAAGTTTTTGTTACAAGTAATACAATTAAGTTTATTCAAGTGAATATATTAAGTTCATTAAGTTGTCATGTCAAACAAACGTAAACAAATTAAGTTTGACAAACTCCGATTACATGTCACAAATCATCTCAGATTTTTTTAAACAACCTTTACAGTCAAAATGGATTTCTGCAAAAATAAAGACAACTAAATAAAATATTTAACATGAAATGAATGAATGCATAAATATTCACCCACTTCAAGTCAGTATTTAGTAGATGCACCATGGGCTGAAATCACAGCAGAGTGTGGACAGAGGGGGTTTCTCATTTATATATAATGGACAGGTCATCACTCCTGACCTGACTGTCTGTGACCTTCATACACTCTCTGGTCATCTACTAAAGCAATCTTGGCTTTCCGTTCAGGCTGCAGCTTTATGTCATAAGTAAATATCTTTATTCATATCAGGGTTTTTTTTTTTTGCTGTATCATAATCAGAATCTTGTTTATTGGCCGAGATGTTGAGAACGAACAAAGAATTCAATTTCCGTTTAACAAGCGCTTGAGACGTCAATAAACTTTAGGGGAAATACACTGAGGATAGAGGAAGGAAAATGTGGTACTTCAGCAGCTGGAACACTCCAACAACAGGGACCACCAGCTGTTTAGCTTCCTTCAACTCCTCAGCAATATGAGTTTGAGGAATTTAAAAGCAATGAGTCCCTTTGAACAAGAAAAGCAGAACCAAGCAGAGTTTGGGTTGAATTGAGGTGGGTTGATCACAGCTGGTGAGCAGAGGGTGAAGGTCCTTTTGAACTGAAGCCCAAACGATGATTGGCTGGAGCGAGGCTTGGTCCGCGCCGATAGGTCCAGGTTGCAGAGAGGCGGGCGCTGATTGATGAGGCAGGTGCGACTAGAGTATTCCAGACTGAACTTCAGTCAAGACTCCATGATTAGCTCATAAAAACTCTTCTTCTGCTGACATTCCTGCTGTTATTTTCTGTGCAGTGACACCCTGTATAATAGTCTGTTTACATACTAGCAGCTATTTTTGGCAATAGCTTAGTTTAGTCAAAAAAGTCTTTAAGGCCTTGTAACATTTAATGATTCATTTAATTGATGTTTCTACTATCCATGTCATTGAAATGATCACATAAGAAAAAGATTCGGTGACATTTATTTCTTGGTTTGTGTTTTTTTCTACATAAGCAATATAATCTAGAATTTGTCCTTAAGAGGAAAATTCAAAAATCTAAAGTGTTATTGTGGAGCAGATGTAGCGGGGGAGTCAAAGTCGTTTTCATTTTGGGCCATATTAAGATCATGAATGTTCTCAATGGGACGGTTATTGTCCCAGCGCGTATTAATAAAACCAAACTGTTGAAATATTAATAAAAAGTTGTCTCTGCGGTGCATTCAGCAAGTATTATTAAATAATATTGAACATCTTTTCTCAATGATGGAATTTGGCAACACAGAGATAAAAACTGCTGCTTCAGTTTGATTGATAAAATAATATTCAAGCACACAAGTGTTATGTTGAAGGTTCTATGTACAACCCCTGGCAAAAAGTATGGAATCACCAGTCTTGGATGAGCACTCATTCAGACATTTCATGCTGTAAAACAAACTCAGATCAAAAACATGATACAATATTAAGGTCGTTCCAAAGTGTAACTTGTTGGCTTTCAGGAACACTCAAAGAAATGAAGAGAAAACATTGTGGAAGTCAGTGAATGATACTTTTATTGACCAAACACAGGGAAATAAATATGGAATCACTCAATTCTGAGGAAAAAAGTATGGAATCATGAAAAACGCATAAACAAAAGACCATTCAAAATACATGACTAGTATTTAGTTGCACCACCTTTGGCTTTTATAACAGCTTTCAGTCTTTAAGGCATGGACTTGATGAGTGACAAACAGTATTCTGCATCAATTTGGTGCCAACTCTCTTTGATAGCAGTTGCCAGATCAGCTTTGCTGGTTGGACCCTTCTTGTGGACCATTTTTTTCAATCTCCACCACAGGTTTTCAATTGGGTTGAGATCTGGACTATTTGCAGGCCATGACATCGACTGAATGTGTCTTTCTTCAAGGAATGCCTTCACTGTTTTTGCCCGATGGCACGATGCATTGTCATCTTGGAAAATTATTTCATCATCACCAAACATCTGTTCAATTGAAGGGATGAGAAAACTGTCCAAAATGTCAATGTAAACTTGTGCATTGATAGAAGAATTAACCACAGTCATCTCCCCAGTGCCTTTGCCTGACATGCAGCCCCATATCATCAAGGACTGTGGAAATTTGGTTGTTTTCTTCAGGCAGGCCTCTTCATAAATCTCACTGGAACGGCACCAAACAAAAGTTCCAGCATCATCACCTTGTCCAATGCAGATTCTTGACTCATCACTGAAGACAACTTTCATCCAGTCATCCACAGTCCATGATTGCCTCTCCTTAGCCCATTGGAGTCTCGTTCTTTTATGTTTAGGTGTCAATGCTGGTTTTCGTTTAGCTTTCCTGTATTGAAATCCCATCTCCTTTAGGCGATTTCTTACGGTTCGGTCACATACATTGACTCCAACTTCCTCCCATTTATGCTTCATCTGTTTAGTTGTACTTTTTCGGTTTTCAAGACAAATGGCCTTAAGTTGTTTGTCTTGACGCTTTGATGTCTTTCTTGGTCTACCAGTACGCTTGGCTTTAACAACCATTCCATGCTGTTTGTATTTGGTCCATATCTTGGATACAGCTGACTGTGAACAGCCCACATCTTTAGCAACCATGCGTGAAGGGTTACCTTCTTCAAGAAGTTTCACAATCCTCTCTTTTGTTTCAAGGGACATTTCTCTTGTTGGAGCCATGGTTCTCACCACTCCACTTCGTCCAGCAGCCCTCCAAGGTGTCATGACTAACGGGCACATCTAATCTGGGGCAGGTGTCCATTTAGGGAAAGGAAATAGACTGGGTGTGTCCTTTTTTTTCTACCTCCAATTTGAGTGATTCCACACTTTTTTCCTCAGAATTGAGTGATTCCATATTTATTTCCCTGTGCTTGGTCAATAAAAGTATCATTCACTGACTTCCACAATATTTTCTCTTCATTTCTTTGAGTGTTCCTGAAAGCCAACAAGTTACACTTTGGAACGACCTTAATATTGTATCATGTTTTTGATCTGAGTTTGTTTTACAGCATGAAATGTCTGAATGAGTGCTCATCCAAGACTGGTGATTCCATACTTTTTGCCAGGGGTTGTATGTGGTCCTCCAATGCAGTGGTGGTTGGTCCATAGGGGGCGCTGGGGCGTATGTGGAGGGGGGGGTGGGAATATATAAAAATGATCCATAAACATTATTTTTTTTTAAAACTGTACTATTAAAACCATTTTTTCTAAATAGTGCATGTCTAAATGTAACCTGAGTTATTTTCCCCCACTGACTCATTTAACAGGGAGTTTCCCAAACAGACTTTAGCCCATCATGTTTGGTTGCAGGGGAAAAAATAAACATTTGGCCAATCAGCATCACTTCTTTGGGCCTATTTGAATTTCACCCCTGCTAGAAAGTTTTGTATTGCTGTTGTTATAGAGTTAATGATGGCATTGATGGGAGTTGGAGAGGAAACTTTGACCGGATTCTTCATCCTGTATAACAATGGAGAGGATTTTCACTTATAGCCAATAAGCTACGGCTTCTGTTTTATTAGTTCTAGCTGCCATTTTGTACTGCTCTTTTCAGCCTCTTGTTTGTTCAGATTTAAACTTCTAAGTAATCATACACCAGTTTGACATTTTCCACTGTTTTGAGTCTGACTCAGAGTGTTGACACTGATTCAGTGAATAAGTACTGGATATCTTGCAAGTTAGTGAAAAGACCGTTTTACTTTTAGCTAATTGAACTATATTATGTAATTATTCTGGACTAGGAAGAGAAATCTACAGGCATATCAACCCCACTAAGGTTTTTTTCTCCAGCTGCTTTAGCGCCATGTAAAAAGCTATTGCGGCCGAGATTTGGCCCCCGGTGCCTCGAGTTTGACACATGAGAAATAGGAGGTGAAAAAAGGGAAGAGGAGAGTAAGGAAGAAGATGGAAATAGAAAGACGAGACAGACGACTTTCTACAAGAGAACATTTCTACTGGGTGGGGGTCCATAGAAGAGTAAGGACTGGTATGAAACCCCACAGAATCAAACTGCAATCCACTGTGTGTTCTGATATATTTCTGCCAGAACCATCGACACAAAGCCCACCAGAGCTGCGCTTTTGAAGACACTCTGAATTAGCCAACATAATATGGACTGTGTCAAACTCCCTCAAATAATTTTACTATTTATTTCTCCTTGTAACATCAGCTCTGAATAGGCCCGTCACCATAGCAAATGTTGCTGGACGATAAATTGTCCCAGAAATCATTGCGATACATAATAACGCTGAATTTGAGACTATTTTTCAAGTCATCTCTTTCAGATAAATGAAAATTCGCCCTCTCAAAGACTAATAAACTCTAATTTTGTACAGAAAACTCCACTCTGCAAATGGAAGATATTTTAAATATCCAAAATAAACCACAACGAAAAGCAATAAATGAATCTTACACAACCGAAACCATGAAGTAAAATGGATTATGATAAATTGCCCTTCAAAAAATATTAATCGTCAGGATGGAAATTATCGAGCTCAATTTAATTTATCACTGATTAATTACTTATTGCACTGATTAATTACTTATTGCAGGCTTAATTCCGAGGTACTATAACGATTTTTCTGCCTAATACATCCCGACCACTAATATGTGCCATGATCAAACGATCATGTGTGAGATTAACTTTATCTCTCGGTGGTCATTATACTTGATGGACCAGCCCAGCAGCCTCAGCCTATGAGGACGCTGGAAATGGAGCATGGACTAGTCATGTTTGTCTGCAGGAAGCTCTGCTCGATGGAAAAGAATAAGCTGATGTGTTATTGTGTAAACCCCTGGCTTCATACCGCAGAGTAAGACAAAAAAAAAACAGTAGCATCCCGGAGGGGAAGATGATCTGGAACGAACCGGGGAGGGGATGGTGCTGTCGGGTTGTTTACCTTTTCCAAGATGCTCTGCTTGGAGCGGCGATGCGGAGCTGCGGAGCTGCGGAGGGAGCTCCGACGGAGGTCGCTGGAACGGAAGATGGAGGGCGGCTGGCCGGCCGGTCGGGCTGGCTGTCCTCCGCGCTCTCCTCCCGGGCTCGGTCCTCGTCGCTACTGTTGCTTCCTCTCTGCCAGTGAAGCCCCGTTCCGCCGCTGCTCTCTACCTCTGTCTGATCACTTCCCTCAGTGTCATCCCTCCTTTCTTTGAATCGCGTTCTTGTCCCATTACTGTAGTCAAGTGTGCGGAAATTCAACAACTTCCGGTCTGTTATCGCGCACAAAAATCTGCAGTACTGCCCTCATTTGTACGACCAGTAACAACAGCGTTTATGCTATTCCTCCCTCAGTCTGTAAATAAACTCAAATATTATTGAAAAGCCCATTTATTGGAGCTTTATTACTAAGGGAAACACATTATATAGAAGCATTAAACAGAGATGGATGTTTTAAAGCATTTGCTTCTGTTAATTATGATGAGATTCTACTAATACAAACATGACATTTGAAATTAGAATACATCAGACCAATAAAAAAATACCAGTTATAAATACAGAAAAACTGGCTAAAAGTATGTTTAATTCCTGCTACAGCAGGTCATGATTCAAATCACTGACTGAGGAAACTTCACTCTGGATATCAAGCATCAAAGATTCATTCACTGCCTCTCTACTCTGTCTACAGATTCTGGGACCTTAATTTGCAAAAGGAAAAGAGAGAGAGAGAGAGAGAGAGAGAGAGAGAGAGACCACTTATCTGACAAGATATTGACTCCTTGTGAAGCTCCTGTTGCTTATGACACCATGACTTTCCAAAATTAACAGTCATTTTTTTCTGCAAAAAGTGAATAAAGGGGTTTTCATTGACTGTAACCAATAAAAATTAAAAGAAATAAAGACTTGAAATATTTCAACCTATTCATAATGAATACATGTACACAGGTTTCACTTTCTAAAATCACTGACAAAGAATATCAAACTTTTTCACAATAAAAAAAGTTTTCATTGTCTAGATTTACCTAGACAGTCACTGTTTAAGTGTGTAACATTAGTATGACATGATGTGAATGGCAAGCCAAGTTGGTTTAAATAAGTGTCTCTCCTGGGAATCACGTTTAGATGAAGGTAATATTGTATCTCTGAAACCTAAACAGTTTCACTGTGCCGAAACATAAACTCAAGCTTTTATTCTGAAGGCAACGCGGGTCAGTTTCCGGTAACGGTTTGGCTCCCACAGCCTGGTGCGCATAGGGCGATAGTCCAGCGCTGCAGACCACCGTGAGCCCCAACACCACCTGAACGCCCCACACACCCTTGTGAAAGTCTTTTACGTTAAATAAATAAATAACGTCACTGACGGAGAGCGCATGCACAGAAAACAACTGCCTACGCTCTATTCAACCCCCCCAAAAATATTTCAGTGTATGAGTTGCATGTAGTTTGTGATTGATTTAGGTTAGGGTTAGGGTAAGGATGCAGACAGGGTTGCAGGTAAAGCCTGGTGGAGTTGGGGCCCTGGTGGAGTTGGGGCCCTGGTATAAGGGCCTCATAATGGCCTCCAGCAGATTTATAAGGCAGCTTCTCCTGCCCCCTGATGCGGCTCTGGGTCAGTTCTGCCCCGTTGTGAGATCGTTGAGTCCCAGTCTCTCTCCATTTCTACTAGTAGACAAACAGTTTTGTCCACATCTAACATCAAGCTGCTTGTCCTGTAAGTTATAATTTAAAAAAAATAAGAATGACAAATTATTTCAGGCGTTTCTATAACTCATTGTCATTGGTACTTTTTTTTTCTTTTTCTGTTTGGAACTCTGACCAAACAGAAACTATTTTAAGCCTCCGGCTGGTAAATGTAGTTTACTGTAAAACACATGATCACATTTGGTTACTGTACTGTAATGTGAAAATGACAGAAAATCCCTTCCAGTGACCCAAACGGATCTTAACTTCTTGACTCTTCTTCAGAGTTGTTTGGGTGTTTAGCAAAACAAAAGTACACAGTGATGAAGGAAAAGACCAGCACCAGTCTGTTCTCAGTTCAGGACCGGCTGCAGAGCCCATGTGAGCATCCTTTGTTTGTGGGCCTTGGCTGCCTCGAAGTGAGGCAGAAGCGGGGTGGCAGGTGCTGTCTCTGCTCCTCCTCCTCCCCTGCTCTTCCTCCTCCCGCTCCCCTTGTCCTCCCAGGGGAGCTGGGCTGTGGGTGGAGTCGTCTTACCAGTAAGAAGAAAGAGGGCTCTCCAGTTCTGCACCGTGAGCAGATCTGATGGTTTGGGGAATGTCACACAACACTTCAGAAATCATCACATAATTCGAATTTACTGTGTTTGTGCAAAATACTCCACAGTCGTGGCTCGTATATTCATGTAAATAAATAAATAAATAAATAAAATAAAAGATGAGCTGGAAAATGACATTATTTCCGTTCTCCCTGCTCATAATAATAATCTGGAACAAAAAACTGTTTGAAAAAGGTTAAACACAGAGCCGGCTCAGGCACTGCAATAGTTTATCTTTGCACCAAAAAAAAAAACCCAAAAAACTGTTAAAACGATTTTATTGTTAAATTTTTCTTCGTACCTTTGAGTGGAGTTTAATGTGTAAAAGTCTGATTGAAATGATAACCTGTGGGGACATCCTGCTTGATAAATGGATATCACATGATAAATGGAGGAATCACAAAAGTTTCAGCAATGAGCAACAGCTTAAATCCTTAGTGACAGGTCAGCAGGATCATCATGGAGGTCAAGGGGTGGAGCTTAATGAGAAACTCTACCAATGCTTCAGATTGTTGGGCTATTTCAGGGTCAGATGTACAGAATATGTATGCATTAGCTGTTCCAGTTTTGGGTTATGGTGAGGGCTCCATGTAAAAAAATTTGTTTGAGTTCAGTCTGAAACAGGCTCAAAAGCTGAGAATAGATTGTTGCGATGAAGGCGGAGTTTCAGAAAAAGCAGGAGCTTCTTAAAGAGACAGAGTCCCAATTTCAAGGCATTAAATTACAAAGTCAAATTTCTTTTAAGTCATTTTTGATATACATAGCATTTATATGACAACTGAAGGTAACATAGTTGCTTGATTATGCTATAAAATGGAACTGTGTGCCTGAAAAATGACATAATACCGCCCCTTTAATGCAACAGTTACAGCAGGAAGTCCCTATCAGATCTTGAGACTAAAATGTCTGCATGTTTTTCTTTGCAAAACAGCTCAAACCCATTCAGGTTGAATAAACAGAATCTTTCAGCAGCAGTTTTTAAGTCATGCCACAAATTTTAGGACTGAGACATTCTAACACATGACTATGTTTTGATCTAAGTGTTAATGTAGTCGGCCTCAAACTGTAACCCACTGATCTACTGTTGTACCGCTGTTCAACAGTAGATTTGTGGTTTTCATAGAACAGCCATCAATATCCCAGCTGTGAGATTGTGAATGTAGTCATTGCTTGTGGGAGTAACAGTCTTCTAGACTTAAAGCTTGCACTTTGCATCAGTCATCACTGTCTAGAAAAGCTCACGTTTCCCATGTACAGGCTATCATATTTCCGAGTTGTTAAGGATAGAGAAGGCAGGTCCAGCTGTGTCCTGAGTCTGCATCCATCTGTTGGCCAGAGCAGCACAATCAATACTGCTGATATTAATGATGGTTAAAAGCCTACGGAGAAACCGGAGAGATTTTCTGTTACCCCAGGGGATGCTGAATGTCCTGCTTGTCCAATACAGTCAGGTCCAGCTAACTTTCCTAAGGTTATGAGTAGATTTTTGATGGGAAATACAGTATATGTCTGCCTTTGTTTGAATGTTCTAATAAATTGTAAATGTAGCCTGATCATGTGACTTTTTGATGACTTCACACAATCAAAAAATTCAAAAGATCGCCTCAGCTTAATGATAATAATCTACAAATGCACAGGCAGCTCCAGGTTGTTCTACAACAAAATATTCAATATGCTGCAAAAATAAGAATCACAATGGTAATTGTAATATTGATGTGTGTATTAAAGTGGATCCCATGGTACTGGTTGGGATTAGGCACCACAGCCATCCCTGAACAGCTAAAACCTGCAAACCCTTGAGACAGCTTTTAAAAATGCTTAAAGGTGCCTATTTTAAATGTTCAAACATTAAATATACTTTACTATGCATTAATATTCTCAGTGGAAACAACATAAAATAACATCTACAGTTTCTCATACTTACACTCTTAAGGGTGCAGCCAATCAGAGCCAAGAACAATGAATGGTGCTCCCAGATTGACTGCTTTGCGGACGCCAACCAATGGGATTTCAAGCAGCACTATGTCTTCATATTCCAGCTTCCTGATTGGCTGTACCCACAAGAGCAGCGATAAGGCAGACTGCTTGTTTCTGCAGTAGTGCCAAGACGATTTCCTCTGTACATATTATTGCACATTAAGGTGTTTGAACTATTAAAATAGGTAGTTATAAGTGTTTTAAGAGGGAGTCTCAAGAAACCCCCATGAATGCTGGGGATCCACAGTAACTCCATGGATTAGATCCAATGTGATTGTGTTTGAATGAGGTTTGTCTCTTTATGCACAAATCTTTCACAAATTAAGTCAATCAAGCTTATTTGTGTCGCACATTTCACAAACAAGGCTGTTCAAAGTGCTTCACATCATCAAAACACAAAAATACAAAGTAATAGAACACAGTCAACAACTGAGACGTTACATTTTGCAAAGTCCAAAATCATTACACATCAAAAAGTTGGTCAGCGTTTCATTTATTATGACTTAAAGGTAACAAAGTAGGTGGGTGTTTAGTCTTGATTTAAAGGAACTCAGCGTTTCAGCTGTTTTGCAGCTTTCTGGAAATTTGTTCCAGATTTGTGGTGCATAGAAGCTGAAAGCTGCTTCGCTAAGTACTATAGACTTCCTTGTACAGCTGACTGTAAGCTTCAGGGAGAACTCCTGATGGAAGGATCCTCCTGTTACGCCACCAAACTCTTCCATCTCCTGCCACATGAAGCGCAGCTAATGTGTGCTGTCATCACAGTGTGACACATTAACGCCCACCACAGCACACCACCTTCCTCTGCCCTCCATCTGTCTCTCTCTTGGGGTTTGCAGAGTGACTACGTAATGAGGTGGTCCGGGCACAGCAGCCAGATAATAGCAGACGACCATTAGCTCTATTACACACGGGGAAACACCAGCCACAGCAACAAATAGCAGTCCTATTGTTTTCCTGCCCCGCCTCTTCCACTTTGCCTAATCAGAACATTTTGGGACTCAAGCCATAAACAGGTGGATCAATAATAAAAATGTAACTTAGCACTATTTTCCTGTCTCTGAGAGAAAAGCCGCATCAGCTCATCTCTGAAATATTTTTGTTCCAGACGGATGTCAATTGAAGCTCTTTCTGTTGCTTGCAGACTACAACGAATAAAAGAATGCACACTCGTACTTTAATTCGCCAGATTCTGCTGCTATAGTAACAAACACTGAAGTTAAATCCTAAGGTACTTACTGAAGTTAATAAGTTCTTCAGTACTTACTAACTGACGTACTTACTTCAATTGATGGTACTGACTAAGTCTACTGTAGATTTACAGTCTACAACAGTCTACTACTGTAAAGTAGACCGCCACCTGCTGCAAGGTTTTCCTGTGGAACGTAACTCTAAATTATTTTTTAGAAATCTATTTTATCTGTACATAGATTTTTAAAAATCTAATTCATTGATTTTTTTAAAAAGATATTTTAAATGAAATACTACTTAGAAAGCTGAGATACCTAATATCTAGGCCTAGGCTAGATGCTGCCTGATTCACTAGCGGCTGGGATTTGCAAAACAGCCAATCCTGGAGCTGCATTCATTTTCCTTGGCTCTGATTGGCTGAACCCTGAAGAACAGGTAGACATTAACTGCTGCAGTAGTGCTAAGCTGTTTCATCTGTGTGTATTAATACATATTGAGGAATATTAGTTATTTAAGCAATTTTAAAAAAGGATGTTTCAAGCACTATTTGCTTACGTCTGTGGTCTCTAACCTCAGCGAATGGCAGTCCACTGTAATCCAAATTTGACCTGCAATATTTTTGGACTGTAAAGTCTAAATGAGCCAAACGGTTATAATTATCATAATTCTGTTATCTTGAGCTGAAAAGGTGAGAAGCACCTTTTCAGTTCAATCATAACCAAATATAAAAGCATGCTAATAACCATGAACTCTTCTTACATGTTTGCATAAGCTCTTAAAGCAGCAAAGTGTGAGAACATGTGGGTGTTTATAGATGAACGTTTGTTAACTTGTGATGCCCTCGTTCTTCCCTGACACCCAAACCCTCAGTGGCAGCTTAGATAATAAATCACTGAATTTAAATGATTCATAAAGATTGCTTTGTGTCTCCACTAAATAATTTATGATGCACTCGTTTTGACCTCGGTCCCCCTGCCCAGCCCATTCACCTTCACCCATCCACCATGCTTGTCTAGACATCCTGTGCAGTAATTCCCAACTGGGGCTGGATGTGTGGATAAGTTGTCTGCTTAGTGAGGCACTACTAGCCATGCGGCACCACCCACCCTGACGGAGGAGTGGAAGATAAGGACGGAGCTCGCATGGGAGGAGGGGAAGTGAGAGACAGAAGTTTGTACAAGGCCTTCTCTCTACACGCTCTCCGTTTGGCGTGATCTTTGTCTCGGGGTCTGCAGTCTACGTGGGCTGGTCTGAGCGACGTTTTTGGGTGGAATGTCAGTTGACTGATTTCTTTTCTCCTCTTTATAAGATTGATTGATTTGACCCTTCCACCACTAACCAGTCTCTGACGTTGTTATTTCATGCTAGTCATCAGTGGAAGAGTTCCCATTCGTCTTGTAGTGGTCACATTGTGTCGGGTGGATGATGTATTTTGGTCTAAAGCTGTCACTAACATCTTTAGCGGAAGTCGGTGGGTTCCTGATTTATTTAGGTCCGTCATTGTAAAACAAAAAACAAACAGAAAGCTTAGCTGATTCTGTGAGATGCTCCTTTGTGTATATAATTTGTGCATCTGACAGGATACATAGTTGTGTCACCAGGTGACTCTGAACCCATCCAATCACTGAACAGATGCTTAGAACAGATAAATGTGTGGATGTGCCAAAACTTTCTCCAGCTGAACAGAAATAAAACTGAAGTTATTATCTTTGGACCTTTTTATTTCTCTTTCACACTGTCTCTTTTTCAAAATATCTTTCTCTTTCTCACTGGTTTTTCAATGTCACATGCTGCTTTTATTTTAATTATGTGAAGCACTTCGAAATGCCTTGCTGCTGAAATGTGCTATACAAATAAAATTTGATTGATTGATTGATTGATTGTGAGCTTGTGGATTTGTTCTTCAAAATCTGGATTTTTTATTTTGTTGATCTTGGGAGTGAACTGGAAATAGATACAGCATCTTTTAAGTAACCCCAAAAACTTCCACAAGTTTGTGTTTCAAACAAAAATGTTAAACAAAATTTGACATTTTCTTTCAGAATATGTAACAGCAGAAACCATACGCAATTGCGCATTAAAATTACTCCCTTGCATTAGCTTTGGATAGACTAACAGCCAGCATGCCCAGGCTGATCATGTACCAGATTGGCTTCTTCCTCTGCTGCTCATTAGAACAACTAGACTTGTGTTAGCCTCGAATAAGCTAACAACCAGCAAGCTAAAATTTGAAATGTGGGTGGGCTACAATATCTGTAAGCTGTAATGGCTAATGGCATTAGCATGCTGTAGCTTAAAAACAATACTCAGACTCCTCAAACGTGGGCTATATTATTCTAACATACTATTTAAAACCAGGTTAGTGATTTGTGAAATCTTTAGGTGATTAAAGTTGAATGAAGGACCATAGTTGTGCATTCATCATTGCACCAACTCATTTTAATTAGTTTAGGGCTAATTAAATCTAATTTCCAAAACTATTCAATTCAAACCACTTTCAGATTTATCCAGTTATGTAAGGTAAACCATATTCTTGACTTATTCTTATGTAAGCAGAAACAGTTGTGCTGCTATTTGCTTGGTTTATTAAACAATAAGTTTGATTAGCGCAGAGGGACAAAACAGGTTCTACAAATTATGACAGAAATCACGGACTGGTTTGAAGCACTCCTCCAGTAAAACTCTGCCACTCCCACCATCACCACAGAGGAAGAGAGTCAATAAAACAACAAAATCCCAGAGGACCAAAGAAATCAGAAGTCAGACATAGAGAAAAGGAGATAGCTTTACTATAAAGAAGTTGTTGCTAGCAGAAGTTGCAACATCTCATACACGCATATATGATGAGTATACTTTTTTTCTTGAGTACTTTACAAACGCTTTACTTTGCATGTTGAAGCAAGACTTTAACAAGCTGCTGTGATGCGCATGGTAGGTAAAAAAAAGAGATGCAAATATGACAGTTCATAAAAAGCCATACACCATGTGATCAGTCATTTACAAAATCCAGAATCAAAGGTGTATTCTAAAGTTCGAAGCATTTGGAAAGGAAGGGGAAAAAAAGAAATTGACATTTTCTTTCAGAATGTGTAACTGATGGGGGTGGGGAGAAAAAAAACTAAACTAAGAATCGAGGAGTGTGCAGATTGTTGCTAGGTTTTGAAGCCAGTTTACTTTTTTTACATGTAAGCAGACGGAGCAGCGAGATGCACGTTTCCAGACCACATCTTAAAGAGGAGGGGAAAAAAAGGACACATCCACAGAGAAAGTTCCAAGCTGGATCGTTCACTGCTTTCCCTTTCCTTGCTTTCTGCTGCGGCTCCTGTTTCAAGCTTGTCAACATGTCGGTTTAAAGCAACAATACACTACAGAACAATGGCATCCAAGACTTCATCCAACTAATTAAAACTTCACAAAGACAAACAGGGAAAAATGGATTTTAGTATGGAATAATGTGGATTATTTTTAACAGTCACATGTTTTGTTTTGAAGTGAGAGCGAATGAGGAAGGCAGCCTGTTAGAGGAATGAGTTTTGGTCTAAAGATCACCTCCTCACAGCTCTGCACATGCACACATCGTTTTTACAGCAAACCTGCTCAAAGGTTCCTGGAAGAACTTCCTGATTGTGTGATTGGTTAGAGAACATAAACAGTGAAATTATGTGCAAAAATTCTCATCAGTGGCTGTTACGTAATTTTCCAGCAGGCCTTGTTCTATTCTTGGTCTTATTAACAACTCTGAACAAGCGCTGGAGCCGGAACGGACGTTCTGTTGTAGCATTCAGATCATGAGATATGCTGACGGGTCGGGTAGGTAACCAACTAAATAACATTAGCATAACAGTGAAAAAAATTAAAACTTAATTTTAGAATCTTTAGTATGTAATTGAAGGAAACACTTGCAAACAGTGGCCGTGTTTCCATCAACGATTTTTATACACATTTTAGAAAATTTGAAAAAACTAATTCCTCAATTTTGCAAAAATTTTTGGCTGTTGGCTTTTCCATCCATCCATTTTCTAACACCCTTGTCCATTGGGAGGATTGCTGGTGCCTATGTCCAGCCTATGTCCAGGTGCCTATGTCTCGCCTCTCGTTTCGGGCGAGAGGCGGGGTCATCCTGGACAGGGCGCCAGTCTGTCCTGGTGGCTTTTCTGGAGGGGGGGGGAGGCTAATGCGCTAAAGTAGAGATGTTGAATGTGCATGAACACATTTGCTGAATAGGTTCTGACGTAGCGAACTTTGCCATCCACTGGTGGGGTTAAAGCCTCCTGGGGTGGGGTTGTTCCTGGAGGGTCTGTGCCTTAAAGAGGCACAAAACCTGGAAAAATTTCTAAGTCCAACTTGCTTCGTTCCACACTGGTAGATGGAGATGTGCCTCATTCGCATTTTTTGTTTATTTCTTTTTCGTGAATTTAAATTTGTTCAAAATTCTCGTGACAATTGGATGGAAACATAGCAAACGAGCTAACGAAATAAATTGGCCAAAAGGTACTTATTGGCCCGCATGAACGGGAAGAATGTGTGCTACCAACATTTATAGAGTAAAGTGACAACAACATGGCTGCACATACAGACATTGCTTTGCGGGTTTCAAATGAGATCCTGGAAGAAAATGAAGGACTTTCCCCAAGTAAAATCAGTCCGAGGTCATTCAGAACAGCTGATGAACGCGTATCTTTGTGCTAATTCCAAAAAGATATTTGATTGAATCAAAGGCCAAGGAGATGCCTTGCTGCTTTACCTGACATTGTCAGATTGCTCTGTAAAGGCAGCGGCGCAGAGAGAAAGTTCGCATCAGGTGCAGCACGCCTCACAGATCTCGACCACAGTGAAGTCGAAGTAATCTGTCACAGGCTAGAGATGCTTTGGGGATACCAACGTGTGACTCTGTCTCTCTAGATAAGAACATATAAGGGGAAGAAACAATAATTATTTACAAAATGGTAGGAGATCTTCTTCCAGGACCTGCATGTACAGAATAACTGCCAAACAGTAAATAAGAATAGAGATTTTCTGTACAGTGGGCGGAGTTATATTACATAAACACACAGCAAAAAAACATAAATACATGATGGTGACAACAGGAGCAGAACAACATCCAGAAATGTGGCTGTTTTGATTAAAAACACAAGCTTTTCTTTAGTTATTGTTTTGTGTGTGTGCGTGTGCGCGTCTGTATGTCTCTGTTTCTAAAAGGCCAAAATGTTTCTAAAGTTGTTTTTAAGTTTTGGTGTGATTCTATTTCTGACAACGAAATGTAGCCACAATAAAAGGCAAAAATGTATTTTATTTTTAAATTAAATATGAATATAATGTAGAATTAATATTAATACTATTTCTGTAATAGACATATACATTAAATTAAATATTTACATGGAGTTCCAAGCTAACTAAAAAAAAAAATCAATGTTATTCATTGAAGAGCTAGACTATGTTCACACAATAGGTCTAGATACTCAAATCCAGTTTTTTATTTATTTATTTTTTGCGTTTTAATTCATACTACTAACTCAATCCGACCGCAATCTACTTCTATTTGAACGGTTTACAGTCCCAAAGCGACTCGCAGGAGAAGAAGAAGAACGTAGACGTCACACAGCAGCACTCTGTTTACGGCAGTAATAATGGATAGAGCGGTCTGTGGATCAATCTGAACGTTTATCCACAGTGATCATCACAAGATCATAACAAGACGATAACTTTCAGGGTTACAACTTTCAGACATTGTTTACATCCAGAGCTGCTGCTTCTTCTGGTGCAGCGTTACGACGCACGTCTCGTCAATGACGTAAAAGACAGAGAAAATGCGGCACGACGGTTCACACCGCCGATGCTTTTTGAAAACTTTCGGATATGTACGTGATTCAGTACCACATATGGAAGTGGAACAGATCCGATTTTTTTCGGGTTCGGACTGAAAATGTTGGATATGGGTCATATCTCCTTTTTACTCTTTTTCTGTTTTTCACTGTTTGTTCAATGTCATATGCTGTTTTTATTGTTTTTAATTATGTAAAGCACCTTGAAATGCCTTGCTGCTGAAATGTGCTATACAAATAAAATTTGATTGATTGATATATAGGGGGTAGGGAGGGGGGAAGTCTTATTTGAGTCGCATTTGCCTGCTGTGTGAACATAGTCTCAGATAGTGCTGTTGAGTGGAAGAAGCCACACTCTTGAGGGCTAAAATAAAGTAATGCATTGAATAAATAATTTGGTAAGTAATCAATATAGGAATCAAAACTATTCCTACAGTTTTTTTTTTGTTTGTTTTTTTACTGAACACAGAATCAATCTATCAGCTTGCATGAATGTAAAATACTGATCCTTCCTCTCCAAAATCAACATATTAGAGCATATGTCATTTAAAAGTGATTCAGTTAATTATGACCATACTGTAGAAATTCTACTTTAAAGTAGCATGAGAACAAATGACTATCATAATCAGGCTCTGCAAAGAGGCATAAATGGCAGAAAAACGCAGAGGTGTGGATTTGTTCATCCAGTTGGGTTAAGACAGAACATGAACGATTTTACAAGTCATGTGAAGGCAAAGAGATGCACAATTTTTATCTGATTTTAAATGTCGTGGTGATGTGATAATATCTCATTCATTGAAGTTTACTTGGTTTATAGTGGACACAAACATCTGACTGTTGGCTGTAAGAAGAAATCAAAGAATGGAAGCAGCATAAACCCACCTTAAATCTGGACACCCCTTGGTTTTTCGTCCACAGGAAGAATTGAAAGTCTGCTTTCAAAATCTAAAATATCCAATGTGTGCGTGTGTGTGTGTGTGCGCATGCGTGTGTAAGTGTGAGTGAGACTCAGATTTTTATTCCATTTTCTGTCATGAACCCAAATACTGTTGCTACAGATTTTGATGTTTTATTAATAGTGTGCAACAAATTTGAACTCAAAATAAAAGAAAATGTGAGGCGCCATGGCAACAAAAAAATCAGAGCAGTGGTGGCTTGCTTGCTTATTAGGGAATTAACTGGGTTTGATATTTTGGTGTTTCTTGCTAAAACTACCATTTCTGTTTCTATTAAGTGCACATGTTTTAATATCATGCTCCAAAATATTAGTTTTTTCCCATTATTATTCAAAAGATGGATTTTTTTTTTTTTACAGTAGAATGTAAGAGGGGCTGAAGCCTGTGCAGGTGCTGGGTTCTCTCTCTCTCTCTCTCTCTCTCTTTTTTACGTACATTAAAAGGTTGGATTGAAGATTGGAGACGAACATGTCAATAAAAACACGCAATTTCAGATTTAAGATGGCTAACAGAAACCTAACGTTATGTTTTTATCAACCAGATTAAACTCAAAATGTTATGGAGGTTGTGCATAGTTTCAAGGGGCACTCAAATGTGTGCCAGGACTGTGTACAGCATTTATTAGGATTCAATACATCATCTACCAGCTGTGGAAAACAAAAAAAGAAGAAAAGAAAATCGTTCACTGCGCAGTAAGTATCAATATGATAAACATATCTGCCAGCATCCTGTTCAGATTAATGGTGAGAGGCTGATATGTCACAGGATGGGGTCAGAGTGGACTCAGGGATTCAGATTCAGAGGAGCATCTCAGGCAGAGCAGCGGCAAAATGATGGGGGGGAGACAGAAAACCCAACGAAAGAAACCAAGACTGCTTGCTGATGCATCCAAAGCCGCCACTGAAGGCACACTTCAAAGTTTTGCATGGGTGAAGAGCAGAAGGGGGGCGCTCCGGAGACAACTTCTCCTCTCCGTCCAACGATTACCTCCGACGGATCATGTAATCAGAGCCAAGAAACGGAAAATTAAAGGCTTGTGGTCTAAGATTACCCCCCCTCCCCCATGTTCCTCGTCTTTATCTCTATGGAGGAGAGCCTGTTTAGTCTCCAGACAGAGCCTCCTGCGTTTCTGCGTGTACCGTGTGTTAGATACTCGTATAATTAAGTGTGTGTCTCGTGTACGGTGAGGTGCCTAATGGGAATCGGAGGGGCGTTGGGCAGTCCTGCAGCGGCGCTGCTCCGCTACGCCAGCGAGTAGATGGCATTGACAGGAGAGGTGGCCTCGGAGCTCTCGTTTCCCTCCGTCTCGTCTTTGTCCTTCTTCACTGTGTACTGGCCGATGAAGGAGCCGTCCTCGTTGAACTGGCCATCGCCGCCTTCGCCGTAGTCCACGAGGCTGTCGTCGCTCTCCTTCACGTTGCCGTCCAGCGAAGTCTGGCTGCCCTGCAGAGGCTTGTTGTCCTCGTCGCTGCTACAATGACCAGCAGAAAGGTTAGAGATTCAGAGACCAGTGTGCCCTCTTGACATGGGCACACTGTGACCAGTTAAAACTACGGTATGTAGCTTTTATAAAAACCATGTTTTTTACATATTTGTTAAAACTGTCACCATGTCGTGCTCTCTGAAGAAATACACTGCTCCCCACCAAAAGCAACCAATCAGAGCCAGGAGGAGGGGCTTAGCACTGTCAATTATCCTCATGTACTCATTGCTAAATGTGCTGATGGCAGAGAAACAACATATGGTTGCTATCGGTGGCCATGCTAATTAGTTTAGTGCAGCAAAGAGCAAAAAGGGAGTGGGGGCAGGGAATGAGCTGTACACACATGGGGATGATTGACAGCGCTAAGACCCTCCTCCAGGCTCTGATTGGTTGTGCTTAGTTAGCTCTGGGAACTCTGGGAGAAAGTAGAGGAGCTCAATTTTTTTCACAGATTATTTGTTACTATTACAACATAGTGACCGTTTAAACAAATATGTAAAAATGTACTATTTTTATACAAGTTAAATAGTGAAGCTACAAAGGCATACGACATAATGATTGCTGGAGAAGAATCATTTTTCTGGTTCACTTTGTCCCACATTTTTTTTGAAAACTGGTTCTGGATACACTCAACCCAAATGCTTCTCTAATCTTCACCACTGCCTCCACAGATTAATTACCTACTAGCTACATCTTTATGTGCTGCTGTTCTCCAACTTTGTATTTCCTTCACAATCTAATTCATAAAAGTGTGCTATTTTTTCCCAACTAGCATAATTTATAATATATTCTAAGCCATTGCTCCTCCTTCAGGTCTATTTACAAATCAAATTTCATTTCAATAAACCATAAAACAAAGATGGAGCAGGGCAGGCAACACAATAAATGTGAAGTTATGAAAGTGCAGCTCTGTTATAAGAAACTATTTAACAATTTTAAAAAAAGATAATTAACCTCTTTGTATTTTTATTTTTTGTAATCAACTGTTCAGTCATTTGAAATATTTCACGTTTGTTTTTTTACTGCTATTCTCCTGTCACAATCACAAAGTTTTTTCTGAGAGTTAAATGAGGGCAAAGTGTCGACATGTTGCCATGGAAACCAGAAGCAAAAGAAGAACTGTCCTGAAAATATGCAAATAGCATCTCTCCAGGAACAAATTTAAATGAGAAATTATGTTTCTGTTTACCCATATTTATTTATATTTTTAGGGAAACTACAGCCAGAGAAAATTGCTTGCTTGAGAAAATTTGCAAAATTGTGCAGAAAAAAAAAACCGCCTGGTGAAAACTAGAATTTTGGTGCACGGGTAAAAAAAAAAAAAAGGGAAAACAGTGACCTCTAGTGTTGGTTGGTTATAAATGAAATGAGTCGCAGAAGTTCATCCTCTCTTCCTCTGAAGTCTGACAGATTTTTTTTTCCTCATTTCTTCTCAAAACAAATAAGTTGTTGCAATTATTTAAAATCATGTTTTCCCTTTTTTAATACAAAGATTCAAACCTGAAGACTGTGGGACATTCCAAGAGATGCGTCGCATGCAGAGATCGATGAGCATAGCAGAATGAAACTCTGAAGCAAATCCACTGTTACTGGGAAAGCAGTGGGATGGAGGGCTCAGCAGCGCGCCGCCATCAAGATTAATAGCCCACAAGAGTTTTTATTATTCCCATGAAATTACAAGTTAGAACAGAAATATAAATATAGAAGAAATGACAATTTGCAATACGTTCAATAGCTGTTTTCTCTCCAAACGAATCAGTTGCAGGGACGTTTTATTCTGCTGTCATTTACCATCCGCAGCATCTGTTGTTCATATAAAACCGACATTCTGATATGATTTCTATAATCAGATGTTTTGAAAATTAAGCTCTATGTGGCGGCTCCGACTTCGACTCCACACCTCGGTTCCTTTGTCCCCTTCCTGTCTGATTACTGTTAAATAAAAAACCCTAGTACAGATTTTTATTTTATTATATTTTTTAAAGCTAAAGTTTCAATTAAGCTTGAATTGAAGCTTCTACTTTGGGATTTTTATTTTACTGCCAAATTGTAACAAACAATTCAAACAGAAAACTAATATTGGTTGTCATACTAAAAGTAACTTATGTAATATCAAATGTCTGAACTGAATAAGAAAAAAAGGTAAAAACTTCCATCCACATTTTGGAGTCCTTTTTAACACAACAGATTTAAAAAGGATATTAATACAAATGAAGCTGGTATAGAATTAAGAGTGTGTTTAAGTATTTGGAAATATGGTGGGGGGGAGGGGGTTACCTTAGAACAAAGAAAATATGAATTTTTAAAAACGGAAGAAAAATCCATGCAAACTGTCCCCTTGTGTTTTTATTCACCTGAGCTAAAGAGAGAACTTACCTTCTCCATCAGTCTACAAACAGCTATGTTGTTCACCAACATTTTCGTATCTTTATAATAAATACTATATGGCAAAGAATCCATCTAAAGTCAACACAGATTCCTCTTTGGAATCTGATTGAAGATTCAACATGGCAAGCTCTGTGGTCTTCCAGATCAAGCTCCGGCTGATCAAGCTTTTCTTCACCCCCTCCCCCGAATGCAACCACCCAAAAAAAAAGCGTCCATCCCCACAACATGCACAAGTCGTGCCGGCACCAATGTACCTGTTTTCATTTTCGTTCCTGTCGCGGACAGATGAACCATTTCCGCATTTGGAAGAGAAAGGGATGAAGTATGAGGAATCGTGGGGGGGAACAGTGAGGGCAGAAGAGGTGCAGAGAAAAAGATAGAAATGACAAAAACACGAGCTCCGCTCCATGCATGCGTGGGAAACCTTCCACACACACCGACACACACACAGGGTTAAATGGAGGGACTTGCACCGAAATTAACGTCTGATCTGGGATCAATAGAAGCAACAATCTTAGCAGTAATGGTGTGTAACGGACAGAGCTGATTAATAAACTAAACGTGATTAATTGGAACAGATTAATTGTGTTAACACAAAAGAGCAAATCCGCAGATCACCCTGTTCGACATTTATTACCTTCAGATTTACCTTGGTCTCTTTTGGAAACAGATTTTCTGAGGTTTTTACAACACTAAGTATTTCACAAAACCAAAGCTACTTAATAATAACAACAACAATAATAAAAACAATACATCCTTAATAATAGTCTCAACAATATGAGAGGCAAAACCAGGAAGGTCTGTGGAAGCTCCAACGCACACAGTTAAGGGTAAATGTTATGGTGCCACTCTTCAAAACGAACTGGAGTTTATTAGCTGCAGATTATGTATGTTTAATAAAAGCCATAGTAGGTTAAAGAAGATGCTAGATGATACAAAAAAAAGGACAAAACCACAGAGATCAGTGGAACCTGAAAGAACCAAAAGACAAATCACTTACAAAACAGCTACAGCACACAGTTCACACAGCAGTCCTGATGTGTACCAGCTCCTGTTTCCTCGTCTGCTGCTGTAAAGGTTTTCTGAACAGCGACAGTTTATTGTTGGATCATGACGGAGGAGACAGCAGTAACTGTTCTGTATGAACGCGCTCTGACGTCGTCGTAGGACTCTAGTTTCATTCTGAAGCCTCATGTTATTGAGTTTTTTAGAACGGTGTTCGGTTGCAACTCAGAACTATTGAGAGATCATCTCTGATTGGCTGGCTGCTTTCCAAGGTCTACGCACCATGAAGGACAATATGTAGCTGTTTCATACGCAAAGCAGACATGATTTATCAACGTTTTGGAGCATTTTCAGATGTTTTCTGATTTTCATGATTATTCCTAATTTCTAATAATCACTTGTAATTATTTGGTAATTTCTAATATATATATTCTTAATGATGGTTCTTTTTTGTTGTTTTTATTTAGCTGAGCAATTTTGAGCGCAAATTTAAGGAAGATGTGGAGCCTGCAGCTGAAGAGCTCACAGTTGCTGTTGTTGTGGTTACGGCTTCTGAAGAAGGAATTTGTTTGATTTCAGAGAATGTTGAGATTATTTCCATTTGATTCCCCACTTTAAAATAGAGGAGCTGTTGCTCCACTGATCAGGCGCCTTGGCATGTATACATAAAGTAATGTAAATAGTCATATGGTATTTATCAGATATAGTCAGTAAAATGACTGTCAGATTTCCTTTTTCCACACTAAAGACTTTTTCCACAAAGTGAAACAGTGTTTCTCCTTGTTTAATGTGATCCATGAAGCTACTTTGAAAAGACTTTTGTACAATTGACTAACTTTATGCAAGACACAGTGAATGCAATTGTCTCTTTGTTTATACTTACTGGTAATCAAAGGATCCATCCTGATCTTTCTGATCCACTGGATCCAGGGGTAGATCTTTTTTGTCACGAACTGATAAAAAAAAAAAAAGAACGAAAGAAAGAAAAAAAAGAAAGGTTTGCTCAAAGTTCCACAGTTGGTAAAGTTCATGTATTGGTAGCTTTTTGGGATCAGTTTAAAAAACACAAACGTTTTTTTTTTTTCTTTTCTGTTTTTGTTTGTTTGGTCACATCGTCAAATAAACTTTAATATCAGACAATAACTGGAGTTGATACTAAAAGAGCCATTTTCAGTTAATGGTTTGTTATAAAGGGAAAACCAATGAGAGAAAGGACTAGTGGTAACGCTTTATTTGAAAGGGTGTGCATAAGACTGACATGACACTGTCATAAACAAGACATAACACCTGTTATGAACATAAATAAGTCTTTATGAATGTTTATGACTGTTGTCACGAAGTATCATTCGGTAAATAATGACACTTTTAATGCAAAGTTGCTCTAAAAGTTGCATTAAAAGTCCATTAAAAGTGCCAACTTTGCATGATTTTGTAAATTATGATAATTAATGCAAAGTTGGAAATTTAATGGACTTTAAATGCAACTTTTAAAGCAACTTTGCATCAAAGGTGCCATTATTTACTGAATGTCACTTCATGACAGTCATAGACATTCATAAAGACTCCTTCGTGTTCATGATAGTGTCATGTCAGTCTCATGGACACCCACCCCGTCAAATAAAGTGTTAATGAACACTTTACTGTGATTCTCTTTCACTGTAAATCATAAAAGTGTAGATTAAAGATGGGTTATTTAGTTACTGCTGATTAAACAGATAAAATATGCGTTAATTTGTGATTGCTCCCTGTCAGACTGACCACATCAGTAACTCGGGGTCTGCTGGAGTTTGTATTAGAGCCACGGTGTTTTGTAAGATCTTCTGTCATTAATTCTTCACTCACAAAAAAGAAGAAGACCTGGTGTTACTCTGTCAGTCTGCATCATGTTAAGCCCCTTTCTGTTAGTTTCATGTCTGATCCATCATAGCACCTACCGAGGTATTTTGTGAAACCAGTCAAGAAGCCGGAACCTAGACATTACAGAAACTGTAAAACATTATTACAACTCTGCATTCTCAACTTGAAAGGGTTTAGGCCATCAGATGCCCATTTTCTGATCTATATGTTTGTGATTGTGTCAACAAAGAGATATTCTTTTAGTTTGATCTACAAAGGAAAGTATTTCAAATTCAATTTGATAACATCTGTCAATCTAGAATAGAATAGTTTTGGAGTCCAAACTGGAGACCTAAATGTTTTTCCATCGTACTGTACATAGACAGAAGTTCTAGATATACTTTAATAGAATTCCAGGTAAATATAAAATACCTATAAAACATAGAAAAATGCAATAGCATGACTGTTGACCAGCGTGAGTCTAGAAAAAAAAGAAAACAATCATAAAAAGCAATGTAAGGCAGAGTAATACAGTCTGAACCAAAAATAATTATAACTATGGATAAAATTACTTTTATTTCCTCGGACTGAATGTAATGTTACCTGTTATGTGATCCAGTGAGTCTGACTTTCGTGTACATAATCAAACATGTTAATTAGTCAGAAAATCGTTCAGAATTTCTTGTTTGAGATAAACGGCAAAAGGATTTTTCTCTACAAATCAAATATTCAGAGGGCTGCAGACATTATCCAACAAAAACATAAGAAGGATTGAAAACACTTTGAATGAAGTGAATTTATAGCCTTACTTGGGTATTTGCCTCCTCGACTCCTCTTGATGAAGCAGACAATGAGGAGGATCAGTATAATGAGGGCAATGGCACACATCAAGCCAATGAACCAGCCCTGAGTGGCTATGTCTACCTGGTCTATGTGAGCTGGACACACACACACACACACACACAGAGAGAGAGAGAGACAGTTTTCAGGATCAGAGTTGTAGTTTTCTCATATCTTGTCACATTACATAATTACATTTATCCACAGCAGCAGAAATCTTCTTTCTCTAGAAGATTTAACTTACACTCAAAGAATTTAGTGAATTTTGTCATTTAAATTACCCATCATCCTCCCTAAAAACATAGCAAAATTATAAAGCCTTTTTTTTTTTTTTTAATTAGGTACTATATGAGCGGTCTTTGCGATGTGAAGCTGCAGCAGAACTCAGGTTGGGATGATTTATCATCTGTTGTTTGCTTATAAATATCAAATATATTTCATCATTTACAACAGCTGCGCTTCCATGACAAACATGTGCAAAACTGTCAGTATTCTGCTAATGTCAAAAAAGCATGATTTCACAATTGTCTCCAAGAAACGTAATTAAAATCCCATGTGTGTAAGCTTGTTCACACTCATTAAAAATCACGCCACTCCATGATCCTACACCTGCTTCCTGTCTTCCTCTTTGATTTCCAACAGAGGCAACATCTGTGACATGTTGATCATGTGATGCAAAAAAAGTGTTTCTGTTGCAGCTTTGCGAGATAAACTACTTCTGATACGGACAAAAAACCCCACCAAAAACGTATTTTTATTTTTTTTTAACTGCCATGTTTCCGTGAAACAACTTTATTTTCAAAATGTCAAATTGTGCGACTGTGTGGTCAACGGAAGCACAGCTGGTGACGATGATCTGCTAATCTACATGAGCAGAAGCAGTGTAACACTGAACCTTGATAATCCAAACAGTGATTAAACCAAGTCAGAGGTTGGATAATGTACTGATACCATTACAGTTAGTTAATCACCGCTCAATAAATCTGGGTTGTGTTTTAAGAAGGCAGCCATTGTTGAAAGAAAGTCATAAGAAGAGTTGATTCAGACAGACACAGCAAAGCTGGAACAAGGTGCTCTGCTCCAATCAGTGTTGGGTTTTTTGTTGTTTTTTTTTTTACCTAAATGTAAAAACTAATTTTAACTGACACTGAACATCACCAAGAACACACCAGGCCCACCGAGAAACATGGTGGTGGCGGTACCACCAAACCATTGACTCAATAGAAATGAATACAATGGTGACCTTCAGTTGTCTGATTTTATTTTGTTTTATTTTTTAACAATTTTCCTTTCATTTCATAACTACGTACTACTTTTTGTTGGGTTACCTCATAAAAGGTAACCCAACATTGATCACTGATCCATATTCTGTTGAGTTTGGAAGGCAGAGAGCTAACCAGCACAGATCACATTACTTATGCCTGAGTCCAAACAGATGCTCCAATATCACCATGTTCATTTTCCATGTTGTTTCAATGAACTGTTCTTCTTATGTGAATGATTACAATTAGCAACAAACAGATGCTGCAGTCAGTCTGGTGGCTGATATCAGATATATTTCCATCAGCTCAAGTCTATAAAAACTGAGTTTTACGTCAGTTTTGTTCATTCTCACATACAAACACACACACACACGCACGCACGCACGCACGCACACACACACACACACCCAACAAACAAAAGTCATTTACTTGTAAACAATAAAGCAGTCAGGTAGTAGTTATGTTTGTTACATCTTAACCAATAGATATGCATGCCTAGCTAAGTTAAACTACAGTTGAAGTTCAACTAGACATCTGTCCTGGTCCCAGTATTCAGCAGTCAAAGTCTCTTTCAGCTTCTGACCTTTTATACCATGACAGAAAAAGGCACAACATACAGTGGAGCCCCCGCTGTGTGGTTCAGTATTTGTGGGTTTTTCTGTTGAATGTAACTCCAAATTATTCACAGAAAATCCGTCTTTTTGTGTGTTTTCCTGTAGAGGATTTCTAAAATAAAATATCTGGACAAAAATGCAGCTTGGGAAAATGAACTACCTCAGCACAATGCTGCTTGACTCTGCTATTTGCTGGTGTTTGGTCGGAAACCAACCCGGAAACGCCTTTCATTATCCTTGGCACTCACTTCCCAATAGCCAAGATAAGTAAGACCGTAACTTTGAGATGGTTCCCACTGTGCGTAATAATGCATTTTTGAACTATTAAAATGTGATTTTAGAAGGAGTCTGAGTTATATTCCTTAGCATTTAGCTAAAATCCTCAAATGCCAAGGTCCTAATCCAAACACCAGGGGTCCGCTGTACAGCCATGTTATTACAGGAGGTGTTTGAAGCAATAATGTATGCATACAAATACTCTGTCTAATTGAATTTATCAATAGTTTTAAAAATTGACATTGTCACTGCATCACAGTTATAAAATTAATTATATATAAACAGTTTTATTTTTCTTTTGAAATCTTGTTGGTCAAAATCAGACCATGGAGACAAATTCATCGTAGACACAGTAGGAAAGAAAGGTCTTCAACCTTCAGCCATTTTTACTGTGATGCAGAAATCTTACTTTGCATCCTGATTAATAAACAACATTGCAAATTAACATGTCCATTTTAAGTTTAACTGAAAGCAGCTCTCCTCTCACCTGCTTTAGTTTTAAAGGTGACAGATTTGCTGACGCTGTTGAGCTCTTGGGAGTAAACCCTCAGATGGTACTTTTCACCAGCGATCAGAGCCTTCAGATTAACGGGCGGCTGTTTCTCCTTTTCAACTGCCACTGTTTTGTTGACTTGGAGACACAAGAAAGGTGCCAATCACACTCCGGAGGCGTCACTGACTGGACAGTGATGACTGTCGTGTGCAGCTGAGATCACAAAGTGCTTCAACGGAGAGACCGGTTTGCAAAGCGCAGCGTGAGTAGACGGTTTGCTGATGAGAACAATGCATTGCCATCACAGATAATAAAAAAGATGCGTTCGTGTACCTTTGGCATGTTTACTTTAGCAAAATGAGGAAAATAAATTCCACATCTTGTGGGTCAAAGTTCAAAGTTAATCATTTCCAAAGGGCCCAATTCTCAAGAAAGATTCTAATAAAAAAGGGAAACAATACAAATGCAAAAGGCTACAGCATTGTGTCAAATTAAACTGCATCTATGGGTCTGGTTTTCGTCCAGCTTTATTGGACAAAAGTGAAGGTTTTGGGTGGCAACGCATTGTTGATGTGAAGTTATTCTCACAGTCACACTTTCATATTCTTAAAGTCCAATCAGAAAAGAGCAGCAACATCATTTGCATCTTTGTGGCAGAGCGGCATGCCAGTCATGACCGGGACGAGCGACAGTCATGACTCGGAAGTGGCAGCAAACAGGAGGGAGTATTAGCTGATGACATCAGGCGCCACGTGGTCAACCATTTCAAAGGCATGATGTCATCTGACAACATCAGCTCAAAGCCATTCTACGCCGGAGACATGCAGTTTACATGCAGACACAATACCGAGGGACATCGGTGCGCCTCTACTGAGGCTGTGGAAAAATAAATCAGTCTGAGTTCACTCAGGTTCTAAGTTGACCTTGTGGAAGTGAAGGACACGACAGGAAGTTTCTGGTTATCCACAATGTTTCAGCTGATTTCATTTCCAAGACCTGCACTCAGTCTGCATTCCCATCCGGAAATACTCAGGGGAGCATAAAGGGATGATGATGATGATGATTATGATGGGATGAAGGAAGTTGCCAGCCAGGCTTTCTAAGAGTCAAAGCTTTTAGACTTGACCCTGGAAATCACATGGGATTAAAGGAGCAGCAAATCAATCCCATCATTCCCCTTTTGTTCATTTCTTCCTTTCTGATCCGTTTAGTCAGAGTGCATTCAGGGCTCAAAGTGGCCAAGAAACAGAAAACCTTCATTCTCCTTTTCATACAGTCATAGTCTGAGGGGTAGACCCATCGCAGTGTGATGAAAGAAAGCATACAAAACAAATTTAAGAATAATGTTCCATTCCCTTTGTAGTTAGAACTCGGAAATTTCAATTTCCCAGTCGTAAAAATCAACCGGAACGCTCCCCGAAGTCGGACTCAGACGACCTCCAGTTAGGAATTTTAAGGCCTAATTCACGTTTCAATATGGCCGCTTCTAAATACGTTTATTTTACAAAACACATTTTGAAAAATGGCCTAAAATCAATGTTACATGTGCCTGCATCTATAGACTGGACAACACCACCAAGGGTTCATTACCACCAGCCCTGTTTAAGGGTCATTTAGACCCCACAAGCTTTTTTTATTCTGTGCACAATCTCACTGACCCTGTATGCATTTTTACAAGGTCTTTTTTTGTGTGTGGTTTTGGAAACTGACGGTCTGACGAGACAAATTCTCTCGCTCCCCTTCTGCCATTTTCCTCGCTCACCGTGGAAAGCTTAATCCAACTCCAGCTCCGTTTGCCTGGAAAGTCCGGTTTGTTTGGTGTTAATTGGTAATGGAATACTGATGCAGACCAAAAAGGAGAACTGTAGTCCACCTAAAAACTGGGGTCTTGATTGAAATGAACTCTGGGCAGTGAAAGTTCCTTCGAGTGACCAAAAGTATTAATGCAACGCAGTAAGCTAGCTGAACCTACCAACCAAGTTACTGGTATACTCTTCAGCTCTAGTATATGGCAGTTTTTGCTTATTTATTTATTTAGTTTCTTCATCAAGTTGATTTCAGAAATGATCGTTTTTGTCCTGGACAGTCATATTCAATAAAACAAAACAAGTGTTTCAATGAGATTAAAAATACCTATTGAAAATAATAAGGGCGGTATGAAACATACTTTTTTATTAATTCTATATTTTTGTATTAAAGGGTTTTTTCGTGACGCAGAAGTTAAAGCTTAACTTGACTTTCTGATTTTGTACTGTGTGGAGCTGATAGATTATTACAGGAAATGTATTAAAACACCTTCACATATCAATTTGTTTAGCCATAAACACAGCAAAAATCATGCAGTGGGTCTCAATAAAGTCCCTGTAAATCCAAAACAATTCAACCTTAACCAGTTCTAGACCTTAAAAACAAAGGGGAAAGATGTGCTTCAGAAAGGAAAGATTCAACAGTATCTAACATCGGTTCCACAAAGAAAAAAGATTACTCTGACAACATGGGCGGTCAGAACAGTGGCATACTCAAATAAAAGTCCATGTAAAGCAATCAGAGTGGCCCATTTAAAGTGAAAGTCCAACTGGAGGCATTCCAAGCCAGGCAGCAGCATGAACAGAGATGGCACAGAGAGCTAGAGACGACATGGAGAGGGACTTTTTATAAGAAACCCAAACAGTCCCCTCACGGATACAGTGTTAGAAATCAAATTATCCAGTTATTTCTTTGTGTTTAGGACTTATTTAGTTCAAATAATTCAAATAAATGTAATCGAAGTGCATCATATGATTTATAAATGTGTACAAGAAGTTGCAGGAAACCTCATGTCATACAAATATATAATCAGAAAATACATTAAAAAAATATCCCAAATGCACACATTACAAACTGTTGTGGATTTAATAGTTTTTATGTTAAATAGAGTAGTGATTGAAACATTTGTCAAGTCTGGTGTATTTGCTTCCTGAACATCTGTGCAAACAGTTTTTATATTTTCCATTTTCTTAATGAATGTTTTTAGATAATACCATGCAGATATTTAAATGCCCTGTAAAACCTCCACGCTGTCCTACACTGAATCAGACACATTTTCTTTATTTTTAGGTCAGTTAATATTGCCAAAATTATCTTTATTTGCTAAATGACAAAAATAATGAAATATGTTTCATTAGAGGATAATTTATTGCTTTTTTTAAACTCTGAAGATCACATTCATACAGAGTCCAATGGTTTTGAACATCATGGGAAAGCCCAGATGATGATCTCATGGCTTTGCAAGCTTCTGATAGTTTAACATCAGAGTTAAACTGAATCACACTTATGAACCTCTTTGAGGTAACTCCCCAAACACACCATGCTCTTGTGTGATTTGATGGAAAAACAAAACTAAATCGGTTAAAATGCAAGACAACAAATTGTGGAGTTCCACAAGGATAGTTTGTC
Source organism: Poecilia mexicana (assembly GCF_051168715.1). NCBI lineage: Eukaryota > Metazoa > Chordata > Actinopteri > Cyprinodontiformes > Poeciliidae > Poecilia > Poecilia mexicana. The sequence goes on from NW_028263374.1 coordinate 2,858,361, forward strand.
CAATTTTTTGGTCTAAAGGTTCCACGTTCCTCCATTCGCACTGGAATGTACAGTTATTAAACTATCCTGGTGGAAATCTGTGAGTGGACGAAGATGCTGCTGAAGCTGGTAAGAGAGTCAGTATCCATAGTGAAACGTGTCCTGTACCTGCATGGGCTCAGTGTGGAGGAATGACTCCAAAAGTAACACGAGGAGCCAGTTTACAATTTGCAATTGTACTTGGAAGCAAATGCCTAATTTTGAGACATGTGCTCATGAAACTAGAACTGATCAGTATAGTCATAATGTCCGTGATTACTGTGGTGGCCACATCATGGCTTTCCGCAGAATCAACTGGACACTTCATAAAATATTAATACTAATGACATCAGACAGGAAGTTAAAGCTCAGGGGGCAAATGGGTTTTCCAAATGGACAATGGCCCCAAGAACACAGCCAAAATGATATAGTGGCTTAAGGACAACAAAGTCAATGTTGCTGAGTGGTCATCATAAAACCCTGATCACAGTCCCATGGGAAATAACTGGGGAGGAGAAGAGGTATATGTGAGCAAAACGGCTAATGAACCCAAAATCTCCATAAAAATATTGTGAGAAGCTTGTGGAAAGATAAAGTTTAAAAGGGAATTCTACCAAATACTGAGGAAGCACATTTAAAATCTTGAACTTTACAAATTATTTCAAAAATAATTTACATCTTCTCTTAATTATTCTGGCATTTAGCAAACAGGCATAATTTTGATAACTCTAATTGACCTCAACAAGGAAAGTTTAGTCTGATTTATTGTCAGTCAATAAATAGGTACCTCTGATTTCCTACAGCTCCGCAAACATTTGGTACACATTTGTAAATCATGCTAAGCACAATCACAGCAACACTAAGATCATATTGTGGTAACAAAGGTGTCCAAATTTTACTCTTCAAACTTTGTGTGCCATCCCTGCGAGGGATTCAGTTCACTCTCAGACAAGCAAACATATGTTTGATGTTTTGATGTTTTGGGACGTTCGGCACAGGCTTTGTGTCTTACAGTCCAGAGTGACCTCTAGAGTAAACTTGCTGTCAGCTGGGAAGTTGTGACTCCAGTTGACGTCCGCGTAGTAACTGTTGGGGACCACCGTCAGACTCCAGATCTCCCACCGAGGGGTTACTACACAGATGGGTAGTTGGGGGATAGGATCAGGGGCAAAGGGTTAAAGGTCGGAAGAAACAGGTAACACTTTATTTGACGGGGTGTGCATAAGACTGACATGACACTGTCATAAATAATTACACTTTTAATGCATAGTTGCATTAAAAGTCCATTAAAATTGTCAATTTTGCATTAAAAGTGCTCTAACCCTAACCCTACCCTAATCACCAACTGGTTTTGATTGTGAAAAATGACTCATTAGCCCCTTTCAGAACAATGAAACCTCCTTTTATGGATCATGTCATACCTCTCGTTCTCTGGACGGATAACAGTTTGTGTGTGCTTTCAGAGCATGCAGCTAGGAGACAGGATCAAATAGGCGTGGCCTACAACTTTAAGAATTGAGCCGGGCAGTATGCTAAGTGTTCAGGGTTCTAACTGGCTAACTTGTGTATCTTAGCTCTCATGAAAGTAAATAATATAGATCTTTACACAAATAGGATCTTAAGTTGTTTTGCAAAAAAATTAAAAAAAAATCACGAAATAAAAAAATGTAAACATGAAAAAGATTTCTAGATAAAAGTAAATCTGTAGTTTTCAATACTGAATCAAGACAATGAAAGTGTACTCCACAGGTCAGGAGATAATGCTTGACCTGACGGATCGCCACAGGTTTCAGAACAGATCAAAGGAGCCAATAGTATTCTCAAGGTAGGGTCTGAGTCTGTAGGTCTACAACAGCTCAGAGATGTCTGTGTGCTTCAGGATGCAAAGCCTTAAAAGTTAACAGCAGGAGTGGAAACGTAACCAATGAAGAGACATTAGGACAAGATCCATGTGTGAAAACAATCAAGCACCTTCTCCTGTTTGTCCAAAAGAACTCAATGTTTTAATGCTCAAACATTAATGTGCGCCATAGCATAGCATATTCTTATTTGCACAAATCTGCTCATCAGTTTACTTTATGTCATCTTAGGAGTACACTGGGCAGCTCTCTGATCTTTATGGACCTGTGGACTTGCTGCCGTCTTTGCTTTGCATTGTAACCTTACATCACACCCTTAAGACCTGACTCTTACAGTTCAAGTCTCTGACTACCTACCAAGTAGATTAGAGATGTAATATTGTTAAGCTAACTTTACATTATCCTCCCTTATTCCATGTCACGACCAAAGCGCAGACAGAATCCACGGTCTGAAAAGGGCTACTGGATTTATCATGTCATACAACACAATCTTCCAGTATGTCTGTTTTTAGTGCAACATACAGCACAGCCTATCACGATGCAGTCCTGACATACCTTCCTGTTTTTTGTCAGGTGGGAGAAGGCAACCATATTCCTTCAAACTACAAAGTGAGACTCAGTGAAAAGCAGTAATACAACATGTACCCAAGACATTCTGATCAACTCGCTTGGTGGTGACCAGCACAGGAACTGTGGAGGGTGTAGTTGCCTCAGTGGTAGTAGTAGGAGGAGGAGGAGGGGTTGTTGGAGGAGGGGTAGGAGTTGTAATACTAATTGTTGTGGGAGGGATGGTAGTAGGAGGAAGGGGAGGAAGAGGAGTGGGAGTAGAAGGGAAAACAGAAGACAGGGTGGCGTCCGTAAGCTCAACTACAGGGAAGGAAGAAGGAGAGAGCAGAGGGTTAAACACAAGGCAGCAGGAACATCACACAAAACTGTGACACGCTGACACTCTAGACGATGGAGTGTAGAACTGAACGCCATCATGTTCCCCTCACTGGAGCAATCACAAAATCACCCACAAACCACAGCTGTTTTTATTTTGTCACTGATGTCATTCAGTCAGAAGCTAGAACAGAGGAAAGCCAGGACAACCTTTCGTTTTCCACTGCCCTTATCTTGAGTGTGCGTGCGTGCGTGCGTATGTGCGTGCGTGTGTGCGTGCGTGTGTGTGTAGTGTCTTTTATTTTCTGGTCCTCAGAACCTGCAATCCTTTAGATGTTTTCCTCCTTGAAAACTCCACATTCAAATGACTTTTCCTGTAGCACAAGGCTACAAGGGCAGCACAGACATGTTCAGGTGTGCCGAAGCTGAGAACATCTAAAGTACGAAAGGCTGAGAACGCCACAACACTAACTAACATAGCTCAGCATTGCTACCACCAGGTGGTGAAATATTGGTAATACATGTGGCTCTTCTTGGCAATTAAGATAGTGTGTTCTACAGCAGCTATGCTTAAAATACTATAGTCATTAATCTTTTCTAGTTCTACTATAAGAAGACAAATTACTTCAACTTAGCTTATTATGAAGTCAAAACCAAAATTAAAACTTATGGGTTCAGTTTGGGTCCAATAACTTCAATGCTTGACATTAGAACAAATCTAACCAATCTGAATGAAGCTCTCTGCACAGATTTTCATAAATGACATTGAGTAATAACAATATGTGTATGACCTTTAGTTTGTCTTCTGATACTCAGAGTTTCCAGAATAACATGCATTAATGTGGAACCTTTTCAAGGAAACAGTTTGAGTTGTATTAGTTCTGTTAACCTGAACACAATGATGTAGCGGCCAGACTCATGTGAGGAACACCTTAAACCACAACACTCCAAAAAACAACACCCCAAAAAACAACACCCCAAACCTCAAACAGCATGCTATTGTCATGTATTTCATGCATATCCTTAACCAGCACTTCACTAAATTACCAGCGTTTTTAAGCCATGACAGTTCAGTGGTTTCAAAGGTCTCTTCAGGGAAAGGCTTCATGCTACCTTACTTGTCACATTCGGAAGTTGCCAATGATTCACTGAACAGTGGTGATCCATAAAGACGACATCATGACAGATGTGCAGAAGCTCAAAACCAAACAAAACAAACAAGCAAAAAAGAAGCCAGTGGATGACTAAGCAATCCAAGTGTTTTGTACCTCAGCATTCCCTACAACTTGCACACTTAAAAAAAAAGAGACATCATTGTGGTTGTATATTGAGATGCAGCAGCATTCTTTTTTTTTTTGGTAGCTACAAAAGCAGTGCCAAAAAAAAAAAACAACTTTAGCAGCTACACAAAGTTCCTTTGCATCTCAGAGCAAAACGGCAGAGACTGTGATGCAGTCAGGCTGCATTACACAGACGCACCACCAGGTGCCAGTGTTTCAGGAACGGAAGTTTAAAGTAAGCAGAGGCATAAATAGATTTATAAACATTTATGGAGTAGAAGTAATGATAAAAGAGAGCATTATGAAATGCAGCCAAACTGGTAAAACGCACACCATGCCTGTTAGACCCCTGGGAACACACAGCAGCAGCAGCAGTGGACCGACAGCGGCTTCAAACAAAGTGGAAGGATGATCAGATGGAGACAGGCAGTCACATTATACCTCATCTAATACATCGCAAGTGTGTGTCAAACTCCTTATTAATATGCTTTCAATGAGTATGATGTGCAGATGAACCCCTAGATTGTATTGCTGTTATTTGTGAATTTACCTGTTTGTTGCACATATATTATATTATATTGTTATTATTATTACTTCTTTCTTTATTCTTTATCTTGCCAAAATTTGATTTAGACATACATACAGCAATTTCCAAACCTTCAGTGTATGTATGTTAATGTCTTGAACACCAATTTTCTTGTGTGAATATGTGAAGAAATACAGAAAAAACCCTGCCAGCCTGACATAAAGCTTCCTCCTTCCATAACAGAGCCAATTCGTTCTCATGCTGCTGTGAGCAGCTCTGAAAACCAGGTCTGCATGAAGCCACAGTGGGGCAGCAACAGAACCGTCGCTAAGGACTGTAACATTGACTGCACTGCTGCTGTTGTTAGATGGACAGATAAAAGCAAAATGTCAGTGTTGGACAGCAATGGTCAATGAGACTGTGCTTTTTGTTCCCCCATTACCTACATCTGTAGCATCAGTAAAGTTTTCTGCCGGTGGAAAGAACAGAGACACAGAAGACACAGGAGAAGAGTGGGTGAGACAGGAAGGAACAAGAAAATAGCACTGTTTCAAACTGAGTCACTGGTATAAACTATAAAGGCACAGAGAAATGGGCTGGAGGACATCTTACCAGCCTAAACACTTGCTGAGCGTGAGGGAGAACAAGACTTTCAGCAGGTAACAGGAAGGCTGGCAAGAGTCATTCTGTTTCATTAGCTGGAGCTTTCAACTTCTCTCAACCTGTGTTTCTATTACAAATGTGCGCAAAACTCTGTTGATGTCCTGCTATTCTCAAAAGAACACAATTTCGCAATAGAATAAATAAATCTGTTTATGCAATGGGTCATTGCAAATCATGGAGGCAACAGATGTAATCTCTGGTATGAGATATGTTCATATTTCAGCCATGGCATTATGGCACATTGTCAGCCATCAGAGGAGGGGTCTACGTCCTATTCAGGTGTTGGAGTGAGAAGTTCCTTATACTTGTGAGCAGCTGCGTATGTGGCGTCGTTGGGAAATTTTAGTCTGCGATTTCACAGAAGAGTTATGGATTCAACACTTTGAAATGACAAACTCAACTTTTGACAAACTGATGCTATGAGAGCTCTGGTGGAGCCAGCTGCCAACAAAAAAATTATGTTCCTGCTGTATAGAAACAGTCATGACACATGATGAGAAAAAAGTGTTTCCATTGAGGTTTTGCAAATTTCAGTATGACCAAAAAAATAACCTCGTCATAGCACAAGGCTGACGTAATACTGTCATAAACATGATATAACACCAGTCATGAACATGAAGTGTCATTCGGTAAATAATGACACTTTTATTGCAAAATTGGCCATTTTGATGGACTTTTAATGCAACCTTCAGTACAGCTTTGCATTAAAAGTGCCATTATTTACTGAATAACACTTGATGACAACAGTCATAAACATTCATAAAGATTTCTTTATGTTCATAATAGGTGTTATGTCATGTTTATGACAGTGTCATGTCAGTCTGATGCACACCCTTTCAAATAAAGTGCATCCAAAAATGTTATGGAAAAATTTAACTTTTTTTCAAAATTGTCATGTTTCTATTAAGTGCTGTTGTTTTGCTGTTTCGAATTTGCACAATTTCATGATCAGTAGAAGCTCAGCTGCTGCTAAAGGAATATGTTTGAATTTGACAAATTGGTCGCATTTTAAACTAAGGGACAACATTCTTTAGGAAGCACAGACAGACTGTTGTTTCAGCAATGCTCCCGTTGCTAAAAACCCTAACCGTTATTATAAGCTACTGATGTCAGTTTAAAGTTTTAACTGAATAGATATTTTTTCTTTGCTTTAGAATATGTATGAGAAACCATGTATGAGCAGCAGCTGCTCTCTCTCACACAAGGCATACCATTGTCTCTGTTCACAATGTAATTAATGACAGAAAAAGGTATTGTCAACATTGTTCTTATATATTCCGATGCAGTAGTTTTTAAACAGCAGGTCAAAGTTCACAAAACATACAATATAAACGAATGGAAATTTAGATGAGTGAATCACTGCTGTCTAGACTTTCTAGATTTAAGACATTTCCAATAAGGTCAGTCATATAGCATCTGTCCAATAGTACAAAAAAATAACTCTATTTTAGTCCTAAGATTCTATGCATCAGGACTTTTAAAAATGATCTCATCAGCGACAGATACGCTTAAAAGAAAGCAATTTGTGAAAATAGTGGCAGTTCAAGAATCTACAGCTTGTAGAACAAGGTTTGGAGTCCAGAACATTAAGTATTCAGGTGCTGTATGGCCTTTTCTGTCTTTGACTTTGTTGTGCAAGTGTTTTATCTAAAGATGCAACAGATCATTGAAGCTTGCAGACATCTTTTATGCGCAGCTTCCCTCAGCTTGCTACGGGTCGAGGACTGGGCCAACATCTTGAGTCACTCTGCTATAAGTTAGCTGTTATACCGAGAATCATTCCAACTTGGATCAACCTGCATTTGTCACTTTGATGTCCGCATTATGAACTCAATGGCATTTGGGTCTATAGAAGACTTCTGAACACCAAGATTAGCTTAGTGTCTGTAAAACAAACCCACATCATTGGTTAGATGAGTTTGTACAGATACAGACTGAATGCTTTTCACCCATAATGCCACTGTGTACAAGAGCAAAACATGCACTGCACACTTTTAACTTTCCACTGCACTTTTAACTGCAGACAACCGGAGCTGTGAAACAAAGTTCTTTTGGAGACAGTAAGCTTTCTCCTATCATTGTAAAAAGACAAACGGAAGCTTTCAAATCATTCCCCTTTTGCCATCTATGCTCTCATATAATTAAATTTTCCTTTAAATTTTGCTGAGCTTTCTGGTGCATTAACAAAGAAAAAGTAAATTTGACTCTGATTCTGAGTTGAACTCTCCTATTAAACGATTAATGAAAATTCAAAGCTCTGGTATTTATTAGCTGAATTTAACAATTTAACTGTCCCTCAGCTTCCCGTGTGTCCAGGTGAGAGGAACATCTGGGCACAGTAGCATGAGTTTAAGTAAGGATTTTTTGGGGGGGTCAACACTTTTTCAGTCACAGTTCTGTTGGTTCTGTATTCATGGTACATCCAGTTAAGAACAAAGATTTTCACACATATTGATAGATTTCAGCTGAAATTAGTCTTTGGATTTTACCAGAATGTTTCTTCTGACTGAGAGGAATGTTGTGTGATTAGGTGTGGCTCAGTCAGAGCCCTGAATGGAGCTAAAGATTAGGGTGATGGAAAGGAGAGCTTCCAAACTGACAGCCTTAGATCTCATGAGTTAATTTGTCAGAAAATTAGTGAAAACATGCAGAAAGCTGCTCAGTTATCATGAGAAAAGCTTAGGGGCTGTGGCACCAATGAAGATTTTTATATTGATTGTTAATTATACTGCTTTTAATTAAATATAATTAAATATTATATTTAATATTTAATTATATTTAATTAAGTATATTCTGTTATTCTGAATATACTTTATAAATTATATTCTCAGACTGATGAACAGCTGATCTTAACTCCTCTCCTTTTGGCAAAACTTCATCTTTCTTAAAAAATGAAGGTTTTTTTTTTTTTTTAATGCTCACCTTCATTGGAAAAGAGCGGCGACTCCTCGGCATAGACCTCTCCCATTCCCACCTTGGTGAGCGCTGACAGGTTGAACTTGTAGCGAGCGGACCGGTCCGGCAGGCGCAGGATAAAGTCTGTCATGTTGGGACGGAACGTCTCGAACTGCTGGGGACCCAGTCTGGACCCGTTCACTGGACACAAACACAGAGCATGGTCATGGTTTACTGTGGCATCAGAACTTCTCAGTGTTAGAGGGCAATGACGGCTCCACAGATATGATGATTGGATTTCATGAATTCTATTACTATCCCACAACCAGTCTTAGTTTTTTTTTTCCTTTGGAGTGAAAATTGTGGGTAAAACAGGAAAGGTCACACCAGCAGTTTGGCTGTAATTCAGTTATTTAAAACAAAGAACTAAAACTAATCAATAATATGTTTTTAAGCCATATTGTCCAGCAATAGTTGGAAGAATCACAAAGTAAATAAAGTCACCTCTCTGGTATACGAGTTGGTATCCAATTAGAATGCCGTTGGGTTCTAATGGTTTGCCCCATTCCAAGTAGAGTGTGTCCAGACTTCTGCGGTTAATCCTGAAGAACCTGGGAGCATCGGGAACTGAAAATATTTCAAGACAGAAGAGAAAAACATGAAAGGAACAGGAGAAAAGAAACAAAGAAACACGGTTAGACCAAATACTGGACATAAAGTTCTACAAGTAATTACTAACAACTAGTGGCTACAACAAATCTTTCAACTTTATACCAGTGTTGTCCAGTCAAAGCCTTTAGGGGGCACTGTGGTTAGTATGACTCAGGATGGTTTGTTTAAAGGAAATTATGTGACTAGTTCTGCATATGTTAAACATATCCATATCCATCTATATACACTCTATCAATTTTAATTAGATATTTGAATGAGCAAAACGTATAAAACATACAGGACAGAGTGTGCCTTAAATGTCTTTTAACAGTTTTACTAAAATGCATCTAAAACTAAAGACTCTCATGGTTTTAAAAGTAACTCCATCCAAAAATGTGTTCAAGTTCAGATTGAGGATGTTTTATTTTCTGAAAGTAATGACTCTTTTTTTTTTTAAATAAAACACAAATATACAATAAAATCAAAAAGTTCTATTGTTGTTGACAGGTTAGAGTGATGGAGCGCCCACAGGTGGCGACATCTTCTCCCATCACCCTGAGCAAAGGCATAAACCACAGGGGCGTACGCTAAGTCGCAATTACTATGACGATGAAGAAGAAGACAACAGGAAGCGATAGGAGGATGATGGTTTGTTTTTTGGGGGCTTTTCTGGGACAATGTGCAGCTGGCCCCACCAGAGCTCTTGCAGACTCACACAGTTCATAAAAAGTTCTGTCATTCCAACATGTTGAATCCATAGCTCTAATGTAACATCGCAAACACAGCTAGTGTGAATGACAGAGACACTGATATAACCTGAACATACCAACTAAAGGGTTGCATGACTCTCATACGACATTGATGTTAATGATAAAGTGTGGTTCGTTGGGTCCTCACCGCCCTCCGCAGTGGTGAATTCCACGTTGTTGCTGGGTAGACTCTCAAAGCGACTGTTGGCCACAACCATGAACATCTTATATTTAGAGTAGGGCACCAAGTCTTTGAGAATCCTGGACGGTTCTGGCACAGTCGTGTAGAATCCAGTGGTCTTCTTCTCCTTGCTCACCACCAGCCCTGGAACCAGACTGGACTCGCGCCAGTAGTACAACTGGGAATTACGAAAGAGAGGACGCATGGGTAAGATGAAAAGTCAGAAAGTAGGGGATTGGGGAGTCTGCAGTGGAGTCAGTTCTCAATTCAAAATGTTCCTCATTCTCACTCTGTACTCCTTGAACTCCCCCTGGACAGAACTCAGATCTACAGGCTTCCAGTGGATGTTTGCTCTGGTGCTGCCAACCTTCGACACCCGCAGCTCAGTGGGTGAATCAGTGGGCTCTGAAAACAGCGCGATATGTTTATTCAGGCGTTTGGTTTTTTTAAAATAAAAACTTTTTTTTTCTTAATATTTGTTGCATTTATACTCACTGTCCTCTCCAGAATATCCAATGACGATGTTAGACTCGGGTCCTGATCCCAACTCATTCCTGGCCTGGATTTTTATCTCGTAAGGCACATATGTTTCAGTGTGGCGAACGACGTATTTGGTCTCAGACGTGGTCACGTTGGTCCAGTCGTCCCCGGAGTCTTTCCGTCTCCACCACACGTTGTACTGCAGGTTTGGGCCATTTTTCTCCAGATCGTGCAGAGGCTAGAGAAACAAATCAAGCTTCAAGTTCAAGCTGCCCGCTTTGACGATTTGAAAAGTCTTAATGTGACGTAAAACAATCAAAAAAGAAAAATCAGAAGGAATCTGCAAGGAGGTCAAAAATAATAACAAGGTGAAAAGTTTAAAAGGTTGTGCCAAAAGATTAAGAATTTAAACATTAATACTTAAAGAAAAGAATTATGACATCCTTTTCGAACATGTCAAGATTACTGTGGTACAAAAATATGTCTTTAGCATTCCTTCTTCTTGTGCATGATTTTATACTACTATCATGTTCGAAATAAAATATAAAAATAAATAAAGTTAACATTAAATATGTTAACTAGACTTAACATATTTAACTAGACTTACAATCAGACTCCAACTACTGTTTAAAATTATTTCTAAACTGCAAGTGGAGAAGCTGGATTGTAATGTTTATGTTTTGGTGCTTCATTAGTCTTGAATCATGTAATGGTTTACGATTTACTCTTTATTATTGTAGATTTATTTATTATTGATAACCAGCACTTGCATGTAGTTTTCATTGCTCAACAGCAGGGGGTCACTGGAGCAATCTAAGTTAAGGCATGCGTTGAATTTTGTAATGTATTTTTTGGCTCTCGTGGCCTGTATTTCACACTAGACTGACAGGGAAGGTGGGTTGTGAGAGAGTGGGGAAGACATGCAGCAAAGGTCAAGGGGCCAGGACTCGAACCCGTGGAGGACGCTCTAACACCTGCGCCACCAACGAGGCTGATTTCCGTTTTTAAAACTGGTTATGATCTTCTTCTTCAAATATTTTTTACTTCCAATCTCTCTGAATGATGAGTGATTTGCTTCCCTGATTCTGTTATTGCGTGGTGCCTTACCTCCCAGGTGATCTCCATGTTGTCCTTATTGGATCCCCAACCACGTAGGTCTCTGGGGATGGCATCTGGAGCTGAATTTCAAAAAGATGAATAGATTTATATCAAACATGAGCAAGTAGATGTTTTCTTGCAATCATTTTTCTAACCTATGTTAATAAAGACTATAGCGCGTGCTCTTGTGTTTCCCATGTTAAGGACTGGCTAACTGTCATCCCAGGCTAACACAATGTTATTGATTACTAGGTAACTTTGATCAAATTACAGTTCTTTACAAATCTTCACCAGGGGTGCCACATGGTACTGTTTATTGAGATCTTTACTAAATAAAGAGCTGTCCCTGTACAGCAAATGAAACATTTTACTAAATTATCGTCTGACTCAAGCCAGAGGCACACACTGAATGTGATTTTAGATTTGATGCTACTTACGTGCTGCAGTGGTTTTGTACCGAGGTGAGGGCTGACTAGGTTGACTCCAACCCACTGAGTTAATGGCAATGACCCTGAACTGATAATTGACATTGGGGGCAAGCTGCAGGATGACGGAGTTGAGGTCTCCAGGGTAAGAGGACAGGTTCTGCCATCTGCCTGGCTCCCAGCGGTTCTCCTCAAACTGGACCAAGAACTCTGCAGAAAGCACAACGGGCTTCAGAACGAAACTGTAAGGATGACACAGTAATAATTCTTCAAGGCTGTTATACTCCCTGTGTGACAGTAAGCCAAGTACAGCTTGTGCTGAAAATATGGCTTTCATCCATTAAAAGCCTTATTTTGATCTGTGGATCAAAATATTAATCTGTGTATTTCTTGTCAGAGCCTCTTACCTCCAGTGGTCATTGTACGAGAGGCAGGAGTAAGAAGTGCTAGTTCACCATGGTGACATGAGCTGCATTTACATTAACCATAAAATTGCGCAACTTGAAACTACAAAATTAAATTTGCTTAATGGAAACACAGTAATTTAGAAAAAGTTGTTTTTTTTCAATAAAGTATTTTTGAGCTAGGAATGAGTTGGCTTTTCAGTCATATCAAGATAGATGCATTTTGCAAAACTGCACTGTAAGCACTTTATTCGCATCACACTAGTCACGTGATCAACAGACGGATGTTACTACTGGCGGAAACAACAAACAAGACAACAGGAAGTAGTAGGAGAATGATGCTTTGTTTTAGTTTTTTTCTGACAATGTGCAACTGGCTCCAGCAGAGCACTCAGCTTCACACAAGTCATATAAAAGTTGTGTGTCATTCCAACATGTTGAATCCATAGTTCTTCTTTGAAATCATAGACTACAATTTCCCCAAAACTCCGCATACTTAGCCGAGTAGGTGGAGCTTGCAACTCCAACGACTGAATAAAACCCTGATGTCTCCTCTATTGTCTGATAGATGACGACTGAGTTACGAATATGTGTCATGTTTACATCTGTTGCTGCCTAGATTTTAATCACTTATCACGTGAACAACCATGTGATTTTCATTTCCTTTCTTATTTAATGGAAACACTTCGATTGCAAAGTTGTGTTTTTTCGACATTAGCAAAATATAGACAAAGATCTGCACCAATTTGTAAAGGAAACGCCGTTATTGAGACACAAAAACATACACACTCTCTCTCCGCCACAGGCAACTTTTTTACGAAAAGGCAGTTGACCTAACATGAATGCCTTTAGCCAAGAGAGGAAGAATACACCTCAAAAAAAGCACAGGTACACACGGCCAGAGCGTACCTGTGACAGGGCTCCTGCGGTCGTTCCCAGGAATCCAGGTGAGGCGAACACTACGGGCTGACGGGTCTGACAGATCCAGATCTATTGGTGGGTCTGGACGGTCTGCAGAGGAACACAGGATAATACTGCTCATGAGCACACATACAACAACCTTCATTCATGGCATATTGTACACTAGGACTGCCTATACTTGGTTAAATGATCAAAACCTTTAGAAAATAAATAAAACAGAACAAAAACAAAAACCATAAAAGTAATAAAAGATCATAAAATCTTTCTTGTACTCTTTTCAACCAAAGGGCCAAAGAAAAAAAAACTTTCACTGATATTTAATTAATTCTGTTATTCCAACAATTGAAAATGTTATTCTGTTCATCACAACTACAAACATCTGCACATATTATTGGGATTTTATGCGATAGGCCAACACAAACCAAAGTGCATACTTGTAAAGAAAATATGTTAGAAGCACCAAAAGACAAATAACCTTAGGAACAATGGGATTTACCTTTTTAATTTGTCAGGAAGTCTCTTGAGATAACATTTCTTTTTCAAGGAAATGGAAATGGTGCTCATGAAAGCAGATTCATATCAGATTCAGCATCTGTAGCAAGACTAATTTCCACAGACAATCTTAATCCACTCTGACTGAGTGGACACTTTGTAAAGATGAACAAGCAACAAGGTAAGTCCCAAAACACATCGTTAGATTATAGCTTTTCACACTAAAATCAGATTTTTAGCTGACACACAGGCTGCGACTCGACCGTCCGTCAGTCCACCAGACTGAACCGAAAATCCTGCCAGAGTAAACACAAACCAGTCGGCCAGTAAACCCAAAAGCTGCTCCAACAACATCACAATTTCACTCTTTCATTTTTTCCGTACTTTTGAGCTCCCATTGTGGATAAGTAGTACACTACTATTTTTTTTCTACAAGTAAAAAAGTTTTGAGTCAGCATTTTCCCCCAAAGCAGATGCATTTTATTTTGCCACCGTGTCTCACTTCCTGTCTGACTCGTGACAGTCTTAGGGAATCGCTGGCAGTCTGCAAGGGTCCATTGACTGTCAGAAGTTGTAACTGCTGCCTACATCATCCGACCTGATGTTCTGTCAGATCGCATGCCAAAACAGATCCGGTGTGTTTTGGGCCTAAGTCTTTCGATGTAGAGACACATATATTACATTATTTTTATATTTGTGTAATGCGGTGCCTCGTTTGACTTCTACGTCACAATTCTGTTCTGCTTTGGTCTGACACATAAAAATCCCAATAAAAAAAAAAAAAAGTAAAAAGAAAAAAAAATGTGATTGTAATGTGAGAAAACATAAAACAGGAGGGAAATTTCAAATGCTGCAGGTATAGAGATGGAAGCAAAAACATAAAGTAGATAATAAGGCATCAGGACATAAAAAAAAAAAAACAGACAGAAGAGCTTCCAGCTGAGCCATGTGTTACCTGGAGGTAAGGTACTATAGACTGAGGGGTTGTGGGAGGCGTCCTCTGTGGGTCAGGTGGTGGGGATAAAGGTTAGATTAGTTAGGTTAGTCTACAGCAAAGGAGAACAACAGTTAAAATATAACTTGAGTATCATTACAATTGAATTGTATGTAGCTTCTGATAAAGACATTCATATAATGCAGAGCTTAGAAGATAATTAAATAGATTACCTTCTTTAATTTGCTACATCTCAATGCATGTGTTGTTTTCTTGAAACAAATTGCTATCTAGCTAAATGCCAGGCTGGAACATTTAGTGTTTGCTACAAGTTATTCAAACTAGCTTGCTTCACTACAAACGACACGTTATTATTCCATCATCAAGTTCTTCTTGTATGAAATACACAATGTACTGCTGCTGGTTATGCATATTTTCTTCAGACAATACATCCCATCACTATATGCACAGTGATCTACTCTACATCTATGAGTCTATGTGAAGACACTGAGTTAGCTACATTGTACTAAATGAACATCACTGGTACAGGGAGTTGTGTTTCTGTCAGACCACATCAGTGCTTTGCAGTACCATTCTGTACACTAGTGTACCTGAGACAGTGAGGCGGGCTGAGGCCGAGTCCTGGTCTATCTCAGATTTAACAGTGCAGGTGTAAATTCCCTCATCGTTCTCACTGACAGACGAAATAGTCAGGGACTCTTCATCCTTCTTCAACCTGGAGGACAGAAAACGGATCGGTTGTTAAGTAACATCCAGCAGCGTGTTAATTGAAAATTACAATTTAGCAGAGGGCCTAAATTGTAGGCCCTCTGCTATTTTCCTTGCATGTGATAGGATTGATTAGTGACGATCTGGGTTACAGTTGCCACTTGGATCAATCGTAGCCCAGCAGTGAACATTTACGTGCCGTTCCGTATACAAAACTCAGACATTGGGGTAATCAAGCTTTTTCTGGTGCCATACCTACTTCTACCTGTGGAACCTGCTTCTACTAGATCTTCAATCTGTAACTGAACAGGATCTTTTTAAGTCAACGCCAACAACGTTTTTCTATTCAGACCTTTACAAAATTAAAAACGTGATGCCACTTCTAGTTGTGTGTACTTGAGTTTTTCTACTTTCTGCCTTGTTTTAACCTTGTTTTTATTATTTTTTCTTGTATATGTTGATTTTGTCAAGCATTTTGGTCATCAATATTGTGGATGATTAAAGGATTCAATAAATGACTGATTGATGGATCAATCAATAGCTTGGCTGGTTGGTTGGTTGGTTGGTTGGTTGGTTGGTTGGTTGGTTGGTTGGTTGGTTGGTTGGTTGGTTGGTTGGTTGGTTGGTTGAATTTGATGCAACCTCCACAATCTGGCAGTTAGAAGGACGGAAAGCCTGCCTACATTAATGACCTTGACCCCACTGAACGCTAGAAAGGTCAACTTTGGTCTGCTGTTTGTTGGTCGCAGTGACCAACACAACCACACTGCTTAGCCGAGAGGGTTTGCCAAGTTTTTTTATGGTCGTAATCCATATATTGAGCTCTGCTTTTCTTCACTAATGAGGGACCATTTAAAGAAAATAAACAATTTTTCAGATTTATTGACAAACTGGAGACATTATATTATATATGATGACTACATTCAAAAAGTGAAGCTAGGAAAAGTGGAGTGACATGCAGCAAAAATCCCAACCAGGAAGCAAATTTAAATCCAAAATGTTCTGACTCTGATATAAACTTTAAAAAAGCAGGCATCATACCTCCATCCCAGATCCAGGCGCTCTCCGTCCTTGGACCAGTTCACTGTGGTGGGCAGGCTGGGGTCCGACACCACCTTACAGTGGAAGGTAGCTTTAGAGCCCCTCAAAACTGACTGGTGCGTGGGAGCTTGAATTATACGAGTAGGCTCTAAATCAGAGTTAAAATGACAGAAAAAAAAAGTAGAAATAGGCACACTGACAGTCACATAGTACGACATCTAAACAACATCTTTGAGGGACCTCATCAACACATTTCTATATCAAATTCTGTTTTACTAAAACCCTTTCTCTCACTCGCCCTCCTCTGGCTCCTCTTCGTTCAGGGATCACAAACTAGTTAAAGTGGTTCGCTCCTCTTAACACCTTCACCTCCAACAGAAAAGGAATAACATACATCTGAAGAGGAGAGGCATGATCAAGTGGTAGAAACAAAGTTCTGAGGAAATAAAATAAAACGATTAATTACAGACATTCCTTCTTATGGCCAACTATTCCTAGATTGCTAATTACCATGTACATAACTCAGATATCGTAAATGTACTTCAACTATCCACTCGGTCAGTTTTAATCACTGTAGATGCTTTTCACTGATGAGTTTAAACTACCAATCTGTCCAAAACTCTTCTCTGTGTCTGTTTTTTTTTTCATTTGAGTTTTGAAAGATGAAGCCATTTTTTTTCCCACCACCTGTTAAACCTCAAATTCCTGATGGTGTCTCGCTTTTCTTCTATTTATCAAAAAAATAATTCCTGATGTCTTCTAATTGTATTAAACGTGGAATGCAAATGGACACACAGGGCATGTCAAGAAAAGGCACTGAAGAGCTTGACTCGCCCCAAACAGCAGGCTATTTGGCACAAGGAAGGAAAATCACTGTTCAAACTATCATGAAAGTTAGTATTTAAGCAATGTCTGACCTTTGACCTCCAGCTGGACCTGGTTCTCAGCGTTGCCCAACATGTTGCTAGCCACACAGGTGTAGATGCCCTCATCCTCCTTTCGAGCGCGTTTTATCTCCAGGGTGCCGTTGATGTAGGCCCGGTACTGACCCCCATCCAGCCCACTGCCCTGGCCATTCTTAAACCTCCAGAGTAAAAGTGAAGGTTAGTTGTGGTTAACAAACAAAAATTCCCTAAAACACATTAATACCAACCAATCCGATATAGTTTTACATTTAAAATAAGAAACATTACAGAGACACAGGACTTACAGCTGATATAACTAAATTGTGCGACGTGTCAGTGACTTGGTAAGTCATTCTACATCGCAGGAGCTGTTAGTTTGAAAAAGCTATGAGATGCTCACCAGCGCAGCTCGGGTAAAGGAGAGCCAAAGAAAGGGCAGTTGAGGAAGGTTCGGTTGTTCATGACGACTTTGATTAACTGATTTTTGGGTCCCAGCATCCGTGGAGCCATGTCTGTAACATGGAAACTAAAGGTAACAACACTGAAACAAGGTCATTGGGACACTTTTTAACTTTTCTAAGAAATGATATCTTGATGTGTTTGGAAGGTTAAACAAACAAACTGGTCCTGATATAAAGCTTTATTGATTTACAGTTTTGTTCCTGGCAGTTTGTGAACATTATGCAGGAGCAGCTGCAGCTTTTGGTCATGTCCACTCAGTTCATAGAATAAAAGAACAATGTTCATTTTACTCAAACATATACTTAAAATCAGATAAACTGATCATTTTAATTACACACATATATGTATAGCTTTACAAACTGCTAAACTAATTCCTTTAACTTATTCTGTTTTTGACCTACATTTTTACACTGTTTTCAAACACAGTTCACCTTCAGTTCAGCTAATTTCAGTTCCCACTACTCTGTCTAAACATGGCCGCCCCCCTTCCTGCGTCTCACCGAGAACACTGACGAAGGCGTTGGCCAGCAGGTAGCCGTGCTGGTTGGAGGCGTTGCACTGGTAGACCGCACTGCTTCCGATCTGCACCCCGCGGAACAGAATGGTGTCACCGAGAACTTCTCTGTTTGCGCTTGTTGGAGTTTCTGTGATCTCTAGAAAAAGAGACACATAAGGAGAAAATGAAGAGAACGAAGTATAAAGATAGATAAAATGACAAAGAAAGGGGAGCATTTTTACAGCTTAAAACTTTCACCAGAACAGATTTTATTCATCCGTTCATCCATGTTTTGTACTTGGCTAATCTATGAGTTGGAACTCATTTTGACTTTCCAATCATGTTGAACAAGAAAGCAGAGCATGGCCTTAAAATACGCTGACAGGTGAGCCTCTAAGTAATGCAAAGATGGCAGTCAACCAATCAGAAGTGTCTCCTACGTCCATTGTCCACTGTCCACTGTTTAGACAGATAGCTGTCATTATGTAAGTGAACTCCTGATTTCAAAGACATTAACAAATAAATAAATAAATGTCTTTCTCTCATTATTGTGGAATTTTGCAAATAGAAAATATTTTGATAATTCTAAGAGATTTAAAATACTGGAAGTTTAGATTGGTCAGATTTAACATCATAAAATGAGGACAAAAAGAATTTTCATGTATTTTTGCTTATGTAACATCAAGATCTACAACTTCCCAGTAAGAAATATTTTTTGTTATATTTTTAAGATGAGAGGTCACTGAGAACCACGTTATAACTGCAACATGTGTGCCAGACATGAACTTCCCCCTGTTGATTGGGATACAGAACCCACAGAGCCAACAATGGGGACATTTTACTGCATCTCCTTAAATGTCTAAAATAGTAACCAGATTTGTCATGCCACTTGGAGACATCACATAAAAATGATCCCGTCTAGTTAAATGTGGCTCTTCTCAAGACGGATTAAACTAATCGTTGAAAGTGCATTTGCCCCAAATTTAACAAAAGCAACAAGGAGCTAAGGGTAAAACAAAACGAGTCAGAAAAGAAGCCGTACTGTTTAATGGCTCGCCGTTCATAAGCCACTGGATGTTGGGCTTAGGGTTGCCATTGGCTCGACACACCAAGCGGCCATTTTCCTCTGGGGCCAGCACCAGGTTTGTGGGTTTGTCTAACCAGTAAGGAGCAGCTGTGGGGGGAAAGGGAGCCAGTTTAGCCTAATAACACAGGTTCCTTCATTTTGTTACAACAAGCACTGTCTTGTCCTCACCTTTAACTTGGACATTGATGGAATGGCGTATACTGCCCAGACGGTTGTCTGCCATGCAGACATACTCCCCAGCATCCTCCTCTGACACACTGAGAATTTTCAGAGTCTTATTAAAGTTCTGAAACTTCACCTTTTGTGCTGGCAGGTCTCCCCCCCTCTTAAACCACTTGATGGAGGGAGTTGGACTGCGAGGAAAACGGGCGGAGAGAGACACGTGTAAAACTTTGACGTAATAACTCTGTTGGTTGGATTACATCTAATACAGCAAGAAGAAACAAAGTATCCCCCTGAACAACACCAAGATCTCTCTCTCTCTCTCTCTCTCTCTCTCTATATATATATATATATATATATATATATATATATATATATTACAATTGTCACTATGTCATAACATTTTTGATCACATTTTTGGTATGATAATCCGTAAAAAATAATAATCGAGTTCTTCTGCCTTCTCCCAGTGCTAACTAGAAACAACCAATCACAGCCAGGAGGAGGGTCTTAGTGATGTCAATCACCACTCTGTGTGGTGCTGCTCACCTCCTCCTTCCCCTCCATGCTCTCTGCTACGCTGCAGCTAGCATACCAGTCAGCAAATGCTAAGGTTAGTTAGCATGGCTACCCTATGACGGTGGATAAACAGTTTTCCTGCGACAGTAAGTAGTTTCACCACCATTAGCACATTGAGCAGCAAGTACGTGAGGTTACTTGCTAACGCTAAGACCCGCCCCCTGGCTCTGATTGGCGGTTTTTGGTTAGGTGAATTTCTTCAGACAGATCTTCAGATCTTTTCACATGGCGACAGTTTTACAGTAGTAAAAGAACATCTTTTTTTAACGAAAGTTACATATTGCAGCTTTAATAGCATTGGGATTGTAGAAGTTTTTTTTTTTTTTTTACAATTTTTTTGTTATAAAAAGCAATAACTATAAAATGGCATTTAAGTAAGAAGCTATGTATGTATGTATGTATGTATGTTTTAATTTCCTCTCACTTGTATGTATGTGTATGTATGTGTGTGTTCATGCTCACAGCCCAGCAGCGATACACTCCAGCAGCAATTGCTCATCTCGTAGCACCATTTTGAAGCTCCCACTCCCTTCAGGAGTCAGGAAGGACGGCGACGTCTCTGCTACTTTGCGGCCTGAAAATGAAAGACGGTGGCAGGTTGTTATAGGGACAAACACATTGATTGTCCCTGGAGCGTGAACCACGTCCCACCAGCAGCTGAACATCCTCCCTCTCACGTCATCTAACAATATTATTCCGATCATTTCCTCGTGGCTGGGTTTCGCCTGAGGAAGAAGCTAACATCCTCGGTCTTGTCTGACAGGAAGACATTAGAAAAGACAGATACAGCACAGAGCTCATTCATCTTCACTCTCATTGGATTAGAAAAGCAGCACATCAGATTAGCCAAGTTTGCGTTTGGAAACATATTTAAGTTAATTTCTCATTAGCCATTAGTGCAGTGATGAAAAATGATGGTAATAATTTCCAAAAGAAAAATAAAAAACAACCTTGCTGGTTTTTGTTCTTTTGAATGCTAAAGTTAAAAGAAGGCATTTGCTCCAGTTTGTTCTCCAGATGAAACCTGAATTATTCATGCTACTCTGTTACCCCAACATCTGAAACAAACCTGGTTAATCCAGGTGACATCTGAGCATCTGATTTGGTCATAGAAATATGTCTCTATTACCAAAGGTCACAGGAAGTTATCCTGTGTGAGACTTGAACTTATAAAGCCCCAGTTCAACATCACAATTATATCTAATTATTGTAAGGGATTTGCACTTAAGAAGCAAAGTGGGTAGGTTCGTAGAAAAACACATTCATCTGGAGGAGGAAACGTTTCTATTACAAAGGATAGAAAGTGGTCATTTACTTTACCACTCAGAGGCCATAACATTATTTATTCATTAACAAATTACACAGTCGATCAACAATAAAGACTGTTTTAACCTAACAGAAGCTGCATTTCCATTAACCATAAAATTGCGCAATTTGAAATAGGGAAAATAAATTTGCTTAAAGGAAAGATGCCAATTTTGAAAAAAAAAAAAAAAAACTCAGGTTTTCCTACAAAACGTTTTAGCGCTAGGAGGTGGTGGCTTCTCAGTCGTGTCAAAATATATACATTTAGCAAAACTGCAATAGAAACACTTTTTTCATATCACACAAGTCACATGTTACTACTGGCGAAAACAACAAAGAAGACGTCAGGAAGTAGTAGGAGGATGATCTGGACAATGTGCAGCTGGCTCCACCAGAGCTCTCACAGCATCACACACTTCAGAAAAAGTTGTGTCATTCCAACGAGTTGAATCCATCACTCTTCTGTAAAATCGGTGTCTGCAATTTCCCCGAAACGCTGCATACGCAGCCGCTCCCAAGTAGGTGAGGTTTGTCGCTCCAATACCTGAACAAAACACCAACATCTCCTCTGATGGTTGGTAGATGATGAGCGCTACATCTGTCGCTACCATGATTTTCAACAACAAATAAGCTTATTCACATGGGATTTTAATTTTATTTCTTAGTTAGTGGAAACCCCACAATTGTTAAATTGTGATCTTTTTCTAGATCAGCAGAATATAGACAGAGATTTGGGCACATATGTAATGGAAACACAGACACAACAGCCTATAGCAACAGAGCAACGGAGAGTTTAAAGAGCTCGTAGATTAAGCAGTTAGTTTAGGTTAGGTTCAGCTTCACTTGGCATAGATTAGTGCGTACACCATGTTATTGTGAAAACTGACTAGCGGGTTATCAGGAAGTAGACCACTGTGACGTAAACAAACTCACCACCGAAGGGATCAGAGGCATTGTAAGATGTGTCATTATATGGCTCCGCTGGAAATAGCAGGTGCAAAAAAATGGCTGATCAGTGCAAAAACTAGCTGAATTTCAGTGGTACTGAATAAACCTGGAAGATTTATTGAATTTGTTCAATTCCATACGGTGCTATATCAGACTTATTAAGTAACGGTGGTTGTTTTTCATGTAAGCCAGCTGTCTGTTACTAAAA
Organism: Poecilia mexicana; assembly: GCF_051168715.1. Classification (NCBI taxonomy): domain Eukaryota; kingdom Metazoa; phylum Chordata; class Actinopteri; order Cyprinodontiformes; family Poeciliidae; genus Poecilia; species Poecilia mexicana. The sequence continues at coordinate 2,880,741 of NW_028263374.1, forward strand.
TGGCATAAATATTACTCATATCTGGAGGAACATATGTGTTCTTATTAGATTCATGGGAAGCACATTGAAAAACAGATTTTTCTTTTGGCAAGTTGATTTTTTTTAAATCAACAAAAAAGCACTAGTGGATTTAAACTTTGGAAGATTTTAGAAGATGATACTGGATAATTATATCTCTTCAAAACACTAGTAGGAAATAAAATAAATGAACACAGCATTAAGCTGCTAGCTGTCCTGTCAGATTACTTTCATAGTGCCAGTTTTCAAACTTACTTTATAATAAATATATACATTTATCGTGTTAAGAATTTTGAGTTATGATCATTTCCAACAAATGATGGTTAAAACCCCCTATAACTGTCTATACTTTCAGAATTGACAACTTTTCTTTTTTCTCCACTGTTTGTTCATTAAGCTAAAAAACAATACGTTTGAAAATACAGTTACCAAATGAAGTTTATTCATTAGAAATAGGAATGTTTTTCAAGAGCAGTATTTGTATTTGTGGGACTGTAATTGCCGTGACACACAGTCGTACACCTGCCTAAAAAAGATGTCACAAATACTTCTTAATGTCACTTTTATCATTATCACAATAGTACTGGGAAACATTGTGACAAAACGTTGTGTTCACTGGTGTTCGCATGTTGCCACTTACTGGTCTGAACTTTGAGGTTGAAGGGGTTCTTCTGCTGGATGGTATATGTGAAGTTGAAGCGAGCGTTGCAGCTGTAGTCTTTTTGACCGTCTTGGACCAAAACATTGGAGAAATACAGGTCTCCATTCAGACCCATGGAAACCCTCCTGTCCTGATGGATGGGGGTCATGTCTGTGGACCAAAGAAAGGAAAACATTAGCACTATAGGAAAGTACAGACTAAAACAAACTCAATGTTGCTTTCATTCCTATCTTATTTAGTTTTCCTGATTTCATAGATGTGCTACATTAAATTGATCTGGGAGCTTTTAATTAAGATGTTTGTGTCATGTCTTTCAATCAAGCATTGGAAAGATTATTGAATCTTAATGATTTTCCTGAGTGGAAAATAAAATCAGTACAATAAATAGATATAGATATATGCATGTCTATAGAGATAGACATGCATATGTTAGAGATGCACCCAAAAAAATCTGTTGCATCCGTAGCAACAGATTTTTCAATAGAATCCGGGTAGGTTCTGTTGAAAATCGGGTGAGCAACTGATTGAAAGCTCAAAAACCTGATCAGATTAGAGAATGTACTTTCTACAAGAGTTGGCAGGTCACAACACTCTTCTGTACAGATACTGTCACTGCAGAAAGATGATTCAAAGTTAGCTAGTTTCAATGTCAGTGAGGTCATTGAGAGTAAAATCTGAATCTGTGTGTTTTTTGGGGGGCGGGGTAAAGGTGAAGATACAGATATAGCTGTTTGTCGTTAGTAATGTTAAATACGTTAATTATGCTGGTTTGATCTGTGGATTGAAATGGGAGTAAACAGACTTTCCAGTGAGAAGTTTTGCTTAGTTTTCTTTTTGACAAGACACAGAAAAAAAATCTAAATTATTTTTGCTTCATGTCTTTAGTGGTGACTGGTCCCTTAGTCATAATGAGGATGTTAAGTTTTAAATAATTGAAATCTCTCTTTTCACTGTTTGGGATACGCAAATCTGCTCTTATTGTTCTCAGAAATATTGCAGCATCAGCTGCTTGGAAAAGTGAAAAAAAGAATAAAAACAAATCACTTTCAAGACTCAGAGTCTTCCTCTTGCTTTCCTGATCAGGTTAAAACAAGCCTAAATATGCTGATGCCTGCACACATTTCTCTTTGTGTGATGAGAGTGAAGAGGATGCTTCATTTCTTAAAAAAAAACAAACAAAAAAAACAAGTATGCTCTTCTTCTAATAAGGAAATATCAAGTCTATGAGGAACGTTTGCTCACTGCTGTCCATCCAGAATATGAGTGGAGGAGGCAGGCCAGGCGGTGGGTTGCAGGTTAGGACCAGAGGGGAGCCTTCAACCACCTGCACCGGGGCCAGCACTTCCTTAGGCCATAACGGGGCCTCTGAAAGACAAAGGGCAACAGAATCAGAATTCATTTTATTGTCATTATGAACAAAAGAAAGCACAATGAAATTTAAAAAAGAACTCTCAAAGGTATGTCAAATAATTTAAAACAATAATGCATAAGTATATCTCAAAAAGTATAAAGATATAGTAGAAACACAAAGAAACAACTGGAATGTTAAGGAAAAATAAATAAATAGAAAATGTCCCCTGTGAACTCTCACTCGCCCCCTGTACCATTCTCTCTCTCTCTCTCTCCCCTTGCACCTGCAACCTGTTTCTAATCATCCATCTAACTCTAGTTCAGTAATCATACAACTTATTATCAGTTCCTCCTTGTTTGTTTCTCATGTCTAATCCTGCTACTTTGCTGTGGTCCCTGGTTCCTGTCATTTTTTTTGTTCTGCTCTGGCTCCCTGTGCTCCTTTTGATTTTTGTAAGTTTGTTCCTGTAATTTTTTCATTTCATTTCATTTTTCACTATGATCTATGGTCCCAGCTCTGGTGTGCATTTTGGTCCAGCCATAAACTCATAAGTCATTACAGATATAGATTAATTTATTACGCAGAATGGAATATTTTGAGCTCTTTTTTTTTTTAGTTATTTTGATGATTCTGGCTTGGAGATCATGAAAACCGAGAATTCAGATTCTCCAAAAATTAGAATATCACAAGGGATCAATAAAAAAGGACATTTTTAATAAAAATGTCATTTTTCCTGATCATTTCTATGCCCTCAGTAATTGGTTGGGCTCCGTTTGCATGAGTCACTGCATCAGTGCGCACCAGTGTGGTCGCTCTTCTTCCTCCTTACAATGCTCCACAGATTCTCTGTGGGGTTTGGGTCAGGACAGTTTGCTGGCCAGTCAATCACAGTGTTGCCATGGTTACTCAAGCAGCTTTTGTGGGCCGCAACTGACTCCTGCTGAAAAATTAAATCAGCATCTCCATAATGTCCAAAAAACCTGTCAGCAGAAGGAGCCATGATGTGCTGAAAACATCCTTCAAGCAGATGGCTGTTGTTGACTGACAGCACTCCAAATCCAGGTTCTTTCGTGTGGTGGCGTTGAAAAATGCACAGAATGATGTTAAAGACGATGAGATATTTACATGTTTACACTATGCACAAAACACGCAAAGTGTCACTAAACAATCTTGATGTGGACTGAAGATAAAATGCTCTCTGGATGCCATCAGGGGCCAAATTCAAGGCTGTCAGTTGAAGAGAATCGTACTTTCATGGCGCTGACAGGAAGTCCCCGAGGCAGATCGCAATCAGAGTTTCAAATGGAATTCAAAACAATCGTCATCGTAAATATGATACATAGTGAAGGTCCTGGAATTACATATAGCAAGCAATGTAATGACAAGATCTGGGCAGTTTGAAAAGCACAGGCGTGGTCTACATAGACACTGACATTGAAAAAACAAAAAACAACTTTAAATCGTTTAGATGTTGTTTAGATGTTTTTTCAACAAAATGCTCTCTGTAAACACATACTTCTAACAATAAAAAAACTTTCTTACTGGAGACGCGGAGCAGTATTTTGTTGGACAGGGCCACTCCGAGATCATTTGTGGCGAAACACTGGTACTCTCCCTCGTAGTCCTCTGGTCGTCCTCCGTTATGGAACCCTACCTCCAGGGTTCCAGAGCGTTTTCTCATAGTCACTCTGGGGTCTTTGCCAATGTTGAACAACCTCCCATTCCTCCTCCATGAGAACCTGAGGAGCATTCAGGGAATTAACAATTACATTTCCAACATTTAAACTGCATAAGAAAAATAACGAATGCCAAGCACTGGAGAACTGGTGTGATGTGCTCCATCTTCCTGGTCTTAGTGAGAACACCAGTAGCAGCGTTCTGAACAATCTGCAGCTGTAGGATTGATTTTTTTTAGGCAGACCTGAGAAGACACTGTTGCAGTAATCGATTCAACTAAAGATAAACATATGGATGAGTTTCCCTAGATCTGGGACATTAGATCTTTAATCCTGGAGATGTTCTTCAGATGATAGAATATTGACTTTGTTACTGTCTTTATGTGGCTTTATTTCAGTCCAATAATTGAAGCTGTGTGCTCATTCTAGATCCTTCGTCTTTAGGTCCAAAGATAGTAACTTGAGTTTTGTAAAAACACAGGTTTAGATTAAATGAGCCATGAGAAAAGAGCCAACATCTATATTAAAGATGCACCTATAAACCAGTGGAACCAAGCTTTCTGCTGTGTGTTTTCAGTGACAGAGTGATGACAACTGAGTGAGTCAGTAAGGTCTTTTGGTGACAATTTTGTAAGCATGAATGGTCAACTGAGTGCATTATGGGAGTACAATGCTCTTCCTGTGAAAAGAAGAGGCAGTTTGTGAACAGAGCAGCGAACAGTGTCTGTGTGCGTGTGTCAGTGGAAAGTCCCCACAAAGATAGCCTCGCAAACATGTGTGTGTGAGTGTTTGTGTATGCGTGTGGGTGCATGTGGAATGTGTGTCTTACGTAAAGCTGGACTGTATCCAAACAAACAATGTCCCACTGTCCTGAGTGGTCCTCGCCATGATGATGTAACGGAGTGTGTGTCCAACGCTCTGACAGGCTGGACGTTTCAGTGTGTATGTTGAGTGGCACTAAGACTAGATTTGGAAACTGGACTAACAAAAACTAAAACTCTACATTGCATTGCTCCAATGGCTCCTGCAGCTCATGTTAATATAATTATTGCTACATAATTGTCACATCATTTACTCCTGAGGTCCACTGATGAGGATCATGAAAATTTATCTCAAAATATTATTTGCAGAAAATACATATAAACACAAGTATGGACTTTCTCAGAATAGACTATAGTTATTAAATTGTCTGAATACAAAGAAATTAAGTAATAACACCACCTGAACTTCAGTAACTTCAGTCAGAGATGATTGTGTTAGTTGTGGATGATCTTTCATTTGAACTTTAATCATTTCTGGAAAAATATAAGAAGGAAAGGAACAAAGCAAACAAACAAACAAACTGCTGTTTTGTAGTTTGTGCTAGTGTGTGAGAGTTAGGGACCATAACCACGTGTTACCAGCTAAAATCTGTGAATACTTGAGACCCCCCATAAAGACTAATTATTACTGCCCGTTTTAATAACTCAAACACTGAATATCCCTTAAGATGCAGCAATAAACACAGTGTAAACTGTCTTAGTACGACCACAGGAGCTAGCATCTGCTGTTTCCGCTTTTAGGGCAACAGCCAATCAGTAACAAGAAAAATGAAAGGTTCTGTTGGATTGGCTGCTTTGCAAATGCCAGCCAATAGAATGTCAGGTTGCATTGCGCCCATTTATTTCAACTTTTAAAGCTGAAATAAAGCTTAAGACAGAAAACTCTTTCAGCAGGTGAAGCCATTTCTATATAGGCTAACAAAAATAATCATCATTTGGGAAATGAAGCTGAATTTCCCTGTTTGATCTCCAATGAGGGAGCCGAATCAGAGTGTTTGTGTGTGTGTGTGTGTGTGTGTGCGTGTGTGTGTGTGTGTGTGTGTGTGTGCGTGTGTGTGTGTGTGTGTGGGGGTGTGTGTGTGTGTGTGTGTGTGTGTGTGTGTGTGTGTGCGTGCGTGCGTGCATGTGTGTGTGTGCGTGTGTGTGTTGCGAGGGCTCTGTGAGTGCTTACGTTGGCACTGGGTTGCCCTTGGCTTCACACTCTATGATGATGATGTTATCTCTGGGGTCGACGATGTAGTCCTTCACTGACTGTTTGATTATGGTGGGGGGCTGCTTCACTGTGGGGCATCCAGACACAAAGCAACAGCTTATACATACACCATACAGGTAGATACACTCAGGTACACACACCACTCTGATATCTACATTAACCGCAAACCACAAACAGCTTTAAATCCATTACTGAGTATTACAAAGTCATTAAATGAGCTATGCTGGAGAAGGAGGAGGGGATATTTTTCCCCACAATAGAAAAAGGTTTAGAAAACATAAAGAGGATGTCATTTTGGACCAGTTTGTTGGCTTTTATACTCTGAAGTAGCAATCTTTACACCTCAGAACCATTTTTTACCTTTAATCCATCGGCAAACAATCTGTTTAGAGCCACAAAAGGTACATGAAACAAATTAGATTATTTTAACTATATCTGCTACAGGAAGTATGTCTTGATTTTTAAATGAGAGGGGGGAAATGTATTTTTGTGTTTTTGGTTTTAAAGTAAAATAAAAAATAAAAAATCTACTCTTAAACTAAGGTAATGAATTCAACGAAATGTCAAATTTATCAAAATTACATCAAAGTAGCAACCAAAAGACAAAGAAATTACATTATAGAAAATAATATTCATTAGACCATTATTGTCATTCTTTGTAGGAAATGCTATAAATATGCTCCATGAAAAAATGCTAATGCTAGCACTACTGTCACATTTTAAAATACTAAGTCTTTAGTGATTTTTTTCCCCCTCCAAATTTATTGAGACCAACATGAGGCTCTGGAGCCGCAGGTTGAGAAACCTCAACTTCAGAAAGAAAACAGGAAGAGAGGACAAAATAACTAAATGAGTAAGAGAATCTCCTGAATCAGGTTACACCAGATGTTAAAGAGGATTTCACATCTGGCCCAGCATATTTGCTTGCCAGCTGTACGCCAGTCTTTTTTTTTTTTTTTTTTGCATCTCTATAACGTTAGAAGCATTTGAAAGAAAATAGCATGCATGACTGCAGCCAGCATTTAAAATGTTTAAGCCTGAAAATCCCACGAGAGCACTGAAACATTAAAGCTGATGAACATCTATAATTCACTGAAAACCTGCGATCTACTTCAACGGTATAGTCAAAGCCAGGCCTTCAAACATGGCGGTAAACATACTCTGATTGTGGGGACGAGGAGTCGACTTCTCTTGTTTTCCAGAAACAGCACTTTTAATTTTCCTTGCCATTTTTGTGATGAAATGTAACGTCCACATGAATCGTTTATAAGTAAGCAGTTCATAGTAGATGTGCACTGAAACATGACTGGTGTTTTTTTTTTTTTTTATAAAAGGAGCAGCAACTCGTTCAACCCTAAAACGTCTGCAAATGTTAATAGTTCCAATACAATCCTTTGGATTTTATATTGTCTGTTAACTAGACAGACATTATATTCTTCTTGATAAAACAGATATTAACTTGTTTCACTGAAGTTAGCATTTGATTCAGAGCTTTCAGTTTTGCTATTAAGTAAGAGAAATAGATCTTTATTCCACACTGGAAAATGGCATCAGTGAATGAATGTAACACAGCGATCCGAGCTCCGACTTGGAAGACTAATGGAAAGCACCAATGAAGTAAAGGGTGGTTCAAACTAGACCACTTTGGAGCAGTTTGGGGGAAAAGTATTAAATCCTGGAACAGGATTCTGCTGCACTTAGATTAAATGTGATTGTATGAATGCCAGAAAAATGGAGGATGTAAATTGTTTTCCCCTTTCCTTTGTGGGGTTCCAACTTTAACTGGGAGAGTTATTCATGGACAGCAAAGTGCTTCACATTTACAGACTGCCTGGTGTGGTTCATAAAGGAGCCACAATCAGCTGAGCAGCAGAAGATTACAGTCAGACCTCACTGGCTCGACAGTAGAAGGCCCTCAGTAGCTATGGTTACATACGATTGCCACGCAGATTTTGAGCAAACTTTATAAATTTCGTAAAAACAGAAAAAACAAAAACGAATTAGGCATGTTTCCATCTACTGATGTGGAGTGGATCGACCAGGCTACATAAAGCATCATTATAACCGATGTTGATGTTATGCATGGCTGTAATAAAGTTAAGTGCTCACTACTTCAGAACTTATTCCACCTCCCCTTCAGCGCATCAACTCATTAATGACTTAACAGCTGAGTGGATTTAGGAAAATCCACTCAGCTGAGTCTATAACTTTTATTGTTATTTGTTAGTTTTGCAGTTTCCATCAACCTTTACAAATGCAATACTTCAAAAATGTGCATTAAAAAACCGCCTGATGGCAGATGTGCTATGCTAACTGCTGGGGGAAGAGATGCAGAAGGAACGACATGCTATGAAATACTTACAGTCTTGCTGGATCTTTGCTGTTAGTCCGGTGTGAAACAGAAAGACAGAAAGGTTTGATAGGGTGGTTAATATTAATAAAGACATACTGATTACTGTGCCATGTTAAAACTGGAGGATACAGGTTTTGGAGAGCTCCTAGCACATCCACGCTACCTGTTTTTAGTTTTTGTTAAACTGAGCAGTTAATGTTATTCATCAATATGTTCAGTCAGGAGTCAAACTGAGAGTTATTAGTATACTAATAACTAGCAATAACTATACTATTTATATGCTTTAGCATAATGCAGGCAACAATCAATGACAATATCAAGCAATTGATATATGTGCGCTTCATCTCCTTCTGCTCATCTCTTAAAAAGTATCTGCTTGAAATATGGCTGATCTCTACTTTACCGAATTAATGGGAGGAAGCGACACAAATGAAGAAAATGTGGTGAGTTGGAGCTGAGAGAGAGTTTGACCACCTGAGAGCCACTACTGTAACATAGTTAGGGTGTATAGTATGTAATCTATGTGACAGAAGAGATGTGACATTTGGACTGTAAAAGAAGCCGAGGACACTCACCTGGAAGAGGATTCCATACCGGTGGAGCACAAACAGTTTCAAAAAGAGAAAAAAAAACCCACTTTGTTATGGTGTTCAGGAAAAAACATCACTAACACAATGTCTCTGTGTGTTGAACTGACAGTAAAAAATATTAAACTGGAGAGAACAACAGATTTAAAAGATTTAAAAGGCCTTCATGTAAGCACAACCATAACTACACAATGTACAGACTCAGCGCACTTCTACCTAAAATAGGACAAAATGACAAAGCACCAAATAATGATTTACTGATGTGTGAGTACATATTGGTTTGGTGTTAATTCTTTTTTTAATAACTTCTATTTTCATCAGTATTTCACTCTGCAATAACAGCTGCCAATGACGACTCAACTCCTCATCAGATGATCAGTGTGAGTAATGTGTCCCTGTTTACAGGGAGGAGTTTATCTCTGCTGTCGCCGAATGCTTGGTTATATACTCCTGGTTTCCTTATGCAGTGTGGTACCGGTCAGCACGGTTTGGTCAGGTGTTTTATGGTTTTATGCTGAGTTCCGGAGGAACTCACCATTGGAGGAAACCCAACCCTAACATTCCATCATACTACTGAGACGACGAATGTGATGCGTTAGCATTAGCACATCTCGTGCTTGCTAGCAGTTTTCCTGTCCTTCGATCAAAGGACTGTGATGTATGACACTAGTAGCTCCATCCTTACTGTACCCGTGTCATTGTCCTACACAGATCGACAACTGAAGGGGTCCAGGAACGGCGTGGTACGAGTCGGACGCATGAGCCGCTTTTACATTAGAAACAGACAAAATAGCACACCAAAACACACCCACTTGTCCCCTACTGCTCTGTGGAAATGAGATATTACCGGCAGGGACGGAAAGTCAGTGACTCTGTGCAGTTTGCTGTGCTTCCTTTATTAGAAAATTTCTTCTCAGCCGTCTTAATTTAATCAGTGGATACGGACTGGTCCGCGTTACAATCTGGATTGAGTTGGGCTGTACTTAACTCATTTAGAATGCCACTCATCCAGTTTTCCTCTAAGGGGTGGACATGCCAGTATGTCGACAGAACATAATAGTCTGGGGTCCAAAGGTCAGGCACAAAAGAATACCAGAGTGAGATGAGAAGAGAGATGGAGCAGTTCACAGCTGACAGAGGTTAGAGGTCAATGCAAGTCTGTCCATGTGTGTGAAGATGCATGAGCCAGGTGTGTTTAAGACCCTGACAGAATCAGATACGGAAACAAAAATAAGGGCAGTCTTGTTTTTCTCCCTAGGCCTTTTTTATTTGTTGCTCTGGGTTTCACAGAGGTAGACGGGTGTTGCAGCCAATGTACGTGTAGTTTCAGGCAGTATGTTTATAATAAAATAAATTATGAATGTTGGAATCATATGAAGAATGATAATGGTTTAATTTAAAACAAATGAGTTCTTAAACTATTATCCACAGATAGGAGGCGATCTGTTCTGATCACTATCTGAATGAATTAGATTCTATCTACAGCGTCACATGTTTTCCTGTCAAATGGTATTTGTAATAAACTAAACACGGTTACTAATATATTTACTTATTGGGTCATATCATGTATTTTATAACGGCATATGCACGCATCATTATTGAAGAGGTTTTGCAGAAACCATGATGTGTTCAGGAACCCAGAGTCCGGCTGCGTAAAGAGAACACATAGCTTTTTGTTCTCCGCCTCTCTGTTCCGGCTCTAGCTGTGTCTTGTGAAATGTGATTCACTTCTAAAAACAAAAAACAGCTGGCTTGTTTTCGTGTCAGAGTTGATAAAAAAAACGAACCAGTATGTTTTCATGTAAATTATTTTTTTTGTAATTGGGCAGTGTTTACACTTTTCAGTTTGTTGAGTGACTTACGATCTAGAGGAACTTCGATGGCTGCCGCTTCCTGCCACAGCAGCAGTAATGACAGCAACATCAGGGCTGCATGCCCAACCTTTCCCAACATTTCTCTCCCTCCAACTGGTCGCATGCAATCCTGCCCTCTGCTGATTGGTCAGACGGTTCCTCTGACAGCTCTGGAGGGGAGACACGAATGCAAAAACTTTTTAGAAAGATCAAGATAGTGCAGCAAAGTGTGCTATGGTATTGTAAATAGGTCATGGAGAGGTGAGCATGAGACTGTCTTTCAGGTCTGGCCTACATTCGCAGCTCGGTTGCTCTGTGGCTCTCCAGAGAAAAGTGCTTAGAAAACAGGAGAGGAGAGGATGAGCTGCTACGAACGGGATCAGGCCGCATTCCCAGGAAGAGACGAGGCAGGATGAACATGTCATGTATCCAAATTCATAAGGGCTATAAAAGGCGTCATAGTTTCTTAAAAAGTCATATTTGACAACAATATAATTGCTCATAAAGTGAAGCAAGTATCATGTTTGGGTTTTAGTTTAGTATAATAGTAGTAGTAATTTTTCCTTCATTTTTCTCAGATGTTGATTAGCAGTACTCATACAGTCACATTCAGTACATGAGAATATTACAGAAAAGTTCATTCATTAAAAATCAGAAACATTCCAGGGACTCAGTTCACCAAGTTAAACAAATATAGATTCATTTCATAATTCTTTATTTCTGTTTGTTAGTGATTTTTATGAATTGTTAATTAATCAGACAAATCACAATTTTATACAGAAATATGAAATGCTAAGTAAACAAATAGTAGCTTATCATTTCAGGGCACGCATGTTTGTCATATTTATTTTTTTATGTTTTATCTTAATTACTGTTGGATTTTCAGTCAAATAAAAATATAATAAAACCACATTTCTGACTTGGCGACTCTGTTTACGGTGGTAAAATGTTTGGACTGGGCTGTGTTTTATTCCCTCCTGTTAAACTGACCGTGAGAGACGGACAGATCCAGAAGCGTTCTGGTGTAAAGTGTTTCCTAGACTGTACCTACTTCAGACAGCAGGTGTGTGTCCCAGGTTAATCATGACGGACTCTTGCTTTCTAAATGCTGTGTGCGCTGTTACACTGACTCACATTGGCTGCTGTTATATTTCCTTCCACTCTGGCAACTCCCCTCACAGACCTGTAGAGAAATAAAGAAAATACATATGAATTAACAATACATCCATTGTTTTTGGGGGAAAAAAACACAACCAGGAAATTGTTAGATTACATTAGATCATCCTTACAGAAGAAATCTGAACACAAATAATATTTAAATCAAGAAGGGCACGGCATGGATCACACTAATTCGGACATTTAGTGACTGAAGCAGGTTCAGAAAGAACTGAACTCTGAGGGAGTAACACCAGCCTGCTTAAAATGATCAGAATGGAAAGAAGCAGAAAAATACAGTACGGCAAACAATGAAAGCAGCAGACACGCTAAAGCGTTCACGCCTCAGGACTGTCTGCAGCAGAGTGGAAACTTCATCTGAACAGTGCGGCTGCACCATAAAGAGCCGGTCTGTGCAGCAGCAGCTGCTGCTCCCCTCAGGATCACCCTTGCCTCTTTCTGGGTCCTTAATTACTCACTCCTCCAAAAATATACACAACACACCCGACGCGAGGTCTACCTGCAGGTAGACCCCTCTATGGAAATGTAGGGAAAGAAAAGAATTAGAGTATCTTTCTCCAAAAACTGTTGCAACTGAATGTGTTTTTCAGGGAGGTTCCTTCATTGTTCGCTCCACATCTGCAATGAACAGAAGACAAGCTGTGTGTCTGAGTGCATGCACCCAACACACTCTGCTCCATAAATGCAAAAAAAAAAAATCAATAAATATCTGTTTTTGTTTTTATTTTTTTTTTCAATAGAATAGAATATACTCTATTGATCCCCAAGTGAAAACTTCTTCTTAGTTGACAAGCTACTGCATCTAAGGTGTTAAATGTTAGTCATAAAAATATAACCATAAGCGATAAAATGCATTGTGTGTGTGGGGGGGTGTGTGTGTGTGTGTGTGTGTGCGCGTGCGTGCGTGTGTGTGTGTGTGTGTGTGTGTGTGCGCGCGTGTGTGTGTGTTTGTGTGGGTATGTGTTTTTGTTTTTGTGTGTGTACCTAAGAGTGATGTAAGTGATATCAAATATGACTGAATATAAATTAATAAATAAAATAACAAGCATACACATGCAAATATGTTAATCCATAAATAATCTATAAATGAGTGAATAGAAAAATTTAATTTAACTAACTTAAGAAGTAAGCTTCCTGATGTTGGGCCTTAAATTAGCTGCTCTGGTGTATTCTGACTCTAACCTCAAGTAGGACAGACTGCTGCTGTGGCCTCTGGCAACACACTTAACCCAGTTAACATTTTTTTACCCCAGATGTTCCATACATGTCCTCCTGGAGTCAAAGGCAGCATCATTTCACCTTGGTGAACTTCTCTTAGGTGGTGTTGCTCAGTCATTTTCATCTCCCAATAACGCCTTTTAATGAGTCAGCTGTCATCGTTACTAAGAAGAAGTTCTAAAAGTCCAGTAGGTACATTTATATTATGTCTGATTTCAGATCAGAGAGGGCGATAACCAGCAGCCTGGAAGATGAGAACTGGGTCAAAGTACAGTTTGCATCCCGCCAGTCCTAAAAAAACCCAGAAACCAGTCTTGGGTTGCCCCTGACGACCTCTGCCTTTCTGCTGCACGATTTGTTTCCTTCAAACATCCTGATAATATCTTGCGGCATCGCTACCTCTTCTCTGCTCTGTTTGCAATTAATGCAAATAAGTTGTGATTCATCTTTTAGCTTTGCCGTAAATGACCCATATCTGAGGAGAGTGGCTGCCATGGTCACAGGCTGCAGGCTGGCAGCTCACCCAGCAGCACTTCCATAGTGTTTGAACAGAACCCAGCCTGTACCCAGCAGCAGCGTCACATCAAAAAAAGACATGAAGATCTGAATAACAATGTTTGGCTTCCTAAAAAAAGCATGTGACATGGCAAAACATGGATTAACTCTCCATTTTCCACTTTTGCAGTCACAAGTTAAACCTGAAACCTGAGTCAACGATTTGTTTCGAATGTTTGTCAGTAAAATTAAGAATTTTATCACATTTTACATTTTTATCTTGTACATATCATCAGCGTGAATAATCAGTTCGGTTTATCGGTTTATTCATACAGGGCAAATGATGGCTTCAGTCTGATCAAGTTCACAGCAAAATGAGCAGATCCAAAGTAACATCAATTCAGTCCAAATTCAAAGATATATTAATGAACCAAAAGGCAGTTAAGTGATGTCGTAACTCCTGTCATTCAAGTGTCTACAAAGAGTCACTGTGCAAGTCGCAGGATCACTTCACAATGTAACTCCGTTCTTACAAGGCCAGGAGTTCTACTATTGGACCTTGACCAACAGCTGCATCTAGTATTTAGACCTGCTGGATGCAATAAAGGACACTGATATTTCTTTGTCCTCGATTAAAAATGTAAAAAATCAAATTCTGGCACACTGTCACAGGTTCTCAGGATGGATCAAAGATCTGCTGTGCAATTCCTCATCCAGAGCAAGCATGTGGCAACCGTCAAAAGGAACAACTCAAAACGAAATCTCAAAATGAGCCAGCAGAACCAGGCTCATTATGAGCCAGACGGAGGCCAGAACCCAACACAAGAAAGAGTAGAATTCTACTGGGCCGATCAGCGAACAGACGGAGAAGTCGTAAACGAAGACGTCGATTTTCTGCGCTGTTTTAGAATTGTAGTCTCGCTGTAGTTTGAACAATGGCAGTGGAGGAAGTGAATGAAGTCGCCCAGTCCATGTCGGCCACGCTGCCAAGTATTGATTTTACATTAACAGCCTCCTCGGCTCTTCTCTCTTCGTAGAGGAGAGTGGTTGTTTCCCGTAAGCTTCACAGCATTGATCTGGCGCATTGTGTACGTCACGAACAAATGTAAAAACAAATGGTGGGTAAAATTTAGAACATAACAGTTCATGCCTCCAGAAAGCAAACGTTTCTCAGTAGCCAAGAGTCCAGACCCTCTGGATGAACCAAAGCGTAGAACAAGCAGCTGGTCCTTATCTAGGAACATATTTCCTTCCAAATTTACCTTGGAAATTCGAGGTGTGACGTGTTTTTCTTTCCACAACAGATAAAGAGCCTGCAAAGGTACCAGACATCATAGTGCTCCACACTAAAATGTGGGGTAGACATGTATGTGTGTTTGTTGTGTGAGCTCATCATCCTTCAAAAGGTATTGAGATGATTTTAAAAAGAAAACCCACAGACCAAGCAGAGCAGACATCCAAACATCAGGACGAATGGCAGTGAAGACAGAAAGGAACAGGAGTAAATGTTACTGAGTAAACCATGAGGAACAGAAGAAAACGGTTTTATTTCAGAACAGCATAAAATGAACAGAGGAACACCTGGTCTGGGGCTAGGTGGATGAAAGAGGCTCTTACTGCTGGAACAAAACCCTGACGTTTACGGGATGTTGCGTGATGCGAGTTGGCGTGTAAGATAAAGGACCAAATATTTCATCACTCATTAATAACTGAATTCATTTTTACTATATTTGAAAATCTTTGAAAATCTAAGGTGTTATACAGCATTTTAAATTCACTGTACGTTCTAGAAATCAGCATCTATGTAAATCATTACATTGTAGGCAAAGTCTTAATGCTACAAAATGTGGGTTAAGTGTTTCAGGAAGTATTACTAATCCATTTTTGCGTTACATTAACAGACATACCATAAATAATTAACCTCCCATGTGTGTCATTACATCCACTTTCCCCTAAAAGATCCATGTCAACTCCCATGTCCACTACACAGAAGAGGGACAAAACAAAGTGGCGTCGTATTTCAGCCTAACCCTCGGCACCCCGCGTAACCTCCAGGGACAGTCGGATGGAGGACATGAAGAGAAGAAGAACCAGTGGGTGCGGGGTGAATGCACGGTTGCCAGGCGATAAATGTGTGTATCTGGATGTCATGCTTGGGAAGAGCCGTAGCTCACTGTTGCAGAATGACCTAGTTTTGATCAAAAGCAAGAGCAAGTGTGAGCAGAAAATTAGGGAACATGAGGGAAACATGGAGATGCAGCTGAGAGGCGAACCGTTTCAGTCGATGTATTCTCCAGAAACAGCAAGAAAATAGAGCAGGAAACACAAACAAACAGAGAAAAAAAAATCATCCTGCAGATCATCTAAAGAACATAAAGGAGCAGTTCATCTACACCCCACTTGTCAATCAACTTCAGATGATTACAGGGGCATAATTCCCCCTAAAAGTCAGGTTTTTGGGGGGATGAGGGGGGAGTGAATATTTGTAGAAGAAATCAAAGACAGCTGACAGATGCCATGCTTCAAACTCCACTCTGATTGCACTGCATGTACCAGAGGAAAACTGATGAACTCGGCTAGACATGTAGTAACAGGGCTGGTAGGAGGGAAGTTTTACAGGATGGCACTTTATTAAGGAGAGAGCGTGATCAACATGAAATAGGCTTCAGTCATCCTAGTGAAATCTCCTCCATGTCATATTGGGTAGTTAAAGAAGACCCAAGTGCAGAAAGTATGACTTCAATTTTTAAAAAAGAACAAAGGAAACTGACATTGAGAACATAGAGGTAAAACACAGGGAACAACAGAGACAAACAGATCGCAACGAAAACAGTCAGAGAATGATGAAACCAAAATACTGGATATGCACTGAGGAAGGAGGAAGAGGACAGGGGACAGCCGAGGGAAATTAGGAGATGGAAAACATCTGGGCAGGGAAGCAGGCTGACGGGCTGAGGAAGGGAGAAAGAAACCAAGCGGAAACACGGGGACACCATAGATAATAAGAAAAACCTGAAACTAACACAAGCAATAAACAGGAAGAAACTATAATCTATAGAAACAAGTCCAAAACAAAAGCAATGGGAATAAGTTAACTACCAAGGAAAAATCTAAAAAGCTAAGCTAATTAACAAGAAAAATGATTGACACAGAAACATAGATGGAAGGCAAATTTCAAAGACCTTAATATTGTAACACTTTAACACACTACTGTTCTTATTTTCTGCTACCTTTGAATGTCAGATTTTAAGTCATAAACTTTTGCTTGTTGGCCATCTGTGGAGAAAGGCTACATTTTTCCATTCAAATTAATATTTTAGGTTCATAAGCTACCAGATTTGAGAATCCCTTCATTAGACTGTAGCCTCTGTGATATTACATGAGAAATAAAATGTAAAAAATAAAATTAAAATAGAAAAAAAAGAAGAGAAAAGGTAAGGCAAGACGAGACGAGACAAGATAAGATAACTCACATCAGTAGTCATGTTTCCATGAATGTTTTCTTATGTACATTTTGAAGTATCGCATTGGGAGAGGTTGATGGAAACAGCAAAATTCAAAATAACTTCCTCAATTTCACATAAACATGTTCACATTCGCATGAGGTGGCTTTCAGCTTCTCCAAAAGAAAAAATTAAAGCACTAAAGTCCAAACCTCCAGTTTGCAGAAGAAGGACTCTGAGATGTGTGGTTCATGCTAGTTTGCAACTTCTACTTCCTGTTTTTTACTCCCATATGACATTATGCCTCATGTAGCCTGGCTGATTTGCTTTAAATCAATCAATCAAATTTTATTTGTATAGCACAATTCAGCAGCAAAGCATTTCAAAGTGCTTTACATAATTAAAAAACAAAATAAAAACAGCATGTGACATTGAATAAAAAAGAGAAAGAGATTTTGGAAAAAAAAGATAAATCAGTAAAACACCTAACTCACATTTTCTTTTAATTTTTTTCTGACATTTTGAAAGTTTTCTCTGAAGTCTCAAGACAGTTGGATGGAAACATAGCGAGTGTGTGGCCACTTCACATTCCAAGTTAAGAAAAAAACCAAAAACAAAAACACCAATTGACAGAATAAACATATTAAAAGATGCAATTGATGCAATTCAACACTATCGCTTTCATATACCTATTCGGTCTATAGTGTGCGACATACTAAACATCTATGTTTATAATTTTCCAGGATCTTCTTTGCCTTTCCTAAGCACCAACTGCTCATATGAATACTGATCTGTACACCAAACAACCTTCGCTGCAGCTTAAACCAAACATCTTAGCCTTGATCTTATAATTAATGTTTCACTGGCCTGATTTTGCAGTGTCTGCTCCATTCTGCTGCCCTATCTCTTGACGGTGTGGGTGGGAGGCATTGACTGAGTTTGACAATTCTGTCTGCAAACAATAGAAGAAGTCTATTGCTCCTTTACAACTCAAGGTTAATAGAGTCACAGTCAATGGACGATTTATAGAGATTGTTGTTCACCTCTCAGTTTTATTATTTTTCAATAGACACTTGTGATGGAGTACTGAGGAGGAACTCCTTCAGTGTCAGTGGACATGATTTAGTTGAACAAAGCAAACAGCCCACGGTACGTTGAGGGTTCTGGGCAGGTGGGTTATGGGGGTGTAGGCGTCAGGTTGTCATGTTTTGGTGATTTACTTTTATGACCCAAATATGTGACTGACGATCAATGCAGCGACTGGGGAAAGGAGAATTAGAGGAGAATCTAATGGTGTTTAATGGCTTCAGATGGGCAAGTAAAGAGAGGTTTATTTTTCTTACTTTGTAGCAGAGATGCAGTCAGCATGAAAGGGAGGCTGAGGATCTTGAGATGTCACAAAAGACACATGGAAAGACAAGTGGAACATGAGATAGAGCTGCATGACAGGAGGAAGCTTCAAACAGATGGCTGGTTAGGTTGATGGAGACATGGGTCCATTGGAAACATAGATCCACTGGAGACATAGGTTCATTGGAGACAGAGGTCCATTGGAGACATAGGTCCATTGGAGACATGGGTCAGTTGGAGAGATAGGTCCATTGGAGACAGGCTCACTGGAGATATAGGTCCATTGGAAACATAGATCCATTGGAGACATGGGTCCATTGGAGACATAGATCCATTGGAGACATAGGTCCATTGGAGACATGGGTCAGTTGGAGAGATAGGTCCATTGGACAACTCTGGTGTGGATTAACTTGTATTCTGGTTGAGTGTTGAGAATGTTGTCTGACTAGGAACCGACTTGTGGGTCTGAGGAACGCTAAGGTGGGGGGTTGAGTTGGGTTCCAGGTTTTAGAATCAAAGGCACAAGAAGACAGGGTGTACTTTCCTTAGAGGATAACATTAGGTGGGCCAAACTATAGAATGTAGGAGAGTATTGGTGGTCTATTTGTTCTGTGGTATTGATGAGAGTATGAACTGGAGGCCAGCAAAAGGTTGGAAATACAGATAAAAATAGACACACGTTAACCACACGATTACCTCATCTAAAGCATCCTTAAAGACACGGGACAGAATGAGATTCCCATTCTAGGCCAGTTCATAAAAAAAGCTACAACCTGTTGTTTGCTGACTGGTTTTTCTTTATTCTCTGCTAGACTTATTTCACTGCTCCATCTTTTATGCAATTAATTTTATCCTTTTTGGTCCCGGCTTCCTTAACCTTGTTTTCTCTGCCACTCATTTGTTTCTCCTCTCACCCATCCACCCTGTAGGCCTCCATCATCCACTGTTGACAATGAAAGTGTACCACAAGCCCCGATAGCACATCTGGGTTTCACTTTGTGTTTCTCTTCCAACCATTCATCCTTATCACATCCCCCCACCCCCCCGTACCTTCATCCCTCTTCTTTTTGCAGCTGTCTTTTTTCACCTCTCCCTCTTGCCCAGACAACCCTGTGGTTGCCAGGGCTCCTTAGCAACAGCCCCACGAGGCAAAGGATGGATGAAGAAGGTAGGCGAGGGAACAAAGGCGTCGAAGGGAGGGGTAGGAAGGGGTGAAGATGAGGATGAGGAGAAGGTGGTAAGGGGGAGACTAAGCATAGCAGCAGAATGAGGCTAGAGATATGGATTAGCGATACAAAATTCATGGCATGTGAGATGTGATGTGTCTCACTCTTCAGTCAGGTCAAGAACTGCATAAAGTGTTTTTGATCATGCATGTGCTTGCATTATGTACGGGATTTAGGAATTAATTCTATGGCGGACAACCTCCTCTTGTTTATATGAAACGCATGCTTCTATTTCGCATTCAAACTCGAGATTAAAAAAACGCCTGATTGTAAAGTCAAACACAGGGTATGAAATTCAATCAGAATGCCATGTAAGCTCCCAAGTGACTTATTTTAAAGGGTGAATGAATAAACATGAACCTTGCATCCAAAAGAGACCTGGCATAAAAATGGCCCTTTTGTGCTGAAACACCAGGGGAAAAAAACATATTTTTTGGGGGGTTTTTTTATTTTTTTTGCAGTGCCCTTCATTCAGACTAGAGAAGTTTATGGTAAGAGAAGTACAGACAAGGAAGTGAGGTCTATGAAAGAAAATAAACCAGTGGTAACCAGCTCCTGTACTTAAATTTGAGAAATCTCTTGCAAAAGGTCAGTTCAAGCAGATTTCATCATGTGATCCCTAGTGTCAATATCACACAATTAAAACACTGACAAAAGGTTTCTGCAGGCTTTTAAGATATTTTAAGACCACATTTTATGAAATTTAAGACGTGTTTCATGACAGGGATGTACAAAAAAAATCCAATTTGTAAGCATGGAAAATTATTGAGGAAGAAATGCCATTACTTGTGATATTCTTATTTACTTAGCTATTTATTTAATTTCCTTTTGCCAAAAACTCACTGAGATCCAGATCTCAATTCTGTGTGGGCAAAAAAATCTGCAACACTCAAGATTAATTACATCTTATCACATTCTTTCTTTTGTATTAGATATTAGTCATAATTCTTTTCATTCCATGTTCTACTCCTTTTCCTCTCTTCCTCCTTCTTAGATGCATTTCCCTTCGTTGTAACAACTTTGTTGAAATAAAATTCATCAAAAAGTCAGACTGGTGCTTGACCACCATGTTTAGTATCCACTAAGCCTTCGCCGGTCAGAGTTTGAGTCTCACCAAATGCTGCTCCTAGGTCAGTGATAGAAGACCTAGGAGCTAAAGCTAAAGCTGGGGAGCGTTAGCCACACCAGCAGATTAAAGCTGTGACATTTCCGTGGCTATTGACAGCAGTTTTGGGCTGCACTTGTCTCTCTACAGCCTTAACCCCTACAATGGCAAGCTTCTTATAACCGAATGAATGTAGAATCTCATGGAATGGCAAGAGAAGTGAGCCAGTGGTTGAAGACGAGCGCTGTCCAGCCAACCGGCAATAAATTTGCACTTAAACTAGCTAGCTGGCTAGCTAGCAAGCCGCTGGTTAGTGGTAGCCTTAACAAATCGTAGAACACAACAAAGATATCCGTGCGTGATTCAAATTTTTGCTTGACAGCAATGTCTCACAAGAAAAAAACTAAACAAAAACAAAACTACATCAAATATAAGAGATTAAACCTTTAGGGTCAGGTTGTAATGACTCGATCAAAGTGTCTCACAAAAGCATAAGTTTGTGGAAGCACCCAAGTTACCTTAGCTTTTCATTCCCAGGGCTTTAAATCCTGCTGTGGTGACTCGGAGGTGGAAACTCTTCAGAACTGTATCTTGAGCATTTGGAGAAGCTCTCTGCTATTTATGTTGTTGCTTCTTGCACCTTGGTGGCATCTCACTGCAGAAAAATATCCAACACAAATACACAAAAATGGGGTTATGAAATATACTGTAGTAATGTAATATGAAAACTCTTAGGCCTGATTATGTTCAGGCATATATGAAAGCAAATGTATTTCTGTGGAGATAGAAAATTTTAAAAAGGAAATGCACTGGAATGAAGTAATTGTAAACATTCACTGTTTTTCATATTCAAGGAAATTCCAATCACAGTCATCATAGTAAAATCAAAAGGAAAAACTTCTATAGGATGTAAATAAACATTAACATACAATATGTTTGTTGCTAAACTCCATAATCCAACAGCTTAAACAGTAAAATTATTAGGTGTGTCAGAAAATCACCTAATGATTAGTCAAATACATGCCTGGGAAACAGAAGTAGCCATAAATTAGCTTAAAGCTGCCTGCAGGGGGCAGCATAACAGGAGAAACAGCTCAACTGCATCTAAAGAGCTACACAGAAATCTATTGCCGGGATACCCCAGATAGATTGGGGGCAAGTACGATGTTTTTAATACGTTTTAATATGCTTGGAAATATATCAGCAGGTTATGTTTCCATAACATAACTTGCTATGGAAACAGGTGTGTGTGCGTGTGCCGCATGAAGATTAAGCTGACAGAGCAGCTGAATAGGCGGCTATCCACTGGCCCAGATTGGTATCTTCTTATTTGTTGTCATTCTGAATATTAATTTGGCTGATGAGATAAATTTTCAGCAGAAAATCTTGTGTTCTGTAAATCTTTCTGTTTGCACACTTTATTATTACATCAACATTTTTGTAACCAATACATGCTATCAAAACCAACATGTTTGTGTTCCCCAGAGCGGAGGCAGTGTTTACCGCATGCTTCTGAACTCTGTCCTTTATGACGACAAATCTGACAGGAATGAGCTAGAAGGGACCATTATTCTTGGTCGTTTATTACATAGTGGCTATTGTAATAGGACTGAATGAAGTAACTGTAAACCGATTTGCAGGATAGCAGCAACTAATGAGCCACTTTGCTCAACGTGGATTTATGGCACAAAACTGAAACCACTTTCAACATAGAAAACAGACGGTCCTGTTTCAGCATGCCGAGGTGTGACAGATATTGAACGGTGTATTCACATTGTTCTCTTGTGCTCACGTGAAATTTGGCAGCACGATTTTTGAAGGATTTCCAGCAAAACAAAACATGCGAGCAAGCTGAAAAACATTTTTGTTTATGGTTAGTAATAAGAAAATTCACAATCTTTGTATTTGTATTCTTTTTTGGGCAAAAAATAGCTGGGACAAGACCTGTCAGGGTAGAGGTAGAGTTTAACTCAGAGCTGTGATATTTGTGATATATTTATCAAAAGTAACTTTAAAAGAAAAGGGAAGAGCTTAAAGCCACTGAGAAAAAAAACTCTGACTTTAATCTCAGAATTCTGATTTTTTTTTTTTTTGTGAATTTTTTTAAGTGGCCTAATCCTCTTCTTTAAAAGGGGGGCCTATTTGCAAATGAGAGCAATATTACAGAAATGTCTTGTTTTAGCTTCTTCCCTTTGTGTACTTGTGTGCGGATCTAAAATCACGTCAACTGGGCCTCAGTTGGCAGCTCTGGATCGTCTCCCTGGAGGCTAAAACAATAAAAGCCATTTTGTGATTTCCTGGGCTGTCCTAAAGACACACACACACACACACACACACACACACACACACACACACACACAAATGCTTGTCATTCCCAATTTGTCTGCCATAATTACACCATTACCAAATTTCATTTTCTACCTTCTTCTCTCAAAATAACATTATATGCATTAACACGTCTGCTCACCAATAGGGACACAGTTAATGGAAAACGCGCTCTCTGTTCATTCATTATGTAGAACGATACGACACATCTCTTATCTCATCTTCCCTTTATGTTCAAAATCTCAGACGGCCTCGGATCAATGTCAAATATTTAGTTTTTCATTCCCGCAACAAGCAAGTTACATTTGAGGAAAACGGTGAACCTTTAAAAAGTTGCATTGCTCACTTTTTTTACCAAATGAATTTAGCTGTGGATAGAAACCATGGCTCGGTGGGTAGAGAAGTTGTATTAGAATCTGACAGTTATGAGTTTGATCACAGATTTCTCTGTTGTCACATGATGATATCTGGCTGGGAAAGGCATTGTGTGCATTTGTACCAGTAAATAATTGGATTTAAACTTTCTTTAGAAAGGGATAATGTACAGCTCAAATACCAATGTCACCATTCAATGCGCTGCACCAGATTATCTGCAGTACCTTGACAGGTTACAAAAATGGATATAGAATATTTAATAAAATAAAATAGGATATATAAAGCTGCATGTTGCTTTGTAATCACATTGCACAGACAAACACACTCCTACAGGTGCTGAAATTAGTTAAATTAGTGGAACAATGACTGACAATAACAGGAAGATTTGGCTGGCAATCAAATTAATTAATAATAAATATGGATGTGATCATATTTTAAAGTTTAAAATTGAGATGCTGATTCCTAAATCTATTAAAAACACGTAGAATGAGTCAAATAGATATAAAAACAATTCCTTTGAAAGAATGACATTTTGGGTAAATTATTAATAAATAATTTAACTTGGTTATCAATTTCTTGGTCACTTTACATGTAAACAAGCAGAGACCCAGCAGTCAGCGGCGTGAGGCCGGGCTAGTCAGTAGTTTAAGGAAACCCTTTACGAGTGAGTGACACAACAGCCAATGGCAAGCTGAGCCTGGAGCTGAAACAATCGAGACAGTCACTCAGTGGAAGAAACCGCTGGAGCAAGTAAGTGCTTAAATAGCTCATTTAGACTGGGGTCAGGAGGAAATTATGACACATACTGAGAAGAGCCACAAGCATGTGCTGCTAGAGCTGGTCTTTATCAGGTACAGTAGGATCTCAGCCCATTTGTTAGGATCTTTGGTTGTTTTATGGTTTGATTTGATTCTAATTTCATTATTAGTTTGTGTTAGTTTCTTATTTTGGTTAGATCAGGCTTGTTCCTGTTTTTCTTTAGTTCAGTTCTTGCTTAGTGATTCTAGTTTATGATGTTTACCTCTTGTGCCTATTTTTACCTACTTTCTCTCTCTTTCCTTCCCTCCCTCTCTCTCTCTCTCTCTCTCTCTCTCTCTTTCTCTCTCTATTCAGTCTGCCTTCTGCCCTCACACCTGCAACACATTAGCTAATCAACCCAGGTCCATTGTTTCAGCATTCAACTTCCCAGTACTTAAGCACTTCTTTCTCGGTCACTCCTCGCTGGTTCCTTCTGTTACTTCCCCGTTTTACCCCATGTACCCCTGTGTTTCCTTGTTGGCTTTTTTCGTTGTGGTTTACTTTTTGTTCTGTTCTGGCTCCCTGTGGTTTTTGAAAGTGAACATTTGTATTTTCATCATTTTCATTAAATCTTCAAAGTTCACTTGACGCCTATGGATTCACTATAACTGCCACACATCGTGACACTTACATCTGCACAACAAACTCCACATATCACAATGTTAAATTGTACAACTTAATTTATCTTCACTTCTTGCAGAAAAATCTATATTATGACACAGCAAACATGCTTTGTTTTATTTTAAAAGAAAATGTTAAAAAATATGAATGAAAAGTGTTGTTTGATGCTTAAAATATTCACACCTCTGGCAGATTTAGTGTCTTTTCATTTGACCAAAATGTTTCTTCTAACTGAAGGTAACACAAATGTTCTGGAGCGGTTCAACCCTCTCTTGAATTGACTGTGAGAGCAAATCTGTGGGTGTAGCTAATGATCATAGAGTGATAAAGACTTTATAAAAACATTTTCTTGTTTCTTAAGTGAAAACTAACAGTTTTGTTTTAAAAGTCACTCAGCAATTAGGAAGTGAATACTGTGGCTACGCAAACATCTGTTATTCGGGCATTCTTTAATTTAAATGTTGATATAAATTTATTGATTTTTATTTATTTATTTATTTGTATTTTTTTTATTTTATTATTATTGTTTTTTTTGTTTGTTTTTTTTTTGTTTGTTTTTTTTGCAAAACCAATGCAACCAGAAGATCGATTTTGGAGAAAAAAAATCAATGATTTTTTTTATTTCCACTGTGACTAAATGATGGCATTTCAGAAATTATTTACACCTTTCTCAATAATCAGTGGGATAATTTCCATATGGATCAAATTATTTAAAACCTTCACTGTTAATTATATTCCCAGAAGATCCTCAGAACTGACGATGGGTTCCTGCTGCATCCACGCTTTCTGTCGTTTAAATATTCTGCCGATGAGGCTAATCCTCTGCTCGTTGGACACAAACACACGCACACACACACACGCACACACACGCACACACACACACACACACACACACACACACACACACACGCACACACACGCACACACACACACACACACACACACACACACACACACACACACACATATGTCTATCTTTGCAGGGACTTTCCATCAATCTGACCCTATCTATAACCATTACCAGTATGACTAACCCTAAACGAGGGTCATACATACATTTCAATCGATCCTAGTTACCAAACAGTAAAATATGTTCAATTGAATTATTCAAAGTAGATTAAAAGGTTTCCATCAAGTCACTGACCTGCAGCATTCACTCCTCCTGGACAAACATGTCGGAACAATCACTTTTGTTGTGTCCCTCATCCCAAGCATTTGCACGTAGCGACAGTGGAGAGGAAAAACTCCCCTTTAACAGGAGGAAACTTCCAGCAGAACCAGAACCAGAACCAGAACCTGGCTCAGAACTAGCAGCCATCTGCTGCAACTGACTGGAGGTTTGAGAAAAGAAGCCTGTTCCTCACACAGATGATGTGAAAGCAGACTTGGTACATCAGGTGTTCCACTAGCACTTGTTCCAACAGTACCAGAGCATCAACAAAGCTGAGGTTT
This sequence comes from Poecilia mexicana, assembly GCF_051168715.1. Lineage (NCBI taxonomy): Eukaryota > Metazoa > Chordata > Actinopteri > Cyprinodontiformes > Poeciliidae > Poecilia > Poecilia mexicana. Next base: position 2,906,858 of record NW_028263374.1, read on the forward strand.
ATGACTGTGATTAATGCTTTGTCACCATACCAGGGTTCCTTTAAACTTTGGTCTGGGAATAAATGTAAAGATTTGTGATTATCAGAAGAGTCGGAAGGTTTCAGGCAAAGATAGGATCTCTCTTTCATGTTCAAAATCAAACCCAATAGACTGCTTCAGAGGATTTGAAACGACTGCTTGACAGAGGGGCTACATTTTGTCCTAAAATGTCACAGTACTACAACTTTGTAGATGTTGAAATTATTTACCTGAAGAAAGACTAAGACTTCAACGTGTTTCCTTTCCTACCAATCAAAACGTGACAAACATCAGAGGCATCGATTTGAGAGCAGTTCATTTGTGGGCTCATCACAGATGGATAATTTGTTCTGATCTTTTCCCTTTGGCCATGGAGAGAGGGGGTGGATGGAGGCAGAGGAAGGGGGATGGGACGCTCATGTCTGAGACCTCTTGCTATCAAATATTTGCTGTGAAAGCGTCGTCACTGTCCATTAGCGTTCCCCTCTCTCTCTCTTTCAGTTTTCTGGGTGCATTAACCTCCTCTCCACAATGCTCCCAAACAAAGGAAGGACTGTATTTCGCAATGAGAATGTTTGCGTGTGTGCGTGTGCGTGTATGCGTGTATTCAGTTTTCTGCCATTTCTACAGAATATCCACCGTGTTGAAACACTTAGCAAACACCTGTCTACATCACAACACTACTGCATACACCTGACCCAGTGACACAAAACACATCGCGCGCATTCATGCCGTAATCCTCCTACAGACGAATGAAGCCTCTCAGAATACACACACTCACACTCGTCCTAACGTGCCTTTTTAAGTACAGGGTTTCTAATAACTTCAGCTCTCTTTTGAACACCAAACATTTCTGGCCTCAAATTGAACCACAGTGCAGAATCAGCTCCACAAAAGACCTGAATGGTCCGATATGGATCATGACACAACTTCAGTATCAGTGTTAAAAGAACGACATGCAGCCACTGATAGTGCTGCTGACTAAACTATTATACCACACACACTCAGACAGACTGCACTCTCTTGAGCTGTTTAAGTGCTTCAGCTCATTTCTCACAGAAACGTCTTTGTACATTTAGGAAACTGGTCCTTGAAATCTTTTCCCTTAAACTCCAAAATACCAAAAAAAAGTTCAATTTTAGGTCTCAAACATTTCAGGCAACGCATGCAACCTCCACATGGTGACCAAAAGGAGAGAAAGTCTTTAGTTTTCCAGCTATGCTGATGACACACCTCTCTGTACTGCTGACAAAGACACTAATGCACAAATTACCTGTATTTCAGGTAATTACATTTCAGATAAGTTCACACAGAACAAACTAAGGTTCTAGTTATTGGCACAAACCCCCAGAGAGAGAAACAGACAGCACATCTTCAAACATCGGCGAGGAATCAAAGACAGAAAAGAATGTACTTTGTCTTCTAGAGAACATTGCAATAGGTTGGCCTGTTCTCTCTCAAACCATTGGCATTAGCATCTGCTGTTACAATCTTGGAAAATAATTGCTTTAATGCTGTTTAATGCTTCAGTCTTCCAGAGAAGACCACATCTTCAAAATGTAGCTGCAAGAATTCTGACGCAGATCAGGAAGCGATCTGGCATCACAGCAGAGAGTGAGTCTTTGCAGGGCCAGCTGTGGCTTTTCCAATTGTTTTTATGGAACGCTTATTGGTTTTTAAAATTGTTAAAGCTATTAGTTCACCCTATTCATCAGATTTGCTTCTCTCCTGCAGGCCACCTGACCCCTCAGGCCTTCTGTTAGTCATTTTCATTTTCTCATTACGCTCCTCACCTTGGGAGCAGCCTTCCTGATGCCCGGCTGCTGACCGAGGTGATCGTTTGAGAAACTTCTCGGTTCAGCCTGGATTTTAGTTGGATTTTAATACATAGTCTTTTTAATCATTTAGATTTTATTATTTCCATTTAATTTCATATTTGTATTATCATTATTATTACTATCCATTTGATTAGAGTACACTTGTCATTATTTTAGATGTTATCTTAGAAGGATTTTTTTTCATTTGTTTTTATGCTATGTACAAAAAAGGTTTTAGTATTTTTTTGTTTTATTTAGCATTTTCATGTCATATAATTTAATGTCCTTAATTAAATTGTTCTGTCTTTTCTTCTTCATTTCATCATTCCTGGTGTGATTGCATGTTTATCTGTGTGTTTTTAAACAGTAAAGAGAACTTTCTGTTGGTATGAAAATAGCTCTGCAAATAACATTTAACTGAACGCTAATACATACATGTTGATGTCTTTTTTTCATTCTTTACATGTTCGGTCAGGCACTGTAAAGAGAGAAAGCTAATAAGAGCTGATAAATGTGTCCAGCTGTCCAGGGGAAATGTCACGCACACACATGCGCACACACACACACGCGCACACACACAAATGCCCAACTGACCCCTCAAAAACACACACAGAGTTACATAAATTGTTTGAGATGTATTAATATTCTGTCTGATCAGGAAAGAGTCACACAGGATGTCTCTTAATGACCTCAAATAGGTCAAAGGTCAAAGTAAAGCACTCAAGGTTTCCCTGCTGGAGACCACTGGGGGGAACAGATGTAGTTCTCAGAGTGATAAACAGCTGATCACTGAAAAGCAGTCAGGCCTGAACGCTGAGAGGCCGGTGATAAAGTGAAAAGAGAAAAGACATCTACCAACAACAACAACAACACATGATATTAGAGAGAAATGAGACTTTTGATTCCTGTTTCAAACACACACTGAAAGATCTGAATGAATCTTTTCAACTGGGCTCAGACATTTTTATCAGAAAATGAACAGAGCCTTAATGTCATCATATGAGCTAATGAGCTGAGCCATGTTCTATGGGGTGCTGTTTGCAAAAATTAACAGCAATAATTTGGGTATTTTAGCCTCCCATAAGTGGAAAAGATATGGGAGTTAATTTTTCAAAGTCATGTATATTTTTTATATAAATGTCACAGTTTCAAACTAAATATTCAGCAAGAAAGCTAAATGTTGATCTTACAAATTAAATGTTCACATCTAAACTAAATACTCAGCAACTAAATATTTAGTTAGAAAGATAAATATTTTGTTTACAAACAAAATATGCATCGTGTTCGGAGCTAACTTAATATTAAGCTAGCTAACGCTAACCTAACTAAACATTTAGCTTGGAGTCAAATATTTTGTAAAAAAACTGAATATTTAGCTTGCTAATTAACTATTTGGTTTGAAACTGTGCCATCCATTAATAAATCAATAACATGGAGAAAATATGCCTTCAAAAATGAACTTCTATTTTTGTTTCCCCTTATAAATATAAATTATTGCTGTTAAGTTTTGACTGTGTAGTTTTACACAAAGCACCCAGTGGTGTTCACATGATGCTCAGTCCTCGAAACTACAAAGGCTTGTTTGAAACGTGGCAACTTTGCGTTGTTTGAACCAACTGGCCAACAAACGGGCTTAGTGCAGCATCTAGTTATCACACCTTAGCAGCGCTGCACATCCGGCGTCTCCGCCGAGAGGATGGGGAGTATCAAAATATGCAAGCGAAGCAGATCTGAACTGGATGCATCCGTCTGGAGAGCAGGAGTTCAATGACATGCAGCACAGTAACTTCAAGAGCCACCAAGCTAACCACAGAGGATCACACTATAACCAGTAGTTAGGTAGTAAACAGGCAGTGTAATCCTCAGTGTAAACTTGATTTCCATCTTTTTGTTGTTGTTGTTGTTAACTTTTAATCTCATTAGTGATTTTTAATTTGAAATTTAGGTAAGTATTGAAATTGTTCAATACCATTTTTTAATTTATTTGTTTATTTATTCTTCGTGGTTCATGTCTCCAGGTAAGAACATCCGCCATGCTCATTTCATCCACCGTTTACATCCGACTGTCTGATGTGCAAAACTGTGTGTCTCTCACAGAATGACATGAAGTCAATATGACAGCTCAGATTCAAACAAGCATCAGATATAATCTGGTTCAGGAGCACATGTTTAAAAAGTCTGATCCTAAAAATTATGATTTCCTGCGATATGTGGGTTAAAAATAAGACAAGCTAATAAGATAAAAAAACAAAAAAAACAAAAAAACAAACCTGGAACTGAGGAACAAAGCCAGAAAAAGCATAAATTGTCAGGCAGAATCAAAGCAATCATAACTGATGACCTGTGTGTGTTGGGCACAGCATGGGCAGGAGTTTTTTTGTTTTGTTTGTTTTTGCTTCCTCTCTATTCCACATCCTGCAATCCAAGTAAGGACGTAATATAACAAAGACAAACATTAGATAACACAGGAATTATTGTTTATAATAAGGTAGCAGGGAAAAAAACAACCTTAAAAAGTAAGACATACAGTACAGCAACACCATCCAGAACCAGAGATGAGTCTGTTTGATGCAACAGAGATTTCCCATGTCACTTCCTCTCCAGCTTCAGGCAGGTAAACAGTGATGAGATGGAAGATGTGGTGGAAAAGGAGGACAAAGGTTGTGAGAAATGGAAACTGAGGGAATAGAGTGCACTGTGTTTGATTCCAGTCGGACTGTGGTTTTTACAAACAGCAGAGCGAAGAACAAAGAACTAACTGCACACCAGCATTTTATAATGCAAACTGAGCTGAGTGCTGTGTTAGTTATTATTATTTTGTGATTTTTTTTAAATTATTTTTCTTGAGAAAACTGTCAAACTCAATTACCTTACAGAGTGAAGTGGTATATAATCCTTGCATGGGCTTCGCTGAACCACACACAGTCTGCACGTGTTTCAGAGCCTCTGTCAGAGCAGCTTTCACGTAGAGGTGCTTGGTCACCGCTTTGTAGATCCTTGTGTGTCAATCCTTCAGCATACAGAGAACAGGAAAAAAAGGAGCAAACACAAAGACTTGAGGTGCTGTCAGCTGAATCCAGAGCTGGGAGATAGAGCAGCAGTAGACGCTCCAGAAATAAAGGAGGGAAAAAGTCTTCTTTTATAGCATTTAATCTGTTTTCCTTTGCCCCCCACAACTCACTCTATTCCTTTTCCTTTCTCTGAGCTCTCACTGTCTGTCAGAACGTTACTCTCTCTCCGACACACACTCACACACTGATTCTCCATCTGTCACCGCCTCCTCTTCGTCACCACTCCCCCTCATACATTATTAATGCGTCTCAGACTCACGCTCCACTGCTATCACACACGCACGCACACGCACACACACACACACACACACACATGCATTTACATTACAAAATATAGACAAATGCACTACATGTTCATGAAAGTCAGATGTGGCGGCAAACGGTTCCAGCCAAAATGTTGAAGATACAAAAGTGAAACTAAAACTTTGTGATGCAATCATAAAAAATTTTTTTTAAATCAGCATCTTCTACGGTATATTTAGGACTCTTTTCCAGAATACACACATGCAAATAACAGTTGGCACATTGGGGACAATGTGGGCATTACACCACCAACCCCAGCCCTCTGGCTAGTCTCCACCAGTCAGAAAGGTGAGTTTTTATGGAAACTGTTCAAAAGATGCCAGCAGGCTCATTAGTTAGGATTGTAAACTGGTTGTATGGCTGGTTGGGTCATTATCCTATTGGTTGTTCTCATTAGGGGGGCAAAAATTTTTTATTAAAATTGCGTTTTCACTTGATTCACAAACTCTGATGAAGCATGTTTTTCAGCTTCCCAAGCTGCATTTCCTTTCAAATATTTAAGAACAGAAAGAACTAAATCTGTGTGTAGGTGAAGTATTTTAGAGTTACGTTCCACAGGAAAATCTGTGAGTAAATGACTCCGCAAATACACTGGGAAGGAGAGGGAGTCCATTCAAGGCATACTTTAATGAAGCGACTTTTTCAGATCAAATTAAATTACGTGTAGAAAAAAAATTCACATTTATTCTCGTGCATATAGCATAGCATTTTGTACTAAAAAGTTTCTTTAAACATGCACATCATTCATGCATAAAGAGAATTTTTCTTATGCGAGAAAACCGATCATGCATTAATGCCAATGTAACACATGCACATACACTGAAATCACACACACACAAGGTGGACACACACACAGAGTTACCCATGCATTCAGTGAAGGAAAGGAAGCGTCCCTCAGCTGGAGTAAATCTGAGTTTTCTCATGGATTTGGCATCGCTGGGAGAAAACTAACCAGAGAACAACGAGCTTGGCTGGAATTTTAAAAATAACACATTCAAGATCCATGGAAAAAAAACAGTTATATAAGACCAAACACAGTCCAATAAACTATTTTAACCATCTACTTACTTTTTGGTCTAATTGGAATGAATCAAAATTAATTTTGATCTGTAATTATGGCCAGATTGTAAAGGATTAATTTGATAACATGCCTCTACAAACAAATTAAATGTCCTTGTTTTATGAAGTGCTTTGAGATGACATTTATCGTATGTTGGCTCTATAAAATAACTTGAAATTAAATAAAACTATGAGGAATCTAAGTCCTTAATGTGTTTTTTTTTTTCATCAATCCAGTCACTCAAAGTTAATCTTTATTTATGGCACCTGATAGAAGTCTCAGTTTCATGCTGTTTGGTCATCACACCAGAGGAATCCACTACATTAAATCATTATAATATGATTGCTCACTGCTTTCTCCCTCTAATATCCATCTCAAGTCAGACATTCAAGTTAGAATGTTACATTCAGAACTGATGTGCTGCATGTTTCAGTACATCTAGTTTTTCACTGATTATTATTCAAAGCCATCTTTTTTTTAGTTTTATTGAACCTTTCTTTGGTTATGTATGCTCTTCATCGTTGTCACGTGGCGTACCACAAGGTTCGATTCTTAAGCTTCTGCCATTTGTATTTCCAGCCTGTGAACCTATCGATGCAGCTACATGTAGGTTAGCATCGGCTACCTCTGACAGGAGCCACCCAAGGTGATTTACACGTCACTACACTTCTATTGTTGTAATAATCCATATTTAGATATAATCTTCACCCAAAAAAAAGTATTCAAAATTGCTTGTATGTCCCAAAATAAATATGAACCAGTTTCATTTTTCTGAGTTTTGGTATATTCCACACAGTAGCAATGCTAGAATGCAGACAGACTAGAACTCTGATCCCTGACACAGCTCACCTGAACATTCAACGTTGGGATAAAACCCTGAGCTGCTGCTGGGAGTTTATGCAGAGACTACAGACTACATGGCTTAAAAAGATGAGCAAGGATGCCTCTGTGTCAAAATTGATGTGTGCGCTTCTGTGAGCAAGACTGGATCGATGTGACTCTGGTGCAAAAGTCACTAATAAATGAAATGCTTTCGTAAGGCTTTTACCTTGAAAGGGTAGAAGCAAAACACTGCAGCTTAATCTTCACTGCACTCACAGCTTATCTAGTTTAGACATCATTTTAAATGTTGTTTCCACAGCTTTAGACAGTTTTACTTTTATCACAATTTGAACCATTTTCAAATCTGTTCCTAATTCCCCTATTAAGAATGTAAATTTTGTTTTTATTTTTTATTTTTTTTGTTTTCCTCGTGTCCTTATTCTGAATTCTTTTACTATATATATATATATATATATATATAAATATATATATAAATATATATATATGTGTGTGTGTGTGTGTGTGTGTGTGTGTGTGTGTGTGTGTGTGTGTGTGTGTGTGTACATTTTTGTTCTTTTTCAATGCTGTAGTCATTTTTACTTTTTTTTTTTTAATGTTGCATGGCTGCACAGTGGTGCAGTTGGTAGCACTGTTTCCTTACAGCAAGAAGGTCCTGGGTTCGATTCCCAGCCCGGGTCATACTGGGTTCTCTCCAGGTTCTCTGGCTTCCTCCCACTGTCCAAAAACATGATGGTCAGGTTAACTGGTTTCTCTAAATTCTCCTTAGGTGTGTGTGTGCATGGTTGTTTGTCTTGTCTACTCTGTGTTGCCCTGTGACAGACTGGCGACCTGTACAGGATGACCCTGGCTCTCACTCTAAACATTTGCTGGAGATGGGCAACAGCACCCCCCTAGGGACAAGGGTGTTAGAAAATGGATTTATGCTGCACACTTTCATCGCTGCTTGTTGTTTTTAATGTATTCTGTAGATAAAGATGGCCTGGCTTGGCTTTTTGAATGTGATAGGGTGACTGATCAAAATTTGAATCTGACAGAGAAAGCCTGAAGAAAACAGAGGATTAGGGTGATGGTACAGAGGTCTTCCAACCTCAAAGACCATCATTAAAGATAAGTCATCAAAATACCAGTGGAAGAAATTAAAAACCTGCTCAGCAGTTTAACGCAAAAAAAAAAAATCTATTTATTGATCATTTTCATAATCTCATTTTTATATAAAATGTAAAAAAAACAAAAAACATTATGTCTTTGGACTTAAACAGAATTTTAGACATTGGACAATTTTTTTTTATGAATTTGTAGTTCATTTGATTGTAAAAACATGCTCCTCACCCCATCTGCTATGTTTTACCATCATGTCACTAAATTAGCCCAGAGGGACAAACTGAACACTTGAGTCTCTTTTAGCCACGGTTATATAATTGCACAGTAAGTTAAAGATGCGGTTACGGTTACTAAATGTTGCTTTATCCTAAGCGCTGAATCTTAGCCTCACTCTCTCTAGATGTGACATTGAAAGATTTGTGCCTAAATATTCCTTCAGCATATCCTTGCTCATGTATGCTGTATGTTTCTTTACAGTATTCGGTTTCTAAGCAGATTTTCCAGCTCCAACAAGACAAAATAAACTGCGCAGCAAAAATGTCTGGAAAAAAGAAAAAAAAAAAAAAAAAAAGAAACATCTCCAGAGGAAAGCTAGAGGAAGGACTGCAGACCTTCAGGGTCTCAGACTCCTCAACACACACACACTTACACACACACACCTGTTTTCATCAAACTATCTTTAGAACTGGCAAGAACTGAAACACTTCAAAAGTAGTAGGGATGTGTTTGTGAAGCTGTGTGTGTGTGTGTGTGTGTGTGTGTGTGTGTGTGTGTGTGTGTGTGTGTGTGTGTGTGTGTGTGTGTGTGGGGGGGGGGGGTGTGTGTGTGTGTGTGTGTGTGTGTGTGTGTGTGTGTGTGTGCGTGCGTGTGTGTGTAAAACCCTGAGGGTGGATGGGTGTGTATCTAGGCTTGACCTACTGACCTCAACCAACATTTTCAGCTCCCTTCTGTCTACAACCAAACTCCAGAATCAATATCTCTCCACAGTCACTGCTGCCAGGCATGATATGCAAATACACAGCGCATCTCATTAGAAATGATGCGCTGACAACAATGGGAAGGCCTAAGCCTCTTGCTGTTTCTTTAAGACATCTTCAAGACGTTCAAGTACACACGGGTGCACACACACAAACACGCACACATACACAGAAAAGCAATCGGCATCAACTCCTGGCCAGACGGACTCCAGTTTTTTGGAAATCTTCAACTGACAAGAAAACAGAAAAGTGTACTTGAGTTCAGGCCAATAAGCAATAAGTCAATGAATCATATGAAAAATTAAAACAAACTAAATCATTTCTTTTAATTTTTAATTAATGATTTAGCGTTTTTCTCTTTTCTGTCTTTCTACCAAAAACTGAAGGATAAAAGTCTTCAGTCTGGTGTTTTAGTCTCAACTGGCCCTTTTTTGAAGGACAATTTTGTTTCCAGAGACTTCATAAATCATTTAATTTGTTGTTTCTGTTCCTTTATTTATTTTGGATATTTAAAATGTCTTCCAGTTCCAGTTGTTAATGCTCATTAGAATTTAAAGTTTATTGATCTCTGAAAACATGCTCCATTTGTACCATTATAATATAACAATCTCATTTGTTGCTCTAAATGATAATATTATCATTTACTGCGATAACATCTGGGACAATTTATCGTTCAGCAAAATTTGTTATCGTGACAGGCCTGCTGGGGTAGTAAAATATACTGGAAAACCCACCAATACAAAATCCTTGTATTTTGTCTAAGGTCTAGGCCTTTCAGCCAAACAATTACTATAAATGATTATTTATTAAAAAAAAAAAAAAAATCCAAGGTGGATATTTGAGGAAAACTCCGTATTTGTGTGTTTACATGAAAAAACTTAGAGGTTAGATTCTCACGACTGAGCAAATTAGAGATGGAGGAAACAGACGGGAAAGACGTGAGGACGGTTTGAAAGCCAGACAATAACCGGACCTGATGTACTGTACGCAGGAGGAGGACGGCGGGGGCGACCGCCACACGCCCAGACTCACCCGCATGCAGGCCACGTCCGGCAGTTACTGAGCCATATGTGGGGTACACATCACCCCAGGGCACTGAGACATGGTATTCTAATTAAGCAGCAACAAAATTAGGCTCATGCATTCATAAACACACACACACAAACACACACACGCACACGCACACACACACACACACACACACATATACACGTGCGCGCTTAGTGGCTGACTGCAGAATGTAAACCTTGATGTATGATTCAGTAAAAACCAGCAGGCAGAGGGTCACTTCAGTCGCACAGAGGGGAGAAACATTCTTATGACTCATTTCATAATGTCTTATGTTTTTGTACATTGCAAAAACAAAAAATATTGCCAAGTATTTTTGTTCTTTTTCATAGTGGAAATATCTTAGTACACTTGAAATAAGAAAAAAAACAACAACTTTCAAGTAACTTTTCAGCAAGATATAAGAGCTTGTTTTAAGTAAGTAACTCCTTAATATTGATGAGAAAGTTCTTGTCCACTAGCTGATTATATCACTTATAACATAGGAAAAATATCTTGTTATAAGTGAAATGAAGTGTTACCGATATTTGCACTAAAATCTACACCAAAACTACTTGGTATAGATTTTGTGTTTTTGCAGTGTATGAACATGATTAACCGAGATGTCAAATTTTTACACAGAAGTGTTAAAGGATCCTTCAGGCCTGCTGTGGACTCCGATGTGAGAACTGCTGTGCGTCAAGATGCATGTTCATGTTTGTCGTGGGGGAAATTTATGCTAAACTGATACAGTGTGCGGGGGGCAACTATGAATGAGACTCTGTTTCTGTCAACGCAAGATTAAAGACCGCAGCAATTGTGTAAGCGGTGTCCACCTCTGCACCACACTGCTGCCCTTTCTGCGCTGCACACAAGGACACATTTACAGCAGCGACAGAGAAAATCTTACACAACGAGAATGACCCGGACGAGACTGAAAAACCCCAAACTTTCTACCAGACACTAACCCGGCCAGCTAACTTTGGGTAGCTGTATCACAGCTACGTAGCGCCTCTTTGTGCCAATCTGAAGAATTTAAACTCAAATTTCAATTCATTTTTTTATCTACTACAAGATTTACAGCATAAATTAGGTCACTCGCATAATTATACATTTATTTTCTGCCTATAGCAAATAACGAGTCCCATCTGGATTAAAGAGCCGTTCTGATTTGAGTAAATTCCACATTTCGTAGAGCACACCTACAATATTCAAAAGAAAATGCATCTTGGGAAGCTGCTGCAGACACGCTATTGGCTGCCATTTTCAGAGCAACCAATCCAGAAGCACCATTGATTTTCCCTACTGCTGACTGACTGAACCACCAGGAGAAGAAATAAGGAAGAGTGTAAATGTTATTTCTGCGGTATCGCTCAGGTAACTTAAACTGTGTGTATTGATGCACATTGAGGTATATCTGGAGTTTGAACTTTTAAATTGAGCACCTCTAAATCTTCTCAGAGGATTTCTCAAGTATTCGCTAGTTTCAGCTACTCACCCTGGGAGCTGAAACTGGCTCCCAGGGTGCTGCAGATCACCATGAGCTTCATTCACTTAGACTAGGACATCTCATGTTTACTCAACTAAACACTCGTTCAGATGACATATGGGTTTCCATGCAGCGATTAACCCCTACATTTCTTTTTCCTGTAATTAATTAATAAAAATTAATTTAATATTAATGAAAGTCCCAGGCTTAATTTAAATACAAGAATAGAATATTTCAGTAGCTACTCTAAAATGTGTGATTAAAATAAATAATTGTTTGGGACAGTTATTAGTTTTCTTATTTTAGACATTTTTAATCATTATTATTTTTGCAATTTAGTTTAAACATTTAAATATTCAAAACTCATAATAGAGCTGTATGAAAACTCCAGCACTGACCAAACTGGGTCATCAACAGGTGAGTGAGCAACACAGAACCAAATCTACAACAAAGTGGCTAAAAAAAAAACCCAAACTTAATCTAACCCCTGGAGTGGTCTATTCAAAGTCCAGAGCTCCACCTGGTGTAAAGTTTGTGGCGGGGCTAAGCGTCTGCCAGAATTCCTCCACAATGATGTCATCAATCAGCAGTGTCAGCCATTGCTGTTAAATGTGGTTCTGCAAATAATTAAAACAGGGAGTAATTCATTTTTATGATCTTTGAACAGTAGGAGAATTGATCTCTTACAAACAAACACCAACCTTTCATTTTACAGCAATTTCAATACCAAATCCCACAGGAGGTCAAATTCCTTATTTCACTCATTGACATGTAAATCAATTTTAATCTCACATACAACACGACGTCAGCCAGGCTAACTGCATCAAGTCATTGAGTTTGTAGTAATCCCCTATACCGACCAATCACAGTGCGGAAGGACGTGAGAAGTGAGACAGCAGACAGAAGAAACTAAAGCTCCAGTCCAGAGAGGAGAGAGCAACAGAGTGCAGACATCATGGCAGCACCAGCCTCCATTAGTAACTTTATACAGGAGAAAACACTCAGTCACTGGCCCAGCAGAACTTTAAGGGGAGGATAATTGAATGAGTTTAACAAGTTTGACAGAAAGTGCCAACCAGAAGTGTGCGTCTCTCTGGTGAAGAAGGTTTGGAGAAAGTTTTAAGCATCAAAATAAAATGGAGGAAGATCGAGAGGCGGCGAGCAGCGAGGGAACGGGAAGCTGAACCAGGCTGTCTGGAGGTAACCATGACAGCAGTAATTTAATTACCATTTCCATGGTGACTCTGATGCTGATCTCCACCTTTCCACAGTGCTGCTGGTTCTTCCCTTGATTCTGCCTTAGAAGGGAACATTATAAACACGTTTCCCCTTTTTCTGTTTCAGTACATTGAATAAACTTTTCACAATAAATATTTTGTTTCATAATCATTGGCTGCTTTCATTGCTGTTTGTTTAATGGGACAATTTGACCAGCGTCAAGACATTTAGTTATAAAAAGGTAAATAAAAAAGAAAAGTTGACATATAAACAACTAAACTGCAACAGGCAAAGCAGACAATACACATACTGAATAAAGGTACATGTCAGGTCATAGACCTGACCAATCACCAATTACCGATCTTTTAAAAAGCCTGACCTGCCGATTCCGATTTTGGCCAATACTATTTTTTTTCTGTTTGAAATGTTGCTAAATATACCAAGAAAGTTGGTGAGTTAGCAACAGTAGGGTGACTATTATTAACTAACAGTCAAACCTCTCTCATGAGAGAGTAGAAAAGGACAGTGGCTGAATTTATTTTTTTATCTGCTGAGGTAGAAAAAAATCGGTGGATAAATACAGCTTCACATGGAAGCATCAGTCAATCACCAATCTCCCAAAATGAATGAAATCAGAACAGATTCCTCTCCCAATATTGGACTTAAATTTGTTTTCTTTCAACCAAGAAGTTTGTTTCTGATTAAAAAAAAGATGTGAAAATGTTCTTTTATTGTCCTCAAATAAATCCTAACTGTGTTTTTAAAGAACCTCTGTTCACTAAAGAGGTTAACAGATTGAGGTTTGATCAAATGAAACACTGTGGATTTAAAAATAGAGGTAGAAAAGTGAAGTGCAGATGTAGAGGAATATAATTATATTAATAGTTAAACATTAGAGTAGACATGTTTTATGTTTGATGGGATTTTTTTTTTCCATGGAAACATCAAAAAAAGTCTGCTCTGTTTCCGGGAATAAAATATGCACTCAAACTGGGGAAGCTGGAGTAAAAAGCTAAACGTTCTTGTTTAACCATTTTCTCTCTTTTATATGTCCTCTCCCCCTTCCCCCCCCCCCCCCCACACACACACACACACTCACAGGCATGCACACACACCACCATGCAATCATTACGTCTGGTGACACAATAGCTTCTGGCAGCAGCTGGTCAGCAGTAGACAATTGAATCACACAAACACTCTGTGTGTACGTGTGTTAGCCAACACACACGTACACACACGCTCAGATTGAGAGTGCATGTCTAATGATGCGCCAGGACGACAAAAAACACAAGGAGGGACAACCTGACTGGCCATCTGTAGAGTGGGACCATGTGGAGCATCTGCAACTGATCAATAACTCACTCAGTCTTCAACATTTGCTCATGACAACATGTGGACATAAACATACCTGAACCGGCTCCTACAGCGAAGCACAGAATTACTCCTTCTGCCAATGTCAAACTTAAATTTGTTTTGTCTTTTTTTCAACCAAGAAGTTTTTTTCTTAGAAACACAAGACGTATAGGTGCCAAAACAAAACAAATAAAGTACCGGTTTTAATTTCTGAGCAGATTTTTGCAGGATTTTTTTTTTTTTTGACAAATTATCTGTGATGGTTGAAAGGCTTCCTGGAATTTACCCTGACCTTTATCTCCCGCCGCAGATCCTCTATCTGGGCTGGGCCAATGCAAAATGTTAACATTAATTTTAGTCAGAGAATTTAAAGATGTGAAGACAGCAATTCCTTTTAATTTTGTCAAATCCACAGCATATGTCTTGGTTTCCTAAATGTGTTTTTTTTTTATTACCATGAGATTTAATTAAAAAAAAAAAAGATAAAAATGCTACATGATCATGGACAAAAACACATGGGGGGGATGATGATGAGGACGGGGGAAGAGTTTGCAGCCTGATGCACAACATGTGTCATGTCGCTCTATCAATGAAGTCAGAAGATGTGGCAGAATCACTTACTGACTGCCAATTATAGAGAAAGAGAGAGAGAGAGAGAGAAAGAGAGAGAGAGAGAGAGAGAGAGAGAGAGAGAGAGAGAAAGAGAGAGACAGAGAGAGAGAGAGAGTTGCTCACTTCAAGAAAACACCTGCAGCCATGTTTGTACTTAACGGACTGATGGACATGTTCCCACTGCTGACACTCACAGAGACGCACATAAACGCACGCTGTACGGTTTCATAGAAACTTCCTGTCTGTTCCGTCCAATTATCACCTCAAGTCCCTGATGTATTTCTGAAGATCTCGGTGGGAGGCTGGGGGGGGGGGGCGGACTTCTCTGTGCGGCGCCCTGTCCTGACCTCAGGGTTGAACCGCAGGGGGAAGTTGGCGACTGTCTTAAACGTTTTCACTGGAGGCCAGGAATCACACTGACAGCTGACACTGTAGGCATATTACCAACCATTTTCATCGGATTCCGCTTGTTATTTACAATTATCATTATTGCTATTATTATTTTTATTATGGGTCTGTATATTTTTTTTGTCTTGCTATGAGAGTCAGTTTGTACACTTCAAAAACACAAAATCTTACCAAGTCATTTTGGTCTAATTTCTAGTGCAAATAGTTTAATACACTTGAAATAAGATAAACTAACTTAAAAGTAACTTTGGCTTGCTTTAAGCAAATAATTGCTTATTGATGAAAAAGCAGATAAATTAACATATAACATGGGAAAAATGTTTTATTAAAAGTGAAATAATCAGCCAATAAAAGCACATAATCGTCACTAATAAGGAATTATTGACTTAAAACAAGCTTCTATAGCTTACTGAAAAAATACTTTAGTCAGTTTTGTCTTATTTCAAGTGAACCAAGATATTTGCTCTAGAAATTAGACCAAAATTACATGGCAAGATTTTGTGTTTTTGCAGTGTAATCATTTTGTTTATGTAATACAATTTATTTGTTGGTTGTTTAGCACAGTATATGAACAGTTATGTGAATATCAAAACTTGAAAATTGTTGGCTGACAGTGCTACTGCTTTAGAAGGAGGAAATGAAAACTGCAGACTGAGACATGAACAGGTCTGTCAGCTGTGCTGAAGAGTGTGTAAATGTTTGGAGGTAGTTGGGTGACCTACATGTACCAAGGGACCCTTGGGCTTCAATTATACTTGGTCATGGCACCCATGAACTCAACCAGTAAGGACATATCCATACAAACACAGAGAGAGAAACAATATTATTAATGTTCTACAAATTGTAGATTAAAACACCTGAATCTGCTGGAGGTTTGTTCCTGTTAAAACACAGTGGTTTCTTTCCACTGGTCTTATGTTTCTATCAATGTTTTTTTGTTTGTTTTGGGGGGGTTTTTTTAGCACATTTTAAAGTGTTGCACTACAAAAAAGTTAATGGAACAGGTCAAATTTAAAATAATTTCCTCCATTTTGCACAAAGGTTTTTTCGCTTGCTTGAGGTGGTTTCTGGCTTTTCCATAAAAGAGTTAATGTGTTAAACCGAGGATGGAAACACAGATTTCTGACAGAGGCAATCCTTCCCGTCCATTGGAGGGTCTGTGCCTTACCAGGGGCACAAAATGGAAGAGAGAGAGAGAGAGAGAGAGAGAGAGAGAGAGAGTTGCTCACTTCAAGGAAACACCTACAGCCATGTTTGTACTTAACATTTCTGTTTGTTACAGCGATACGTAGTATCAACATTTGACGATGTTGCGCTTTGGATAGCCTGGTTGGTTCACTCCAAACCAGAAGATGGAAACTCACCTAGCCCTCATTCATCTGATTTTGAATTTTGTCATAACTTTTCTGAATTGAATTGAATGCAGTTTGATCCAAATTGGAATGAACCGAATTGATTTCAACTGATTTTAGTTTAAATTCCCGTTATACGGAATATGAATTCTGTGTAACTGCATCTGAAGTTGATCTGTTTGCCATGTAGGATCCCCTAAGATGATATCTTAATTGGCACTACATAAGTGAATACAATTGAAGTTAATCATTAAAACACTGTGTAAGAATTGAATAATTGTCAGAGAAAGTAATGAATAATATTTCATTTTATGACTGATGGCTATCACAGATTTTCCTTTACGTGTTAATGGCAGTAACTGAGGCACAAAAAAATGAAACTGGAAATGCATGACATATCACATCACAAATCCTCTCTGCATTATCAGTGTGTGGAATATCACAATTCCAAACCAGTACCAGGATATGATATTTGGTACAAAACTACTAACTTCAACTCCAGCTGACATGTTAATTAACATGCATTCTTACAGTGCATATCAGTAATAGTCACCTAACGGTTCTTCATTCCCACATCTGATGTATGATTGTTGTTCTGGCTGAGATAATAAGGATTCCATATGGGACATTATGCAAAAGTAAAAAAAAAAAAAAGAAGAGCCAGAAAATGGTGGGTCGATTACGTCATATAAATTTTCAGGAACAACATCACAACAAAATATTTCCTGACACGGTCCAGGTTCCTCACCTGCGTACAGCAGCATTCCCTGTGCGTTTTTGCCGTTATGGTTAATGAGACGTACAGTATGACATGAAGGCGTTTCACGACACATCTTCTGTTGTTGCACGCATGAACAAACCGTGACACTAGGAAGAATATGAATGATTGCTTTGCATCACAGCCTTATAGGTCAAGGCGAGTCTGCATGGCGAGAGGTGAAAGATCGGTCTTTTATGGGAGATCTTCATCCTTCACAGATTGTTGAGCAGGAGTGTGTCTGTTTGTGATGAAGTGGAATTGAAGTGACTATGTGGTTTAATGTCCTTCACTCCACCCTGCCACGCTCCACTGACTTTACACCACTCTATACTAGCTGCCCAGTACACACATACACACACGCACGCACACACACGTACACGCAGAGGTTCACACATACTCATATGAAACTCAGTTATCTTGTCAGTGTACTCAGCCAAACATGAGGCTTAAAGAGCTTAAGCTAGGCCAAAGCTCGGCCCTCCTGCTGCTGGATTTGGGCCCTCAGGGTATTCAGAGAAGGCCTTAAGAGGTCCCAGAAACAAACATAATTATAATAAAGAAATACACATTCATAAAATATAAAAACACTATTTCTTTAAAATTGATTCAAATGATTAGAGGAAGGCTTCTCTGTGATTTAAGGTGTAAAATAAGCTTAATTTGCAAGTTTCTGTCCGATATTTACACATTACCGAGATTTTATATTACAATAAATAAATAAATAAATAAATAAGTAAGCCAAGGGTGACATTTGAGAAAATGATCAGTCCATCTTTATCTTGAAATTGATGTCCTGGAGAAGCCTAACTGAAAAGCAAATGGGGATACGACGGTTCATGGGAGAATTATTGTGTTCATAAATTCCAAATACTGGACTGCTAGTCTAGTGGATAGGTCATAACTATATATTACTAAAACCACGAAGACAGAGCATTCTAAAGTCCTTCCACTGGCTCCCTGGAGATCAGAGAATAGACTTTAAAATACTGTTATTAGTTTATAAATCACTGAACGGTTTAGCATCACATTACATTAAAGATCTGCTGTTGTTTTATCAACCTTCCAGACCTCTCAGGTCTTCTGGTTCAGTTCTGCTCTTCATCCCTTACTAAATAGCCAGGCTATTTAGTAAGAAGGAAGAGCCTTCTTACTGAATAGCCACCTGGATTTGCCTGGAAACTGTGTTTTTAAACAGTAAAAAACTTTGACCTGTTTTATTCTTTTTGTAAAGTAGAAACACAGTGACCTACGGAGTTATGCTGAAATAAATTAATTTGAAGCGAACGTGACTGATTCAGGGCTATTTCTGGCCCTCTTTTATTATGATGTGAAGAATAGTTTCTGCTAACCCCAGAGAAATGAGAACTTTGGTCTTATTTAAATCCCCCTTTTCTAGAAAATGGTGACATTTCTAGTGAACAGCTGCAAGGCTGGCTGAACAATGAGACAAACCTCTCTGTCATTTCCTACACCTGCTTGGTAGCATTCAGGGTCACAGCAGGGCTGAAGAACTTTCCAGCAGTCACCAGGAACACAGAGCCTGGACAGGTCCATCACAGGGCCGAGACAACAGTTGTGTTTCCATTATGCAAATGTGCGCAAATCTTTGTCTATTTTCTGCAAAAAAATATATATATATATATATATACAATTTTGCAATTGTGGTGTTTCCATTAAATAAGAAATTAAATTAAAATCACACATGAATAAGCTAATTGGAAGCTGCTACAAACGTGCCGTTTTGGGAAAATTATAGCCGGTAACTTTACAGAAGAGTTGTGGATTGAAGACGTTTGAGTGACACACAACTTTTTATGAACTGTGTGATGCTGTGCGAGCTCTGGTGGAGCCAGCTGCACATTGTCTGAAGAAAACAAAAACAGACCATCATCCTCCTACTAGTTCCTGTTGTCGTTTTTGTCATTTTCACCAGTAGTATCATCCTATTGTTGATCATGTGACTCGTGTGATGTGAAAAAGTGTTTTGTAAAATACATCTATTTTGACATTTTGAAAAATCGCCACATGCAAAAAGTTTTTTCGAAACTGCTGTATTTCCTTTAAGTGAATTTATTTTTGTAATTTCAATTTGTGCAATTTTATGGTTAATGGAAACGTAGCTAGTGGCAACCCAAACAACACTCCAATCAAGACAGTTTCCAGGTATAAAATAAATACATACGACGAAAGGTTTCTCTTTGTTTTGGCTAACTGATGTGTGGAAGAAAGTGATTAATGACAGAGTGAAAACATGAGCATAGAAAAACTCTGCATGTACTAAATGTGATTTTATCAACTGAGAATAGAAATTCTCTCTTCAGCCATGTTTTCGTCCCATAAGCAGGAAATGTGCAATCAAACTAGGAACAATGGCAATCCAGCCTAAAAGAAAACATACAACCATACCAGAGAAATACTTATTACATAAAGCTACATAGACAGTAAAAAACAGAACAAAGAAAAATCAGATTTCATATTTTTCATGCTGTCAGTCTGTTGTCTTTTTTTCCCCGCCACAGTCCAAACAGAAAAACTCTGGACATACCAAGTATGTCTAATGTAAAGTAATTGAACCCCTGTCTGTGATTTTATCACACCCCCCTTTCATTTTCAACTCTCCCCTTACCCTCAGCCTCTCATTATCTGTCTTGTATTCATATAATCCGACACCCCTTCACACCGTCTTGGTTTGGTCATGTTCTATCCCTTCCAAGGATTTCTCCGTGTCTCTCCGTCACTTCCCCCCCCTTTCTCTCCACTCCTTGTATCCCTTCTGTCAGCGGCTGCTGTCTTTCTTAACCCACTTTTAAAGCAAAACAATAGAAACAATGCAAAGTGAGCGCCCGGGGTGATGGGAGGGGATGCAGATTGGTGAGGCCGCACGAGTATCAAAAGCCTGCTTCCCACAGAGAGGGAGATGCAGGGAGGGGCAGTGCTTTCCATCTGCTGAGGTGCAAACAGGAAACAAGGCAGTTATGGAGCGTAATGACAGACTGCCAATAGAGTAAGTGTGTGGATAAGTACCCAATCTACATCTCTTTCTGGGTAATTGAACCACTGGTGTTTCCTAGCAAGATGAGGAGCTCCATTTTATCTGGATCTCAGGTACAGCTGATGAGTTCTTCTCTGTTGTTAGGATGTAAAAGAACCAGCCGGTTTCGAATTAGTTTATAATTTCTGAACAAAACATTAAGAAAGGCAGTAGATTCAGTCATCTTTCTCAAACAGGACTTACATTAGGACTTAAGGTCTGTACCTGTAATAGGGAGTCTGGGGTTCAGTGAATGCAGTATTCTACTCTAACCAAAAGTTATACTCAAGTAAGAGTGGCACTACTTCAACATATTTTTACTCAAGTAAAAGCAAAATGTAACAGTCCAAGAAATTACTCAAGAGTAAAAAAAGCATTTTGCAAAAAGTCTACTCAAGTACTAACTGATCAAAATATCAATCATTTAATATTTAAATGATCATGAAGATGGACCAAAATATAAAGTTAAGTGGAAATTTTAATATTTTTAAGATAAAAATGACAATAATTCATATAACTAGCAATAATAATAATAATAATAATAATAATAATAATAATAATAATAAAATCAGGTAAAAGAACATTTTTCCAAATCAGTTTCTCTCAATAAAAAACTTCTGAAATTTTAACTGCAGCTGTGTCTGGTGAATCTTTGGTTAAAACGGGTTTGTTCTTCATTCTGTGGGTTGAGAATCCAGAAATTTTACACAAGTTAGACACTTCATAACAAAATTACTCAAGTAAAAGTAAGAAGTACAACATAGTAAAAATATTACTATGTTGTACTTTCTTGAGTAACTTAAAAAAGTTACTCAAGAAAATGTAATTGAGTAAATGCCTAAGTCATTTATGTATTGATCCTCCAACACCAGTTTGAGGATCAATAGGTTATTAGTACATTTTATATAATTCTTTCCATCTTAGTTAGCTTAGGGGGTTTTGACAAATATGTGGTATTTTCCTAAAAATACATTAAGCTAACATGCCTTGAGGTGCATCTACCACGTTTTATGGTACCTGCTTAGTGTAGACATGTTACAGAAGCTGATATGGAAGTCTTCATTTGTGTTTTTGTTTCACACTTCTTCTGAATAAATCTGCGAAACTCAACAACTTCCTGTTCCTCTGAGATATGGAAGGAAGAAGAGCTTAGTGTTGGGAGTATTCAGTATAGGCTCACCAAGAGAATACTGAGGAATAAGAGTGGACCTCAGCAGGGTCAACATAGTGTGTTAAAAAACTTAAATCACACACAGCAGGTAGTGTATTACTTTACCAGTTTTGCTCTATTTTCAACAATTGCTTTTATTAGAAGTCGACAAATCATTGTGTCATTTTTCTTGTTTTGGCATCGACCTTAAATAAATTGGAATGGTTCATCTCTAACCTGTGTCATCAACTTCACCTGGACGGCTCTCGGTTAATGCAAATGGAAAAACTTCTGTCACCTGTTGTTGCTAAAATCAGCGTCGCTAGATTTCTGCTCAGACCTAACATTAGTGTGTTAAAATCCAGCAGTCTGGGTTTGATTAATCAGCATATATCAGGAATCAGTATGGGTGAGTGGATATGAAAAGCCTCATATTTACAGCTACATTTTGTCACAATACCATCACTGTGAGTGCTTGTGAAACACAGTCTGGTCACTAAGGCCAGGCTATCTGGCTGCTAGACAGCAGACACAAAACATACAGCTGGGTTTTATTTCAGCCTGTTTTTGTCTCCTTCAGCTCTGCATCAAAAACAGATCAGTGAAAGGATTCTTTCTTTCCTACAGCAAGAGTCTTAAAGAATGACTCAATTATCAATCAGTTGTTTTCTAATCTCAGTCACTTCTTTAGATTAAAAGAATTTCCAGCAATAAACAGTTAAAATGTCATTTAATCAATTTAAGGAGTCAGAACGTCTGGTCATTATTTAACATTAAAAGCAACAACAAATCAGTGCAAGTTAAATCTTTAAAAGTGTAGCCTTATTACATGATTCCAATTTAGCAATTTAAGTTATTCTTTTTTATTATCTGAACATCCGGCATGATCATGATCATACTATATTGTGCTACGTTCTTGGTGACCCAGCTGAATCAGCGTTGTCCTTAGTGGTGTGGAGTTTTCTTCTTCCATGTTGCAGATCACAGACGTCTCTGTCAGCTGGCCAGAAAAGACCACATTATGTCTCAGAGATGACTTATACAGGGAACTTCTTAGTGTGCATCCATGATTTTTGTGTACATGAGTATTGTTGTTGTTTTGTATGTGTACTGTGGTGTATCAGGGCGAAGAAATGTAGAGCTACAGGCCGTACTGAACATGGCATTAGTATCTGCAACAATACCATCATTGAGCGGACTGACACTCGGCATGTACAGAAAAAAGAGAAACGACCAAACAAAAGCAACTACTGTTACTGTTCGATACTAAATGCTACGTCATGCTGCTAAAAGTGCTACGACTACGGCACTTTTTCACTGATAAGAGTTTATCTCTGTTAGGTTGATTGATTGTGGTTTACAGCTAAACCACAATTCTTTAATGTCCTCACTGGACAGAGCTGCACTATACAGCTAGACTGTCAGTTAACAGAAGAGTTACTAAGTTCTGTTTCCTTCCTCACTTATTATTTCTCATTTAGTCTGGAAAGCTGTGAACACATAGAAAATACATCAACCAATAACATTAACATTAAGGCTAATATGATAAGCTGTTAGCTTTATAGCTAGCACATAATTAATGTTATTATTAATAACATTGGATATAATGTTATTAATAATAGTGATAGTTATAGTAATAGAATAGTAATAGTTATTAATAATAGTGATGTGTTAGCCCTAAGGCTAACACATCATCAAGTTAATTATGTGTTAGCTGTACAGCTAATACGCTATGTTAGCCTTACAGCTAACACATTGGCTAACATAGATTTAGTTAGTTATACAATTTAGCCTTAAAGCTAACATAAAATTAAGGTGGTTAATAAATGAATCATTATCACAACATATTCACCAAAAATGAGAAAGATGTTCGGCCATCTTTGATTTGATTTGTAACTGTAATAATTACACTGTGAGTAATTAAGTTTATTAACTTGCCCTTTAATTGTCAGCATTCTTATTCATATGTTTAATTACTGTCCTTTGTACAGTTCTTAACTTTATTTCTAATTTGAATTTATATAAAAATTCCCTTCTCACCCTCCGCAGGTGGTCTCTCTCTCTCTCTTTCATCCTCTGAGCTCGGGTCCTCTACCAGAGGCCTGGGAGCTTGAGGGTTCTGCGCAGTATCTTGGCTGTGCCTAGAACTGCACATTTCTGGACTGAGATGTCTGATGTTGTTCCTGGGATCTGTTTGAGCCACTGCTCCAGTTTGGGGGTGACTGCCCCGAGGGCCCCGATGACCACAGGCACCACTGTGGTCTTCACCTTCCAGGCCTTCTCCAGTTCCTCTCTGAGGCCCTGGTATTTCTTTTCTACCTCAGCTCCTTCTTGTAACATGATTCTTGGTATTACCAGTGAAGGTCAGGAGGCATGCTTCCATTTAGACCAACAGCCATCTACTCTGATCTGAGCATCTAATATTAATACTTTAAACATCCTGTTTAAAGTTTTGTATTGCCTGTTTGAGGAAACAGAAAGGAAGTTTTTATTGGTTAGGTTAAGATACACAAACTTCGTTCAACTTGTTGAAACTAGCTATAATAAAACCTGAAATTCAGAGTTCATCAACAGACTAAATGTTTGCAGAAACTGCTTCTGGGAATATGACCAATATACATCAACTCACAAGCCACTTAGATGAGCAACTGACAAAAATGGCTCATTCTGATAAATAAAGCAGAGAGAATAGAGAGGACCCTGCAGGCCTGCGCCAGAAGTAGAAAGGCTGTCCTTTGTTAACATGTTGGTGTGGCTCATCCTATTGATGTGAGCTTTTAGATCTGGACAATCCTCAGCTGTCAGTCACACGCAGCCAAACCGAGGCGCTGAGTGCAAGACAGAAACAGATGGGGTATTTGGTTGGTGATGCCCTTCAGGCATCCAGCTTTGGTCACTTTCAAACAGACTGGAATGGAGCTGGAGGATCAGATGAGAACACGCAAACCATAAACACAGTCTGTTCACGCTCCACTCCACCCCGGTCCAATGAGACCTGGTGTTAACAGGCATCCTGGCTCATCACATTCTAAGTACACAGGCACCAACTATTCCCTCCTGGCATTACAGTGTTCTGAGTGATCAGACACTTAACATGCAAAATAAAGCAAGGCCAAGGCACAGAGTGAGCTGCTAGCTGAGCAAAAAACATCAGATCAACTGATGTTTCTGTATTCAGTCACTTGAACCACATAATTATGTAGACATCGACACGGCTGACATTTATCGGAGTCCCACTTTGTGCCATAAATGCCTCATGAGCTATTCTGTCTGTTTTTTGGGGGGGGGGAAAAAGAGTATAAATAATGTAGGCCTTTCCAAAGCTGTGTCAGAGGACACATAAAACAGTCCCCCACTACAACAACTGAAAGCTGAATTGCACACATTTCAGTGAATAAATACAATGAGACACTTTGTGGGCTGCGAGTAACCTGGCCATTGCCTTCCTACATAATTCTACTCAATTTTCATCTCCCTTCAGTTTCAGATTTCTTCTACTGACTTGGATTTCTCTGGTAGGTACCAGGCCAATTAGCGAACAGAGAGAGGACTTGTGAACGATGACATTGATTTTCTGCTGTTTTTGTTTTCATTATGGACTAGCCCACATGGATCATCCAGTTCAGGCCCTTTGACCTGCCTTCCTATAACCAAAATAAACCTATCATCCCAGAAAACGGATCGCCGACCTTCATGTGGCCTTCAGATGAGTTCAAGCACAGTGCGTAGAGCTGAATGAAACTTATACATGTTTTTTTTTTTGTTTTGTTTTTTTTTACCGTTGTGTCACCTTTAATCCCAGTAGGCACCGGCTCCCCTCTCCCACCTGCTGTTTAAAGTCATGATACATATTTAATGACATTAAGGAGGATGCTTAAGGAACAGTACGTTCAAATTATTTAATATGCTCATGACAGATTAAGTAGATATGTAGATAAATCTAAAATACCACATCAGTAGTCAGTTTAATCAAGAGAGACAAAAGAACATAGGCTATTAAAGCTGACTCCAACTTTTATTTGCATGATAATGAGTGCCGGAAAATCTGAATTTACCAAATCAGACATGGTGTCTAGGAGGATCAGAGCTGCCGAGTGTATTTCGGTCCTAACCGCAGAGCAGCTACATTTGGAAAAGACGCCTTTGGCGAATACATTACTAAAATATCATCAGTGTGCATAGACAAAGGAGAGTGTGACCTTTGTCTTCCTGCAGGCTTCGCTCTGTGTCTGCTCCAGTGTGAGCCAGCCCAATGCCACTGAGAATATCTGCAACCAATCCAGTCCGTCTCTACGTCTGACACGATGCTACTCCATGGTTCGTACCGTAGGCCTGCTCATACTTCACTGCTGACTGTATGAAAACAGTCAAACTCAAAAGCCAGAATCGTGGCAGAAGAGTCTCCACAGAAATTCTTACTATTCACTATTAAATATCACCTAAAACCGAAATCCAGAAAGTCGGGATACTGTAGCCGCCTGATTAGATTTTTAATCAAGTTTCTAGTAGTGTTATTATTATTTCACAAGCATTGTGGTGTTATCCTAATTTCACCGTCACTTTTAGATGAGGATGTCCCAGTGGCACCAACGCAGCATATTCTGTGTTAAGGTTTCCCTTCTGGTTCCTGCCATTAGCTAATCAGGTCTGTTGATGAGCAGCAGACTGAGGCCTGGAGCATCGTCAGACCTTTCCTCCTTCCATCTGCTCTTCCCATCCTCTGTTTATCCTCTGCCCGTCGCAGCCTGCCAGACGGCTGTGAGGGAAATTCACCTCTAATTCACTTGGGTAAAAGAGAGAGAAATTACCAGACAGCAGACCAGTGGGCCACTTCTACGTGAAATACCATTCTATAAAGTATGATTACATGTGAATTATTAAAAGGATGAACCAATGACTAAGCAGATTTCTTCCAGTTTTTAATACACAGTGCCAACAGGATGTGTATAAAAAAGTACACCATCAGAAATAATCTTAACCTAGTGCCTTGTTTGAAACAGAAAACAAAAGAAGTTACAGAAAAGCTTCATGAGATAACACTTGAATTGACAGATATTGAATGAGCAGGTGCTGCACTGGAAACACAAAAGGTTTTCAGTAAATGTAGGGGTAGCTTAAGAACAGCTAAGAACATTTTTCAAAATACAAAAAAGGGGGGGGGGGAAATCCTGTAAATTTTGAAGAATTATCTTAAGCGTAAACCACAACCAACATGTACAGCGGTCCACCATGTAAAAAGCTCAACATGCTGATAATGAAGGCTGGTTTTGTTCTAGGTGGCATTCTGGAGGTTCCGGAGAAGACTGTCCAAAGAAAAATGTTTCATAAAATGAAGAACATAATGGATTCTCAGGATTCTCTTCACAGCGCTAATACTAAACAACTGAGTTTCTTCAGTCAGAAGCCGCTTCAGTGATACAGACAGCTACGGGAGATGCTGGAAGCATCTTCCGTAGCTGGATAGTGATAGTGAGATTCCATTAATGTCGAATTTCTTTCTGGGCTTAACAAAATATGTCTCCAGCACCCTGGATTCAATCTAAAATTGAACCGTTTGTTAACAGGAAAGTTCATTTTACTAAAAGCTGAAATTGTATTTGATGATTTAAGTGTCTTCTTATCCTCCTCTTAATCTAAATGTAATATGTTTGGCTCTATATCAGGTTTTAGACTCTTGAATATAAAAAGATATGCTGTGTAAACAAGTGCTTAGATGAGTAAGTCTCCAGCGTCTGAGTGTAAGTGAATGCAACAGAGTGCATCCCAGTGGCTCTCCCTCCTGCGTTTGACTATTTATTCTTGTGATAATGATAAAAATGATAACTCACTGTCATGCACACAACACACACCAACACACAGGGGTTAAACGCCTTGCACTGGAGGAAGCTGAAACTGAACCCTCAACCTTTATCTGTTTCAACTTTATTTTACCTCATTTCAGATTATTTAAGTAGAATGTTTTTATCAAAGTTGAGAGCGAGGCCTGTTATAAAGATATACAATACATGTAGATGAAGTCATAATTTGTTCTTTTCATTAAAATAATGCACACTTAGATTTTTTTTGTTAAACAGGTAAAAAGGAAATGATTTACAATATAATTATTTAGCCTTTGGATTGGAAAAACATAATGCACCCAGAGTACAAACTATAATTCTGCACACACTGACCTTTTCAAGCCTCCATTCCTGATAATTATGATTTTATGCCACATTCAACCCAAAGAATGGGCCATTCTTTTGTGTAATTGTAATTCCTATGGAATTTTATCCAAAAATTTGTTAACTGGGTCAAGATTAGCCTTGTGTTTGGGTAAAAAAAATAATGACTGTTGCTCTAAGATTTTCTGCCTCTTAGACAAATTCAGTTTGCACTGTAATGCACTGTAAAAAAAAAAAAAAAAGATGGCACTTCAATCCATTCATGCAGGGTTCCTTAAAGGAGACTGCATTAGTCTTTTGTTATGTGTCAAACTGAACCCCTAGCTACATTAATTTGACAAAAAAAATTAAGGGTAAAAAAAAAATAAATCAAACAGAGCTCAAAATCTTTCTAGACAGATGATTCAGAACATAGAATGTCAGCAACCAGAAGCAATGACATTAGCGGGACACTGACCAGTACAATTGACAGGGAAATTTGAATTCCACCAACCTAATTAAGGGTTTAAGATATTTGAGAATTACTATAACCTCCGACATGACACAGCCAGTCAAGGATAATTATGGTACATTGATGGGAAAAATAAAAGCTGATCTTACTACTGGACATTTTCCATTCATTGGATGGGTGGGAACAATGCAAATGAAAGTATTACCAAGACTCTTCCAATCTCTACATCTTCAGACTGCCAGCTTATTTTTAAAGGAGACAGGGGGATTAAATCTGCCTGACTTGAAAGAAATATTTCCATGCTGCTCAGCTTAGATCAGTGGCTGCGTGGTTGTGCCAAGATAATATTATATGGGTGGGGATGGATGGAGCAGAGTGACTGCCCAAATAGCCAGTTGGACATAATCCCATTTATGAGAACAGACTCCTGGAAAGCTGCCAAAATACATAATCAGAGAGTAAAAAATAAATACACTTAATGTCTTGTCAGCAGTGAGTAAGACGCTAAATTTTCCCCCTCAATATCTAGAGCAAAGAAAGTAACATATACAATTCCATTTGTACCATCAATACCATATTGGCTTTAAACAATAGGAAATTATTAGGGGATCAGGAGATCTGATGCCCTTGCAATAACTCCAACAAGAAATGATCTCCCCTCACTAAAAAAGGTAAATGTGACAGAAAAATGATGGTGTGAAATATTGAAAAATTTTTGGAGTCTTTCCAGAAAAGACTGCTGACGAAAGGCAGATAAAATGACTTAGTGTTTGCTCCGAGTTATCCAAACCAACAAAACTCAGTCAGTTCCGGCTGGGAATATTATTCTTAATGGCTAAGAAGGCAACAACCTTCTAGTTAAAACCACATCCACCAGCAGTGGCCCAATGGAAAGAGAGGTTAAAAATGTATGCCGTATAGAAACTATAACTGCATGGCCATAATTAAAAACACAAGAATGGACTTTGTAAGTTGGGATTTCATTATATATTATTTTTCTGGCTGGTATTTTGACTATTAATGTTCCCTTTATCTTCTCTATTGCTATCAAAAAAAACAAAAACATTTTTAATGCCTTGAACATGTGAATTTCCAATCACATGTTCGAGGCATGTAATTTTACTGAGGAAGTAAAATTTATGAACTATTATTTATGAGAGTAATGCCTACAGCTTTTTGTCCCCCTTTTAAATGCACTGATTGCAATAGAACTTCGAAAATAAACTGCCTGCCTGAGTGCCGGCCGGTCTGATACTGACCTGCAATTTTAACCATATGCGATCGCCTTGTTCGCCGCAGGAAGCTGACACCAGACGGAACCTAACACCAGAAGATACAGGTAAATATAGCACCTGATCACACCCAACATTGCAAGGTGACCATGGCGACCAGCAGGTTGCACTAATACCAAGTTAATTTATCTTGAACTGGACATCATCCCAATCTGGCCACAGTCCACTTTGTCTTTGTGTTCCATCAGCACAGACTGGAGATTAGTGCCAAACTGATGCTTCTCACGTCCTGCATGCTTCATAGTATTTTTCTCACTAAAAAAGGTAAATGCGCAAATATATATATATATCTATATATATATCTATATATATCTATATCTATATATATATATATATATATATATATATATATATATATATATATATATATATATATATATATATATATATATATATATATATATATATATATATAAACCTTTAAAAAATGAAA
The DNA here is from genome assembly GCF_051168715.1 of Poecilia mexicana. Classification (NCBI taxonomy): domain Eukaryota; kingdom Metazoa; phylum Chordata; class Actinopteri; order Cyprinodontiformes; family Poeciliidae; genus Poecilia; species Poecilia mexicana. The sequence goes on from NW_028263374.1 coordinate 2,936,805, forward strand.
CAGCTCATAAATGTCTTAAACTTCAACATCTTTATTTTTCTACCATAGAGTTTGCAGTTGTCTTTTTGAGAATTAACCACCGGTAGGCCTGTCACAATGAGCAACAAATCAATTAACCGCATAATAAGTTAAAAGTGAGCAAAATAATTTTAGCCGTTAAAGAGATGCTCCCCTTTAACATTGTTGAAAAGCCGCCATTTTGAGCTTTTCTACTGCATTTTCAGCTTTTGAGCTTTCCCTTATATATAGCAACCAGACTGCTGATTAAATTGACACAGGAATTTCAGTTGGACTCCTTTATTAAAATATTGAAATATCCTCCGCATATAACTATGCTTAAAGTTAGCTGATCATTTTTTTGTCAAACCAAAACAAAAAAGTGAAAAAGTTTTTGTTGAAGATTTTTGAAGCTAAGAAGATAGTTTATCTCTGTTCAGTAGTCAATACAGCAAAACAAAAGGGATCTAGGATATTTTGTACTGCAACACTGACATCTAGTGGTCAAATACCTGCACTACAGCCTGGTGTGATCAAAAGCCTATCAAAAGGAGGCTTACAGTAAATTAATATAGGATTATGGCGATTTGGTTTTTCCCTACATGACCTCACTTCACCTCTTGGGTGTTAGCTTTGCTGTATCAAACTTTGCCATGTAAACAGATGATAGATGAACATGCTTCCTTTTTAGAGCTGTTTCAATAAGAAGCAAGTAGAAAATGTGGAGTTGTTCAGAGACTGTCCCACCCATTGGCTACACTGTAACTGATGCTGAACTTTCAAAGAAGAAAGAAATAATAACTGAAGTAATGTAAATCTTCAGTGACTTCCACTTATACCAAACCCTGATAATGGCACTTTTTGAACTTCGCCTTCACATATTGAACTGATCAACATGCTGCTTTGTTATTCAAATCAAACATGTCTCCCAGAGTGCACTAGCATCCCTGGATGGAGTCCCTTTAACCCACGCTGTGGAGACAATCGACTGCTGCTGGAACCTCAGGTGGTTCGAGAGATGATTGCATCTGTAATTATCAGACTACAGTGTTCTTATGTCAGTCATCAGAGGAAGTCAGCTAAACCTGTTGACACCTGACACCAGCGGATCGCGTTACATTCTGTCCTGTACATATCAGCCTACCTCTGCTCTATGTGCTCCTCCTTCATGGCTCCTCATCTTTCCTCATAACCCTCGTCTTTTTTTAGAGCTGAACAAACATATTCCTCTCATGTTGCTGGGGTACAATCTATGTCTGCGGAAGAAAGGGGAAGTCACGTGCTTGATGCCACAGAGAGTCAGGGACAGTCTGTCTGGGATGTTAGTTTGTTCCCTTCTAAGACCAAACGAGACGAGTTATTCTCTCCTGATATGATGAAAATTGAGGCAGAAATCACAAATCTGTGCAGCCGTGTTCTCACCACTAACATGCGTAACAGTAAGCAACAGTACAATATTTCCTCAGCACAAATTTTCACAATCTTACTTTAAAAATACAGTCAGTCTAAAGCTCCAAGTGAAATTTTATTTTAAAGAATCATTTGAAAAGCCTTTCCATGCATAATTCTTAAAATGAAAACGTTTATTTGAGAATAAAACATAATTTGAATGGTGCAGTAACCTTGCTTAGGCATATTTTGATTTAGTCTTAAGCCTTTCTGAATTCACATATGCAAACCTGTATTATGAATCTAAGTAAAGATGGAAAAAGTTCAGCTGTCCTCATCTAATTTTCCTCACTGTCAAATGACAGTTACTCATTTATATCCCTTAGGTAAAACCATGGGGCCCATTTCCTAGGTTTCTTCAAGTTAAAGAGGAGTTTTATTTTCTGCTGTCGATACATGCTTGCCTTGTATAAGGAACTGACGCAAACGTAATGTCTTGATGCAATCAGTTGTTACCATAGAGAGAAAATATTTTGCCAACTGCCAAAAAAATCTCAACTTGACTGTACTGTTTTACAACTACGATTAAATGGAATATGTATGTATGTAACTAAGTGTGTGTCTGATGTGAATGGATGGAACACACTTATATTTCTTTGCTGAAATTGGAACTAATTGGTTTGTGAAGTGGCTGGAAATCACATTCGCTGTGAAGCAATGCTCTCCTTCCCTGTCTGGTTAGCTGGACATCCATGTCTTGGTAGGTTTGCAGTTGATCCATCCTCTCTCCATGTTCAGATGTTGGTTTGAACAGAGTTCTGAAATATCATTCTTGACTTGTCTGCTGTGTTCCTTGGTCTTCAGTTTGTTCTCTATGTTCTCTATGAAACCTCTGAGGTCAGAAACAGAACATCTATTGATCCCGTAGATGCACAGGATCACAGAACTACCTGTGATTAAGAGTTACAGGTAGTTACTTCTTAGTAATTTAGTGATAATCTGAGAGAAATGGGTTGCGCTAGATTTTATTTAGTAGTCTCAGAGTAAAGCGGGTTCCTTGTTCCTTGCACAAATGTGCAAGACATTTTTAAGACATTTAACTGAAACAACTTGAAACCATGTATCCTTCTTCTTTGTGCTTTACAATTATGCACTACTTTGTGTAGCCTTATCACATAAAATCATAAAACGATTTGTAGACGTAAGTGGTAGTAATGTGGCAAAATGTAAAAAAAAAAAAAGAAAAAAAAGGTTTAAAGGAGAAGATAACATTAACTGCAGGCATCAAGACTTTTTTTGTATCTCTTTAACAAATCTTTTCAGCGATTACCTGCAACACCATTTCTCTATTGCTGTATGACTGACTAGTTGAGGGCTCACATGGTGGCTACTGGAGAGGCAGAGATCAAAATCTACATTTAGCCTTTGCAGATGCAGAAAGTCCAAAGACATAAAAAGCCAGAATGTACAAGTGTTTTGCTGTACCAAAGAGCAAAACACTATGGTACAGCCGACGACAAACCTTTAAACTTTCTGTTCTACCTAATCAACAGTGTTCTGAATCACACATTGTGTCCTAGTCCAAGAACACGGTGACAGTAACTGGAGCACGCACCGCCACATCCTGTGGCAATAACATGTATGCACATTGGATCCTGGCACAGATGCAGACAACTCGTTCTGCTCACACCAACCGCACAAATAAGCTGTTGCCTTAACCAACCCAAAAGCTCACATACTGTACGCTGTGATGAATAATGTCTGATGTTGTGCAATGAGACGAGAAAAAGATGAGACGATTTTACAGCTGACTGCTAATAGAACATTATGTATGAAATAAATATGAATACAAAATTATGTGGAAAGTAATATCTGAATTCTAATGAAGGCAGTGAAGCTGTTTAGATTTATCCCAGCCTCACTAAACAGCATAAAGATTACTTGCAGAGAGACTAATCCAGGAGAATAACTATGTAATGTCTGTAATCAGAGTTGATGTGTAATACTGCAGCACACACGTGGAACACGGGACCTAGAACAGGACAGCAGGACAAGACTTTGATTTGTGCTCTGATGGAGACTGTGTCCTCCATGATGTAATCACTAAGCATGATGTCCACGCTTTCATATCCGTGGTCCACCTCGAGCCAAACTACGGTGTGATGATCCCAGGCTAGAACCCGGAGGCCTAACCAAACAAGCCCGGCAGCCCTTTAAATGTCCTCGTTGTCCTCTGCACTGACACCTCCGCTCACATGCCAGAGACACCTACAGGCCTCTGCGGATGCAGCCAGGGAGGTACAGCCTGCTCGTTTGCGCGGACTTTGGTGCTTGTGTTTGAAATTTGCGCAGAGCAGCAAAGTTATCCCAAAACCGCAGCATCATCCAGAGGATGCGCAAAGAGGCGAGGCCCACACCGGGCGCCCCGAGAACACTGCGGCGAGACGCGAAATCACATCTCAGTTTCAGCAGAGTTTGCGGCACTCTGTCCTGCTGTCATTATCTGTTCCTTGACGCCGTCAACTCCATAGCTCCGGTTCCCCACAACCGGGACACCACCCGATGCGTCAGCGCGACGTTTAAGCTCCAACTACGAGAGCATCGTAGGTAAGCGTGTCCGCTTACCTGCGCTGGTCTGCTGCGTCGCTCCCGCTGCGGTACCCGGCGCTGTCAGCTCCGCAGCGGCATCGCAGGACCTTCTCCCTCCTCTGTGCGGTCGGTGTGAGAGGAACGATGACTCCGTGTTTCCTGTGAGAGCAGCCGCAGCAGCAGCAGCTTTCCCTGTTTCTGTACCTCTGCCCTCCTCAGCTGTTTTCCCTCTGGCTCGCGCAGCGCGCATCCCTTCTCTGCTGCCGCGTGCACACGCTTCGGAGTCAGGTGGCGAGAAGCCGTACGGCCGGAGGAAACTGCCCCGCAGGGCAGAACATCATGGCGGAAATTAAGTCCGAAAGCTTCAATTATATTCATTGAATTCAAATGTTGTTAAAAAGTCAATTTATTTCAGTAGCCTATCCTAATTCTCTCGGTGAAAGACGCACGAATATTTACACTAATTATTTTATGGTTACATCTAAAGAAAACACACTTAGGAATAAAATACTGTCAGACCAATGAAAAAAATAACAATACAGAAATTTGACTGTGTCCTAATGGGATGGTGAATGGACTAAATTTATACAGCACTTCTCTGGTACTGACCACTAAAAGTACTTTACATTAGAACTACATTTAAGTCACATATATAGACATAAATCATAAAAAATCAGTATCCCAAGTTGCCTTGCCCATGGGTATATATGTGACAGATGGAAGATGGAATAGAACCCACAACCTTTTGATTGCTATTACTCTATACCACTGAGCCACAGTTGCAAGAGTAGTTGTCTTGCAATCAGAACATTTTGCCAATCAGAAGTACTTGCAATACTCATTATGTTAAGACACTGGTGTTGCAAGGAGTGGCTTCCTGCCAATCAAGAAGCCCTTAACATTCACTTGATCACCTTATTGATCCTGAAGAGCCAATGTAACATTCTTCTCTTCCAGATCCAGCTTCAGAGGCTCCAAGGTTATCCCGTACATCAGGCTTTTTATCCCTCTGTTTACCGGAATCACCTAACAGTCTTGTGTTTAGACAGAAGCCGCAGTGTTAATAGTTGCTTTACAAATGACATTTTCTTTTGATCCATCCATCATGTCCATTTATCTCTGAGGTCATGCAGCATAAGTCTGGATATGCCCTGTACAGGTTGCCAGTCAATCTAACCATATTTTTCATTTGATAGAATTAATTCAGTGCCTGGAACGGTACTTGATTCAAATTTAAGTTTCATAAACCACATTAAAATTGTAAAAGAAAAGAAAAAATCTGAAGAACATTGCCTGAGGGCATCCGTTTTTCTCCAAGCCGACTGCAGAAACTTTAGTTTATGCTTTTAGAACTTGCAGAATAGATTATTAAAGTCTTTCTTTTCTGGTCTTCCTAAAGGAACTTTAGCTCCACATTACAGCTACTTCAGGACTCGAAAGCGAGCTCACATTACACTAAATTTAAAGTCTTTGCACCGACTACATATACATTTCAGAATTGTTTTTTGTAATGCTCTGAATAGTTTTTGCCCACCCAATTTGTCATATTTGGAAAGGGTCTCCTGTTGGTAATTAGGGTGAAAACTAAAACTTACTCCTTACATAGACGTTTCCCTTGGAAAACAGCCTTTCTGTAGACCTGATTCCAGTTGCTAACTTAAACACATTTACACTTTTATTTGAAGCTTATAGCTATTTTGTACCTCTTAAAGTTTAATAAATTCTTTTCGAGCAGCCCAAAAACATGACTTCTCGATCAACTGAAAACCCTAAAGACCTGTAGGTATGAGAATGTGTGTCCCTGTGTTGCCCCATCGTGGCAAATAATACGTTTTCCAATCACCACACCACTATTAATATTGCTGACTCTTTCTGAAAACGTAATCAGCATGAAAATATATTACAACTCCAAATGTGCAAAGGCCCAACACAGCATTTCATAAACCACAAATTATTCAAAACTCCTCTTTCTTAGAAAAATAAAACTGAACAATAAAAATATAAACTAAACTATTTAGTAATAACACAGGAGAAATGTATATCTAAAATATCTAAAAGCTATGTAAACAGAAATATATATCTAAAAACTTTTCTAATCTTCAAGTGTTAAGGTTTTATTTCAAGCAACGTATCCAAGGAGACCAAATATGTTTTTGAGGCATTTTTGAAACCTGGATCAGGCACTTACTTCTTATTCCAAAGATCTGAATAAAACAAGACAGATCTTCTAAAACCAGAAAGGTTAAACTCCCACAATCCCACCAAAAATGTTAACTAATAAATTAATGACAACCAGACTAACTAAAACCAAGATCATTGTTTTTCTAATAAATTTTAACATTCACTGTTAACGTTCAACGAACTTCTGAAAATGATACATCAATAAAACCCAATGGAACAAAACATTGTTTATATGGTCGTGAGCAATTACAATAAATAATTTAGTTAGTTTGTGAAATCAACAGGCACACATTGATTGTCCTTTAAAGATTTTTTTCTAAGAATAAAGTTGTGTGTTATTTTATTTAATCAATGTATCCATGGAGACTACATATGCCACATTTTCAAAAAGCTGGTTCCAAAACTTCTTTCAAACCAAAACAACTACATTCAGCATTACTGACATTTTCCAAAATTTCAAATAACTAGCATATAAATCACAATACAAATTCAATTAACTCACAAATATGTTGCAGCCCAAAAATCTAAATTATACCTTCCCAAACAAACAATCTAGTTTTGTTTTATCTGTTTTAGATAAAATATATATTTTTAAATTATTGTCTGAAAACAAAACAAGATAATCTCCATAAGCATTTGTGACATTTCAAAAAATTCGATCTAAAAGAGATAAACTAAATAATTTAGGGATATTATAGGAGGTACATGTTTGAAAAGTTTTTGTCTTTCTTAACGTTTTATTTAAGTAATGTCATATAATTTCCCCAATGTATCCATGGAAACTAAATATGTTTTGGCATTAAAAAAAATGGACAAAGAATTGGACACCAAAGTCATAAAAGCTTATTTTCATAAAGAAATCGTTATTTCGTATTTGAAAATCAGCTTTGATTGATGATCACTACGACACAGACACACACACGTGCATACACACATATAATGCTTATTACTGGGGTGGTCAGTGGTAGGAGTTTGCCCTGCAATGGCCCATCTCTGTTGTTGTGTCCTTGGTCAAGACACTTCTCCCACCTTTCCTGCTGGTGTTGGTTAGAAGGACCAATGGCTTGATATAACAGCTGTGGCTACAATCCATTAGCTTATCGTCATCAGAGAGTCAACGTGTGCATTACTGATTTTATGTAAAGCGTCTTTGAGTGTCCTAATAAATCTCTACAAGTCTGATGTCATTGCCATAGAAACCAAATATGTTTTGTCAGGGCATTTTTTTAAAATGGTCAAGAACAAGCTAGTTTTCCCGTTTTTTTGTTTTCAAACCAGAATAACAATTTTTCTCAAACACTAGTGCTAACATCCCAAACATTTATCCACAAATTTCAATAAGCTTATTTCAATAATTAAAGGGGAAAATACATGTTGTTAAATGTTTTTCTTAAGTAACATTAAATAGAGAATGTATTGTATTTAGCGTATCCATGGAAACTGAATGTTTTTCAGAGCATTTTTTCAAAACATAACGGTCACGAACAAGCTAATTTTGACATTAAACTAATTTGACTAAAATCAACTAAAATACACATATTTCTTAAATCACTACACCTCAGTTTAACATTCCTGACATTTCCTTGAAATTCAGTCAAGAAAGAGGCTCATTAGTTACGAAAGATCTGTGCTAGCAAGAATGCTACTTGTCTTTTTTGTACAGCAGGCGGCATTTCTTTAAAAAAAACACACACACAAACACAAAATAAACTAAACAATTCCTTATTATTTTAGTAATAACTTGCTTTTGTTTATTAAAAATAAGAGAAGAATGACATTAACCTTCCGGTTGATCACCCTGCTGGTGCTTCTCATGGCCAGGATCCATCTTTCGTCGGTTTTGGGCTTCTTCAGCAAGTGCGTATTTCACCAAGTGGTTCTTCAACAAGTTTTGCAAAGTAGACTTATCAACAGGTTCAAACCTTCCGAGGCGTTATGCTCCTTCAGGCGTCTCCTTCAAATGTCCCGTAGCAAAGGGAAATAATTCAGAAGGTCAGAGTCATTTATAGGGTTGCCGACGCTAACGTCGTTTCCATAACTTTCATTGACGAAGGCTCAATGACGAATGCATGGTGCGTGAGAGAAATTGGACTACAGAAGTTGCAAATTGCACTAGCTAAATAGTAAAGATTCATGCAGAACACCTTGTGTTCTCGTACATAGTTCAGTTACAAATCACTCTTACAAGGCAAAAAATATATATTTATATACATAATTATAACATATTTTAATGTTGAATTGTTATCTTGATACAAGTCATTGTAAGGTGTTATAAGTGTAGCTTCCGTTCTTTGGTGATACAGAAACATTGCCACACCTATGACCTCCTGGGCATATCCTTCAAGCAGTTACAGACTGTTTGTATGCCTTTCTAACAAAGGCAGATTGGCTCCGAAAATTTTACTATCAAGCAAATAATGCCTCTCTACACCGATGTGATTTGCCTACATTTAAATTAGGGCTTATGCATGTATTGTCCCAACAACCTGGCCATTTTGGTGGACATGTATGTAAATTACAGTTTGCATCTTAGATATAAACAAAGATATATATTCAGCTGAAAGCTTTTCATTTTAGAGATTTCAGTTATTTCATATTTGCAGTCTAGTTTTTCTTGTGCACTTCTTTCTGTTTGGATGAATTGATGGATCGTACCTTTGCATATTTGTCATGATAAACTTACTTTAAAACCACAATTGTAATTTTATTTTTATTTTATTTTTCACAAAGACATACAATTCAACACTACTGCTGTAGATCAGCGTTTCTCAATTCTGATCCTCAGGAACCACTGACCTGTGTATTTTAGATGCGTCTCTGCTCCAGAACACCTGATTCAAATGATTGCATGACCTCCTCTGCATGTCAACAGAAGCCTGTTAGTCACCCACTTGTTCATGTCAGGTTTGTGGCAGAAGAGAAACGCCACAACCATTGCAGGACAGGGCTTGCCTTGGGACAGGAATAGAGATACACTACGGTAGACTGTTTGAATGGGCACTCTGGCAAATGAAATCATTTTCAATCGTACAAGTGAGAAAGCGTCCGATGAGCGTTCACTTGCACAGTGCCGCTCGGCTCCAGCTGGCCCTCTCCCTCGTGTGGAGCCTGTAGTGGGTGTTGAGGTGTGCCGACTGGTTGAAGCATTTCCCGCAGACGTGGCATCGGAAGGGCTTCTCCCCAGTGTGGATGCGGTGGTGCCGCTTGAGCATGCTGACCGTAGTGAAGCTCTTCCTGCACACCGCACAGCTGTACGGCTTCTCTTTGGTGTGCCAGCGCATGTGCACCTCCAGCTGGCAGGCAAAGCTGAAGGTCTTGCCGCACTCTTTGCAGCAGTGCCACCTCTGGTTGCTCTGGCTGGGGTGAAAGCGAGGCTGCTTCAGGGATCTCATGTTCTTGATTGGCACTATGTGCATGCTCTGTTTGCTGTTGGAATAAAGCATCCCCTTCCCCTGGACGTCAATTCTTAAAGGTTTGTGACTCTTTGCAGTAGAGACAGCCGCTCTGCAGCCTACGTGGACAGTCGTTGGCAACAATAAGCTGTTGGTTGGCAGCTTTTTCTCATTCTCCTCCTCAACGTTTTCCGTCTTTGTTTCCACACATGTCGGTGGCAGTGGGGAGACATTGGGGGCCGGTGGAGGACATGACTCCTGCGGCTCAATATCACAACAGTTTCCTTCTAATTGCCCAGTTGCTTCATGTGTAAAACTACTTTGTATCTTTCTAACTGTTGATTCTTCTTTGACTTGAGGAACGAGCTCCAAGTTGCTTCTCTCATCGGGCTCACAGAGTTGACTTTCCTCTTGGAGATGGACGGTGAGAGGCTCTGAAAGATCAAAAGCATCACAAAAGCATCATATTATGCCAAGGTTACTTCAAAACAGGTGCTCGAGTCCCTGTTCTACACCTGAAGTGGAGCTAAACCTTAACCTTGATACCCAGAGTCTGGAATCTTGTGTCAGAATGGATCCTACTTTAGATTGTGCTTCCAATGGTGAATCTGCTGTCCAACACACCTGTGGCAAATCAGACTAACTCCAAATCCAAGGTCTAGATAAGAGGCGCAAGGAACATTAGACATTGTGAGGATATTTCTTCAGACTTCAACCTAAACAGAATCAATGCTTAGTTAAAGCCCAGCTAGTGTCTGACATATGGATACAGACTGTAATGGACATTTACAGGATGGAGAGACTAACAGCTGAGATGAATTAAAAGAGGGCTGCTTTTCTCTCACAATGGAGGAAATGGATGGACTACAGGATATCTAAGAAGTCGAACCTTGACAGGACAAAGTGTAGATAATGATTTTACACAGAAGTATTTAATAAAAAAAAGAAAGAAAGAAAGAAAGAAAAGGAAAAGGTTAAAGTGCCTTCTCTGGGTTATGGACGGGTTCTTGCCTAAGTCGAGTTTAGGTATCTCGGGGTCTTGTTTATGTATGGAGGCAGAGTGGAATGAGAAAAGACCAAAAGGAACCATTCAGAAGAACACTCTTAGTGAGAATACATCTTAGAACCTAAATATAAAAGAAGACCTTCACATTTTGTTTACACTGGCAGAAACAGACCACTTTAGTATGTTACAAACAGTGGACTGTTTTAATTCAACACTTTGTTGGTGATTTCATAACATTTTTATTCTATATGATTCATTTTTGACTTTGGAGGCTCTGAATGTAAAAAGTGGCCATGCTTTCTGCACGGCTTTGTCTGTTTTTAGGGTGTAAAAGCGCTACAATGATCCGGATGGCATGTGTGCTATTGCTTCATATGAAATAATCTGGGAAAAAAGGAAAACCAGAACAGGTTTGAGATGGAATGTCGAGTGTTATAATCAGCAAAACTGGATTCAGTTTCTTTAAAAAAAGATTAAAAGAAGTGACGTTTTAAATTAAAAGAAAGCATTATGGAACATAATATAACTCAGGCCTTTGCCCCAGCCATTGGTGTGTGCATTACAGGCATTACTTTCTTTACAATCTTCTAAGACCCAATCATAATAAGGGTTTTCAAGCAAACTGAATTTAGCAGAACAACAGAGGGGATAGTGGTTGAATACAGAATCAGATTCCACTCTTCCCCAATACACAGAGCTGCTTGCTCTTCCCAAACTGAATTAAAACCACCACCGCAGAGACTGAAAAGCTCTGCAGCAGGAATCTCCACCACTCTTCACCTGACTGCTGCAACAGCAGCCGCTGGACGGCTGCGTTCAGGAGCTTCTGGAGGCGGTCGTTCTCCTCTCTGGAGCGCAGCAGCTCGCTCTGGTACTCGGCCACCGCGTCTTTAACGGCCCCGAGGATCTCCGCCGCGGCTGCGGTCAGCCTGTCATTTAGGAACACGCTTAGCCGGTCCAGCTTACTCATGTTTTCGACAATGTCCATCTGTTACCGCCCACTATACCGGAAGCACAAGCAGACCGGCGGCTTCTGTCTGTAGTCAGTGAGCTGCAAAACTAGTGTAGTGGCGCCATCTTGCGGTGGGCTGTCTTCTTTTTTTTTTTTTTTTGGCGGTTGGCAAACGGTTGATGTGGTGTCCTTGCCAAGCGCTCTAAAAAACAAAACACTTTAACACTACTTGCACGTAAGGTATTTTTATTAGTAGTACATTTGTTGTAATTTTATTGTAGAAGTGGTATTTTGTTGGTCTTCAGATACTTCAAACAACTCCTTTTTTAAAATCATTAACATGTCCTCTGGATAATTTTTAAGACTTTATTTCGGTATGTAACATATATTTCAGTAAAGGCATAAAAGTCACGTTTTTTCAACGTAAAAAAGTAACTGGTTGTCGCAATATTTGTTGTGATACTTCGATATAAGAACTTTTCTGTAATGCCAGTGTGTTTGGCAAAAAAGCAAGAATTCTAATGAGTTCACGCAGTTCCATGTTTTTATTAAAGTTTTTGACTCATAAAAAATCTATTAGAGTGAGAAAAGCTATTACAAAAAGAAAAGCACAAAAATTATATTTGATGTTTTCCCTATTCTAATGCAAATCCCCACTTTCCTAAAAAATAATTTTGAAGAAATACCACTTCTTCTAAAACATGTTTTACGCAAGAAAGGGGTGGGAAGAAAACATTTCTGGCAAACATTATTTTAGGAGGTGGCAAATATTTCAATAGTTTTTTTTCCCCTTGCATTTTTTTCCTCTATATTCATTTAAATTTGGCATTTCTATTTCTACTAAACTGCACCGCTTCTGTAAATTTCATATTTAGACTTTCAAGTCTGTAGTTGTCCCGATAAAACCTCCATTTAGTAGCTTGATACATTTAGTATCAAAAAAGGACATTTTTACCCTAGTCATTGGTAATTATCGAAGTACTTTTTTTTGAAGACAGTAATTTTTTGAAATGTATCTGTATAATCAGGATTTTTTATTTTTGTGAGATGGGAGAAACCATAGAGAAAATGTGTTGACCAACTTGGTTAACATGAAGTTCAAATTCCAAATTTCTTTCCAATCTTTTATTGAGGAAACAAAATAAAGTTAGAAGTGCATTAACATAGGCACATAGTGCCAAGGTGGCTGCAGTGAATTTTAAATAAACTGAATCCAAACCAATGCTGCTCCAACTTGTCATTAAAAGTATTTTTTATTTACATAGATGATTTTAAGATCATGACAAAGCGTCATGGAGGAGCAATCACACATAAGGATCGTAAAACCAGTATGTCATCTACCAGAATGCATCAATATTTAAAAAAAAACCAGAGGACAAATAGAAATAGAAGTGTTTTCTTTTACAGAACATAGAAACACCACAAAGACTCCCTGAGGTATTCATTATTAAAAATGCAGAGTGCTGAGGATCTCGGCGAGGATTGGGGTTTTCTAAGTGTTCAGGACAAGAAGTCTCAGTCCAACATGATCAAATCCACCCGTGACAAACGACAGGAGGAATTCCACTCGCATGCTAACTCTGATCACAGGGAACCTGGGCAGTATTTTAACTCATAATACAGGAAGTGGAGGAATCCACTGAGACATACACAACAGAAAAACACAGATACCAGCAGAAGTGCCCCTATGTTCATTAGTTCTATATCCAGCTTGCATACACAGTATACAGATAAGACTCCCCGGCTAAAATGCTACTTTCCTCCATCAGTTCCTGACAAACAGCAGCACCTACAAACACATTTTTCCCTTTCTTTCTTCTGGAACTTGTCAGACGTAAAGAAGTTGGGAGAACATTCCCACACAATCCAAGTCCGCAGATTTTCACATGGCAGAGCATCCGACAGGATGGCGTGCGAGAGACGTCGTCTAAAATGTGACAAATGTGAAGGTAATTCGCGAAATGAGCTGAATTCTTTACGACGCATCTCGGACTCGCTTGTGGCTCGCCGGTTCTCTCTCAGCTGTCGATCATTTCCGACAGCTCCTGCAGCAGGTCATCCTCTCCGATGGCCGGGTCCACGTCACCCTCCAGGTGGTCGTCGGTGAACTGGTTGATCAGATCCTCGAAGTCGTCCACCGAGGAGCTGCAGGCGTCAGGGTTGGAGGTGGAGGCGGTGCGGGACGTCGCCGTGCTGGATCTGCGTGTCCTGGACTGGGTGGGACTTCTGAGGATGGGACTGAAATGAAAGAAGGGAGGCGGCCTTGTTCATGTTCGTGAAGTAATCTGACGTCTGAAGTATCCGTGTTGATACTTTGAGATGGTGGAAGATACATCTATCTGTAGTATGTAACTTAGAAACAATGTTTTTCTTTTTACATGTTTGTTAAAAATGTCATAATGTTGTGACATTATATTATGAGACAGATAATCTGATTAAAAAAATAATCTAGCTCCACTGCCTTCTCCCAGTAGTAACAGCAGAAATATACATCTCAGTTAGAAACAACGAATCAGAGCCAGGAGGAGGGTCTTAGTGCTGCCAGTCACTCTCATGCTCCCCCCGACCCTTTTTCTCTCCTGCGCTACAGCGGGGTCACAATAACATAGTCTGCCATGAATGCTAAGGCTAGCATCTGCTGTCAACAATCACTGTTGACAGCAGATGTCTAAACAGTTTTAATGGAACGGCAAGTTATTTCGTTGTCATTAGCACATTGAACAGCATTGATTGACATCATTAAGCCCCTCCTCCTGGATCTGATTGGTTGTTTTCGGTCGGGAATGATGCATTTCTTCAGATTGAAATAACAGCACAAAGAAGAGCTATTATTTCAGATTATCTCTCGTATACTATCAAGACAATGACAATTTTAACAAATATACAAAAAAAAAAACGTAACAAAATACAGCTTTAATGTGGGATTATTTTTTTAAAATGACATGGATAACAGAAAAACATTCATATAGTCTGACTGACTAAACTTCCAATTACAGAATATTTTACCGAGTGCTTATAATCGCAAAAGCAAAAGGTACAGCTCAGACCAGCATTCGGCTTCAAAAAGATTCACCCTAGCCCTCTGTACAGCATGCCCTCTGATAAAATAGATATTTCACTGAAGAGTGAGTGTGTTTCCAGTCCAGTAGACTCGCTTCACTTGGTGACCAAAACTGCAATGTTTGTTCTATTTTCATTGATATGGTCTCGGATCCGCTTGGTGTTCACAAGTGCATTCTAACCACACCAGAGTTCACTTTAAATGAACCCAGGGCTAGGTTTTTAGGTGAACCAGAGTTCACTTTTTTGGTTTGGATCAAAGTTTGATTACGTAACAAGTAAACCAGACTTTCCCGACAGACGGAATGGAGTTGGATTAAAGCGGACTAAACACTTCTGGTGTGAACTTACCTTTGTGGGACCGGCCAGCCGTCTCTGACTGCATCTCCACTGGCGGCTGCCTTGATGTCTTGACCCTGAATCTGCGTGAAGACAGGAACCGTCTGAAGCTTGTCTCTCTGGGTGCTGGGGGTGGGCTGCACAGCAGACGTCGGCTGGACCTCTTTGTTTGAAGACTTTAAGGGGAAAATTGGCAGAGTGTCAGTGAATTCAACGGTTGGTTTGAGATAACAGATGTTCTAAACACAGGAACATTCAGATATAATCACATCCTTAAAGACAGTCATCTGTCACAGACATTTCCAATGAAGTGTTGTGATTTCTAGCTTTAATGTCATTAGCATGTCCCAATAAAATTTTTTATTTTTTTTTTTCCCCACCGGTATTATTGTGAATGATGCATAGCTCAGCCTTAAGTGGGAACAATCTACCTGCTGAGCAGTGGTGGAGCTGTTCATGGGTTTCACAGCTGCAACAGCAGAACCCTCCACTCCTCTCTTCTTCGGAGGCGGCTTCACCACTGATGGCTTCACATTCAGCTTAGGCCTCACTGAAACAAAATGGAAACAAACATAAAAAAAAACACATATTATGGGATGGAAATAGAAGGGCTTCTCTTCTACTAACTGTTCTTTATAGTAGATTCTACACACATGTTCAGACTGCAACCAGCTTTCCGTCCACTAGAGGTCACCAAACTTTCTCAAACTTAATTATAGAGAAGAAGACTTGTTTTGTCCAGCCAAGTAAATAATTCCTCAACACTGATTGTACTAGCGCCATGGCAGGTTAACTTATAACATGGGAAAATGTCTTGTTAAAAGTGAAATAATCAGCCAATGGAAGTAGAAATTATTCATCAACATTATGGAATTATTTACTGAAAACAACTTCTATATCTTACTGAAAAGTTACTTGTAAGTTAGTTCTGTCTTATTTCAAGTATACTAAGATATCTGCAGTAGAAAGTAGACAAACATACTTGCTAAGATTTTGTGTTTTTGTAATATACACATCCATGTTTGGGGTTCATTAACATTTCAGATCAACTGAGTGGACTGCAGCTGCTGATTAGTAAATATAAGCCTCAGAAATAAGACCTGCCTAATAATTTTGCACACAGCAGGTGTGTATATTTGTCATGCATGTCTGATCACGTTAATGATTCTTCTATAGAACGATCGGTGACAGACCAGGACAGGAAACACATTTGTCTGAACAGAGCACATAATCTGTTATTTGTCCCCCCCAACAGTTTTGAATAGTTTAATCTAAATTTAGAGGATTTGGACTAAACTAATACCTGATCCCTGCAGGTCACATCTGCTCAAACCAAACCGAGAAAGTCCAGTTCTGTCTCGTCTCACCTTTGCAGCTGCCTGGATGCTCCAAGGTCTTGGTCTGATTAGAGTCTGCCAGAAGTTCTACAGGCTGACTCGACTCCTTCGTTATCTGTGCAGACGGCTCTGAGACGGGGCCTCTTGTGGTTTTGTCCAGGAAGTCTGTTGAGCTCTGCTTTGGTGAGGCCGAGAGCGCCGTTGCCGTGGCTGCGGTTTTGAGGCCAGGAGAAGCTGTCCTCTTCGGAGGCGATGGTGGTTGCGGTTTTAGGGAGATGAGTTTCCGAAATGAGACTCTGGAAGCAGGCGGGGCCTCTGCCGAAGCCTGACGGGTCGTGGCGGGGGTTTTCCTCTTGAGGGCGCTGCTGACGCTCTGCTTCTGAGACGAATCGGCCTCGGCGGGGCTTTTGGCCTGCCCCTCCTGCTCCTGCCTGCGGAGGCGTTTCTCCTGCATGATCTCCTCAAACGTCTTCACCTTGATGGCGGAGGCCTGCACGGACGGGAAGTCTCTGTTACTCACGGCTGGCAGACCAGCAGCCAATCAAACGAAGGTGCTGAAGGACCAGACATACCTGAGCAGGAGCTGCTGCAGCTTTCGCCGGCCTCTCTGCTGGTTCAGTGCTCCTTTCAGCTGCCGTGTTGCTTTCTATCACACAGGAGAAAATGTGACAAAATCAGCTGGAATTATCCTCCATATCTGCCACATTTTCATTTTGGGTCATATTAAGATCATGACATATTGATAAAACCCATTAACCCCATTAACAGATTGTTAAGATATTAATAAAAAAAGCTGTCTCTGAATTCAATAAGTTCCTCTTAAAGTGAAATAATATTAAACATCTTTTCACACGATTTGTCACTTTCTGGATTTCACAATTGTTTTTGTGATTTTTACAAAAATCTGAAATTGCTGCTTTTGTGACGTCAATTAAATATTTGCAAGAACTTTTGAGATATTTGTGATTGTGGGTAGGGTAGGGTTAGGTTTAGGTTTTTTGGTACGCGCCACATCGATCGCGGGCCAACAACTTGACATCAAGCAAAGCTGAGAGGCAGCAGTGTAGTAGAAGTAGCAAACACTGCCTCCTGCTGGTGGGAGTCAGTAGTCAGCTAACCCAAAAGTTGTACTCAACTAAGAATAGCAATACTTCAATATAATTTTTCTCGGGTAAAAAGCAAACACCTAAGAAATTACTCAATATAAAGTAAAATGATTTGGCAAAAAGGCGATTCAAGTGGAGAGTTACTCATCAAAACATCAATCATTTAACAGCTAAAACTTACCAAAATATAAAGTTATGTGGAAAGACTGAAATTAAAATAATATAAATATCAAAAGCAGGCAAAATTTGTACAAAAAAAAAAAGTGTGGTGATCTTGTTGATTTTGTGTGAATTTCTGTGGAATTCTGCTAAATAACTAGAGGGACTGACTGACTTCTGTAATTTGGGAGTAAATGGATAAACACTGCCTTTATTTGATTAATAAAGTAATATGTATGCACACAAATGCTACCCTGAAGGCTCTGTTTAAGCGGTGGCGGGCCAGATCCGCTTTGTGTTTCTTACGTTGGGTTGGGGGCTTCTTGACCCGAAGCAGATGTGGCCTCTTGGGGGCGCTGTGCTCGGGGTCGGGGCTGTCGGTGGTCTGCTGGGCCTGGACTCTGGCTGCCTTCTCCTTGCGGATCTCCTCCAGGGTCTTCACCCTCACCTTCTCCACGTCAGCGGCGTCCATCGGCCCCGGGCCCTTGGCGGGAGTCTTCTCCTCTGGGTGCTCCGCCTTCATCAGGTTGGGGTTCTGGTTCTGTTGCTCCTCCTGCTTCATCTTCTTCTCTCGAATGATCTCAGAGAAGGTTTTAACGTGGCCGATGGGGGCGGCTGTTAGAGTGATGGATCTCTTGGTCGCCTTGGCGGCCCTGACCGGATCTGGTTTGGTGGTTTCTGCTGCGTCGGCTGCAGGAACGTCCTTCTGGCTGCCAGCCTTGGCCGCCTTGGCCTGTTTGATCTCTTCTAGGGTTTTGATGCGGATCCGATCGGGAGCTTTGGTAGACACTGGGTTGGCCTCGGCTGGAGAAACGTGGGAAGGGTTTGTAACTACCAACATGAGTAAGAAGAGAAGTGCTGCCTCCAGTCAGAGCTCTTACCTGCATGAGCACCTCTGATAGGAGGAACCAGCCCAAGTCTTTCTTTGATTGGCTTCAAGGCTGAAGAAGAAAAGAAAAAAAAAAAAGAGTTTGTTGATCTGACCTCAACCTGTGTAATATTAGTAATCTGACTGAATCAGCAGGATTTGCAGTAAGGAAGCACAGACTGCCTGCTTGTTTTTAGCTTGACCTCTGACACCTCAATATTTTGAGGAGATGCAACCTCCTCAAAATATTGTAAAAATAATTAAATGATGGTGGTAGTGATTATTAGGAGGAAACTTGAATTAGCCAAAACCAGCAAAAACACATCTGAGCTTTGAAACATGTGACAAACAGAACTTTTTCAGACACCTCAGCCAGTGAGTTTCCCCGCTCACCTTTCTGAGTGTTGACCGGCGGCTGCTCTTCATCAACAATTCTGCCCAGGCGCTCGGCCAGACTCTTCTTTATTGTAATCTGACCCCCGCTTTGAAAATCTGAAACAGAACCAAACCAGGAGCTTCAGAATGGAACTAGCACCATCAGCAGCATCAGCAGCAGTAGCAGATTGATCCAAACCCACCTGCAGGGGGCACCCTTCGCCCGAGCCGTTCAGCCATGCTGCCTCTGGGTCGGTCAGGCTCTTCCAAAACAACAGCACCTGATATTAAACACAGCAGAAGATCACTGATCTGAACGCAAGTCGTTCTCTACTGGCTCTTGATTGGAATTTACAGTGATATGTAAGTGATGACAGACAGGAGAATTCTAAAAAAATAAATACAGAACTTAAACTTCATCAGAAGCACAGTTCTGAAACATAGATCTTTTTTCTTCTGATTTCTGAGGCCTGAATTATCGGACGCTAAAGTAACTGCTGATGGTTCCAGGGTAAAAGCTGAGGGCAGAGGAAGAGCAGTTTGTTGCTCACCTCCAAACTGTGAGAGGGCGGGCCGGTACGATGGCAGGCCATTCTCCGTCTCTCCGTTGGTGGAGGTGTCGGCGCTCTGGAGGGGGTAACCTGTCCTCCTCATGCTGGACTTCAGGGCCTTCCTCAGCCGGATCTCCTCCAACGTGCTCACGCCAAAGTTCAGCGGCTCTCCTGGACAAAACACGACCCTCGTGACCTTTCCCAGGACCTTCAGTCGTCGGGTCAGAGCTGCGGAGCTTGGTCTCACCTGATTTAGCCATCTTCCGAGGTGAAGGACCGACCTTGCCGTCCTCTCCCTCCTCCGAGAACTGATCTGAAACGCAAAGAGCCGAACGGTCAGAATCAGAGCAGGAAGACGTTGTTTGAAAGTGATCAAAAGACTAGGAAAAGATGATGATGTCAGTTCAAGACAAAACAAAGCACTATTTTATGCTACCTGAGAATAGACTGTTCTACATTTGCCAAACGGAGCAAATATAGAACCCGTCCATAGGACTGGTTTAACAAGAGAGGCTGTCCAAACAAAAACAATCATCCAGCCTCTGCAGAGCAGCTTGGACTGAACTGACTGGTCTGAGTTCAGTCATCCAGAAGGTGAAATGGACCTAAATGGACTGATGTTTACAGTGTGTAGCCATGGAAACTTCCCAAGACTCATGTACTCCCGATTGTCAGGCGACAGTCTGGCCTCTGCAACATTTACTATCCAAACAGCCGTTTTTGCTTCCATTTCTGGCAACTTAAACTCTGACCTGAGTTTAGAAGCACTAATTTCACATAACTTTGGGGGAAAAATACAGCTGGGGCTCACCTTCTTCATCCTCATCATCATCTGCTGGATTAATCACCACGGGTGGATGTGTTGGGCTTGGTACCGGCTCCTGTGTGTCCGTCTTGATGACCCCTCGGAGCTGAGGGTTGGCTGCGTTGGGCGGAGCGGCAGCAGCCGGCGGCGGCGGCGGGACCGGCTCCTCTTGTGGCGGCTCCTCGCTTTTGCTCAGAACTGGAAAAAACAGCAGCTGTCAACTTAAAGAGCACTATGTTTCTTTAGAGCATATTGGTGGGAAGAAATTCAGCTTACCTTTATCAGGAGGGACAAAGATGCCCTCTATGTAGCGAGGCCTCTCGTGGAAGAAGGCACAGTGTGGTTTCTGGCAGCCAGCGGGCTGGTTCTCCCAGTAACAGGGAATTTCCTTCCTGTTTTTCTGTTTTTGATCAAACACAAACGGCACTGTGAGCAGACAAGATCATCGTTTGGGGTTGCTTTAACATTTCTTCTAATATAACCCAAACTACAGAAGCCCATAACCCTGAACCAGTGTTGTAGGAAAACCTGGGATCTGAAACCAAACATAAGATGCGACTCCAGCTGGAGAGAAGGAGGTAATGTTTGGATCAGAGTCAAGCATGACGACTTACTGCAGGTTTTTAACTTCTGACAGCTTCTGCACAGGTTTTACAGGAAGGGCTGCGGCTTCAACACCTTAATTTCAATTTATTAACTACACAGATTTGGACGCAATTTCTCACTTTTATTTTGACACGCTTTTGGAAGGCCTGTAAATCTGACGCGCAAGCAACAACCGCAACATTAATCTAAACCTAAATAACAGATCAAAGACAATAATCTTCGTTAATGAGCTCACATGTCTATTTATTCAATAATTTAGCAGCGAAACAGTTTTTGAAAATATTGCTTATCTTGTCGATAGATGTTTTTTGAATAAAATGTGATTAATGACAGACCCTGCAATTGGTATGAGTTAACTAAAGAGTTAAAAAAATTTATTTTTCTTTTTTTAATATGCTAAAGTTCCCGCTGGAACCTTTCTATTCGCATGTTTTTGGTATGCCAATAAATCTGATGCACAAACAACATCCACTAACAACAGCGATGGACGCTGCTGGGGCTTCATTTTGTTTAAAAAAAAAATAACAATCTGACTGGACGCTGGAAAAGACCATTGTTGTGTTCAAGTTGTGCTAAAAGTGAGTTAAATTTTCTTTAACGTTGACATGAAATTTGAAAACATTACTTGATATTTATGCATTTTTGGAAGACTGGAAGACTAATACCTAAACACCAACTAAAAAGACTTAAAAAAGGCAATCATTTACAAAAAGCCCAAGATAAATTAACAATGCTAAGCCTGGTGGGGGCAGAGAAAAAGTCTGGTGGCCCACCAGGCTAATAATACACTGAGGGAAACCCTGCTATCGGTGAAGCTATTCACGCCTCAAATAGCATCTCGATGCTAAACATGTAGCAGCACCACAGACGTCCCCAGTGCTAACGCCAGCGTCTGCATCCACATTTCTAAAGAAGTTTCACGAACGATCAAAGCTGACTGGCTATAAAATATCACTCAGCTTCAATCAGATGGTTGAATGCACAATATCTTTGTTCCTAAGCTAATCTATTTATTCAATAACTTAGCAGCAAAAAGTGTATTTTGAATTGAAAACGTTTGTCATTAATTTGTGGTTTTCGATTAAAATGCAATTAATTAATTACAGTTAACTTTATTAAAACTCTTTATTGGCTTCCAGCACCAATTATAAGACATTAAAAGGGTTAAAACCTAGCTCCTTTTAAAATGAAACCTGAGTGAAAAGTCGCTGGTACGACAGGGATGGCTAAACTGGGCTTACCGTGATCTCCATATGGCGAAACTTGCAGACAGTACGGAAGCAGCGTCCTTCCTGCCACAGGTTGCAGACAGTCTCGTTGCCCATAGCAGCCTCACAGTGTCGGAATGGGCAGCTGTCACCCTGTTCAGTGAAAAAGAAGAAAAAAAAAAAATGAAAATGAAAATGAAGCTCACTTTCTCAGCTCTCATTTCAAGTCAGCTTCAAAACAAAGGATGCAAGTGCAGAGTGCATCAGAGGCCTCTGGTCTTACTTTAGTGCAGGTAGAATAGTAGAAGAAGTAGCAGTCATCTCCATGGTTGGTCATAGTAATACGTGACGAGGCTTAAGAGGCGGCAGTGACCCAGCAGCTGGTTCCCTTCTGAAACGATCGAGACTCTCCCTGAGATCACAAAGAAAAAAAAAAAAATAATGGTTTCCTCATTACTTCTATTCCCGTTATGCATCAGACCAGGGAGTCACATAATGAACACAGAAGCAATCCGTCTGCCATTGTTTACATGGTGACTTAAAGGGACGTCGGAGGAAATCTCTGTGCAACGGTTTTAAAATGCGACTCAAAAAACCAATCTGTTCAGATGAGAGATTAAAGGTTGCAAACGAACATCGGTAGGGCCGTTCTACTGCTGCCCTGACGACCATGGAGAGTTACTATGGTGTCTGAGACTAGTACCATGTTTCCCCGATAGTAAGACACCCCCGATTGTAAGACGTATCGGAGGTTTCAGGGGGGTCGGCTAATATAAGCCGTACCCCGAAAGTAAGACGTATGTCTTACTTTTCGGGGAAACACCTCTCATCTAGCTGCGCGCCGCCTCCTGCCCACGTCCGCGCCGTCCCCCTCTCCATACGTCGCGGCGTCTGCCACCTCCCTCTGATCTTAATGAGCGCCGCCTCCTGCCCACTTCCGCGTTTTATGGTTAAAACAAAAAATTCGACAATTTTTTTCCAATATAAGACATACCCCGAAAGTAAGACATAGTGGGGCTTTTGGGGATAAAAAGAAAGTAAGACACTGTCTTACTTTCGGGGAAACACAGTAGTACTCTTTGGGGGGGAGGGGGGGAGTAGAAAACTGTAGCAAATGTGTCATAACAAAGACCAACTTATTGATTTATTTTTATGGAGAAACAACTTATTGTTCTATAGCGCTGACCAGGGTTCAATTTAATGTGGACTTGTTACTGACAGCTTCAGTGTGAACATGTGGTCGAGTTTTGCTTTGGTAGTATTTGTATTTTGCATTCACTGTATTTTAGTGGTGGATTCCAGTCCAGTCTCACTCCAAGACCATGATGAAACTGTTGTTTTTTTGTTTTTTTTTAATTAATGTCTGTTGGGAACAGATTTGTTGAAGAAGTGGTAAAACTGGTGGGTGCTGGTTTACTGCAAGTCTGTCTTTAATTGTTCTGATGTTACAGAGTCTAGATGTAAAACTTGGACCGTTTAGATTTGTCACAAGGTGTTCTGCCGTTATTTGGATTGTTTTAGTTCTTTTTATAAGTTTTAACCACAACTAAGCTATTACAGCTGAAATTACTAGCCCAGATTTTGGCCAAGTCTTCCCATTAATGAACTATTGGGGTTAAACCTTAGACTGTTCAAAGTTTGATTTTTAATGCTTATAATTCAGAAAATCAATTTTCCTGGTTACAGTTTAGTTACTAAACAGTCCATAAGCATGTCTGCTACAGGACAGGTTTTTCATATCCATTATATTTTACTTGCTTAAAATTTTTGTTTTATCACATGCCAATTTATTTTTTATCATATTCGATCAAACTGAACTGCATCATAATTTGTTAGGAAACAAAATACTGAATCATAGCAAATCTGGGTTTACTCTTCCTAACCAATCAGATTGTTGCAATTGTATGACGCTGCTCATCATCTGGGCTACAAATTAAGAGATGCATAACCTCAACGTAGCCAGGCATTTAGGCCAGAGAACATCTCTCAACAGAACTTAATTTTAGTTTTTGTAATTTTGTCGACATCTATGAGCTACAACTGACATTGGCTCACACTGCCCCACTTTACCTGAGGTGCCTATGCTGGTGTCTTCCTCTTGAGTGCACTGCTGGTACGGTGTCTCCGGAATTATATGGAGTCCTGAAGGAAGACTTGATCCATGAGATAAGAGGAAAAGTGGGGGAGGTCGCCCAGAAAAACTCGTCTTCCTATGTGATCCCTGGTCTCAGGCGATGTGAGACATCTGTATCTCAGCCAGACCACTAAACAGGACCGACAGAGGGTGCAAAAGTCCTTTTTTTTTTTTTCCTTTTCCTGTTTTTTTTTTTTTTTTTTTTTTTTGGTATGAATAACTGAAGTGACTAATCGAGGAAATGTATAGGGGGAATTAATCAGCCAGACGAATGGAAAGGACAAAAAAAAACTTTAACTCAAGTGGCAAACGTTGGGTTGATGTGAGGCAAAAAAAAAAAATCTTCAGGGTCTTCTTGTGCCTGGGGTCATTTTGTTGTCGGTGTGGCAATATATATATTAAAAAAAATTAAAAATGGGAGAGAAATCTGGGCTTCTAGTGATTTTCAGCTGTTGCTTAACAACGCTGAAATGGAGTCTTCTGCCTACGGATTGTGATGAGTGCAAGCTCCACATCCAGAGCTCCCCAGAGAGGATTGAGAGGGCTGGCTCTAAACCTACAAATCAATCAAAAACACTTCCCAACAAACTCAAAGTGGGTTAATATGAGAGAAAGAGAGAGAGAGAAGGAGAGACAACACAAACAGCTGAAACATTTCAACATAAAGCAGAAATACACTCTTGATATTGACTCTAGGGTATAGCAGTATTTTACAAAAATCGAGGTTAAGACAGGCTGCAGCTCTGTTAAAATGTCACATTTATTTATCTCATATGTGTTTTGCTGCTTAGGAACCTCCAGTTTACGCTGTAGATCAGCTTGAACAGGTTTGGCCTTGTTCTGAAGGTTTTCAGGTGGTTCACATCTTCACTAATTATAAGCCTTTCCCATAATGTTCCCACTCAAACCATTTTGTACTAATGCATCAGTTTATCTCTCAAGAGAGCTAAGGATATTGATAAAAACAGATACGAAGGACAATACAAACAAATGCCAGTATTTCACCATACAGATCAGTTGACTAAAACTAATCCTCGACCAAACCAAAGCAGCTCTGAACGAACTCCAGCCTGCAGGTTTTTATTACTTTTATGAGCTCAAGATGTTCTTGCCAATAATACTAATAACGTGAAAACTCCCCAGGTTTACGTCGCGCCTTTCTCGCGCTACCAGTCAAAGTAACATTTCTATTTCATCAGGATTAGCATCAGGGAGGGAACATCTGATTCAGTACCTTGCCCAGTTGTACGTGGGTACATGGCGAGGCCAGCTGGATCACAGCCGCCCCACTTTGGTGAAAATAACCAAAGTTTAAAAACAGACAAATTGAAGAAAGTGATGACATACTTACTCTAAAGTGTGTACAATAGCTTAAAGCTAACTGGAACAAGCTACGAGCGATCCCCCAGTAGTGATGGAAATTTGACTATAACATAAATTTATTAACTGATCACGACTCTTTATGGTTATCCAAAAACTATAAGTACGGATAACGAACTATTGTTAATACTTGTCACGAGTTTGTACGACAGAACTTATTTTAGCACATGCTACATAATACAGGCCGAGACCTTCTCCTTAGCTAAAATGTTAAGATGGCTGTTTATGTCGTAATTACCGGAAAATGTACTCTCCAGCTTCAACGTTTCCAAATAACAACAGAGTTAGCATATAAACACGACGTATGATGCTAATTACCAGTTGTTTTGTTTAAAAAAAGATATTTTAAAAGTTCTGAAATACGAGAGTTGTGGTCCCGGGTCGCTCAGGTCCGAAGAAGTACGGAGACAAAATCAAAATGGCGGCTGAAGCTAAAAATACGAGTTGGCTCTGTTCAAATGTTGCGTTCATGTAACGAGGGAACCTCAGATATTTAACTACTACAAGCTTGACCGCCGGTGTTCTGTGCAACTCCAAAATATTCAACCCCAGTTGAAAACATAATAACTTAAACATAAAATGTTAAATTCTTTGGAAAAAAATTTGTCTTATATTAGTGGGTACACACCACTCCCTAATTTAATTCCAAGTTGTTAGTTGGAATGACTTTGTCGTTTCGAAGGTTGGGTCTTTTTTGCTGTGACGCTCAAATTACACTACAGCCTGAAGGGGTAGAGTACCCAAAATAGTCTCCAAGTTAGAGTACTGCTTAAGCATGATTTTCACCGAAGTAAAAGCAAAACGTAGCCGTCCAAGAAATTCATCAAATAAGAGTAAAAAGGTGTTTCGTTTAAGCTCTGAGAAACTGGTTATGACATCTGATTTAATATTTTTACTATTATGTTATCAGGGAGACAAAAATAAAAAGTTATGTGAAAATTCAAGTGAAACTGAAATAATACAAATATTACTAACAAATAACATGATCATACGAACGCTCGGACAAATTAGCATTGTGTAAAGGTGATACTAATGTTCAGTGGCAAAAACAAAGAAAAAATAAAACAAAAAACGCCCCTCATATCCCGCCTCTTTTGCCACTCGCCGTCACTTCTTGCTAGGACATACAACGGTAAAAGGAAAAGGAGCGGAGCCAAAAAAACCGGAACTTGTGTAGATTTTATTGTGGTGGGTTTGACAGCCGTTGGCTGGTTGAGTAGGGTTTGACAGTAGCTTGCTGTTGTGTCGTATGTCAGTTCGAATACTCAGAAAGTTACTTTAAGTTTGATAAGTAGCTTAAGTTACAGTACTAAAATTTACTAGACGACATTTTACTCCTAACCGTCCTTATGGCCTCTGTTCAGGTGGGTAAGTTGTAGCAGTGGAGTCGCATTAGCATTTCACTAACATGGGGTTGGCTAACTTTATGCAGATAGAGCTAGTTGTTGCAGTTTCACAAACAGTAGCCGATGATAAACTGTAATAAACTGCCGTAATAAACTGTTTTATTCTTTGTGCAGCTAATTAATTTTGTTCTTTTCTGTGTCGAGCAGGGTTTGGCGTCTGGGTTCTCTCTGAACCTGGGGCCACTGAAAGAACCTCTCGGGTTTATTCGTGTCTTAGAATGGGTGAGTAAAGCCACAACACAAGAATTGAGACCTGAAGAATACTTTTAGAGCAAACAGACATACTCCCGTCCCATAGCTTTGTTTGAGTACATGTTTAGAGTTCAAATTTAGCGCAGTTTATTTTCTAATTTGTGAGATGTGTCAACCTAAATGAGGTCACGTCCCTCGCCCATTTACAGTTGCTATAGCTTTATCACCGTGGCAGTATGCGATGCTAAGACAGGACGGTGATACAGTAGGGTGATAGGCGTGTTGTCAACTGACACAAATCTTTTGAAATCAAAAGTAGAAACCTGAGAGCATTTTGTGAAACCGGTCATGATGAATGAATGCCTTCTGCAGATAATCTTATTCCTTGAGTGCATGTGTGTTGCATGCTTAAGAGACCGTCTGCTAAGACACAACAGCTTAGATGTACCAGGCTGCTGTATTTTCTGGGTATACACCACTACTTTATTTAACTTTACGACCGATGGCACTGTGTGTGTTGAAGGTGTGGGCATCGGTGTCCTGTTGCTGATTAACATGTATATGAGACAGAGGTGGGCAATAACTGGTTACATTTACTCAGTAGTTTCATTGACATTCGCATTGTATTCATCTTTATGCACATCAGATGAATAAAATAAAAATAAAAAAGCAAACTGTGTATCACCAGAATTGTGGCCAGGGCATGTTTTTTGTTTTAGCTGTGTTAATGGATAATATTGTTTATAGTCAGCCAGTATTTCATTAAGTAATCATTATGTTAGTCATTTATTTAGGTTGTCTCTTTTCAGATGAATTAACATAATGTCAGACTCCTACTTAAATTGCAGTAAATCATATCCATTCAACTACTTATTTGCTTTATGCCTCAGATGGAACAAAAGCTCTATTCTGGAAAAAAATGAGCCCTTTATAAACAACAAAAGCAGACCAATATCCATCCAAACAACTAAATCTGAATAATGTATGACGAGAAACAAAGCTAAGTTGGGTTCTGTGTCTAGTCAGATTCTTAATTTAATAATCAGTTTTTTATTAGTTTTGTATATTCACAAATTAAATGGTAAAATTTCCTCTAAAAAAAGAAACAAAACAACAAGCCTGGACTTTTATACAGGAGTTGAACATTTAGATAGGCCTTAATAACATAATCAGTTCCAGTATGGAGTCTTTTTTTCCAGCTTCTTCTTGTTTTCACTTTCTTCTGACAGAATCCTTTTTGCAGATTTGAGGGGGGAAAAAAAAGCATACAAAATTTGTTGTCACGATAACAAATTTTGCTGGACGATAAATTGTTCCAGAAGTTATTGCGATAAATAATAATATTGTGGTTTTGGTACCATTTTCAAGTAATATAATAGTAATAATGGCATAATAATGCAAGAACACATTCTCAAGGATCAATATATTTTAAATTCTAATGAACATATATCTCTGAAACCGGAAGACATTTTAAATATCCAAAATAAATAAATAAAATATCAAATGAAGTCTTTGTCATCAAAAATCTTCAGATAAAAAAAGGATTAGTTGAGACCAAAGCACCAAATGTAGGACTTTCATCATCCAGTTTTTGGTGGAAAGAGAGGAAAAAAAGAGAAACAATAAAACATTCTAATGGAAATTATTGAGTTTGTTTTAATTTATCATGCTACTAGTTGATTTATTGATGATTGTGACATGCATAAGTGTACATGCTAACTATTTACAGTCTGTAGCGCTAGCAAAGGCCTTCAAAGTATAAAACTATTAGTTGACAAAGTCACAATTTGGTGGTGATGCAAAGTCTACGTGGCTTTTCCGGGCTTTCTTAAATTTGACAGATTCTAATCTGACAGAAAAAAGTAAACTTTTTCAATATATTAATATTCAGCATTTCTTCAACCCAGTCTGCCCAGTTATGGGCCTCTGTTTTCAGTTGTTTCTTAGTAATTACTCTTTTATTCACCATTAAACATTAACATGTCTCCTGAACTTGTTAATCTTTCATTTGTTCTCCCAGCATATAAGAAGTTAAATATGAAGGGAAATTTCACCTTCAAGATGTAATTCATCAGACTCAGTTTTTCTGATTGTTTCAGTTTTTCTGATCGTGTAACTCGGTAATACAATTTGGGCGTGTTCTGTTTGACTTCAGCTACCCTAAACCCTGGGCAAAGAGGACAGACAAAAGTTATCGATATAACAAATGGAACCCAAGTGAGGGGATGGTGACCCCAGCTTCCCGCGAATACTTGAGACCAACTTTAAAAATGCTTAAAACTGCCCATTTTATTAGTTCAAACACCAACTATGCATTAATATGGCGAGTGGAAACCACCTTAGCACTACAGCAAAAATGAATATCTAGCCTCTGTTCTTGTGGGGTACAACCAATCAGTAACAAGGAAAATGAATGGTGCTCCTGGACTGACTGCATTGCAATATTTCAGAGAAGATCTACAAAAACATTTCTGCAAATTCTTAGTTACATTCCACAGAAAAATCTGCGAATCAAAGGAGTTTCACTGGATCAGTCATTGATGACTTACCCCCAGATCAAACTCATCAGATACAGAATTGATAATTGGTTAAACTATGTTGTTTTTGTTGTCATACATGCAAATTATTATTTATTAACCTTTTATTTGTTGATCTTTTAGCCAAGTAATCACCTGGTAGGTGTTGTTCTTGACACCACGGGGGAGACGTTGTTAGTCACCAGTCAGCCTGCTTACCTGTACCTGTGTCAACCTTAGTGAAATGAGTTAAACTTTAACTAGATGCAAAGATTGACACGGTTAGCTTACCACCTGCCACTCAATAATCTCACAAAGAAATTGAAAGCAAAACAGAATGGACAGAGGAGTTTGCTCTTTTCCTCAACGCTTCAAGGACAACGTTTCTCTAACCGGGACGTTTCGTTATTTACGAGAGCCGAAGTTCAAAAGTGTCGGACAGCCTTCACGGGTCCCTCCTACTGCAGAACACCCACCTCATGTTTCTCAGACGCCACTCAAGAAGAAAAAAAAAACCTCTGCCCAGAATATGTGGCAAGAAAAAACTGGAAGAACAGAATGAGATTTTCTTCCTTTCTGCTCCTTATAGACCGTTTACTCTTTTACTAACGTGGCCTTGGGCTCTGGAATATTAATGCTGAAGGTTTCAATTGGTAAAACATTACAACTGACACTGCTGCGTTGGGTTAGGTGTAAAACAGTGTGGGTGATTTTTATTTTATGTAATATCAAAAAGATAAGAAGATAAGATAAGAAGTGTTAGTTTTAGAAGATGTATGTAAATCTAGTCTGTTTTACCTTTACTTTCCTAAATAAAACGAAGATTGAGTCCTTTCTAAATTCCTGGTCCTTATCAGTGTTCAGTCTGATCTTCCTTCTTTCTTGGAAAGCAAAAGTCCATTTCCTGCACACCTCCAGTGAAAATGAAATGTGTGCAGTCTCTTTTCTGATTGCAGCAGTTGTAATTAACTTTTATATGTTTTTCCACTGACGTCGTCTACACAGTACCGTAAGCCTGGCAACGCCAAAGAACAGCAAATAATAAAGAAGTAGCCTGAAATGACCTTTGCTGTGACTTGACGCTGTTTACTTAAACAAAAGAAAACTAAATCTAGGAATTGGGTATTTTCATCGTGAGCAGGGTCACAAACAGCCAGTGAAAGTGCTCTCCCGGAAAACCTTTTTCAAGAAAGAAAAAAAAAAATGGTTGCAGTTACTGCTGCACTATATCGCCATCGCAGTGTCAGTGTGTGCACTAATTGTTTGCTAATATTTTCCAAGTGTTATGAATCTGCATTTTTCACACGAATTAGAGTTTAGCCCTACGCCCAACCCCACCCAGAATTCGTTTCTGTGGCACATTTTTAATAAGCCTACAGTAATACAGCACAGAGAAAAGTAAACAACAGTGCACAATATTAACTTGTTGATCTACTTATTCAAGTCTAAATTGAGGAGCAGGTAGTTTACCTTGTTGAGGAAAGAAAGAAGCGGTGTAAAAATACATAAAATCTTATTAATAAAGATTCACAGCTAAACCGAGAAATGTACATGTGACTTGGTATATATAATGTTTCTGTAAAAGACGATGTGCCTTTGTCACACGGCTGTCACTGAGAGGTTTTTCAGAAGTGTAGAGAATAACCATGTGCCATACTGTATGTGAAAGCAGGAACTATAAAGCTAATTTTGGTTTTAGGCTAACACCTAATTTTACAAATGCTGTGCTCATATTTGTGTTAAGGTTGCTGACAGAGAATTTGCTCATTGTCGTATATTTAAATGTTTTTTATTGTCTTTTTGGTGCTATCTCTTGTTCCTGTAAGAGCTCTTCACTGGATGAATAGGATTTCTATTGCTTCAAAGCGTTTTATGATATTTGCTCATTTTAGTTGCTTTGAGTTTCCGAAGTAAAATGTGGAAGCAGATTTTTGACCTTTCTTGCCTTAATTTCTCAGGTTAGGATTGCTGCATGTCAGCTTCCATTGACCAAGTCTTTAGGGTTAAGAATGATTGCATGCACAGTTTTAAAACACATTTTGGACCTCTTTGTATCATGTGTCCATACTGCCAGATAGTTACTATCTGTGCTACAGCCTTTAAACATGGACAGTAGCAGGAGTGTTATGCTGTCAGGCATCCAGTGCTCTGGTTATTTTTGCTTTCTGTCACATCCCCATGATGTGTTCTTTATAAATATAGATTGTTGTATGAAATACTATAGAACCTGCCTTACAGCCTCGTGACTGGCTCCTCTGTCCTATTTATGCTGCCACTCCCTGACCAGGAAATGGCGTCTGGAATGTGTTAGACTTTGGAAGCCTGAAAGTGGACACAGGGGTTATGCAGAGGGAAACCCCTCTGCATAACCCCGATAGAGGCTGCAAGGTGGGCCAAACACCGGCTGAGATGAAAGCTGGAAATGTTATGGAGATAAATATAAATCTTACAAATGTATGCACCATTTATATTAGGTACCATCTATTATATTATTTTATTTGAGACTTTGTTTGCCTAAGTTGTCCAAGTAAAGTTGGAACATCTCCATGGAATTTCAGATGTTGGCTTTGGTAGCTGTAGTTGAACAAACTGTATTATTCTCTAGGAGAAAGTGCAGATAACAGGATAACATCCTTATTGGAAGGTTTTCACTGGAGGAATTGTATCAGATCGTAAACTGTTCAAGATTAATGTGCACGTTCCAATATCACAGTTTATGAAACATAAGCTTAAGTTCTTGGCATTTACAACAATCAAACCCTTATAAATGTTTCTAGTGCAAATATCTTAGTGCACTTGAAGAAAAGACAAAAATAATTTACAAGTAAGCTTGTTTTAAGTCAGTAATGCCTTAATATTGACTAAAACATACTAGCTCCATTATCAGATAAATTTACTTATAAAAAGACAATTTCCCATGTTATAAGTGAAATAATCTGCCAATGGAGCTAGTACATTTTCATCAGTGTCAAGATTTATTTAAAACAAGCTATGTCTTGTTGGGAAGTTACTTTTTAATTAGTTTTCATCTTGACAAGGAGACGCTGTCACAGCTCTGCTGTTTAAGCTCAGAGTAGCTTCACGCTGTACTGCAGAATCAGTTTTTGTCACGGGTTAAAGGAAGTGCTCTTGCTTAGCCCCATTCTTTCTCCTCTTCCTGCTTGTGTCCGTCTGTGTCAGCATGCTCAGCAATATCAGCTTGCACCCCCCGAACAACCCCACCCTGTTCTGCTGGCTTTCGTTTTTCCACTTTTCAGAGTGGTCCCACCACCTCCCACAAATCGGATGCAAGTTCAGTCCAATTTCATACTGTCAGTTTGATCCAGTATGAAAAATGAACACATTTTAAAATGCTGTTTCTCAAAGGCTGTCTGAGTAAACAATTGTGATTCAGTCCTCCATCCTGAGGATAAGTAGGGTTAGCTGGGGTGAGTGTAGAGGAAAATCTCCTACAACCTTTCTGACAATAAATATCTCTTTTGGTATAAAAAATAAGATGACTTTGAATTGTTGTCTTGTGATTAAAAACTGTTCTATGTTCTGTCTGTTTCTTGCTCTTTTTTTAACCATAATTGTGTCTAAATAAATTTGATTGATTGATTGATAGATAGATAGATATTAAATAGAAGTATAGAGAGCATTGACTGCTAATGTAGGATTTCTTTTTTCCCCCTCATGAAAAGGGCTGCTCCATGCTGCCATATATGAATGTCAAATGCAGATAAATACGGATAAACACTGTATCTGTATTTATTGTAAGATATTGTAAAAGTCCCCATTTTGACTCAAATAAGACTGTGAGCGTCATACCAGATGGTGAAGCTGGTCCAGTCTGGGTTTGTGTTGCTGTTGGCTTGATGAAATAAAATGTGTGGAAGAAGGATGTGACAGCAGCAGGGTGATTATTATCCCTGGAAGCTTGAACACAAGATTGGGGAAAAAAAAAAGTGTTTTATTGATCAAATAAGAGAAACATCATTAGATCCGTCTGATATGAAAACTCTTAATGGCCGTTGTGTTCAGCAACAGTTACACATTGTTCTTTGTGTCACATTAAGTTTGATTTCTTTTTAAACAGAATATTTCAGTTTTGGTGTTGTTTTTCTGCTTTTCTAGATCTTTGCTATCTTTGCGTTTGCCACCACCGGGGGTTACTCTGGAAAAACCAACATAAAGGTCTCCTGTGAACCACCATCAAGTTCACATGATGTCACAGCTGTGTTCGGCTACCCGTTCAGGTATTGGAGAGAACTAGTGTTTCCTATAATAATCACCTGTGCTACAGCATTTTGCAAATGATCACACCAGCATTGACCTACACAAGGAGGGGCAATCACAAGAGGTTGTTGATGGAGAAGCTGGTTCTTCACACAGTGCTGAATTCAAGCATTATCATAGAAAGTTGAGTGAAAAATTGTCTTCCATTAAGCCATGCATATCAAATTTATAAATAACAAAAAGACTTAAAATATTACACGTTGTGTAATGAATATATATTATATATGAGTATCACTTTTTGTTTTTATTTTCACAATATCCAAATTTTTGGAGTTGTAACTCTTAAAAATTAAATGGAATAGACCTTCATTAGTTTCAGTGTCACACAGATTATGTTTCATTTTGGAAAATGACACAAAATGCTATCTAAGAAAATGACAATGTAAATGTCACTTTTGAAGCATCTCAAAAGAGCAAACATCAAGTAATTCTTAACACAGCATAGGTTTACTTAGACTGCTTTCATTATTTCATTTTGCCCAGACAAATGAAATGATTCCACAAAAGGCCAAAGCAGCCAGGGTCAAAATGAATCATACTGCTGAGGACCACAAACCACTCTTATGTGCTTTAACTTTGTGATCCTTAAAGCTTGACTCCTCAAGTTAAAACACCACTTCTGTGGAAGAGACAACTCTTCCACAGAAGAGTCAAGAGTCAAGTATGCTAAGGACAGCCTGTAAAGAATATGGTGGAAGCTTGTCCTCTGCTCAGATGAGTCAAAACGAGACCTGTTTGCCCCATAGACATTGCTTCTGATTGCAGAAAGAATAGAGAGGAGTAGAACCCAAATTACACTGTCCCATCAGTAAAATATGGAGGTTTGAGTGAGTCTGAAACTGGGAATCTTATTGTGGTGGGTGGAATCCTGAAAAAAAAGGGCTTGAGAAAATTCTGAAAGACAACCTAAAGCAGTCAGCATGTTATGGGTCTGGGCTATCACTTTGTTTTCCTTCATGACAGTGACCCAAAACATACATCGCTACTGCTGAGGAGCAACCTCCTCAGGAGGAACATGGACTCTGATTGGCAGTGATCGGCCCTCATGGGTGATGGGAATCGGAAGCAAAAAAAAACTGATCGGAGCATCCCTAATCTGATTATGTAATTTTTAAATATGAAATCATTTATGTTTTGATCAGTTACTCAGAATTTGAGTAGCCTTTATACTGGAGACTGGTAATCGTTAGGTTTTCATTTGAACGTCCACTTGCGCTGCTGCGCACTCGGACCTTCTACAAGGCATTACTGCCACCTGAAATTATTCATTTATTCATAGAAGTGAGTTATTCATGAAAATGCTGTCAAAGTTAGAAAATCCTTATCCAAACTGCCGCTGTTCGAACAAAGCAGTGCTATTAGGTGGACCTGGATAAAGAGCGGTGTTGAGAAAGCCCAGTTTTTTAAAGGAATTAAACTTGAGTAATCTCTTGGATGGCTACTTTTTAACTTTTACTTGAGTAAAAATGTATTGAAGTAGAACTATTTGTACTTAAGTACAGTTTTTGGGTCCTCTGATCTTGTACAGGCTGCCTGAATGCATTCACTGCTTTAAATACAAGCAAACTTCTTGTTCTTGGCTGTATAAATGGTCTGGCGGAGTTTTTATGAAATTCTTTCAAAGTTCACATAATTGTTTCTCTCTTGTTGCTCTCCATGGAAAGTCCACTAACGGAGGTAAGGACATAAAATCCATCATTAAAACAACTTCAGTCACAGCAGCAGGTTAAGAAAGTCTGTCTCTTTCTTTTTTACCATCAGATTGGGAGCGCATCCATTTGAAATTACTTATTGTAACGACACTAAAAGTATGAGCCACCTCCAGGGTGACTTCTCTTCCTCTGCGGAGTTCTACGTCTGCATTGGTGTGTTTGGGTTCCTCTACTGCACCGCTACTCTGATCCTCTACTTGGGCTACCAGAATGTCTACCGTCAGACCAGCCGCGGCCCCATCATTGTAAGGACACATCCTGGTCTCAGCCGTCATCAACCGCTCCCAGTGTTGGTTTCCAATCCAGTCCCGATTGCTGAATTTTACTTTCTGTCCATATCAACATTCTCTGATGCAGACATTTTTACTAAGCCGTTTATTGTTGCTCTTAATGCATGTGACGCAGGATTCCCTCCATTGTATTATAAGCCTAGCGGGCCACCAGGGTTTACTTGCCTGGCGGCAAGTAAGCATCATTTGTTTATTTTAAAGTGGTTTTATATAACAGTAACAGTGATAGTAAAGGTGGATTTAGCTATGGTCATACTAGTTGACGCAGTGAACTGGGTTTGTGTACCAACTGCACCGTCCCTGAAACCTGCCCGCATGCTATTACTTACAAATAATAGCATGCAACTCTGAATTTTTGTAACTTTTAACATTTTGTAACACAGAATCACAGTGGACAGCTGTGCCTAGTGCCCATCCCACCGGGCTGATCAGGCTTTCTGTGATGTATACGAATCACAGCCGTTTTCAGTTTAATGCCTCTTAAAATAATTTGAGTTTTATCTGAATTCCATTTGAGAGGGAGGTCTGGGTGGCAAATAGCACTTTGTTGTTGGAAAAAGCTACTGATCCAGGCCTTACTTAGAGGTACTATGATTATGAGGAGTTAAAAATCCAAGTTAGAATAAGGGCAGCGCAACAGGCAGATATTGGTGTATATTTTAGTTGATTTTCAGCACATATTCAGATAAATAATATATATCAATGCCCATGCTGTCTAAGCAAATTATTTTCTTTGTTCTGAATAGAAGTTGAAATTACTTTTTTGCAAATGAGTCGACAGTGTCTCATTTACCTACCCTGATTGCACACTGCTTTGTATATGCTTATGTGTATGCAAAACATGCTGAGTTTGACTTTTTCTTTCTGCCAGGACCTGGTGGTGACTGCGCTCTTTGCCTTCCTGTGGCTCGTGTCCTCCTCAGCGTGGGCCAAAGGCCTGACTGACGTCAAGTGGGCCACCAACCCCGAACACGTAGCAAAGATATGTCAGAAATGTGAAGCAGGAGAGTTTCCGTCCATGGGGCGCCTGAATGCTTCGGTGGTAAGTTTTGATGAAGTTGGGTAGTGCAGGATCCTTTAACTGCTATTATTCAGATTTCTTAGCAAGTAGAAGTTCAGGTAGGCATTCAGGTATTTGTTACTGCAGTACGACAGACGCAGGAGAATTTATGTTAGAACTTTAAACCTAAGATTGAACCGAGTCATCTAGTTGCTAGTATCCCAAGCACTCCTTTCAGTCAAGTTGACCTTCTTTAGGTTTGCTGGTCATTTCACTGAGGACATTGTGAGAACTCAAGACATAACTCAAAACATGTTCAGTTGGGAGCATAACCTCTGTGAAACATTTAGAGGTCAACGATTCCTTGGTGTAAAAACTGCTTCGTAATACATATAGATCTCTGC
Organism: Poecilia mexicana; assembly: GCF_051168715.1. Classification (NCBI taxonomy): domain Eukaryota; kingdom Metazoa; phylum Chordata; class Actinopteri; order Cyprinodontiformes; family Poeciliidae; genus Poecilia; species Poecilia mexicana. The sequence goes on from NW_028263374.1 coordinate 2,974,037, forward strand.
TGCCAAGCTGAATATAGAACTGTGATAGTGGCATTCATGTAAACTCTGGTAGTTACACTGTGCTGCCCATCTGACTCACTGGATTCAGATGTTCCAATCACAGCTCTTCACACTGTTGATCTGTGAATGTGACCAGTTTCTCTAGCATCATAAACTTATTAATGTTGTGAAGATAAAAAAAATGGCTTCAGTGTCCCTCTCTGTATTTCCTGGAAGCTCCAGTAAGATATTGAGGATATTGAGGTTCTATAGTGAGATTCTCTGGGGATACAGATTAAAATTAGAGACGGTGGTTTAGATTGTATGGGGAGAGATGTACAGGAGGGCTGGGTACAGTTAAGAACCTCACTTTTAAATTAGATTTCAATTCTTTGGGTCACAATTCGATTCAGTATTGCTTTAAATAAATGATGTCCTGATACCAATACCAGCAAAGTACTTGTACTCATAAAAGCAAGTCGATACTCCAAACTGATACCACTGTTCTTCACTAAGGTGCCACGTAAAGTCTAAACCACACCACATACCAGATTGTTGTGGTGATGCACCAATAAGATATTTGCTAATTCTCCAAAATAAGAAAAGAAGAAAGGAAAATAAAACAGAAGGGAAAAGTTGGATCGCGGGAGGGGGCAAAAATATCTGTAGTTTGGAGCTGTAGTTTGACTTTTTTGTTCTTCATTTTGACCATTGCTGCAAAAAAAATCCTGTCATTTATTTTTATTCATCAATTTTTAAAATGATAATAAGAACAGCATTTAGTTTTTATTCTGCGTGTGTATTTATTGTGCAGCACATTGTGCTTGTTAGTCTGATGGACATTTGCACTTCAATTTATTTCCTTACTCAACAAGGTCAGCTATGCTCTATTTAAATTATAATAAGTACATTAACACAACTTGATCATCAATCCTCTTTTGGCTTCCTCTGTGTATGTACTGCAGACTTATTCAACGCCCCACAGAAGCCCGACAGAAGTCCAGGCAAATGGTTTTGGCCCGAATTTCGGGTCGGGCTACAGATCTAAATTCTAGAGAGAAATGCATCTTTTAACGAGTAATTTGTTAAAGAAATCTATAGTGCTCAATTTATGATTTGTTAAAACAGTTGGAGTAATAGTAGACTTAAAAAGAATAGAAATCCTGTTCTAAATAAAATAAATTTGTTTTCAAAAGTTATCGTGTGAATTATGAGTGCCAACTTGTTCACTTTGTGTTGGCGAGTACTTAAACTGGTACTCAGTCTAGACACCCCAACTTTAAATACTTCCATATTGATTTAGTAATAAGTACTAAAAAGCGTAAATAATAATTAATTGGATTACTGGATAATAGTTGCTTTTTTATTATTTTTTTCCAACCCATATGAACAGCCATAGTGATGTGCATTACTTGAGCAGCGTATATATATATATTTGCATTTTTGAGCAGTAAAATATCTGAAGATAAAACGGTAACACAATAACATCTGCTCAATATGAGGTACTTTATTAAAACTGAAGTAAAGTGTATGTAAATGTCAATAATTCTCCTTTTCTTGTGGAAACTGAGATAATTCATGTAATTTTTAAATCATTTTAAGCATATTTGAGCAATACTGCCATCCTTACCCACACTCCTCACCATTAGGTAGCAGTAATGCACACTAATTAGCTTGCCAATAAACTAAAAAAGAAGACAATTATAGCAACTTCATATCCACCTGTTTACATCATAAACCTAGTTTAAATATAAATATTACAAGATAACAAGTTCATCAATTTGAAGTGATTGTTGTATTTTCTCTGTGTAATACCAAATAATTTGTGTTGGTTATGAATACTTAATATAAACAAAAAAACAAATCAAGCAAATTTGTTTGAAATGAAAAACTAATTATTAAACTCATTTGTTATGTTTTCTAGATTTTTGGCTTTCTCAACTTGATCCTGTGGGCAGGAAACTGCTGGTTTATTTACAAGGAGACCCCTTTCCACAAAGACCCCAGCCAAGCAGCCACGATGGAGGAAGGCGGCGCCCCAGGGCCGTAGCCCCCTCCTCAGCAGCCTTAAGCTCCAGCAGGCTCTTATGTTAGCCTGCTGAAATGGAAACAAAGGAAGGCCGACCGCCATTTATTTTCTGTTCAGCCCCACCACGTAGCTTAAGGTTTGATTTCTCTTCAAACAGCTCTTGATGTCAAGTCTTTAAAAACACTAAGTGCATACCCAAACTTTAAATGCTTTCACACTGTATAACCTGGAACTTCCAGTTGGTTCGATTTGGTTGAAATATGCAACTTTATGGATTTCAGTGAAGCTGACAAAACCAGACAACCAGTGATCTAACCTGCTGAGACACACTAAAAAGTTTTTGGTTTTTTTGTGTGTTTGTTGTTGTTTTTTTTTTGTTTTTTTTAAGAACATCAGCTGTATGTTTTACTCCAAAGTTCTTTTTTTATTTCAGCCTAGAAAGCAAACCTTTCTAAAGTGTCTTTGGAACAATCTTGTGTTATTATTGTTGGTTTTCTGTTGAACTCCAGATCCAGGGAGACCGGACTGGTTTCCATGAGCTCACAGTGGAGGTGAAGCATCAGGGCAAATTGGGTTTATTTCCTGTAATGTAATGTTGAACCTGCTCAGTAACACTATGAGTCATCTTCATTTGAACCAAAATGTGCCTTACTGTGATATTATTTATATGCAGTTCATGTGAATTTTTGTCAACACTAATCGGTTTGCTGCATTTTTTTTTTTAAGTTTCCTTTCTATTTTCTCTGAAGAAAAAAAGTTCCATAGGCAGCTTCTCTGTGACTACTTTTATTTCCTTCTCCCCTTTTTTTATTTTTTTTTTAGTCCAGTTTAAATCCTTGACTAGGTATATTTAGTCTAATTGTCAGATTTAAAATCCCAAACATGCTCGACAGGCAAAGGTTAGTCTCTCTTTAAGTGGCCAGCTATGAAGTGTAAAATGTTTGTAACCAGACAGGCACAACCATTGATGATGATTTGGTTTCTGATTCTTGACAGAATAAATTCTTGCATTGTATCAGGAATGAATGTACCTGTACGGAGGGAATATTGGTTGGCATGTTTTAAACACTACCAAGGGCAGTATGTCATACTGAAAATGATTGATTTAAACCCTCAGTATCAGTTTTAAAGATTTACTCAGACATAATGATGTGTTGTATGTTCGTCTATTGGATTATTGACAGTGAAACGTAATGTTTTTATGCCTCATTTGTGCAGAAGGAAGCACTTGTTTTTCTGTATTGACATGATAAATATGAGAGCTGCACAACTTGTCTGTCTCTTTTCTTTCTTTTTTTTCTTCATGAACTGGTCTGATTTGGTAGATCAGTGCTGAATATCTGAACAGTATGTAAGTATATAAAGTTGGCACCACAGGGCCTGAGTCAGGAGCAAAGTTACTGCTACAGGCAGGCACTGAAGCATCCGACACTCGGTTACAACAGTAACTGGATAACTAGAAAGTATTACTATGTGGCAACACCTTTCAACCAATAAGGCGTTTGGCTCACAAGAGCATTTTATTTGGATCATTTTTTATTTTTTTTCAACTAGCAGATTATTTATAAACTGCAGTTTATGCTCAGAACCAGCTAATACATTCACTTGAGTAACTTGTTTGGGGAAAAAAAAGAAGTACTTTTGGGAGTATATTTACTGTGCTGTACTTTTTACCTTTACTTGATTGTGAAGTGTCACTACTCTTCCTCTACCTACTGTGTGTAACTTCACTGAATGAAGAACAAGTTTGTTTTAACCAAAATTCACCAAGCACAGACACACCTGCAGTTTTTGTTAAAGTTTCAGAAGTTTTCCATTGAAGGAAATTGATTTGGCGAAATGTTTTTTTTGGATTAATTTTGTCTAATATGATTGATATTTTGAGTTGCTTTATTACCAAATGCTTTTTTTTTTTTACTCTTGAGTAATTTTTTGGACTGCTACTTTTTACTTTTACTCAAGTAAAAATATGTTGAAGTAGTACTCTTACCAGAGTATACTTTTTGGGTACTCTGCCCACCTCTGGTCAGAGCCAAGATTGCTTTACATACAGCAAGTTTTATTTGAAGGGGATGCTTCATGTGTTTCTTTTTGCTGTAAAATAAAGATGAATGAAATCAAAAAAGGGTAAAATCATACTGTATTTAAAAATTTAAGAAGCTTAACTGACAATAGTTTAAAAGCAACGTAATATCGAGGATACTTTAGCAGGGTTTTAGAATGTTTTGTTGAGCTTCTGCAAGGTGACCAATCCAGAAGAGCCATTTTGTTGTTTGTATGAAAGGGTGCTAGCTAACTGGTATGTCCAGATGCCTTAATGTCTGGCAGGTTGTCAGCTTCTCTACCTTGCTGGATGCCACTTCCATTGTTTTCCATGTGAATCAACAACGGTGTCTTATAATCTTCCATACAATACAATTCCATACAATATATACAATATACAGATACCAGCATCACAGCTGGTATCTGTCTTACAGTGTGTATCCACAACCCCAACACTGATTGAACTACTTCAATATCTGAATGAAATCACGACAAATGACACTCAACATACCAGTCATGGTTTCTCATCATGGTCTTTGCAGGTGGAGCTGAGCAGGTGGTGCAAATATGGCTGTGCCCCCTTCATCAGTTTGGTTTATTAATTTTATTAATGTAGCGTCAATAAACTCTCCCTTGTCTCCTCAAGGAACTTCAATCCAATCATCCATACATTCCAACTGATTCTAGTTATCAAACCCTGTGTCCAATTCATGTCATTATTCAAATGAGTTGAAAAAGACTAAAACAACTAATGGTGTCGTTAATGAAATACCTGTCTCTGTCCCTGTATATGGTACGGTTACCATGGGAGTCATGTATTACGACTGTCAGTCTTCAATCAGAAGCTTCGGACTCCTTGTAAGACTGACTGCTACAGCATCACCACATGCAACGAATCTTTGAAGACACTTAGATGATATGAATTTAATTTCCCTTTTGGGGTAAATAAAGTACCTTTGAATTTGAATTATAAAGAAGGAAATCTTTGCTGAGTAAAACAAGGTATATTTTCATTAAGTTTCAATTAAATTGCCCTTGTTACCTGTGATAAAATACAATGAAATTAGTATGTAAACATAAGTTCTATGTGTGAACCCTTCTTGGACTCACATCAGTGCAGCACTGTTACCCAGAGTATAGTTTCTACACTACAACAAATGTGCTCTAAACTTAGGCAGGCTTCTCCAGTTACAGGCAGTTATTTTAACCAGGTATGTTTAGGGGCAACTTAAATACTCCAGCTGTCACAGTCTGAACTGTTTCCCACATTTCCACCCCTCCCTTAATTGGTCTTTATCAACAGCAAGGCTATTTTACAATGCAATTAACATATATCACCTTTTTTTAATATTAAATATGACTGGAGCATGTTTATTTGGAATTTCCCAGAAGCTATGCTAATAGTCTTGCCTTAACCTGATCCTGGAATTTGAAAAACAAACTCTTACACACAGACCTGTTCAGCAAACTGTAATGTTATTGAGAAGTCAATTCATTTGAGGAACTTTATCACTAAGTGAAACACATAATATAGATTAATTACACACATAAGACTGCAGGCTCTTAGGAATCTCAAACCCACCTACAGTCTGAGTTCAAAGTGCTCCAACAGAAAAAAAAACTCCAAAAATTAAAAGGTGAGATAGTAAACAACTGAGCTTGGTCATCACAGCTCCAAGTGTGGAGGTAAAGAAGTCTCCTGCACTGTGGATCAACTTCCCAGGTGTTACTAGATTAGTGTGGTTTCTATTAATCAGTGTCATCATCAAGCCTCTGCAGGAGAACAATGTGGTCAAGTTCAACATCGATATTCATAGAACAGTTAGTCGATTAGGAACTTATTGATAACATTTCCAAATGCTCCTCTCATCACAAACTGCACTGCCAAGTTGAAGGGCTGCTTTAACTTGCTCTCTGGCTTAAAAACCAACATGGGAACCCCATATTAAAAAAACAGGAAGGTGTGCCTACATGTCATGTGAGGGGGAGCTGGATACTTCTTATCACAATTTAAAAAAAACAAAAAAAACATGAACTCCCTTTTCCCTGCTTTTTTTTTCTTCAAATATTTAACATTTTTAGCCAACCGACTTTTGGAGTCAGTGTGGTTTATTCAATTTGCAATGGTTTAATTAGGATTTTTGGACATTTTTAATCTAAATGTCTTTATAAGCCCAGAATCACGGGAACTTGGATAGTTTATGGCACATGTGTCAAACTCAAGGCCCGCGGGCCACATGTGGCCCGCCATGTCATTTTATGTGGCCCCCCAGCGTTTTATAGGTCCATGATTGACTTAACCCTCCTGTTATGTTCCGGGTCAATTTGACCCGTTTCAAAGTTTAAAAATAAAAAAAAAATAGTTAGAAGTATTTTTTCTGCATGAAACTTTTTCTATTTGTCTTAATAGGTGCACTCTATGTATAAAATGAAAATGGTTCATTTTACACACTTGCAGCCTCCCCTAGGTCCATTTGTTACAGACGTACTGTTAAGGGTCAATTTGACCCGCCATACAAGTTGAAGGGTAAAAAGGTTAAAACAATGTCCAATTCTATTTGTTTCCTTGCACCTATGAGACATATTTCACCACACACACACACACCACACCACACATGCATGAACACACACACACACCACACACACACACCACACACACACCTAAACATGCACACAAACCCACTCTTTCACTATTCTCTTTACTTCACTAGGAAGCTCCCAGAAAGCAGGTGTTCATGCAACTTTTGACAGGAACCTTTTCTGTTCCTGTGGGCAAACTCCACCCACACTGAGTGGACACTCAGCAGAAGTGGGGTGGGGGACATAAATACTCTCTGCAAGGGAGTCCTAAACGCATTACACACTGAAGGTACATGTAATATTGTCACTGTTGGAGATCAGGAAATGAGCAGCAGGGAAATAAAAAGATGACAACCATGGAAGCTCTGGAACTTTTTGTTGATCATGCCAGGATGGCAGTAACTCACATCACAGACATCAAGTCAGTCTGAGCTACTCGTGTCTAGTGCAATACAGAAAATCATTGTTGAAATGACAAGTCTAAAAGGAAGGCGAGTTTTTGGAGAGAACTGGAAGGAGCTGGACCAGATGCATTTACATGCATATTTGAGGGGGGTCCTCATTCTGACCAGAGTTTTCAAGTCAAAGAATGAATCAACAGCCAGTCTAAGGGATGGAGAGACAGGCAGGGTAATATTATGGGCCATAATGTTTCTGGAGACTTTTCTCCAGAGTAATCTGATTTGACAATAGCAGCTAATAGAACAGTGTGGAACATGTGGGTTGTAACTTCTCCTGTCCTATAAAACAGGCCCCAATGTCACAGTAGATGGAAGATTTGTGGCATTCATAAAGATCACCCCTGGCATTCAGAGGTCGCTGCTCATTTATGCAATATATGCCTTGTACACCAGCTAAATATGACATAAAAATCTGGGCAGCATGTGATGAAAAACCCAGTTATGTTTTGGACATGCAGGTTTAAACTGGAAATCCAGCTGGAGGATCATCTTCAGGACTCATTTGTCTTGATTTTAGTCAGCAGGTCAATTTGACCCAGGGCAGAATAGTGTCTCAAGTTCAATTATAAAGATGACCCCTTCAAAAAAAAATCTAAATGTAATATAAAAAAATTTACAAAAAGTCACTTTCAAAGATAATTAGTGTTATTTTGTGTTTAGGTTTTTCAGTGGCCATAAAAAAAATGTAAATCACATTTTTTTATGTCCGAATGAGTAAATTGTTGTCATTGATCCTTTATTTGTGAGGAATAAAAAACATAATTGCACAAATATTGATTGAAATGGTTAGTATAGGAGTTAATAATCAGACACAAAAAAGATTTGGAGGATTTTTTTGGTTTCTGACACTATAGAACACTACAGAACTCCCCGGGTCAAATTGACCCGCGAACATTATTGCTGTACCTCAAAAGTGAACATAACAGCGTTTTATAGGTCCATGATTGACTTAAAATAGGTTTTGAGCACGAATTGACGACAAACTACATCTCCCATAATGCATTCCGATTGTTACCAGCCAACATTACGGCTTCTCGCCACTAGAGAGCAGCAGAGTCACCTTAAGCTGCTTATTGATTTTACCAGCGAATAAAACTGAGACGTCGACAAGCTAACATCAAAACGTCCAAGAAAAGAAAAATCGATTTACAAGTAAGACTGTGAATGAAGATGTGTGTGAGTTGGTGTCTGGGCGGCAGGTCGCGCTAGACTTTTTTTGTTATCCGTTATCTTGACCGACAACATTAAAAAAAAAAAAAAAAAAAATTGGCCCTGTACTATTTTTATCCGTGAAATTATAATCATATTAACATCGGCTATTTAGCCGCATTTTATGCGGTTTAGTTAATATTCACCGTGAATCCTGATCCCATCACAAATTAAGCAGATAAATGCATCTACATTTTTCTCCGTAGTGACAAAAAAACCACTGACTGAGGCCCCAATAACTTTTAATAAATTAAATTAAGCGACTTCACTTAAATTAACATCACTTCACCCGCTGGGGTCTGAACGCACTTCCTCCTGGTTCCCATCTGCAGAAAAATCTGCGCTAATTCATCAGTCAGTTGGATCTGTCTGATCCAAACAGATCAACTGAACTCTGAGTGTTTTACCCTGCGGGGTCCGGTGTGCGCTTTAAGGATTTTTTATTTTTTTTTTTCGCTTCTCCGAAACGGACATATGTTACGTCTGCAGCTCCTCCAGAGCGCCGCTCTCCTGGGTAACGTGAACCCAGAAGGCTCCATTTGTTAAATCCGCTGGATGAGTTACTTCCAGCGGTTTTTAATTCTTCGCAGTGGCGTAACGTAACCGCCTCCGCAGTGGTTGAGCAGCGAACTGCTATGTTACAATCTAATTAACTTTTGCATCGTCATTTATTTCCTCAAGATAAACTGCCGGCTCCTCAAATGGATTAACACAAAGTTGCATTCTCTTTAGTTTTCTCTGGTCTGTAATGGAGACTTGAATTTAACGCGCCATTTCAAACAAAGGTTTTGAATGGGCTTCCTAACCAGAAGCTCCAAAGAGTTGTTTAACAAACAATATGAGGTGTTCAATTTATTTTTAACATTGTATTTTCATACATTTTATGCTAGGGGTGCCCAAGTCTAGTTTTCCAGAGCTACTATCTGCAACTTTAGATGAGTTCCTTCTCTAACACACCTGGATCATTTACTCATTATAAGGCTCTACAGAACTGAGTTGCTGCTAATGAGGGAAGTCAACCTTTTGCCTGGGGTGTGTTTTAGCAGGGATGCATCTAAAAGTTGCAGTCTAGAGGACTGCAGCTGGGCACTCCTGATTTGTACCGTCAATGTGGCCCTTTGAGGGTGGCCAATATGCTGAAGTAGCCCTCGGTGAAATTGAGTTTGACACCCCTGGTTTATGGTAAACTGGTAAATAAAAAATCTGTTCGCTATTGTTCACACTTGTAGGAATGCGTGAACACAACACAGTAATGTCGAAATGTATCAACGCTTTCCGAATAATAAAACCCAGTTCATCTGTGTCAGGTACTGCTCATCAGAAAGGTTAGAAAAATCCACCATGAACATTAACGTCCCTGTGGTACCTCAGCTTCTCACAGCTTCAGAGCGCGCACGCAGGAAGTTCTTGTCCTGTCGAGAACGCGAGATATGACGTAAGCCGCTTGCCCGCGCAGCGATGATGGCGGTGCGTGAACGCGCAGTAAAAGTAATGGCTGCTCTGGATCGGCGGGTACCTAGCCTCGATGAATTCGTTGGTCAAAGCTGGACTGCCTGGGCCGACTGGGCTGGTGTGACAGCAGCAGATGGTAAGGAACCATCCTGACACAAACATTAGCAGCTTCGGAGCCGATTAGCCATCCCTCCGCGGTTATTTTTCTTCAAAACGGATGGTAGAACTAACCATGTTACCCAAACAAAGACCCTGCCGGGTCCTAGTGCTGGGTGGATAACATGTTGCTCCCCTCTGCCTCCTTCTACATGCATAGTCTACAGGAAGATAAACCCATATTAAAAATTAAGTCACGGGCGCTGTGATGTGTGTGCTACTGCTGTGGCCATGAAGGAAGCTGTCAGTGCTTTAGGAACACGGTTCTTTTTAGGGTTAGTAGTCAGGCAGCAGTGGCAACATAGCGGAAGGAGGCTAGTCCGACTGGCTGGGCGAGCAACTTCTCACCCTGGGAAGCTAAGCTAGCCCGGTCCGCCGCTGTGAGGCGGTTAGCCTGAGATGCTAACGCTAGCCGGAGGATCAGAGCAGACACCGGTGACGGAGGAGGAGTCTGATGCTGCTGCCACCATGGAAATACTGGCCCAATCTCTGATATTAGCAAACGTTACTCAGTGTTCTCGTTGCCTTGTGCTAATATTTCCAGCTTTGCGGCTTCAGCTATGCCCATGTGTGTGACACAGTGTGTTTGACAGGAGACCTCACCTGTCACTGATTGCACAGAAAACCCTCCTGCCTTTGTCAGTTTGAAAGTATGTGCGCTATCTCAGTGTTGCATCTCCTCTGCTGCTGAGGTGGCTGTGTGATAAAGTCCCAGTTGTTGCAATAAAACAAACAAAACACACACTCAAAAAATATCCCACTGAACTGTAGCAGCCAATGGAGAGATGCTGCTGACCTACAATCCCATCATTTATGTAACGCTCTATAAGGATGTGTGAAAACATGAATGAATGAGAACAGAGACATATCTCTAAAGAAGAACATGTATGTTCTAACGTTTCCAGGGCCTGATGTGGACGACTGCAGCAAAAATGGGAAGAAGGCTGCAGAAGCTATGTCACTCAGTAAAGAGGGTAAGTCATTTTAATCAAGTTTGCATGTGACTTTATAAACCTTCAGAAGTGTCTCAGAAAGTGACTCGAACCCCTTCAGATTATATACCCAGTCAGGATATATAATATGACAGGTCGGCAGATCCACAGCATGTGTGTGACGTGAGAAATCAGCAGAATTTGGTCCACGTGTGTGCTTTACTGAGGATGCTGCACAACAACTTTGCTTGTATTAGCAGTACTGAGTGTATTTGAGCATCCTGCAGGAGGGTTGCATTGCATCAGCCTTGAGTCAGATATCGTCGCTTCCGTGATCCCAGCTGGGTGTGCTGCATGTGCAACGTTTAATCTGCCACATATTAGAATCCTCCGCTTTCTTTTGATCAGCTATGATTGGAGATCAGAGGATCAAATACTAAAAAAAAAATCAGAATTTTTGTTTTTTCTTTTTGTTCTTTATATTCATCTTCAACTAACAACTCAATTTTCTGTCGATAAACACACGAATCAACAGCATAAAGTTTGATGCACTTTGTGTTTTAGTCACTTTGTCTGGGGAAAACCGAATCAGAATTGGTCAAAACGGCAAATTTGGACTTGACTAACAGAAAAACAGAAATTAGCATCAGTTATGTGAAGAGGTAAGTTTTATTAGTTATATTAAGAGTCAACTTTAAAATATGAATTTACTAAATACTAATTTAAACCAGAATCCTCTCAGCTACAATGCCTTTGTCTCAAATGTAAAGGGGACTTTATTGTAGTCCCCCACCTGATCTCAGTTTTTATGCCAAAAGCGTTTTTGTGAAACAGATTTTTTTTTTTTTTTTTTTTTAGATTCAAGACACAGACTGAGTTGCCTGTGTCTTGTTGGCTCTGTACTCTGTGGTCCACTACCTGCTACTACTTCCTTTATAGATGAGAGTTTCAGTGTTGACTCGTGGGTGGCCGGCATTTTGTTTCTGGGGCGCTGAGCTGACTTAGTTAAATTGATCGAGGAAATATTTTAATAAGCTGTTTAGAGAGGTGGTGGTGTTTAAGCTCTTGTGTGCTGCAAGATATGAAAATATGAATAACTGAAATTACACCTTGTGTTGTAGACTTTATTAAATGACTTTTTTGGTAATATTGACTTTATAAATAACTGCTAAGTTTGATTTTTATTTTTTTGGTGATAATATAGATATTGCTCCTGGTGAAAGAGATGAACCACATGCTATGTTTCAGTAAATGCAGATCAGACTTATGGTCAGGGTTTACCTTTTGATGCAGCGCTAAGTGCTGCTAAAACTCTTTCTCATGGCAGTAGCCAAATATTAGCAGCAAAGTTAGATTTGATGCTTTTGGAAATAAATCTGTTCGTAATTTTAGTCTCAGCCTCACAAACTTTTTTAATCAGGCCGACACGCAGACAGGAAGTGGAACAAGGGAACTGCAGAACACACTGTGAGGACAACATCTACCGGACACACTCACTAACTCTAACTGGCCTATTGAAGCCTGTTTCACACAGTTCAGTTGAGTCTATTTGTACCACAATATTTCACAACCTAAGACACTTTGCAACACAGACCAATCAGTTTCTACGTAAAAATATATTATCATTATTTTTAATCATAAGATGACTTATGATTAAAAAAAACTTGATTACAATATAAAGCAGTTTAAATTAATCTATCAATTTTTCTGACGATTAACCGATTAATAGGATAAACATATGCAGATTTTTGTATTGAATCACTTAAACTTTTTTTTTTTTACACAATATTAGAAATGCATTAAAAATGCCAATAGACAAATTCCTTTTTAAAATTGGAAAATAATTATTTATTTGGCTAAAATGCACCAGCAGCGTACCTTTAGTGAACACTTGATCATTTGTAGCAAAGCAAGCTAAAAATAAAAATCATTCTAACATCAGAGAAGTTCAGCTCTTTCTGCTGAACATTTCTGCTTTCTGCTGATTGTATTTTGGATTAGCTGCTTCAGACAGCAAATAGTGCTTAATGGGAGATTTATTTATTTATTTATTTTCAGAAATTGAACCAGGTAAAACTAAAACTGCCACTTCAGGAGTTCTGGATAGAACAGATTTACACTTTTTTTTTTTATTTGTCCAAAATGTAAATTGTATATATATTTTTGTACAGTTTTGACTTAATCACAGGTCTGAGTGGGTGGTCTGTATACTCCAGTTAACAATTAATCGATTAGTAAATTAGTTGAGGGTTATTTCAACAAATCACGTTTGATTGCATAAAGCACGCCGTTCTCTTCTTGTTCTGTCTGAATGCCAGACATGTCCATCTTTGGCCTGTACCCGGGCCATGATGACTTCTACCTGGTGGTGTGCAGCCACTGTGGCCAGGTGGTGAAGCCTCAGGCCTTTGAGAAGCACTGCGAGCGGAGACACGGGCCCCTGGCCAAGCTCTACGGCAAGCTGCGCTCTCCCACACCGGCCCTCCAGCACCAGAGACCCTACCACGGCCACTCACCCTCGCACGGGGTCAACCCCCCCTCTGCGTCGTCTTGGGAGTCTCGAGGGCCGAGCGTGGGGCAGCCGCGGCCCGCGCCTCCTTCCCCGTCCACCCCGCCTCAATACAGATACCCGAAGAACGCCAAGGACGGAGTACGGTAAGAGACCACAGGGTTTCCCCCGAGAAATCCTGCTGAGCCTGGTGGTAGGGCAGTCCACCAGGTCCTCCCACCATGGTTTTGTATTAAAAGATATTAAGTTACAAAAATTCAGACTTGCATGAGGGGGCATCATAATTTGGAAGTAATAGCGTGTGAGGCCAAGTTCAGTGTGTCATCTATAAATAACCAAATAATCCTAGGTCTGGTGGAGGGGCAGGTAAAGCCTGGCGGCCTGCCAGACTGACAGTACACAGGGGGAAACCCTGGACTAGAGGAGGGCCCATCATTTAATAATAACTCACTTGGTGAGTTGTCCTGATGCTGAGGCTGTCTCTCTTCCCGCCCCCCAGGCTTTCGCCCCTGGAGAAGTCCTTCCACAGCAGCCACAAAGAGGCGGCCGTGTTCAAGCAGCCGCCGCCCCTGGAGCCTCCGGTCCTGTCTCCACCTCCGTCCCTTCGAGACCCCCCCTGGCCGCACGGGGCCCCACCCGCTGGCCGGCTGGCGTCTGGCGACAAGCCGCCCCCGCAGAGGAAGGACTCGCCCCAGCTGTCTGCTGTGATGGGCCACCGGGTCCCCAGGCCCTACAACAAAGTGGCCTCCAGTAAGTCGGCATGGAGTGTTCAGCCACAGGACTGTCTGGTCAGATTAGTCTGACGTCCAGATATTAGATATTAGTCATATTGATATTAATACATTTATGGAATGTGACTATATGTTCTGATCTATGAAATATGTTTGATCTGTTGTCATAGTGATTATATTTGGAGTTTTATTGCAGTTTTGGACAAAAGAGTCCAAAATGACAGAACTGGTGAAAAGAGGATCATGTTGGCATGGAAACAAAGTAAGACATCCTGACAACAGTTGCCAAGCGTTCTGTGTCACACGGGTTAAATTAATGAATGACTTGGGCTACGTTCATACACCGGGTCTCGGTGCTCAGTTCTGTTTATTTTTTGCCCAAATCCACTATTTATTTATTTATTTATTTATTTATTTTTGCGTGGTCGTTCACACTACCAAATGACGCGACTGCAGTCAGACTTCTGTATGAACAAAAACCCAAAAGCCGGCATGCGCAGAAGATGAACGTAGTAGACGTCACACAGTAGTTCTCTGTTTCTGGAAGTAGTAATGGATGGAGACGTCTATGGATTATATGATGAAGGAAGCTAATATAAAGAAAACACAACTAATGGCTATTAGCGCCGACGGAAGCTTCTGTGAAGTCTGTTATGTGTTGTAACGTAACTCCTGGTCTCAGTGTTGTTACTTTATCTTGATGTGACTTCAGTTCAACTCAAAGATATTTTATATCCCAGAGGTAAATTAAATGTTGTCGTAACTCGGATCATCCAAGTGTCTTCAAAGAGTTGCTGTAGAAGGCCGATGCTGTGGGCTGGAAGGATCTCCGGTAGCAATCAGTCTGGCAGCGAATCTGAAGAGGCCTCTGACTGAAAACTGCTGCTGTTTGATGGCATCATGCCCGTCGCACTAGCTAACAACTCAGTTTCAGGTCAGCAGATGGTATTCCACAGCAACATGTTCTGGGTGACTCAAACAGAAGTTATCAGTTCTGATAATCCACCTCATTTGCTTTTGCCACTCCTTTTTAAATCTCCCTCTGGTCGTACAGTTAGAAAGATGTTGGAGAAGGGGATACAGTTGTTCGACAGACAGAAGGGATGGCTTGAGCTTCCCTCTTCTTACTACTTTTTGGTTTTCTCTGCTGTTGTATTTTCTTTTTATAAACTTATGTACATGGCACTAATGCCACATTATTTTATATTTATTTTCACTTCTAAAACGTAGCATGTTTTTTTTTTTTTATTAAACTGCCATCTAATCAGCGCTCGCTGTTAGATGGTTTTTGTGTTTAGTAACTTGGTGCTCTGGTCGGCTCTTCTGGTTATGAAGATGTTTTTCCTGCTTTGAGTCACCACTACTTTACAGATTTGAACCGTTATATTCAAGCCCCCCTGATTAAATCAGAATTTTAAATATCTCCATAAATAGTGGTTTTAGGGTATTGCTCTTCTCTACATGTCGTGTCTTGAAACAACTAATTTGAGTATTTAACATGCTTTTGAAGACTTGGATGTATAGTCGTACTTTTGTCTGCAAGTCAGTATTTTCACAGGATTTTTAGCAAATATTAGCTTTTATATCTGGGTTTCACATTCTTTCAGATCCATCCGATATTTGACTGAAATGCTTTCTGTGTCCTCAGAAAGGGAGTGCGATCTGGATAAGCACTGCGGCGTCCTCGACCCTGACAGAAAGAAGGTCTGCACTCGGCTCCTGACATGCAACGTGAGTAACACGCAGACTGGGCTAGCCTGGTGCTAATATGCAAAGAAGAGAAGATAAACCTGCCAGTAACTGTAGTGAAAGCTGGTTCTACAAAGTTCTGACTCAAGGATGTTCAGACTTGAATGTATCTTTCTACTTCACTGTTCTGCACTACCTTCTGTGTTGATCTTCCACTTGAAATCCCTTTAGAATGTGTTTGAGCTTAACGTTGTAATGTGACAAAAGGTAAAAAGGTTTGGTCTGGACATAAAGACTCCTGTTATTATGACTGGGTTTTTTTTTTTTTTGTTTTTTTTTTTTTTGAAGTAGCATGTAAAGGTCAGAGGTCATGTCCTCAAAATCATGAGGACATCAGATCATTCTATTATTCAGGATGACCTGAATACAAACACCTGACAAAATAAACACCTGTCCAATAGGAAGTTTGCTTCTGTTAACTCTTAGCATCATGTTGATGTTTTAACTTCACATTGAGAAATGGTTCAAAACGACATAAAACCAAAGAATTCATCCTCATTGTGTCATATAATGAATTTTATTTTGATAAATTGTCTGTGATGGACAATGGTAACGCTTGAAATAATAAACTTGAACCGCCTTCGAGACGAATCTCGTCCTCAGAGCTGCAGTTTCCAAGCTGTTGAGCTTTCACCTCACAGAGCAGCTTTCTCCCACTCAGCTCCTTCAGACTAGCCAGCAGCAATTAGCAAACACCTGGTGGAAGTGCACATCTGCTGAGCTCATTATAGATGCTACTTCTTATTGCAACGGTGCTAAAAATGTTGTTAAAGGGTTAATAGAGGAGACATGTTGTGATGACTTCCTGAAGGCGGAGTTTCACAAAGAGCAGAAGTTTCTTAAAGAGACAGAGGCCCAATTTTAAGGCGGTAAATTACAAAATTGAATTTCTTTTACGTCATAATTGATAGAAATAGCTTTTTTAAACCAGCTGAAGGTAAGAGTTACTTGATTGTGCTATAAAATGATACTATGTGGCTGGAAAGCACATACTCATCCTGTAACTAACCCTACTTTCTGATTCCGGCTCTCTGCTCTCATCCGTTTTCTAAAGAAATAAAAAACTGAAAATCAAATTAAATCTGCATTTTGTCTCACCAACTACAAACTGTTACTGGTTGCACAACATTTGGGGCCCCATCACGAATTGGCGAACGCTCCTTTTATTTTCCGTTCTAAGCCACCTGCTGTGTCCTCATCCTTCAGATCCACTCCATCCACCAGCGCAGGAAGGTGGTGGGTCGCAGCAAGAACTTTGACCAGCTAGTGGCAGAACTTAAGATGAAGGTCCGAGAGAAGGGAGCGCAGGCCCTGGATGGAGGCTTCTCTACCGGAGGGTCATCCAGTCCGGAGGCCCCGAGGGAGCAGGCCGGTGTCCCCCACTGCAGGAGACCTCTGGCCAGCCTCCCTGCGTTCAGGTCAGGACACACAGAGCAAGTGGATTCAATTGTAAAGAAAAGGGGGAAAAAAAGCATCTAGCACCTTTTGGATTTTTTATTTTAGCTACAGATGCTTGTTTGCTACAAATAATCAAGGAACTGAAGGAATGCTGTTATTGCATTCCTTATAAATATTTATTTAATTAAGAAATTTCATCTTTTGGCGTATTTCTAACATTGTATAAAAAAGGATTAAGTGGAAAATCTGCACAACGTGCCAATATATTTTAGGGCTGTTGTAAACGAATATTTTAGTAATCGAGTAATCTATCGATTATTCTTACGATTAATCGAGTAATCGGATAAAAAAAAATTCTAAAATGAAATATTGGTAAATCTGGCATAATACCGGTGTTACTATCAGATATCAATATCAGTCCAATTTTTCATATTTGAGCATCCCTGACAGTTGCTTTTTTGTAGTTTAGAAAACTAACCTGTAACAATAATAGCTCACTTTCTAAGTTAACCAGAAGAAAAGTTATAGAAAAATCTGAAATTATATTGAATTTAATAACAAAGAGGCAGGCTCACAAATATGCTTATAAAAAATGTCTACAATCCAGCTTTTAGTTTATGTATTCATCTTCAGTGAGTTTAATAGATTAATTAAACTCACCTTGCCACCTAACCTGTCACGCTTTGGGTTTGAAAATACGGGAAATGTCGCCTGGAGTGGGAGGAGAGGGCGAATGAACGAACGTAAGTTGGGGTGGAGGGGAGGAAATAGACCAGCGGACTGACGAACCGTTAGACCGGGGGACGAACACGGGGGAAGCAATACGGGATATTTACGACACCTTCACTGGTCACACTCAGAAACTCATCTACTAGCCATGTACGATGCGCTCCGCCACCCGTTTCTTCAGACCGGGATATGACATTTATTGTGCGGTTCGTCGGTAAAGCTACATTTACACGGTAAGCATCAGCTACTCAGCCGCCCGCCCTGTTCAGGCTACCCGCTCACCTCAGCGCTCTTCCCGCCGTTCGCTTTCAACCAGCAGCCCCGGAGGAGAAATGCTGCCGTACTCCAGGCATTCCCCCAGTCATTTTAAGGATGCTTATTGGTTCCCCAAAAACGATAAAAAGTCGGGCATTATCATCAATCAATAAAATCCCCACAGGCCAATCTTGAAGATTGGACTTTATGCCGCTGAGACTTAGCTTTTGTCAACAACAAAGAGGCGGAAGTGAGAGCTCCGCGCAACGCAAATGAAGTCCCGGCCGGAACACGGTGCGCTAACTAATAAAACATAAATTAACGAAGCTTCGAGGCAGGTAAATTTTCCTCGAGGAATTTTAGTAATCGAGGTACTCGAATCATTCGAGGAATCGTTTCAGCCCTAATATATTTATCTGATTAATCATCAGAATAATCGCTAGATTCTTGAAGAACTAAAATATTGGTTATCTGCAGCCCTAGAGTGTGTATGTGTGTGTTTTTCTTTTCTTTAAAGCGTGTGTGTGACTCTGTGTTCCAGTCGCTCCATGGCTGTGTCGGAGTGCGCCCCGGAGGAGGAGAAGCAGTGGCAGGATGAGGCGGGGCTCCGGGCCCCGTCCCCTCTGCTGCACGGACACATCTCCAGTGACGACAGCGAGGCCGAAGCAGCTGAAGAGCTGTCGGACTTCCCTTCGTCTACCACACACCCAACACCTGCAGCGGTAACGCGTCCCCCCTCTCAACATGCACTTCTGCTTTAAAAACAAAAAATACACTGAGAGAAGGAATCCTGACCCTAATGAGACCAGAATTATTAATTTCTCTTGCAGGATTAGTCAGGTTTAAAGTAACCACTGTCTTTAAGAGAGAAAAGGACGCATTGAGGCCCCTTTTACAGGGAGCCGCTCGTCTGTGAAACTGCAACATTTCTGTTGCGACACCAGAGTGAAACTTTTCTGCAACACCCTCCACAAAGGTGTGAAGAACACAGGCGCAGAATGCATGGTGGGAACGAACAGGCAGAAAACGACAAAAACAATGGCGGATAGCTTTGTGTTGTGCTACTTAATCTTTTCAGTTTCTGATAAGGAATCTATGAGTTACAGCAGCATTTCGTTCATGGCAGACAGGTTACTTTCTATGAGATGGAAGCTAAGGGTCAAAAGCACATACACGTTCAATGACATACTAAAATCACAGTGCCATCCAGTGGTCTGGCATGACAGCTACAGTGTATTTAATTCGCCTCTGCATCGCCATCTAATGGTGAAACTTTTTCCCAGTCCTATTGGGGCTGGACAATAAATCAGTAGCAATATGAATCGCGACAGACATTTGATCATCATCAATAGATGATACATCTGATAGAGTATTCAATATATAGCATATTCTTTGAACTCTGATCCAGAACCACACAGCATTCTGGGGACGTAGGCAGAGGAAAGACTTTATCCACTCAACCTCACGGCCAGCTACGGTTGTTGGTGGGATCAACTCACTCACTCACTCTTTGGTTAACCAGCAACAACTTGCTTGATAACAAGCCGTTTCAAGACCCCTTCCTCCCCAACTGTGGTTACCGAGCAACAACCTGTTCAGTAACTTGCGCAGCAGCAGTTTCAGGTTTTTCCACCATGTCTCATAACTGCTTAAAAAAAAAACAAAAAAAAAACAAAGGTATGGAGTGAAAAATGGATAAAACAGGAAAGGTCAAGCCACCAGTTTGGCTGTATTTCATATATTTAAAGCAAAAAACCCCCAACAACTAATAATTATCGATATCGACTGATATGAGACACTTGTGTCGTGACAAGTTTTCCAGCCATGTCTTCCTATTTTCTATTCACATTTAGAATCAATATTTGCAAAACTATAATGTCAACATCTCACACCAAGCAGTGATTCATTATTATAATATTCACGTGAACAATAATGCAGAAGTTATTTTTTCTAAAAATAATAGCACGGTTAGATTCCCCCCGCCCCCAGAAGTTAAAGTAAAATTGCAACAGTCTTTCTGGCTTTCAGGAAGTTTTTAACTGTGTCTTTAAGAGCACAGTGGGAGAATCCTCTGGATTCAATAGTTAGTGAGAAATGTCTGGATCACCACCCTAATCAGTTCAGACTTTTGCTGAAAGAAAAAATAATTCTTCACAAAATGAGGAAATGCAGTCATCCCGTAACCATGACGGGGTGATGATAACATGAAAGCAGAAGTGTTTTGGTTCCTTATACCAGGCACAGTGTAACAGAGATAACGTAAATTTAAATGAACCGTGAAGAAACCTCTGAACGGCGATGAATCGATTTGATCAATTACTGAATCGATCAAATCTGTTTTTGAAGTTTTTGATTCTCAGAAGAATAAAATCTTGCTCAAATTCGCCAAGAATCTCAGTGTGGTCTGCTGTTGCTCACGTTGATCGTGAATGAATCTTGTGATCCTGTCTCTTTAGGTGTGCTCGTTCGGCAGCCACTCGTTGGGTCATGGGATCTACACGTTTGACAGAAGGCTTCACCACGTGCGGTCGGCCCTCAGCAGCATGCTGGAGCAGCACATCAGCGCTCATCTATGGAAGTAAGAGTTACTTGAACTATCTTTCAAGTAACTTTTCAGCAATTTATAGGAGCTTCTTTCAAGTCAATAATTCCTTAATATTGATGAAAAAGTACTAGTTCCATCCATCCATTTTCTAACACCCTTGTCCCTTAGTGGGGTGAGGAGGGGTGCTGGTGCTTATCTCCAGCGAACGTTTTGGGCGAGAGGCGGGGTCACCCTGGACAGGTCACCACTCTGTCACAGTACTAGTTCCATTATTATTTATTTTCTTATTGAAATAATAATGGCAGATTATTTCATTTATAACAAGACATTTTCCAGTGAAATAATCTGCCAATGGAACTGGTACTTTTTCATCAATATTAAGGAATTATTGACTAAAAACGTCCTATAAATTATTGAAAAGTTACTTGAAAATTTGTTTTATCTTATTTCAAGAATAAGATGTTTGCACCAGAAACTAGATCAAAAATACTTGGTAAGATTTAGTGTTTTTGGAGTTCATCTAACACTGAACGTGTCTAATAGTGGAGGGTGGAGGAGGTTGCAGCTCGACATTTTCTGTTGCACTGCCACATTTTACCTCTTTGCCAACTAGTTAGACCAGAGTCTAAATTTCTTATATGATTCATCTCTGTTCTGATATACAGGCTGTAAATGTTTTATATTTATTAGTTTCAGTCAGATGCGTTTTACTGAATGCATCATGGATTTATTCATGGACCCTTTTCTGCTTTTTTCTTTTTATTTTTTTCCAGGAAAATACCTCAAGCCACAGACCTTCTGTCACCAACCTCCTCAGCCAAGTCCATCACTTCTTCTTCTCCTGTCTCCATAGCAACCTCCTCCTCCTCTTCGTTTCATTCTAAGGTCCGCGCAGGCAGTCACATCAGCTCGTCTCTCAGAAACGCGTCGTCCTCCCCCAGCCGGGGGCCGGGCAGACCTCTGACCGCGCCGCAGTCGGAGAACTCTGGCGGTGGCTTTGCCGGTTCTGGTTCTGGTTCTCACCCTTTGGCCCTGGGGAAACCTGGCCTGGGGCGTCAGGTGGCAGCAGGCAGGTCCAGGAACCCGGTGGGGCGACCCAGCAAGCAGATGCTGAAGCTGCGAGAGGAGGCAGCCACCGCTGCCACATTCCGTAAACGAAAGGCCCCGTCGCAGGAAGGAGAGCACTCTGGCCCTGAGAGGAACTGCATCATCCTGCAGGACAGGGGACCCCCACCTTCCTCTTCCTCCTCCAAGGCCCCCTCTTCTTCCCTCCACCCTCATGGACAGACCAATGGCACTCTCTCCCCCAGCAGTAAGCCCCGCCCCCAGCCGCCCCCCTCTGAGTCCCACTCCCCCGCCGCCAAGGCGGTGTGGACTTACAAGCGGACTCTCCCCCCTCTGAGCCACGCCTCCCCCCCTGACCTCTCCCCTGCCACGAACTCCCACAGTCGGACCGGTGTGGGGGACTCGGGCCTGCTGGGCCAGGGCGGTGTTGGGAGGACCTTTCTGGAACATCAGGGACTTAAGAAACGGAAGGGGGGAGGCATGGAGGAACACCCCCCGACATCCAGACTCTCAGTGCCGCGCCTGCCTTCCTCCTCCTCCAGCTCTGGCTCCTCATCCTCGCCACGCTCCACTTTCTACTCCTGGAAGGACAGCAAGAGTGGAGGTCTGGACGGAGACATGGACAAGAAGCTGGCCTCACAGAAGGTGGGTTTACCTAATCTCACCAGGAAAATAACACCGAGCGTATTTACAGTTGTGTCTGAGGAATATTGACGATCCTTCAAAGTATAAGGCTTTACATCCTGAAACTAAAACAGAGACGGTCTCATATTTAACACTAAAGCATAGTAAATGTTTTTCTCCCCCAAGAAGAATTCTAACATTTTTATTATGTCAGTTTGTCAGAAGAGAGAAAGCAGAATGTTTTATATTAAGATATTTTTTTGTTCTAGTGACCTTTATTTGATAGGGAATGGACAGAAAAGTGGGTTATGAGAGAGGGCAAAGGTCAACAGGCCAGTAACCGAACCTGTGACAGCTGTGTGGAGGACCAAGGCTTCCGCACACGTGTCCCGCGGTCTATCCCCGCACCACGGCCGCACCTGAGCAGAACATGGGGAAAAAGGAAAAGGAAACTCTGAGCAGGAAGCTTTGTGCTGTACAGAAGGAAACAAGGTCTTGTTTTACCAACATTGTGATGAATACTGGACCTTTTATTTTAACAGCTCAGCTGCATCAATATTTCACATCTCTGTCCAGTGATTAGGTGTCAGGTGATTCCCAGCAGCTGGTTTTTACTGTTACGCATGCAGTGAACATAAATCAGGTGTTAAGAAACCCAAAGCAACCTAAACTTTCCCTGGAAATCCCAATCGTCTTGGCAACTGGTGAGCTCCTAATAACCTGGGATTTAATATGTCTGTAAACAGAATTATTTCCTCATTCTGCTCTGACCTCAGCCCAACTCTGTGTTCCAGTTCACACACACGGAGCAGGATGCTGCAAAGGCCTGTTGCTCTAAACGGAATAAGTCAGAATGTCCACAGGGGGGCGCCCTGTGGACAACTTAAGGCCTTCTGCCTATTTTTTCCCCCTATTTTTAATTTAAGAAACACAGTGACACAGGCAGCATTGTGTGAAGCATGAGCAGGAAATGCAAATAAAGTCCAACTTGGACATTTCACCATCATGTGGTGTTTTCCTCACGCTGAAAGACGAGAACGGTTAGGAAGCAGCGCCGAGGCAAAATCAACCAGCTTCGTTTCATGGCTCTGATTCAGCTGCACTTCCCTTCCAGTTAAAACCATCATGGACACACAGCAGTTTTCTTTACAGAACCAAATCCCTGTGTTGCACACCCTACCCAAACAGATGGATACATTGGTGAGGAGAAATGAATTAATGTTTGGAATCTTGTAGTAAGATTCAAAGATGGCACCAGTGAACCCAGAAAACAGTTTAAATTATGGATGCAATGCAACCTATTGTTCCCTTATAGAAAACCAATTTGAGTGCTAAACTGAATTTCAACTTCTGGTTATTTGATAACCAGGATCATGTTTGGAATTGATTTAGAATCTATCTGTATGATGGGTTTAGATTTGTTGTGAATTGATGCTATCTAATAAACAAAGCAAATTAAGTTTCATAAAATGAACATAAAAGAAAAAAAACTTCATTTAGATTAAAACACTTGATGTTGAAAATTTGGGAATGACCCTTTAGCAGAGCTGTCGGCCATGTTGTGACTCATTCTATGATCTTCACAGCCGTCACTTAATTCATGGAAACCATTCAGTGCTTTTGGCCTTAATGACCCACATTAAGGAGAAGAAGAAGAAGTTGTTCTCTCTCAGACTTCCTCCTCCTCATGCTCCTGCTGTCTCCCTTGGCAACCAACATGCTGCTGCTCAGTCAGCTTTCTCCTCTCTAAACAGCTGCTCAGCGTTATCATTACATAACGAACAGACTTTTAAATGAGTCTCCGTCTCTGATCGACATACTGCAACGACGTCTGGTCAACATGGCAACCAGTTATTTCCATTTAATCAAATGTTCTACATCCTCATGTCCTGCTCTGGGTTTGGAAGCGTTCTTTTTCCCTCTGTTCTGTTCCTCTTCACAGTTAATGGCGCATTTATTAATTGTACAACAGAATAAAACCCAAACTATGACATGACCGCATCGGTACAGAAACAACACAACGGTCCCACAGAATGAATGGAACGGACCTCGGGGTGGCTGATATACTGGAGATTTGTATTGTATTAGAATATGACGATATCTGCATGATCCAGCAGGTTTATGCTCCAGTGCAAACTCATCACTTGGATTTTAATTATTTTTCTTCAGCTTTATAAACTTATTTTTTGTTACAAAAGTCTAACTTTGGCAAGTGTTTTTTTTTTTTTTTAATCAAGCCATATCTGAGCCAAACTCTTAAGCAAAGTGGAATTTAAATCCAGTTTCTACTGGATACGGAGCAGCAACACAGCGCTTTCTAATCCATTGGTGCAACCCTACGAAAGCCCACCAGGGGGCGCTTGCAGTGCCTTAAAAAGCTGAAGTTGAGATGAGGGAAAAACAATGTAAAAATTAAAAATGTAATCATAATTTTAATTAGATTTTTTTTTATCATAAAAAAATAATCTTTCTCAACCATCTATTAAAAATGATTGTGGCTGTGACTGGCTATCAGCAGAGTTGAGTAGTAACTAGTTACATTTACTTGAATAACTTATTTTTAAATTTACTTTGAGTATTTTTACTACACTGCACTTTTTATTTTTACTTGAGTAATTTCATTTAATAATTAATGGATTCTCAACCCACTGAATGAAAAACAAACATCACCAGACACAGACACACAGTTGCAGTTTTTCTTAAAGTTTCAGAAGTTTTATATTGAAAGAAACTGATTTGAAAATTTTTTTCTTTTGCCTGATTTTTTTTTTTGGTCTAAAATCAGACTCAACTAAAATCAGAAGTAATGATTTCAACTGATTCTGATCAGTTAAAGTCGGAATCACTAGTCAAAGTGAGAATTCTAAAAGTTGGTGGTTCTTCACACATTTAGTAGTATTGTCTGTGTGTGCCCCTTCCCAGAATCTAAGGCTGTTTGGGGAAGCTTGCTGCTCCAACCTGTCATGTGTTTGAATTCTCTCTTATTAACTCTGAACTGTTTTCGTCTCTCTTCCAGCCAAAACTGCACCATTAAGTGTGCTTGCCTTACAAGCCACTAGGAGGGAGCCAGCTCCACTCAGTCTGTGACTGGGCCAACAGGATTCTGTGCGAGTGTGTGTGTGTGTGCGTGTATGTATGTATGTGTGCGTGTGCCTTTATCTGCCGAGCGTCCGCTCCAGTATGAAGGGGCCGGGTTGTGTTTGTGCCATGTGGTCGGTCTGTATGCTGCGTGGGGATGGATGAACCATAGAGTATGGATTTAGAAATACCTCAAGACCATCTGGTTATGCTGCTAAATTGAATATGTTGGTTTATTAAAAAAATGTATTAAAAATGTCATTTTCACTTGGCTTCTGTCCCTGTGAATGTTATTTTACCTTTTGTACATTTGATCAGAGGATACTGATCAAAGTCCTTGGTGCTGCAGCTTGTTAGGAATGTGAACATATGGAGTTTATCTTTGAGATTATGTAAAGCATATCAAATGTATAACATGACCTAAACTAACAATGGAAATAGTCAAAACATGACAAACTTTAATTGAAAAAGAGTGAAAATGCTGAAAATCTTGATCAGAAGTATTTGCAGAATTCTGCCGGCTTTTTACGTTTTCACCTGTACTTTCTGTTCTTGGTGGGTTGGGGAGGGATGCTATGTTTACGTCCAGTTGCAACTGACTTTTCCTTTCCTGAGACGCTCTAACTCACACCAGGCAATATCCTGTCAGCATAGAACTCAAAGATGGAGGCGGAAGACCAAACGTATGGGACAAGGGGTTATAGACACAGCTGCTGGGTCTATAACCTCCTGACTCAGGAATATACTAAAATATGTCTGCACCAATTTCAAATGTCGTCACCACGATCTTAGCAAGAATGTGTCAGAGGAATGTCCCAGAAATTCCATCATGTGTGGGGGTGATGTATTCAATTATATAAGATTAGATTGGTGTGTTTTCTATGTGATTTAGATTATGCTGAACCTCAGACTGGTGTCGGTCCCTTATTTAGCGTATTGTGCAGAACTTCCTGGTATAGTGGGACATACATGGGGTACAGAGAACCCTTCCTGTCTCTGTTGAGCTGGAGCCGCATTGCTGAGGCTCCAGCATATGCGACCCTGCAACTTCTTGCAGGGTCGCATAAAGGTGTGGTGATTGTCTCCAGCAGTCATTGGGCGAGAGGCGGAGTCTAACCGGGACAGGTCACCAGTCCTTCAGAGACACACAGGACAACCAGCCATGTACAGGCAGACGCACACACCTTGTATTTTAAAAACCAGTTAACCTAACAGTCGTGGGCAGAAAGCAGGGTAAATGTTATTTAATCCCACAGTTCTGTTTTCACGCGCTAATCAACTCGCCTTATTTAGATTTAAGATCACAGTTTTATTATCGTGTGTATTGTTAATATGATTTACTTCAGTTAGAGAACTAGGGCTATTAATATAAAATTTGTCCGTTCTGAACAGACTATTTGGCGAAACCGCTTCCTGTAATACACCGGAAGTGGCGTCGCGTGTTTATTTGTGACGCTGCAGTGGCTCGTGCCAGCCGCTGGTCTCCTCTTCCTTTTGCCGCGGATCGGATCTCCCGTCCTCCCAGTTGACAATGCAGCTTATCGGGCGTCACTTCGCACGCGCCGCATCCCAGCCTTCCAGCACACCACTTCCATCCAGCGGGGTTGACGCAGCAGCAGCGGCACGATGCCGTCTGACGTGGAGTACAGCCCGTTGGGAGAGGGGCTTGGGATGCGGGACTTCTGGATCTACGTGTGGCTGCGCAGAGCAGCTTTGATCGTAGCTCATGTCACCGGTCTAGGCCTTACCATCGTCATCTCCGTGCTGTCCAGACCCGGAACCAGTGAGTGTATTTAAGTTGAATTCGGTCACTTGTTGTGACCGAATTCAACTTGACAGGATTTGATTATCTGTTTCTTAGAAGGAGTCACAACATGTGACTGGTCTTCTCAGTTCCCTACTGGTTTCCATCCGGAGGGACACTTATTGATATAAGGGGTGTCGAATTCTGATCCCGTCTGAATTTGCTCCTCAAGTCAAAACTCGTTGGATCAGGCAACATTTTTCACGCTCCTTTGAGCAAAAAGTGCAGTTTTCTGTTTATAGCTGACACCTGGTCTGGGTTTCTGCTGCTGTATTCCTGCAGCTGCTTCAGGGTCTATCTGTTATTCATTCAGAGATGGTTTCCACATTTGGATGCAGTGAGATGTTATTTAAAGCACCTATCGTCTCAAACCATCCTATTCTTTTTGCCTCTGACATCAATGGGGCATTTTTGTCTACATCACTGCACTTTATTGAATGGCTTGTTTTTCTGGGACCTTTTTGTGTAAACTGCTCTGGTGCAAGTTGGAGGTCATGACCTCCAGAAGTCAATAGAACCACATCGTCTGCAAAAAGTAAAGATGAGATCCTGACGCCCTCCTCTTTATGACTACGCCTTAAGATCCAGTCCATAAACACTACAAACACAACCAGTGACCAAAAAGAGTTGATTAGGAGGAACGACTCCTCAAATTAACATTTATTAGTTAATTTAAGAAGAAGTGACCTGTAGGGTGATAATGTTTAAGCAAACAGGTGGGAAGAAGGAAGGCCTCTCAGATAATTCACCATGCAACCATGTTGGTTATCTTGGAGGAAAATGTGTAAATAATTTTGGGATTTCCTGCAGCCTTAGCTCTGCTTTTAGACTCTGATGTCTGTTGCAGCTGTAACAGAATAAATGTTGCCACATTTGTAAGTTTCTTTCCTCCTGTTCTGAAAATCAACTTCCATTGAGGAACACTCACTGATGTCTGTCTGTCTTGCAGGTCTGTTTTCTTGGCATCCGCTGTGCATGTCTGTTGCTGTAAGTCTCACACACGCACGCACGCACACACACACAAACTGATGCATCAGTGCATCATTTTGTCCCAACCTGACAAACTGATGCATCACTACCACCAGGGACAGTTGATTACATCGATTACATTGACTTGTTACCATGACAGCAATCTCTCCTCCTGATTAAAAATTACTAAATATTAACAAATATTATCAGAAATCACCCACTCTGTGATGTTCAGCCATGTTAGTACAAGCATAAAGAAGCATAAATTCAGCTGAATTCAGCCTACAGAGTTTTCATTGAACATCAAAAACTTTTGGTCCATTTTTAGAAAGTTCAGCACATCAGTCATGATGCGTACTGAGTTATTCTGACCTTTAGTTCAATATGCCAGTTATTTTTCCTGAATTCTGTACACAACGGGCTGCTGGGACTCTGACTTCATTTTTAAGCTTGGTGTTTATTAAGACTCATTCATTCCTTCATACCTTACTAATAACGATCGCTTCACTTTAATAAAGTTGGACAAAGTCTACTTAACTCAAATTGCGTTTTCACCACATATAAAGTAGCTTTATTTGCTGATTCGGTTTACTGATGGGTCCAGCTCGTTTAAACATTAGCGGCAGGGTTTCTGTTGACTCTGCAGTTTTTTCAGCCTTTCGTATCGCCGTCATCTTTCCACTGTAAATAATTGATGCTGGTGGAGGCAGCTGACATGAAGCGCTGCTTCAGCTTCTGTTTCACCGACGTCTCTACAGTCTGGCAGCGCCGACATGAAGCTGTCAGACGACCAGATGTCGTTGTTGGCAGATCTGTCAACAAGTCGACATTTATGTGAAGGAGTATTGAGAACCACTGTAGATTAAAATGACTTTACTCTGAGTGCAGAAGCACATCAGACACAATGACAAAATATGTGTCATTGTGTCAAACCTGGGGCCCACAGGCCAAATCCAGCCTCTCAAAACCATTTATGTGGGCCTCTAGAATCGAACTTTAACATAACAATTACATTGATGTGAAAAGCTGTTGATTGTTAAATATTAAGAACTAGTACTATAGTATTTTAACAGTAATTTTAATTAGGGGTGCATCAAATGCAGTCTAATGACCTATTGCCGATTACCAATCTTTTAAAAAGCCAGACCTGCTGATTCCGATTTTGGCCAATGCCAATTTTTTTTGTCTGAAATGGAGCTAAATAAAGCAAGAAAGTCACTGAGTTGGCAACAGTGGGGTGACTGTTGTTAACTACAAATGTGCAGACATGACCTGGTGAGCGGGGCTAACAGTCAAACCTCTTTCAGGAGAGCAGAAGAGGACAGTGGTTGATTGTTTAGATCAGGGGTGTCGAAATCCAGTCCTCAAGGGCCGGTGTCCTGCAACTTTTAGATGTGCCTCTGCTGCACCACACCTGAATAGAATAATTAGGTCATCAGCAAGGCTCTGGAGAATTTGTCGACACAAGGAGGAGGTAATTAAGCCGTTTCATTCCAGTGTTTTGTACCTGTGGCACATCTAAAAGCTGCAGGACAGCGGCCCTCGAGGACTGGAGTTTGACACCCCTGGTTTAGATCTTTGCTGAGGTAGATAAGATCGGCTTCAGATGGAAGTATCAGCCAATCACCGATCTCCCAAAATGAAGGAAATTGGCACCGATTAATCGTCTGGCTGGTTAATCTGTGTACCCCTAAATTTAACTGGTGTTTTTATTAAGGCATTCCGCCACGAGCGGTCCCTTTGAGAACATTTATGGTCGGGATATGATGAAAATAAGTTTGACATCCCTGACCCCGTTCTTCTTTCTGCAGTACTGCTTGTGCATGACTGAAGGCATCCTCCTCTTCTCTGCCGAGGGTACCATCTTCTGCCTGAAGTCGCGGAAGAACAAAGTGCGTTTCCACTGGCTGTGCCAGGCCCTGGCGCTGGTGGCGGCAGCGGTGGGGCTGGGCTTCATCCTGGCCAGTAAGGTCGTGTCCGAGCTGCCCCACCTGGTGTCCTGGCACAGCCTGATGGGCTGCTGCACCCTCGCCGCCTCCCTGCTCCAGGCTGGCTGCGGCGTCTGCCTGGTCTTCCACAAGCAGCTGCGGCTCTCCTCATCCCCGGCCAAACTCAAGCTCTACCACGCCACCTGTGGCCTGGTGGTGTACCTGCTGGCCACCAGCACCATCATGCTGGCCATGCTGTCAGACTGGTTCCAGGCCACGGTGAAGGGGGCGGCTTGGTGGCTGATGGCCATGCTTCCCCTCTTCCCTGCCCTGGTGGCCATGAACCAGATCACCAACGCCTACCTGCCCCGCAAGAAGATAAGCAGCTAGGCTGCAGACGGAACACGGTGCAGTCGGAACGGAAAACGAGTTTTCTAAGGTTTTGATGGAGACTGTTTTCACGCTTCAGGGATTCATTGAGTTCTAAGCAGATTTATGTCCAAACATGTTCCTACCTGAAGTCCACAGCCAGCATCTAGTGGTGAGTGGAGGAAATGCAGCATGAAGCTCTTAAGCACTGAATCATATCTGACTCTCGTGAATGAAGGCAGAGCCTCTGAATGTGTTTTTGTACCGGTGATGCAGTGAAAGCGATGAAGACTGATCGGAAACCTGACAGCAGCTTTTAGATTCCTGATCACTTTAAAGCTGCAGTCTGTCACTTTTATTTAAAAAAAAAAAAAAAAGAAAGAGTCTGTTTTACATATTTGTTGAAACTGTCATGATGTCATGACGATATACAAGACCAATAATCTGTAAAAAAAAAAAAAAAAAAAAAGGAAAAAAAAATCAACCTCCTCTGCTTTCTCCCATTGCTAACTAGAAATAACCAATTAGTGTCAGGAGGAAGGTCTTGGCGCTCTCAATCACAGTGCTCTCTGCTTCACTGCAGCTAGTGTATGCTAAGGCTAGTTAGCATGGCCACCAATGACGGATAATACACGTCTTTCCTGTACTGGGAAGTTATTTATCCAGCATTAGCACATTTAGCAGAGTAATAATATTGATTGACAGCACTAAGACCCGCCTCCTGGCTTTGATTGGTTGTTTTTGGTTGGGAATGAAATAGCAGATCAGGGAGGAAGTGGAGGAGAGATATTTTCACAGATTATTTTTCTCATAACAAACTGTCATGATATAGTGACAGTTTTATTAAATATAGAAAAAAAAAACAGTTGACAGTTCCCTTTAATTACGGTATTGTTTGATTAAGATGTCAGTAAAATAAATAGAACTGGATTGATTAGGTCAGGGGTGTCCAAATTGAGGCCCGAGGTTCATTTGTTGCCCCTTGTGTGGCCTCCCAACGGAAATTCAAAAAGGCATCAACCACCAGCA
Source organism: Poecilia mexicana (assembly GCF_051168715.1). Lineage (NCBI taxonomy): Eukaryota > Metazoa > Chordata > Actinopteri > Cyprinodontiformes > Poeciliidae > Poecilia > Poecilia mexicana. Next base: position 3,005,660 of record NW_028263374.1, read on the forward strand.
CAGCTGGTGGATGCAGACAGAGACATTTTATTTTTAATCAGGGTAAAAAATATTACAGACATAATTTTCAAACAATGGGAAAAAAATGAATACAACATAACCAACGGTTACATATCGCAACCGAATGTTTACAATATGCAAGCTATTAATTCATTAAACCTGACTAAACATGGCTTGTGTTTTGAAAGAAAGTGACCCCTGTCATGTTCTCATTACTGGAAATAAATTTGTTGAGTCGAGCACAAAAGAAACTGAATAACATCTATTTCATACAACAACAAAAAAAAGGGGAATTTTTTTATTTGCTTGATTTTACGATAGTTTATTTTTTCAATGTTTTCTTGGCCTGCGACAAGTTCAACTTGACAATTTTGGCCACTTGACAAAAAGTTTGGGCACCCCTGGATTAGATGATGTATGTCCGGATAGGAATTGGATGTCGTTTATCCTGTATATTGCCCTGAGCTTTCGTTTGAGTGTGAATTGGCTTTATATGAACAAACTGAATGCAGACTAACCGTAAATGGCTCAGGTGAACCTAATGTACACAGATCGACCAGATTTACTACCAGTTTGCTGTATAGAAATATGAAAAATACTGTTTTGTGATTTTAAAAAATAGTCTCTCCTCAGTCGTTGGAGAAAGATTTCATTTGTGTTTTTGTATTTTCTGCTCCTCTTTCTTTACCTCAGGTTTTCTTTGTCTCTCCACTGTAAAGCACTTTTTTTTTAATCTTTTCTATGAGTAAAAGGTAAATAAAGTGACTGGACTGCACTGGTAGATTTTCAGGACATTGTATATGTATTAATATGTGTCTGATTAGTTATCAATGTTCAAGGCAATAAAAGTAGAAAATGGGAAAGGTGTTGTGGCACTCGCTGGCATTGTGAGCTGATTTGTTTTGTATATTTATGATCTGATCAGGAAGCAGCTTCAAGTGTTTCTTTTGTAATAAACACTCGTTCAGATGGTTGTTTATGTCTCTTTAATGTTTCCAGGCAACAGAAGAGGACCTTTCTTACAGTAACAATAAAACCACAGAAAAAAAAAAGATCTGATCACCTGCACAATTTAAAAACAGTTTTTTTTTATTTTAACAGATTGACTAAATCCTTACAGTGGGATTGACTTAATTAGATCAAGGGTCAGAGCAGACAGGCCACATTGATACAACAGTAAACTGTTTGTAGGACCTTCAGTCGTTTCAATCATACACCGCTTGGCCAAAAAACTAATATTTGGTTGGTCAGTTTTAGATTAGTTTAAAGCACATATTTGCTGTGGCATTGTTTCGGGAAACTTCTGTAATGTTGCATGCAAGATTTATTTAAGCGTTTGTTTTTCACCAAGATCTTGCATTGATGATGATGATGGGGTCTGACCTATGCTGCCTCCTGTTCCATGAAGCTCTATCGCGATCTCATCCTGATGACGCCTGCTGGCGCTGTCATCTTGGAACATCAGGCATCATCAGGGAAGAAACAATCCAACAATGACCTAACCAACCTAGTCATTCAGTACATCCGTTGCATCAGCTGGGTTGAATAACGTGTTGAAGCTGGAAGGCTGTTCTCCAAGCAGAAACTGTCCAATAGGAGGCTCAGACCTATTTGATCAGTTAAACTCAGGTGGTGACACTTTGTTTTGCGTCAGGCAGTGTGTGTGCATCCAAGATTCAACAGTACCTGGTTCTGCTAAATGTTTCTTTAATGTGGTGCAATCTTTCTGTTCCATTTGCAAAGAAACATCCCCAGATCGTAATGGTTAAAAACTACCGTTTATTTTGTTGTTGGAGGATTTGACCTCTTCCTCTTATACTGAACACAAAAATTTTTAGATTTTTGCAAGGAGGTAAACCTAAACAAATGATCGAATCATGGGTTCTCCCACTGAATACACACACACACACACACACACACAGTTCTGCAAATATCCTGAATTTTAACTACAGTTGTGAGTCCTCTTTAAAGTAAAAACTTTGCTTCTTAATATCAGAACTGGCCCCAGAGTTCCGAAGTAGTCAGACACTGAGTTATATGAAACATGCAAAGCAGCTCCAGTCCAACCCAGACCTCCAGCAGGACCCTGGGGTCCTCTGCTAGGTGTTTTGAGGCGACTTCTTGTCCTGGCATATGAATGCCATGGAGCTGCTCAGCAGCTCGTTGATGTTCACCTCCACCACCTCACCTGCCGACCCGCCCTCTACTCCACCTCTGACCGTTACAAGCACATGCTGGCCATTTCCCAGGGTGCTTTGCTCCTCAGACAGCATGTTGGACTCCTCCCCTTCCTGCTTGTCTCCTGATGAAATCACCTGAGGGACAGACAGGTAGGTTGGTACACTATCTGCAGACTGTTCTCCAAATCACTAACAACATCACTGTTCCAGCTAACATGGAGGATTCCATTAGGAGGTGGTGTTACCGTGTAGGTGGTGGAGCCGTGGCCCTCCACCCCCGCCTCCAGCTCCATGTGACAGGACAGCAGGTGCTCCTGCAGCTCCAGCTGGGAGACGCAGATCAGTGAGCAGAGGGGGCAGCTGCTGGGGGGGTGGCTGCAGACGTGCTGCTGCGCCTGGTCCCCGCTGCCCAGATCGGCCTTACAGTACAGGCAGGAGGCAGGCGTCGGCTCCGAGCCTGGGGACAGACAGCACATGTGAGGGACAGCATGGGAGCGCTACCGGATCACTCTGCAGTCACATTCTACAGCAAAGACAATGTAGGGCTGACAGAGAACGAGCCCTGAGGGATCCCACATCCTGACTGTGGAAGTGTCTGGGAATAACTGGCATCATATATGTCTCATAATGCTGCCTGTTAGTCCATGATGATGATGATGATGATGATGATGATGATGTCTCCGGCGGCCGGTCCTCACCCTGGTGCTCTGTGGCCTGGTGCGTGGACAGTGTGGCAGCGTCAGGGAAAAACTTGAAGCAGAGCTCACACTGGACCAGGGTCTTGAGCTGCCGGGTGTGGCTGGCAAACACGTCAGGATGGTTGGTTCTGTTGTGGTACCACAGCCCAGACAGTTGCTGGGATACATGAGAATGAGAGAGAGAGATGTAATTTAGCTTTGTCAGAGGACACTAATGCCCCTTTTCCACTGGCTCGCCTTGGCCGGCTCGGCTCGGCTCGCTTTAATTGCGTTTCCACCAGCCCTTTTCAACGGGGCTGGCCCTGCTTTTTAGCACCATGTCAGTTTAGCTGTTTGTATATGTCATCCATTTTGGTTGGTTTAAATTCAGTGTTGTTTATTTTTGCCAACTTAACTTCTCAGTCAGTTTTGTAGTATTTTTGTAAAATTGTTTTTTGGTCACATTTGTTTGTAAACCCACCTGCTAAAGTGGACAACACATCTGCTTCCCTTCCTATCTCTCTTCTTCTCTCTAACCATCTTGCCACAGCAACAGAAATTCATCATCTTACCTGGTAGGATTTGTTGCAGAGCTGGCAGCTGAACGGCTTGCTTCCAGAGTGAGTCACATTGTGTTTCTCCAGCAGGGCGGCGCTCTGGAATACCTTGCTGCATATGCTGCACTTGTGGAACTCCTTAGGATGAAACTCCTGAATGTGCTGCTGATGCTTCTCCAGGGTGGAGAAGCTGAGGCAGCACTTCTTACAGTCATGAGGTTCTGACAGGTCTGAGAAAGACAACAGGAAACAGTCAGAACGCAGCAGGAAACAGTCAAAACGCAGCAGGAAACAGTCAGAACACAGCAGGAAACAGTCAGAACGCAGCAGGAAACAGTCAAAACGCAGCAGGAAACAGTCAAAACGCAGCAGGAAACAGTCAGAACGCAGCAGGAAACAGTCAAAACGCAGCAGGAAACAGTCAGAACACAGCAGGAAACAGTCAGAACGCAGCAGGAAACAGTCAGAACGCAGCAGGAAACAGTCAGAACGCAGCAGGAAACAGTCAGAACGCATCAGGAAACAGTCAGAACACAGCAGGAAACAGTCAGACCGCAGCAGGAAACAGTCAGAACGCAGCAGGAAACAGTCAGAACGCAGCAGGAAAAAGTCAGAACACAGCAGGAAACAGTCAGACCACAGCAGGAAACAGTCAGAATGCAGCAGGAAACAGTCAGAACGCAGCAGGAAAAAGTCAGAACACAGCAGGAAAAAGTCAGAACGCAGCAGGAAAAAGTCAGAACACAGCAGGAAAAAGTCAGAACGCAGCAGGAAACAGTCAGACCACAGCAGGAAACAGTCAGAACGCAGGAAAAAGTCAGAACACAGCAGGAAAAAGTCAGAAAGCAGCAGGAAACAGTGAGCACAAAGCAGTTCACGCTGATTACGTCTTTCTGTGTGAACTTTTACTGAGAGAAAGCGCATCAAGGTTAGCCGTTTTCTGTATAAAGTCAGAGAAGGCACATAAATGTAAAATGTTTCTAATATTATATAAAAAAGGTTTAAGTGGTTAAATAAAAAATCTGCAGAATACACCAAACTGGTATCCAATAGAATGATCGACTCATAAAATAATTGTTAGTTGTGTCCCTGGTGTGGGTAATAATAGTGTTAGCATCAGACTGAGTGGGTTCTTACTGTGGAAGGTCTGCAGGTGGACAGTGAGCCCGCTGGCCTGGCTGTAGCCCTTCCCACATTCTCGACACACATAAGGCCGGTCACCAGTGTGTGTCCGTACATGACGTGTGAGCTCAATGGACTGGGCGAACACAGCCTTACAGTACTGACACACATACATCTTTCCTGAAAAAAAAAGACCAGATAATACTTTAAGGTTTAAAACAAAAAATACATATATAATCTTAGAGATTATTCCTCCATATTGGTAGTGAGAAGCCACAATGCCAGACTGTCCTACCCTCAGAGTGTTTCTTCTTGGTGTGGTAAGCCAGTGCAGCAGCTACGCTGAAGCTCATGTCGCAGTGCTGACAGTGGTAGGGTTTCTCTCCTGTGTGCAGCCTCATGTGGTTCTTCAGAGAAGAGTTGGCTCCAAACACTGCGCCACATTCCTCGCAGGCAAACGGCTTCACTTCAAGGTGCTCTGCCTGTTTGTGGTAAACCAAACCTGAAACGTCACAGGTTTGGTTGGAGGTGAATTTGCATGAACAAAGATTTTTATTCTACACAATATGACCTTGTTATAGGTAGTGTTCAATATTGAAATCAGCTAACTGAATTCAACACATTATTGAATTAACACTGAAACCAACATCATATTCTGTTGCTACAGAACAACCAACTGAGTGGGAAAGAAAAATTTGACACCCAGTATATTGTCAAATTAATTTGTAGCTCAAAGATGAAAAAGACTCAACTTTTTAGAGCAGCAATCACAAACCCTGATCTCAGTCCCATACTATCTTTTTCAGGTGAATTTGAAATGTATGAGCTACTATGCTCATACACTGTCCCAAACAGCCTGTTGAAAGTACCAAACACCACTTTCACCAGGTGTTTGCTAATTGCTGCTGGCTAGTCTGAAGGAGCTGAGTGGGAGAGTCTCGGGGCAGGGGCTGCTCGGTGAGGCAGAGGCTTGGAAACTTGGAAACTGCATCTTACCATGACAGCAGATATCAAAGGTCAGGTGACCCTCACCTGATGGGTGGGCAAAGCTGCGTCCGCAGATATCACATGCCACCCTTTTCTTGACGCGCGGCGTGTTGCGGTGAACCTCCCCGCGGTGGCGCTGCAGAGCCCGCTGATTTGGTAGCTTCTTGGGGCACTGCGGACACTGGACCCTACACTCCTGTGACATGGAGCAGCGCTTCACGTGGGCTACCATCCGGCACTTAAAGTTAAAAGTCTTCTTGCACCACCGGCAGGGGTAGCGGTTGGAGTCGGAGGAGGGCAGGAAAGAGGAGTCTGCTGCAGCGTCGGCCTCCGCCTCATCCTCGCCGCTCTGGTCCTCAGTGGTCTCCACGTCTGCCTTCTCCTCTGGGTTTGGCTCCTTCGTGGAGTCATCTGGCTCCTCTGAGTCAGCTGGAAAACACGGAGAAAGCTCTGATGATGCGTTAAAAGCAGGGAGCAGTGTTTATCTCTACCTGCAGCTTGCAGTGTGTCCTCATCCAGATGGTCCAGCAGAGATCGCAGCGGTTCAGGGAACGCCAGCAGCGCTTTCTTCTGGACGGTGCACAGCAGCTGGAGGAAGGAGCCCTCGCTGATTCCTCCATCCCTCAGTCTGCCGATCAGCTTCTCCACCACAGAGGCTGGATCCCTGTCCTCGTAGCACTGATTCACCACCTGACACAGACACAACGTGACCTCTGAACTTCAGAGAGCAGCACCAATGTTTTGGATTAAAACTGAACCTTTAGTGAATGTTTGATCATCTGTAGCAAAAGGAAGCATCTGCAGCTTCTGCTGGACTGAGCAGTTTAGGCAGGATCTATTTTTTTATTTCTACTAATAATTGAACAGCACAATGTGCTTGAGATATTTCCTTTTTATATATATATACATTTGAACTAGGTGAAGTTAAAAATGCCACTTGATGAGTTCTAGGTAGAACACATTGAAAGACAAAAAGGTTTTTTATTTTAAATGCAAAATGTATCAGTTTTTTCTACAGTTTTGGCTGAATTACTGCTGTGAGTGTGTTGCTCTCTCAACAAAGACTCTGCGTACTCCAGGTATTCATTATTCAGTTACTAAATAGGTTGCTGATTATTTCAATAATCGATTCATCATGATTATTGATGATTATTGATAATCAGCCATAATCTTGTCCTTACATGTACAGAATATCATTCCTAATTGTGTTTTCATATTTTTTTAATAAATTTGTATGTTGGTGTGAAGTTGCATGCCTCAATGTCCCATCACACCTGAACTTCCACACTATTTCTATTCTATTTTTTAATTCAAGAACAATCCAACAACCATGTTAAAGAAAAAAATTCATTCGCACATATAGTTTGTTCAATCAATTTTAAAATCGTCCAGAGATCTCCATCTTAATGCTAAAAATCTAATTTTAATTAACTTTAGTAAATGTATTTACATACAATAAACTGATGTCTTTATATGAATTAATGAAAAAACTTTGGCATTTTTTTGGAGGGGATCATGAACATTTAAGTTAATCCTAAGCAGCAGCAGCAGAACATGAAGTCTGCAGTTTCAATATTTCTAACATTCTGGAGGACATTTCAACTTGAACAGCTTAGATTGAAGCAAAGGGGAGAAGAAGACAATGGCAACAGACAGGCAGTGTTACAGACAGAATGGAGAAGCCTGTCAGTGTGAACAGGATTATGCTGCTCCATGGTTGAAAGGACTGAACCTGTTGTACCTGTCTGTTCTGTTCGTCCAGGCTGCTCTGTGCTGCCTGGCTCAGCAGCTCCAGAACAGACGGCATGTTGCTGAGGAGCTCCACCACCTGAGAGGAATGTTGAAGCAGCAGAGCAGCCGGTCCCTCTGGCACCTCTGTGGCCGACGGGCTGCTTTCTGCTGCTGCTGCTGCTGCTGCGCTTCCAGAGGAGGTGGCCTCTTCAGGTTTTGCGGGAATGGGGGGAGAAAACAAATTTATACGTCTTTTTCTGCTAGAAAAAGTTTGTTTGTTCAATTGTAAATGCAGAAGATTCCCTGGATGCAATATTTATCAGGATATTGTACGTTAAAAGGCATCCATGTTTGGCAGCGGGAGAGACTTTCACTATCCCTGATGTGATGGAGATGTGAAGGAAAACTGAGTACAGGTACTGCAATTACATGTTTACCACAATTCATGAAGCTAATTTCTATGCTGCTTAATCAGGGCAAAGAGAACCATCAGTACACAGGCTTACTGATTACACTGATCGGTTCCCCTGCTAAAGATGGTTCAACAAACTTTTGGGTAAATTACTGTAACATTTGGAAACAAACCTGAGGTGTCCAAGGCCTCGTCACAGGCTTTTCTACCAGTTCCTTCCTCTTTATCCTCTTTATTGTCATGGCAACATTTATCCTCAGCTGTCGTCTCCATCTTCTCAGAGGCCGACTTGTCTTCGTTGGGTGATGCTGAGCGCTGGGTGCTCTCGCTCCTGATGCTCCTGGTCTCCTCTTGGCCACTCGTCTGCGGAACTGGGACTTTCTGACCCACCAGAGTGGTGAGGACCTTCTTAAAGCCCACGGCTACGTCGAACATTTGCAGGCTGTCCGCGGAAGCAACAATACGGCTTGCGTTGTGCTTCCCCAGAGGCAACCTGCCAGTGTAGACCATTTCCAACAGCACCCCAAACTCCTGGGAGGAAACCACAGAGGTGTCGATGGAGATGGTGTCCGAGCTGTCCAGAAGGGACCTGCGCAAGGAGCAGAGGCTTTTGTTTCTGCTGGTCCACGTATCAAACCGAAGCAAAATGTGCTGAACAGTTCAGCGGTTTTACCTGAAGAGCATGCTAGAGGCAGCCAGTACAACCTTGTGAGCCCGGTGAGAACTGTCTCCCACCAGGATGGTGCAGTCACAGAACAGACCCTCCTTCCTCAGCATCCACAGCTGCTGCAACAGCTGCTTGCTGAAGTCAGGGAGCTCCATCATTATAATGACTGATCTGCAGAACAAAAAATAAATAAATAAAAATCTAGTTCAACCAATGACTGGGTAGGGTTTTGTTCTGACCAGCTCAGTTCAATACAATCTATTTGTATTTAGCAACAATTCACAACTACTGTAATGTCAAGGCACCTTAAAAATCTATCCAAATCGTGTTTAAATGGGATTTATTAAGGGAATCATAGAGGATGCTCAAAAACCAGAACATTTGTTTTGTAAAAGTCTCTAATATGATGATGAACCCCCTCCATCAAATGTTACATCTCCTGTAGCATATCTTAGCCAAAAGAAAATAAAAATGCGTCCAGGAAAACAAAAAATGTCTAGTTACGTTTGGATCCAGCCCACTTCTGTAAAAATCACTAATCACCTTAGTATTAATATTATCACAGATCCCCAGAGTTCAGCAAAATATATAGCAGATAATTTGTAAGGGAATTTTTATTTTATGTATTACTGACATGGTCGATCTGCTGGGGATTAACACAGACGATTTCCACCATTATTCCAAATAGCATAAAACTAACTCAGTGCGAATAGGACAAAACAACCAGCAGAAATGTCCAGAACATTTTTTTTCAATGTTTGTGAATATCAGATGTCAAATATGGGTGGGCATTTAATGTATTGTTTATTATTTGTTGTAAAAAAAAATTCTTATCACGATAGAAATTTTTATTTATTGTCTCAATAAATTAATGTAAAAAAAAAAAGGACAAATGTTATAAGTCTGAGCACAGTTTGGTAATATAAATCACATTCCCTTAAGTGGCTCCAGAAGAAGCTTATGAAATAGGAATGTTATTCATGAACAGTATGTGTTTGTAGCAGCAGTAAGTAGTTCTAATCTTATCATTATCACAATTAAACTGCAAAATATCATAACAATCTAAGTCCATATAGACCACCCCTAGTCTCTAATATAAAACATGGAGCTTGATTATTCTGTTTTATCTCTGAATGAGATTTTTATCCTGAATTTAACAGGTCACCAATGAAGGGAAGGTAAAGTTGGAGACATTTAACATCTCCTTTAAAACTGTTTTGCAGTAGAGCATATCCTCACACAATGATAGCGGACCTTGAAGTGAACACAGGAGAAATCCAACTCTTTTAGAAAAACCTAAACAAGACCTCTCCTGGTCGACTTACAGGAACAACAGGGAAACTTCTAGATCATGACTATAGATAGCTAAATAGGAGCATCCATTTGTCCTGTGTCTGTCTGTAATAAGTCCGCAGCTAGCCTTAGCTAAAAATGCTAATATCATATGAAGAAAACAGCTTTACTAAAGAAAAACTACAGGGATAAGGCACTGAGACGTGCAGTAGTCTCAGGTCCGCCATGCTTCTGCTGGTTCTCTTTACCTTTCATTCAAAGTTCCAGCTCTTTATTTAAACTTCTTTAGTGGACAATTCCAGTGTGCAATAAAGCTTAGCCGTTTTGAAAATGGCGACCACAATACTGAACTACTTCCGCCTGTGCACGGATGTCTCCGTTACGTCATGAATAATAAATCCAGACATACTATCAGACATACTATTCTTTTGTGAGGGAAGTTATCTTTTACGGTGCCAGTAATGCCAGATTTAATAATAAATAATAAAGACTTTGTGGTATTCTGATTTAGTAATGTAATTATATTGGTTGTGTTACCACCCCCATGCCACTAGAGGCAGTAGCAGGCCCGAAAAGATGCGACTAAAGAGCAGATTTAGAAGTACACCGAAAGCTACAAAATTTGCTAAAAACTGTGAGCTGCCGTGAAGTAAATAAAAGAGAGAAGTTCAAATACATTCTGAGAGTTAAATTCATTCCAAAAGGTGAAAATATATCACAGATTTCAAAAGAAAATAAAAACGGAATCACTTCCGGATTGCTATAGCCCCATTTCCAAATAAGGTAAGAGATTGACAGTGGTCCGTCCCCGACCCTTTCTGTTTGGTGCAGCGAGGTCCTTCTCGACCCAGTTCGGTGATTTTGTGAATTAGGTGCATTTTGGGGTCTCAGGGTACTTAAAAATATATCACAAAATTTTTTGATTTTGAACACTTTATCAATTGAAGGACTCTTTGAACCTCCAAGAAAACATGTTTCCCCACTTTGTGCGTGAAATCCCAAACATTATTACGAATTTCTTTGTTACTTGGGCTGCTTTAAAGTCAACCTCGTAACGCGACAATTTCAAATGTCCAAAAAACACTGTTTTTGTAACGGGGTTGACTGTTACGGGGTTGAAGATTTTCACTAAAAGTTGCCATAAGTCTACATTAGCTAGGGCATGGAGCAACATGAAAACAAGAAATTAATATAGTTTTGAAGACAATAGTTTACTTTTTCCCAAATAACAATAAATATCATTTATGGGGGTTCAGTGTTGAAAGGTTGAGCTTGTTGAGATCTGCACATCTTGTTTTAGCTTCAAACTGATTTTCAGTCATTACACTTCACCTCAGTTTGAGTGCAGTTCGGACACAGGGCCTTGTGGTGGGGCTCTACTGTCAACAGGTAGCGACACACCTGTCATCCATCCATCCATTTTCTTACACCCTTGTCCCTTAGTGGGGTTGGGAGGGTTGCTGGTGCCTCTCCAGCTAATGTTCTGGGTGAGAGGCGGGGTCACCCTGGACAGGTCGCCAGTCTGTCCTGCACAAACAACCATGCACACACACACTCATACCTAGGGGCAATTTGGAGAAAAACCTGACATGTTTTTGGACTGTGGGAGGAAACCGGAGTACCCGGGGAAAACCCACGCATGCACAGGGAGAACATGCAAACTCCATGCAGAAAAACCAGGGCCGGGAATCGAACCCAGAACCTTCTTGCTGCAAGGCAACAGCTCTACCAACAGCCACACCTGTCATTAAAATTTTAAATTGAGTTCAAACATCCACTCCTGCATCCATGGCAATATTTTACACTAGAACTCATACATGAACACATCAGCAGCAGAGAAAGGCTCAATTATAAATTTTCTGTCTAAAGACAACCAAGCCAGCTCATAATTCTAGGAAGAAACAGTTCAGTGTTGATTCACAATATCAATATCACAATACCAAGTTTGTATCAGTTCAGATCGATACTAGCTTGAGATAAAATCAATACTTTAGTTGCAGATTCCATCTTGTTCCTTTCGTAGTTGGAAATGCTATAAAGCGTTTTTTTTATGCTTGTCTTTTTCCATCTTTTTTTCCCCCCAATTTTGTATTGAGTTGCCGTTTATTATACCTCAAAAACTATTTTGTTTTGATATAAATTTTCTGCACTTTATTTAGGAAATTAATACACATGGTATTAATGTATTTTATAGATGCCTATACACTTTGTCCAAATTCTGTCCTAGGTTTGTACAAAAATTAACTCAAAAGTAAAACCTACAAAAACACCGAATGCATTGGTATCATTGACATCAGCGATATGGACCCTGTAAATACTTGGCATTGGATCAGTACCAAAATATGTAGAATCACACACCTATACTTAATGGACTGTAGTTTTATTTTGGTGGTTTAGGATCCTTCTGGACTCCAAATAAATATCTTTATACCTGAAACATGTTTTACCAACAGCCACCCTATCTTATCATGGTTCATAAGGTATTGCAGGCCTCCAAAGAGCTGAAACAAGACCGTCAAATTTATTAGAAATGAGGAAGAAACAGGATGCCTTGAAAATAGCTTTATTGTCCATAAGAAATAACAGTGAAAAGAGCTGGACATGTAACTACTTGCCTTCCATTTCTTACTTTCAATTCACATTTTTAACTGTTGAAAATAATAATGGAAAAAAAAAACAACCAGCTTTTATACATATCCTGCTGTGTTTTTTTTTCATGTTTTTGTCTGGTAATGTGTATGGTACTGATTTGATGTTATGTTGGGCTAATAAATGTTCTAACATTTAAGAGCAGTGATATTTACTTGTGCATTGTTTTGACAATTCTGGAAATTGAACAGTGAGTACAAGAGCCTCCACATAATGAAAAGACAAAACGTCGTCTTAGGTTTTTCTTAAACTATAATTTAAAAAGATAAAGCAAAACAAAACAAAAACAGTTAATATTCTTGACTGACAGTCGAAATAAACCGAAGCCACAACTTGGAGAACTACAGGTCCTTTCCCTTTTTTTTCAACCTGCTCAGGATTGGTCAGACTGAAGTAAGCGCACACACTTTTTAAATGAACAAACTTTGAACTTTAGAATATATCAAAAACCCAGCTATCCTTATGCAAAGGAAAACAGATTCTTTACAACATAGTCACAGTTTTAATAAAGAAAACCTAGCCAAAACATAAAAAATTAAAGCACTTATTTATATATATTGACACTTCACATATTCAAGCATTTCTCCTCCATGGAATTTAGATATGGCTACAGCAGAACGTTCCTCAGTGACCAAGGAGGCCCGTACCTAGAGAGGGACACAAACACTGGCATGATTAACCATAACCATCTATTAAACTCATAAGTTCATATGCTTTCTGGCACTTCAGGCAAGTTTGCGAAGTCATTTTACTAAAGATGATCTCACTCCTGTGATAAAATAAAATGAGAAAAAACATACCTTTAAATCCCTCCTCAGGCATTCTCACTGTAAAACAAAGGAGACAACTCTATTTTAAAAAGTCAACTTGTTTCTACTTACAGTGATGGTTTTAGCAGTAGAAGCATGTCGCAAACTTTACAGCCTCAGTTTTGTGTTTACGAGTAAGACATGATCGCGAGATGTGAACGAGTCAATCATACAGAACAAGATCAACGACATCGGTCGTACAACAGTAAGTATGGAATCTTTACTATTTTTATGATGTTTGTTTTTCAGTAAACTGTTTATTTGTAAAAAAAAAAAAAAGTGTGTATGTGTGTGTGTATATATATATATATATATATATATATATATATATATATATATATATATATATAACAAAAAAGGAGAAAGAAGTAGACTTGCAAATAAGGCTTGTTTTAGTAATTTATTTTTTTTATTGATTATTCTGATGATTAACTTATTAATTGGAAAAGAGAACTGGCACATTCTACAGATTTTTAATTGAACCACAAGCCTTTTTTGTACAATATTAAAAATACATTAAAAGATGCAAGTACACCAATATTTCAATATTTTTTAAATGAGAAAATAAACATTTTATTTCCTAAAATGCAAAAACATAGCATTCTTTTGGTGAATTTGAACCAAGTGAAGCTAAAATGGGGCTTCTTGTGGCGTTTGGGGTAAAACATGATTACAGACAAAGGTTTTTTTTTTTAAATATATTTTGTACAGTTTTGACTTAATTATTCTTCCGAATGTTTTTTCAGAAAATGGCATTTATTTGAGTTTGTAATTCCAGTTAACAATTAATCGATTACTTTATCAATTTAAGATTATTTTCATTATCAATTCGTCACAATTAATCTGATTAATTGTTTCAGCCAAAAAAACAAAACAAACTCCGAGGCCATAAAAAAAACATTTGTGTCACTGCCAAACTTTCTAGCATAAAATGATACACCTGTAGATCATATGAAGTCACTGACCTTGATAGGCATCATCCATGGCAGCATAATCTGTAACTGGTTCATCAGCCTGAGAGGAGACAAAGGTGATAATGAAACACAGACTTGATAGTTGCTAACGTTCCCAGTCGTGGAGTCATGAAGCAAATCAAACCTTTAAACAGATGATGCATTCTGGGATAACGCCCAGGCTGCCTAAAGTGGCCGAGTCGTCCGTCAGACTTTTCCCATCGATAGACAGGTTCTGGTCGAATGGAGCCACAGAGAAGGCGTGCATAATCTACAGTTACACACACACACACACACACACACACACACACAACACGGTAGAGTTAGCGGTGCAGAGCGGGCCGACACAGCACTGGATTGTGCAGTGGGAGGCCCTCACTTGGATTTTCAGCTCCTTTAGTGTCTGGTTTGCTGAAACGATGAGTGCTTTCTCTCCTCTGAGTTTCCTGTGGCGGGTGCTTCGTCTGATGCTGCCTGGTTTCATGGTGTTGGTGACTGCAGGAGCAGCCACTGCAGCCGCCGTGCTGTCGCTCAACTTTAGCCGCTTCGCTGCATCTTGGGCCTGAAGAAAAACAATTTTGATTTTAAGCCATTAATGGATAAATTCACAAAAAAAAATTTTTTTTTCAAACATGGTAAAAATGAATCTCTAATTACATGGAAGAGAGGGAATGAGGACTGGGATGATGTAAAACAGGGGCGTAAAACTCATTTTCATGTTTGGGCTATATCAAAAATCTGAATGTTTTAAAGGGCCGGTTGTGCCTGAATATCATAAACATATCAATAATTAGCTGTTCCTCCAGGATTTTGTGATTGTTTTAGTGGTTTTTTTGCAATCAAAGTTGCAGATTTTGTGGTGTCAATTTAGAAATGTTTATGATATTTGTGCTACTGTGTGATGTGAAATGTGAGTTTTTATTACTCACCATATCGGTCAAGGACTACAACTTGACATCAAGTAAGGTTGAGGTAGCTGTCACTTACACTCTGTGTTTTTGACCAATTTTGAGAAAATTTGCAGTAAAATCAGAAAAAAAAATGTGGAGATTTGTTGATTCGGTGTTAATTTTGCAGATTTATGAAAAACTGGAAAGACTTATTGATGTAATTTGGAGTCTAGAGGGCCACATAAAGAGCTATGGAGGGCCAGATTTGACCCCCAGGCCTTGAGTTTGATGTAAAACATTCAAGTATATCACACCAGACCAGTTACCTGACTGAAGTCTGGGTCTTTCTCTCCATCCACCTTTGGAAGCTCTTCCCTCTCCTCTTCTGCTTCAGAGCTGCAGGCGTTCAGCTCTGGGGCGCCGTCTTTAGCCGTCTACGTAGAGGACAATGTGATAAAGTCAAATGTCTGTACACTAAACCCCTTACAGAAGATAGTTGGTCCTTTTTAGAAGCACATCAATAAAATAAGCCATGATTTCCTTAATTTCAGGATCGGCCGATACTTGCATGAGAAACTGTTCTTATCTAGTTCCACAAAGATCTGAAAATCAGCCATTGTTCTCTTCTGCTCTGATGTGGGAGGACCGACAGATCCATCCACCAGAAACACTCACCCCACTGACACCAATTCAGTAAATTTATCGTTATATTTAGCTAAAATAAAATCGGTATAGACCAAATCACAAACTGGTGAGTCAGGTTTCTTGAAGATCGAGTGATTGGCCAGGAAACTGCAACCTGTCCAGCCCTAGTTCTTAATAAATTAACTGTGGTAGTTAATGTTCAGTATGTTCTGCTGTGTGTGTGTGTCTCATACTGTTTTGTCTTCAATGACTTTGCGGACGTAGACAGTAGCCTGGGTGTACTCTCTCAAGTCCCTCTGCTGCTGGAATAAGAAACTCTCTCTGCATTCCCAGCACAGATCTAAATCCAAACACATTCGAATAAAAAATATGAAAGATCCACAAAACAGATATGTGACCAAGCTGCACTATGTGACTTTTATATAAGATGTTTTTCATACGTCTGTTAAAAATATCACTATGTTGTGACTCACTTTATTTGTAGTAGCTCCACTCCTGACCAAAAACAACCATTGAAAGCCAGGATGACGGTTTTAGCGCTGTCAATCAACCTCATGAACTCGCTGCTAAATGTGCTAATGGCAGAGAAACAATTAACAGTTACTGGAAAACTGTTCAGCCATTGGCATTGATGGCCATGCTAACTACCTTAGCCTTCATGACAGGCTATGCCAGCTGCAGTGTAGCAGAGAGCAAGGGTGGGTGCACATGAAGCTGGAATGAGCAGCGCCACACAAGTCTGTGATCGACAGCACTAAGACCCTCCTCCTGCTCCTGATTGGTTGAATAGTGATACTTTTCATACTGCAGCTCCTAAGCCTAGTTAAATCCAAAAATGCTGCCTAAACTGGTAAGAGAAGCATTCATGGAGTTGCCTCATGGTTCTGCCAGCTGGTTAGGAAACTAGAAATAAATACTATTTCTTTAGATTAAAAAGATCATAAGTTTATTGTGTTTAAGGTGGTCTAAGTAATGTACTAAAAAGTAGTGGGCTTGTCACAATATTAACATTTAAATGTCGATGCTAATTACAATGCCATTTTTTTTAAGGCACAGGGTTCTTTCTAGTTAAGGTATAAAAAAAAAAAGATTCTTTACAATATGATACTATTTTAACCTCCTTAATTAGGGCAAAAGCAACTCGTTCAGAAAAATATCCAATTTAAAAATGTCACTTCTTTGATTGGCAAAACGGTAAACAGGATAACACTTGTTATAAAAGTCCAGAATTGTTTCTGGGATGTGGAGGAAATCTTACCAGGCTGGGTGGTGTACTGCGTCATGGAGCTCTCTGTCTGTCTCACACAGTGGATTGCTATTGGCTTGTCAACAATGAAGAGTCTGCTGATCACTTCCCATTCGCTCGGCCATAGCAGAGCTATACTGTGCAAAACAAACAGCACGATGTGAGAATGCTGCAGTGGACAGAAAAGGTTCCAAAACGGTTTATTATTAGTTTCCTAATAAAAAGCAACAGATTATTATTATTATTATCCTGCATCAGTGCCTCAGACTGAGTCTAGGTTCACAAGGCCTCCTTTTTGTTTTAAACACATAAACTAATAATGACATTAGTTGCACAATTGCAAAATTGGATTGTTTAAGTTTTTTAAGTATTATTTCTTAAGCACCATTTCAGATTGTGCTTATGAAATGACCTTGTTATTGTCATGGCAATAAATCAAAACGCTGAGATAAAATTTGAGCCCATTCCTGCCAGAGACAATCTGAAAGCGCATCCAGAGAAAGAAAACTTTGAATATCCAACAGAGAGCAGTGAGAAAGGTCATTTTAAGTTTGTTTTTAGAAGAAACGCGTTCAAAATGTGACTGATCAGAACTCACTGCTGGGCCTCTCCGTTGATTAGGGAGTCATAGGTGAACATGAAGCCGCCGTGAGGACAGAGAAGCAGCGAGTTGCCAACATTAGACACTGGAGAGGATTTAGTGGGTCTCCTAAAAAAATAAAGATAAAGTTATCACTGGGTGAGCAGCCTACTCAAACATCATAAGAGTTCCATTTATCTGAATAGTAGTCCATTTCTCACAGTAAGAAAAGATAAGACAGACATTTTCCTTTAATGATGAACAACACATACCTGATAAATTTTCTCCACTCTTCCACAAAAAACAGAGGGACTATGTAAAGTTTATCTGTGCCCTGGAGGAGCCAACCACAGATGTATCAGTGAGCCACACAAACTGGAGATTAAAGCCTTCACGGCCGACAGCTCTGCGTTTTACCTGCGGCCATTTGGTAAGAACCGGTCGGTTTTTTTCGTGGAACAGGTTCAGCAGCTGGTTCTTCTGTTCGAGAGCCATCATCTTACTGACTGCCTCGTTGTCCTTTTCCTCCTGCTCCAACGTCTGAAGACACAGGCGCAAAAAGAAAAAAAAAAAAAAGCTTTATAGCATTTCCAACTACTAAAGGAAAATGATCTGGCCTTATTCTGATCTGGCCAGAAGATCATATTCTGGCCATGAAGAATATGGCCAGAATAACATCGATTGAAAGATGCCATAAAACACAGATGGACGGATGCGGGAAGATGCAGACAGTGAAAGTCCCCCACCAGACACTGTCGACATGGCTCCTGGATGTGGGTGAACTCTGGGGCTCTGGGGAAGTATTCTCTCAGCTTCATCCAGACTTCAGTGGATACCAGCTTCCGCTCCGTCTCCAGGATACTCAGTGCTCCTGGAGCAGACGCAAAAAACATCACGGGAGAGAATACATGATTGAAATGTCAGCTTCAAGTACTTTGACAAAAAAAAAAAAAAAAGTGTTACTGATGGAAGGTAAACATTATTTTTGATGCTGGTGTTGGGGGAAATACCATGAGTGCAAACAATGTCTTCATTGAAAGTCTTCGTTTCATCTTCAGCTGTGGCCTCCATGCCAAACTCTAGGAAATTAAAACAGTAACAATAAAATTCAAACAGTAGGCTGGACTCACAGAAACTCACAACATTAGGCTGTAAGCTTCACCTACTGAGTATTATTTTAGGAGAGACATTTATTTGTCTGTTTTGCTATTTTCTATCAGAAACTTTAGTGTGAGACAGAAACATTTTACTTTAAGCTCCTATCTGAATGTCTGCTGCTGATGTCACTTTGTTCTGGGACACAATCTCAAGTTATGATACATCTCTAAACTATACAGTAAAGATAAAATCAGTTAGAAAGCCTTAAAAAGCCCTATGTTACAATTGGCAGTAATGACACAAGCCCATCTA
Organism: Poecilia mexicana; assembly: GCF_051168715.1. Classification (NCBI taxonomy): domain Eukaryota; kingdom Metazoa; phylum Chordata; class Actinopteri; order Cyprinodontiformes; family Poeciliidae; genus Poecilia; species Poecilia mexicana. The sequence continues at coordinate 3,024,468 of NW_028263374.1, forward strand.
GGTAACACCATGAAGAAAAGCGTTAACAGCACTTCACTTTTTTCACATTTTGTTATGTATTATTACGAATTGTATTACATTAATGTCTTTCCTCAAAATTATGCAAGTACCCCACTACGACAATCTGGACATTATTTATGTTGTACAGTTGTACTAAAACTAGGAAACCAGTAAATCACATCTATGTAAGTATTCACAACCTTTGCTCAACACTTTAGTGATCCGCCGCCAAAGATATCAAGTCCAGTCACTTTGATTTTCAAGTCATTTTGAAAACCACAATAATATAACTTTAACTGTAAAAAATGCCCAGATTTAATAGGGGTTGAATAAAATTGAATGAATTTGTGTTTTTGAGAAGCGTCTGAAAATCTATATTTCAGTTATGTGTTTTTTTCTGAGTAAAGAAACGTCTTTTGTAAAACAAACGTCTTCGTTTTCAAATTCACACAACATTTTATCAGTATTACGCTGCCCACTACCATATTCAGATTGTGTTTGACTTTGCTGATTTGCCAATGATGATGCTTAGCATCATCATATGTTTGTTTTTTTTTTGGTAGTATTTATATTTTATCTGACTCAGCACATACTAATACAAAGTCTTCAACACATCTTGCTTCAACTAACAGAAGTGCCAAGCTAACATTAGCTTGTTTACTGTTACTTTTAATTTAAAAATGATCATTTACATTCCAACATGTCCTCACATAGTTATGGTTAATTCTGTGGTACAAAACCATAGCGGACAGGTTGTTCAACTGCTTCACAAACTAAATGCAGCGAAGGTGTTTGGTTAGCTTTACGTGTTCCGATCCTAGTTTGGCTAACAGACAACAGAGAAGCTAGCTAGCTAGCATCAAAAGAGCAGAGAAGCTTTCAGCCATCTCTTACTATTGTTAGTGTGTGGTCCCTGGCCATTGGTCTGGCCGTTGCTGTGTTTGCTTTCCTGCTCATCTTCTTCCAGCTGTTCCAAAGCCAACTGCCTCCAGCTGCGCAAAGACGTCTTACCCACCCAGTAGCCATCACTGCTAGAACAAACAGTGATATACATTAGCAAAGAACATCTCGGGAACTTCACCTGACTAAACATTAAGTGCTATGTGGACTGTTTTGCTACCTGGTTGTGCGCTTTACTAGATTAGAAATTTCTTTGTAGTCTTCGTCGAGTTGTTTTTTTAGCCGCAGCACCCTGCATCGCTCGCTGACACAGTCTCTGCATAGAGAGGAACCTGAACCAACAGGCAAAATAAACTTAAACATGCAAATATTATTCTCAAAAGATAGACCAGATCCAATATTAATTGCTTTACAAGGGGAAAAAAAATACCAAGAATGTTAAGCTGCTTGAATCATGGCGAAAGATTAGATTATTTTCAGAACTTCTCTCACTTAAGTGACTTACTGCTACAAAAAAAAACTGCCCAGATGTCGAATTAGGCATTAAAAAAAGTCCAGGACTTTAGCTGAGACAAAACAATGTTTCACTAACCATCAAGTCTTGGCCCACCACCGTAGCGCTCATACAGGAGTTTTGCAGCTTCCAAAGAAACCCTCTTAATTTCACCCATATTGTCTGGGTGGAGTTTTCCGTGGGAACAAAGAAAGATGGAGTTGTCAATTTCCTTGGTTGCAGTTGAATCATCGAGCCACTTCTTCAGCCACTCCAGGGGGAGGAACTCATACAGTTCTCCTAAAGAGAGAAAACATAGAAACGCATCAAGCACAAAGAGACTAATTCTGGAACTATGTTGAGTTGTGGCTCTATGTGCTACACAGCAGCTTTTTGTCCCAGTTTAAGGATAACCTTAAATGATGTATGGAAGACAACAGAAGACCTCAGGTGGTGAGGAGGCTGCATGAGCAAGTGTTTGGTGTTACATAAGGGATATTGCTGCTGCCTCTGAGGTGAATACAAGGCTGGATGATATGGCAGAAAATCGTTGCAATAAGCGTTGCATTGTCCATACCAATAGTTATTAATTAGTTTATTTGTTTTAAATATTTGAAATACTGGCAAACTGGTGGCGTGACCTTTCCCGTTTCATCCAGTTTTCGCTCCATGCCGTTGTTTTTTTATTTTTAAGTAGTTATGAGGCACAGTGGGGAAACCTGAAACTGCTGCTGCACAAATTACTCAGCAGATTGTTGCTTGGTGACAAAAGAGTGAGTGAGTTCGATGATACCACCAACCTCGCTTAGCTGGCTGTGAGAAATTGAGTGGCAAAAGCCTTTCCTCTGCCTACATCTCCCAGAATCCTCTGCAGATTTTGGAATTCAATGAATATTTTATATGTTGATTATTCTATAAGTGTTATCTGTTGATATTGATCACATAGTACATATTTTTATTGCTTTATTGTCCAGCCCTGGGTGAAGTTAAAATCTGAAGCATAATAGAAGCACCAACATCTACTGTCTACTGTTTAGACTGCATATGGCTTTCAAAAGGTCATGACAGACTGGAGAATTGTGCCAATATCTTCTTTTTGGACAAATCTCTGTTAGTTGGTTGTTGGAAGATAAAGGAGCTGCTCTCCTCTCAGGTACTGTTTCCATATTTTTGATTTTTTTTTCAGACAAGACAAACACTGTATTGTTTCAATTTATATATTTGACATATGAAATAATTATGTGTTATACGTTTTGATTTTTTTTTTTACCAGTCAAACTGATTAATGTAATTAATTAGACAGGTAGTCTGGCAGTGTCCCTAACATTTGGCAAAACTTTATATTTCCTTTAAGGAAAAAAAAAACATTTTCAGACACTTTATGGATCAGAGAGTTTTCTTTTTTTTTTTGGTAGGTGTCTAAACAAAAAAAAGAAAGAAAGAAAAGTAGAGCGTCCCCCACTTTGAATTTAATTTAGTTTTGTTTATATAGCACAAATTCATTGCAAATATTGAAAAAAAGAATGGACAAATGTGTATATATATATATATATTATATATAAAGAAGAAGTCAAAACAACATATTTACATATACTGGTAGGTAATGAAAGTACCATTTGTTGACCGTCCAGTTCACGGCCCTTGCCTAGTACATAAGCACTACTCACAAAACGTTAGGGGTGGTTGGCTCACAATGAACTATAATCAGCTCAAGTAAATTAGACCTTGAAACTTTTAAATGCAACTCTGCAATTGTTCTGTTTCAATATTTATTGCACTCTGGGAAATCCTGCAGGAACTTGGGTTCCTCTAAAGGAGAGTCCTGCCCTCCTCCAGACGACTAACTTTTCATATGGTAAGCGTTACCGTAAATTCACTATAATGCATGAGCTCTTTCCAGCCATCGCTGTCTACAATAACTCTTTTAAGACTTTGAATTAATGTGTTACAACAACATTCAATTTTCCTTTGGGTTCAATAAAGTTTCTTTGAATTTGAATATGAGTGACACAAAATTACAGCACAGTGTTTGAATTTGGTAAAATACACAAATGGAAAGGTGTATTAGAGTAATGTCTTCCATGTGTTGACCTGACTTCCTCCTTGCTACACTGCTCACATCTTAGATTAATCCGAGTTGAATCATAACCAGTGTGAATGCTTTCTGTGAAGTGGAGTTGTTAAGGAATGTTGTTACCAACCATCTTTTGCAGGTAAAAGGTCGTAGAGCTCTTTCACCTCTTCATGCTTGGCCCTGCCCTTATCCACACTCTGTTTTCTCATGTGGGCCATCTCCATGCACCACTCTTCAAACTTATGGTTATCTTGGTCAACCAACTTCTGAAGGAATGCTATCATCAGAGATACAAAAAAGTAACATCAGAAAAAGAGACATAGTTGAAACTTTTCCTGAAAGCAAAGTTAAAAAACAAACGAGCAAAAAAACAAAAACAAAAACAAAAAACAAAACAAAAAAAAAAATCAGTTGACATTTTTGTTTTTTAACATCCAGTCACTATAGTAAAATTAACTACTCACAAGGGACCTCAACGTTTGTCCTTGAGGGATTTGAACTCTCGTCTTCCTGGACTTTATACACCAGCATGTAGGCGTTTCTAGAGCAGTGGTAGCCTTTACTGCATTTTGGTTTCCGTGACTGTGTTTTGCCCGTCTCAGCTAAACGAAAAAAAAAAAATAAAAATAAAATAAAATAAAAATAACGTCAAGTAAGAGTTTACGTCTATCGACATGCATGCCCCTGTTAATGCAGGCAGATGTTCACGTGTTGTCTGATGTGTTATCCTTGTCAAATAACACGTTACAAAGAGTACTATGATTTTCAAGTACTGGGATACTCACCAATGTCCTCTTCGATGCCAAGCTGCAGCTTCTTTCCCTCCATCTTTTCGATCTCTTCATCGTTGAATTTGTACCAGTCTCCGGTAAGAGCGTCCTTCACGTGAGCTATGTAGTGTCCAGAGTAGGCGCTGATTCCCCGGTGGATCAGCACTGCACTCAGCTCATAGACACATTTCTGGTCTGGGGGGAAACAGCAGGAGCAGAGTCTGTCATACTTCAGGTGCATCAACTGAACAGATTTGTTGTGGAAGGATATTACTTCCTCAGAAAGTATTTAAAATCTGGCAGGCTATGATGTACTACATGAAGACCCTTTTGCATCTTTCATGACTGAATTTACAGAACTGTCTCACCCTTAGCTGTCCAATTGATTGATGGACAGCTAAAATAAATGCTTCTCTGCCATTTATAACCTATGTCCACATCTTTTATTTTTGCTCGGTTTAGTGCTCTCTTTTAGCTTTGGCATAATATATGCAGCCATTTCAGTTCTCTTGTCTTTGCACAATGCCTCTCAGTCATAAGCACACAGACATGCAGCATTCTCATTTCACAGTTGCCTAAGAATAATGGGAAACAAAGATGATTTTCTAAAAGGTTACATTTTAAAAGAAAAATAAATCAATAAATATTTCATTACAAATGACAAAAAAGGTAAAACTGAAAAATGAACAAAACCTAGGAATTTGAAAACAAGGATACAAGGTTATTGGTGCTGGACATTTGAGGGAAGCGGCTAAAAACCTTTACCAACTCTAAGAAAAGCTAACAAAATACATCAAAACAAATCTGCATTTAAAATGGGGGAACGTGAAAAATCATGTGCCCCATTTCAATATCTGGACGCACAAACTTCATACATACCTAGTTTTTGTTCCAAGAACGGTTCCATGTCCAGCTGCTCAGGAAAATTGATGAAAGTGTTGAGCTTCTTCTTCAGACCCGTTTGTCTATAGATGAAATCAAACAAAAAGTTAATCTGTTTCCTTTAAAAAAAAAAAAGAAGATACATTTTACTATTTTCACATCTGGGTATCAATAAACAAGTCTGCCTTCTTCACACACACAACATTTAAAAACCTGGTTTTTAAATCCAAAACAGAGACTGACTGTGGGATTGAACTGAAGCCAGTGGAGCACACAGTCCAACATCAGGCTAGCAGTTCTTTTTTATTTTGCATGTGGTTCCAAAGTAAATGGCCTGAACTAATTAAGCACTTTATCAAGTCAAAGGACTCAAATGCTTTTACACTACATTCAGAAATTCACCCAAACACACTGATGGTGGTAAGCTAGCAAGTGAAACGTCTCGACAAAATGATCAAAATAAAAGAAGTTGACCTCCAAAGTCAGCATGTTTCACTCATTCATTTCCATGTTTCCTTCCAACTCTGTCACTGACCTGTCAAAGACAAAGCGCATGAGCTGCAGGTTGAGGGTTGGAGGCAGGCTGTGGAGTCGGATCCTCCGTGTGGCGTTCTGTTTGCTCTGGCAGTTTTCACAGAAGTAGCGGTTCTCTCCATCCAGCTTCTCTTCCTACAAGGTCACAGGCAGAGGGATTAAAACCCGACTCCAGAGTTTTCCACCAGGCTAACTTCAATGTCAGAATTTTTATTGAATGCATCCAATTTGATATGCGCTGATGATTATTGCTTATTTTATAGTATATTTTCTAAATACAAACATCATAATCTGTGCGATACGGCATATTCTGATATTTTTTGTGATGGGTGGCAGTAATGATATATATCACGATATTTTGGTATAAAACTTACAATAGAAATGAAAAAAAGCATATGCTAATTGAGTGGCTATATATGTATATGTACTTTATCCTGACCTGTACTACACATCAATTACTTAATTCATCTGTTCTTGAAAGTCCAGATTAAACTGAGAACGGAAATGAAGCCACCTTTAGGAACTCGGTGATGCACTCAGTGAGGTTTTTGTGGCCCTGAATATTCAGCTCCAGCTCATAGAACCGCGACGGCAAAGTAGACGACCTTCCACACTGATTACATCTGGAGACAGAGACAAAAACTTCACATGATTCTTAATAAAGTCACAAAAGCCAAACAAGCATTCTGCCATGAAAATGCTACTACTGAAATAACTTCTATAATTCAGAACAAACAGAAATTTCCAAAGCTTTCACAATGTCGTTTCGTACCTTTGTATATTTTTGGCTGACTGCTGCTGCCTTCAGCTTTTTTCTTAGGAATAACATGAACTAAGTGCTCAAAACTAACAAATTCAACTAATTGTTTTTCTTTTTTTAATCCTGTTTTTTTCACTAATGGATGGGGAATATAGACAAGTTGAGAAGCTTTTTTCACTTAGATCATAAAACAGGCATGTAGCAAAAATAATTCACTAATATGACTGAAGATTTTGTCAGCTAGTGTGTTTAAATAGAATCAAGTTCCAATTAAAGAGGAACATTGTGGTGTTTAACCTTATTTAGGCCAAAATTAGAACGTCGTATGTATCCATTCATTCTATTTTCATGTTTTGCTGTACAAACATTTAAAAGTGGAGGAATTTTACAGTGTGGTTCTGACTGTGCAACAACAGAAATATGTCTTATTTTTTTAACTTACTACTATGTGTTTTTGACACCAATAGAAAATAATTTCTCCTGTCTACTTGAGGAACCAGAGTGGGCTGCATCACTGAGATGCAGTGAGGTCATCTGAAGTCTTCTGATTTTGGAGACATTATGAAATAAATCTCTCATTAATGTGGGAATTTAACAAATATAAATCATTTTGGTAATTCCAGCTACCCTAAAACAAGAGAAGTTTGGTCTGATTTAACTTCAGACAGTGAGGGGAAAAAGGTGTATGTGTCTTTTTTTTATCTGGACCAAGTGCTTTGATTGTGACATTGACAGAGGAAAACATATTTTTCCCATCATGATGCAAAGTCAGCTAGAAGCTCACAGCAAGGGGTCCTACTGTTTTCCACCTAGTGGGTCTTTTTAACACATATTTTTAAATGTCTTCTATTGTGAGAGCGGGAACGATTCAAAAACCATCTGGGCTGAAGCTGACAAACGACGAACACCAAGTCACTCATCTTATTTTGGCATAGTGTCATAAAACAGTGGCACATAATAAGTACAACTCATGGCCTCAGTTGCTTGAAATGCACAAACAAGTCTTTTTTTATTTTCATTTGAAGAACTAAAAAATAACTGGCCTTACATTGTAACATAGAAGAACTGTCCACAGAACTGCTGCTGGATGAGATTTTGCAAGTTGGGATTCTTCTCCTTAGACAATGTCTCCTCCAACAGAGACAAGAAAAGATTGGAAAACTCCTGGGCATCCTGGAAATAAAATATATATATACATTATTATAAGTAACCAAACTGATGTTTCCAAGCTGGGTGTCATGTCTGCTTAGTGATTCTGAAGTGGGTCAGTAAACTAAATTGATCATAAAAATCCAGTCAACTTTTCTCTGCAGTGCTTGTCAGCCAGTAGTGCAATACCTGCGTTTCTTATCAAATTTTTAGTGAGCGCAGTGCAGAAAGCATTGCTGTAATTTATTACGTGTTGACAGTAAATCAACTTTTGAAGTGTTTCAAGCATGAAACTGGTTTGGCATTTCTGAAATACACAGTTTGTGTCTGACTGACCTGTTGCTGTCCAGTATCCAGACCCAGCGCTTTGACGAGCCCTGACGGGTCGATGTACTTCCTGTTGCTGTTTTGCAGGAGTGCAAAGAGGTACTGCAGATGCTCACATATGGACTGGGGCTCATAATCTGAGAGAGTTAAATAGAGAAAAGACAGTTAATGCAATCTGCCAATTCAGCTTATTTTCAACTCTATTTCTTGAATTAAAGAACCTTAAGGAGAACATGCTCTGAATGCAACTTTTAGATTTACCAGAATCAATGTTGTGTTCCTGCGCCCGCGAATTTTGGCACTGATAAAGGCTCCTTCGAAGCTCCAGGTTATGGAACCACACTTGCAGGAATGTGTTGACGTAACATGTTGCACCGAGGTTGGTCAGGCCAACAAATATGTTCTGGAAAGGGGCAGAGAGACAAGAGAGTACAGAAAGGGTTAATTAGAGTATTTTCTAAAATGATTCCATGAGTGGCACAATGACACCCTATTAGAGAACAGCTGAGTAAATATCAACAAAAGGGTGTGTAACTTTAAAAACATACCTTTTCTCTGCGTTCTGAATTTGGGTCATCAATATTATGGAAAGTGTTTTCATCAATCTCACCGAGCCACACCTGTTCCCCAATACCAACAAGACAATTGGGATTCCCTTTACAATTCCTCCTATAAAGAAAAATCACCACCATTACCTTCCTTTTGTCGATTTCACTGTAAAAAAAATAATTGATTTTCTCATAAGTGGAAACTGCAGTATAACTGAACTAAGATGCTCTTTAGAGTCAATAATCTCAACAAACTTTGTAATGAACTTTACTATGCCGTCAGACGCCATACTTCAAGATCACACAAAGGCAAATTCAGTGCAGATTGAGAAAATAGAGCAAACGGTAACAAACTAGCAGAATAAACCTTTACTGAAGCTGGGAGACGTGAATCACAATGATTCCATGGAAAAGCGATGCGCACACACAATAAAAACGCACACACATTGTAATCTAATAAAATATGCAGTGTTCCTGTATAAAGGTTCCCCAAAACAACTGATGTGAGTTTACAAAGAAATATGTAAGAACAGAAACCAAAACTTTGACACATCAACACGAAAAACATTAAGTGAAAGAGAGAAAGCGCTGCTTTTCTTAAAGCTATACAAAACAGGCTCATTGAGATGTCCACTTTAAAATTAAGTTTGCTTCTACACACACACGAATACCTTAACATGTTCATACTGTACCTGCAGATTCCTCTTTTGCAGGCTGGAATATTGATCCGATATGCTAGTTCTATGTGTTCCTGTTTAATGTCGTCTGGTTTTACTGTTTCCACCCAAAGCCAAGCGGCTTTCTCCAGTTTCACTCGGGGTGCCATTATCTTAAGATAGAATTCCTATAGCAGAATCGGAAAAGTTTAAAAAGGCTAAACGAACAGACAAATAGAAAGAGAAACGATTTAAAAATACCCAAACTGTTCCCAGGATGCTAACAGTCAGTTAGCTGAAGCTAAATTATAGCATGCAGCTCAATAAGAAGTCCTTCTATCAGTATGCTACTTATTTTTAGCCAACTAATACAGGCCAGTTTTTACTGTCACAACCAAGTTACAGTTAACAAACCGGACATACATCACATCGCAACAATACAATAAACATTAAAATAAGATAACTACCAACAAATAGTTAAAGGAAGCGTCTCCGCTGAACACTAAACTCGTGAAGTTAGCTTGCTAGCTAAAACGTAGCTAGCTCGACTGTTTGTGCTAGCAACAAGACATTCAGTTTATCGCAGTCTGACGCAGATGTAAATAATTTATTGTGTTAAGGATACATATTATCGAACCTCTCATGCATGTAGCTGCTTCATCAGTGCATACATAATGGGATATTACATTTTATTTGCGGTTTATTTTAGATTTAGCGCCCTTGCGTGAGTTTATAAATAAATAATTCCTCCGCTCAAAATCAACGCGACGTCAACAAGTGACGCAGGCGACGTAGAATAAAGAAGGGAGCAGAAGTACACACGTAAATCAATTTAACTAAACCTTAACTTGTTGGCTTGTAAATTTGCTTTGATTTCCATTTCCATGTCAGTTTTAAAATAATACATACAAAATTACCAGCAAAAAGAAATAAACAACAGCAGCAAATTCTAAAGCAGACATCAAATTCTAAAGCCATCCTATGCTCTGACTGTAGGGGGCGCAATTACTTCAGTAAACCTCAATGGTCCTACTTTATAGTTAAGCCAAGTCAAACAAGGTAAAACAAAAACAATCCTATAAGCAAAATTTAGGTGAGTTTTAAATATTTTGTTGCATCTTTATTTGCATCGTGAACTAGATTTCAAAGCAATCAGCCATATTTGAGTGGTTGAAGCTTATGCAACTCAAAATTAGAACACTGTAAAAAAGTTCAATATTCTTTGTCACTCAGAAAGTGAAACTCACATGTCATATAGATTCATTTCTCATAGAGTGAAAGATCGCTATCCTTAATTCCTTGTAATTTTGATTATTAGGACATTGTCAAAAAGTTAAGTATTGATAACTCATATTACACCTTAATGGCTAATCAAGTCAAAGCACCTGTACAGGTTTCCTGGGCCTCTATTTTGGGGGTCGGAAACTCCAGTCATTGAGTCTCACTGTCCTGCTACTCTTGGATGTGTCCCTGCTCCAACACACCTGAGTCAAATAAGTGGTTAATGACCTTTGCAAACAATTTAATTGTCATTTTCTTGCTCTATCTTTTGTGTCTCTTGCTCCCGTTTCTTCAGTTTGAAACCTAACCTGCATTCTGGTTATGATCCAGCAGCGCAAGATGTAAACACATGACATTTTCCCAGATTTTGATCAGGAGTGCATTTGGACTTGTGGATATTTAATAGCAGTTCTGACATCAAAGCAAACTTTAATAATATAACCACATAAACAATTAATGAAAAAAAACTTTTAAATCTTTTAAATCTAAATATAATTTCTGGTGTTGAGTATATGAGGAGACCTCATTTATTCCTGCCAAAAATGATAAAATCCCACAGTGTACTACTACTATGAGATTTGATTGTCAGTCCTAAGCATTCAGAATCTCCTTTCAGTGCAAACATGTCTTGTTTCCCCTGGGGAAACCACTATTCTAAAGGAAATACTGTCAGTTTTGCAGAGAAAACCGTCTAAGTGAATGTGAACTTGCAATAGCTGCAAACACACTCAGCGCTCCTCCATTAGTCTAGAACAGCACAAAATGCCTTATTAAACAGAGCTTGTTGTTGCAGAGATCCCATTGGTTGTGTGATAAACTCAACAGGGTAGTTATGCTGACTCGCTGTGTCATAATCACATGGTGCGTTTTTGCCGAGCTGTTTTGCTTGGCAGCAGCTGTTCAGTCCTGAACAGCTTATGTGTGCATGTGAAAATCTATGTTCAGTAGATGATTGTAGAATAACCAGCAGACCCACAAGAGCAATCCAAACGATGACAACAATGCAGTTTACATGGAACGGTTTCACTGCAGGTGACCATTTCCCCACTGAGGGACAGTAAATGTTATTTCTGTTCTCTTCAAAACATCAGGAAGAGAGACTTGGATATCTTCAAGCAAACACTGGAAAAAAAAATTTGGTACATTTTTTTTTCCAAAAAAAATGTACCAAAGGATTATCATTGTTATTCTGCCATTTAGGCATATCTATGTTCTAGACTGGCCTAGTCAAAGTCAAAGTGGGGGGTGCATTGTAGAGAGTGCTGAGATAATCTTGCCCACCATCTCCGGAGCATGATAATTATAAATCCATCATTCATACATGGAGAATAATGGATTTATTCTGGATGTATGAATATGTAACCCTCTTTTCAAAGAGGATACGTCAGAGAGGCCACATTCCATCATAATACACATCACATAAATTTAAGTAAGTGTGATATTTGAATATGAAATGCATGCTAACTTGCATAATCTCTATGCATAAACCCTTTTTGTTTATATATATATTTATATATATATAAGAGACCACTTAAAATAATCAGTTTCTCTGATTTTACTTTTTATAGGTATATGTCTGCGTAAAATGAACATTCTATGAACTACTGAAAACATGTCTCCTAAATTCCAAGCAAAAAATTTTATATTTATTTGCCGAAAATGAGAGATGCTCAAAATGATGAAAACTATGCAAAGATGCAGCGCTTCCAGACCTCAAATAACGCCAAGAAAACAAGTTCATATTCATTTAGGAATAACAATACTAAAGTTTTCACCCAGGAAGAGTTCAAAAATCAATATTTGTTGGAATAACCAGGTTTTCAATGGGGTTCAGTGCAGTGGGCTCTTCATTTTTTTCATAGACCTGTAAATAAAACATGGCTACCAAATGAGTCACAAAAAGTGTCTGAATAATATTTTAAAACCAGCTGAGAAGAGACCTTGAATGAAGCATATGGAAGCAAATGGATGTAAGGTAGCAATGTTTTCCAAACAAAAGCGCCCTCGTGATAAAAACATGACGCAGTTTCCACCCCTGTCCACGTTTACAGGCCGCGCGATGTGAATGAATGAGACTCCGCCCCGCCCCGGCCATAAAGCCGGGCGGCAGTGCGGGGCAGCGGGCACACGCGCGGATACCTCAAGTCACCGCATCTGCTTCGCTCCACAGGTAAGAGACACATTTACAAAACTTCCAGCTTAGGGTTTTTGAATAAGATATATGTATATATTTATTTATTTTTGTGTGTTGTTTTGTTTGAAAGAGTCTTACAACTTAAAGGCTCTGATAAGTTATAGTATGTAGTGAGGACTGTAGCTGCTTCAGTACAACATAAAGACAAACTCTGCTTTTTAAAAGTCGTTTTTATTTCGTAGTTAATTTGCTGTTGCCTTAGCCTTAGTCATTATGATTTAAATTTCGATATAAAATGTGTGGCACCGTTGAACAGGACAGTCTGTAAAGGATTTAGGCAGCAATTAGATGTTGAAACTCGTTTGGTCGGGCACCTTAACTTGGTGATATAATAATAAAACAACTTTAGTTGTGTTGTTTTGTTATTAGTTGAACTAAAATATACTCATAATGAATTAGGCAGAAAAGATTCAGCGCTACAAACAGTGGGATTGTTAATTAATTTATTTTTTTGCATAACATCTTCTCGATAATAGATGAAAAAAAAAAGAAGAAAATCAAACAACACTAGTTTGTCAAACTATGTACAAGGTAAATATTTCTAATCTTTTAAGGACAGAACTGAATAACTCTAATCTGGGGGTCAAATAGGCCTTAATCTGTTCCAGTGAACAGTGCTGGAGCAGAGAGGACTGAGGGAATGAATGGGAGGATTAGTTAACCAGCTATTTATCTCTCTAATCCTGTACTTTTTTGAATCTGGTGTAAGTGATAGGTACAAATGAGCTTTACTGAGTAGGAACTGACCTGTCTGCAGCTGGTTATATAAACGGAGATGGGGAGTCGGGGGGAAATAGGTGAATTCTGAAACAGGTACAGATGAATAATTCTGCTGAAAACTGCCGTGAAACCGACATTTGTAAAATAAATAGATAAGTAAGTAAATTGGCAATTATTTGACTTTATTTCTCAGCTTTTCTTTGACTCTTCAACTGTACAAGTTGAGCTCAACACTGATTTCACACTCGCAATGAATACAATTATGGATGTCAAACAATTTATGGAACTACTTACTTGCCCAAATTTTTTGCAGTGTAAGAACTACTGGTTTTGCTGTGTGTCCTGCAGGAGTCTACGGCAACGTCAGAGCCAAAATGGGGCGTAAGGAGATCATCTGCAGCTGGAAGAAAAATGTCAGCAACATCAAGGATGTGTTCGATTTCAAAGGAAAAATGGGATCGTAAGTACTTCTATACTTCAGTGACTTAACACCTGACATTGGCCATTTACATTGGATACAAACAAACAACTTAAACACAATATTCATGCAAATAGACTTTTTTCCTTTTTTACATGTCTGGTCTGGCAGTTTCGTTCTCAGAATAGTTTTGTTTCCTTAGTGCCAAGGACAAGCTCAACTGATTTACTTTCACAAGTGGAGCATTACAGCTTTCCCTATTATGCTCCACTTGATATATAAATGTAAAAAAAAAATACAAATTGTTTTGGGTCTACTTCAAATGTAATGTACACTTGAATGGAAAAGAAAGGGAGGTAGGTGGGGCAAAAAGTTTAAATGAGAAGGGGATGAGTAGAGGAAAGAAGGATGAAAGAAATAAAAGAGAACATCCTAGAAGTCTGCTTCCATACCTGCAGAAAGAGAGAAAAACAACATTCGACGTTATAACAACAACGCCACTGACACCACTGAAAAGCAATCTGTACTAATTAGTACAAGTATTTAGTAGCAACCGCAGCCCAATTCAGACACACTTAACATGTTCAAAACCACAAAAAATTCCCTCTTACATGAAAGTACTTATAATAAGTTTCTTCTGAAAGATCTGGACCATCAGAGCTTTGTGTGGCTGTAAGAGTTGATGATGCTCTGCCCCATCCCCACCTTTTATTGCACACTGATGGTCAACTGGCTGAAATAAGGCTCCTATGCTTTTAAGCTTGGTTGTATGAAAACCAAATGGTGATAATAAGGAAACTCTTATTAAGGTAAAGCTGTTTTAAAATGTCATTTGGTAACCTACTACTGGCATGTCTGCTCCACGGCTACCTGTAGACTCTGCCACAGGTTAGCAGATATCTTGTTATCCTTGTCTTACCCTATAAAGAGCAGAATAATGCAAATATATAGTATTTTGTACAACATGCTGATTTACATAGAAATACTTCATTTACCAGATGTTAACTCTGTAAGTCATGACTCAAATGGGCACAACAACTAGAAGAAATATATATAAGATGAGAATATAATTTCCATCCACCCATTTTCTAACATGTTTATCCCTAGTGGGGTCAGGAGGGGTGATGGTGCCTATCACCCTGAACAGGTCGCCAGTCCATCGCAGGGCAACACAGAAACAGACAAGACAAACAACCATGCGCACACACACACACACACACGCGCACACACACACACACACACACACACACACACACACACACACACCCACACACACACACACACACGCACGCACGCACACACACACACACACACACACACACACACACACACACACACACACACACACACACACGCACGCCTAAGAAGAATTTTAGACAGTCTTGTTTCCTTAGCCGGAGTACCCAGAGAGAACCCACGCATGCACAGGGAGAACATGCTGAGAATATAATTTATTATATGACAATTCCATATAAAATATTAACAATAGGAGGTGGGAAAGTCATCAGTGATGTAAGGTGCATAAAAGTAAAATGTTTATAGGGGCAGTATTTTTTTATGCTTTACATCATGTTATAATGTTATTCCCTCATCAAAAACATACCTGGAGTGTTGCCTTGATTCTTTCAGGCATGTTTGAGAAAACCTTATATCTCCATGGCAACCATTCACCTGTGTAAAAGCTTCGGTCCCATCTGGATGGACCGAATGAAGCTTCTCATCAGTGCTGCAATTTCCAAAATTCAGAACTTGCACCTTGTAGAACTCCCCACCCACACGTTTCTCCCCCTTCTGCTCCTTCAGACTAGCCAGCAGCAATTAGCAAGCACCTGGTGAAACTGCACATCTGCTGAGCTCATTATAGGAGCTCCTTGTCAGTTCAATATTGGTAAACACATTGTTAAATGGTTAATATAGGAGCCATGTTCTGATGACTTCCATTCAATAACCTATTTAGACAGTTTATGAGCAAAAAAGTGTTGATTTGGGAGGTTTAGTTTCACTTTAACATAGTTTCTTGTTTATGCTATAAGCAAACAAACAAACTAAACTAAACTAAGCTAAATGTGTTTTATTATTGAGGCTTTTTTGTGTTCAAGCTTTATGAGACTTCTTGTCTGACACCTTAAATTTTCATGAAATGTGACTATCATAGGTAAATGCTACAAAGTATGATATCATGATCCATTTCCTCACATCATCATGTATTTTTATTAATCAAAAACATAATGTAGCTTTTGTTGTTACGATTAAGTGGCCCTACTGTATTTAAGGCATTCATTTGAACACTGAGGCAATCAGCACAGCTAATCAAACCCACTGTAAAAAAAAAAAAGGCCTTCTCTTGTAATTTGCATCATGTGCTTCATTAGCCCAGATTGAGACTGCCTGGTGGCTTTATTAGCCAGGACAGTCACCTGGATCACACAGTGGACAGGTGTATGGAGGAACTCACTCCTGTTGTTCAAAGCTGCTTTATTGCACATTTCTCACCCGGCTCTGAATGTGTCCTGTGTGTGTGTGTGTGTGTGTGTGTGTGTGTGTGTGTGTGTGTGTGTGTGTGTGTGTGTGTGTGTGTGTGTGTGTGTGTGTGTGTGTGTGTTGTGCGTGTCTGAGAGCTTACGTCAGAGGAACTGAGCTGGAACATCCTAGCACAACTTCTTTAGAGGATTAGGAGAATGACTGAGTGTATGAGTCCGTGCTGAATGAGTGTGAAGTGAGGTAGTCGGAGCAGAACCAGGTGTGTGTTTATGCAAGGAGTTCATTTCAGCTCAGGATGCACTTCACTGGCCTCTGTTTATGTGTGCGAATAAAACTGTGAAAAAGATTTCTGTAGCTCATGAATGTTCCTCAAAGCCTAAAGAGGAACAAGCAGAATCATAGACATTGCTTGAGTTAGTTGCAAACTTACAGAATAGTTCTGTTTGTTCTTTTAGTCACATTTAAATGTTTCAGATCACCAAGTGATGTTTAATATTGACAGAATGCAGCGTTCAGTGATGTTATGTCAGAAAAAAAACTTTCCAAGCCAACCTGGCTCCTTGTGAAAAAGTAATCTGTACACTTTAGATGTATACATTCAGATATGTAAAAAAAAAAGAAATCTATTTGTCTAATCAGTCCACAGAATATTGTCCCTAAATTTCAAACATACCTCTGTACTGAAAAAGAGGAAACAATTAAAAAATCAGTAAAAAAATGTTTACGCCACTTTATCAGAGTCTAAATCAGAATACATTGCAAACACAAAAAGAGGTAAATGACTTAGTAAGAACAGTACTGTGTATATTTTAGTGTTGGTAGTGTCACCAAAGAAGTTAGCAGAATATTTTGATTGTAAGGTTAATGTTTGTTCTGGTGTGTGTGTGCATTGAATGGGTTTGGCTAATGATTCCTGATCATCAGGCGTTAACCTGACTTTGTTAGAACTGAAAGAAACTGAACTTCATTGATAATTTCATTAATAATAAATTATAAATCATATTTACTAAGAGTCGCATAGCTAAACGTTGTTGCAATGCCTGTTGCGCAACAACAGACTTTAACAATAAAGCTAGTCTTGATTTGGGACAAGTGCAATAGTGCATCTGCATGCTTATATTGTGGAAATGGCCATGAATGTATTGTGAATAGATGATAAATGGATGTTGGACTGCGATCAAATGGAGCTAATGAACGAATTGTGTCATTTCTTGGTTGTGTGTTTGCTCTTTGGTAATCAGTGCGAACACAGCTTGATGATCTGAGCGGACAAGCATTTACCTTTTGGTCCAATTCAGACTGAATATAGGACTTACAGTAAAAAGCCCACGAAGGAGAAGTCTTCTCAAATTGGAGACGTTGGCACAGAAGCCGATGGAAGGGATTTTTGTCTCTGTAGAGCTGAAATATTATCAACAAATGAGGTTAATGTCCTGTTTGATAACTGTGTGTTCCATGTAGAGGTCTTGGGAAATGGTGAGAAATAGGCTGTGAGGTAAATAGAGGTGTGGTTGAGGCATTGACCTGCTGCTAAACAGTGGTCAACACTTTAAAAAACTCTACTTTCGACAATCTAAACTAACGATAAAACTAAGACAAACCCTACAACAAAAACAGTGTTGTATATGTCATGTAAGTAAATGCCATTGTTAGAAATGGATACTGTTTTCACGTGGCCTCTCTGTGGCGTGTCCATGCAGGGGGTCGTTCTCGGAGGTTTACATGGTGAGAGAGAAGAAAACAGGTCAGCTTTACGCCCTGAAGTGTCTGAAGAAGAAGCACCTCGCTCACAGCAATCTGGAAAATGAAATCAACGTGCTGAAGAGGTAAAGCTCACACATTTTCAGAGCAATTCACGGAGAGAATTTCAATCAGATTTTAGTAAACAGAAAAACTGAAAAAGCTGACTGTTCCTTTTCTTCACTGTGTTTCTTTACTAATCTTTTTGAGTAAGCTCTTGTAAATAAAAGTTTAACAGCCAAATTGCATCTTTGTCTTTGTCTCTCTTCCAGGATAAAACATGATAACGTCGTAGGATTGGAGGACTTTTATGAAAGCCGGACACATTACTACCTTGTCATGCAACTGTAAGTGGACTCATTAATTTTGTCACATCACTATATTGAACAATAGCAAAAAAAGAGAAAAAAAATTCATGTTAAACCATAAATCTTTTTTTATTTGTTTTATAGCAAAATTTTCATTATGCTACTACTAATAAAGGCATTACCTAAAAGCTAATGTTGATTATAATTAGTCATAGCTTCTGATAAAAATTAATTTTAAATGTAATTATAAAAAAAAAATCAGCTAATGACAAATACCTTGGAACAAAGGATGCAGAAAAATTCAATACTCATACTTAAAGACATCACAGCAGATTTCAAGACAGGTTGAAAATCTGACCTTCCTGTTTTTGTGTCGGTGTGTGCATGAACAGGGTGTCCGGTGGCGAACTGTTTGATCGCATTTTAGACAAAGGGGTTTACACTGAGAAGGATGCCAGCAAAGTGGTCAAACAGGTGCTGGAGGCTGTCAGCTATCTTCATAAAAACAGCATAGTGCACAGAGATCTGAAGGTAAACACACACACACACGCACGCACGCACGCACGCACGCACGCACGCAAGCACACACACACACACACACACACACACACACACACACACACACACACACACACACACACACACACACACACACACACACACACACACACACACACCCAAGCAGCTTGTGTATTTACAACCTTTCACAAGTTGAAAACTGAAATGTGTGTCTCTGGTCATTTCTTCACACTTTTCACTATAAAGATCATGTTCGTGACTCACTGAAAAGTCACATCCAAATTTTTTTAGCAAAAAAAGAAAATAATAATGATAATAATAATAATAATAATAATAATAATAATAATAATAATAATAATAATAATAATAATAATAATAATAATGAAAAACTGTTTAAATCAGTATTGTAAATGGTCACTATTTATGGTAGATAAAACTAAAGCAAATAAAGTAGGCTGGCTGTGATTACCAGATAAACAGGTAATTAAAAGTTTGGTATAAATATGTGTCACAAGGATTTGAATGAATAAAATGCCACTGAAATTTTAATGTATATTTTTACTTTCTCTTTCAGTGTTAAAATATATTCAGAATACATTTTTAACCTAAAGAAAATTTCATTGTTATTCTTTTTGACATGGTTGAAATTTAATTTCTTATTTTCACTTCAAGCTAAAAAAAAAAAAAAGATCACATTACTATTTCAAAGTGATCACATTTTCAATAGCTCGTTTTTCAATTTAGCTTTTCAGTGTTAAAAGATTATGCACATAAAACATTCAAGCTTTTAAAATTCAAATATTTTCAATCTCATCATTTACTTCCATAGTTGGGCTGTTTTACTTTGGACCACCATACAATCTGGTTCCTGTGGTTCCAGGTATTTACGAAGTTAGTAAAGTTCCCATGTTTTGTTTCTTCGTCTGTTTGCACAGCCTGAGAACCTGCTGTACTACAACATGGACGAGAATGCTAAGATCATGGTCAGTGACTTTGGTCTGTCTAAGACAATTGAGCATGGAGTCATGTCTACAGCCTGTGGTACTCCAGGTTATGTTGGTAAGTCAATCTTAAGATTTGCCTAAACCTTGTATGAATACTGTCTTCATGTCATGTTGTTTGTTGATTTTCAGTAGTCCAACTCCAGACGAAATTAGAATCTGCTAATTTGTAAAGTACTTTGCACACCACCAATGAAGGCAACTTGTTTACACACAAACCGCACAAATCTTTGAGTATAATTTTTATCTGTCAACGTTTAGAAGTTTATTTCAGAAGCAAAAATGGTTCAAAACTCCAGTAAAGTAAAAATAAATTACAAGAACTGAATAGAACATAAAACAAAGTCACACAATTTGATCCTCTTGACATAAAAAGAAATACTAAGTGTTATAGTAAATGCTAGATTATTTAAGAAATATAAAAGATCAAACAGGTCAGACAGTTAAACAGAATCTTTTTTTGTCAGTAAAATCACAGGGTAGTGAGATGCAAACTTAAAACCCCTCATTGACTTCCAGTATTGGGGTTTAAAGCTGAATTTGTAATTTTTTTCTTTTTCTTTTTCTTTTTCTTTTTTTTTTACAAAAATTCAATTCAAAATCCAACTATGTATCATATCTTGTTTCGTTGTATTCACATAGGACCTTTATAGTACATCTCATTTTGCATAACACAAAAACATAAGCTGTTTTTTTCTTGTTAAATGCTTATTGGCAAAATTCCAAATAACAGCAAGTTAACAAAAGTCCTTAGCAGTAAACACTGACACAAACCAACTACTTATACATAACTTAACACTGCTGTCATACAGCAAATTTCACAAAATTCCAAATTATATCTGAGATTTCTAATCATTTGAGGCTTTGGTCTGAAAAAAAATAATAAGACTTTATTTCATGACAACAGTTTTCTTTGTGTAACATGATAGCTTGACATTCTTGATGGGAAGTGCTTTTTAACCTGAATGTTGTCTGCTGTTTTTCCTTTAAGCTCCAGAAGTTTTGGCTCAGAAGCCCTACAGCAAAGCAGTGGACTGCTGGTCCATTGGAGTTATCACATACATCCTGTAAGTATGTTTCACCTCAGCAACCTTAACACGGGTCATAATCAGGTCGTAAGCAGAGCTTCAAAATACAAAAAGAACTAACACGAATAAGAGAGGGGAAAAAAACATAATACAGGCAGATGATTCATAACTGCATTTAAAGAATCACTAAACAACTGTCCAACTTTTTTTTTTTCCAAACAAACTATAAACAGGCAAAAGTGCTACTAACTGTGGTACTGTCTAGCCTGGAAACACAGTCCATGCTTTGAAAATCTGAATTAGCTCTGTTCAATCCATCAAATGGAAATGGAAAGAAGGAGGAGATCATTGACTCAGAAGCAGCCAAGAGGCCCTCAGTGACTCAGAAGGAGATTCATGTGTTCATAGGGAAACTGAAACATTGCCAGTCCATGCCCTGCTGGGGGAAACTGTCAACAGGACCCCTGTTAGGTGTGCACTTTGCAAATATTACAAATCACAGAACTTTCTTCCAATTAGTTTTACTTCCAAACAACCAGATTCAATACAACTTTTTTTGTTCAGATCCGTTAGTCACATTACCTGTTTGGATGGTAATGTGGAGACGAGACACAGAAAACTGCAAAGGCACACATGACGTAGCTAATTTTACTCTATGTTTTGCAGACTCTGTGGCTACCCTCCATTCTTTGAAGAAAATGAGACTCGTCTGTTTTCAAAGATCATGAGGGCTGAGTATGCCTTCCATTCACCTTTCTGGGACGACATCTCTGAGTCTGGTAAGAAAAGAAGTTTTTCAGATCGCAATATGTCTGTTACCAATCAAAACACCAACCTATGGTAGGCTGGCTGACAAACCTCTCACCACTTGGCCCTTCAGAACTCTGACCCAACAAGTCTTGCAATGACTTTCCAGATTACTTTCAGAATAAAACTCTTTCTGTCTTTCCTTGGTGATCAGTGAAGCACTTTGGGTTGCTTTGTGTGGCAGCGGTGCTATATAAATAAACTTGCCTCTCCTTGGCTTGCATAGAGCAGGATTTGTTCCCATAATCCTTAGGATTAACATATTTAATCAAGCATACCGTGACATCAGCCTCTGGAGACATTTATAGTGGTTTGACCTGCTGGATTAAGCCAGATATAGTTGCTGCACAAATTGAATGTCATTTACACCTACCTACCTTACACTTGATAGAATTATAGACAGATAAATGGTTATGTGGATGATAATGGGTGATATTTTGTCTCTGTTTTGTTTTAGGTCAGCTTGTGATTGTTATTCAGGTTGTTTGTTGACGGATGAGGTGTTGTTTGTATCAGTGATTACAATCAGAGATTTGTCAGGCCTTTGCTGGCTCCGGAAACCTCTATTGCTCTGGGACAGACACTATGTTGACGTACCGTTGAATTGTATAATAATTCTCCTTTCACAATGTTGTTACCTGGATAAACATCACAACCTCTGGATTAATCGCTCACAATGTTCCATCAGATTACCACAGCAACACCAGCAGCTACAACCCCTTTCAAAGATTTTCTTTCTTCTCAACAATCCTTCCTTTCAGATGTTCTACACTAACCAGAAGCAGCAACATGTCATAGATATGCATAAAAATTCATCCTGTAAAAAGGTTGTAAATGCAGAAATAAAAGACCTGAAATAATGATTAAGTTCAAAAACAAAAACACACAAGAGTAGCGACTTAATCATCCACCTGATAAACAGGTACAGCCCCAGTCGTAAAACCAACCTTCAGCCACAGTGCAGAAGCCCCAGGGGACTGCAGTGAGGGGCCCACAGGTTCCACCTGAGCAGATCCTGTCATGGACCCAGAGATTGGAGACTCAAGGGCCTCAAGGGGCTCAAGGGGCTCAAGGGGCTCAAGGGCTTTAAGGGACTCAAGGGCATGTCACCTTCCAGTAGAAGCTTGAAAAACCTGGGGGCCTCGCCTTCATCAAGCAGCCACCAGGAGTGAGCTGACATAACCGAGCACCCAACCCTGGACACTGAGAACCCCCAACATGCCGGTGGATAGAGGCACCCACCAGCGTGGGTCCCTGCCACTGGCAGGGAGTGTGACGGGCCTGCTCCTCCTCCCGGTCTCCAACCTGGAACATAAAACGGGGGTGTGGAAAGACCCCAAGCCTCCCTCTGATGTTTCTAGAATCTACTGTGTATTATAAGCAATAATTATGCCACTATTATGCTAAATTCACTCAGGCTATGCCTTTCACATGCCTTTGTGTTGCTTGCTGAATTCAGTGTCTTGGCCAATATCTACAACATGGATTTAAACATTCAGCTTATGCTATGTGCTTGGCTAACTGATCAGAATATACGGATACAATAAACATTTCTGTGCATTTTGTTTTCTTGTTGTAATTACCATCGCAGCATCAGTTTGCACAATATTGCAATTACAATGGACCGTTTTGAATGTTAGTGTGCTTCATGGACATTTCAGTGACTCTTAGCAATCTAAATTAGTGACTCTAAAAAAACACTTAAATAACACCATGCCATGTTTAGGACTGCAGATGTTTTAACATGTTCAGATTTAGCAGCCTCAAGCATAAAGTTTCTGCCTCATGTGTCAACAGCCAAAGACTTCATTCGGAACATGATGGAGAAAAAACCCACGAAACGCTTCACTACTGAACAGGCTCTCCGGCATCCATGGTGAGTTCTCCCTCTTAACCACAAACAGGTTCTTTAATCTGTTTTTCAGCGTATTCCTGCTAACACGTACTGCTGATGTGATTTCAGGATTGCTGAAAACACAGCCAAAGACCTGGACATTTATCAGTCTGTCTGTGAACAGATGGGGAGAAACTTTGCCAAATCCAAATGGAAGGTTAGTGACCTTGCTGCATGCTGCTTTAATACCACAATTAGATTTAAGATAATTGATAGGTAATAATAACACTTTATTGATCCCTGAAGACACTTAGTCCACAACAAAGGGACTGATAAAAATAAATATTTAGAAATACTTAATACTGCCCCCTTAATACATATTTTTAAAGTTCACTAATAAGATGAATCCACTTTTGTATTGTGTTGTAACTAGACTGAATTTGACTGTATGTGATCGTATTCAAGTCTTACTGTATTAGAATATATTAAAATGAATTGGATTCAACTGAACAAAATTGGAGCTGAACTAGATTTTGATGTAACTGGACCTGTTTGTCTTATGAAGTATCTTAAAATTAATAATACTGTGAACTTGTGCTGTAAAAATAAACTACATTCAATTGATTTAATTTGACGGATGAAACGGTTCATAAGGAGTTATATTCTAATATTAAACAATTAGTAATTGTTCTTTTCTCCACTCTCATGAAGTCCTTTCTCTCTGTGCGTTGTCCAACAGCAAGCCTTCAATGCAGCTTCAGTAATCCACCACATGATGAAACTGCAGCTGTCCCACAGCGAGTCCTTCCCCTCGCCCCTCTCGCTGCCCAATATCGTAGTGGAGTCTTCCTCTCAGGCCGACTCTGAGCTGCCCAATCCCTTCTGCGATAAGGGGGACCCCCTTGATCCTAACGGGAACCCTATTGTGATGGCGAGTCATTCACGGAGCGCTAACGCAGAGTCAGGCAGAGAGTTGTGTCCGCTCCTCAGATCCAGTCACAGCGAACCTGGCGGCACGCCTACCGTCATGGCAGATCCAAGAGGCCCCGCCCACAGCTTCCATTCGGAAGGGGACACTCATTTCAGGCCGTCTCCCAGGTGAGAGCTGCTTCCCTTACCTGTGATGTTTTTGGAAAAAAATAAGTTTTTTAGATATACCATGTATATACTGTGAAAAGAAATATGGAGCATGTTCTCAGTTTAAATATTTCTCATGGAGTTATTAAGACAAGATTTACACCAGATGTCGGCAGCAACCCACACAAACGAATTAGACTATAAATGAAGTTAGGGGTGAAAACTGGAACAACACGAGTATTTATAGTAAATTGAACAAACTTTCAGAAATGCATTAAATACTTCTTCACACCGCTCTTCAGTTCTTTCCACAGATTTTCTGCTTAATTTTTTTAAATCAATGAAAGGTTAGTTGGATAGAGTTTAGAACCATTCTTCCTCCAAACATCACCTGCCCATCACCTCCAAATAATCTACTGCTGGCCTCATCTGACCAGACTATATTGTCCTAGTAATTCACTATTAAACAACTTTCAACATTCTTTACATTCAGCAGTGGAGTCTTGCGCAGTGAGTGCTTCTCAGTGGATGAGCAGATGACTTGTTGTATTTATATGGGAAAATGCTTGATATCTTTATCTCCTTTTCTTTATATTACATTATTGTTTCAACTCACCTGTCAGAAGTTTTACAAAGGCCACCTGACCGTTGCTAACTCATTGTGAAATGTTCACCTCTGGATTATGGCCGAGTAGAACATTAGAGAGTTTAGAAACGCAGCTGTAGTTGTTGCCATTAGCAACATTAAGACTTTTTGTGAGGATTTCCTTTGTTTTATCACCTGTCACAATAATTTGGTATCAAGGATTCTTTTTATAGACTATCAGTTTATATTCTAAAAGCTGATAGTGATTTTCACATATAAGCTGGGAAGCTTTCTGAATGGTGACAGATTTCAGTCGGTTTCTTGGCTTCCCATCACTTTTTCCACACCCTTTTTTTCATGTGTTCAGTACTTATTTCCCCAACTCTCAGAGGTTTCACACGAGTTTTACAAGGTGTGATGCCTTGTGAATGTATCAAGCCAATGCTTGTGAATGTGTGAATTGCTTGAGTTAATGTAAATTTTATCAGTGCCTTCATTAGACTGTAAAACAGTGCTGCCATACCTTTCTTCAGATCGAACACCACATTCCCAGGACTGAGCTCTCAGAATGCCCTTTGTTTTAAGCTGCACTGTTCATTTTTTGGGGGGAATCTTTCTTTAAATGAATTCTTGTTGTGTGTTGCGTTGCAGCTTGGATGTAGTGGGTCAGAGGAAGGACCAGCCGCTTCAGTCTGGAGTCTGTACAATCATGTGATGAACAGAGTTCCCTCTGAAGGTAAAATATCATCCCTCCTGTTGTAGCATTCAGATTATTATTCTTACTTTTTTGCCCCTTTCTGATTTTTGCTTTGTTTTGTTGCAGTTGACCCTCACAGGCCTGCTGCTGAACTCCATCGCTCTGTTTGCTGCAGATAACAAACCCATTGGAGTTTATTCTATGATTTCAGATTCAGAGACAGTATACACACATTAAATGTTTAAAACTTAATAACTTCAATAACATGTTCAAAGATAGACACAGGTTGGAAAATTATTATTCATTGATAATGAAGCCCAGTACGTAACAAAACTCTGTGCTTGTCTTATATAGACATAGATCATTTAAATAATGTCCTATATTTATTTACCACTGATATTTGAATTCGGTTGGAATTGGGATGGGATTTTGATGTATTTACTTCAAAGTCCTGTAATTTGTGATCCGTTTGTGTCTATTGTGTCTCTGCATACTTGCTCCGCTTGTCTACTGTATTTCTATCATTGCCAGGAATCCAATGAAGGCCACTGAAGAGTTCAAACTTGTTTTTGTCCTCTACTCTGAGCCAGTCATTTGCCATTTCACACATGATCCCACTATATTAAGTGATCTCATTTGTCACACATTTCACCACTGCATATGTCAGTGCATGAAAATACAGCTATGAGTGACAGTTTGAATGAGCTTCTGGTAAATCACCAAGGCTCAGGCGGTCTTTAAAAATGCTTAGGTTTCTGGACTTGTACGTTTTGGATAATGACAGTGTTTTGGGCCTGCTCTGTGTTACTGCTCGTGCTGAATCCCGCTGACACTGATTTTAGTAAAACTTTGCCACAGCATCACTGAATCCCATCAGAAGGCTGTTTGCTGTGCTTTTCTCTCATATGTCTGTAAGCTGCTCTCATAACTAAAGTGATAAAGTGCCACAAGCTGGTGAAAAGATGCTGTCGACACTAGAGATGCACCGATAACAGAATCTGTGGTCGATTTCAGTCTTTTTTTTTTTTCTAAAGTTTTGATCTGCCAATAAAGACTTTAACACATCAGGATCTTTTAGAAGTCATAACTAAGTGTTAAATATTTGAGCCCAGCCTTTGCGCCATACATTTTCATTTACCTTTAGTGACCTGACTATAGTATCTCACATCAGACATATGCTGCCTCTTGGCTTAGGCTTCCTTGAAATTCTTTAATATCAATGTTTTTTTTTATATCCTGGTAAAGTAAAAGTTAAATGAAATTATTAGTACTTTAGACATAAACCTCTGTGTTTCTCCTGGAGAATCTGGATCATAAGTTGCACCAAATGGTGGCCAACATTTCCAAATCCAGAATGTTCTCATAGGATAAAGGCTCAAAAGGCTTCAACAGAGCAAGGTGGCTGCTACATGCTCAGCCTTTCTAGTACCTCAACTAGCATCTTTACAAGTTTGAAAATAAGTTCCCATTGGAGGGTGTGATTTGATTCTCGTTTCATACCAGAAAAGAAAACTGCAGTATGACATGCAAATCCAGGTATTTTCGAAACGTCTCATTGATACTGAAAATGGTTGACGTTGAATTTTCTTCTTCGTAAGAACGTCTGCATCACAAAGCGTTGGTGGCGCTTTCTGAATAGAAATAGATCTGATCTTATTGTTGCTGAACGGCTTTTCAACGTTCAGTAATTTGTAACGAATCGTCCACTCTGACCAGCCGCCCATTTCTCGGTGCATCTCTAGTCGACACTAGTGATGCCATGTAAGACTGTATTTCCATATAGAGTACAGTGCATTTTTGTATTGTTTTCACATTAAATATATGGTGACTGTTGCTCCTGTTTCTCTTTGAATCAGGGTTAGGAGTTTGGGGTTTGAGTTTAGTTTTATTTTGTCTACTTCAGGCAGTTTTAATTAATTTTCAGTGTTTTTGCTAGTTTTTATTTAGAAATTGTGTAGTTTTAGTTTATTTTTTATTAGTTTTAGTAGAACAGTTTTTCATACTTTGGCTAATTTTTAGGCTCAGAATTCAAAAAGGTCAAAGTATTAGAAAAGATTATGTATGCATCAATTGAAAATGCCATTTTCAAAACAAATGACTGAAAGGCTAAAAAATAGATTCATAAACAAAACTAAAGATATATCTATACTTTCAGTATGTTTCAGTTTTATAAACTCACAATGTTATAGTTACAGTTTTCCCCCTTAATTGCCGTTTTTATTTATTTCAGTTAATGAAAATGTTTTCTCAATTTTAGTTTTTATTTTGTTAGTTTTAACTTTAATAACTTTTGAATAATTAAGAAACAAACAAGGAAATTAAACTCTAAACAACTCCCACACACTTAACAGTAAACAAGAATTTATTTTAAAAGTGCACAAACAGCAGATGCAAAGAAAAAATAAAAAAATAAATATTGTACAGTATCAGTGACCCTTTTGTTCCTTTTTGAAAAGTAGAACAGTTGTACCACATGCTAACAGTGGACGAGAGTGTAGAGTGAAACAGATTATTATATCTCTGAATAAAAATTATTTTGTTGAAAAAGTGCTATGCAAAGAGTGCAAATATTAAAAAAATATGTTAGGTTAGGATTTTAATGATGACTGAGCAACAAGGGGAGCAACAGTGCCCCACTGCATATGAGATTTAGGCCGAACAGGAACGGAGTTCTTCCGCTCTTTTTCGGATCACTTGCAAGATGTCCTTCAGCTTGGTGTCAAGTCCTTCAAGCTTGGCAGACTTCTGGATGATCTCGTCCTGCAGTCCTCTCAGGGAGTCTGCTTTTCCTGGAGAGAAGATGAGAAAACTGGTGTCCATCATCAGAAAACACAGAGAAAACCAGCATCCATCAGGAAACACTCCAAATGTCTCAGAAGCCATCTTACATCCAGCTCCCCCCTGAAAGTGACTAACTAACATACTGTCTGTCATTAAGTAATTTAATTTTCTATTTCCTATTTATGACATTATGCTGTCATAAATAGCACAGGGGAAAAAAAAAGCAAAAACATTTGGACCGTCAATCTGCATCTAAAAACAAGCATGCGACTAACAACCAAAAGCATTCAATGAAAAAAAAGGTCAAAGGTTTGTCATGATACAAGACAATATATCGATAAAGTAGCATTCCTGCATTACCTTCGAGAGCATCTGTCATATTGAGTGCGGTGTTGGTCAGAGTTTTAGCTTTGTCCTTCAGCTTCTCCACTCTCTCTGCCAGAGGCGTCGTCTCTCCAGGAGCTACAGGGCCCGCCTGGTCTTTAAGACGATCAAGCTGCTCCTCCAAAGTCTTTAGAATCTGAAAATACACACACAGCCGTCAGCGTGAGCATATGCACATACATACATACGCAGAACATTTAGCTTTGTTTAGCCTCGTGTTAGCAGGTCTAACAGAACATTATGCTGCTGAGATTCAAACGCCTTGAACACACTTGATTTTCTCTTGATTTGCAGCTCTATATTATTATACACTGCTCAAAAAAATAAAGGGAACACTCAAATAACACATCCTAGATCTGAATTAATGAAATATTCTCATTGAATACTTTGTTCTGTACAAAGTTGAATGTGCTGACAACAAAATCACACAAAAATCATCAATGGAAATCAAATTTATTAACCAATGGAGGCCTGGATTTGGAGCCACACACAAAATTAAAGTGAAATGTTCCCTTTATTTTTTTGAGCAGTATATATTGACAGCATCAGAATCTAGACTTAATATGTCTAATGTTTACTTGGCCTATGTTTTGTCTCTCGGACCACACTTACACTCCCAGTTATGTTTCTGTGGCAAAACGTTGCATGCAATAAAAAATAGCTAGAATTATATTGGTGTACTTTATAGTAGGAATTTTACATTAGCTTGTGTAACACTAATCTTTATGGATTTCATGCCACTGTTCTGTCTTGTCAGCTGCCAGCTGGTGATTATTTTCAGCTACTGAAAAAGTGCCTGATTCTGTTAACGGTTTCTTCCTGTTAAATGGGGGTCTTTTCTTTCCACTGTTGCCACCTGCTTGCTCAGGAGGAAAAAGAAAATAGCTAGCTGTTGTTTCTTTGATAACTTTTTACCAATTAGCATTAGATTAGCAATTGACTTTGCTTTTTCTGTAATGTAATTAGGACAGAGTATACACTCTCTTGGGGAGGAAATCTACTTTTTAAAGGAGTAGTATGGACAGAATGACGAGGAGGAAGTAACCTTAACAATGTAAGAAACAAGGCATCCTGCAGGGGGCAGTGTTTTCCCCATAGAGTCCTAATGCCAGATGCAAAAGAACTCTGATAATGTCATTTTATTTCAAGGTTTAGAAACCTGTTTGTGGATGGTTCACTTTTTTTATTCTCTTTATGAGGTGAGAGAAATGCAGCAGAGCTAAGGAAACAAGGAGGACTAGAACAGTCACACTAGAACAGACACACTAGAACAGACACACTAGAACAGACACACTAGAACAGACACACTAGAACAGTCACACTAAAACAGACACACTAGAACAGTCACACTAGAACAGACACACTAGAACAGACACACTAGAACAGACACACTAGAACAGACACACTAGAACAGTCACACTAGAACAGTCACACTAGAACAGTCACACTAAAACAGACACACTAAAACAGACACACTAGAACAGTCACACTAGAACAGTCACACTAGAACAGTCACACTAGAACAGACACACTAGAACAGTCACACTAGAACAGACACACTAGAACAGACACACTAGAACAGACACACTAGAACAGTCACACTAGAACAGTCACACTAGAACAGTCACACTAGAACAGACACACTAGAACAGACACACTAGAACAGTCACACTAGAACAGACACACTAGAACAGACACACTAGAACAGTCACACTAGAACAGACACACTAGAACAGACACACTAGAACAGTCACACTAGAACAGACACACTAGAACAGACACACTAGAACAGACACACTAGAACAGACACACTAGAACAGACACACTAGAACAGTCACACTAGAACAGTCACACTAGAACAGTCACACTAGAACAGACACACTAGAACAGACACACTAGAACAGTCACACTAGAACAGACACACTAGAACAGTCACACTAGAACAGACACACTAGAACAGACACACTAGAACAGTCACACTAGAACAGACACACTAGAACAGTCACACTAGAACAGACACACTAGAACAGTCACACTAGAACAGTCACACTAGAACAGTCACACTAGAACAGACACACTAGAACAGTCACACTAGAACAGTCACACTAGAACAGACACACTAGAACAGTCACACTAGAACAGTCACACTAGAACAGACACACTAGAACAGTCACACTAGAACAGACACACTAGAACAGACACACTAGAACAGTCACACTAGAACAGACACACTAGAACAGACACACTAGAACAGTCACACTAGAACAGACACACTAGAACAGTCACACTAGAACAGACACACTAGAACAGTCACACTAGAACAGACACACTAGAACAGTCACACTAGAACAGACACACTAGAACAGTCACACTAGAACAGTCACACTAGAACAGTCACACTAGAACAGACACACTAGAACAGTCACACTAGAACAGTCACACTAGAACAGACACACTAGAACAGTCACACTAGAACAGACACACTAGAACAGTCACACTAGAACAGTCACACTAGAACAGTCACACTAGAACAGACACACTAGAACAGTCACACTAGAACAGTCACACTAGAACAGACACACTAGAACAGACACACTAGAACAGTCACACTAGAACAGTCACACTAGAACAGACACACTAGAACAGTCACACTAGAACAGACACACTAGAACAGTCACACTAGAACAGTCACACTAGAACAGTCACACTAGAACAGTCACACTAGAACAGACACACTAGAACAGTCACACTAGAACAGTCACACTAGAACAGACACACTAGAACAGTCACACTAGAACAGACACACTAGAACAGTCACACTAGAACAGTCACACTAGAACAGACACACTAGAACAGTCACACTCTAATAACCGGCTTTGGTCAACAAACGCCGATTCTCAGTTTAAAGTTGTGTTATCCAGATCTCACCGGTTGAGCTGCAGTTGCCTCGCCCTCAGCCTCCCCTGCGGTCTTCAGAGCTTCAGGAGCTTTTTGCTTTGCATCCTCCAGCAGCTTCTTCAGCTCCTCCAGCTGGTCTTTCATCGGTGTCATCAGTGCTTCTGTGTCGGTCAGCGCCTTCTCTGCTGGCTTCAGCCTGTCTTCGGCCTTCGTCCACAACAGAGGGGTTAACAAATCTCAGCGAGTTCCATTGACTTTATTGAGATAACAGGATTACCGAGAAACGCTAGAGCACTTCCTACCTGTGTCAGGTTGTCATTGACGCTCTTGATGAGGTCTAAGCTGCCCTGCAGTTTTTTTTCCAAGTCAGAGAGAGAGTCGTTCCCTGCGCCTAAGCCTTCCAGGAGTTTGTCCAACTTGTCCTTGGGTTCCAGCGCCTTGTCCCTGTTAATGTGTCAAAAACAGATTTTCTCTCATTCACACATTGATGACATGTTGATTTGGATAGAGTTACAATGTCCTCTTCTGTCTGTGCAATTTGGTTAGATCCAACCAGTTTCTGGATTCAGATGTAAGGATTTATTAATGTGCATTTTTAATTTTTTTTTTTACTCTGCATTTGTCAACAATCTGACCAACGACTGATCTTGATACATTGAACTGTAGTTATGCTATTGGTAAGCCTGTCACAATAAAAAAATAAAGAAATGAATCGCATTGTAAATGAAAACAAGCACAATAATTTAGATGATTGTTTTTGTCTCTTTCTACCAAAGACTGGATGAGCTAGCCTCTTTTTAAAAAGAACAGTTTTGTTTCTGGAGACATTAGGATCAATTTTATTTGTTGTTTTGGTCTTTTTTTTTTTCCCCGGATATTTAAAATGTCTCCCGCTCCCAGTGTTAAATGTTCATCCTGACCTGGCCTCCTCCGCCTCCTGCAGCAGCTTCCTGGCTGTGTCCAGCTGGGGCTTGGCCTCCTTCAGAACTTTCTCGGTGCTCGGCAGATTTGCAGCCAGATTTTTCAGCTCCTCCAGTTTTTTCTCCAAGTCAGGCAGACTGACCGGCAGGCTGGCGTTCAGAATCCACTCGCTTATCTTCTGAACCTCGGTCAGGTTGGAAGATGGATCTAGAAGCACAGAAAGTTGAAACGTTTGAGTGAATTTCTACCTTACGACGCTAATCACAGCAGTCACTGCGACCTGGAATGATTTGTACCCGTCAGAAAGTCCTTGAGGTCTTGAACTACGTCTTGCGTCTGCTTCAGGTCGTCCTCCAGCTGGTCTCTTTTTGTCTTAGTTTTGTCTGACAGGTCTTTCCCTACTTGCCTCACCTCGTCTGTTTTTTCCTGTGCGTTCTGAAGCTGCAGAGAAAAGAACAATAAAATAAATTGAAGAGAAAATCTAAAAAAAAAACAAAAACAAATCTGTAAATCAATGAACAATGAAAATCTGCAGTGATGAGGACAGAGTGCGTACCATCTCTGCAGCTTCGGTGATCTTCAGACTGAGGTTGGCCAGACGGTCCTTCACATCCGTAACGTCGGCGTCAGCCCTTTTGCTTAAAGGCAGCGCGCCAACGCACTGCGTCCCGCTCTGGCAGAGCGGGCTGCCCTCTGGGGGACACAGAGCGTCCCCCTCACACAGCAGAGGGGTGCAGGGTTCGGACCGAGCACTGCCACACACCTGGAGAGAGGAAGTCACAAATCTGGTATGATGCACATCAGATTGAAGGTAGGGCTGCAGCCAACGGTTATTTTACTAACCGTTGGCAATTTTTCAATGTGCCAATGAAAAATTGGCATATTTTCCAGATTTTTCATTTTTTTAATACAATATTAAAGTATATTAAAAACAATAATTTATTCCTTTGTGAAACAAGATTTTTTTTCTTTGTTTCCTAAAATGCAATAAGAGAGGAATGAAAACAGTCTCTCATTCGATCGGCCACGACGGTTACCTGCTTAGCAACAGGAGTGAGGTCTGGCTGGGAGGCCATTTTGTCTTTCAGCTGGCTCAGGACTTTGGTGTTGTTTGGCTGCACTTGATTCCGGATGTCCTCTGCCTCCTCTCGGATGTCTCTTGCCTCCTTTACTGTGTTCTCAGTCGAATTCACTTTCTTAGCCGCTTCTGTCGACTCTTTATGCGCATTCTTGACAACATTTAAAGCTTCTGTGTACAAAGGTTGGAAAACAGGTTCAGAATTTGTCCCAACATCGGCAAAGTGAATTTTTTTTTAGAAGATATCTTCTTCCGGTTGCTTTTATTAAAACTAAAACACCAAGGCTGAGCCGACCTGCATCATCGGGGTCGGTGACGGTCCCCGTGGAATCTTTCTTGGCATTGTACATTGAAGAGATGCTGTCCAGCAGATCCCGCAGTTTAATCAGCTCCGCTTCCAAACCAGGATCTCTGACTGGAGGAGGCAGAGCGTCATCGACCTTCTCCAAGTCGTCCCTGAAACAAAACAGAAAAGGATCCATTAGTGGAAGGGAAAGATTTTGAACCGAAACAGGCACTGGACCTCAATGCCAGTCTTCGAAACTCATATACAGAGATGTGAGAGATTATTTGTCCTCTTAAAGATCTCTTCTACTTTTCCTTTTTTGTCACACAGATTTAAGATTGCTGAACAAAATGTTAATATCAGACCTGACTAAATGGATAAGAGCAGTTTTCTAACATTTATTCATTTATTAAGACCTAAAGTTATCTAAACCAACTAGTTCAGTCAGTTTAGTGCCGCTCATATCTCTGAAGGACTGTGTTAGGCCAAAGAATATGGAAATGTGTTTCTATTATCAAACTATTAATGTTGGCTTTAGAAAGCTGTTTTGCCCCGTCTGATTCTTATTGTTGGACTAATAAATGTTGATGAAGGCAAGTGAGGCCTGCTACTGTTTGCTTTGACATCTCTTAGCGTACTTCCTGTTGTAAAATGTTTCATACAACTAGATTTTTTTTAGTTTTCCAAGTCTGGTAGTAACCCGCCTGCCACGTTTTTTCACTTCTCATACTGATACAGTATAAAGTATTTGCTGGGTATCGATCCGATACAGAGAAAAAAAGTGCTGAATTGACTGAAAAGGTTTCTTTAAAAAATAAAAAAAAACCCACAGACATAATTTTTTGATGACTCTCCACCAGTAAATAAGACTTAAACACAGCAACAGCTTCACAAGTTTGATCAAACATTCAAAAACAGATTTAAATTGTTCAGTCAGTGCAGTTAGGAGAAGAACAGCCAATGAAAAATAAACAACAGAGAAACTGAAACCGACTGAAACAACAGGTTGACTATCTTGGTCAAAGGTGACAAAATAAACTGCAGCAATCCGTCTTTTAAATGGTTCAGAAAGTAAAATTAGGATTTCTAAATATAATGAGCATGATGTCACTCAGACCCCAAACTTAGAATTAGACTAATCAGCCTTTATGGAACGGGTACATCGTCACCGATACCAAATCTAGAATTAATTTTCAGTATCGGGACGATACAGATATTAATATCAGATTGGTACATCTCTAAGCTCCTCCCCTCACTGTACATAATTGGAACATATAGTCAACACACACTATCTCAGCCGCTCCTCACCTCAGTTTGTTGAGCAGGAACAGAGCGTCTTCCAGCTGTGTGACAGTCTTGGGCGGTCGGGATATGGACTCCCTGATCCGGCTGAGGCCGGCCTCAAGCTCCAGAAAGCGTGGCCTGAAGCTCCCGAGATCCCCACCGCCGCCGGAAAGAGACGGCAGTCTGAGGGAAAGCTTGTCCAGAACGAGGCTGACGTTCCTTCGCTGGGAGTCCAGAGTGAAGAAGCAGTCTGGACAAAGTTCACAGGCAGGGAACGAGTCACAGTACCCGCGACTGCAGGAGTCGCAGCGGGGCCCCGTGACACCTGGTCGGCACAAACACGCTCCCGTTTTCCTGTTGCACACTTCTGGAAGGGTTCCCGCTGTGTCACACTGACAAGCTGTAGACAGAAACACACACACACACACACACACACACACAAGGTTTTGATTAAAGAAGCAAAAATAGGATGAAATATCAGAAAATAAATCTGGTGACTCACGTCGGCAGCCAGACAGAGGGGTTCCATATGAGCCGTCTGCGCACTGACTGCACGTCCTTCCTCCAAAGTCTCGTCTGCACTGACACTGACCAGTCCGCTGCAACCAAACACACTCACAGTGTGAAAACTTCTGGCTCAGAACATGTTCAGAGAACCGCTGAACGTCTGATACTGACTGGACATTTTCTTTGATTCGTTAAAGCAATTTGTAAACGACACATTTCCTCAAATTTAGATATTTCTTCCTTTAACAGCAAAGACTTTTCCAGCACTTTTCACATTCTGTGCGCTCATTTGGGGGGCGCAAGCTACCCACTTGGATGTTAGCATTGTATTTCCCATTTCGTGTGGATGTTGATCAGCGTCTTTGTTTTGCAGCTTTTAACATTTATAGTGTTCCCTGACATAAGTTTGAAAGAAAATTGTGGACGGAGCTAAAGGTCAGGGTGGTGGTGAGGAGGCCTACCAATCTCAAAGACTTTGAGTTCGTCACCAGAGATAAGTCGTCAAAAAATACCAGAGGAATTGATTCCTGTAATCGACTCATCATCGAGTAAGGAATAAAATATATCTTGTATCTTAGAAAGAAATTTGACAAGTTCTTAAAAACATCCTTAGAACAATATCAACAATGTCATTGCATATACTTTTGGTATTAGTCAAAAAATCTTCAACTTGATATTTAAAAGAAATATTCCATTAAAGAGTCCTAACTAAATGATATAATGCCACCAGTCAATCAGTCCAGATTTTTTAAAAAGTTGCATTTGCAGGGGAAAAAAAAAAGTTTTTTTTGTGCTGAATTATTGTGCTTCATTGCCCGGGTCAAAGACATACGGTTGTACCGCTGTGCGTCAGCTTGCAGCCATTTTCAAGTGTGTGAGGTCCTGCTGTAAACACTGAGTTAGGACGGTGAATTCCTCTATGAGCTCAAAACAGGAAAAACTGATCGAGTGAAATCTGAGAATAATTTTGTGTATTAAATGTAACGGAGATGTTTTGATTCGCCTACAGACCCATCCTAGCTTGTTCGTGGAACCATAAGAGTGGACCTTTGAACGTTGTCAGTGAGGAACAAGCACTGAAGCATTTAGAGGGCAGAGAAGAGTTTATTTCACTTCAAAAACTCAAACCGAGTCTGGAAAAAAGTGAAAGATGGATAAATGCCTCTGTTTGAATATTGCAGTCTAGAACCAACATTTGTCTTTAAATAGTAATTTTGTGGACTAAACTCTTGTGTGGATATTGTTGCCTCGGGGAAAAAGAAATGCATGTTTCCAAAAGCATTTTGACGCAGGTCAGATGGAGTTTACATCCCAGGGCCGTGTTGAAGTGACAGACCTGCACGGGTCTTCTTACCTGGTCACAGGTGTCACTGGTCGACCAGGTCGGGTCACAGCCACACGGTTCGCAGACCTCTGACTGGGGCGGCTTCCAGTAGCCTTTCGAACACAAGTCGCAGGTCAGGCCATGGAAGTGGGGGCGACAGGGACACTGTCCGGTCACAGGGTCACACAGCACCGACAGGGAGCCGACAGGAGAACAGGAGCATTCTGCAGAGCGGGATAAACCAGCGTTAGGCAGAGAGCGGGCTGACCGCCAACAGGTCACCACCGGACAAGACCGCTCTACAAAGAAACAAGAGCTGACAGGAGCTCCGTAGAGCATGTCAAAGCCATTATCAGGGCCTTCCAAGCCTTTTTGGGGCCCTAAGCAGCTTTTTTTTTTTTTTTTTTTTTTTTTTTGGACAATGTCAACACCAGATGATTTATCACTTCTAAGCTACTCTATGTGTGTAACAGACCTACTATAATTTCTAATTAGCATAAATTATACTTTTTCTATTATGACTCCTGAGTTTAGTATTGGAGGAATAAAAACAAAAACAAAAAATCATTTGGATTCTGAAATGCAGATGAATGGCTGAGTTTTTGTTCAGGTGTGATTTAATTTCTTTATGAGTGGCTTTATTTCTTCTAAAGCTTCAAATTTTCACCAAATGGAAAGATAAAACTATGAGATTATAGTTTTTCTCAACAGGAATAAAAAGCACGACATGCAGCTGCCTTCCTTTGTTCTGCATGTTGGAGGACTCACTTTTGCAGCCCATGGGGTCGGACGAGCTCAGGCTGTGGAAACCTTTTCTGCAGCGGTCGCAGTAAGGGCCCTCCACGTTAGCCTTGCACTGACAGGAGCCGGTCCTGTCTTCACACTGGCCCCCGTTCACCGTCCCATCCGCACTGCAGGCGCACCCTGGACCCAACAGAACCCGGATTGTCTCAAACACGGCTTTGTCTTTTAACATGCTGCGCTGGGAAAAACGTTTTATTTTTATTTTTTTCAAAAATCGGCGTCTTCACTTACGTATGCATGCATCGGGACGATCCATCCGGCTCCGGGGGTTTGGCTGGTAGCCCGGGGCACACCGGTCACACTTTGGCCCTGTGGTGTGGTGCATGCAGCCCTCACACACTCCGCCACTCCTCCGCCCACTGGCCTCATACACTGCTGGGTCGAAGTGACAGCGCTGGGCGTGGTTGTTGCACTCACAGCCTGAGGACAGGACAAAGATGGACAGAACTATGGTCACACTAATTTATTAGATTAGTAAGGGTGTGACACTTATTTCTTTGAAATAGTAACCCTGTTAGGAAAACTTTTATTAAGGTTTGTTAACGTCTTTTACTAAAGGCGTCTCTTTGGCGTAGAAAAGGTCATGAGGTCAAGTGAAGCTGGTCTAGTCTGATCTATTGTATGTCAGGGGTTCTCTAACTAACAGCATTAGCTTCTGCTGTGGACCCCCTTTATAAACAAACAAGATATGCAAAAAAAACCCCACAATTTTTTCACTATTATTCACACTTCCATATTTATTATATGCATTTAGCATAAGTATTGCTTCATAACCTTCTGATTTTAAGGCATCCAGCAGCAGTGTCCACCACAGCTGGACAGCTCCCACTGCCTTTTTCTTGACAGAAACTTCTCCATTTGCTGCAAACTCACTTTGGAAATTTAACTGGCAGCCAATCAGAGATGAGCACAGCAAATAACATTTCACATTATTTGTAACGTTACTCAGTTTATATAATAATAATAGTAATAAAAATAGCTAATTAAATTTGATGCTAACAAACTATGATTTAAAATTTGTGATTTAATAACTTTTTTCTTTTTGCATCATTTTTTTTCCCTCATTCTCACTCCAGTTTTCTAAACCCTCTTTGGCGCCCTCTGGCGGCCACCACTTTAATAAACACTTTTCTAGACGGTAACTAGAACCACAACAGTGGTGACATTTCAGCTGTCGTTAAAGTGACTCTTCAAAGAGGTCAGTACTGTTGGCTAACAGGGTTCCACAGTGTTACTTGACAGCTGAATACGAGGGAGTCTAATGTAAAGAAAATGGAGGTTCTCACTATATATTTAAGTTTTCCTCTAGGACTGAAGTTTAATTGTCACAACTTTGACTGATGTGGGCAGAAACTCCTCGAAATAATTTTCAGACGGTGTGTAAAGATACGGGAGCAGCTTTACGTTGGCAGCTGTGTGTGTTCCCTTCCACTGCGGGTCTCCAGGGCAGATCGTTGTAGAAGTCGGCGCAGCGCTCGCAGTTCTCACCGGCCGTGTTGTGTCTGCAGTCACACACATGATTCACCTGCCGAGATAACACAGATAAACCCATGGAGTCAACAGTTCATTCTTCTAACAAGAACAAAACGTACATGTTCTTCTCTGCGATAAGCTGTTGTGTACAAAGCCTAGCACTGCACTCTAAAAGGCAAGATCTGTAAAGTAGAATATAGTTTATTGATCCACAAGCAGAAATTGCTTACTGGTTGACAAGCTACTCCATCCAAGGTGTTAATTCTTAATAATATAAATGTAACCATATATGATAATTTATAAAACAAATATATATGGATGACTAAGTGTGATGTAAAGAAAGATTTAACATTTAAGTTACTCAGAGTTGGGCATTGTAAAGGCTGATGGCTACAGGCAGAAATGATTTTCTGTGGCACTCAGGACCATCAAGCTGAGAATCAGAAAGACATGTAAAACATCTGAAGATGGTTTAATTGACAATGAAATGAAAATCCACCTGCTGCCTTAAAATGCGATTTAAGTCAACAAAAAAATTATTTTGGTTTTAACTCAGAAATTAAAGTTCATTAAGTTGACTTAACAACAAGAGACAAGTTGTCTAAACATTGTTTTTTAAGTTCATCAAACTTGAATTGTGAGTTTTAACTTAATGCTGCAATTTAAACCAAATGATTATTTCACAATATTTAAGAAAAAAAACTGCCCTCACTTTATTAAAGAGCCTCATTTCTCTGTTATTTTCACTCACACTATCAAGTTAAAAATAAATACTTATTTTACGTTAGAATATTTACATTTTCAAATTGCAAGAACAAAATTTCTGACCTGATAATGAATTTGACCAAACATCACAATGGATTTTGCTCTAGAACATTTAGTGTGAACAGGACATTGTCCTCAAGCTTTGCAAACCAAGAGTTACACTGAAATAAACATTTGACTTAGTAACACACACGAGTCGGATCGATGTAACACACTTCCACCTCTGTTACACAGGATACGAAAACATGCCGCTAAGCATTCTGGGAAATAGTTCCCACTCCTTTCTTTTTATTTTTTTTCAGTTTTTTTAAGTGCTAACCTAAAATCTTATTTATTTAACTCTTGGAGGTTTGACAAAATTAATAAAAAAGTTAATACAACTTACAATTGTAAGTTTATTTTTCACAAACTCACACATTTAGTTTAAAACTCACTAAATTTGTTTGACTTAAAGAGTAGAAGATAGTAGACAACTAAATGTGGCTCAAATGTTTTACAGTATGACGATAAATTCATATTACAATATGAAACACACATGACGCTGAAGCAGAGTAATACCTTTCTTTCTGCTCCTACCTGTATGGTGTCGGTACCAGGAGACTTGTATTCCTGCGCCTGGCAGCGGTCGGCGTGTCCGTGGCACATGCAGGTTCCCATCACTCTCATCTCCTTCAGGGCAAAAAACTTGCTGAAGGATCTGCCCGGGAAGCTGGGCACGTCGCCCAGCTCGGTCAGCATCACCCGCAGGCCGGTCAGACCTGCCTTATCTGGGGGCGGGAGAGTCAGTCAGCAGGCCGCACACACATCAGCCCGGGGGGTTTAACAGCAGCACGACTCAAACACACATACACACACACACCTTCAATCTTCTGGCTGTCGGAAACTGGAGCGAAAAGGTACTGACGCAACGGGCTGAACTCGATCTGGGGATGACAAGGCGGATTAGTTTGATGTTCTTAAGGAGACCTTGTACACAGAGACGTTCTGTGTTGTTAAGAGGTGGACGTCATTCTGCTGAAAAATGGCAGCATTCTTAGCCTGAAATAAATATATAAATAAATTCTAGCACTGTGCCAATCACTCCATGCTGGAGTAACTCCATTACGCTGGTTCTGAAGTTTTGCAGACTTCACATTTTTTTTGTTTTTGGTTGAAACGTTGCATGTTTGGACAATTTTACCCTCTGGTTCTGGATGCTGTGCAGCTGGAAGGATTTTTGCTCTTGTTATTTTGTTAGTTTTTTCTTACTTTCAGACAGTTATGATGCATATCCTCGGTGTTTTTGGGAGCAGCTGATCAGTTTCTCAAGAGCTAAGGGTAATTCCTGAACTATGAGCCCAAATATTCATGATGCAGAACAGGACCAAAAAGAAGGCAAGAGGGCAAGAATCACATCCTGGACTCCACGGTTCCAGAATAGCAAGTTACTGTGGAATATCGTCTCTGCTACCCAAAATTTGAGCCATTAGCATGTCAGGGCGGTCATGAGGCTGACTGACAGCAACAGTCTTCAGTCAGAGGTCTCTTGATTCTTTTCAAGACTGACCTCTACTGGAAATCGTTCTTGCCCACAGCAT
Source organism: Poecilia mexicana (assembly GCF_051168715.1). NCBI lineage: Eukaryota > Metazoa > Chordata > Actinopteri > Cyprinodontiformes > Poeciliidae > Poecilia > Poecilia mexicana. The sequence continues at coordinate 3,066,334 of NW_028263374.1, forward strand.
CACCATCCACAACAACTCTTCAAAGATACTCGGATGATCTGAGTTATGACAACCCTTTGAGAGTAGATTATGTAAGACGGCATGAGACATCTTGTCCTTACCCTTTCCTCCTGGTATGGGTCGGCATGGGGTTGCAGTGTGTGGCAGTATGTCTGCTCCAGACTGATGGGGCTGTTGGTTTGGATCCCAGGGAAAGCTTCCTTGCAGTTTTTGGCCAAGTAGAGCGCAGGCTGCCATGTCCGTCCGTTGTCCAGAGTTCTCTCTATGAGCAGGGCGTTGGGACGAGGACCCTGCAGGAAAACACATCAAAGGTTCCTCTGTCCAGTGTCCGCATATTAAAACAACACAAATAAAAAAAACACAGCTTGTGTCTTTTGTTTGGGAAACTTCTGGGTGGATCTTCTTACCTTGAAGCTGAGCATCAGGTTGTCGAGCTGGAAGAGATTGTTGAGGTCAAACTGAAGAACGACTGGATCTACGCCTATGGGAAGAAGACAAGGCCTTCATGTTCTTCATGAAAAATGGTTTTATGAACGGGAGCACTTAGTATTTCCACAACTCCAGTGATCAGTAGGGAGTACGATGTCAGGCTGTTTCTCTTATTTTTTACCTTTACTGGACTGCCACCACCGGTTTGGCCCAGAAGTCGTGAGGATGTCTTTCACTGTGTGGGCCAGCTGACCGTTTGGGTTCCTGGAGTCACAAGGGCAGCATTTCATTTTCCACTGTGAGAAAAGAAAACCAAATAAATACTTCTGCTGGGTCCACTGACTGACACGGTGGGGCCACTGGTTTCTCACACTCACAGTGCAGAGAGATGTCATCAATCAAGAGCAAAACAAACAGATCACCTCTGAGCCATCTTGGCAATATCACCAAGATATCTTGGCAATATCTTTGTGATATTGCCAAGATATCACCAAGATTATACTCAGAGGGACACACTGCAGATGATGTTTCAAGTTTCAAGTTTTAGTTAAATTGCAGTTAAAGGCTTTTAGGTTCATGATGTTCATGATCAATGACACTTTGTTCAATGGAGGACATCTAGAAGAACGGCTGAGAGTGCTGCCGCCAGGGTCAGAGAGGCTAATCTGGAAAACTTCAAGAGTTTCCTGTGGACCAGCTGGGTTTACACACACAGACTGACGTAAATTCAAGCCATTTACCGGGTTCAAACACACGAGGCAACCACACTTGCTCTAGCAACTTATATAGACAATGATCACTGCACACCACAGTTTCATGAGTGCAGTAGCATTTAGCTATGCTATGCCTCCCTCAGTTAGCACCTATATGTCACAGAGCCATATCATCTAGACCTGGTTTGTTGTCGTTTTATTCATTAATCTTTGAGCAAGATGTTTTTTTTTTGTTTGGGTTCCTTACAATCCAACCTTGATGTCAGGTCACACAAATGCTGCGTAGAGATGTTGGAATATTTCTTCACATTATTATCCTAGTTAGATTTGAACTGAAGCGAATGCAGGAGAGACCAGACCTTTCAGAATTAGAGCTTCGTGTTTAAAATATAATGCAGAAGAAATAAGAACTGATTGAACAGGGACCAGGTTTGTCACGCTCATCACCCTTCTTAACACAAGGATGCACTGTTTGTCCAGCAGGTGGCAGTGTATGCACTGGAGTCCAATAAAGTGGCTCTGAATAACTGCCTGTCATACTGACACATGCATACAAAGGTTAGATGTGTGTCTTTAAATGCTATATTTTAGATTTATTGCCACTTTGCAGCAGGTTTAAAATAAAACCAAAAACAATTTTGATTTTAATTCTTGTGGATTTACATAACATCTACATAATAAAAGAGTCAATGAAGGTTTTTCTTTTTCATTATTATCACAGACACGTTATCATGCTCAGTCTCACGTACGGTGTTCCTTTTTAAAGATAATAAAAACCAGACCATTATCTTTTTCCAGGTGATAAAGGCAATCTATTTCAAACGCTCAGAGTTGTACAGATGTCACTTTCACCAGCTCGGTTGCCTCCAAAGCAGGACTGGGACTTTAGACTTGACTTTGAACTGCATGCAGGTGAGAAGTGATTCAACGTGGAACCTTTTCTGCTGAGATTTGTGTAAACACATAGTGTTTACAGTGACTTTGTGCCAGCTGTCTGCGCAGAATAAATGTGCCTTTTGGTCTACATTTAGGGTGCAAAGTCCACAGTGGACTGTGAGGTAATTTTAGTTCAGAATATAAATAAAAAAAGGGGAGGGGACATTCTGACTGATTTTAACTGAAGGGGATCAAACAAATTTAACAAGTAAAGATGCTAAATATAAACTATTCAACCAAAATGTTGGATCTATTGTGCATGTTTGGTTGCTACAGTCTTACACTCTGATGCTGTTATCAAAACTTACTTTAAAAGACTTGACAAATCTCTATTTTACTTTATATGATCATAAATACATTACAGCAATAACATTGGTCCACAATAATTATAAATATATGTTACAAAAGTTGGTGTGGATCCTACAAAATACAACAGATTCAGCCCTTTTATTACATAATGCTCTGACACTTTTGTAAAAAAATTATTGTCATGATTGTGTTGACAAACTGTACTCATTATTTCTTAAGCTACATCTGGAAAAAAAATACTTAATGATATAAGATTAGCAAACGTATGCCAGTAAAATGCAAGATTGTTTCTATGGTCTGAAAAAAACCAAACAAAACAATAAATCATACACCTCTGCACGCACAGGTGAGCATGTGTCAGTTATTTATAGGTAACTGTTTAGTTACATTGTTACACAAAACCCAAGTGTGAATTATTCTGTTATCACCCATAAAAACATGAAGTCTATTTGTACACATTTCAATTTAGCCTACATACTTACTTTAGCAAATGACAACTGCACTGCATTTCATTGAAATTAAAGTTACTGCAACTTCAAGTTCCTTATATTGTAAGTTTACCCCTGATTTTATTTCATTTGATTTTGTTTTCTCATTATAATTTGATGTTTTCTTTGATGTACGTTTCTTTTGTGTTCTGTGAAGCACTTTGTGATTTTTATCTGTGAAAAATTCTGACAACACAATGCAAACATAACACCTGGCACAGCAGGTGTTATGTTGAACTACACAACGCCACACTGCAGAAACACAAAATCTTACCAAGTATTTTTTGTCTAGTTTCTAGTGCAAATATCTTAATACACTTGAAATAAGACAAAACTAACTTACAAGTAAATTTTCAGCAATATATAGAAGCTTGTTTTAAGTCAATAATTCCTTAATATTAATGGAAAAAGTTCTAGTTCCACTGGCAGATTATTTCACTTAAAACATGGGGAAATATCTTGTTATCAGTAAATTTATCTGCCAACTAGAACTTTTTCATCAATATTAAGTAATTATTGACTCAAAACAAACTTGTATATCTTGCTGAAAAGTTACTTTTAAGTTACTTTAGTCTTATTTAAAGTGTAACAAGACATTTGCACTAGAAACTTGATTTATACTTGGTAATACTTGGTATTTTTGCAGTGTAATAAAAAGCTAGAAAGCGAAAGACTTTATTCCGTCTATTTTGAGGAGAAATCGCAGTTGCAAAACCATTAGCTGGAGTCTTGCACACTGCATGCCCTCTGCTCTCGACACTAACCCTCATTTCAAAACCATCAGTCCTTGCAGCTATGGATTGATTCTGCTGAGCCAGCAGACAGCCCAGTGTGTGACTATACAGTTTCATCACGATTCTCTGGCACAAAAATCAGACAGCTTCACAAACCGTGGTCAGGTAATGTGGCTAAAATCACGTCCTCTCTGTCCACCATGACTTCTGCCTGAAATGAACCCTGAGCACTGTCAGCTACTTAAACAGCATTTTCATCACAAAGAACTGTGCAGATTTTTTTGTCTTTTTTCTGCTTCCTACTCTTTACTATAAACTCCAGATGTTTGTACCACAATTTCTGTGCTAAGAAGTTGCGTCAGAGAAAGACTGGGGGAAAAGGAACGTTAAGGACGACGGCTCTGGAGCGCCTGGTTACCTGGTATGGGGTGCAGTAGATCTCTGAGCCAGTGAGGCCGCAGGTGGAGGAGGCCCTGAGCTGGTGAGACCGGCCCAGCAGCAGGTCTGTGCTCGGCGGGTAACATGCTCCCAGAGAGCAGTCGTTCTGGGCTGCAGCCAGTGCCGCTGCTGCTGTCAAGGAACAGGCAGAACAATTAGGAATTCCTTAGAACATTAACTAGGACGTCCATGGGTTCACTTCTTTTAAATTTACTGAGTTTTTTCACATATGAAACACTGAACACTGCCCCCAGCCCCTGTCCACAAGCAACACTCATAAATAAAACAAATCAAGATTCAGCTAGGAAAGGAAAATGACAAAATAACAGCATTGATAATAATAATAATAATAATAATAATAATAATAATAATAATAATAATAATAAAAAAGACACATTAAAATAAAGGAATAAAAAGTACCCATACAAGTAAAAACATGTTTAAGAATACATGTAAATAAAATAGAGTTTTAATAATCCAGCTCTATAGAGCCTAGATAAAGTAGCACTCTCTTGTTTATAAATATTAGCTATATGAATTAATATTAATATTATTAGCTGCTGTTCTTTTACTTTGACCCACACTAATCATTTGTGTCGCCATGGTTACTTTCCAAAACTTGCATGAAGGTCTCCCATATATATATATATATATATATATATATATATATTTTTTTTTTTTCTGGTCTTTCCTCAAACCCTGCACGTTCATTTCTCCAAACCAAAGCAGGAAGTCACCTCATGTATCCACTCTGCAGCTGTACGACTGCTATGGGTTCACGTTACTGTCCCCTCACACCTACTGTATGCATAACTGTCTCAGGGGAAAAATGTCTTATTATAAGAGAAACAATTTGTCAATAGGAACTAATACTCTTTAAAAAAATATCAATAAGGAATTATTGAATGAAAACAAGCTTTTATATCTCGCTAAAAAATTACTCATAAGTTAATTTTTGTCTTAGTTCAAGTGTACTGAGATATTTGGACGAGAAGCCAGATCAAAACGACTAAGAAAGATTTTGACAAAATCATTTTGTATTTTTGCGGCGGCACATGCCAGGAGCAGACAGCTACTGACTGACGGCATCTGAGAGTGAACCCCCCCAAAGCTCACGTATGACACCATAAAACCATCAGCAGTCACATCATTACCACCACCTCAGTACACATCCACAGACAGAGACAGCAGGATGAGCCCCAGGGGTCAACCACACCCCCACCCCTCCATTCAGGGTGGATAGGAGGCGTTTACCGACTATGAATCTCCCCAGGAGCCCACAGGTCTATGCCTGTCCCACCGTGCCAAACAGATGAGCCAATCTGCAGCAGTAACTTGTGTTTATGTACAAACAACAATGTACATTCTTCAATTATTCAAAATAAATTTATTTTATTCAATTAGAGCATCATAAACTGCTGGTATTAACTTTTATGCTACCTGAGCAGCAGACACAAATGATCTTAGGAAGCTAAAATTGTTCAATAATGATTAATCAGGACAATTCCTAACTCCAACAAAGTTACAACATAACCACTTCCAACTCGTCTCTAAGTTGAGCTTTATATGGCGTCAGCTCAGATTCGTTAAACTTGATGCTTTGTTTAAACTTGGTTGAAGAAGCTAAAGTATTGAGGAACATCAAGGGTAAATAAAAAACCCCAAAAAACCAAAAAGAAAGCAGCAACCGAAGAGCTCTCACCAGCTAGAAGCAAAAGGATCCTCATTCTGGATTCCTGTGGCAGAGGAAGTCTGGAACAGATGAGAAAGTCGAGCATCAGCAAACGTCAAAGGCTCAGTAAACTCTGGCTGTTGGGGATCAAGTGAAACGGACCTGGAAACCGGATCCGTTAAAGGTCAGATTCTGTCCGTATTAAAGAACGAGCTGCTGTCCTACTGCTGCTTTATACACAGGCTCACCTGGACGGGGTGATACAGTGTGTGTCAGAGTCCCAACCTTCACGACCACTCCCTTCATCGTGAATCAACACACCTGCACACGCACACACACACACCCCTACATGGGTACATACAGACACAGGAAGCAAAAAAAAAAAAAAGAAACCCACTTAGAAGAACCAAAACATGTCTGAACTGGGCTTCACACATCACTGTTAGTAACTGTGAGCAATAAGAACCTCGCCCAACATACCTGCGGAAAGAACAAACACTAAACATTCCCTTCGATGTATTTGTCGATTAGCTTCAAATGAGACTTTTTTTTTTTTTTTGCTCAAAAAATCCAAACACTTGTAAAGATTCTTTTAGATAAGGTTCTACTGACTTATTTTCAAATGCAAACAAGCGTCTACCCAGACAGCTGTGACGTAATCAACAGTCAGTAATAGCTGTACTGAACTTAAAGTGAATGAAATCTGCTTGATGTGAATGAACAAAATCTGCAACATATTTTGGAGATTATAGCTCCAAAAAATGTTGCTGAGAGCAGATAGGCTGATATAGATGTTGGTTTTAGATCAATCTGATCCATCCATTTACACCTAATACTTCATATTATCAGAATTTAGCAGAGAAGGTAGAGAAAGAATGTCTGGGATGCTCAGTTGAAAAATAAAAATTCCTTTCGCGGCCAGCATGCCTGAACAACATCCAGTGATCACAACCAGATTGTGTCAGAATATCGATCTGGAATGTTTTTAGTTGCTTTGATAAATTTGACATATATATATATATATATATATATATATATATATATATATATATATATATATATATATATATATATATATATATATATATTTTTTTTTTTTTTTTTTTTTAAATAACAGTATTACAAAACAAATGCTGCAATTGTACTGTGACACTTCGTCACAGTACAAAATGTGACAAAACACTGTTTAGTCCGATTAATTCTGTCATGATAGTGAAAACGAAGCACCGTTCCACAGACATGTTAGTGATGCTGCAGGCGATGTTTCCTGATCTAGTCGGGCTGTCAGGTTGTGTGTTAACGCTGATGATCGTCACCTGGGGAAAGAAAAACGTAGCTCCAGGGCTGGAGTAACACACACGGCTTTTCTACCCTCTGCAGACACACTGACTAAGGCAAAGTACAGGGTGTGACGTCTGACTCAACACAGACACACACACACACACCACACACACACACACACACACACCACACACACACCACACACACACCACACACACACCACACACACACACACACACACACACACACACACACACACACACACACCCCCACACGCACACACACACACACACACACACAGTGTGTTTTTCTAACTTCATAAGGATTTTACATTGACTTCCATTCATTGTTTATTTATTTCTATAGCCTAACCATTAGCAGTACATGCCTTACTAATCCCAATTTAAACTCAATCCATACCTTAGTCCTAAACCTCAACCATAACCCCAAAGCAACACCTCTTCTAATCTTCCCCATATTCATGGGGCTACCAAGGTGAGAAATGTTAAAACACACAGACAAACACACACCTTTAGACAGGAGCCGGCATGCCTTCAGTCAGTCTACACTGGCTCTGATTCATTTCTTAGCTACGGTCTGGTTCTTTATCTCTGAACAATTACAGTAAAGCAGACCTGTAGCCGTTGTTGAATTACTGAAATTTTTGGAGCACCAGATTTTCTTCTTTCTGCTTCCACCAAGCCGAGCCTTCCTTATGTAACCCTGCTTAAACGCCTACAACTCCAATCCAAATAAACTCTCGCTGCAGTGGTTAAGACACGATAAACATCTAGCAATGCCTCATTTAAAGGGAGTGCAGCTAAGAAGATGAAGAACATGTGTAAGATGAAAATGATTTTGAGGTGAACTGTAAAACAGGCCACTGTGTAAACGTTCTAAGAAATAGTGAAAAAAAAAATACAGTAAAGTAGGAATACTTTAAAAAATATTATTCTGATTTGGTGGCTGTTGTCAAAAATCCCACAGAATGAGTGTCAAAAAGTTGATTTGCAATAAATATCAAGAGGATAAGCTGCTTCTGCAGAATTCACACAAATCCTGCTCAGAATTGGCCAAATATTAATGATTCTTATAAACATACTGGATAGACTTCTGAACATTCCCCTCACCTCAGCATGCCGAAGGCTAAAGCTAGCAAAAGTCCAGCCAGCTTTCTAATTGCATCAGCCAAAAACTTCACTAACACTTTATTTGAAAAGGTGTGTATAAGACTGACATGATGCTGTAATAAACATGATATAACACCTGTCAGGAACATGAAAGAGTTCATGAATATTTACGACTTTTGTCATTAAGTGTCATACGGTAAGTAATGACACTTTTAATACAAAGTTGACACTTTTAATGGACTTTTAATGCAAATTTTAATAGAACTTTGCATTAAAAGTGACATTATTTACCAAATGACGCTTTATGATAACAGCACTAAACATTCATGAACACTCCTTCATGAATGTTATGTTACATTTATTACAGTATCATGTCAGTCTTATGCACAGGCCTTCAAATAAAGGATTACCAATATTTTTTTAACTGTTGTGGGGCAGAGTACTAAACTTATAGACAATGGATGGATGCCAAGAAACGACATTTTGTTTTGGACAACAGCTTCAGATTGCTCTGTGGTGATGAAAACAAAGCCATTTGACTATCCTGTTCATATGTAATGATGTCAGAACTTGATAACGATGACACTTTCATAAACATTAGTGTGCGCTTTCGAAGGATGAACAGTTCATCTCGACCAGGTCACACACCGGACCGCAGGCTGTCAGAAAGGTTTTGGAGTTCGAACAGATTGAGAAATGCACCAGCTGCTGTGCAAGTTAACTGTGACGTGAGAAACACACCGAGAAAAACTGTATTCAAGCAAATACCAACGTAACAATGAAATATATGAAATAATTGATATGTATATGTAAAAGCTTTTCATGTAGGTGAAAATATGTATTGACCTGAAGCTGCTGTATGCTATTTATTTGCCATGAAGTATATTACAGTGATGGATAGATGTCGATAACTACTTGTATATTATGAGAAAATAGTAAAAAGTGAGTTACAGATTGCAGGTTAAACTGAATACAAAGTGAACAGTTTTCTCACAAGTCCTACACCACAGCTGTCCTGGGCACAGTACAAGACACAAGGTTCTGGGAAAGTGAAGTGAAGTGAAGTTAAAGTACTGCCTTTACACACACAATAAAACTGAGTAATATTCAACTTTTAAACCATAAGTTTAAATATAATGTCTGCCCAATGTTTCTGGTCTCAACTCTTCTGGAAAAGGTTTTCTTTATACGTCTCGTCGGTTCCATGGTTTCTTTTTCTTGTGACATAAAATCTAAGACAACTTGTTCCAAAACAGACAAAAAAATGCCAGTAAACAAAACAAATAATGATTTAAAAAAAAATTTATAAATCTACATCTGTGATTGTCCCAGACAGCTCAGACCTGTTGCTGGTTAGTTCTGGAAAGAACTAAGAGTGTCTTTCACAACAGACCTTATAAATCTGGCTCAGCTGAAGCAGATCTGCGGGAGGAGCAGGCCAAAATTCAGCAACAGGAAACACAATGTTTCAGGATTTTCACAATGCGACATTTATTAACTGCCAAACCCTGAAAGTAGAAGACAAAATATGTTTTGAATGACACCCAACACAAGGCCGGCAGAAAACAGAAGACATTTTCACTACAGATTATTTGTACATTGGAAATAAAACGGTATAAGTTTTACATCCCCCACCCCACTGCAATGTTGGTTTTAGTTTTTTTCACAGATCTCTTTCACAGATTCAGAAGCTCAAAATTCATTTTTATTTTAAAAATGCAATGGATTTGAAAATTTTTTGTCAAGCAATACACCTTCCTATTTTGCATTATTAGTGTTTGTTTCATGCGATGATTACACAAACGAAGGAGTTTCCCAGTGGCGTATGGGATAATAGCTTGCCGTGTGTGCAATCCATTCGGGTGGAAGGAAGAACGCCTAAGACGCTGTTTTTATTCATCGGCATGAATAAAAACATTGTGGAGGTTCCAGCAAAGCCTCTTGTTGCTTGTTGCTGAGTGACGTGTGGAGTAAGACTGTGCTGACTCACGTGCTCAGCGTCAGCCACAGACATAGGGTTGAACATTCTCTGCTCACAAAGGGCCGACTCCAAGCAGCTTCCAGCCAAACAGACCTATAAACCATTTCCCACTTCTTCCTGGAAAGCTTTTTATTTTTTCGACAATAAAAGGTCAACAGAATGTGAGCGGTCTAACAGTTTTACTGGAAGCCAACAAGACAACTGAACTTCATCTCTTGCTTCCTGAAGATATCCCGCCTCTCTTTCTAACAGTGTTTACAAGTTTCAAATGCACTGGGATGTGAAACTTGGAAAATGTCCTCTTGGATTCTTGAAAGTCAGCCACCTTTAATGTGTTCCAACAATCAGGCTTTCTCGGTGAAGTGGTCTGATAGACCAGCTTGTTCCTTAGAGACAGCAAGACAGAAAAAAACTAAATTTAAGCCAAAATGGCCGTTTTTAGCCTAAAACTGGAACAGCAGGTCAAGAAAAACAAACAAACAAACAAAAAAAAAAAAAAAACCCAAAAAGAAACTCCATTGGTAGCACCATCCCAACTGGAGGTCCAAAAATCTTCCCGAAATCTTGGCTGATTTTTTTTTTCATTTTTCCATAATGTAACACATGGACAAAATGAAATTAAGGTGTTTAACTAATTCATTTATCTGATGGTTACAACAACATAATTGGCAATTCCCCAGATTATTTAGAGATTATGATAACAATAACAATCCAAGTTGACCTGAAATGTTTAGTATGAGTTAATGTCAGATAGAGAGAAAAATAATAAATCTATGTTATATTTTCCCTCAGACGTTGTTGACTGATGACAGGAAACCATGAACACTCACTGTTGCTATGTGTTGCAAACACATATCTGTGTGATTATCTGCCTCAGTGGTGATGCATCGGCAAAGAACACTGGCAAATTTTTAAATCAATTTAACAATTAACAAAACCAACTATTGATTTAAATTTGTGTTTGTTTTCTCCTCAGATGTTCAGTATGACCAGCTCCATTTAGCTGCCTTGTCCAAACTGTTTCTTGTCATTTTTCTACATATTTCATTCTAGCCTAAAAATGAGGAAAAGAAGAAACAGTTTACTTTATCTAAAAAACAAAACAAAACAAAAAAAACTGGAAAATTAATTTTCCTACAGAATTAAAGAAGTAACAGTTGGTGTGACCCGTAGATGTCAAAGGTAACTGGTATTAAAGGGTCTCATGAGTCGTGAGTGTGAAGGCTGTGATTCAGAACAAACACTTCCCCACTTCCTACTTTGTCTCACATGAGTCACCAGTGTGTGTGTGTGCGTGCGTGCACTACGTGTGGCATGCTCATATTAGCAAAGTGTGCCTGTCTACTCTGGTACGGCGCCATTCTGAGCAGAGTTCACAGACGGCGTTGGGTTTACGGCTGCAGGGCGACAGGATTTACACAACCTTTGCCCTGACTGAGCACGTTCATGCGGAGGACTCCCATCCAGACTTTAGCAGGTGGAAAGGCCCTGATCACCTGCTTGTATACAAACAACAAGATCCCATAAAACTCATGGACAACATGTACGGATCACTGTTTGTTGGTCTGTCTTAGAAATCCCATTGAATTTCTGCTCATTACCTCATCTGTTGTTAGTCCATGAGAAAATGACACAGCTGAAGTATTTTTTTTACTATTTAACTGTGTAAGTCAACTGTCTTCACTAATATTTTTTATTAAATAATAATGTTCATATCAATATTTGTGAAGTCACCAAGCAGCGATGTGGATGCCAAAGTCTAGGCATGCAGACAGATGTTTACATGTTCTCGGCCAAAAGTCATAGACAGAGTGCATGTAGAGATCAGGTAAATCTCCATGCAGCTTGGATATGGTAGCATGGACTTATTAAGACATGTTAACTTGGAAGTGTTCGTTCAAACATGTTAGCTTGGACATTTTAGCTTGACCAAAGCCCATTTGGAAAATCCTTTGCCCTGTCTACATAGTGCCACACAGCATTTTAGTTTGTATAAGCTGTAGTTGTTTATGAATGTTAGTTTGGTTCAGCACTGAATTCCACTTCACTTATTGGGCACAATTTGTTTGTTTTTTTTAAACTGAACCAACCCGAGAGATCCTGAGTTTAAATCTTGGCTGTATAGAATTTTTTGTTTAAAGCGTTCGCTGTAATGTTTTACTTAAAATAATAGTTTCAAACACACTGATTCTAAGCTTTATTATTTTTTTTATTTGCACTGAAAATAGAAAACAAGTTAATTCGTTACAAGTAATCAAATTAAATGTATCCAAGTAAATACTTTAAACTTATTAAGTTGCCACGTTAAACATATGTAAATAAAGTATGTTTGAAAAACTTAATTAGTTTACATGTAACAAATGAACTCGTGTTTTAAAGATGGAGCACCATCCTCTTTTTTGTCAGTGTAGTGGTTGTGTTGATTAGAACATTGCTGGCTACCAACTGGGTCAAAGGTTCTGGTTAAGAGCCAGGTTTGACCTCATGCATATTCAGCAGGCCCTGCTGTAGTGGAGGGGAGGGAGAGTACATCTGGGTTATAAATGAACACTGAGTCCACGAGTTTCCACAGACTGGAACTCACCAACAGGATAAACGTGCGACTCAGCAAAACAAGAACGCCATTTACAGTAAGTATGTCTTTTCCCCCCCCCAAAGATTCTGTTCTAAGATGGTCAATAATGTTTGAACCTGGAGGTAGAAGACATTAAATGATTGTAGAGACAAGTTTGTTTTAGTGAAAATATAATAGTTAAAAGTTCTAGTAGTAGCCATTCAAAACAGGACACACTGGTTCCTGTTTAAATCTATTGAAGTGGTCATGATTTAAAGCTACAATGCTTTACGCAGCAGGACACTTAAAGTAACAGCTAATATAACTTTTGAAGTAACACTTTATTTGAAGGGATGTGCATAACACTGACATGAACATGAGAGTCTTCGTGAATATTTATGAGTGTTCTCGTGAAATTTGATTTGGTAAATAATGACACTTTTTCAAAAAGTGTCAATTTTACATTAAAAGAGTCATTATTTCCCAAAGGACACTCTATGACAGCAGTCGTAAACATTCATGAAGACTCCTACATGTTCATGACAGATGTTATGTCATGTTCAGGACAGCGTCGCCCCCCTTCAAATAAAGTGTCACCACTTTTGATGATTTAATACAAAATGTACATTTATTTAAATTTACTTGAAGCAACCGATGGGTCACTGAATGTTTGGAACCTTTAGGCTTTATTTATCTTTACCCCATAGCACCATCATTTCTGTCTTCATTGATAGGCAGCCGCAGGAAATGGAAACCATGCAGGAGTTGATTCCATTTGCAAAGGAGATGCTCCGACAGAGAGCCAACCGGAAGCTGCTGAAGGTTTACCTGCTGGGCTCCGTGCTGGCGGTGCTGGGCACGGCCATCGGGCTGGTTGAGACTCTCTGCCACCCCTTCTCCTCAGGTGAGCCGCTGGATGCAGAGATGCTCCTCATGTTGGCCTCAGAGCAGAGAGAAGTTGAAGCTGATGCTCAGGCCACCCTGAAATCCAGGGGACAGGAGGAGGAGGAAGAAGAGGAGAAAGAAGAGGAGGAGGAGGAAGAGGAGCTTGTTCCAGAGAACCAAGCAAACACCCAGAACACGACCCCGGCTAAGATCCATAGACTCAGCCAGCGAAACCTGGCCAACCGCCTGCATGCTTCCTAAGTCCACTGCGCTCAAAGCAAGATGGCTGGAAATATTTATTGGAGACTGCTACTGGTGTGCAACTCGCACAAAAGACTGAAGTTTTTCAGAGTAATGGTGTCTGAACCGCCATTACACGCTGCCAGCTGATGGCCGTGGCTTTGACAGACTGTCAGAATGTGGGCAGGCACTGCAACGCTCAGAGGTTTCTAAAGTAACAGAGAGAGAGAGAGAGGGAGAGGGAGAGAGAGGGATTATTAAACAACACCTGTAAGCCGCAACATCATGGGTGAGTCTGTGAGGAATTTACTCTGCAGTGCCACCTACTGGCAGCTGGTTGTGGGAGGAGAAGGAAGAAGTTTGCTGTACATGTTATCTAACTGTAAATATTGCTATATTTTGTTACGTTCTATTAAAGTTTATTTTATTCATGTCTGATTTGCTCATGGTTTGACTTTACAAACACTCTGCTGTACGTTTCTGCTCAGTCAGGCAGGAATAGCTGCCCGTTGTCATATATCATGTGGTCAAGGTCAATAAAAATGTACCAAATCTGAGAAGTTGGCAACATCTGAGAACAGTTCAGAGGTAGAACAACACTGTCCTGTCTTCATCCCCAACATTGCTACATACATGATGGCTCAGAGACATTGTGTCACTTAAGTTACACAAGTTAAAATGAGTGGCCTACTGTCTACATCTTTCTCTGTGTTGTGCTGAAAAAATGTCTCATTTTGGGACTGAGCTAATCTGGTTCAGATCTTATTTAGAACTGAACCAGGTCTAAATAAGATCTGGTTCAGATGATTATCTCATTTGATAATCATAATTCTGGGTGAACAAAAGTGAATTGTGGGGTTCGTCAGGGTTCTGTTCATCAGCCGCTTTCCTTTAATGTCTGTGTGATGCGCCTACGAAACACCATAACAACAATAAAGTTTGGAGGCAGAAATATCAAGGAATCTATAGAAATAATCGGTATTCACAACTCCAGACACATCATTAAAGATGCATTTTATTGAGATCATGTTTTGGGACCAGCAGGAGGACAGAGAAGGACAGAGAGAGCCTCTAGTGACCTCTAGTGGGAGCTGGAGTAAGTTCAAGGGACAAAACGGACCCAACCAAAGACATCGTTCACACAGCAGACAGAAATCTGAATCAAATAATGAGGATTCATGACAGGCTAGAACTGAAGGAAGAGAACAGTGATCATGTGACCTACATGTTTAACACAGTTAATAGTAAATAAAGAACTTTTTTTTTTCTTCTTCTTTTTTTTTTTTACATTAAGGTAAGACGAAGCCGAATAGCATTTCTTATAAAGCACAATTTATACATAAAACAATCCAAAGTTGCTTCATAGAAAATCAGAAGGCAAACATTTCAATATCTGATGCAAATATGTTTTCATCAGAAATGTAAACATGTATATATATATACATATATATATATATATATATATATATATATATATATATATATATATACATATATATATATATATATATATACATATATATATATATATATATATATATATATATATATATATATGTATATATATATATATATATATATATATATATATATATATATATATATATATATATATATATATATATATATATATATATATATATATATATATATATATATATATATAGTTATATGTTTCTCAAAATTGTCACCACATTGGGACAGTATGTTATGAGTTATGAGACAAGAACAAAAGATTTCCTCCACCTCCTCCCTGAGTGACTATTTCTGTCTGAAGAAACGCGCCACTCATGATTGAAAACAACCAATCAGAGCCAGGAGGAGGGTCTTAGCGCTGTCAATCAATCATGTACTCTCTGCTCAATGTGCAAATGGCGGTTACAGGAAAACTGTTTATTCACAGTCATCGGTGGCCATTATTACTGGTCTCAGCATTCATAGCAGGCTATGCTAGCTGTAGCATAGCAGAGAGCAGGAAGAGCTGAAGGAGGGGTATGAGCAGCGCCATATGACATGTGATTGACAGCGCTAAGACCCTCCTCATGACTCTGACTGGTTGATTCTAGTTAGCACTGGGGGTAAGCAGAGGAGCTCATTTTTTTCAGATTGACAGTTTCAAAAAATTTATTTTTTATAAAGTTACATACTGCAGCTTTAACATTTCTTTAGCAATATATAGGAGTTTACCTCAAGTCAATATCTGATGAAAAGGTATGATTTATACTGTACTGACAGATTTTCTCACTTATAGACACAAACATAGTCCTCAGCTAAAATTTAGAAGTTTATGGGACTTCACTGTGTATGATTTATATCTGTTAAAACATTGTTTTATCCATTTCCCCCTAAATATCTCATTAGTGCATTCCAGTCTAAACCCAGTTTGAGTAGTAAGAAATATGCCTGTCTTTGCCTCATCTACACTGCAGGGCTGATTGTTTGCCCTGGGCTCCACTGTTTTGATTGGCTGACAGCAAGCTTTGTTGGGTCACAGCTGAATCAGCAACAGGCCCAGAAGCATGGCATGCCGAGATAGAGCAGAAACAATGAAATACACATAAATACAGAATGAGTGGTGGAAAAAAGCCTGTTTTTTTTCTCTGGATGTCCACCTTCCTTCTGCAGACCAGTTCAGTGCTAGAGTTCTGGCTTTAACTGCGACCTTCACTTCTCACTCTCGAGTTGTAACCTAGAGCTATACTGTTTATTTGCAGTCACACATTCATTTTTGAATGTAATTGACCATTTTTAAACGAATAAAGACCAGTAAGAACAAAAACAGTGACAATAGTCAAACACAAAACTTTGTTGTTAAAGCAATTAACATGTTAAGACTGAGATATATATCTCAATGTGAGATATACATTTAAAATATTAGGGCCAACTAATTTCTTGCACAACTAATCAACAATCAGTGACAATGACAATAATTTAATGATTACAACAGTTCAGAAAAAAATACATACTTTAGGCAGCTTAGCAAATTTGTTACCAAGACCAGGGAATTCAATGTGAGCAGACTGCAAAGAAAACTACATTTCATATTTCCTTTTATGTCGCCCAAAATTGATGAAATCAGGCCAAGTCCATTGGTGGCTGTCTAAATTGTACTCCCACAAGCTGCTTTTTTCTTTGCTTTATAGAAAAAAAAACATATACAGTTCATTCATTTTATTTCCTCTAAATTTGCATACTTACACTTTATGTCTGTATACAGTGAGCACATGAAGCAGGAGAAGCTCATAAAGCTGCTTCTGCACTTTGATTCTACAGCAAACGGAGCAGGTCCAGTTCAGGGCCAGGCCAATGAATTAATGAGAAACATCACTATTTTTCTATTTTTTATTAATTTATGACTTTCAATACAAAGCTCAAAGAGAGGGTACCATCTAGGGCCGTAAATGATCACTGTTTATCCTGTTAAAGGACTGAAATGTTTTGGAGAGCTTGCAGCAGAGTTACATCCAGCAGGTGGCGCCCTAGCAGATTCCTTTCCATGTAGGATGTTTTGCTTTCAGCAGCCACAGCAGAACAAAGGAACAATGTAAAGCTCTAAGCATGAAGCCACGGAGTAAAAAGCTTTATAGTAAAAAGGAGTTGATCATCAACAGTAGAACATTTACACACACTACCTGGAGCAGGTTCACGTTTTAAGATGAATCCTTTCTGACTCAGTAGAAAACAACTTATTGGATGATCAATGAGAACATTTTCTTTTCTGTGTTAAAATGTTTAACATCTTTTTTTTTTTTTTTTGCCAATTAAATCCTTTACATAAAGGTTGCCATGGCAACCCTCCCATCCCCCACCCGCTCAGCTCTGCACTTTAGTAAGAGCTTAGAGCATCATTCCAAAAAAAAAAAAAAAAAAGTCAAATTAACATGACTGGGTTGATGAGAAGGATTTCCTTGCTTCTGTTTTTAAGGATTAGGAAAGGTTGCTATTAGTTACCAGAGCTAACACACTCTTTGCCAAGCCCCACTCTGACTCATCTGAGCAATCTGGGATTGAAAAGCAGAACTACAGAGGAGGGTTTTTATGTGCACAAGGATGTAAATACATCCTGGTTTGAGATTGGGGACAAAACGTTTCTTTAATTACTTTTAGCGGTGTGAATGCTCAGCCCAGAGATTTACTCTCATTCACATTTCAGCCAAGGAGGAGCTGTCCCACTGGCTCAAGATCTAACAGGGATGAATGATAATTAGTTCAGGTCTGTACACCATTTTACAATCGCATTGTAACAAGTGAGGACAAGCATTTCTGTGGTTTAGAATAATAATAATTGGATTTTCAAAACAGTTAAAACTGATGCTGATCAACTCATAGGGTTTTTTTTTTCCCAAGGTTTTACATGAAGTTCTTTTCAGCAATAGTTTCCTTACCTGTAGGGAGTGTCAAAATTTAACCCTGAAACAGTTTGGAACAAGTTTGTTTAGCTTCTGCTAATAAACAGCAGGTCTGGAGCTTATGAGGAAACATGATTTATCACCTTTTTACTGGTCCATGTAGTTTTTGTGGTGTGTCAGTGCTTCAAGTCCCTGTAGACAGTCAAACTTTACCGTATTACAAGGAGCTGATGGCGGTGCCAGCATGGTTGCTTTCATGACTGAGCAAATGGATGAATCAGGTATCTGAAGAAGGAACTTACCCTTCAGTGTTGTTGCATTTGCATAGATGGAGAGGTTATATAAAGAAAAGAAAAAAGAATCACATCATGTTAAAACATCGATAAACTGGAACAAACTTAGAGCTACAGAAAGTCTAGGAAAAGCTTAAAGAAAAAGCAGAGATGGAACATTAAAGGGGCAGAATTATACGATTTCCAGGCACATAGTACCATTTTATAGCACAATCAAGTAACTTATGTTACCTTAATTTATTATAAAGATGCTGTATAAATCTAATATGACTCAAAAAAAATTTGACTTTAATTGCATGTCTTGAAATTGGGCCTCTGTGTCTGTCAAAGTAAGCCTTGCTGTCACGAGGTTTGTGTGGATGTTTCCACGGTCGGTTCATCATTAATACGTCAGATCTGAGGCATTTGGCAGTTTACACAAATCTTTTACAAATGAGGTGACACGCTGCTTTAGGCTGCTTCCTCTACAACTTTGTCTCTGGTCAACAAAGCCGTAGAACAGAGACCGAATCGTTGCTTGACTGCATTGTGACTTCAAAAACGGAGTAAAAGATCACTGAGCTCATTCAGATTAAATCTTTGATTCAACTTGTTTTATTTGCATGGCACATGTTTACAATAAGAGTCGTCTCTAATTGGCACTGACCCAAATCACAGACATAAACTCATTAAACAATGTTCTGAATTTCCTTCTCCAGTCACTTTGCTGAATGGGAGAAGTTTGTAAACTACACTGAGGATAAATACGGTTTTATTACGGTTCAACAAAACAGTTCACATTCAAACTACACAGGCAGACCATACCCTGCTTTACCAGTTTAAAGATCAGCCATATTGCAAAAGCAAGGCGGTAGAGTAGCGCTGAACAAATAAACACATCAGACTAAGCAGTTTTACTGCGAGCATGATCAGGTAATAACAAGCCGGTCTTGCTATTACTTTGACGTATTCTTGTCGCCAACAGGTAAATAGCGAGAGTTTAGATAATTTATTAGCTGATTCTGGAGAGTGAAAGTACGTGTGGCTCAAGAGAACAGCTGAAACAAATTTAATTACAGATTCAAACAAGCCCAGTGTTTCTGATGCAGGGCTGAACAGGCTACAAAACTAAACCGTGCTCCTCCAGCTCCCACTGACCTTCTGCCGTCCGCTAATGAAGGGGTCGCAAAATTGACCGCATCGGACCAACCTCTACGAATAAATGTTTTGCTGTCATGACCAGTGGTCAGAGCACCGCCGCGTCTGTGAACGCCAAAACCAGGAAGTGGAAAGTGGTCCACACAGTCAACAAGGATTGTCGCCGGGGCTGGCCGCTGGGTCGGTGGGGTTCCTGCTGACCAGCGTGTGAGGGCTGACCTTTGCCACTCGCTGTTCCTTGGTGTTTGGACAGTTGCAGGGAAAGAAAGTGCAGGAGGCGCAGGTTGACTTGCAGCACGGCAAGAAGCGGCAGATGCTGAGCCGCCACAGGAACCAAGCGGGCGACCAGCAGCACCAGCAGAGAACCAAACCCCCTGCCACTACACCCAGGACGATGTACAAAGCCAGCAGGGAAGAGGAGGAGGAGGAGGAGGCTGCAGTCAGGAAAAGAAAAAAACAAAACAAAAAAAAAAACGAGAGTTACAGCGCTGTCCAAACGTTTGCCATCAGGAGTGGAAATGTCAAGCTGAAAGTTCTTTCTACTTCATAGGGGAGCGACTCTCTTTTAAACAGCAATGAATCAAAAAGCTGTGAGATCAGAAAGGGCCGTCTCTGGTGAGAGGGCAAGTTTGTTTTTATTTGGATTTTTAAGTCAAGTTAAAACAGATTCGTTTTGTTTTTGATCTGCCAATTTTAAAGCAAAGTAACAATAAAAATACCTCAGTAGTAAAATGTTGGATTACAATCAGAATAAAAAGTCAGTCTCTTATTTTTCCACAGATTATTCTGCTGTCTCCTGTTTAATTAGTTCAATACATGCCAAAGATCCTGCTGAATCTGAGCGACATTTCCAACTCAGCTCTTAAAGGGGCAGTGTTGTGTTTTCCAGGCACATAGTGACATTTTATAACACAGTCCAGTAACCACGTTACCTTAAGTTGTTAAAAATTCTGCATTTATCAAATATGACTTAAAAGAAATTTGACTTTGCAATTTAATGTCTAGGAATTGGACTTTTCTTATTTTTAAAAACTCCTGCTCTTTCTGAAACTCCCCTTTATCAACCCTTTTAGACATTTTATACAGAAGTTCCTATAATCAGCTAAGCTGATGGGTTAGGGTTCCATCAGGTGTTTGTTAATTGCTGGTGGCTAGTCTTTTCACAGCAGACAATAAAACACTTCCAGGAACTCACAGGCCAGCCAAAACAGGAATTGGTATTTGTGTAGACTTATCACAGGTTATATAAAGCCATGTACAGGTAGTTTTAGTAACTATTTAGGGTTAGAAGCAATCCACCAATCATGACGTCCAAGAGGACGTTTGGAAGTTGCAATGTTTCTCCTGTCCGAGTAAAAAAAAAAAAAAAAGACTATTTTTCAAACAGTACTTACCAGTTACTGACTCCCGCCTCAGACTGCTGCCTGTTACACTGCAGTTCATACACGCCCCACCAACATGGGTTGGCAGACTCACCAAGGACAGGCTTGGTGTAGAAATCTGGGGCGAGCGTTCAGCGGGTGAAAGCTGACCTGATGTCCAGCCACAATTTTATTAAAATGATAAAATAGTGAAAATGTATTTTGGCACTTTGGGGTCTTTTTGTTTTGTTTTTGCACAAACTCACCTTTGCAGCCTGTTGTCAGATTTTCTTCCAAGTCACTTCCATCTCCACAGTTGTCAACGTCTTTATCGTCACACACAAGACTGACGGGGATGCACTTTCCATTTCTACAGGTGAAGTAGGGCTCACTTCTACACTCTGACTGATTGAACCCTGAAAATGTAAGTGTCAAGAAGTTTGCATTAAAAGGCAAACTGCCACCATAATGACATATTTTACAACTCGCAGTGCTCTCCTCATTGAGAGAACCACTAAGTGAGAGAGAGACCCCTGACAATGATTCGTCACATTTTACTGGAGGTGAGACGAGGTCATCTAGGGTAAGACGACTACAAATCTGCATCCTAGCATCAGCCGTAAGTTTGTCAGTATTTTGGAGAAATAATAAATCCAGCCAGAGTACTAGAATCAAGAGCTGCTCATGTCCCATAGTGAGATGGATGCCGTCTCTAGGAATCAGAACTAGTTTTTCCTGAAATCTTCATAATTGCCAATGTAACCTGCATAGTTTTCTCAACACTGCCAATGACCAAATGACAGCATGTAGCCAAATATCCCGTCAAGTGTCACATCAGGAAAGAAACCAGAGAAAAATTTATTTTAGTGACCCTGGATTAGCCCATCCAGGTGCCGTTAACCTCTATAACACCCTTATTGAATTTATGCCAATCCTTAGGCAGCAGTTTCAGGTAGGATTTTATGTTGCCCATTCTGGACCCATGAATACACATGACCATGACCACTGCTTCAGACTACACTCCTACATACCATCACCTGTTTGGTCTCACATCCCAGCTGACTCTTAAACACACCAAGAAAAACTGTGAGGCTAAAAGGTTTTCCTAAATGTGAATGCAGCAGCAGAAAGCCGTTTTTAACTTGCTTAGGTGTTACAATAACCAACAATTCTCTATGGCAGGTTGCAAGTTTCTCTGTTAAGAATTAAAACCGTCTAATGAAGTTAATTTCTTACAGAGCGAGTTAAATTTTTCCACTGAAGAGGAGATGTTCAAGACACCTTCTGCAGCAAAGTGACATAGCTGCATGACTTCCTTCTACCTTTAAATTTCCGTTTGAACATGAGTTGAACCTTTATTCAGAATGTCGCTGTGTCTCTCCTACCCAGTCTGAAGGAAGTGAAATCTCCAACAAAATCAACCCTGGGCTGAGTCCCCCGCGTCACCAGCCTCAGGGTCAAGTAGTTTCCTGTGGACAGCACTGGCCGGGGAGCAGTCTTCCCGCAGAGAGGAGGCCCAAGAGCTGGGGAACTCCGGTCTCTTCCGTCATAGAACTGAAGGTAGGAGCCGGCATAACACGGGTCTTCTGGGCTTTCACCGGACACAGGATCAAGTCTTGAGTTGAGAAAGGCGGAGCTATGTGAGGACTCTTGGACGAGAGGGGCGGGGCTTAAAGGAGCCACTCTGAGCAAACTGTAGACTAGGAAGAAGCGAAAGTAGAACTGGACCTTGTCTTTAGGCGAGCTGGCCTGCATGGTGAGGTGACAGTCGGTCCCCATGGTCACAAAGTAGTACTTTTTGGATTCCTGGTGTGACTTGACGATCATTCCGTCCCTCCGGATTGTTTGGCCACAGAAATCCACCAGGTTCACTGAAAGAAGAAAAAAGAGTTACTGAATTATTCCGGTGAACAGTAAAAACACTGTACGAGATTTCACCTGTCTTTTTTAAACAAATTAAAAGAGTGACCCATTGGTTTTATTTCAGTTTTATTCATACAGTGCCAATTCAGAACAAATGTCTTGAATTTTAAATAATTTTTGCCATATTTTTTTAATGGACCTTTTTAATACATAATTCTTACTTTTTTTCCCCCCCAATTTATGACCATGACAGGGTTTATTAGCGCCGTTTGCAAGGGGAACAATTAAATCCTCTTGGACTAATATCCAAGTATGCTGTTCTTACCCTGGTTGACTCACACTAGTCATGATGTCATTTGTACATTATCGTAATGCGATGTGACAAATTAAACATGAACTAGGTCAGTTAAACATATCACTCCAAAACCGTTGAACATATTAAACATTATTGAATTCTGTCTTTTAGACTGAAAAAATAAAGGCCCACCTCGCCAGTCTCCATGTTAGAATATTATTTGAATAAAAACAAAGACTTTAACAATGAACAATTAACAGCCACCTTAAATATTTCAATAATGTTACAGATCATACTGGTTTGCAAATAAATAAGCAAAGTGATCAGAGTGGTGACAATCTGAGGAGCAACTCAACACTCATCTATAAGCAAAAACAGAACAGATGGGTGGTGAAATCCAGCTCCTCCAGCCCCACATTCACTCACTGGTCTACCAGCTACTGGCTCTGGGCCATAGGCCAAATAATGAAGAAATTTATGACCATTACAGGGTTTATTAGCTCCGTTTCCCTTGGCAATAACTAAATCTTCCTGGTCCGACCTCTAGGAATGTCCCAAAGGCTGGAGGCAGGAGCCCCTGTTGATGGGAAATGGCTAAAAACAAATACAAAACATCAAAGCTAGTCTCTGCTTACGAAAACCGTATAGTACTCACCGAATTGCTGATGTCAATGGGACATTACTGAGTAAAAAAGGGCAGCACTATGGTTTGGGACAAGCTTTCTTATTGGTGACTCATCTCACATTTTGTGTCCATTGTGTAAAAAACCCCAAAACACTAGACCAGGGGAGCCCAAAGTCGGTCCTCGAGGGCCGGCACCCTGCATGCTTTAGTCTCTCCCTGGTGGTATTAACAACCTTTTCAGCATGTCAGTGTTCTTCTTAGGTCATCTAACGTGCCATCATTTGATCCAGGTGCGTTAAACCAGAGAGAGAACTAAAACATGCAGGATGCCGGCCCTGGAAGACCGACTTTGGGCACCACTGCACTAGACTAATTCAGTTTTTACAGGTAGAATAGTCATGAATCCAAATTATGTTATGAAATGGGCTAGTAAATTTACCAAACATTTTATTTTGAACCCACAGTCCTCCTTACTACTCTCCGAGTAAATTAGAAACCTTCTGTCATTTTCCAATTTCGTGTCATTTGTGTGACATCAATGGGGAAGTTGTGTCCAAATAGGTCTCCTGTGCGAATATATCACCCATCTTCATTTGTTGAACTTCTGAATATCGGTTGCACATCACCCAACCTTAATTCTCACTTCGGCTTTGCTTGTGAACTGGTTGCTGCTCTTAAGTCTTATTTGTTGTGGTATCTCAAAAGCTCAAATAATAGCTGAGCTACAGCCCCAATGCCCAGAGGAGCAGGAAAGGAAGCTGAGGACCAAAGAGCAGAGAGAGAATGAGGAAGTTCAAACCTTTTCTTCCATCTATCATTATGAGCAGGAAGAAAAAGAAATAAAAGAAAAACAGAAACTTAAGCGTGAATGCAGTAATGTATTCTCACCTATAATAATAAAGAAAAACAGAAACGCATGCAGCTGTGTGCATGTGACCAGATAAAGCAGACAAACACATAAAGAAAAGACAGAGTCCTTTTGACCATAACACAATGTTCCTTATAAATTTCTTGTAATATTTTTGGACTGTAAAGACGCAAGATTAATAGTTTCTTTTAAGAAGGAGGTTTTAGTTCCATTAATCTTTATTTTTCAGAACGTAGAGTCAGGGCTTTTTGCTAATTTTTTATATACATGCCGTATGTTTGTCCTTAACTTGACCTTTGTTAGTACATAAGCTCCACTTTATACCAAACTAACTTTTAGCCACAAAAGAGATGTTGTTGTTTTTTTCCCGAATAACAGCTGAATACGCAATCATGTTTCTAATTAGTCAAATCTCAGACTGTTAGATTGAACATTTGTATATTTTAATGTGTATTTTATGCCATTTTGGAAATATGGCAATGTTCACAGAGCAAGCTATATCTGTTGCAAAAAATAAGAAAAAAAAAATCAGTTTTCAAAAGTAAAGTATTGAAATATTTGGTAACACTTTATTTGAAGGGGGGTGAATAAGACTGTCATGACACTTTCATAAACATGACATAACACCTGTCATGAACATGAATAAGCCTTCATGAATATTTATGACTGTTGTCATAAAGTGTCATTCGGTAAATTATGACACTTTTAATACAAAGTTGACATTATTCAAAATGTCTTTGTTATGACAACTTGACATTAACCAGGAAATCATTACTGTTTAAACTTTACCTTTTATAACATAAAGTTACCTAATCTTTAAAGTGCAATCAGTAATACTTTTATAACAAATTTATATCAGTGCAGCATGTGCATGAGCATTGATCGACAGCACTAAAACCCTCCTCTTGGCTCTGATTGGTTGTTTTTAACCTGAAGTGGTGCATTTCTGCAGACAGCTAGAAAAAAGGGAGGAGATAAAGCTTTTCATAGATTATATGTCTCAAATTAACCATGAGGACATAGTGACAGTTTTGATAAAAATGTAAAAGATACATTTTATACAAGTAACATCCTGCAGTTTAATAATCACAGATAACAAGGCGATATCCTGAGCAAAATGTGTCAACACTTAAACAGACCTTACATGTTTATGTTGCTTTTCTTCTACAGTCAAACATCGTCCAAATGACCTTCAGTGTGCAGAGTTTAAGATTGGTAAACATGAAAAGTTGGAAGAGCTACTGGCAAAAGACAAGGACTTTGACTTCAGTTAACATAAGTGGTACAGTGTGAGCAGCTCTAAGAAGGACATGTTTTTCGTACGTCAGTCTTTAAACAATTTTCTGCACAAAATTTAGACATTGTTTCTACGTTACTGGATAAGTCACAGCAATAAAATAACAAAAAGCTTTGTGTTTGTGACAGGGTGACTCTGGTGGAGGATTTGTGTTCAAGAACAGGCTGTATGGCGTTTGTGTCTTCACTGGAGATCCACTGTATGCACTCAGTGCACCAAGTGCTTTCCTGGATGTCTGTGCCTACAAGAAGTGGATAGATGACACAATTAACCATAAACCCTAGGTTGCTAGGTGTCTGTATTGTGGCTAAATGTTCCCAGCATCGTAAAATCATAAAGTTCAAGTTAATCTTTAAATTTCACTTTTCAGTTGATTCATTTTCTGATTTATAGGTGAATTATTTGGGGATTTAAGTTAATGTGTACAAGTTACTCTGTAATAATATCTTATTTCCCAATAAGTAAAGCTACTGTTTGTAGCAATCAGTAAATAAATAAATGGCTGTTATCTGATCAGATTGTCTCTTTTGTGCTTATTTCTGGTTGTTAGTGAAGAAAATAGCAGATTTTAAAATATTGAACACATACTGAACTTTAAAGGCTGTTAAACAAACTTAGAATCCCCAGAAAAACTACTTCCAGAACAGGAACATTAAAAATTTGAAGAAAGTCCTGAGGACACTTACTTATTTATATTTATCTAGCAAGCCATAATAGGGATTAGAACAAACTTAGAATCCTGAAAAAAACTACTTTAGCAACTACTCTTTATTCCACCAGCTCAGAAAAGGAATTAGACCAGAGGATACTTCTTCTTTTCCTCGTCTTTTGCTCTTTCCTTTGGTTTGTTATCAGGCCTGAGCAGCAAAAGTGCCATGAAGGCCTATTGTAATCATAGTGTTAATTATTAAACACTATGATTACATAGTGTTTAATAATAAACATCTAAAATAAGTTGGTTTTTTGGGGTTGAAAAAAGTTAAAAGTTGTAAAATAAATATAGCAAACTTTTTTTGCAAAATGTAGCAAAAAAACTTTGCTATATAGAAAAGTTATATTTTGCTGTATAACTGGCTATATTTTACAGTACTGCATAATTCAGCAGAGGCAGAAATTTGTATAAAACCTGAAATATTTCAAAAGGTACAACAGTAAAATTTAGCAAAGATATAGCATAATTCAACAGAAGCACATTTTATATAAAACCTGAAATATTTGAAAAAGTACAATAGTAAAATATAGCAAAATATATAGCATGCATTATTTCTGTACAGGTAATTATGCATAAACAGCACCATTGTGTTTGACAACAACCAGGAAAAGTTAAAAACACGTCAATTACTAGAGTTTATACCAATAACTGACAATAGTTAAAGAATCCCACCATAGGATTATATTGTAACCCTGAAAACATTCTAAAATCTGCATAAAACTTAGATCGCTATCGTGGAAAAACCAAAAGAGATATCAAAAAACATTTGAAGATAGTTTAAAGTCTTGTGACTTATTGAAAAGTTGAACGGAGTTTCTATGTTGAAGTAGACAGAAGTGATGAGCTGTGAAAAAGCAGAATATTTTAGCAGGATTTTGTGAAATTTTGTAGAATTTCAATGTATTTTAATGGGGCTGAAATTTGCATAATAGCGCAAACAGTGGCGCAACTGCACATTATTCAGGTGGATGCGAAAACATAAATCGGCGCCCCCCGCCCCGTCCCCCGGAGGAGTGCTGCGTGAAGTGTAAAAATCGCTACATTTACCTCGTTATGTGCAACAGGTGAAGGAGCGTGTAGCGCGCTGGAGTGTATGTGAAAACATAACCGGCATACGCTGCATACCCACTTTTTGCGCCTCTGAGCGCAAATATTTTAAAAAGTACAGTAGTAAAATTTAGCAAAAGATATAGCAGAAAACGCCAGCAGAACGTTTTGATACATGAATTAGCACAATTGGTTAAAGTTAGCAGTGGTTAAGCGCAGTAAAACGTATGAACATAACATAATAATAAAGAAAAACATAAACTTAATAAGTGAGAATGTAGTAGTGCATGTTGTTCTAGCTAAGAGAACAGTCAGTATTAGATCGTTGTAGCTCACGGTGATGAAAATTAAGAGGAATCGCCATTAAAAACCTCTCAAACCGGAAGCTGCAATCGGAAGCCAATTTCCTGAAAATGATGAAAAACACAGATGACAGTCGACTTCTGTGTCGAATGTCAAACACACGTTCTGTCAGAGCGTCCACAAGGAGAACAATAGTCCTGAGTTACATAATTGTTTTCATATAAAGTCGCTACATTTCTCAGCTTGTAGGTCGCCATTTTTGTTGTGACTGTGGCCAGTAGCACGTTGACTGGCGCTAATGGAGTCTAATGCTGACTAACTAATCGGCAGAAGTTTAAGTCTGAAGACACCGCCCCCCCCCCCCCTCATTTGCATAATGAGGCAGAAATGCATACAAAAATGTAAAAAGGACAGAAATAAACAGCATTAAAGAAATAAATATGCTAAAAAAAACAAAAAACAAACAGCAAAGAAGCATTTAATAAAACTGAAATTAACTGATAAGGCAATCATTACAAAACGGATTAAATAAAGCCAATTAAAATTATATAGAAATTTGTCTCAATGTGTAATTTAACAGGTATTTATCTACTGTAGTTTTTTGTGGATTTAGTCTTATCCTTATTCATTTATATACCGTCTAGACTACAAGGACTAACAAGTGACGTGTCTCGCCGTCATGTCAGGCATCTAATTTTTAATTGAGTTTCACTGACTCCCTGCTGTCTACACAACTCTATACGCTGCTCGGTGTCGTAGCTGTTCATTCACCTTTTCGCTTTTAACTCAGAAGTCTTACCCGATTCAATGGCTGAACAACAGAGAGAGTTGAAGCAGAGCAGGAGCAGCAGATCGCGATTCGGAGGCTTCAGCTCCATCATTCCACAGGTGGAAAAGAGGAAAACGAGGAGGAGGAGAGAGGCACTGCGAGGCAGCAGGAGGATCCCCGTCTCAGCTCCAACTGGAGTTTTTTTTAGTGGGATTATAACTCAACTCTGTCGCACGAGTTTCCACTGTTCATCATTATTTATCCAAGGAGTTTTCCGTTGATCCGTTCAGGTTATATTGCACAAACCTACCATTTTATCCAGCTGCTGAAGACTATCACAGAACTATTGGTGAATGACAGGAAAGGATACACAGCGCCCCCTCTTGGCCACTCTCCCTACTTCAATATGGACAACAAAGTCGTTGCTTCCTACTAGTAAAATGTCTTTTTTAAATCATCTGCTACTTTTCAATGTTCTATGCCTCGATTATTGAAATAATTATCAACTAATTTAGTAATTGATTAATGTTAACTGGAGCATGGAGACTTAAAAGGTGATTTGCTGAAAGAACAGAGCAGTAATTAAGCCAAAACTGTAAAATAAAACATAAAAAAACCCTTCTTATTCATAACTCAAGTGGCATAGATTCCCCTTCAACTGGTTCATATTCTGTTAAAAATTACCTTTTTGCTATTTATTTATTGATTAGTTTATTTTTTTAAAAATCACTGTATTGATACTATTTTAGAAAGATGATTATTGAGTTCTATGTTTGGATTCTATACCCAGAATTTCTTTTTTGAGCCTTTCATGTTGGTGCTCTTAATTATAATATAGAGATACATTATTAAAAGCTATGTTTTTTTTATTATTAATATTGCTGCAGTGCTAAAGGACGACACGACACTCTTATAAAGTATGGCTACATGTTGTTTGATCCCATGTCTGAGCTCTCCTGTGGATAGGACTGCTTCTGGGATAAACCCGCTGTGATAACAGCTTCTACATCTGTAATCCTGCTGAGAGGCGGGATTCCTGCTGAGGCAGAGAAATGCACACTCAGGGTGGAAGGGATGGTTTATTCTCACAAAAGAAAAAAAAAATAGTAACCTTTGGACACAAAACATAAAATTACAGACATGTAATGAAAAAATATGAAGAGAAAAGCAAGTCTTCAGTGTATTGACATACTAACATGTTTATAGTCATTGTTGTTCCTGGGGTGTGGTGGATTGGTGACCTGTTCCACCCCGTCACCCTGCGAGGACTGGCGAGTTTAGATGAATGGATGGATGAATTTTGAGGAAGATGGAGGAAAAAAAAATCCTCCTACCTTACTTAAATCTTTCCAGAACTTTCTGTAATTAGGATTTATCTTAAAAATGAACATTCTTAAAGTTTTTTTTCCAAAACAATTTATTTAATAATATTTCCTTACAGAACAGCAGGTCAACAGTCATCAGTCTAAAACTTAAATGACTGTTGAAAAGATGGACAATAAAATGAAAAGCTATGAAAATCTAAAGTTCCTGTAAAGAAGGCAACTGAACCAAATCAGAGAGAGATTCAGGTGCCTAATATTTCTTTAATATTCAACTTCAAAAATCACACTTCTGGGGTGTGCTGTGATGGTGCAGGGGTTAAGCACAACCCACATATGGAGGCCTTAGTCCTCGACGCAGCTGTTGTAGGTTCGATTCCCTGCCTTGGCGACCTTTGCTGCACGTCTTCCCCCTTTTCTCATTACCCACCTTCCTGTCAATTAACTATCAAGTAAAGGCCACTAGAGTCAAAAAATAAATAAAAAAATCACACTTCTGCAATGTGAATACACCGAAGTCATATACCAATGCCTGTTCTTAAAACCTAGTGTATACATTTCATAATATGTGAAATGTTTTGAGATTTCTTTTCCTGTACCTGCCTTGCAGGATCACGGGGAGGTAGATGCCTGTCTCCAGGGGTTAAAGGTTGATAGTTGGACACCTTGGACTGCTCAGGAGTTCAGACCATAACATTTTCTTTAAGAGTTTTGAATTTCCTAAAACAGCTGACATGTTGATGCAGGGGTTTGAAAATCATTTATAAAAAATGTTTTCAGCTGTAAAAAAAAAATCTTTGGCAGCAGTTCCTAAAAGGCATTTTGGGTAAATAAGTCAAATAAGAACTTGCACAATTTGAGAAGGACAATTTGAGGAAATGCTAATACAGAAATTTTAATCATGAACCTACTTAAAAAAAAAAAACCTGAATAGCTGTGGACACAACAGATTTGTTCATTTGTCAATTTGTTCATTTGCCATTCATTAACCAAAAGTTAGCTTATGTTTAAGCTAGCTTAAACATAAGCTACATCAGTTAACGAAATCTGTTCAGTGTCTGTCAAATGCAAACTTACATTTCACTCAGTAATTAATGTTTAATATTAAATCAATCTTTTAAAGCAGTATGTAGCAAAACAAACTGGCTGTTTTTCTCAGATCAACACAGCCAACAGGAAGGGGTTAAACAAATAATAACAATAATAATAATAATAATAATAATAATAATGTTTCCAATCAGTTTCAAGTTAAAGATTAAATGCCCAAATAAAACACTAACCTCAAACAAAACATCACACACTGGTAATCAAAACTATTGCAGTTCTACTATACATTGAATCAGAATGTACAATCAGTGACAAACTGGCAACATTATAGGGTGTGAAAACATGAGGCCATATGTTGAACACAGGTTTGTGGTATAGATGTCAATCAGACATTTTTAATCAGAAAACCAGATGAGCGCTACACCTTTTCAAAGTACTTGGTAAATAAATATAATTTTATACAATTAAAAAGTACAGCCTGATATTGAGCTGTGCAGGTTTAATAAAAGCACTTGTATAATGTCCCAGCTTTTCATTAAAAACATGCTTTATTCTAACTGGATGTGACCTTTTAGTTTTCCTTCCACAACAGCAGCAATGCCCGAGTCCAGTCCCCAAAGCTAACATGCTAACATGTTAGCAATTTAAACCAGCAAGAGCAACTCAAAGGTAAATGTGAGTTAGCTGGTCTGCTGTGGTCATGATTAAACAGAAACAGTTGTAACCATGGTGACATAGGATCGTGGCTGAAAAATGGGAAATTTTGGCTAAAGACAATAAAATCTGCTAGGTCTATTATCTAAACAGCTCTAATTAAGCTCAATGTTAAGTATGTATTAAGAAGGCTGTGATAGAAGTATCTGTGTTATTCTTTTAACACAGATTTCAGTTTTTCCCTTGATAAGCTGCTGACTACACAGTACTTTTTGGTACAAAACGTAATAATTGCAATGGGTTTCTACGCAGCAAAGCGCTGTTCCTTTAAGAGCCAGCAGGGTGAAAGAGGCTGTGACTGAAGACAGCACTGCTGTCTGAAAACACCTGAAATGGATGAGGACTGAACTCCCATGAAAGCATTTAGTCAGTATTACTGAAATGACATTTACAAAACATAAAAAAAAAAAAAAAATCAAAAAAAAAAAATCATTCTTATGACAACTTAAGTTTTATGGAATAATACAAAATTGATACTTTGGGGTTATGGACAGAGCAACATTAAAAAGTACATGCCTGCCTAATGGTATGAACATAAACTGCCGTTATGATCTGTCTGTATTATTTTATAGTCATTTCCTGCACTTAGAAACTACTTAAAACTTCCTTACTTCACATGAACACTAAAATAAACAGACTGAAGTTCACGACGTGTGGAAGTTGGTAAAACGAGATGCATGTTGACGTTAAAAGCAGCTTTAAGAATCACATTTATATTCCAGAGTTGAATTGTGACAGGATTTGCTTTCAAAGATTGATGAAGATACGGAAATGTTATGACACGGTGCTGTAACACTGCTGGCCACTAGGAAAGGCCAGATATTTTCATTTTTTATGGCTCTTCATCATTCACAAAGTTCCAGCTCTATAAATGTCCACCAGAGAGTGACGGGACCGAACTTCACTGGAACATCGGCTGATGCACAACAATTGCAAATATTTCCTGTGTCGAGCTGATATATTGATCTACTTTTGTCGTAGAACTCAATAGGAGCACAAGACATTTTGGAAATGAGTAACTTAGCTTATATCTGAACCTGAGCTTTAGTTGGTCACATTTAGTGTCAAGACAACGCTGCGCTGTGTTCACTACTGCAGCATAATAAAACACCAGGTGATTGTGCAAGAGGTACGGGAGTGAGGGAAGCAGATGGACGTGAACACAGACATGTTGTGGCTCTCTGATATGAAGGTTGCAGTGGTGGGTTGTTGGTGGCTCTTGGCAGTGACTAATCCAGAGTTTCATCATGTAGTTGGTGCTTTAAAAAAAATTGCTAGTCTGTGTGCCGCCACTCCCCGCTGTGCCCAGAGTACCGTGAGTCCTATGAGTCGTCCGGGTGTTCTAATGGATGCTGCTGATGATGTGGTTGTGCAGCAGCTCCTGTTCGTGGTTGTACAGGTTTGGGTTTGGCTCGTCGTCCTGAAGCAGAGCATTTTTTCTGATCTCGTCCAGAGAGTAGTCCTGCAGCAGGCTGCCGTTCTCAAAAACAGTCACCAGGAGGTCCTGAAGAGCACAGAGCACGTTACCCACACTCACAAGAGCACCACGTTTCCAGTCTAACAGGAAAAGACGTGACCACACGCACGCACACACCAGCTCCAGAACTCAAAGATTCTGGATTCTAGAGAATGGATCTAGCTATGTGGTGTCAACATAACTCACATGAAGACACCTGACAATCACTCCAGTGGGATTGTCTGCAACTGACCAATCAGCGGTCACGCCCCTTACCTGGAGGAAGTGAACCTCTGACAGCATTGTTGGATTTTATCATTACAATGATAAAATCATGGTAACTGCAACGAAGTGTGAGAGGTTTGAAGTACAGTAATGTGAAAAAATTGGGTAAATGTTTTCAACTCAGAGCTTTTAGAGGGTGCAATGAAGTTTATTCCATTTCCAAAACCTAAATGGAGTCTCACAAAAAAAAAGTAAAAAAAAAAAAAAGTAAGAAATGCTAAATTGCAAAAGCAATTTAGCATTCCTTATTTGGAATCTTGGGCTTTAACATCAATTTCTCCTTGATGCTAAAATTTTTGCATGAAAAATTGATGCAAAAAGAATTTTGCAATTAAGATTTAACAGGAAGAATCCTGCCGCAGATCCAGGGGGTTTGTGAAGACAGAACCAACACAAAAAATTGCCAAAAATTAAACAAAATAAAAGTCCAGCCAGTCCAGGAGTGGTTTCAATTTTAAAGAAAAAGCTAAGAGTTGATTATAGATGTGTCTCAATCTATGAGAGAAACATAGCTAAACAGATTAGCGCTGAGCCAGCAGGAATGTCTAAGCAATTAAAATCTGGCAAACATAAGAGTTAGTTGCATGTGTAGCTGCTTAAATTGCAGGGTCTAGGAGAGAGAGACACACATCATCTGGGAGCAAAAGCTCAGTGGTCTGAGTAAGATCAGATCACTGATTTTTAAGAGTTCAGGTGATGTTTTTATTTCACCACATAAAGAAGCAGCATTGCTCTATAAAAAGAATATCTGGAGATCGTTCCTAATTGCTTAATTAACTTTATTAAATCAGGGTTGCATCTGACATCAAAGTCGGTTGCCATGGGTGATCTGAAAGTGTCACATCATGCATTTGTGATTAGCTTATCAACAGAACCTTTCAGATTGTGAAATCAAATTACATGCAGGAATTCCTGCAAATCCAAGTGCTTGATGCAATCAACCGGGCTTCCTTAGAAAAACAACTTTTTGACCTGAATTACTGTAACTAACATTGCGTTAACTTGTACAGTAAAGCTCAATGGTATTTTTAACAGTGGGTTTAAAGTTACCTTTTAATATTACCAGCATTTTTTCTTCTGATTGGCGGTAACAATAATATTGTGGAGTGGTCCAGAATCTATGGATGGAGCTAAATTGATGGGACATGGCAAGCAGGTACGAATCTCATCACCAAACCATCAAAGCACCAGGGAAAATATACAAAACAATCTTAACAATAAAAAAAATAATAATAATGGCTGAATGCCAATGAAGATGTTTCCCACTCACTAAGAAAGGGTTAAATTATTATTTTTTTACACATGCCATTAATTTGAAGTTGTTCAATATTTAAGGGTATGAATTGGACCCGTTTGTATTTTCACATGTCTTGAGATTACTTTTTTTTTTAACGTCAACAACTATTCTATCTTATTTGTCCAAGTTATGAATGAGGTAAACAAAATATTTTAGCAAAACAATCATTTAAATTGTTAGCAATTTAAAAAACAAACAAAAGAAAAGAACAGGAAGTTAGATTGTAATTGCTATTTTAAGTTTAGTTAAGTGACTTAATACATGATTAGAAAAACAAAAGTTGTGAAAGACCTCCTCGGGTTTGCCTGCTCCTCTCTCTATTGTCTCGAGGAAGCCGTCCGAGTTTCTCCTCAGCGATAACCGGCCCCGCTTTGACCCCTTGGACGGGTCGGTCACTGGCTGCTTGCACACATCCATCTGGAACACACACAAGATCATAGAGCAGGATGTCAGCCTGCAGCGGGACAGAGAGAAACTGAGACTTGTTTACTGCGCCACATTATTACATTATTTAAAAAAAATAAAGAGCTACCTCTGCATTTTGTAATAATCAGAGCAAAATGTAACGGCGTAATTACGTATGCGGCAGAAAGCATTGAAGAATACGTTTAAGGATTTTATTACATTCTGTGTTGATTGCTATAAAATGTTGCCTTGCTGATGTTTTACTACATTCTGAAGCGCAGTTTTACTACCTTATTACATATTGTGGCATTATGACACAATGTGGCGTTACATACCATCATACGCCAGCTACAACAAACCCATGCTCATCTGTGCTGCCTGCTTTGTCCAGCCTGACTTAAATGAGTCAGGCTGCATTTAACACAATTCACCCTGACTCCTGTCAGAGGCTCCAGAGCAGTGGACAACCTGACAAACAGACCTGAAGAGTCGTGTTTCTGACCATGGGGGTCAGCAGTACCAAAGCGGGCTGTACTCTTAGCTTTCCTTTTCACTCAGTGCCCTTCAGACCTCCAGCATAAGTCAGAGTCCGATCGCGTCTGCAGAAATACTCAGATGACTCTGCAGCTGTCGGGTTCATCAGAGCTGGACAAGAAGGAAAAGGTTAACCATGGTTTCCGTCATGGGAAAGGAAGTGGAGGAGGAGTAGAAATACTTGGTTGTTGGACTAGAAAGCAGTCAGGGCTAGAGGCGCAGCAGTGAAGCTACATATGAGACAGAGCAGACTGTACTTCATGGAAGCCCAAGTCCTTGAGTGTTTCCAGTAAGACACTGCATATCTTCTATAAGTCTGTTGGAGAGAGAGCAAACTCTTCTGTCACCTGCTACTGGAGTAGCAGTATGAGAGCCAGCAACACAGAAAAGCTAAACAAGCTGATATAAAAGCCCGGCTCTGTTCTGAAGACTGCTCTGGACCCCCTTCAGGTAATCATGCTGATGACAAAAAATTGCTTCATAAAATGAACATCATAATTGACAGTCCTGAGGGTTCATGAGACTTTTTCAGATCCGCTGTAATAAAGTCGGTCCTTCAAAAAACAAAATGGTTAAAAAAAAGCAGCAATGAGGACATGAATAGAGAGAAGCTTTTGCAGTGGGATTGAGAGCAATACACCCAGCAGTCCAAGTGTGTTTTCACACCAGATAGTTCGGTAGACTCGGTTTGATTGGATCAAGATCGCAACATTTGTTACATTTTGAGCTGCTGCGGTTCTCTGTGTCCAATGATCCAGATCCATTAAAAAATGTATTCCCTCCCTTTGCCTGTGGGGGCAAACTACTCAAGAAAACAACACTAAAACCTCTGAAGGAGACACTGAGCACAACTTCCTTCTTCACAAAATGTAAACAAAAATGGAGAGGCATCAGATTTTAGTGGTTGGAGAATTCCTCTTCTGTCTTTAATAAAAGACCAAGAGCCACTTCTTCCACTAGTGCTAGATTCACATGTTTGTTTTAGTTGTATTTACCCATAATGCCCTGCACTGTAATCCACTTCCTGCTTTTGAAGCGGTCTCCAGTTCAAATGTACATTGGTGTTCACATGTGCATTCAAACCGCACCAGAGTTCACTTGACCTAGGTCAACCGAACACAGATCGGTTGACCTGGGTTTGTAGGAGGACCAGAGTTTACTTTTTTTGGTTCGGGTCAAAGTTTGGTTAGGCATTCACATCTCTCCAAACAAACTGGACTTTCTAGGCAAATGAACTAAAGAATAATTAAGGAATACTAAACATGGCTGGTGTGAATGCACCCAAAGAATCTCCAAGTAGACAGTCTGCACTTTTTACATTTTGATTATATTTAACAATCTGATACCTGTACACACTTGAGATACAAAAACTCATAAAAAGAACTGTTTCAATGGGACACAATACAATTGATCCAAAGAGACTATTTTGCAGTTGCAGCTATTTTAATGGCTGTGTTTAAAACTTTTTCCTAGCATGATGTTTTACATGGCAATGGTATTACAGGTGGCAGGAGAAAATCAAAAAATTGTAATGCGTGCTCTGAAATCTAGAATGGTTGAGTGTCTGGCCTAAGCTGTAGCACTTACCCCTTTGCCATTGGTCTCTACATAGCTGCACTTGAATGCACAGCTAAGTGTATCTCTGTTCAGCTTCTGAAGCAAGGAGCTGCCACAGCCAAAAAGCACATTCTCAGCACTCCACCCTTCATCACTCAGCTTAGCAAGAATCTAGAGAAATCAGAAGCAGAATAAAAAATAAGGTCAAAACCAAAATTACAGACAATAATTTTGTCTGAAGCTAAAGGCACGTTTCTGATGCTAAGCTTGTCATTGTTCACAACTACTTCAACCAGAGAAATTGAGCTCAATGGGAGAAATCCCAAATGGAGATGTGAAGGGAGATGGGAATTGAATGGAATTTCACAGGAAGGTGATGACCAGGCTATGGATGACGGGGTACACAGAAGGACTAGGGTCACTGGAGAAAAAAAGTTAACTTTATTCTTATAATTCTGAGATTAAAGTTTATTTCACTGGTCCCCAAAGTCGGTCCTCGAGGGCCGGCATCCTGCATGTTTTAGTTCTCTCCCTGGTTTAGCACACCTGGATCAAATGATGGCTCATTAGAGGCCTAAGAGGAACATTGACATGCTGAAAAGGTTGTTACTACCACCAGGGAGTGGTAAAACATGCAGGATGCCGGCCCTCGAGGACTGACTTTGGGGACCACTGGTTTACATAGTGCCAATTCACATCAAATATCATCTCAGTGCACACGGATGCGCCCAAAAGACCCCTTAACCTCACCTTGAAGTACCGTATTTTCCGCACTATAAGACGCACCTAAAAACCTTCAATTTCCTCAAAAGCCGACAGTGCGCCTTATAATCCGGTGCGCCTTATATATGGACCAATATTGAGCCACAACAGGTCCAGCAACGGACCTTACCACAGGGGCCGCGTTTCATTGGCTAATGCCCATTTTAGGTCACAGTGCAGCTACCACGTGCGTGACCGTCTCACAAACACAAGCTACAGTAGTAAACATATGCTAATGTACATTGTGGACCATCAAAACCATGAATGCCGACTTACCCAGCCTTGCAAGAACAATAGGCATCAGTGATCTTGTCCACAGCTATATTTATGCTGAGGGTGTGAGGATCTGCCGTTTTCCTCATCTATCGGTAGCTTTTAGCTGTGACGCGCACAATGTTGGAGGCATCCAGTGGCTCAAACACCTTGATGTCGTCCAAAAAAGATGACATGAACTTGTTGGTTCCCCTGTCCATTGTCGTGGCTGATATGTTGTGAAAATCCGGCAGAAATGCTACGCTAATTAACTCAGATCGAAATGAAAGACGTCATGTTTACACAGACATGCAGTAGGCTGCTTACGTAGTTGGTCCACTACGGTAAGCAGCCGCCAACTTCTTTTTCCCCCGTAGAAGAAGTAGTGCGCGGTGCATGCTGGGATAGTTGTCAGAACACTGGTTTGTTAATAAAGTTTGATAATACATTTAAAGGGGGGGAGGGGCAGGGGAAGAGAGACAGAGACTGCAGCGGCAGCGTGTCGGTTGGTCTGTGTTACCCAGAAAGCAGTTGGGCATAATATCGCAACACCAACACCGTGAGTGAAACAACGGCTGGGCCAGCCTACTATATAAAGTACTCGGGGACCATTTCTTTATTAATGTGGATGTGTAATAATAGAGTATGAAGCGTCTATTCTATGCGCCTTATAATGCGGTGCGCCTAATGTATGAAAAAAGTCCTAAAATAGGCCATTCATTGAAGGTGCGCCTTATAATCCGGTGCGCCTTATAGTGCGGAAAATACGGTAGTTTGTGTTTTGAAGCTTGTGTTTTATCACAATAAAAAAAGTATTTACAGGCGTTGCCAACAGTGGAAATGTTGTCTTACTTTAACAAACTTATTTCTTTAAAAGGACAATCAGAGTACTTTTCACAACAAGCAGCTTCCAACTGCGCCTTCCATTTCAGTTTTAGCGATTCCTCACATCTTTGTTGTCAATTTGAGGCTAGGATACCTTGAAACGGCACAGTTCTTCAGTTATGCAGGTATTATGTAACCTTTCCAATCTTCAGATTTTTCTTACCTGATCTACTGAGCTGAGGTCAATGCCATCCCCTTGGATGATCCGCAGGTAAGATGGAAGAACCTTATATCCCATTGAGTTCAGACTGTAGCCAAAACACTCTCCTAAAATCTTGATGACCTAAAGGTGAAATCATTGTTAGGGCACTTTTAGAGGGAAATGTGGCATATAATCTCAATTCAACTAGAGCAGATTTAAATAAGCCATCGTCTAGTGATCGGCATGCTTTGGTGATGTAGATAGTCTGAATCTACTGTAACATGACTTTCAGACACTAAACTTTAGATTCTGTCATTTTTATAGAAAACTACTGTGCAACAATTCCTCCAAAAAATATTTCTGCAGTCCCATATCAAGTAATCAGCAACTGATCCAGTTAAAGGTCAACAGCTAAAGTTAAAAACAGGTATTCATATAACACAAATGTTTGTTCCCCCCCCCCCCCCACTGTCTGACATAGAAGCAGACTAAACCTTTACAGTTTTAGGTGAGGCAGGATTAAAGAAAAAAATTGTATTCACTAAAATGCAAAAATGTATTTTTATTCAAATTCAGAAGTTCACATACATTCAACACTTAGTATAAATGCATTTAAACTGTGTTTTTTAAATATTATGGTCATACTCCAACAAGTGTCTCATAACATCTTGCTGAAATTGAGGCCCATTTCTGGTTTGTAGGCAGCTTTGCTCTAAAACACACTTTCAGTTCTAAACAAGATTTCTGTGGGACTGAGATAGGGCTTTGTAATGGCTTCTCTAAAACATAGTTCTCCTGGAGCCACTCAGACTAATTTGGTGCTCATTTGGAGGAATTCTTTGCCCAGGCTTCAGACAGATTATGTGTCTTTTGAAACATTTTATACAAATATCTAATTTCAGATTTCTTGGTGGCATTTTGATTGATAACGAAAACAAATACAAGTCATATGCTGAACTGAGATGCCATATTACAGTCAAGATGCAGTTCGGCGCTTTCCCTAAACACTATCTGGCTTCAGCAGCTGGAGATTGAACTCTGTACTGTGCTGAGCTACTGCAGTCCCAAAGGGATTAGGATCAGGAATGATGGTGCAATCAACACTGCTGCATATTGGTTAATACTCAAGCAGCGAGGCAATCTTACAGTTTTACTGTAGCTGAAGGTTTTTGCATGCATCAACAAATTATGTGAAGCCAAATATGTGCTGACAGGTACCAAGAAGGCTCAGCAGGGCCATCTAGAAGTCCAGACCCAATGAAAACGGATGGTATGTAATTAAGTCAAAGAATAACAGAGGAAGGTTGGACGCCCACTTGAGCCCCCAAAATACAATCAAGACAAAAATGGGTTTTTTTATTATTTAAAATTAAAATGAAGTCACACTTGATCTCTCTCTTTTTTTTTTTTTTTTTTTTTTTTACCTCAATTAGAGTCTCTGCTGGGTCTCCAGAATCGGGCCTGATCACCAGACACGAGTCCTCACTGCGCTCCATCACCCGTTCCTTCAGCTTATCTCCCCAGATGTGTTTGCAGGCATTGAAGATGTCATAGCTGTCACTGACCACCGACACTGGTCCCGACAGAAACTGGTCCAGGATCCTCTCAAAGGCCTCCTTCTCCTTGTTCTTCCCCCAGGATATGATCGTACTACACAGAACACAAAAAGGATGGAGGTGATGAACTACGTCATGGGGGGGCAGAAACAGAAGTGACGTTTGCGCCTGAAAGGGAAACTGTGTTAAAGCATTAACAAACTGATTGGAAACCAGCATTGAGGACCTTCTCTCTTATTGATGCACGCCATTTCTGAACTGCTTATTCCACTTGTTTAGATCACCTGTGTTCAGCCGCTGGAATGGAGAAGCCAGCCATCGGACAACCATAATACCGCTGAGCCATCAATACTCCGGCTATCGTGTCTGTACCGCAGAAATTAACCAGGTGAGCGGCTCCACCCAATGCTGCAGACTACAAATTAAAAATACAATTAAAAATATGAAACAGAAAAACATTATCTACAAGTTTATTTAGAAAGTTTATCTGCAAACAAACTTCAGCCATCGCCATAGACACTTCAGTAAGATTACTATGAACGACAGGTGGATATATGCATGTTTTAATACCGTTATACACACACTTTCAAAAGGTTTTATTTTGCTACTTATAGCTAGGTGTGAAAATAATAGCGTTTAAATGAAAAAGTGGGAAAAGTTTAAAATCCTTAACATTTCGTTTCCACATTATACACGTTTCCCCCTCTCTGATCAGATTATTGCCTGGGACTCCAAAAATATTCACAAAGGTTTTAATGCAAAAACAATGACAAAGAAGCAAAGTTTGTCGTGTTCACAAATAATCCTGGCAAAATGATCACAAATAGTGACTTCTTTTCAGTTTTACATACAAATTTTGTCCAGGTTTAGAAACATTTTCTATTAATGATGTTTGTCAAACTCTATTTTAACTTAAGTAATAATAATAATAATTTTGATATCCTGTATTATTATTACTCGTGTGTCATACTTTCTAAATAAAGATTTCTTGAAGAATAAAACAACAACAAAAAAATAAATAAAATAATGTAGCACCAACATATGAGACACATAGTGAAGAGAGGCAGTGAGAGCCTCCTGACCTCCTGGGATGAGACTCCTCGGTAGCCGAAGTCATGCAGCTTCAGCTCCAGGCCCTCCAGACTCCCTGAAGTAGCTTTCAGGTGTTTGGCCAGAATCTTCTTAAACTCTCTGGATATGGTAGCTACTGTGATGGGATACCACATCTGCACCAGCATGGTCTATGGCCAAAAAGAAGCAGATAAAAAAAAACAAAAGCAACAAGGATGAAGGAGAGCCCCAAAAGCTTTTAAATGAGCAATCAGCCTTTAACTCTGGATGCAAATGGCTCTGTAGCAAGAGAAACACTTAGACATGACCATAAGTTGAAGCGGTGATGTTCAAGACATCAAGTCCAAATGCACGTCGAACACTGTTATGAATAAATTAGGGCGGACATTTAAAACGATTCCTAAAGGTAAGGTCTGCTAGTTGTTCTCAGAGTTTAACCTGATTACCTCTTCTTGATTTGAAGTACTGCTGTAGCCTGGCCATGGCCTTCCTGTCGGATTCTGCTAAAATAAGATCTCGCTTCAGCACAGTCTGGGCTTTCTCCCCTTCACCCTGATTCCTTCCAGCAGATTTTCTACCAGGCCAATCGGCAACATCTATGATGTTGATTTTCTGCTGCTTTAGAATTGTAGTCTGTCTGTAGCGAAGGAAGTGAAGGAAGCCGTTCAGTCAATGTTGGTCACACTACTAAATATTGAATTAACATGAACGGCGGCCTCCTGCGGCTCAGCTCTTCTCTGTTCGCAGTGGAGGACGGCTGTTTACAGTGCAGGCAATTTCCCGTAAGAACCATAGCAGAGAACTGGTGCATTAAGTATGTCACAGGCAAACGTTAGCAACTGAGTAATAACCTCAACACGATCCATGTCTCCAGGAAGAAAACATTTCTTGATAGAGAGCCTAGACCCTCTGTATGAAGCAAAGTGTTGTACGAGGGGCTGGCTTTTACTGGCCACAGTTCCACCATTAGCTGACATTATAATAAAATCAATTCCCAGTTCTGGGTGTTACGGCGAGATTGCATCAATAGGTGTTT
Organism: Poecilia mexicana; assembly: GCF_051168715.1. Lineage (NCBI taxonomy): Eukaryota > Metazoa > Chordata > Actinopteri > Cyprinodontiformes > Poeciliidae > Poecilia > Poecilia mexicana. Next base: position 3,109,364 of record NW_028263374.1, read on the forward strand.
CAAAATTTTGAATGTGACTATTCTAAATAACAAAAAACATTTTTTAGAACAAAAACTCTGTGTTTTTGTGTGGAAGCCTGAAATTATTTCCTTGTTATTCTTAATCCTACAATCTGAATTATAATGAAATCAGATGCCAAATATCCCAGTATAAGTCACAACTGAGTAAAAGCACAATTCAAATTCAAATGTTGGAACTCCTATTGACACTGATGGCTGTGGGCAGGAAGGATCTCCTGTAGCAGTTTGTATAACGGTGAATGTCAGGAAGCCTCCGACTGAAGACTCTGTTTTTCTATGACAGTCATGAAGAGCATAATAAGGGTTATCCAAAATTTTCATGATTTTATGGAAAATCCTTCTTTACATCATCATCTCCAACAGAACCAACCTTCCTTATCTAGAATCATTCACTCAGAGACTTTTATACCAAAGAGCGCCTCTCAGAGTCAGAATCAAGGTACTGCTTTTTGTTCGTCTTTCCGGGGGCCTCTCTGGACACCCAGGGGTCTTTAAAGTTTCAATCTGTGAGAGCAGGTTTTGCTACTCTGCATTATTAATATGACAATATTTCAACAACAACAAACACTTCAAGTTACTTTTTTCAAATTTACCTCAATGTAGTTGGTGAGCCAGTAGAAATCCTGATCTGTATTTTCCACAGTAAATAAAACGTTGCCTCTTGGTATGATCTTCCCCTCTGGAACTGCTTTGATGCGAATAGGAAGACGACCATTGTGTTTCTGACACAGAAAAAAAAAAATTCTTTTTACATCTTTCACATTAAGTGATTGAAACACAGGCGTAGGTGAACCTGTCTCTGAATACCTCAAGGACTTTTCTCCAGCCCTCTTCATCAAACACAGCCTGTTTGAAATGCATCTGGTAGAATAGCTTGGCCTCCTGAATCTTGTCCTCGGTCACAACTGGGCCTGTAAACAACACCGAATGTTAGCAAAGCTACCAAACCCCTATGAGCAGATCAAAGTTGATGTGAATGAAGCCGGAAAAAATACAAAACCGTGGCAGGCATTTCTACGCTATTAACGGTTTCTATGGGCAATAAAAAAACAATTTCTCATGGGAGAACAGCTTGGAGTGATAGTTTGCTGTTTTAGTCTCATTTCTATTCTATTGTCTTTATCAAGATTTTCTGGTGAAAGGAGGACACATAACATTTACTGTCGGAAAGATGTGAGTGTTCATATTTTAATTTTTTTTCTCAGAATTCATGAGTTGAGGCAAAATTACAAATTTTACTGGATAATAAATTGTCCCAGACATTATCGTGATAAACAATAATGTTGTTTTGAGACCATTTTTAAGTAATCTGATGGCACAGGAATGCAAGAACATTTTACAAACTGGACATTTTCCAGTTTGTAAAATGTCAAACTGGAAGACATTTTACATATCCAAAATAAATGAAAAAAGAAACAACAAATAAATGATTTATGAAGTCTCTGGAAGCAAAACTGTCCTTCAATTGTTTTCTAACAATTAAAAAAAAACTATAACACTCCTGGATTATTAAAAGTGCATGTTAAGAAATGAAGCACAGTAGCTCTTTATGTGTGTGTGGGTGGGTGGGTGAGGGTAGGTGGTGTGTGTGTGTGTGTGTGTGTGAAGGGGTGGGGGTGGTAATACTCCTATTGGATAAGTCTCTAAGGCTTTAAGACATCCTGCAAACGTTTGGAACGTTCTCCGATTTTGAAGGGATTTAATTTTGTTCACAGGGTCGACAGCAAACGACTGCAGAGCCCAGTATTTTCACCACAAAGGCAAAAAGGCATTGACCAAATTATTTAAAAATTTGGATTTGCCATAAACTTCTAATCAGTTATAAAATGCAACCTTTGATTATAGTTTTAAAACTGGAAATCATGACTTTTTATTTTCTTGCACAGGAAGTTGTTTTTTCTTTATTGGTGCTTTTTTGTGTCTATGTTCATGACATCTTAATCAGTTCTGGTATTTCAATGCTCTTTAAATAACCTTTTTTTTTTTTTTTTTTACTCCAAATGTGTGGATACACAAGTATTTTTCCTAAGCATTGGATGTTTTAAAATGCCATTTTTCTTGATTTTAATGTTTTTTATTATTATTGAGAATCTCTTATTCTAAAGCCCACTACATTAAATTAAAGCTCTGTACAATTAACATTTTTCTAATGAAAGTTTTACTGATGTCATTTATGCACATGTGGATAGAGAAAGAAAGTGTGATTCTTCTTTTATCCCATTTGTCTTGGAAGTCTAATACTTTAAAATTAATTAGTTCTTTGCCAAGTGTTATTTTTAAATAAATTATCTAATTTGCTAAGTGTGCAATATTTCCACTAGGAAATGGGGGGGAAAACAGGAGAACTTTACAGTTCAGTGAACATTGCTGCCATATTAGCATCATTTTGACATCCGGCAAATGTTGCCTACAAACTTTTACGGAACATTTTATGTGTGTCTGAATATTCAGTGCTGGATTGGTACTTTTCTAAAATGTTATTTGTAGTTAAACCCTTTGAATATACAAGTAAGTTGTCGGAAGATTACGCTGTCTCCTCAAAGCAATGAAGATGGATAAGCATAAAGTCAAGTCCTTGAAAATCACCATGTTCATGTCTCAACAGTTGTTCACAGTTGCTTTCTTAATGGGAGAACATACCTGTGAGGTACTTCTTAAGCAAATACTGCAGACCAAAGAACACCACCTCATTGAACTGAGAGCCTTTCTTCTGCCTGCATTCAAAGTAGGAGTAAATTTTGCTGACGTTTGGAGGATACTGTTTGTAGTGTGTGATCTGAAAAAGGAAAAATGCAAAGAGTCAATTTAGGTGCTTCACTCACTGCAGTCGTTTTCCAGAACAGTAGGGGTCACCAGTGAGGAAAAACAAAGTGCTCCATAGTGTGACACTGCACAGGTGCAACCAAGGGAATCAGTAGCTGGCACTTCAGAGGTTTTTATCTGCACTCTAGAGCAAATAATGGTGAGAACGAATCTGTAATTAATCCTTTATGGATGAAATTTCCAGGTGGCTGACAACATTTTCTGGGTTTGTGGCCCCCTGTCCAGTGGCGGAAGTGTGCTTACGTGCGTGTGCAAAACAAATATTTAGTTTTGTTTATAAGTTCAAGGGACAGTCCACATTTAAAAGTAAACTTAAATGACCCTTTTTGAGTGGTTTGGTGTTTCATTGGCAGGGCACGGGGGGAAGGGTTGTGGCTGTGGGCCCCTCGGTCTGATATGATTTGGGAGAACTGTGTTGTGGCAGCTTTAAGGTTCCGCTAAAAACAAACCAAACACAAATCCCCCGTTTTAGTTTCATATCGTTCCGTCCACTGAGAGTGAGGGTCAGACGTTTCTCAACCCTGATTCTCAAGGCGCACTGACCTGCATTAGGCAATCTGAAGTTAAGAGCCTTACCCAGGGGCACCTTGATATGTACGGGAGGAAGATGGAGCCAAACCCACCGCTTTCAGGGTGCGAGATTATAATACCAAGTTGTTTTCTAGCATACCGTGTTATGTCAACAAAAAATACCCTGTTTTATCTGGATGACCCGATGTGACCTTTGGGTAGAAGAAAGGGATTGTAGCAAATAGCTTCGTTATTCTCACCACCAAGAGCTGATCATCCATATTGCAGCTTTTTCCGGCTGTCTCGAGGCAATGAGATCTCTTGGAGAAAGAGAATAATTTGAATCTGCTTATAAACAAAGTCACAGTATTCCAGAAGGCATATGGTCCTCACTAGCAGCTTCACTTGGAAAATAGCATAATAATAAAAAATTTTAAAAATCACAACATCCGCAAGTAAATAGACTATTACATTCTTTTTCATCAGAGTCAATATTCTTTAGTATGTGGTTGTTGTTATATTTTCCTCACAAAACATAAGTAAAAAAAAACAGTAATTGTTGTTGAGTAAAAGAAAAAAACAATCTCTAAACAGGAAATGAACTTGTATACCAGTTTTCACTTCCTGTAAACAACTGAAAGGAGCAAATAATGAAGAAATTTGGTTTCCTACAACCCAATGTCCAAGGATGGAATCCACAGCTCAAGAGGAAATTGTGTATAAAACAGGAAAGGTCAAGTTGCCAGCTTGGCAGTATTTCAGATGTTTAAAACACAAAATTTAGCAATAATTATCTATATCGCTTGATATGAAACACATATACTGCGACATGTTTTTCAGTCAAGTTGTCCAGCTCTGTATATGTTTTACTTAAATAGCAAAATACCAGATATTATCCACTTTACTAGTGACTGTTGTATTTTTTTTGACTGTGTTCACCTCTGTTTGTGTTGCTTCTGTGTGTGTTGAGAACAAATTATCCTTCATAGCAGCCTCAGTAAGTTGCTTAGGCTCCCCTGAGCACTGCAGAATTCTTTAAAATTCATTTGCGCGCACAATCTTGGCCAACAAAGCTCATTCCCACAAAACTCTTCTGAAAATCTTGCCAACATACAAAAAACAGTGTCAAACAAAAACATGTCACGTTTAACGTTTTAGTATTTAATCTGATTTAGTTTATCAAACGACAAAATGTCAAAGTTGCGTCTTAGCAGAAGTAGTTTATGGTACTATGTACATATTCAACGTCTGACCAACACTCATATTTATAACCCAGGCTCTTCTGAATATTGTCACAGAATTTATGAAAATGTCAATTTAAGCTTAGTCCATTTTATCACGTTGTTGACAAATCACATTTGCGATTCAGTGAAATACAGACTTAGAGCAAAATGAGAGTTTAGTTTTAACCTTTAAAGGCTCAATGTCTGATTATGTGCCCAACACGCTGATTTCTATCCGGGCTCTGCCCCAGGTGATCAGTTTCAATTTCCATTTCCAGCACCCACGGCACACAGCAGGCTTAACTTTCGATTCTTGCTATCACCGTCATCTGCTACACGCTGTTTCTGTCACAACTGAGGTGAGTGAACAGCACCGCTGAGCTGGGGCACAGCATAACCAGCCGCACTCAGAATAAATGATTATAACCAACCGGAAACATTTACGAAGAACAGAACCCCCGGGGGAGCACCAAACAGATCCGCTCACCTTGTACGAATCCGTAGCGAGCAAGAAATTAAAGTCCTGCGCTGCCATTGTTGCCGTTTGTGAATGAATTAGTAGAAACGCCCTCCAGTCTCCGTCCTCACCACGCAAACCAAAACCATACAGCGAAAATGAAAACAGGCGAGGGCAGACAGAAGCCGCTTAAAACCTAAATTTTAGTTTCGTCAGCGAGGCCAGGAGGCTGCACGAGCTCAAAACAACAGTAAGTGGGCAACAGCAGTGGCTTCTCTCGCTGGAAAGGGGCGGGTCAGGCTACGCGCACGTCCACTCCTCTCCTCTTTGACCTGGTGCGTCATGCTGCCTTCAAATTCAATAGGACATTACCAATACATTTCTTAAAACTTCTCTCTTTCCTAGCTCAGTTGGGAATCTGTATTTTTGATACAAATGGAACCCCATAGGCAAGTTGCTCGTTGGACCTTCCACCATTAAAATGATAAAGAATTAACTATTGTTTTTAAATTTAGATTTGATAACAAAAGCGTGTTTTTAGTATTAGTCATGGAATAATTACATTGAATTTACACAACAGAAGGTAATTATTAGGTTTTTTTTTTGGTTTTTTTTACTTCAAGAATGTTTTACATAATTTAAGAACATGTTTTAGATTTTAAAATAGTCTATAGATTTGAATCCAATTCTTGATTGGATTCAATATCATCATCCTACAGAAGATTTTTTTTGTTGTTGTTGTTGCAAAGTTTCATGTTTTTCTTTATTTCAAAACCTAAAAATAGAAAGAAGAAATTGTCACAAATGAAAACAAAATTCATAGAGAAGATATTCATCTTTTTCCCAAAGCTCATTTAACATTTGTGACAATTTCATTGGACTGAGAGTGAAAATGGCTCTTTGGGCTGTGAAGGTTGCAGATCCAGGTCCTGGTTATTTGCTGTGGGACCTTGTTAGCTCGTGAGCTGCTATGTGTATCCTGGAAATCCAAAGTAGAAGAGTAGTACAAATAAACAGAGTCTGAACCACAGAGGTCAGAATTAAACTCCGGAAACAACTGCAACATGACACCATCATGTGTAGCTGTCTAAACAGTCCTGTCTAAATGAAACACAATAAAACCTAAATTACATATTTGTTGTGAGAATTTCTTTTTAGAAATATGTACATTACCAAGTGTTACAGTTAAACTTCTGCAAAATTTTGTTTATTTGAATTCAAGAATTGGATTGAATCTATAGCCTATTTTAAAATCTTCAAAATGTTCTTAAATTATTCAAATTTGTCTGATTAGGAACAAGACAAAACACTAACATAAAGACCCTAACCACGGTCCCATCCTCTGGCCTCTAGTTCGGTGGTGTACACAGATTTGACCCAACTTAGTCAATTTCTTTTCTTGGATGCAAAACTCTAAAATTAGTAAAATGATTGCTTGCTAATTTTTCCAAATTTAGTTTTTTTTTAATTAATAAGATGGTTTTCCAACTTATATTTGCAACTCTGTTTACAGACTTTGGATACTTTCCTCTTTAAGATTTGAACTTGAAGTTATTATACTTTGGGGGGATTTTCGATGGATTTTGATCTAAAACCTTAAAAAAGGTGTTTGTAAAAGAACATCCCAGGTTTTAAATTGATTGGCTAGCTTGGGCCCAGATAGTTACACAACATAAAATGTTTTTATGTCAATTATAGGAACACATATTAATAACTGTTAATTTTTATATATATATATATATATATTTTTTTTTTTTTCAGTTTAAATCAAGAGAGTTACACCAAGTTGAAAATGATTAGGGAATTAAATTAACAATTGTCCTTCATCCATGAAGAACCTGATTGAGCGATTACCCAATGGAAGGACTCTTGATCTCGCAAACTTGAGAGCTGAACTGCATCTACCGACTTGAATGGCTTCACAGTTACCTGATGACTGTATAATCTGTGTCATCTGCATGATTGTGGTAGCATATCTAGTTACTTCTCATAATCTGACCCAGAGAGAGCATGTAGATTTTAAATAGGAGGTACTCCAAGATGGACCCTTGGGGAACCCCGCATGTGATTGATGTGAACCATGATGTAAAATGACCGACTGACACAAAAAGTCCCTGTCCTTTAAGACTCACACCAGTCAAGTACTGGGCCAGAGAGTCCAACCCAGCTCTCCAGTCGCATCAAAGTCAGTAGTTTCAAATGTTGCGCTGAGGATCAAAAATACCAGAACCGTGGTTTTTCTACAACCTGCATTCATGACTGACTGACTGACTTACCTGACTGAAAGACGTTAAAGGAACTGGTCATTGTTAAGAAGGTATTTAACTGTTGAAATGCAGCTTCTTCAATAACCTTATTGGTGAATGGACAACTGGCCTGTAATTCTGCATTAACAACTTGTCCAGATTGTCCTTTTCCAACGATAATTGCTATTTTTAAGGTGTGGGTTAGAGGAAAACACATGGGAACCACATTAATTTACATATTTTATCTCTGTTAGGATCTGAGGTTGTTTAAATTTTTTTGGGGGGGGGGTTGTCATATTTTGTGTTCCTTCATTTTTTTCTATTAGTTCTACCTTGTTTCCATTTCCATTTCAGTTCTTCCTTAGTTTATTTCTTGTTTCAAGTTAATATTTGTCACTCTAGTTTGATGAGTGTTAGTGTTAGATTCATTCCCTCGCCCCATGTGCCACCTTCTCTCTCCCCAGTCTGCCGCTTACTCCCTTCACTCACACCTGCAACCCATCAGCAATCAGCTCATTTCCTTTGTTCCAACGTTCAACCTCCCAGTATTTAAGCACCTTATCTCAGTCACTCCTCGTTGCATCATCTGGTCTACTCCCATCACTTCTCCGTTGTGCTCAGTGGGAGTTTTTTTTTTTTTAAAGTTTCTTCCTGTTGGTTTCTTTCACTTGGATTTCTATTTATTTATTTTTCCTGCCCTCACTACCTGTGATCTTTGTAAGTTTTTTTTTTTTTCCATTAAACCTTCAAATTCATTTGCCATCTCTGTGTTCAACACATCACGTTAATCTCATTGAAATGTTTCGGGTTTTGTCAAGTGATTTCCAAGACGGTGTTTTTCAACCCGGGTCCTCAAGGGTTGAAAAACAAGGCGCACTGCCCTGCATGTTTTAGACGTTTCCCTGCTTCAGCACACATGATTTCATTTGATGGCTGATGAACAGACTTCTGCCGAACTGCAAACATCCGAATGGGAAACGTGTAAAACATGCAGGTAAATGTGCCATGAGGACCAGAGTTGGGGAAACAACCAGAGTTGTTGACTTTACATAAAACAAAACAAAACAAAACAAAAATTGTCCCAGTTCTTAAACATTCCCCGAACCCATAAGAATGACATACAGTTATATGCAACTTTTTGTGTGTTAAGGTTACATTTGCTACTTGCCGTATGCAATTAAGTGTTTCCATAAGCTTTAAGTATAAAACATTATTCCGTTGAAACGAAGCAGAAAGCTTTTACTGCGAAAATAAATCGGTTTCGATTCCGGTCTGCTGCTGCTGCTGCTGTCTAAAACCGGTCCCTCTTTTGACTGAGCTGGATCATCAGGTGGTCGCTGGCTGACTGGCCGAACTGATCCCAGAACAGGCGGGTTTTTCAGCACCGCGGTCAGCTCCGAGCTCTGCCTCTTCCTCCTGCAGGCAGCGGAGCATCAACACATCAGCGCTTCCTCCATCTGTGACCCCTCCCCTTTTAAATGTGCACTCCTGATAAATCCTTCTTATCTGTCACACACTGCTGGAGTTACAAGGATTTGAACATCACGCAACCAAGAAGACCCAACAGTATTTCCGGGTTTTTTTTCTTCTCCTTTTTTCTAGCTGAGATCGGCTGCAGATTTCCCCCCACCAGCAGCTTGTGGCGTTAATCAGGCACCGTTTGTGCCTCTTTCCCTCTGTGGCTCCAATTAATGCAGTTTTGTTTAGCCTAACAGTAGTTTTATTTTAGACTCCAGCAGCATGTTGGATCCGTCTTCCAGTGAGGAAGAAGGGGACGAGGTGGTCGAGGTGGAGCGCAAAGAGGTGACCGCCTCGAAGAGCCTCGGAGGAGCCCGACGGCCACCGGGCCGATCCGCCGACGATCATGGCGGCGGAGGGCTTCAGCCCCGGGGCCGCGGCAGCGCCGGTGGCCGACCCTCCAGCCCCAGCCCTTCGGTGGGCAGCGACAAGGAAAAGGAGGACCTGGAGAAGATGCAGAGAGAGGAGGAGGAGAAGAAAAAGCGGCTCCAGCTGTATGTGTTTGTGATGCGCTGCATTGCTTATCCGTTCAACGCAAAGCAACCCACCGACATGGCCAGGAGGCAGCAAAAGGTAAGACGGGCAAGAGAAGAGAGAATAAAGCTTCTCTAGTTGTGTGATTTAGATGGAAGCTGTAACACAGACATCACATGACACCAACTGTTGCTTCCTGAGGCGCACCATGTTGCGTTTTACATCAAAGGGAGGAGGGAAGGGGAAAAAATCTACTTCCGTTAGAAAAATGTTCCAGTCACTAATGAATCCTTTAATACTCCTCAGTTGTAACTCAACCGATAAAAATCAGGAGCTTTATTGATTATTTTTTTGCTGATAGAATACAAACAATACAAGGCATGCCTTTTTTGTTTAAAGCTAAATTGTATCCAGGAGCAAGTCTTGCTATTAAAGGGAAATACCTGACTGAAAAACAAAAAGGACAAGCAGCAGCAATAAAGGGAGAGAGAAAGTAAGGGAGACAGAGGATTTGCATTCATTACTTATTTATTTATTTATTTAACTATGCACTCTATTCATAAACCGTGTGTACTTGTAGCAGCAGCATTTCCTCTACCTATTAGTAGCAACTGATATGGACAAGAGAATGTTCTTTGCCACACCAAGACATTCTGGGCCCAAAATGTTTCAATATTCAGATGGACTGTTGGAGGCTTCAAAAGTTCAAACAAACACCAAAATATACGACTAGTACCGTTAAAAGGTAAATGTCACAAAGTGCTTTGGAACAAAAGAAAACTCAAAAGTAATGTTTAAAAAAATAGTTTCTCATTAAACGAGTCAACTCATCTACAAATTTGAAGCTTGGTGGGAAAGTTCCAGAGTCTGGGTGGAACTGTGGTCAAAGCCCTACTAGCATTCGGCAGCAAAAGAATAAAACATAAATATTTCATTGTTTAAAGTATTGATTGAGCCATTCAGCCACTTGTGGCTCCAGACCTAAAGACTGCAGATGAAAACCAATCCCACCTCAACACAACTGAAGGTAGAAGTGCAACATCTTGATTTTTAAGTCATTGGTAAAGGAAAACTGTGAAGTTAAAACAAGACTTTCAGCATCATCTCTTCGGTATCAGGACCATTGTAGGGAACAGGACCAGTTATTAAAGAGCACTGGGTCCTGTTGGCAACTCAGGAAATGGCTGATGAAAACAAAGGGAAAAAGTGAGCAGAATATGAATACAAAGATGAATTTTTTGTATTCATTTTGTCATTGACATGTCTTTACAGGAAATCTGAAGTAACAGTGAATTTCTCTGGACAGATTTCACATAATTTCTAGTCAGCAGCATCCGGAGGTGAGGCAAAATAGCCAATCGTGTGTGGTTGCTAGAGAAAACTAATAGCCATTTGTCCAGGCAGCATCGCTGAATTTAATGCATTTGGAGTGCTGAAAATTTCACATTTTCACACTTTGGATTGCTATGGTGATAAAGTTGAGGATGGTAAGCACGATCGCCTGAGCTTAAACCAAAATTTCCATATTGAATGACAAGGAGGAGGCGTCCAGAGATCAGCATGGATGTTTCGTCACGTAAATTTCATGTGCTGAACGTGTCGTTCATGTAGAGTAGAGTGGATGTGGGCTGATTTTCCTGAAGCAAATCACCAGCTCCTCAGCTTTATCCACACTCAGGACCAAGTTGTTGTTGCTACACAACTAAGTCACCTGGATCAACAATCTGACAAACGGACCACAATTTGTGATTGAAAGGTTGTGTGTCTGACCAGCACTGGAGCACCACAGGGCAGTGTACTCTCACCATTCCTTTCTGCTCTGAACACCTCAGACTTCCAGAGTCCTGTCATCTGAACACAAGTCAGATGACTCTTCACCATTAGAACCAGACAAGAAGCCAAGTACAGAGAGTTGTTGGACCATTTGTGCATGATGTGGAAACAATCGTCTCATCTTAAACGCAAACAAAATAAAGGAGACAAAGCATGTCAAACTTCACCTGGACAACAGACTGGACCAGAAGCCTCTAAGCAATAGAAGCTAATATCTAAAGTCTTTGCAAGCAAGTCAATCAGACTTGTATTCAAGTATTGGTGTCAGTACTAGATGCCAAGAAAACGGCACTGTCTTTTGACTATTTTAGTTATGCTCTACCAACAAATAGGTGCATTTTTTGCTAATAATGAGGAGCAACATTCCACAGAAAAATATGCAATTGCATGAATACTGAATACGCAGGGTTCATTAAACAAGTTAGACTTTTAGTGGCCATAAAACCCTACTACATTACATCGAGCATTACATTTTGCAGCGGGCTGCAGAAATAGATCAGTTTTTCAGGGACCTATGCTGAATCAGCTATTCCTCTAGGCACACGTAGTCAATAGGTTCACAGCTTAAAGAAGAAGAATCTGACATATACTGTCAGATGTTTATTTTGTAGTTGTTTGCTGATCTCTGATTCAGCCGCAAAAGACCAGTCTGTTAATTGGTGTCACATTAGGAAATGACTTTCACGGTGCACTGAAGCAGCGAGCAAGGTGTCAACGCTTTGTGTAATCAGAGCACATTGTGCAGCTGGGTAAGACAGCTCACAGACACACTTCATTAATACAGACACTTCAACTGAACTGAAAAAGTGTAAGTTATTTTTTATTAGCCTTTTTTTGTGACTAAGAGCCAATATTTCACTTGTAAATTCCAGCATAAAACATTAACCGCATAATGCCAGCCTCGGGCTGCACAATGCTCAGACTTTCGGGACTGTTTTCTCCCTGTAAGTGAGGCGTTTCTGCAAACTGTTTTCTAAAGCTTCACCCGAACTAAGTGCAATATCTGTAAAACAATCTGTTTTGGAAAGGCATTGATTGATTGGAGTAGTTTTACTGCAAGTATTTTTTACTTTACTTGAGTAATATTGTTAACTATTGCTACTCTTACTTGAGTAGATTGATTGGAAAGAAATGGACCTCATACATTGGAAACAATCAATTCTTAGATTTCTGCTACATATGAGTGAAAGTTTATGCTAATCTCTGCATAATTACTCAGCGTTTTCTATGCCACTGTTTACATCAGTGTTATTTATTTTGTATTAATAAACGTGGTTATTTTATTTGAAAGGTAACATAAACACTTGTTTATGTAAATATATTGAATTAAAAACCTGTTTACTTCGCTTTCCCTCCCCAAAATAAACCATTAGATATGCACCTAAAAATATTACGGTAAATTATTATATTTACCCCATGTCTCCGTATATACACACAGAAACTGATATTCCGGATCAGTTCCTCTTCAGATTGAGAGCAGATGGCCTCTGGATACCAATCAAAGAGCTTCAATCAAATCCAATGTGGGATTTCAAAATGAAAGCTTTTAACAGGCTTCGAGACCAAACATAAGGCCTGTATTCACAATATCAGCAAACGTAAACCGTTTCTTTTTTTTCTTTTTTTTTTTAGAACATTACAATACCGCCTATAACTTCCTCTGGTTCCTCTTCAGAGTAGGAGTACAAACCCCATTTACTCTTGAAACGTTTCCCTCATGTCTGATGTGGGACATAAAAGTTAAAGCTTCGTGATAAGTGGAGCATCAAAACCTTTGTACGTTCTATAGATAAATTAACACAAAAAATACATTTTTACATTGTGCCCAATATGGTTTTTCTGATAGAAGGTACAACTGCAGTGGCAATAAATACCACCATTTTTAATGATAAAAAACTTAATTTGTTGAAAGGCCCATTTCCAGACCCTGGCTACATTATTCTGTTATTGTGATGAGTGATGATATGCCATTTCATGTTTTTTTTATTTAATATGCATACATAAATATATATACATATATATATTTTTGTTTGGTAGGGGGATGGAGGCACCAGGGTCTCCATATGGAACCAATAGTGGGGGGAAAAAACCCCCAGTATAATTGGGAATTTTAGTGTATGTTTCCAAAAATCTTCTCTTAAAATTTATTGTTGTGGTAATAAGTCAGAATTCTCATTACAGTAGACATTTTTTGTTGATTATCGCTAATACAAAATGTTTGCCAGCTATTCTAAAGAGTGTTTGATTGCTTAATTTTCTGTTGGAAGTGACCCGTCTCACTCTCACTGAGACTCAAACTTCTTTTTAGGAAGAAAATCATATTAAATCTAATTCTGCCAAGGGGTTCATGACATACAAATAGATTTTAAAACTTTATTTCAAACTGTCTGTGACGGATGAATGAGAGAACTATGTGATGTGGGCGTTATGAACTCAGCAGGTTTAGAGGGCAAATTCTGAATATTAAGCCATTATTTCAATGAGGCCAGACAGAATTTCAAATGATGATTGTAGAGGATGAACAGGCTGAACCGGAGGCAGGTGTTGTGGTGTGTAAACGTTAAATTACAAATCTGAAGCTAACCTTCATTTAAAGCAGCATTTGAGTTTTTCCATCAAAACTTGAATACAGTTAGTCACTTAACCTGCCAGTGATCATAATGTTGTGAATGTGTGTGGGTGCATGTGTGTGTGTGTATGCGTGTGTGTGTTAGGGGGATGCTGGTCCTTGTTTGCACTTGTTGCAAGCAGCAGTTCAATAGTATGTGCATAATTCATGAGAACAGCATGTCGGTTGCTAATAATGATGAAAGCCTTTTTAGTTGGCCTGTTGCGTTCGTATGCAAACACACTCCCACACAGCGACACACACACACACACACACTCGCAAGCACACATGAACGGGCGCCGTATGGTTTTCATGAATGCTGATTCTTACACATATTCACTCACACAATGCAGTGAGAGCGAGCGATCTGCAATCACGGCTGGGGTGAGTCCATGTGCCAATTGAACCTATTCAGACTCTAATTTGTAAGAAACGTCCGTCTTTGCAGCGTCATGAAGCTTTCATGGAGAGAGGCGTTTTGAAAAACCTCGATCACCTCTGATGTAACTTTTTGAGATGTCGACTTTGTCCTGCGATTCTGCTGCTGACTGAGAAACGAAGAGTAATTTAACGTACGACTATTAAAAATGCATCTGCTGGTTTGACATACGACAGAGTTCCTTTATCAGAGTTTTGTGCCTGAATATCATTAGGGTTGAAAATGTAGCTTTTAAAAAAATCTGGAACACAATAATTTTACAGACAATTAAGATGGATACAAAGTTTCTTTAATGTGATCCAGAAACGTTGCAATGACACATCAGATAAATCTTGAAGCACAAGGCACTAAGGCTGGAGATATATTAATATTTCACTTTTAGACCAAACATATTAAATGTCTCTGAACAAAGTGAACATTGTTTTGTCTTTCTCTGAAAGTACATAGTAAACCATTTCAAATCACAGGTTTCCTTCTGTTTACAAAAAAATAGTAATAATAATAAAATAAAAAACGAGCAGATATGCTCTTCATATCTGACTTTAAAAAGCATGGCTGAACCTGGTGAGCAGAGGAATTAAGAGTCAGGCAGATTTAAAAGATTTCTGGTTTAATCCCATCTCTGTCACTGTTAGATGAGTGAACTCTATCTAGATCTCTAGATCTCAAGCTCTACTCGGTGTTGATGACATCTGTTAGAATCCTGAGATGTTTTGAAGTTTGTTTGGTCTGTATTCCTTTTTTTTTTTTTTTTATTATATCAGTCTTTTCTCGAATCCAACAAATCAATCCTAAATCATACAAAGAATAAAACAAGCATACGAAGCAGTAAAATAATGACAAAAATTTGCTTTTCTTTTAGAAACCTCCACAGAGTCAGCAACGCAAAGCTGTAGGAGAAAACTGTTCCACAGCTTTGGGGCCTCTGACTGAGCTTAACCCTGGCCAACTCATGTAAAGTAACTCATGTTTTTGATGTAGAAGTAATACGATGCTTGCAAATATGAGAACTTCATACTATACCGTCCAGTTTGTGTGGAATCATGTTCATGGTAAAGTACTTCCTGGACACGTCTTCACCTCACAACAAGATTAGCAGAACAACAGAAAGTAGCATCATGAAATAAGATTTCATAATGAAATAAGATTTCATGATTCAGTGAACTGTCCTTGTGATGATCATCCAGCAAATGCATAGACGTTTGACTTTATGTGACCTCTGTACCCCTGAAGAAAGACACCTCAGACCGCCAAATAGGTGAAATGGCAGAAAGGTTTGGGTTTGTCTGAGCTTTCACATTGGTTGAGAAGCCTTAATGTTTCTGGACAGAACAGTGGAAAGGTTAAATTGGGTGTATGTTCGTTCATTTAATTCCTATTTTTTCGGTCATGATTTGTTTTGTTATTTTTGAAACGTAAAATGCTTTCTGCGTCCCTCAGATCAGCAAGCTGCAGCTTCAGACCGTCAAAGATCGCTTTCAGGCATTCCTCAGTGGAGACACTCAGATTGTGGCTGATGAGGCTTTCATCAACGCTGTTCAGAGCTACTATGAGGTGAGTTTTACAGCAAAGCTGGCGTTCTCATCCCTCAAATTTAACATGGTTATGTTTCAGATTGGATACTACATTTGTAAGCTGCACAGATATGAACACAGAAACACACAAACACCACCCCGTCCCTCCAGGGTGTACAGTTCAGGCCAGGTGTAAATTTTTATTTGCTGCTTCTTTAATTTTTTCTGGAATGGAAATACGCTCTACAAAAGAAGGATGTGTTCTGGAAACTTGCATAGATCTCAATTTTCTTAGGGCACGTTACAAAAAAAGTAAAGAAATTATATTGATTTTAAACTGTTTGCAATCCAGCCCATTTCATTTGACATAAATGCAACTTTGTCCAAAGATGTTCAACTTAGATTCAAATCCAATTATGCATAGTCTTTAGGGCTGCAACTAACTGTGGTTTTACTAGTCGATCATTCTATCAACTATTCTGACAATAAATCAATTATTCAGTTTAAAAAAACAACAACAACCTTTTAGACAGGAAAACAGACATTTATTGAATAAAATGCAATAACAGCATTCCTTTAATGAACGATTGATCATTTGTAGCAAAGGAAGCAGCTAAAAATGCTTCTAACATCAACATGTGAAAATCTCAGCACTTTCTGCTCTGGATTTATCTTTAATGCAATGTAGGGCCGATCTGTTTATTATATTTTCCATTTACCCATTTAATAAGTGGATATCAAGAGGTGCTTACATAGGCGTAGGAAGCGGGGGGGAGAGGAGGGACATGTCCCCCTCAATATTGGAGAGAGCCACATTCGTCCCCCCCAATAAATTCACCGCAGTTGCGAAGAATTTTAAAATCTTCCACTCGCATGCTTTTATTTTGAAGGCGCACAACAGCGCATTCAGCAGAGCGCTTCCTCCCCCTCCCCCTCCCTTCTGAACGGCTTTTTGGTTAAGCCGTTTAAATTCTGGAATAGTCACATGTCCAAAATGTTACTGCTAACTTTGTTTAAAAGTTAGCTAGTCTAGTCACAATGATTTAGAATGAGACTGAAACAGCAGCGAAATGAGCCTTTTTATTATTTAAAGTGAGCAACACTTGATCATACTCGACCACTTAACATGTATTTATATTATATTATATTATATATATATATTATATAGATATTTAGGAAAACAGCAGTGCTAGAATGATGTTGAAGAAAGGTGAAGAAGCTCTGGTGAGGTCTTCATTTAGTTTATTTAAATATGTATTAACTGCTTTTAATTTTTAAATAAACTAAGCTATTTTATTATGAGAGGAGCAGGTCATAGAGCCAGGTGGAGTTTCAGAGTCTGAAGATATAAAAATTATATTAATTTCAATAAAACCAGAAAGGAGAACAGGTGAAGACTGTTTAGAGAGACACAGAAATGTTTTTAAAATTATTATATTATAATCCGGGTCGGGACATTTACGGGAAATTACTAGTACGGGAGGACGGCGGGAAAGAGGGGAGACTTGAACTTACTTGAAATCTCAAGCGTATAGTTTTAGCTTATTGTAAAACTGAGAGGCATAAAATGATAGTAACAGTGTAGAAAGACAGAGAAAAGGATAAACTAAGGCTAAGACAGAGGATTAACGTGCAATAGCCAGTGATGCTAAGAACATAATAACGAAGCGATATTTTGTTTTTCCTGCTTGACTTCAGATCTTCCTGAAAAGTGACCGTGTGTCCCGGATGGTGCAGAGTGGTGGTTTTTCAGCGAGCGACTCTCGTGAGGTTTTTAAGAAGCACATCGAAAAGCGCGTGCGCAGTCTGCCCGAGATCGACGGCCTGAGCAAAGAGACCGTGCTGAGCTCATGGATAGCCAAGTTTGACACCATCTACCGAGGGGAAGAAGATCCCCGGAAGCACCAGCAGAGGATGACTGCAAGCGCCGCCTCCGAGCTCATCCTCAGCAAGGACCAACTGTATGAAATGTTCCAGCAGATTCTGGGGATCAAGAAGTTTGAGCACCAGCTGCTCTACAATGCCTGTCAGGTTAGTGCATCAACACGTCTGTTTGTTTCTCATCCTTTCTGCTGGTCCGTGTAAAAGAAAAAGGGGGAATATTTGTTCCATATTATTGTCATTTCTATTCTCCAAAAGAAAAAAAAAGAGTAACTAATGTAATTGCCATTATATAAAATCAGTGCTATTATTTTAGGTTTATTATTTTTTCCAAAATAGTACAACATAAAAAAATTGACCTCACAGATTATTGTTCTCTAAGAGGTTTGTCTTAGTCCATGCTTAAGTACGACATCCTGCCAAACATGGTGGCTCACATTCAAGACACTGACTCGAGTTGCATTTAAAAGTCTGGAGTAAAAGACTCGAGACTTGACTTTAATTCTTAATTTTTATTTTGTGGAATGAAGAGTGAAAGGAAGCCGGTGTGTGAGTTACAAACTGCAGCAGTAAAAAGATTTACTTGATTACCAGTGTATCTTTTTAAGAAAAGAAAATGAGAAAAATAGAAGCGCACAGTGACTCGGATAGGTAACTAGAATCTGATTACTGGTTTGGAAAAGTAATGTGTTAGATTTACTCTTTACCGAAGAAAGTGGTCATATTAGAGTAAAGCGTTACTAAGTAGATATTAGATAAATTAATTAATGTTTCTAAGTAACACATTGTCAGTATCACTAACACACAAATGAGAATAAATGAACTAAGGATTAGCAAATGAACAATCAAATACTACAAATAAACAATAAAAAGAAAACACAAACCACTAACTCTTAACCCTTTACTCAAAACCTAACCTTAACAAGTTCTACAAAGGTCAGAATTGAAGTCTGAAGTTTATCTTCAGGAAAATAATTAAATTTAAAAAATGAATCTAGAGGCTTATAACTTAAATTTTGTGAATGACAGTCTTAAATCTTACCTTGAATGTTACCTGAACTCAGAAGCTCGGCCTCTGAAGAAGCAGTGCTGAGAGGTGAGGCTGCCTCATCCTGAATAGCGTATCATTGTTATATGGTGCATGATTTGCATGTCTGCGGCTTCCAGCAGTTACACCTGCATAACAAATCAAATTACAAACTAAGCTTTGTGAGATAGAACAAATTTCACATCAGTTCCTGGCCGTTTCCATCTGAAATGCGTAACGTGTAACTGGCATGTTGAAGGTTTTGGCGAAGCCAATGTTTTTTACGATTCAAAAAGCTCAACTGGCTCAAAGTAGGCAAGACATATTTAGGTCATGTTCTACAGTTATTTCTAATGTAATTTCACCAACTCAAGAACATTAGCACATTTAATGGTAGAAATGGTTTGATTCCACATTACAGCACTCGCATAATACACACAGGCAGTAATAAACATTAAAAAAGAGAAAACGTCGGTTGACACAGTAAATAATAGTAATTCGTCATGACAGCAAGTTTCTGCATGTTTATGTCTCCTGCAATCAAGCGTTGTTTATGATGAGCCTGCGCATTCCCAGTGCAGTTTGTCATGTCTCTGCTGGTATTGTTGCTGGTCTGAAGAAACGCACCGCTCCCGACCAAAAACAACCAATCAGAGCCAGGCCGTCAGTCAACTTTGTAAATGCGTTGATAGGTGTGCCAATGGCGGAGAAACAGCTTACCGTTAGAGGAAAACTGTTTATCTGCCGTCATCTGTTGTCATGCTAACTAGCTTTAGCATTCACGACAGGCTCTGGTGATGGGGAGACGCTGTAGCGAAGCAGAGAGCTTGGGAGGGAGGGGGAATTGGGACTGAGTGACACCTGCATGGGTATGATGGACAGTATTATGACCCGCCCCTTTTCTCTCATTGGTTGTTTCTAGGTATTATTGGGAACACTGCCAGAAGGCACAGGAGCTAGATTTATTTTCACAAATGATCTGTCTCAAACTACACTGTCATGACATAGTGACCATTTCAATGAATATGTAAAAGTGACATACTGCAGCTGTAAAGACATGGGGACTTTGACATCTGTCCTGAACGTGTTTTTTCTGTAACTGATATCTTAAAAATTGCCAAGATCAGCACCTGATGAAATCTGTCTGTTACATAGATTGACACAAATGAGAGCGAAAACAAATGTGGATAACAAATTTTTCCTCTTTTTTTTTTATTCTTATTTTTTTAATATTAATAGCAAGTGTGACTTAGTTAACGTAAGCATCCCGCTGAATTCACCCCGTCTTGTTCGCTGAGGCCGTTCTGTTTCGGTTCCCAGCACAAAATAACAGGGTGGATGATGAGTCGGCTGTCCTGTTTAAGCTGGGGTGGTGATTTCCAGAGGGCTGGCAGGAAGGAAACTGCAGCAATTATAGGAAACAATAAAGTTCCAAGTACATTAATGAGATGTTTGCTTTCCAGTCATTAGTGCACATGGGGGGAAAAAAAGGACTGGCATTTAAGGTGCAAGAACTTGATTCTGCCTATTAATATCAAGCAATATATATAACGTTTGGCTCTTTAAAAGAAGAATTTTTACCGCAAATAGAGACTGAAACTCTTCTGGGCTTAAGAAATGACCATAATATAATGTTGAGATGCTTTCTTACAGCTTTTTAAAGATTCAAATAGCTCATATAGCTGATAATGCTTAGTTTAGCTGCTCTACTTGTAGACTCCCATTTGTAAGACCTGGTTTCAACTCCAAATCTGATTTAACTTGTACATTATGTACAAGTTAAATCCCTTAAGCCACAAAAAAAGTGATTTTAGAAATGATTCCACTAAGCAATAAAAGAAATCCTTTGCAATAAAGGCTTATGGTCACTCTTCGTACTTTGGCGACATGCATTCTGCTAAATCTGTGCAGCTATAGGGTGGATATTTGACCGTGGCTGCAGCGTGTTCAGAGCTGAGGCAGGTAGAAGCCGAGGGGACGGTATTTGTGTCCCTCTGTCAGCTTCCAAATGTGATTTTGTGTGGATGTGTTTGAAGAAGAGCCAGTTAAGCTTCCTCCCCTCCAAGGCCTTCCCCAGCATGTCCCTGCTCTCATTAGAGGAGTGACTGCTGTCTTGCCTCTGTGCAATACGCCAGATGGTGAATGTCTTCATAGTCGAGCCCCAGAGGGAGGAAAATCTGCTAAGGTGTCTACGCTGGCTTTTCCCCGTTTCCTCTTTGCCGCCGAACAGAGCAACGTTGCACAGCAGGATCTGTTTTACGCAGACTATTCCATCGACTGCAGCTTGTATCAGAGGGAATGTTTTGCTGTTCCATTGTTTTGCACGTTCTCTCTTAACGACTTCTGATTTTACATCAGACCTGGTCAAAACTGAATAAATACGTGTTCCCTGTTTACCACCTAGATGTTCCTAAACTAATCTGAGCTCCAACAGCTAATGATTTGTTTGTTCATGTCTCTTTTGTGAAATAAAGATTTTAAACTAGAGGTTAATGATTGATGTTATGCATTTCATGATGTTTCAGTATCATTGTGTAGCATTTCACCACCTTCCTAAAATAATGGATTAAGTTATTTTTTGCCAAAAGTTATTTTCAGGGGAAGGAAAACAAAAATCACCACCTCTTTATTTCCAAGCAATGTTGTAGGCAAAAAAAGAACTTTTGTCAAAAATTGACATAGGCCATTATTTTAAGAGTGTGACAATTTGCCTTTGATTGGCCTTTGGCAACTTATTTATATCCTATCCAAATAAAATATTAATATTGGGTGCTATACCAATATTGGACTGGGCCCATCTCTTTAAAAACAACATTGTTAACTGGTGCTGTTATTGGAGTGTTTTCACTGTTTCATTATTGATTATCCAGAGTCACATTAAAAGGCTTAACGACGACAGACTTTAATGTTAAAACTGCATGCAGTTTTTTTTGTTAATATGAATGTCTTTTTTAAGTTGGTTACTGAAGTCACCATTGTCTTTTGACAAGACTGCTCTCCTTTATTGATTTTGCATTCAACAAATGCTTTTAAGTCTATTGAAGATTTGAACTGGCCTAATGCAAAATGCATCTGACAAAAAGAAAACAACAACCTCGCTGTTCTCTCAGTGCATGTTAACTGTGTTGTTCTATAATTCAATTTGTATCTCAGCCTTTGTTATCATTGTTTACGGAGACTAGGCTTATGGAAAGATGCATGCACTGTCTAATGGCCAACCCTGCTGATTTTTGAAGCAGAGATTTCAGTCTTTAAAATCACAGTTAACTTAGGTATTCTCTGGTCTTCTGTATCAGTTGCAACGCCAACATGGCTGTACAGTGCATTCACTTATATGGCATAAAACAATGCATTTGTCACCACTGATTGGGAATGTTGCTGACACACTGCTATTTGGCCTCATGTGAATCGAGCGTACGCACAAAAATTGTCGCAGTGCAACATTTCACGCACATGTTGGCATGTACAAAATCAGGGTTTCCCCCATTATAAGCCTGGTGGGCCACCAGGCTTTACTTGTGCCCCCACCAGACTTAGCATTGCTTATATACATTTTTTTTTTATGTTTGCATTTTTTAAGATTATAGTTGGTGTTAAGATATTAATCCAATAAAACACGATTATCAAGTGATATTTTCAAATTTCCTGTCAACTTTAAGCATTTAACTTGAAAACACAACGGGCTGCTGGCTGAATGACTTGCCCTAGCACCCAACCACCTGGCTTAGCAACTTTTCTGGGCGAAACCTTGAAAATGAAATGTGAACATATGCAAACCTGTTACCTGCTGTGAAAGTGCGGCAGCCATGAAAACTGTTTTAGTGGACAATAAACTACAAAACATCAAAACTCACCTAAATGCACTGGAATCTGACTTGGTGTTATTTAACCCAGGGAGCATCGAAACCAAAGTTTTTTTTTTTTTCATCTTTTACTGTTTAAAATAAACAATAAACCTGAATCCCATTTATCCACATACAGTAAATCAACACACACACAAAATAAGAAAATAAAATGGGGTGAAAACGTGCATCGGATGTAAATGGTAAATTTTTACGCCCAGATGTAACACGGATTGGTCTGTGCACAGAAAACGCATGCATTTTCTGCATGCGTATGGGCCACTTTTGTTCTCACACAAAAAGGAAACGGGTTTGGATCAGCCGTCCTTTTCTCCGAACGGTTTAGATTTGGTGATTCTTAAGGTGGACAAGACGATCACACATGTCCATAAATATCTGACACTTTATATCATATCTTCTTGATTAATCGACTTTAATAGATTAGTTTATATATGAAGGCTGTGAACTGGTTCTCCAGTTGTTTATCTGGTGGAACTCAGCGTGTCAAAGCTTCTGGGTCTTGTTCCTCCCTCCTTCCTGTTTCAAATAGAGTGCCTCAAGGCTCCTTACTAAGGCAGTAGCATTCAGTAAGGGATAATCTCCAAGTAACTTTTTGTACCAGTTTTCTTAATTCAGTCCAACAACCACAACCACTGTTATTGTAGATTTATTGCCACACGTCTTTTTGATCAACCCCTTCATCAAATCTTGTTGGTAGTGAAATCCACCCAACATAGCATGACTGCTAGCTACAGCGCTGTAAGATTTCACTAATTCAACTACAGACTCCATCCTTCAGTCAACGCTTCACTCCTGTCATTACTGTTTATCTAAGTGATGCGATACTGTCATTTGCTTAGATGTCGACTGAAACTTTGATCTGTTTTTCATGTTTTCCTTTGTTGGTGGTGAAGGCGATAATGTGGACCACGTACTGTCCAGAACATGCAGTCGCCGTTGCTGTGACTATGTGCATATTTGTTCTGATAACATATGAAAAGACCAAATAAGCTCTGACTGTACTTCATTAAAGAACAGATGGTGTCCTGGTCAAACAGAGACCTTGAACAGTTTGAAGTCAGTCTCTCTGCTTCCATTCAGCTGTGTGCATGTGGCCGTACGTGAAAGGAAAATGTTTGGTTTCTAATGATTCTAGTGCATCGAGTCATGTCTGAAACATAGCTTCTTGTGGAAGCTACATGCACGTGCACAACTAAAAGAGATTCACAACTTGAAAACTGCTGTACCTGCTCCCCACACTTGTTACCATGGTAACTGTATCCAAAGGCTAGTGTATCCCTTTAGTTGGTTAATGGAGGAAGTAATACATGTTTTTTTTGTTTTTTTTAAGATTATTTTCAGTTTAGCCTGGTAATAACTGTTGTTGAGTGTAATTTACTTTTAGTACAGTATGATTAAAATAGTGTTTTTTTTTTTATTCATGGACCTGAATGTGATTTTTAGTGGATGTCTAAGCAAACTGCTGCATGTCTGTGTTTTCCCAGCTGGACAATCCTGATGAACAGGCGGCTCAGATCAGAAGGGAACTGGATGGACGGCTGCAGATGGCAGATCAGATCGCTCGGGTAAAAGGAAAAGACGGATGAGAGTTATGAAGGAAGATTAACCTGTAAAATGATAAGAGGCAACTGTAGGAGTGATCCTTAGTTTTACATGTATGATAAAGTTATTGAAATCCATTTGTATGCTTAAACGTAATTTGCATTTGAGAAGACTTTCTCCTGTTACATATTGTAGCAGTATAAACACTTAACAAAATAAGCTAATTTGCTTTATTGTTACTCAAAGACATTAATTTGATGTCCTTTGTGTAAAAAAAAAATATATATATATATATTTTATGTAGATGTTTTTAAAGGGGAAATATTATGTCAGATTCACTTTGTTTTTAGTTTTACATCGTGTCACAGTGTTATTCCCTCATCAAAAACTCACCTGGAGTGTTAGCTTGATTCTTTAACAGATGTTTTAGAAATCCTTTAATCTCCATGACAACCATTCAGGTCTGCAAAACACCTGAGTGGACCTTCAAGGACGAAGCTCCTCCTCAGAACTGCAGTTTCCAAGCTTCAACCTCACAGAGCTCCCTTCCCTCCTGACTCCACCTCTCAGCTCCTTCAGACTAGCCAGCAGCAATTAGCAAACACCTGGCAGAACTGGGCATCTGCTCAGCTCATTACATGAGTTAATTCTCAGTGTAGCACTGGCAAAAATGTAATTAAAGGGTTAATAGAGAAGCAATGCTGTGATCACTTCCTGAGGGCGGAGTTTCAGAATGAGCAGGAGTTTTTAAAGAGACAGAGAAAAAATGTCAAATGTCTTTTGAGTCATACTTGAAATATAGCAATTTTAGAACAACTGAAGGTAACATAGTTACTTGATTGTGTTGCAAAATGACACTATGTGACTGGAAAACACATCATACTGCCCCTTTAAAAACTGACATGTAATGCAAAGCCAATATTGACAGAACAGGATGGACATAGAGACAGGAAGGTCCCTGAAATAAATGCAGACTCGGATCATTTTACAAGAATCGATACAGGATGCAAGTTGGTGATTAAATTCACGATCTCCTATTTTGCTAAGCTTGGAGGAAGGTTTCCAAGATTCGTTTCCAGAGAGATGGAGGCCATGTACATCGAGGAGCTGCGCTCGTCTGTCAACCTGCTGATGGCAAACCTGGAGAGCATGCCGGTCTCCAAGGGCGGCGAGTTCAAGCTGCAGAAGCTGAAACGAGGACACAACACCTCCATTATGGACATGGGTCAGGAGGATGAAAATCTGCTGTCCAAGTCAGACGTGGTCCTCTCATTCACTCTGGAGGTAAAGCACCTGCAGCAGAAAACACTTCACAACTAAGTACTGAAATGCTTAGTTGTTTTGAAATAATTTTGAATTAAACAAACTTGGGGGAAAAAAATAGACAAGTTCAGAGACGAGAGACTTGAACTAGACTGTGTTTTTTTTTTTTTTTTTGCTTAAAGTCTTTAGTGAGCTTTATCATTCCCTTCCTCCTGCTGTAGAGGAGCATCCTCCTTGGCGCTGTGTCTTTAGAGATTGTGATGACCTCAATATGCTTGACCTGAACGCTTTTTTTTCCCTCTACGGCAAGCGAGTCGTTCTTCTCCACACAGACTTCTTAATTTGTTCTTCAAAGCTTTCAGCTTTTAAAACGATCCCCCCACAGAAGCTGCAGGTGCCACTAATCGAGTTATTTACATCAACCCGAGCAGTCAGCTTCTTGCAGATTAAATCAACTATTTCCAGAAAAAAAAGGTTTAGAAATCCTTACATTACTAAGTACTTGTTGAGCGCAGTGCAAGTATATATGCACTCACCAAAATGGAACAAAGGATGCATGAGAAACTTATAAGTAATAAAGTAGTGAAGTCTCTATAACTTGTGTTTTGTTACGTGGTTTAATACTATTTCATCTCTTTGGATGATTAACATTATTTTCCAGGTGGTGATAATGGAGGTTCAGGGTCTGAAGTCCTTGGCTTCAAACAGAATAGTTTACTGCACCATGGAGGTGGAAGGAGGACACAAGCTGCAGACGGACCAAGCTGAGGCCTCCAAACCAATGTATGTGCAAAGCACAACTAAAGAAAGACGACAATCACAGCTGGAAGGACACTTAGTTCATTAAGATTGCATTAAAAAGTCATGATGGATATGTCAGAGCAATAAAAAGGATAAAACATCCAAGGAAGTAAAAAGTTTTGATGAGGGAACAGTACCGCATCACAGTCCCGCATAAGATGTTACCTGTCATGGATGAAAATCTAACTAAGACAAAACAGTGGGATTAACAGGGGTCTCAAACTCCAGTCCTCGAGGGCCACTGTCCTGCAACTTTTAGATGTGCCTCTGCTGCACCACACCTGAATAAAATAATTAGGTCATTAGCAAGGATCTGGAGAACAGATCTACACAAGGAGGAGGTAATTAAGCTATTTCATTCAAGTGTTTTGTACCTGTGGCACATCTAAAAGCTGCAGGACAGCGGCCCTTGAGGACTGGAGTTTGAGACCCCTGGATTGCAACCAGGAGACAGAGTATAATGTACAGAATGGGTAGAGTAACACAGACCCATTCTAGGAAGGGTTGTTAGAATAAGAATGAGGAGAATTTATTTCATGTATTTATTTGTTTGATGCAAACCCCTAAAAAAACAACAAAAAGTTCAGACTTTACAGAAGAAACTGACCCGTATACTAAATATTCATTGGGAGTTTATTATGATTAAAATCCTCAAAGTCCACAGAGCTTCTTCACATGAAGCTCAGTGGACTTCATATGAACAGACTATTAACAATAGATTAGCAGAGAATAGCCTAGGGGGTAAGTAGGCATCACTAACCCTGAGATCCACCGTTTACTGCACAGACTTTACTTAATAAATCTGTTCTTGTTCGTAGTTGGGGAACCCAAGGTGACTTCACCACCACCCAGCCTCTGCCTGCTGTGAAGGTGAAGCTGTTCACTGAGAGCACAGGAGTGCTGGCTTTGGAGGATAAGGAGCTCGGAAGGGTGGGAGAACATTTCAAGCACTGGATTCATTTTTGATTCCTCTCACACAGTGCGTCTGACTCGCAGCGTTTGCATGTGGCTGTTTCCAGGTTGTGCTTCACCCGACTCCCAACAGTCCCAAACAGTGTGAGCTCCATAAGATGACAGTGTCTAAAGGCTGCCCAGACGAGCTCAAGATAAAACTAGCCATCCGCATGGATAAGCCACAGAACATGAAGCATTGTGGGTAAGTGGCAGTCGGGTTCTTTGTGTTGATGCCCTCCACCGGTGCGATCAATTTAAAGCATTTGTCGCGTCTGTCAGATTTCCATCTAAATACTTAAAAAGAACTCTTCTGTGATTGGAGTTCTGGGCTTTCTGTCCCTTTCATTTGGAAAAGTAGATTTTGGAAACCAGTTCTCATGTCTGCATAAGTTCAGACTGTTTATTTTGATGATTTATGTCATTCAAGAGCAGTCGGTAGGAGTGTTCAGTATTGACAAAAATATATCAGGATATTTTTTTTCCCCACTTTTGTGTCTTATAATTGAAAATATTTAGCTGTGAGCTCATATCACAAAGACTTCATTTTATTGCAATAAAGGTTATAGTAAAAGATTAATAATTTACCTTTCATATGGATGATAATTAATATCAATTTATTGACATTCACCTAAGAGGTCATATTTATTACTATAATTTATCACATGTATTTCTTTAACCGTTTAAAACAGTAAACAGAGTATTGTCTTGAATCAACGCACAGTAACCCTGCAACAATAAGCAGATTTAGATAACTGATAAATTATATTTGAACCCCAAAAAATGAGTGGAACCACTCAGATTTTAGATGAAATGTGTTTCTGATAGGAAATGAAGCAGCCATCTCTCCCAGGATGAACAATGGGAGCAGTTTTGGGGGAAAAAAAGTGTTTCTTAAAAAATATTAATGCCCTTCTCAACAAATCATAGAAAACCTTACATTGATATAACAATCAAACAATTTTTGAAATTGCTCATCAGCTTCTACATGTTTCCAAAAGATGACGTTTGCTTCCCTCTTGTGGTCACCGATTGCTACGAGGATGATAGTTGGTACATTTAAAAGTGAACACATGTAGCTCAGTGTTTTACAACATGGATAGAATTATATATGTAATGTTTGCCACAGTTGTTATGTAATTATTTTGGGGCACTTTTATGATTCTTGTGAGATTTACAGCCATTTTCCAAACTGGTTGTCTGTTTGGAACCAGAACACAAAGATACAGGGCTGTCATGTTTAGCTAGCTCATGTTCAACCAACTTCCCAGCCTTTCTGCTAACAGATTTATTTTCTTAGTCATTTCTACTTGTTTCATCGAACAAACAGGAACAGAAGTATCATCCTCTTGGCTGGTGCAGATTGGCGTTTCATAATCTATTTATTTAATCTGCTGGAATCTTTTTTCTTCCTGTTTAGCTGGTGGTGGATGTTCTTTGTTTTTGGACATAAGCGCAGTTTCATTCGACTGACCTCTCACAGTTTGGTCCCAAACACTGAGTTCTCTTGTTTCACTTTGCTCTAGTTTATATAGCTATTTTAAAATAATTTTACTTTGAATGCATTGATTTTTTTTTTGCTGCCTTTTAATCTCTCATATTGATTAGTCTAACATGGTTTTTGAATAACTTTCTTCAGAAGGATAATTATTCCTCTCTAATCTAGTTTGGTGGCAGCAGGTGTATAATAAATTAACTTGTAGTTTTACTATATATCAAATCTTTTGTAATAAAAAATTTACAATCTACTGTTAGAAAAATGTTGGGTTTGTAAGAGGCCCTGTATCTCCTTGCAGTGGCAGTATTCTGCCAGAAGAGGTCAGTGTTTGCACTAGTATTTTCACCTTGGTGCATTGAATCTGTGTTGAACGTTGATAGCAGTATAAACTAACGCCAAAACAGCATCACAAAAAAATTACTGTGAAGCATTCTGTTAAATTCATTCTTTGTTAAAATAACATCCTTTTTTCCCCCACAGGTATCTTTGGGCCATTGGCAAAAATGTGTGGAAAAGATGGAAGAAGAGATTCTTTGTCTTGGTACAGGTAGGCATATTTATTTTTTTTAGAAAATAAAATATGAAAACAAAAATTATTATTATTATTATTATTATTATTATTATTATTATTATTATTATTATTATTATTGTACTTAAAATGTTTGAAAGAAGATTTTGAAAGCTACATCTCCAAATCATGAACACTGTCGAGGTCCTGATAAAAATGATATTTGATACTGATAAAAACTGACGACATATGAAGATTTCTTCTGCTTGTTGTCGCGGGGGCTGTTGAGGCAATTTGCTGCTTCCTGGTTACGACCAACTAATTAGCACTGAAGTTTTTGCGCAATTTAAATTGCAACCACACTGTAGTCTGATCATTACTCCCATTTAATCGGCTACAGCAGACAAAACGTTTGATTAAGAAAAACTGGAAGCAAGTGTTTATTTAAAATAGGTGATGATTTCTTTTTTTTGTATCGTTTCATAGGTGAAGTAAAAAAACAAAATTTGCCCTCTAAAAATGTCTTTAAAAAAAAAAGAATTAACAAAGAAACAGGGATGCCTTTGACATGAGTGCCGCTTTATGCAAAGGAAATTTTTGCCAACCACATGTTGTGGCGCGCTGTGAGAAAGAGAGATGCAGCCAAGCTGTCTTCTTTTGGTTGTCAGATGAATGATGGAGAGGTCAAGCAGGCTTTTGTCAGGAGATAGTTGTGGGGAGGAGGGGGGGGGGGGCGGAAGGGTGTGGGAGATGAGGTGGTGGAGGCCATTTCCTGGTGGCTCCGCGTTGGGAGGTGGGCAGCAGGCAGCAGAGAAGGGGGTGGGCGGCAGTAGGCCTGTCTCCTATGCGTTAGGAAGGATATGTCTCAGAGCTACAAGTTGACAGGGGATTGACAAAGTCGAGTGAACACTAGCTGGTCTAACACTTGGAGCTACAAAAGCCTGAGCACCGCCAACTTGAAGCCTCTCACTTGCTTGCAGCTAAATATATAGCAAGTGACAAATACTGGTCAATAGACTGCACACTCATGTGTATGTGTTTGTTTTTATGTCTGTCTTTCGATGTGCATGAAGTTTGAACGGCGACACAAAGACCGGCGTGTGTTTGTTGGGTTGCTGTGTTACAGAGCTAACGACTCAGCGGATATTCTTTTGGCCACCAAAAATCCAGAGCTTTATTGATTGCACAATTTGTTTGATTCAAATAGGTTAACCTTATAAAAACGTTCAACTCTGACAAAGGCAATATTCATTGTTAAAATATCACAGGTAATTTCCTTACATTTTTTCTTTCTTTTTAGCTATTTTTAACAGTAGTAAGGTTCATGATGTTGTCTGTTGCATATGCTATTTATTTTTTACATGTCATGTGTAAAAAAACAAAACAAATCAAGGTGAAGCCAAACTGATTAGCTTTCACAAGTGGAGCATTATGGCCGTCGTTGCAGAGTTCCTCTTGATATATTTACAAAAAAAATTTATTAGAAATTGCATTGGGTTTATTTCAAATGAAATGGACAAGGAGATGGAAAAGGGGTGAAAAATAAAATGGAGAAAATGTTGAAATGAAAAAGAGAAGATAAGAACAGAAGAGAGAAAAGAAAGGATATAAAGAATAGAAAATAACACTGTAGAAGTCTGCTCTACACCTGCAGAAAGAGAGGGATAAAAACAGAGAACTGAGAAACCATATGTGTATATTTAACAATACCAACACCATCACTGAACCTGTGATGAATTAGTACGTGGTACTAATTCATAGAAGATGTATTTAGTGACGAACACTGCCCAACAAAGTGTCTCTGTAAACCTTTGAATCCAGACAACTCTTTGTGTGCGTACGTGTGTGTGAGCACGCTTGTGTTTATAATATTTCTCCATGACAACGTTCTATAATGGGTGTGAAGAACCACAAACTGGGCCCATAGGACTCAAGGTATCCTGGTAAAAACCAGCTCATTTTCTATGCTTTGCTTTGTACAGAAGGTTTGGACTTTTGGACTTGGCTGCTGAAAAACAATTGCTTCCTGGAATCGTGGACTGTGTTTAGGTTTTACATTTTTCCCAGTTGCTAACATTTATCAGTGATGTATGTAATGCCTCAGTTCAACAATTTGAATCTGACCAGAAGTTGCTGGCTCTTCTGTGAAGAGAGAAGTGCCGATCTGAACGAGGCATCTGTTAATGTTAATTCAATATTTGGAAGAATGACCAATATTGAATGACTGAACAGCTTCGGCTTCGTTCAGTTCCTCCTCTTGCATTGCTAAAACTACAGTAAATCAGCAGAAAATCAACGTCATCGTTCACAGTTTCTCCTTCTGGTCACTGATTAGCCTGGTTGAAATTGTACTGGAGGAATCCAAGTTAATCAGAGAAAGCCTAGACTGTGCTGTAAGCGAGACTTGAATTGAATGGAATAGCACAGGAAGATGATGTCAGGCTAGACCCAAGGAAGGCATTGGGAAAATTGGAGTCACAGACATACAGAGGTCCCCTGGAGCACGGGGGTCCCTGGAGGATCACTGCAGGAACAGCTGCCAACCCCACACAGAAGGGAGCAAAGGAGAACTCCTGGGGAGCCACACAGCAGCCGCGGCCTCTACTGCTCTTCTAGCAGCTTTCACTAGCACTGTCACAAGGTGTTCTATACACCGAACCCGAGTGTGACCACAGGTGGTTCTGAGCTGGGGGTCGGTGCAGCAGGAGAAGCAGTGAAGGAACGCCGGCGTAGCCAACCAAACACCTGATATCCCACCAATCTCACACCACAGACCCACCGGTGCCCAACCATGCTCAAAATCCAAACGACCCCCAGAGAATCGAAGCGCCAGGCCCAACTACAGCTGACTCACTGGACCCAATGCCCAACCGCAGTCCAGCCCCCCCCCCATCACCTGGCCTGCTTCTCATCCCAGCCTACAACCCCAAATCACAGAGAATGGTGGTGTGAAAAGACCCCAAGACTTTCTCTGCCCGCTAAAAAATGGAGTTGTTGCATGTTGTTATATAGTGAATTTAAAACAGGAGAGGTAGGGGGGGGGAGGCACCTCAATATAAAAATGACCACCAGGGGAGTCAACTGTATTTAAGGGCAGCATTTCCTCTCCTACATCTTGACCAACCAACGTTCTTCAAATGTTTGGTTGGTGGGGGACTTCCTGCATTTTAGTAGCAGCTCTTTGCTTCGCAGCCCCTGGTGAGGTTTGCTCTGTCTGTACTGCGACTAAAAATGTTTCTTCACATTTGATTTAGTATTTTGGAGTTTGGTAGTTTGCAATGTTGGTTGGTTTGTTAGATTAGTGCAGTACTAGAATATTCTATGCATTTGTCAAAAGCTGATTTTGTAACAGTAGAAAAAGAAAAAAAAAAGACAGTTGACAGTAAAAAAGGTTTACGATAAATATCAGTCCATGTTTTTTGACGAAAGCCTAAAAACATTTTAAATGCAGCAAAAACAACTGTTGTTGTTCAATGCAAACTTTTAAGTTGTTCAACATGGTCGAACCTTTATAATTCTCCTCTAACTACAACAACAAACACAACGAAGAGAAAACCGGTCAAAGAACAACATGCTTAAAAAACATCAAGGTAGTGGAATATGTTTATTTATGTGCAAGATCTCAATCTATTCTTTCCAGACACATAAGATGAGATGATGATGATGTGATATGTTCCCTAAGTCAGAAGACTTGGCTCTTATACATGGAAGTCCTTATTTGAAGTGACTGAGGGTTGGAGTTTCATAGCAGATCCAGGAAGTAAACACAATTGTTTTTGTTCATAAACCTGTTGATTGACATCTGATCTTTTTATGAGTGAAAATTAATTCTTATCATTATGGGTTTCAATGGTTTTGAACCTTCATAAACTCCCCAAGTATAGCAGTGTTAGTGATGTTTAAGACGGGAACATTTTGCCTGAAATTTCTCACAATAAAATTAGATGTTGCTAAAAAGGAAAAGCTTTTTTTTGCTATACTTTACAGTAAAACATTAAGAGATAGTTCATAAAAACAATTATGTTAACATTGCAATACCCTGAAATGTATCATAGGAACTACTCCTCCTTATGTTCTAATTCTTCATCTTCATTTTAGCTGACTGACAGCTGAGCGAGTGTGAGTGGGAAAAGCAGACTGACAGGAAATTGTGTGTTTTAGGGTGGGAGGGTGGTGGTAGTGGGGGAAGGAGGGAGTGGGGGGGGGGGGAGTGGCAGAGTACTTTAGATTTGCCTCTGTGGGGTCCTGGAGGCCAGGGAGCTGCTGCAGAGTTAGTCCAGCTTCTTCCATGATGGCCTTAGGTGTCATCAGTACTGTCTTAGGGAATCTCAGTTGTCACCAGCACAAGGGAAACCCAACATATAACCAGCCACCCCGTCCCCCACCTAACTTTGCACACACACTCGCTACCACGCGAACACACAAACAGAGTGTGGCAGGAGCAAGAGTGAGAGCTGCCACTCGTGGCAGTAGTCACGGCAACAGCAGCCGACTGGCCACGCTCGCCGGTTCTTGACGATAGTCTGGCGTGACTGGCAAACTGCACTAATGTCAACTGGTTCAATAAAAAAAAACAAAAAAAACATCATCCTTGTATTTACAGCCAACAGATTGCAGTGATTTTCTTGTATCTAGTTTGAACCAATTAAAATGCAGTTCAAGTGTCAGATATCAGTTCATAAACGGGTTCCTTTTTAACAAAACCAGTGAACTGTATCAAATTTTCCCTTTGCTGAAATCCCTCTAGCTACATAACCGTTGAAAGGTTTTGGATTGAAACAACTGACTTTTACAGGAAAAACCCTCCAGGATGTTTGGGCTCAGGACGGGACTGAGTGGATATTCAGGGAAGGATTTATATCCATTTATATCAGTTTGTTGTTGAAATTTGTGTTTGAGGTGTACATATGTGAGTAAAGCAGCTGGGGCACAAAGCTAGCATATTTAAAAAAATAAAATAAACTAAATGCAATTACAGGTGGAAAATCATTTTCTATATTCTTTTTGTAGTTGTTACACAAATAATGGTTAATCCCTGCTGTTGGGAAAATAGAATATATCAAACTTAACTTTGTGTTTATTAGCTGGTATTACAAATAGCTAAAATAATATGGCACTCCAAAAATACCACTTTGCATTTCAACATTTTTTTAGTTTGTCACTCATGTAAAGTTAAAATCGATTGCCATGATACTGCTGGTATGACATTAGTCAGTTATTGATTATGCATAGTAGGTATGTTACACACATAGAGTAGCTTAGGAATGACAGAGCATCTGATGTTGACGTGTTAGTATGGGGGGTCCCCAAATAAAAATCTGAATAGGGTCCTAAAAATGCTTGGACCAGCCCTGTGTTCAGTCCTCAGCAATTTTAAAGGAAATATATTTTAGTTGTGGCTTAAATTTTCAGGTTGAACACAAGCAGCAGACTACAGGAGAAGCTCCAAGTCAACGAAGGAACACATTTTTCTCCTGAAGGAGTTTATAGTTTGTCTAGGGAATGACCCCTCACACATCTTCTCACAAACCCAAAACACAGCCAAATTCTGGAAGAATCAATGACATTAGCTTCATCCCCATACTGTAATGATATTAGTTTCAGGATATTAGTTTCTTTATTTGCTTCTATTTGCACTCACATTGTGTGCTTTTCTGCTGATTTTCTTTATTTCCTGCTGGGAAATAAAGGTGGAAGCTGTACTAACTTTGCTACTAAAATGTCTTCAAGGGTCAGTGTTATGTAAACACACCTGCAGTGTTGCCTTGATTTTATCCATGCATGTTTGAGAACTCCTCAAATCTCCCGTGGCAACCATTCAGCTGTGCAAAATGTCTGGGTGCAGCGAGGCTCAGCTCCTATTGGAGCTGCAGTTTCCAAGTTCCTGCCTCACAGAGTTCATTTCCCCATGACTCCACCACTCAGCTCCGTCAGACTAGCCAGCAGCAATTGGCAAACACCTGGTGGAGCTGCACATCTGCTGAGCTCATTGTAGGAGCTGCTTCTCAGTGCAACACTGGTAAAATCTTAGTTAAAGGAGCACTGCACCAAGAGCAGGAGGTATTAGCAACGAAGGGGTCCAATTTCAAGGTGTTAAATTGAGAAATATATTCTCTTTTAAGTCATATTTGATATATGGCATTTACTTAACAATTGAAATTAACATAATTATTTGACTGTGCTATAAAATAGCACAATGTAAAAAACACATAATATTGTGTCTTAAAGAATTAAGGCGCAATAGATGACTCAGTTTCTTAAAGTTCAACGCAGGGGTCGCATCAAATGGAATATTTTTCATCATCGACAGTTGTTTTAAAATGTAACGAAAAAAATCTGAAGGCCATGTGTGACTGTCAGGGATTACAATTCACACACTTGACCACTTGCTGAAATTTTTTTAGTAAATAATTCATACCTTCAGTGCTACTGGGTCATTTTATTGTTCATATTACTGGAGCCACAGTCAGTCAAATGAATCTGCATTGGTCATTTTAATGTCATTGTTAATGTATTGTGTTTCTTTTTATGGCTCTATGTGGTAATTTAAAGCTGGATTGAGTTTTACGTTAGTCTTGGTAGACTCTACAAAGCAACTTGGTAGAAAAAAAAATCACTTCTTAACATGTGCTACATCTTCACTGTTTCTTTTCTTTCTATGTAGAAGTCACCAGAAATACTAATTCTCCATTTTAAATAAGTAATAACATTGTGTTTTAATATTTCAACTTGTTTTGTAGTATTTATCTTTATATAAAATGCATGTCTGCTCTGCATGGAGGGGTGGATTTAAAGGAGCTAACTATTTCTACACATCTACGTTTAGTAGGTTGGTAAGTTAACTTATTTAGCTGGTAAAACCAGCTTTGTAAAGTTTTCATTGCTTTCATTAAAAATAAATAAAAAGGCTCGGGCTGCTGATCTTTGCTTCCAAACCTCCAAAGCTTTCATTAACACTGTTACATGGTTAGCCTTACCCCGTATCTGTCACCTCAGACTTCAGGCAATTCCTAATTTAAAATAAAAAAAAGTTTAAAAAAAAAAATCTGTAATAACCTCATACACAAGTGCCAACCTGTTAACGCCACCGCCACACCCTGTAGGAACACATTCACACGTGTATTATTTCTCACACTGCAAGAAACACATGTTTTCATATCTGTGTCATTCATACAGTACCGTGCAAGACGCTACCCTAAAAACAAACGTGGAGCTGTGTGGTAAAATAATACCATAATAATAGATCACACTGTAAGGCAGATTTAGAAATACTTAGAATTTGTCACTTCAATAAAATCATAGATCCAAGGTTATAATGGGGAAAAATGTCTTGTTGTAAGTGAAATAATCTGCCAGTGGAACCAGTATTTTTTTCATCAATATTAAGGAGCTATTGAGTTAAAACAAGCTCTGATATCTCTTTGAAAAGTTACTTGTAAGTTAGTTTTGTCTTATTTCAAGTGTTCTGAGATATTTGTATTAGAAACCAGAGAAAAAATACGTAAGACTTTGCATCTTACCAGTAAGATTTAACATGGTTATGTTACGATCATTGTCTAAAAAAAATGAAATAAATATTTGTGAATATTCTGTCTTGTTTGTCCTTTGCTTTCACTATTGTTATATGTGATTGGGTAATTATATAGCATAATGGTGTTCTGGCCTGTGAATCAGGCTAACTGCTAAGAGACCATGTTCTCTGTGTGTTTAACTGGTGCAGGTGAGCCAGTACACCTTTGCGATGTGCAGCTACAGAGAGAAGAAGGCTGAGCCGGTGGAGCTTCTGCAGCTGGACGGCTACACTGTGGACTACACTGACCCTCAGCCAGGTGAGACGAGCCAAGACCAACCAACAGTTAGACGGGGTGCTGCTGTAATTACAACAACAATAATAATAATAATAATAAAACATACATGTAGTTAAAAAAAATCTATAATAATATGCAGCACCAACTGGAACCCTGCATTGCTCTGTATCAACACATGCACTATTTAAACTGTCTGAAAACAGGAG
Source organism: Poecilia mexicana (assembly GCF_051168715.1). Taxonomy (NCBI): domain Eukaryota; kingdom Metazoa; phylum Chordata; class Actinopteri; order Cyprinodontiformes; family Poeciliidae; genus Poecilia; species Poecilia mexicana. The sequence continues at coordinate 3,146,378 of NW_028263374.1, forward strand.
GCGTCTGCTGAGGTGTAAAAGAAAGCTGATTTTAAAAGCGTTAAAAGAACATAATTGTTAGGTTTTCTACTAAAAACATATTAAATAAAATAATTACATGGTACAGAACTAATGGAAATGGATGCTAGCCTTTCTAGTGTTTTTCTTTAATTACAGTTCAGATATGCGATGTTGGGAAGTTAGCTCTGTTGACGGCACAAACTGAAAGTAGAATAGGGGTTGTATCTTCAGACGGGTCTGTTTCACTGTTTCTGTCATGTTTTGCACCTGAAACTGTTTGCACTGATATTTGAACAGCACTAAATATTCCCCAATATTGACCTTGGATTATTTCTGGTTAGAAAAAAACAGCTGTTCTATACGTTGTTTGGTGGGAGCATCATCTCCCTCTTTGTCTGATTACTTGTGTTATTTGGATATGACATGTGATGCAGGCCTGCTTTTATTCAGTGCTAAGCATGTGATTGTCTTAAGCTAGCTTTGTGAAAATAAAGCAAAGTTGCAAAAATAATGTTAATACCATACTAGCTTCTGTGTATGTTATTATACAGCTGTGATCCAACCCCTCCTATTTTGTCTTATTTCATGTTTTCTGCTGGAAATTAAAGTATAATTGGTGTTTGAGCTATTAAAATTGGCAGGTCTAAGTGTTTTATGAGGTGGTCTCAAGTATTAATGGATAGTAGCTAACAACGGGCCGCTGTTTTCTCTGACCTCCACTGTTCACTGTAATGCTCTAATGACGAGCATTTCTGAACAGATTTCTGTTTAATATGACTAGGCCTGTCACAGCAACTAATAAATCAATCACATGATCATTTAAACCAAGCTTAATAATTTACATTTGCATGATTTTATCTCTTTTCTCTCTTTCTACCAAAAACTGGATGATAAAAGTCTTCAGTCTGGCGTTTTGGTCTCAACTAGCCACTTAGTTTGAAGAACAGTTTTGTTTACAGAGATTTCATAATTCATTTTATTTGTTGTTTCTGTTGTTTTGTTTATTTATTATGGATATTTAAAATGTTTTCCAGTTGTTAAATGTTCATTAGAGTTTACAGTTTATTGATCTTTGACAATGTGTTCCTGCATTATTATCATGTACTCTGATATTATTTGGCAATGGTCTCAAAACATCATTATCATTTATCGCAATAATGTCTGGAACAATGTATCGTCCGGCAAAATTTCTTTTCGTGACAGACCTAAATATGACCTTTACCAGTCTTATTTCAGGTTTGTGTAACACATACCCATGCTTAGTTTTTGCAGTGACAAAACCAACTGTTATACGAATAACGTTGCTGCCACCTTCTGAGTGCCTCTGGCCATGTTTCAGGTCTGGAAGGCGGCCGGACATTCTTCAACGCTGTGAAAGAGGGTGACACTGTGATATTTGCCAGCGACGATGAGCAGGACCGCATCTTATGGGTGCAGGCCATGTACAGGGCCACCGGTCAGTCCCACAAGCCGGTGCCCCCCACCCAGGTCCAGAAGCTGAATTCCAGGGGCGGCACTGCCCCGCAACTCGATGCACCCATATCCCAGTTCTGTAAGTTTTTTTGTTTTTTTTTGAGTTAAAAACATTCCGTGTTGAGTCAGAGTGAATATGGCTTTATTTGGCTCTGTTCTCACCTTTTTATTGGTACTTGTTTGTTCCGTGTGGTAGATACTTCATCAATGTCAAACAGGAAACGGGATTCAGCAAATGTTACACATGGAATAGTGATGAGGGGGGCCAGAGGGGATGTTTTAATTTTTTTTTTCGTAATGGTCCAAAGAGTATACACATAAAAGAGAAATAAAAGCAGGTCGGCTTATGAAGAAATACTCCTGCATTTGCATAAGTGAATTTATTGAGAGAGCTGTTTTTGACACAACCCCTGGAGTCCCACTGAGACCCAGCAGCTGGTAATTACTAAGTTAAAAGTGCCAGGTCATGAATAATACAGTGTGGTTGCCACACAATTAAATTGGGCAGCATTCGCTCAATGTTACCAAATAACTGCGTGTCAGTTCGCACATGCATCAGTGCAATAATATAAGATTGCGTCGCCTCTGACACCCGGCCGCCGACTTCCCCACCAAACACTAAAACATCGCAACAATAAAGACAACTCTGAAAGCTTCGCTGTGCACATGTGAAATTGAGCTTTACAGTTTCCGTTTCCTACATTGACAGTTTTGCTTTGACACTTCAGAAGAAGATTACAGCTGTACTGTAGCTTTTATGACAATAAGGAAAGTAGTTGTTTTGCTGCAGTGTTTCACTGATTTATGTAAAGACCATGGAAAGAATTACATTTTGTTGGCTTTCGAAATGTTGAGTAATAAAAATCCAACATTTACTTTCAGAATGTATAGATAGATGTCACTCAGTATGAATACATTGGGTAACAAGAGTAAAATCTGAATGTCATAAACATTTATTGTTTATAGTGTTATTGCTGACAGACTATAATCTCAGAAAAGCTGTATGATTGACCAGGGAATATTGTCCAGTCAGTCAATTTATACTGCACATTTCAACAACAAGGCAGCTCAAAACGCTTTACATAAATATAACAGAATAAACAGACAAACAAAAACATTACTTTGAAGTGGAAAAGTAAAGAGAAGTAATGGAATTGCAATCCGGACCAGAATTAATCTGTCGATCTATGTTTCTCTGAATCTTGCTGGGACATTAGTCCTTTAACCCCAGAAATGTTCTTCAGGTGGAGGACAGACCAGAAGGCTGGCTTTGTAACTGCCTCTCTGTGTCTCTGAATGTTCAGTCTGTAGTATTGCACTGAGCACCAAAACCGGACTGAACAACATCAAATCCATCCATGTTGAAACGTCCACTGATGAGGATTCAGGCAGTGTTGCACCGGTCAGATGGTGAAGCTTTCAGTCTTAGTAAACATCTGATAGACCTGTGAGCCATTTTTGAAGGAATCTAAGCAGAAACCAGAACGTCTGTTCACACTTTCCGCTAATGGACTATGAAGTTGTTGGAGGTTTTGTGAGAAGCTTGTGGAACATTAACCAGATTCATTTTGACCATTTAGACGAACCTTTTCTACCGTCATAACTGAACAACCTGAGATTTCTTTTACTTTTCCGTGATTTGAGTGGTCCATCAAAAGAAAAAAAAAAGAAAGAAAAAAAGCAAGCCAGACTTTAAATAGCACAGAATGTTTGTGATTGACCAAAGCCAAGTCCGGGACACAGCCCCTCAGTTTGTCTTCGTCGGATCTATAAATGAATATCACCCATCAATCATTGCCAGGGCCATCCTTCTCCAGCCCAGACGGACGGGGGTGACTAATGTCACTGCATGTTACTGTCCAGCCCTCCCGCCTCCACTCCCGCTCACTCACATCAAATAGACCTGACAGCCCACCAGCTACAAACCAAAGGGGCACCACAATGTCACCTTTTTTGATTTTTAGGGGGGCGGGGAGGGTTACGGGGTGGGGTGCAGCGACTTGTTTAGGGGACAAAATCAGCTTCCAGCTCATTGTTTTGCTTGTTGACTGACAGCTGGGGTGTTTTCGATAAGCAGTGAAGAGGACGTTGGCTGACAAATCTCCTGATTGCCGTGTAGCTAAGTATAACCTCTGCTCACATCGACCCTCGGTGTGCGCCGACTGATGGGGGAGAGCCTGTGTCCGCTATCCGTTCAGGACTAAATTTAAACAGGGTCCACCAACTAAAACTTTCTGGCTTTGTCACCGTCGCTTTGGACAAACAGGGAAGTATCCAACAGAGCCCTGATGACAATATAAAAAAAGCTTCATAGAGTCCAGGGGATTTGAATAATGAACTGATCCTGACTGTGTTGTTTGGTAATCAGGATCAATTGGGCTAAAAAAAATGATTTAACTGTAAGTCAATCTATAGGATTAGACTGAATTGACTTTTCTGTTTTTGTTTTAATTCAATGCAAAGGAGTGTTGTGGATTGACTCTATATAAATAATTGGATAATAATTGAATTGGGCTTTATGCAGCTCTATTACTCTTCAGTATTATCAACATGATCCTTTTGGTGTTCTTCTGATTATGGTATGTCTGTAAGGATAAGCTTATTAGGTTTATTTTAAAGAAGGAAAAGGAAATATCAGGAGGTAATTTTCACAAGATATAGAGAGATAGCAGAAATGTGTATATGTAAATTGAGGCTAATGCGTATGTGTGTGGGGGGTATGGATGTATATATTTAGGCATATGTAAACCCACATAAAATGGAAAATTAATTAACCTATGTTTATTTATTTATTTATTTATGTATTTATTTATTTATTATTTAATAATGAGGGTCCATCTGAAAATATTGTATGAATTTACGGGGTAGGAGTTCATAAGTTTCTTACTTCGTTCTGCTATTCGAGCATGTTAAGATTATTGTGGAGCAAAAAATATGTATTTTTCTCTCCTTGTTCACATATGTGATTCTATACTTCTATCATGTTCGAAACCAAAATAAAATAAAAAATAAAGGAAAATGTATTTTACACTAATTTTCACTGTTTCAAACAAGTTGAGTCTGAAATAATATCCCAGCAGTTTAGACAAACAACATTTTCATAGGACTTGGAACCGCTGCTATATTTGCATGTGGTGGATCTTCTGCGTTGATCCATCTGGAACATTTACTGCAATGTGTCAGAACAGAGTATAACCGTCTGGGACAAAAGACAAAAGCAAATGATATGATGATTTTAAGATGAAGAAAACAACTGTTTTAAAATTTCAGATTGTTTTAGAGTTGTTTTCAGGTGATATGAATGTATCCAGGCCCACGTTGTCTGTACAGGCCAACTGTTACAAACCCACTCTGCTCTGGAATGAAAAGTCCAGTTTTAGTAAGCTGTTGTTGCACAGCCGGCTGTCAGTGCCTGTAATCCTTCAGGTTCTCACAGGTCCGGTCTTCTCGGTCTTGCGGACTTGTGCGATGTTGACATCAGCCATGCAGTGAAGCAGCATGCCAGCAGCACAGCGGCAGCAGCTGTGGTCCCCTCCCACCCGCCGCCTGCGTCCAGCACTTGGAATGTGTTCCGCTGATGCAGAGGATTTGTCCAATGTGAAGTCAGAACCTTCGTTTTGCATTGAAACTGAATATGTGGGAATTTCAAAATGACAGTTTCCTCCTGAAATCCTGAATGTCTTCCTGCCAGATTAGTCCAAACTAGTGATACTCATAGGAAACCTACAGTAGAATCAATATGGGTCGCATAAATGATTGAAACATAAAGACGACGTCCTCTGAGTGATCCAGGGTAATACTGAGACTGTGTTTAAAACCTTTGTCTGTTTCTTTTAAGATGAGTCAGAAAATAAATCTTTAGAACTGATAGCCCTGATTAGTCCTTCATAGTTACAAAAGCTTTTACTCCACGGGTGCACAAATTTATCGGCCAGCCAATTTATTGGTGCCGATTTCCTTAATTTCAGGAGATCGGTGATCGGCCGATACTTACATGTGAAGCCAATCTTATCCTCCGATCTTATCTACCTCAGCAAAGGTCTAAAAATCAACCGCTGTCCTCTTCTGCTCTCCCCTGAGAGGATTGACTGTTAGCCCCGCCCACCAGGTCATGTCTGCTAGTTTGAGTTAACAATCGTCACTCCACTGTTGCCAACTCTGCAACTTTTCAGACAAAAAGAATTGTTATCAGTCAAAACTGGAATCAGCAGGTTAGGTTTTTTATAAAGATCGGCTGCAGTTGGTGCAGTTCTATTTCACCCAGTGTAATAAAACAGAGTTTTTACAATAAATGCGAAAACAGCTTTTATTGTTGTTATTTTTGATCTATTTATAAAACTATGGTTCCCGACGTCATTGATGATTGTGTTGAAGCATGATAATCTAGATGCTTTATTTTGACAGCTTCTGACATTTGTCATCTCTTCCTGTTTCTTTCTTCCTGTCAATTTGCTCATCCGACGGTTTCGTTGTGAAATCGCACTCAGACGCTGACCGGGCCCAAAAGCACGGCATGGATGAGTTCATCTCGGCCAACCCGTGTAACTTTGACCACGCCTCCCTGTTTGAGTTAGTGCAACGCCTCACCTTGGACCACAGACTAAATGACTCCTATTCCTGCCTGGTAAGGAAAACTGTTTTTCAGGCTTTTGGATTCAGTTGAATGGGCAAAAAAAAAAAAAGGTAGTAAACCAAAGCAGGATGGGGTAAATCAGGTCTCATTATTAAAGTTTAAGATTGAAGCTCAGCCTGTCAGGACAATAGATTGGAATAGATTAAAGAGAAGTCGTATGTGTGTGTGTGTGTGTGTGTGTGAGGGGGGGTGGCGGGGGGGAGTGGGGGACGAGACATTAATAATTCAATTAAACTCATGATTTACTTCTTGTTTCAAAACATTCATGCCAAAATGGAAGTATTAAGGTGATGTAAAAAAAAAGAAAAGACGACTATCCATACCTTCTAAACTGAAAACAAAACAAAAAAATGTTTTCAGTTAAGAAGGTTAATTTTTTACATTTCAGTGGAATATCATCACATGTAGTAAGTGATTTCCTAAAAGCAGCAGCTTAGCTTGGACATTTTCAGGCCGACTTGCTCCACCAGAGGTCATAAAGAAGTGCTGTGTGTGTGCGTGCGTGTGTGTGTGGTGTGCGTGTGTGTTTCCCCACAGGGTTGGTTCAGTCCCGGCCAGGTGTTTGTCTTGGATGAATATTGTGCCCGCTATGGAGTCAGAGGCTGCCATCGGCACTTATGTTACCTTAGTGATCTGCTGGAAAGGGCCGAGAATGGAGCCATGATTGACCCCACGCTGCTTCACTACAGCTATGCTTTCTGTGCCTCCCACGTACATGGAAACAGGTAAAGATCAAACTGCCTGCAGGTAGGGTTTTTTTTCCCTCTAGTGCTACAAATTGATTCTGGAGAAATGAATTATCCTAGTGGTATCTTTAAAAAAAAAAAAAAAAAAAAAAAAAAAAAAAGCGCTTGACCACATCCCAAAAAATCTGGAGTAAAAAGTCGGACTGAAAAGCTTCCACAGCAGAGCTCTGGTTGTTTCTTTAACAACTGAATGCTTTATTAAACAATCTCATGATTTCTGTTCAAAATCACGAGAACAAATTTGATTTTTTTATTTATTAGAAAAATTGCTAGCATTGTTGATTGTAGTGAAATTTAATGAGGGTTTTGAGTTTCGGTTCTTTTTAAAATACACCGTCTGCGACAGACTGGCGACCTGTCCAGGGTGACCCCGCCTCTCGCCCGGAACGTTAGCTGGAGAGGCAGCAGCAACCCTCCCGACCCCACTAGGGTGTAAAGAAAATGGATGAATGGATGAAATACATCGTTCCTATTTTGAACACAACTTTATATGCATATTATGTCATTTCTTGCATCTGCTTTCATATTTCTATTTTTAAGTCTTTGTTTTTTACATTTTGCTGTTCTGTTTTGCCTGCATGCTCACCTCTGTGCTTTATCTTGTCTCTTCTCTCCCACCACATTTACAAAATGACTTCCCTTTCACCGTACCCTGAACCCTTAACCGCTTCCTCTTAACCGCACTTAGTCAACGTGTGTCTGAATTAATAAACCGGCCGATATGTCAGGCCAAACTCGAACACGCTCTGATCCCCTCCACCCCCTCCACCCCCTCCAACCCCTCCGCCCCCGATGCCCCCACTCAAACCGTAAAAAGAGAGCTCAAAATTATGGAGTTCATAAAGAAAAAGGACTTCAGAGCCGCGGTTCTCTCAGGACCTGGAAGGTAAGTGGCTTCATCATGCAGAGGCTACTTTACACAACCGGAGTCAAGTCCCAAATGTCGTTTTGTTGCTGTAGATTAACATAGATGGCATACAAGGCAAATGTACAAACTCAAATTTCAGAAGAATAAATATTAACCAGTTCAAGCTCAAACAAATGGGAAGAGGTAGACATGTCTGGCAAAACGTATTCACACCCCTAGAACTTCTTTCAGATTATATTCGGAACTTTAATGTATTTTGTTTTTGATTATAAGATAGAAAAGCACATATCATGGAATGGAAATATACAGTTTTTTTTCTTTTCTTTTCTTTCTACTCTCTGTCTCTCTCTCTCTTTTTCACAAATATCTGAACAGTGCAGCTTGCATTTGTGTTCAGCTCCCCTGAGGCACTGCTATATCGCTCCTTCAGCTTTATATATTTAGAAACTGACTTTTGTTCTTTCCAAACTAGCTAATATTCAGTCTAACTGGATGGAGAGCATCAGTTTTCAACCCTTGCCATCGGTTCCCAGTTGGATTTAGGTCTGGACTTTGACTGAACCATTTTAGCAAACTACTAACCTTCAAGCAAACTCATTAGATTTTACTGTATAAACTGTTCAAGCTCCATTCACCCTCTAGCAAGCTTTCCCATCCCTGATAAAGAAAGATTGTTGGAGAGCAGGCTGGCCTCACTGAACACTCCTTCAGTTTCTTCTGACAGTAATGACTTCCACCGGGTTTCATTTTGGGGGTGTTAAACTGAAAGGGTTAAATAGTTATGAATGCGACACTTCAAATTTATATTTTTCTTTTGGAAAAAACATCAACAACCATCCTAGTACTGTTTTTAAAATGTTTTTTCTACCTCACAGTTGCTGGATTAGATAGTCGATCGCCCTCGTCCTGATTTGTTCGCAAACCTATTGATGTTTTGACATTAAAGACATAAATAGTCTTTAATGTCTACTTTTATTTATTTATCTTTAATTAATAAAGATAAATAAATAGAAACATAAATACACCATAAATACAAGGGCGTTTTACATTAAACCCATAGAACATCCCTGTTTTACGTTAAAGACGTAAAACAGGGATGACATTTTCAACTCAAACCCAATTCTTCTGCTGCGCTCCATTTGGGGAAACTTCAGAGCTAAGTGGCGTATCTAAATAGAATCGATATTCAGCTGGACAAAAGTCAAATCCTGACACTTTAGCGGGGCCAGGGGGCCGGCCGAGTTCATCTCGGTGTGTGCCAGCACCTCCAGGCTCGGGTGAATGAGTAGTGGTGGTGAAATGGATGAGGTGTGTGCTCAGTAGCACACATAGCAGCGCTGGCAGCTGGGATACTGGGCCGTCACACATGACAGCCTGTCAACCTGTCACGTCCCGACCTCCAGGCACCGTCGCTGGACTTGGCAGAGCAGGTCTCTGCTTGACGCGTGTAGAAGTGGACTTCAGTATGTGGCGTATGAATTCGAACTCAACAATTATGTAGGTAACGTCATAATACTCACATCCTTTACATTAAGTATAAATGGGTAGATGGATAGATAATCAATCGTCAACCAGTTAAATTTATTTGTAAAGTTCATTCAACAAGGCAGTTCGCAGTGAGTTACATCAGGGCTGTCAAACTCGTATTCATTTTGTGCCGAAGCAAGATCTTGAATGTTCCTAAAGGGCCAGTTGTGCCAGAATGTAATGATAAAACATGTTTAAAGGTAAAATATAAATAAATTCTTACATTTTTCATTCACTCCAGGATTTGTGATTTTTTTGCAGTAAAAAAGTGTTTGCGGTAGTAATTTAGAAATATTTGTGCTTACATATGATGGTAAATTCGAGTTTTATGGTAAGATGAGTTTACTCGCCTTATCATTACGGATTACAACTTGACATTAAGTAAGGCTGAGACAGAAGTAAGAAATACTGCCAAATGCAGGTGGGAGTAAACCGTCACTTACATCCAATGTTTTTCACAATTTTTGCAAGAAATTGGCAATGAACTCACAATTATGGACTAGCGCAGAAATAAATGCAGGCAGTTGTTGATTTGGCGTGAATTTCCACAATATTTCGCAAGAAAGTGGAGGGACTGTTTGATGCAATTTGGCAGTAAAAAGATAAAAACTGCTTTGTATTGATTGATAAAATAGTATTTAGGCACACTGTTATCTCGATAGTTCCATTTATGTGTGCCTTTAGAGACTAGAGGGCCTCATAAAGAGCAATGTTGGGCCGGATTTGGCCCCTGGGCCTTGAGTTTGACACATGCTTTACATCATAAATACACAAAAATACAAAGTCATAGAACATCGTTAAACATCAGAATGTTGGTCAGTGTTTCATTTATTATGTTTCAAAAGCAACTCTTAACAGGTGAGCTTTTAGTTTAAATGTAAAGGAACTCAGTGTTTCGGATGTTTTGCAGTTTTTCGGAAGCTGAATGCTGCTTCTCTATGTTTGGTTCTGATTCTAGGGAATGCAGAACAGAACAGAACCAGAAGACCTGAGAGATCTGGAAGGTTGCTACGACAACAGCATGATGATAAAACACGATGTTGCCTGCAGAGCAGTAAAATGCTAGCTTTATCTTTACCACTGATGGCTCACTTTCTCGCTGTCATCGTTTGAGCAGTGAGGTCAACAGGTCAGACAAAACACGAGGGGGAAGAAAACCAGAGCCCTGCAGGAGTTTAATTAGTGTGAAATCTCCTTCTCCTGTCTTTTATACTGACAAGAAAGATGTTTTCTTTTATTTATTTATTTATTTTCATCCTGATCCTGGAGACATTTTTATTTTGCTAATAACGTCCACTCTTTTTTTTTGTTGTTTTTTTTTTTAATCCCCTTTCATATTGAACCAACATTATTCCCAGACTCTAAACAAAGCCCGGTGTTGAAAACGAGCGGACCTAACGATCTGGAAGATTTTAAGGAGCGGACCAAAAAGTGGCACCTCTCCGAGTCTTAACGCAGCTCCCTCGCAGCAGATACTTCCTCGTTGTCCACTGAAATGACATGTGAGGGAAGGGGGGTGTCATGTCCTCTGCTTCTCATCATACTGTCATTGCCAACAGTCCGACGCCTGCTCTGTCACATGCACTCTGCTCACAGCCCACTCAGACACAACCGTGTCACAAACGATAAACATGCTAGAAGACTTGTGGAAACTTTAGATTATGTTGCGCCAACTGATCTGTGTTAAAAAAAATCATAAATGAGAAGAATACCATTCAGAACACAATGTTTCACAGACGTGTGTACACTGCAAAAACACTAAATCTTACCAAGTACTGTCTAGTGCAAATATTTTGGTACAAAACACTATCTTGCCAGAAACTTTTCAGTGAGCTATAGGAGCTAATTTTAAGTTAATTATTTCTTAGTATTGATAAAAAAAAATTCTAGTTCCACTGTCAGATTATGTCACTTTTAACATGTTGAAAAATGTCTTGTTGTAAGTGAAATAATCTGCCAAGCAACTAGCACTTTCTAATGAATATTAATGAATTATTGACTTAAAACAAGCTGTTGTACTTTGCTGAAAATGTACTTCTAAGTTAGTTTTTGTTATTTTAAGTGTACTAAGATATTTGTACTAAAAATTAGACAAAAGCTACTTGCTAAGATGTTGTGTTTTTGAAGTGCATACCTTCACACACTATATGCCAGATGGCTGAGTAGGGATGTTTTTGTGGACAGATGTTTATATCTTGATAATATCTAGGAACTTTTATTTTAGTCAAAAGAAAAAGACTCAGTTTTACTGTGTCTTTAAAACTGTCTGTTTTAATAGTCTAGAAGCTGGAAGGAGAAGATTGTAAGGATTGTTTTCTGCAGCCACTTATAGGCAGAGAAGAATAAAGCAATTTTGTACCACAGGTCATCCATTATAAGATCCAGACTTTATTTCCTGTGGATTACCTTCTCATAGAAAAAGTGTTTGGTCAATCTCAGCTGAAGTTCAATTACGAAAGAAACTTAGCAAACACCAGCAGTGGCCTCAGTAATTAAAACTAAACAATCAGCCTATCACAGATTTTTTCCTCTTGGATTTTCCTTTTTATTGTTAACATTTCAGAAAGCCATCGCCCCTCCCACACACACCTCCCTTTCCAATACTGCATTTGCATAGAGCATCTGAGAAGAACATAACATAACCAATCATCTAACGTAATGTGTCAGAACTCCTCGCATGCTGCTCCACATTGTTGAAGCAGCTCAGCATGAGCCTCCCCCTCTGGTCTCACGCCATCCACATGCTAGTTGGAGTCAGACCAAATTACTGCTGATCCTGTGACACTTCGCTTTTCCTGTCACTCTCAAATGTTCTCACCTTTCCTCTGCTTTGACTGTCAAGTTACAAAAAGAAATCAATTCAACTGTTTCTTTTTTTTTTTTTTTTTTTAGCTGAATGGTTTCCCCTGTGCTTGTTTGGTAGATTATCCTGCTTTTCTGGTCTTTAGACTATCAACATTCTGTTAGTGGCAGATGAATGGATATTTTCTTGAAGCCTGAGCTGTTATATTCATGCTTCCTTTCTTGTGCGGTACATTAGGTTTAAGCCTTGTCGGTACTCTCTGTGGTCTCGTTGTAATCGTCTTTCAGACCCGATGGGATCGGCACGGTGACTGTGGAGGAAAAGGAGCGTTTTGAAGAAATCAAAGAGAGACTACGAGTGCTTCTGGAGAACCAGATTACACATTTCAGGTAAAAATCGGATCAAAGACAACATGTCAAGACTTTGAAAACGTTGAGAATATTTCAGATTTTGAAAATAATAATAATTAAAAAAGTAACTCATTCTTTTGTTAGATACTGTTTTCCATTTGGACGACCAGAGGGAGCACTGAAAGCAACTCTGTCCTTGCTTGAACGGGTACGTCATATTTTATAATCACTAACATCTTTGGTAAGACATATATATATATATATATACTGCTCAAAAAAATAAAGGGAACATTTCACTTTAATTTTGTGTGTGGCTCCAAATCCAGGCCTCCATTGGTTAATAAATTTGATTTCCATTGATGATTTTTGTGTGATTTTGTTGTCAGCACATTCAACTTTGTACAGAACAAAGTATTCAATGAGAATATTTCATTCATTCAGATCTAGGATGTGTTATTTGAGTGTTCCCTTTATTTTTGTGCTGATCTGGGGAATTTGCTTTTGCTTCTCTGTTCTCTAATTGTTTGTATATTTTGGCCATGTTGCTCTAATAGTTTTATTGTTCTTGTTTCTGACTCTTGTAGAAATTTTAGCTTTTTCCTTAGTTTTCCCAGTTCTGGGGTGTCTTTGGTTGTCTATATACAGAGTTCTGGCACATTCCACATCATGGAAAGAGTTGAGCTGCTAAAAGCTGAAAGAATGTTGAGAGTAAAATATTTTTTTCTTTCTGGAAGACTAGAGCTATACAGACAGACAGAAACTACAAAAACAGAATCCGTTGAATTGTTTTATATTTTTATCAGAGCATATTTTCTGTGTTCAGAATTTCCCATTCATACTGCTGACCAGCATAAAATGTTAGATTTATAAGCTTAAATAAATCAAGACAACACCGCTGCTGTTTATTTGAACCACTTCACTATATTTTGACTCAAAGAACCATAATCTCACCTGCAACTATAACTTGTTTTAGACTCACGTGGGGATAGTTTTGTGGTTCTCAGTGTAGGATGGACCACTATTATTGTACATATTTGGATCAGAATAGAAAAAATAAATAAATAACCAGATGGAAACCCTCTAATGCAGTCAAACTTTATTAGCAGGGGAGAATGTCATTACTTTAAAGAGCATTATTTTGTAATTCAACTTTATTAACATGCTTTTGCTTTGTATTTATGAGAAAAAAAAGTTTTGACACATGTAACTATGTCGCAATCTTTATTTTGGGAAGGTTCTGATGAAAGATGTTGTGACACCGGTCCCACAAGAAGACGTCAAAGCTGTGATCAGGAAATGTCTGGAACAGGCCGCCATAGTCAACTACCAACGCCTGTCAGAGTACGCAAAACTGGAAGGTACGCTGAGGCTCCGTCGCTGTTTGTGTTGAAGTGACAATACAATGCGAAAATGTTCTAACTGTTGTTGTAACGGTTTAATAATAAGATCTCAGAGTCCAAATCCTTCTTGATCGCAGAGGATGAGTTGACTGAACTCCAGTGATGATGTGGGAAGCCATGTCATCAACTGGTTCTGGTCCACTGGGTCAGTGCACTGATCTACCAGGACATTCTAGAGCTGTTCACGCTACTTTAGTTAGTTTCATTAACAGACAATCCCTCTCTTTTTGAGGCCAAGAAATATAAATATGTTAACTATTCAATACAAAAGTCTGCATTGAAGTAAAAATGCATTCAACACGGTTTCTTTGCTAACTGTATTCCTGCCTCTTTCAGCAGAATTGCATTCTGCCTGCATATCCCAGCTTGTTCGTTCTTATATCTAAAGTTCTTCTGCTAGTTTTCTCTGTCTCCTCTTTCTTCATTTGTATCTCTTTCATACTGTTTTCCTTTTAGTCTTTTTAGACCCAAACAGCGAAAGAGCTGCTAAAGCCTATATTGCAACTTGAATGTTTATTTTCTTTGTTTTTATATCAAAAAAGAATTGGCCATTTGGCTTAGGGTTGTCACAATAAATCAATTAATTGCATGATAAATAATAACTCCATAACTTTCATTTGCTTGATTTTATTCTCCTTTTTTTTTTTTTTTTTTTACCAAAAACTGAACAATGAAAGTATACAGTCTGGTGTTTTGGTCTCAACTAGTCGTTTATTTTTGAAAGATAATTTTGTTGACAGAGACTTCATAATTCATTTTATTTGTTGTTTCTGTTGTTTTCTTTATCTTGGATATTTCAAGTGACCTCCAGTTCCAGAGTTTAAATGTTTACTAGAATATAAAGTTTATTGATCTTTGAGAATGTGTTCTTACATTTTTATGCCATTACTACTATTATATTACTTCAAAATCTATTCAAAACAGCAATGTTATCGTTTATCGCAATAAGTTCTGGGACAATTTATCGTCCATCAAAATTTGTTATCGCGACAGGCCTAGGAGTCCTAAGCAAAATCCCATCAAACTTCACAAAACTGAGGTGACATCATTGACACAGAGCTGAACTTTTACAACCAAATAAAGTCTATTAATAAAGCAACTTGATACCACCATCAGATGAAAAACATGACCGAATAATTGGTGGACGCATTTATTTTCACTAGATTATTATAATGGCAAATACAGAAATCTTAATCCTGAGGTCTTTCTTTTTGATTTAGTTCTCCAGCACGTTTAGACCGATATTCAGTCACTTCTTAAAATGAAATCACATCTTTTAAAAAAATGTGTCTAATCACCAGTATGAGCATGTTTCATGGTGAATTTTGAGGAAAGGAAGAACTTTTACACATTTTGGAATAAGACTGTAACACAACAAAATGTGGGAAAAAGAGAAGCTGGATGTTACTGAGCATGTCTACCTGGCTACAGTGTATTTACAGCCAAATTAAAGAAATAAAAGTTTGATATTCTGAGACCAGACCCTCTGAATGACAAGGTGAGTTTTTTGTAATCTACTTGACAGCTTTGTACAAGATTAACTTTGCATTGTTCTACAGATGCACATTTATAGCTCGGTATTCTCGTGCTCAAATAGAAGGTGATTATATAAATAACATCCAATTCCCTTACTAACTACATTATCTAGTAAGTTAAACAGTATTCCACAGCTATCATTCTGGTATTTTACCATCACACAGTATTCCTCTGAGCCACCGGTCTTTCCTATGCTCATCCTCTCTGACCTTGGCCTCCTGCATGCCTTGGTATCCTTCCTCTGTTTGTAGGGAAAAAAAGAGAGATGTATGAGCATCCTGTCTTCTGCTTGGCGTCTCAAGTGATGGATTTAACTATTCGTGAGTATCTTTCGCTCGCTTCGTTTCGCCCTCTTATGGATCCCTGTATCGTTCCCATTTTAGGCAGAGTTTGTGCCAACCATCTCAAATGCTTCTTTTTTTTAATGCTGACTAGCATCTTTTGGTTTGATTGTACTCTGTTTATTAAGACTAACTTGTGATATTCTCTAGATTATGTTCCAAGTGTCCTGCAGCAATTTTTCCACAACTGTCAAAAGTGCTTTATAGATTGTTTTACTTCCTTACTTGCTTTATCTGTGTTGCCTGTCCTGCTTTTGCCTCCCATCTTCTGTCTGTCTGCGACTTGAATGCATTTTTACTTTGCTTTCTTGTAAATAGTTTTGAGTGTTAAAGCCATGGCAACAGCACACCTAAACAATGGTTTTGGACACTTTTAGGTCTCATTTTTGTTGACACAAACAACTATGTTTATGTGAAGAACTTCAACTAGACATCAGATCTGGATAATAGTTACACACACCTGAAATAAAAAAAAAATCATGTGTTTAATTTTCTTGTGGTTAATATTTAGAATGACGCCTTAAGAATAAACCTGCGGGTAGTAGGTTAAACATTTTTAAGAGTCTGTGTAAAATTGGCATTTATTGATGTATGTCTTCCTCTGTATTTTGCCTATGCTATTTGTACTTAATGTTCATGTCTTCTCTCTTACCCTGATCCTGATATCCCCCCCATTTTCATTCCTCCTCTTCTCCATCCTAGCAACCTGCTCTTTTAATTTACCTCACACCTAGTAGATAAATCTCAGAAAAAAGCAAAGGATCAAGGTGATGTCCTAAACATAACCTTATCTAGTGCATCACTCAGGAAACCTTGATCTCCCAAACCTCTTATATTCTCAGTGTGGAGAGAAAAGTCAAGATAAATATTCTGATCAGCTTTTTGCAAAAGTTAGAAACTAAGGTATCAGTAGAAGTCTTACTAATGTCATGGCGGAGCTTCACATTAATAAGTACTATGACGAAAAGGAAACAAAAGGATCACATTCAGTCATTTCTAGCTGAAAGAGAAACTTTTAACAACATGTCCGACTGCAGAACAGCAGTGGCGCAAAGTGTCATTTCAAAGCAGTTTAGCATTTCCGGGCAGAACCTGATAAAGATTACAGCTCGCTTCAGCTAAGGGTGCTAGCTATGTAATTTAAAATAAAAATAATTTCTGATTTCATTAGTTATATTAGTTATTAATATAACTAATGATATAACCTGTTTGTCAAACAAGTCGACAAACAATCCTTACACACCTGAACAATAATAAGCTGTCTCTGCAGCCAGCTTCCTGTCTGTTGCTGGACTTCCTTAGCAACAGATGGCCCGAATGGCAGAGTGCATCCTGACTGGCGTACCACAAGGGTGTCACTTTGGTCACCTGCTACTCTCATTATTCATACATGACTGTTTATAACAGGAAAATCACTGTCACTTGATGGTGGTACTGCCATCATATGTTCTTTCTTTTTTAAGAAAACTCGTGAATCAGCCTCAGAATTGTAGTTCAGTGGGTGAATTAATATGAAATGACTTTGGAAGCCGGCGGTAAATGGATGAGACCCACCATATTTGACTTGAATCTGATAATCTCCCATTAAATGTTTCTTTCTGTACTCTTTGTCTGAAAGCAGGCTGAGCAGCCTGGTAATTGTGTATTCTTCCTCTGAATGATCATCCAGCCAAATTACTCCAGTCTCAAATAATTCAATTTTTACTTTTAGAGTCCTGGCCTGCCTTTTATGCCTGCTAACTTCACTGTCCCATTGTAAGTGATAAAACTTAACTTGCTCTTCTGACATATGAGCATAATGGATGAAGTGGAAGCACTTTGATTTGTATTATGGTGTTTCTGCCTCAAATTCCATTATCTGCCTTATATACCTTATCAAAATCATCTGCATTCTAACACTTTTAAACTCATTCTCATCCTTATACCATGGCCTTTTACGTACAGATCTGTAAATCTACTCTGACTTACAACCACCGGTTAGTGGAACTTGTCACAAGCTGATTCCACAAGGCTCTGTCAAACAAGAAGTTAGATTATTTTCTGGCCATAGTATAAATACACCTCTCACTGAACACAATGAAGGTGTGGAGGTCAAGCTTTCATTTAGTGTAGCCTGCAGTGATGAGCCAACATATCATGACCATTGTGGAGTAACACACTTGTTTGTCAGGACTTTGGAAACTTGTCAACATGAAACTAGCAGCAAGTTGATTTTGAAAATAAATTATAATTAACCAGACTTCCACCAGTGTTATGAGATGGTCATCATCATCATCTTTCTCTGAATGGTCACAATGTTTTGGCTCATGTATTTATACATTTATTGTGAAATGTAAGTTCAACAGACACATTGTAACTTAGAACCTCTGAATAAAATCAAAAGATGACAACATTACTGCATGATAAGTGTTCAGTGTTGCTGCTTATGTCCCTCATCATGTCCATGCTTTTATTAGATGATGTCATCACTGTTCTGCAAAGGGACAACTCCTCATATATATCTATGTATCTACAGAGAGATAGATAGATAGATAGATAGATAGATAGTTTTGGATTTAAAAGTATGTATGTTTTGGTGTTAAACATGCATTATGTGTGATTTTGCACAATGACCTTTAACCAAGGCAAATATGAATTGGTTTCAAATTGTACTTAAATGCCTAATCTCTGAGATGGAAGTCAATGTTCAGTGTTGTGCTCTGATTCCAGTCATAGTAAGAGGATATTTTATTCTTTCTTTTACTCAACCTGTTGTAAAACATGTATATCTACTAAAAACCTTTTAGCATACATACATGTTTTGTATCAATTTAAGGTCAAATATGAACCACTTGAGAGACACCAGTTAAATCCAAATTCTTGAGTGACTGAAACCTGTAGATCTAATGTGTAATCAATTTAACAGCATGCATGGTACTTCCTTTTGTTCATTAGGACATTTAGGCTGCATGCAAACATTATCCAAAAAGCTGTGCCTCAGAGGGGGGAAAAAAAAGTGATTGTTGATTTTTAACCCCTGTGCTTCAGAAAATGTAGGCCGGTTAGTCACCCCTGCCAAAAAGCTGGAGGACACTATCCGTTTGTCTGAGCTGGTTATCGAGGTGCTTCAGCAGAATGAGGAACACCATGCTGAGGTCAGTGGACTGTTAAGCATCTTCATCTACTCACACACACACACACCTACACACACACAGACGCACACACGCACGCACACACTCAATATATTCCCAGCTCCCTAAAATATGTCTTTTAGCTACTGATTTGTGTAATGCCCGCAAGATATTCAAAACAAAAAAATGTTCACACTCTTAACAATCTTAATAGTAAAAGGTCAATAAGAACTACATTTGCAGTAACTGACCTTGGAGCACATTAAACTGAAATGAGCCGTGTGTTAGCATGTTAGCATGTTAGCGAGTTAGCGTGTTAGTTTCATAGACCTATCATTTCATATGCCTGTCTCTTTAATTATTTTCTGGCTTTATTGTGTGCTATGAAAGAAAATGTATTTACTTCCTTTCTGCTTTTTATTTCAACTGTTTATTTGATCTGCACGTTGCATATATTGAGCAGGGAAAAGAGGTATGTAAATCAGCGTATTGTCTCTGACCCTCTACCCTGACCCCTCCAGGCCCTCCGCATGCACATAATGATACAGTTGTTGTTGCAGAGGATCCTTTATGCTTAACACATATCCACTGCTAGCCAAGTGCTTGTACCGGTACTTTGTATGATAAATGCGCCAAGCTGCATACAGAAGGACTGACAAGCACTTCAGCAGTATTGAA
The DNA here is from genome assembly GCF_051168715.1 of Poecilia mexicana. Classification (NCBI taxonomy): domain Eukaryota; kingdom Metazoa; phylum Chordata; class Actinopteri; order Cyprinodontiformes; family Poeciliidae; genus Poecilia; species Poecilia mexicana. Next base: position 3,165,843 of record NW_028263374.1, read on the forward strand.
AACAGACCTTTGACCTGAGAAACCCCCCGCCCCCCAAAAAAAACCCAAAAAACATTACTTTTTCAGGAATTTACTCTAAATCATTCCTTAATATGCCGTCCTGTTTCCTGCTTACTGTAGCAAGCTACTTATAAAGAAAAAGGCACAGGAATAAAGTTCCTGTTGTTGAACAAGTCGAGAAATGTGAGGCCTGCTTTCTATTGCCTGACGCCACACCTCCAATTTCGCTCATTTTTTTGATATCCGTCTTCAATTCTACTCATGTTTACAACCCCCCTCCTCCTTGCCTCTTATGTAACCATTTGTTCAATTATCATTAGTGAATTGAAATAAGATGATCTTTCAAACAATGTCTAGTAAAACTTGAAACCCACAAACGGAAGGCTAAATCTTTTCCTAAACGTTTTGGTAAAAGTGGATAAAACAATGGAATGCTTTTCAGTTAGGAAATCTGTGGACAAACAAAGGTGGCGTCAAGAGATTCTCCAAATTAAAAAATAGTACCATGTAATAGTTCTTCAGTCCAAGGTATCTCAAATTAGCATTTACATATGTTTGGATATCTTGTAAAAGTATTTAGGCACAAATTTGTCATGAACCAATATTTAGCAAGTTTTTACAATTTTGAAACGAAAACCTTTCAACAGCCTCAGAACTTTTATTTAACTACCATAAAGAAGTTTTAAGGTTTTCTATTTTTAAACATATTTTTCTGCAAGTCCAATTCATCTACATCTCATTTATCTATTATGTTTATATGATGCTTTATTAAGGCCAAAATTAAGACTACTGTATTGTGGCTCCAACGGCTGTCATGTCTTTGTTGCAGGAAGCTACTTAGATGTTTGGACACAAACTTTTTTTCAAAGAAAACTTTATATTGACAAGAAAAATGATCAACCTAGAATTTGTAAACAACACGCCCTAGACCATCTGTACTGTATTTATCTCTGATACGATCAGCTGAATATTTATGCATATAACCTAAAAGTAAAGGCAAGCTGTCCTTCTTTTTATATATTTTTATTCATCCAGCAAAAACAGAACATTGATTACAGAAATAACAGATTTCCATGATAAGATTATTTTTTGAGCAAGGAGTCTAGATTTTGGCTTTTATACTGCGCCATGAAGCTCTACTGCTAGACATTTATGCAACAATGCGTGTGCAATACAAAGTGTGAAGAAAACATCATTTTTAAAAATTGCATTTTTCATAGCCCCGCTGAACATTTCATCCAGATGTTCTTTCTTTTATATAACTTATTGCCACCTTTGTATGTTTAAATAACTGAACATACTGCACATGAAACTCATTCAAGTCGGAGCCAGTCGTCATCAGACGCTGTTACATGAGTGGCAACGACTCGTCCCTCTCTTCCCAACTTTTCCCACATCAAGTATTCGCTGCTAAGAGCTGCTATGGCAAGTGCATGAGCCCCTCATCCCCCTCTACCTCTCCCACCACAACGAGTGCCATAGAAACTAGTGGGTACATTCACATTACAGTGCTAACAGCTTGATGTGAACACCACGGATCCTCTGTCCTAAGAGGCTCAGCAAGAGCAGCGGTGCATGGAGAATATTGTATTTTCGACGTGCATGAGAGTAGCGGGGTTGCCAACACCTGCTCCACTGCATCTATTTGATTAAGAGATGTGTGTGCGGCACACTTCGCTGGCTCCTTTCTTCCGACCGACTGAGTGAAGGAGCTGTGGGTAAGTGTTTAAGTAGCTCCCTACCATGCTTGTCAAGGAGCTTCTGCTGCTCCCTCAGCGGGCCTTGAGGAAAGCATGTCGATCTCTTTGCCAAAAAAACTGTTGTTTGTGCCCCAAGTTGTGAAGAAGCTTCCTCTTGAGATCCCATGATGAATTCTTTATTTTCAGCAACTTAATTCCACGTGGTGATAAGTAAAAGAGAGAGCCAAGAGTCATTCCAGCAGATCAGTGAGGTTTCATTTAACCGTTAGTTTTTTATTTAAGATTTAGCAAACACATATTAATAGAGATTCACCTTCACTGACTAGAGTTGTACACATTTTCCTCATTCTCAACATTTTGATTTCCCTTTGCTTTTTGGACTCTTGTCTGTCAATGTGTGCTCCATGCGAAGGCCTTTGCGTGGTGGTCGGACCTGATGGTGGAGCACGCTGAGACCTTCCTGTGTCTTTACTCGGCCGACATGGACGCAGCCCTTGAAATCCAGCCGCCTGACAGCTGGGACAGCTTCCCGCTTTTCCAGCTGCTCAATGACTTCCTGAGAGTGGATTGTGAGTGACTTAGAAATGAACAACAATCCCATGCAGACACAATGAAATGTATTTCTGATTAAGGTTGAACTGTGAGAGGAACTGGTGTAAAACACATTTTTTTTTTTTTTTTTCAACCTGTAGATGTAGTTTGGCAGGGGCAGACAGCATGTTGATCCCATAAGTGAGCTACTTCATTCAAGCAATTAACTTGTTTGTATGTAGAGGGAGCGACTGCACAGACGCCACTTGAATCATATTTTTGTGTTGCCAGATTGAGACAGATGGGTCAGTTTTAGTAAACTCTGAACCGTGTGCGCACACTCTGCATGGAACATGGAAGCTAGTGGTTGTAACGCTAAGTCCTTTCCAGTTAAGTCAACCCATGTAAGAAGCAGACGACCATTTTGTTTTACAGAGAGGTTAACTACATGTAGAGTCACTTTGATTCTCTGAGCATTATATTTAATTGAGGTTTTATAAATGCAAAATATGACATCATTTGTATTACTTATGAAATGATTTTTCCAGCCTCGTTCGTATTTGAAAAGATCGAATATGTCCACTGGATCACAGTGGAAAAAATCTGTCCGTCATGAAAAGATCAGGTCGCATTAAGGCAACAAAAAAAAAAAAAAAAATCAGAATCAGGTCACTTCAGGATGCAGTGTGAATATAACCTTTGACAGAACTAGATAGGATGCTGGGACCTCTTACACTCTCAGTATTGTCCATGCATTGGATTTCAATACTTATTAATAGATTGCATTTTTCACTAAAGTTCCACTGGGTGTTTGCTAATTACTGCTGCCACTAGTTTGGAGGAACTGGGTGGAGAAGGTGGAGCAGGGCTGAAAGGGGAATGCTAGGCTGGAAACTTTAATTCTAAGTTTTGGATAAATATGCGGGGCTTTGTATGGGCAATCGCTTAGTCACCACTGAATGGTTGCCATGGGAGATTGAAGGATTTCTCAAATACGGACGAAAGAATCAAAGCAACACTCCAGGTATGTTTTTGATGAGGGAATAGCATATAAATCATTTACGTAATACCTCCGCTGTAATGCTCTGGATGTTGTGGGGCTGTGTTTGTTGATGTGTCTGCAATGTTGCATGGACATTAATCATGATTCAGTCAAAAAGCCTCTACAACTAAGCTATCAAACTCTAGTTGTGTTTTTGTTTTATAGAAAAGTAACAGTGATGCTGATCTTTCTTACCTCGAGGTTCAACAATTGTAGAACCTATCAATGAGCATCTATTATTTTTCAATGTAGACATATTTAAAGGTCTTTAAAAAGAACTTGAGTCTTGGGCTGCCATATTTCTTAAACGTTAACTTTAGTCATAGCAGCCTGCTTGTCTCTGTGTTCTTTTTCTTCAGTACTCTAACCAGCACCCAGCAATGTCCTTGTTTTATGCTGCCTTGTGTAACCACGTCCATTGCTATGCACTTCAGTTGCTACTTTCACAAAGCTGAAAATGTGAAGGAAAATCAGGAGGAGGCCAATTTGATAACACTAACAAGTGAGCATAACAAGCTATTTGCAGTCTTTTCAGTTACGCCAAATAAGTGGACGATGCTTCGCCTTCTCCTTGACTCCCGACTGGCAAACTAAAAAGGGGACACATTCCCAAGGGACAATTAGCACCTTCTAGATTGAGTCCACATTGTGAACACTGAAGTGTATCCTTTACAGGGCTGCAGACTGCTCCTCAGTGTTCCTGCAGGCAAGAGCATGCAGTTCATTAAAGAGATGGCTGACCTGCAGCAACCAGAATCAAGTTTTGACCACATCCTCAGACCCCCATCCCCCCAAAAAACACACAAACACACACACTTCAGACATACAACATGGCTAGTAGGTTAAAAAGCAGGAAGTAAGTCTGGTTAATCCTCTGATTGTTACTCAATCAGAGTAACAAGCAATACTTCAAACTAAACCCCATTTTGTCAGAAACCCCATGGCCAAGTAGAAGAACTTTCTTCCACTTTCTTCCACTTGAAAGAAGACTGAAGCGAAGCTTTTTGGCCTTCAGATGAGACGGTATTGTTGCCGAACGCCAAAGGCTGCACATCACCACAAACACATCATCCTGCCTGTGAAGCATGGTGGTGGAAGCATCGTGTTTTTTGATGATTCTTTTCTGCAGAAGGTCCAGGAAGGTTTGTGAACATGGGCCACAAAATAAACGCAGCAAAATCTAGAGAAATCCTAGAGCACAATTTGTTTCCATCTGCCAGAGAACTACGACTTCAGAGGACATTTATTTTCTAGCGAGATGACGACCTGAAGCATCCAGCTGAAGCTACACAGACTTCAAGACGAGAAGGTGGACGTTCTGGAGTGGTGTACTCAAAGCCCAGACCTCAGTCCAATAAAGAACATGACTTAAAGAGTGCTGTTCACAGCCAGTCCCCACCAACCTGACAGAACTGGAACAGTTTTTCAAGGAAGATTGGAATAAAATTACATCGTCCAGACATGCAAGCCTGGCTGAGATCGATCCACGCACACACTTTGCTGGGATTACAGCCAAAGGTGCATCTACTGAATCATGAAGAAAGGACATTATGTGGAAATACTGAAGCAACATCCAAACTCTCATCCAGGAAGCTAAAGCTTGGGCACAAATAGGTCTTCCCAGTGGACAACAGTCCTAAGCATAAAATCAAAATGATTCTGAAAAAGATGTGTGTGAGTGAGGCAGCATACCAACCGGACTTAGTTCTATTGTGAGAATTTTGTGACCCAAGTTATACAGGTGATGGTGTGAAATGCTGAGGAAAGACATACAAACTTCTAATCTTGATGACAATAATAAATCCATCTTTGATATATTCTCTCTGTAAATATTGTGGCATTTATCGAATAGAAATAATTTAGATAATTCCAGCTGACCTGAAACAGCAGAAGTTTGGTCAATGTCAGACAGTGAGGATAAAAAGGCTTATGTGTCTTTTTAGTGGGTGCATATGAGCTTCTGATGTCACCCACATTGATCAAGGATTTAGGTTATTGCTGAATCAATAAAGTAATACCTGGTTACACCATTGACAGGTTATCATTATTGGCTTCATAACATTTACAATGCTAGAATGATTAAGTTATTGGCGATTACTTCATTATGAGTTGTCATAGACCCTTAAAACGGAGTGTTCATTATCAGTAAATATGTACACCCAGAGCACTGTATCGGTATAAATCCCAGCAGAAGCTCTAACTGCCCAGACAGAGTAACTAGTCACATGAGTAAAATATATAATAGCAGGGACATCTTTACCACAGAAGGTCATCTATTCTGTTGCCCCACAGCGGTGCACTTATGCAGTAGTAAATAGCCATAGAACTAGACAGGCGCCAAAGTCGGGCTGCCATTCGAGGAGTTAATGAGGTCTAAAGCAGTGGTAGCTTTGCCGTGGCGAACCCTGCAAGCACACTCCTGGATACAACACATCAAAGTGGACAGCAGCCGCTCAAGTGGCTAATTTGGAGTGTGGCAATCAGGGAACACAACAAACATTGCACCTACTGTGTATCATCGACCTTGACTCAAATGCCAACACACAAACGCACAAACACATGCTCAGAGGGAGAGAGAAAAACAAAGAGGGAGAAGGAGAGAAAAAGCAGACACGCTGCATGGAGCCGTGAGGCATCACATTAGCACACACTGGCCTCCATTTTATCTCCTGTGGTCTTTGTCAGTGTTGCCTTTTTACCAGTTGGGAGTCAGCTGAGACTGGGGGAAATGTTTGTGATGTGTTGGATTTAGAAACACCCCAAGACTCTGACCTTTTGTTTGTCAAGAATGGGGGGGCAGGAGAACAAATGTTTCATTTGTAGTAATGGAATAAAAAAATAAATAAAAAATCAGTTTTCCCCAAAAATGTAGCTGTAAATTACATGTGAGCTGAAACTTGATTTAGTTTTTTTTTTATCAATGTATCTAAAATAAATAACTGGGAATCTTGACTGAATATCTCTTCCCTTACTTTTACTCCAAAAGAAAACATGTGCGATGTATAATCATGATGATAAAATAATAATATTAACACATTTTATTTGAAGATGTCTTTCAAAGCACTCAAGGTCACCAAACATCAAATACAGAAGAACTAATAACAGAAAGAAGTGACTATAAGCAGAATAAGCAAGTTTGGAGAAGTGAGGTTTAAGCTTAGATTTAAATGAAGACATAGAATCAGAATTACAGGTGAGCTGTGGAAGAGAAGCTCAGAAGATCAGTGAGGTGCACAGGTGCCAAGTTATGGAGAGCTTTGAAGGAGAGAAGGAGAATCTTGAAGTCGATGGATTTTTATGGATAACCAGTGAAGATGTGTCCCTTCGTTCTGGTGATTATATTGTGCTTGGTGTAATTTGCACATGAAGAAACATGCTTGACACATTATTTCTCTTCTCCGGTTCGGTCTTACAGACAACCTGTGCAATGGAAAGTTCCACAAACACCTCCAGGACCTGTACGCCCCTCTGGTGGTGCGATACGTGGACCTGATGGAGTCGTCCATCGCTCAGTCCATCCACAGAGGCTTTGAAAGAGAGTGCTGGGAACCAGTAAAGTAAGAATTTACAGTTTTTTCTTTTATCTTCTCTTATACTCTTTGTAGAGTTACCTACACGTGGCTTACTTCATACAGTTGAGTCCAAAATAATACCAGCTTGTTGGAATCAATTTCATAGCTTTTATTTTTAACTAGATATGTTAAAATGAACGTGTTAATCCTGGATTAACTCAAATTCCTTGTAACAACATACATTTTTTTGTGTGTGCCATCAACACACAGACCCCTGTACTTTTAGGATTATTTCCGTCACGTGTTTCATTTCCCTCCCATCCTCCTCACGTCCTTTTCCGCACTGCACTGTGCGCCACTCACAGCGGAGAGGAACAAAGACAGGAACCCCAAAATTATTTTACTGTTGTAGACAGAAAAAAAAATATGTACCAAAGCAATTATCTTGTGTGTGGTCAATGCTAAACTACTATGAACAACTGTGAATCATAAAAAATAATAAATGCATCAAGCAAATACAGCATGAGAAAGCAGCACAAAAATAACATTTATGCTAACACCACTTTACAGGATGAGTCCTAGTTCTGCATTACACTCTCTATTACATTTCATTCATTGTACTTTTTTGTTTCCCTGTTGTAATCCCACTTTAAATCTGTTACCTATATTAATTTTACCCCATTACATGTAAAACAAAATCTTGTGTAGTAATATGTGCATAAAAAATACTTGTTGAAATTATTTGGAGAATGTGGTACCTTTATACATTTTTCTGTAGAATGGTCATATTTGGTACTGTTGCATTTCTAATAAAAATCTCTAGTGTGTGTTTGCAGACTGTCTTTCAAAGGAGAAGCAGGTTCTCATGGCTTCTCACCTCAGTTTTACCTTTGATAGTTTTTTGTCCTTTGAAAGTTGTTCATTGGAACCAACTTTTGTGGTTACTTTTATATTTTCTACCCTCATTACTGGATTGCTTCAAATTTAAGGATTGTGGATTTTGTTTTCTTACTGCATTTTCTGACTCGCAAGCCTTTGTAGGCTTTATTCCCTGGGGTAGGGTGGCAAGCGTCTTTCCAGGGGTGACTATGGCACCCCCTTGGGGGCGCTACTGCCCAAGAGAATCACTGGACAATGGGGTGCCTGTGGCTCTCTATCATTAGCAGAACTGACTGTCAGAACGTGACTGCATACTGATGAGGTCATTCAGTCATTTGATTCAGTCGTGTTGGCCAAGTTTGGCCAAGAAAACTTGTATCAACGTTTGGTGAGAGCTTGCCAAAAGGCATGAGTGAGACTGCATGATCAAGTGAAAGAAAGTTCTTATGACTGACGAGTGAAAACATGTAGCTTTTTGACCATCAGACAAGATGTGATGACAGCATCATGCTCTGGATACATCTTTGCAGCAGTACCCTGGAAGGCTTGTAAAAGTAGAAGGTAAAATGAGCAATAAAATACTGGGCCGTCCTAGAGGACAGTTTCTTTCCATCGGCAAGAAAACAACTGTTTCAGAGGCACAAGACACAACAATCCACCAACTGCAGCTTCCTACATCCACCATGTTATTTGAAGACAACATGGTGGATATTTAAACTCTAAGCTTCGTCACAAAGAAAAGTTTTAAGTCTACTCGTATAAGTAGACCGGTCGTCTGCCTCGTGGACTGGAACTAGGATCTGCTTCCGCAGGAGAGGAGCCTGATGAGTGAGGCTACGCTCACACAGCAGGCAAATCCGACTCAAATATGCTTTTTTTGCCCATATCTTGACTTTTTCAGGCAGTCTGAACAACCCAATTCCAATCTCTTCAACCCCCCAAAAATACGATCTGTACCGCTTCTACATATGGAACTAAAATTATCGATAATTTTAAAAATCCCTGCTGTCTGAACAATTATGCCACTCTGTGCCATTTATGAGACATGCGTCATAATTCTGACGCAGTAAATCAGGATGTCAACACTGACTGAAAATTATGATTATGAAATTATGAAAGATATCTGTGTCACGAATGTCTCCTGGTTCTGGCTACACATGCAAACAGTCTTCCCTACAGTCAATGCTCCACAAAGCTGCATCGCTGCTTGTGCTTTCTTTTTTACCAGCTTCCTTCGTCTCGCTCTGATCTTGTGATGATGACGTTGGCTACTAAAAAACTTTAGAACCGATCTACAGACAGATCCATCCATTATTATTTTTCTAAACAGTGCGCTGCTGTGTGGCTTCTACGTTTTTCTTCTGTGCACAGGTCGCTGAATCGCTGTGGAGCTGTAAATCGTTTACACATAAGTCCAATTGCAGTTGGCTTTAATTAGTATTATGAATGACCATGCAAAAAAACAAAAAAAAAAAACAAATCAGATCTCGGCAAAACATCAGAATTGAACATTGAGACCTTCTCTGATCCCAATGGATCTGCCTCTCATTCTACATCTAGAACCTGTAGGAACCAGTAAACCTGCAGTCTGCTTCACATTACCCTATCCCTTTGTCAGTTTACACCATCAATTAAATAGAATCTACTTTATTTAATTCTACAAACAGCTGGGTGTGTTATTTGTTAGATATATTTATCATAAAATGTCTATTGAGAATTATTTCATGATCAAATATTTTATATTGGCTAAATAAAACTGTAACTGATAGCCTGTCTGAGAATACAGTATAGATATATTGACTTTCTGGAACACAATGAATTAATCACAACCAGTGGAATGATGGTGTTCGGTAGCCTGGTTTTACTCTAAAATTGAGAAATTAGTGGCATTTCTCTAGTGCAGCGATATATTACATATTTATCAGCCCATTTTTTTCATGGCTCCTAATATGTTTCTAAAAATGTCTTAATTGTGTCTTCAAGTAGGCCTCCACCATTCTCGTGGTCACGTTGCTTTGTGTGCCTCTGTTGCTCCAGGCTTGACTGCAGATCCATGTCTTCTGTTATTCTCTCCACAGGAGCATAGCAGGCACTCTGCTGAGTGTCGACATCTAAATGCCCAAACTACCAAATGTAACAGGACCAAGTGTTAGCCTCCCACAAATACCCAACTTTTCTCCACTCAGTTGGATAACAGCTAATTGTGATTCAGAGTGTGTATTGCTCTTGCAGTGCCGTAGCACGCACACATGTTCTGGGCTATGGAGGGTGAAGCGTGCCAAATTAATAGCAAATTATTTAAATGTGTGAACATTTTGTGTATATAGAAACTATTTGAGATCTTTGAGTTCAGCTCATGAAAAAATGGAAGCAAAAATAAAAGTGTTGTATTTGTGTTTTTGTTCAGTGTATTTGTAGCTCAGGAATGAACAAGTACATTTGTATTTGTTTGATCTCATACATTGACCCCATGATTTTAATGACTTTAATACTGTGAGGATTTGGTTTTTTCTGTGTATCCATTTAGGTTTCTGTGTCTATTGAGTCTCAAGTGTTGTCCTCATTCTGTTCTGCCTGCATTTTGGACTATTGTGTTTATTTATCATTAAATTCATCATCAGTCACTCTTCAGCCTTAACTTGGGTCTGCTGTGTCTTCCTCACCACTACATATCATGACAGATACTGCTGTCGGTAATGGTTTTGGCACTCTTCTACATAATCAGAGTTTTATGTGACACTTGAATTTTAATGTCTTAACAAAGAAAAGGTTTTCTTTTAACATCAAAACCTGATTTTAAAAGAAAGTTGAATCCTAGGATCTGTGTAGTTATCAGTGTTATCATACATTTGTCTTTCCCTGAGTTTCTTCCTGAGTAGTCCTAATCTTTTGTAAATGTATGCGTTGAAGAATGTTTCTTTTCTTTTTTCCATCTTCTTCTTGTATGTGAAAAGTTATTGAAATAAAATCATTCTCACACATTTCCTAAATTTACCTTACATACACAGTGGCTGATGAACAGCTACAATTTAGCTCTAGTTCCTGTTTAATGCGTATGACAGTTTTAATTTGTCAAATTATGCAAATGTGAATGCTTCATCATGCAGATATCTTATTCAGATAATACCATTGGCTATGAAATTATTCATTTTTGACACTGAAAATTGTAGCTAGACAGGCTTGATGACTTCATTTCATTTTTTACCTTTTTTCTTGCACTTAATATGAATATGAGTACAAATATTATTGTATGAATAGAACAATTGAATAAGCAGGGAATATTTTTTTGCTGTATCTCAGTTATCAGTTTGGGTTTACATGATTCTGATCTGTGGTTCTGTAGCAATGGCTCAGCAACTTCAGAGGACCTGTTCTGGAAGCTGGACGCTCTGCAGACGTTCATCAGAGATCTCCACTGGCCGGAAGAAGAGTTCGGCAAGCACCTAGAAACCAGACTGAAGTTGATGTCCAGTGACATGATAGAATCCTGTATAAAACGGTAACCACTTTTTGGATATAGGTATTCATATTGCTAGATTAATGTTTTAGGTCAGAGTTTATTTTCTTAGCCGACGAGAGAATTGCTAATGCACCACTTGGCCAATAGAAAGGGTCCCACACTCTAATATTTTGTTGGATCACCTTTAGCTTTGATTACAGCACACATTTGCTGTGGCATTGTTTCGAGAAACTTCTGCAATGTCACAAGATTTATTTCCTCCAACGATCCTCCTTCCTTGTCGTTCCTCCTCGGCTATGAGATGCTTATTTGCTTCCTGGAAAGCCTCACAAGAACCAACAACCGCGTTCCGCTCACCTCTCCCTGGCGTCCCCATCCACAACAAACTCAAGTAATCGCTGTACACAATTTTCTAGACATTCGACCATCAGCTCGACCTCATCCGTTCTGTCTCCTTGCAGGGTTTCTGATTCCATGCCTCCAGTTTTTCCCTGGATTTTTCAACATTTATTTGTTTTTATAATAAAGTCTTTGATTTTTACTTGTCTCCTGATGGTGCATGTGGGTCAGAAAACTTAATACCATCATGACAGAAAGACAGTTCCCAACTATCCAGTTGGAGGCTCAGACATATTTATTCATTTAAATTCAGGTGGGGACTTCTTATTTTGGCCAGGGAGTGTGTATACATATACATATAGTCACATATATCTTCATTTACATATATGTGGCTTTGATGTTGAACAGTCATTCCGCCTTTTAAAGGACACGGGCAGCATTTGAGGCCAAGCTGCAGAGAAGCAGCCGGACCACAGATTTCCGCGTGCCTCAGTCCATCTGCACCATGTTTAATGTCATGGTGGATGCCAAGTCCCAGTCGGCCAAACTGTGTGCGGTGGACCTCGGTCAGGAGGTAAGGTTTCCCTTTCCGTTCTCTTCCATCTTCTCCTTTAATATTCTCACCCCAGTTTGAAACTGCTGCTGTGGTGGCTGGAGCATTTTTAAGGGCAAACGCCTACAAAGGTGTAAAAGCATTTTTTTATGCGAGATGAACATTTGATTGCTTTTACATTTCTGCTTTTTGTGTAATTTTGCACGTGGCATGCCATTTTCCTTTGCAACGTTTTCTGTTTACCGTCCCTCTCTACCGTATGGAGTTTGTCAGACAATGGGTAAGTGTGACCAAAATCTAAATGAAACTCCCGAGTCACACCACCCTCTTCCCCGCACCCAGGCCCCCCATTAATTCCCAAATGAATAATTAGTCATCAGTTTTCACTGTCTGTCTTCCTTCACTTGAATTGTTTGGATTTCATTACCATATGTGTAGATAGTATTGAATATACATGGGATGAATGTGAGAGATCTCATGTTTTGCACAGTCTCCAGACTGATACTAATTACTGACGATGAATTCATTATTCCTAAGTCCTTCACAGTTTTGTCAGAGGAAAGAAGTCCTCTTGCAGTGTTTCTACCACTCTCCTTAAAAGCAGATTATTTTTGCTGAATGAATGTTTCTTAAGTTCTTTTCTCTGTTCTCTTTCCCTTTATGTGAAATAAATATCCGCAGAGCACTTCATTAATTTACATATTTCACCTAAATTTGTATATTTTATTTCTATAATGAATGACTAAAATAAAAGTACCAAGAGAGGTGAGTAATTCACTTTACCCCTTTCTCATTTGCATAACTTAAAACACAACGTTTTTACCAGAGGAATTCATAAAGGTCCCCTCTTATCCTCTGTTCTCCCCCAGTTTGTATTACTACCATCATTGTGGTGGATTAATTAATGGTTATCTAATAATCTAGTTTATATCTATTTAGTTTCATTGCATATAATTTTTATTTAGTATAGAAACAAAAACAATTTTGTAAAAAACATAAGCATTTCTTTTTTAAACACTCAAATATAGCTAAAAAATGTTAAAATGAAAACATAAAATCAGCAATGGCTGGATAGATGGAGATCTATTGTTTAGAAATTTGCTGAGGAAATTAAAAAAAAGACACATGGACAGATGTCATTTTTCTTTCAGAAATGTTTATAAATGCAGATAAAATGCCTAATACTGTGTTATTTTCATCCGCAGAGACAATACCACTCCCAAATCGACCATCTGATTGAGGAGACGGTGAAGGAGATGATTACTCTTTTGGTTGCAAAGGTACAACACCACTGAGCGTGCTCTTAGACCACATAACGTGAGAAAATGAAAGGAAAGACACATTTGTTGGGATTCAAAGCAGTCCCTCAGATGTTTCCTTCTGGTGAATCGCCACGCTGACGAGAGGTTTGAGTACCCTTATCGCTGTTGGGGCTCCATTGTATGGGCCACCGCTTTGTGGTCAGCATCTTCAATGGCAAATTGTCCTAAACGGATGGGGTCACACAAAGCTTGACTCAGTGACTTTGATTGAATTGCAGAACACAAAAAAGACAAACTTGTAAATTTGGACGAGAGAGACCAGGGCTGGGGAGTTCACCGATGAGAACCTGGTGGTCAGGCTTTGGCTTGAGTGGACTCTCTTCCCCTGAGCCCATCAAGTGCAGGTGTTACAAGTTCGGTGGCAGACAATCGAGGGGGGGCACGGAATAAGAGCTTAGGTGTCAAAGGTGCATGGTCTCACCTTCATGCACAGCTGGGACCTTGTTGTACTCCAAAGATGCCTCTGTGTTGGACTTCTCTTTCTGATGGAAAACAATTTTCCGCAGATATTTTTGTTGAAATCAATTAACATTTAACATTTTTTGTACTTTTCAAATCTTTTAACTATCATGGTTTAATATTTCTCCTGTTTTGCTTTTAGTTTGTGGTCATTCTAGAGAGTGTGTTATCTAAACTCTCTAGATATGATGAAGGGACCCTATTCTCTTCCTTCTTATCTTTCACAGTAAGTACATCCTTTATTCATTCCTTCTGACAGTATTCACCATCTAAATTTCCATTAAATTCTTGCAAGCTTATCAGTTGCAGTGAATTTAAAAATCAGCCTGTTGATCGTATGTCACCTTCCTGATCAATTGAAACATTGTAATTTGATAATCAGTCATTTTGGACTCAGAGCTGTTTGGTGTTTCTTGTCATACAGTTTGACCTTTTATGAAGGCGCTCTCACCATGAAATAGCTTAACATCTCAGCTGGATATCTGCAGTATTGTGGGGACAAAACATATTGAATTAGTGAGTGCACGTTTGTTGCTAAATGCACCGCAAGTCACGGCTGCTAGTTCAGCAGGCACTAACCACTGTGCTATGAACAGTCTCAGCATAGTAGCCCTTCCTCTTAAAAGCGGTTTCACAGTTAGAGTAATGATGCTAACCCCTTTCTATGCCTTTCTTTTAAAGGTAAAAGCTGCCTCAAAGTATGTGGATGTACCTGTAAGTATTAATACTTGTATCTGCTTTTTGTGGTAGCCTGGCATAGTATCTTTTAACAAACAACTGAACACACACAATGTGAAGAAAACCTAAGCTGTGAAGCCTTAAACTAAAATGGGACAAGAGTAATAACAGCAGCTTTGATTGCTATACATAAGTTGGAAACTGTGACTTTAGAGTTAGGAGTTTGTCCTGCAAGACAGGTTGTCGGTGTTCTATCTGTGCTACCTCGTCAGATTTTCCCACCGTGACGTAGCATCGATGTGCGCATTACCACAAGGTAGGACGGATTTACGGGTAGCACAGATAAGCGGAACACCATAACTGGTTTGGTCCAGCTAGTTCTACCCCTGAAGTAGGTATGAAAATCTGAGAACAGACGGGCAGAGCCGATCTGGATCTACTAATGGAAAATGAATCGGACCGGGACCGAACCAGGACCAAACCGGGACCTAACTGCTTAGAGGCAGTCTAGTGGAAAAACATATAAAGGGAACACTTTAGATAATGTGGCTCGAATTAGGTCCAGCATGGAGGAACTTGAAGCGAATATTTTTGATAACTCGGAAAGCTCAACTGAATCAAAACGTTCCAAAGAGACCAGGTTCTACAGTTACATTCAGGATAACGCCAAAAGTTTTATTTTTAGCAGAATCAATTTTACTTATGAAAAATTATTATATTGTACTAGATGAAAATATTCTCCATAGAAATTTGATCACAAATTTTTCATACATATAAAATAAAAAAAATTGTGTATATATATATATATATATATATATGTGTGTATATATATATATATATGTGTATATATATATATATATATATATATATATATATATATATATATATATATATATATATATATATATATATATATATATATATATATATAGGAAATTCACATATGCAACTAAGACGCTCCTTAAGAACGTTGCAGTTTAGTAAATCCAGTTCTAGAGTGATGTCTTGGAAACTTCTGTAATACTGAAAATCTCAGTGATCGAAGGGAATGTCCTCCTAAGCAGTTCTCATTGCATGTTTGTGTTTTTTTTTTCCCCATTGTGCATGTGTAAATATTTGACCATGATTTCACATGGAAAACCAGAATCCAGATGGTAGCTTTTGTCATATTTCTTTTTTGTCAAACGTCCCCATGTTTCCTACCCAAATGACAATTCATTTGCATGTGGCCAGACACTGGCAGACAGCCATGCCTCGTGCTTCTCTCTTTCAGTGCAACATACATCATGAGTCAGTGTTGGACAACACATGCCACTTCTGCTGTCAGGTTGGCGCTGAGGATTTGTGCATTTGACTGTGTTCACATCAGATTTCCATTCGCTGCCAACACTTCGGCCATTGCAACAAATTTTAAATTAATGCCTTGCAAATAGGCACTGTGTATGCTAGCAGGGGCTCACAGTTTCTGGCCTTGCATGCAAATCGTGTTACAGTTGTATCCCTGATGCATGAAAAGAGAGTTTCGCTGACAAAATTACTTCTTTTGATGTGTCCCCACAGGTTTTATTAGCAACGGCTTTTCATAAGAGGAATCCCAGATTTAAATGAAGTAATACGGTCTATTGTAGTGAGGTGTTCAGCGATGAATTCGTCCTTGATGTTCAGTGGTGTTTTCAAAGTCGGTCCTTGAGGGCCGGCATCCGGCATGTTTTAGTTCTCTCCCTGGTTTAACGCACCTGGATCAAATGATGGCTCTGTAGAAGGCCTAAGAAGAACATTGACATGCTGTAAAGGTTGTTACTACCACCAGGGAGGGAACTAAAACATGCAGGGTGCCGGCCCTCGAAGACCGACTTTGAACACCACTGTTCAAAGTTGGTCTTTTGTCAGGATTTAGGGTTCCGGGTATTGTGCAAATTGAATTTAGGTTCATGCATAGTTTTAGGCACGTACAGGAAATAAGTAAAGCCTTTCTCTAAACAAAGAGAAGTCGATACAGTATCCTGAACTTGTGTGGTCTGCAAAAGCAAATAATAGATTCTATGCAGATTTTTTGACTTGTTGTGGAAGGTTGGGATTTAAGAAAAGATAACTGTTTTGGTACAGAAGTTAGAGTTAAATGTTGGGGAATCATCCAGCAGTCTGAGTGAGGGCTCAGAATTTTGTTTGTTGCAGAAAAACATCCCAGGTGAACAAATACTCATATTTTTTGTTGGTAGGGTTCATTTCTTGGTTAGCAAGACCAGGCTGTCTTCCTTCCATCAATCCATCGTCTTTGGCTTCTCTAATATCACGATGAGTTGGTGAGAGTTCCAGGGAGGTTAAATTGGTAAAAGGTTTTTTATCTAAGAAAAACACATCAGGTTGCATCAACTATCCTGCAGTGTTCACGCCTCCTGAATGAGCATGGGTTAGATGGGTTAGATTTGAGCAATTCTATGTGTCGATATGGTTCTTTTTCAGCCCATACCTAAATTCAACTGAGAATCCGGGGCAGCACTAGAAAACTGATTTGCACAGATCCTCTCCATTAGACCTGAAAGAAATGACAAATTA
Organism: Poecilia mexicana; assembly: GCF_051168715.1. Lineage (NCBI taxonomy): Eukaryota > Metazoa > Chordata > Actinopteri > Cyprinodontiformes > Poeciliidae > Poecilia > Poecilia mexicana. Next base: position 3,182,874 of record NW_028263374.1, read on the forward strand.
CAAAGAAGAATGGAGGAACAAAAAATATCTGAAGATATGTGAAACTTGTAGAGATGCTGTGTTTCAGTGTGTTCACATCAACATATTTAGTGTTTAAAGAAATTGTTCTGGTCAAGAGATGGTAGTAAATTTATGTCAACCAGGGGAGGTGACTGACTGAGCAGTTTGTTGCAAAGGTGTATTTAAACTGACATGCAAAAATTGAAAGTCAGCCAGACTTTTTTGTCAAGATACAGCATGAGATATAAGTGATGAATATTAGTCCATGTACAGAGCCTTGTGTAACTGGAACTACCTGGTTAATGAAAAAGATTTGTACTCAAATGAGTTCCCTGAAAAATCAGCTTCATACCAACCTGTTGTCATTCTGTCTGCTCAGCCTCTGTAGAGTAATTTTGTTTTACTGCAACACTGAGACCGAGCGGGACCAGAGTAGAAACAAGTCTATTTTTGCTGCAATGATATCGTCAGGAAATTTTCACAGCTTTTTCGGTGTAATGATGATAGTATGCATTAAAACCTCCAGATTATTTTGTTAAAAATGTTCACTCAACTAATTGGCTAGGATTTCTGTTTTATCTGTTTTTTTAATAGCATTTTAATTAAACCACCTTTGAAAGTATGAGGTACATATCCATTTCCCTAAGGATAAATTAATTAGATCCAAAAAAAAAGGAGTGTTAATCAAATATCGGATGTGTGTTTATTTTAAAAAAAGGAAAAGAACATCGAGCTTTAAGTGCATCTTCATCTCCATCTGTGTTTGTCTTTATTTGCTGTCTTGCAGAAGCCAGGGATGGATGTCGCAGACTGCTATGTCACCTTTGTTCGTCATTCCCAGGACATGCTGCGCGAGAAGGTCAACGAGGAGATTTACGTCGAGAGACTTTTTGACGTACGTAAGCAGCAACGCCTGCTTTCTGTACAAATCCACACCCGCACTTTACTCAGTAACCGAGTTATGAATGATAGAAATATCGAAATACTTTTGTGAAGCTTTTTTTATAAGCTCTTATATATATATATATATATATATATAAAAACAGGCAAATTTTGGTTGAATTTTTCTCTTTACTTTCACTCAAATTTGACCATTTCTTAAATGAAAGTTACAGTGCAGGCAATTTTCAGCAAGAATCATAGTGTAGAAGTGGCTCATTACAGGTCAAATGTTAGCAACTGGGTAAAACTGGGTTGTAAAACTTTACAACATTCCTACTGAAAAGGGCCAGCAGCTCTAAATGTCCTTTTAAGCTGACTGAATATGTAAAGTTGTTCACCTTAATAAATGGGTGACATGTATCAAACAGTGGGTCTGTGGCAGCTGCCTTCAGGGGCAGTTTAAAAAAAACGGAAACTGTAACTACTGGCCATGACAGCCAAACATCTGAAATCATGCAGTACTTTGGTGTATTGACTGCAAGAAATAATGTTTCATCAAAATGTTCATGTTGGAACATGTGAACCTTAACTCAGCGGCTTTATGTAGAGTACCGTGCACAAAACATAATTCAGCTTTAGTTAGTGTGTGCTAACGTTGAAACTAGTTCCTGTGAAGGCTGAGCTTCCCTGCAGCTCTTCTCAAACTGTATGTTCATCGGCCTGCCTCTTTCCATGTGTAGCTGTGTTGAATTTAGGCCTTAGGTTTGTGCCTCTCTCATTTTGTCTCAGTCCCTGTTTGTGTGACTGTTGTTGATGGAGAGGTGTCTGACACTTGACCGCTGTCTTGCCATGTAGCCTTTTTTTCCCCTCACCTAGAAGACTGCTGCTGAAATTTGTGTTCGCTTTAGTTTCTTTGTTGTCATTCCAGATCAGTTCTTCCCTCAGCACCAAAGAGGCGTGTGAAGGTGTCAGCAACTGCTCTCTGCGGCCCTGTTGTGCTTTTTTACAATCCATTCTTTTTTCAGATGTTTTTCTTTTTCTTCCCTTTTCCTTTTGTCTGGTTCAACATGGCAGGAACAATATGAGATTAGCATTTAAGTCAAGTCATGTGGGCTTTTATAAGCCTGTTAAATGACTGCTAAAAGCATTTCTCATACAGGTAAAAGCATTTTTGGTTTCATCGCTCTGTACAAAGTTGAATTAAATTGAATCTAATTTAATGGAAACTAAATGCCAGAACAACATATATATAATCTTTCATACCGTAGTGATGTTATATCTACATATTACATGACAGACAAGTTGTTCACTAAAATATCAATATTAAAATAAGTCTTTACTTTTAAATGTCATCACACTTTTTTTTATTCAACACTTTAACTTCTTCAACCGTATTCAAAATATTTAATGTTTGTCAAATGATGACTAAAATTCACTAAGATTGGTCAGCTTTTAAATCCAGCAATGTAGTAAAACCAAGTTGGGATCAGAAAAGTCGACCGAGTCTTAATCTAAACATTTATGGAAGCAATATATAATATATCTGGTAAGGCTTTTTCTATCACTATGATTATAATTATCATTTTCATTAGTAACTAAGTATTCATTCTTATATATTGAGTGACTGAATGTGTTTACTTGGAGAATTGCACCAAGTCTTGGTTCATTGTTAGGACACATTAAGAATCTGTGCCTTCCCAGTGGGGACATTGGACAGCTTAGGATGCAGTAAAACTCTGTTTCTGAACACCAACAATGTGTAATTTGCCACTCAGGTTTTCCACATGGGAAAATGTCCAGTTGAAAATGGCTGTGGTCTAAATACTCCACTCCTTTACAGGATGTATTAGAGACATATTCAGCTTATAAGAGAGAAATACAGAATAAAAGACATGACTTCTTAATATCTCTCCATCTCAAATGTGGATAAGTTGCAACAAATGAGCATTAACACCTACCATCACTTTCAGCAGTTTTCTGTCTGTTTGGGTATCTTTAAAATAGGGTCAACATGGTCTCCCACTAATCCTTGGGAACTTATTCCCTCCCTCTGTATTTTTTTATTTTTTTTTACTAACCAAATGAACACCTACTGTACCTCCTGAGCTGTCGTTACCCAAAGGTTTAAAAAAAACAACAACATGCTTAGAAAACAGTTTTTGCTCAACATTTTACAATCTATTCTGACTTTTCAAGACTGGATCTGTTTTTAGCCAGCAGAATACCCATCTTGTCACCGACTGACAAGATTAGAGTTTTTAAAGCCGTAGTGCAGAATAAGAGGGTGCCGTACAAAAGAGATTATATTTCTAATCACATCAAGACAGTAAGTCCTCAAACAGCCGTTTACTTCCCTCATTCCTACTAAGTCGGACTTGTTTTCTGTGTGTCGTCACACTAGGCTCTGGAAAACTGGAAAGAATATATTAACTTGAGCGTTCATGCTTCCATAAAGCTAAAAGTTCAAGAATGGAGCTCAGACACTGAAGATCAGCGATGCTGGCAACGCGTTGCTCTAATATGACTACTATTACTATTTCCAAACCAGTAATCAAATTAAAGTTACTTAAACAAGTCACTGTGCATTTCTATTTTTGTCATCTTTCTTTGTAAACTGATATTTTTTCAGTCTTCTTGCGTCGTGTTGAATGGCGTCACAAATCACATCATCAGCATAGCTCACATCTATTGGGGATAATTTTGCTGGATGTCGGCGCAGAGACTCTAAACGCTCTCATTGACCATAACAGGTTGTTACTGTGTAGTCCGTTCTGTGGTGAACTGCAGACGCAAGCAGTGCAGATTAGGGCCAACCCCCGATTTGCACACCATGTTTACACTGCATCACACCTCCATTCTGTAAAATTTGTACAAAGCATTTAGTACCACACACAACAACAGAGGGAGGAAAGAGATCATGCTTTTAGCTGGACATGCCATCACTCTTTTGAGTTTGTATCAGCTAAAGATGATGGTATTAATGTTTGCTGAACATTCTGTGCTGGTGACAAAGTCCTACCTAACTTCAGAAACACTGTCAAATTTGAAAATAAAACAAAAACATTTTGAGTCGCAGCAGGCAAACAGAGAAAGTTAAACCAGGTACTGCGAGGAAGAGAGCTGCGACTAATGGCGGACACTCCCGGCGTTTTGTATTTGTAAAAAACAATACAAAAAAGAAATGTGGTCTTTACTTAATTTTTCATCAAAATACATTTTCCTTAGGAAACATTTTTTAAGATAAACATGAGATGTCAGATGAAATATTGTCAATCCACCTCCAATAAAGTGAGTATTTGTAAGACTCACTTTATTGGTGGGAATGGGGGCTGGATTATGAGACTCTAGGTAAATTAAATTAACTCTAACCATGTCTTGCTGCCATTGTCTATACTGTGTGCCACTTTATTTAGGCTTTTGTCATGCACTTAGTGTCAGCCACAGTAAGGTGATTGTTTTAAAAGAGTCTATTAGTGCCAGTTTATGTGTCAGTGCTCCCATCAGGCTGACGGGTGTGCGGTGTAAGACTGAATCTTTTCAAAGCAGCATGTGTGGGGATGCAGGCAGATTGGCCTTAAATATTCTTTCAGAGATTCCAGAGTGAAGGAGGGGCACATCGGAGGAGATTTTTTTAAAACAAGTTTTTGGGGAAGTGTGTGTGTCTGATTGTGTGTTATTTGTGTTATTTGGAGTAGGTGTGCATGCGAGTGTGTGTACTTGTATATACCACGTGTAGGGGACCACTTTCACAACATTTACCAACAACAGGAGGTCATTTGTGTAAAGTGAGGACTTTTTCCCAGTCCTCACTTTATCTTGCAATTTTGCTGTGCTCCACTAGTTAGATTTAGAGGTAAGCTATGAATTAAGCTTTGATGGGGTTAGAAATAGACTGGTAATGGTTAGGGCTGAGAAAAATATTTGGGTGGTTAGTCATAAATGCAGATACTAAAATGAGTGGAAGTCTGTATAGAAGTACAATGGTGTGTGTGTGTGTGTGTGTGTGCATGCGTGTGCGTGGACGTGTTTTGAAAGTGATAGGAAGAGAGAGAGATGTCCAAGGATGACTCATCCTTTCATCGGCAGCTTAGAAATGTGTTAATCCAATCATTCCACTATATATTTTGCAGTTTTGTGAGATTGCTCTGAAAACAGGTGTGTGAGGCACAATGATTAAACCCTAAATGCGTCTCTGAAATCCCCTTAGCTGCTATGAAGTTGTTTTCTTTGAGATCTATCATATCCCAAGGTCATTTTTTTTTTTTGTGGAATTTTGTCTCTGAACTGAACAGCTTTCATCCACTGATTAACAAAAAGAGAGGACAAATACACTGGTCACATTTTAAAATGATACTTTGCACTCTTGTGTCCTAAGGTAGGAGTCAGTGATGTTTTTCAAAGGCTTTTGAAGTTGAAACCTGCTTAACTTCACATGTCGAATCTGTGAGAGCACGCTAGCTTGATTTTGTCAGAAATAAAAATACTTTGCAACAATACCGCGCTATCAGTGACGGAGGATGGAGCTCATTCAGCAGCAGAGCAGGAAGTAGGGATTTGTCCTGGAACTGGTGGGTTGCTGGTCCGAAACTGCTGTAGTCAGTCTGCCTACAGCTGTGGCTACAATGTAGCTCATCGCCATCAGCGTGTGAAAGAATTGGTGAATAACTGAATGTGGTGTGAAGCACGTTGGAGTCTTCGGACTTGATAAAGTGCTAAACAATTTGTGTGACATTCTAGATGTCTTAATATTGAATCAGATACCCGAAACATGTACAGTTTGCAACCTTTATTTGTTTTACTGCAGTTTTTCATTGGAGAGAAAAAGAATGTTAGTCAGGTTTTGGAAGAAGTTTGATTTCTTTCTTATAGTAATTTCTTTCTTTGACCTAATTATCAGTGCTGTGGTTTTTTGGCTACTATTTAAAGGTTTATGATGATGATGACTTGCAATAATTCTCTAAAGATGTGTGTGTCTATAACTCATTTACATGTGTCAAAAGCATAGGCAAAAAATAGATTTTGTTTTTGTCTGCTGCACCCTCACTTGCTCTCAAAACGGTGGCCAGAGAGGCTCAGATTAAAGCAGATGTACTTAAATTGATGGGGGTGGTGGGGTGGGGCGGAATTTAGCATTGCACAGACTGGGGATTGCTGATTAAAAAAAAAAAAAAAAGCTCTGCATTTAGTCTGAGCCAAATCCAGCCTCACACTGATACACCACAGCTGTAAAACTGATACCCCTCCCTCCTCCACCCCTCGCAATCATCTCAGTGTGCAAGCCAAGCAGGTAGGGTAAATGCAGAGGGGAAAAAAAAGCAAGTTAAGAATGAGGAATACACAGATGAGGCTGTTGGCCAGTAAATCTTTGAGCCACCTTGTCCCTCCCTCTCCTCTCCCCTTTGCCTCCCGCCCCCTGGAGTTGCAGATACTGGGATTACATCAGTCAATTATACACTTAATCTGTCTTTGCCCAGAGAGGATTAGGAGTGCGTCTCATTGATTGATTTGAAGTATTTCCGTTGACCTTGGATGGTTATCAGACTCGCAAGTGTGGCAAAATTGCACTTGTGCATTAAATCACTTTCGGTTGCTGATGCTCCCGCTTGTCTCGCTGCGTTCGCCGACTCGATGCGTGCCACGGAGCAGAAGGGGTCAGATCAAGTTTCAGACGGGACAATTAAAGGTTGTCGTTTCTCCTGCTGCTCTGGTTGTGCCGGGGTCGGGGTGGGGGGGTTGATAAGTACTGGGTGGTGTGGCACAGAATGCCAGCAGACAGTCGACTGCCGTCACTTGGCTGTCCGGGGACGCTTCACCGCTTCACTGTCTTCTGAACTGCCAGCTCCCAGCAAAGAGAACAATTTTATAAAACTGATGTCACATCACTTGACTTCACTCGTATTTGAAAATACAGAACACATCATTGGACACCCTTATCTCAGCGATAAGGCAAAGTTGCACTTAAAGTTGTTTTAAAAGTCCATTAAAATTGTCAACTTTGAATTAAAAGTGTCATTATTTACCAAATGACACTTCATGACAACAGTCATAAACATTCATAAAGACTCCTTCATTTTCATAGCATGTTATGTATGTCATGTTTATGACAGTGTCATGTCAGTCTTATGCACACCCCAAATAAAGTGTCACCACAGAATTATAATTCTTAAATCTGAAAAGCTATATATTTCTTTTTATCTAATTTTGTTTATGATGAACCCAAAAAGCACATATGTTGTTTTCTGTACTTTATTTAACTTTCTCACAGGGAGCCATTCTTTCCACTGGCTCCCTGTAGCTCAGAGAATAGACTTTAAAATACTGTTTATTAGTTTATAAATCACTGAATGCCTTAGCGCCAAAGTACATCAATTATCTGTTGTTGTTGTATCAACCTTCTAGACCTCTTTAGATCTTCTGGTTCTAGTCTACTCTTCATCCTCAGAATAAACAACTTGCTCCGAAGTTTCAGCATATCCACTCGTCTGATGGCTTCAACTGTTTTTTTATGGAGAAGCAAAATTCAGTTTTCATGCTCCTTTAATCTGCAACAAACTTCCAGAAATGTTTGTTGCTTTAAATGAAGGCTAAGAACTCATTTGCTTATAACTGCCTTTGACTAATAATAGGTGGAACATCATGAGTTTTAATCTGGATTATTACTTTTTATAACTTCTCTTTATTTGCTTCTGCGATGTGTGGTTCTCTGTTTATTGTGTTATGTTTTTGACTTTAATTGACATGTTGAAAAAGTGTCCTGTAAATACCACAGAGGCTTTTATATGTATCATCTCCCTCATCTCCTCTCCTGGGGTTTAGCCAATCATCTGCAAGAAAAATGAATGACGCTCCAGGATTGGCTGCTTTTCAAACGCCGGCCAGTAGTATGTAATATTTCACCTTTTCCAGCTGCATTAACTTTCCCATGAATAATATGGAGTTAAATTTTACGTGAAACTCTTTGAATGAGTGAATCCACAAATACTGAACAACTGGATATGGAAACAGTTGTTCAGTATCTGTGTATAGCTTAAGATTTAACCATTTAGCTTTACGAAATGCAGCAATGAATCAAAGTGTTCTTAAATTTTAGACCTGAACAGAATGACTTTTTTTGTTTTGTTTTTCCCGCCTGCGATTAATTAATTGACTCCTATTAAAATTATCACTGTAACGAGATTACATCACCAAACAGCAGAAAAAAATGTGTAATAGGCTGAGTTTACAACAACAAAGAAAACATATCCAGCTGTTAGACTGTATGTGACTATTCAAAACATTCACAAAAGGTTTCACTTCCATTTAATGAAGTCTCTAAGCAGCTTAGTGTGTTTTGTAATTACTGAGAGAATGCATTTTGTTTTCTGCCGTCGTTTTTCTTTAGGGGTGGGGGGTGCAGCTAAATCCTCCGCTAGTATTCCCAGATCTGCGCTGCTGCGAGGAAGCGGCTAAGAACACTAAAACCTTGATCATCCCGAGAGGAGGAAAATACAAGTTTAATGGCAACTTATCCTTTGTCGCGCTCCCACTCGTTTATTGATGCGGGCAGGCGGGATGAATTGATCGAAGACACACATGTCATCTCTTCGGTCTCTATCACCCTTTCACAGTTCCCCTCCATTCCTCTTCCCTCTGCCTTATTAAAAAGGGTGGTACGGTGGCATTTGTTTGATTAACTTGTCTGACAAAAGTGACAGCTGCTCATGGGTGTATGTGGATGAGTGGCCCAGCGCCGCTCCTTCTTTGTACATCTGTCAGAGCCGGAGCAGGGCGAGTGGGGTGAAAAGAGACAAATTGGACCCAAAAAGAAGGCCATTCACCTTCCCCAGACCCCCCTCAGTCACTACACCCTTCTATCCCATTCAGGTTCTCGGCGGGGCCCTCAAGTGCTTGCTGGCTTATTCCATTTTCACTCCCCCTATAGAGTTCCCTGAGCCCACAAGTGTTTTAGCCTTCTTTTTTCTTTCCTCAATCCACCCCTAAGCGGCTTTTTGTAAGTAGAATGGCTCACTTTTCTCAGGGCCTGAAGCTGGCAGCTTTTTTTCCCTTTTATTGTCAACCACAGAGCTTTTCTGTAGCTCATTGTATATTTACTCAATGACTGGTTGCTGACCGTAATTCCAACTGTTTAGTTCCTCACAACATGGCCCCTCAACCCAACCACCCATTGCCCCGATATACAGCCATTCATTCTTCAAGGCACCGTGTTTTTATAAAGTTGCTCTTTATTGAGTCTCACTTGCCCGTTGAACTGACACTTGCAGGTAGAGTTCTGAAAGAGACCCAGATTGCCAGCCTGAAATGAAACTCGGATCTGAGATAAACATTTACTTTTCTCCTACGATGCCGTTGCTGAGGTGGCCGGCCATCCTTTTTCCCCTCAGCGCTCCTCCAGCCAGCTGCATGGACGCGATGCCCACAAAGCCCATTTTGTTGCAATTTAACTGTGCTCAAACAGCAATAAATTATCAGTTTTGATTGTGCTTTTGGTATAAAGGGCAAGAGCTGACAAAGAACTTTGAGTACACTGAGTCCAACGCTAATATTTTTATCACTCTTCAGCCAAGGAAGGTAAATATTTTAAGTAGGTAATGAAAAAGCCAAAATTCTTATACCTATAATGTCCTACAGGTGTATGTGTAAAAGTATTTTACAACTTTACTTGTTAAAATAAGAGCCAAATGAGTCGTTTGTGCACAAGGTTCCTTTCCTCGTGTTCAACCGGTGGTGCCATGATAAACTCCATGAAGGTTTGCATTTGATTCTGTTGCAGATGTCAGAGGGGACTAGAGTTTTGATTTCTTTCTCCCACTGAGGATGATGCAAGACATAAAGCAAACATGGACTAGGACATACAGCGGACATACAGTATAATATCAACAACAACTGCAGGATTTTTTTGCTAATGAACTGAAAGGGCTTAATGAAGAAGATGACGTGAAGAAGGGCGGCTTCCCAAAGAAAATCAGAGAACTGATCATTTATTTCTTTTGAAGTCTGTATGCCAGTGGAGGGATCAAAGAAGCAAATGATTTTATACTTCCCAGACAATGTGTGGTCGTGCTGCTCTTGTGATTGAAAAGAGATTTTGGATTGGGTTTTCAATGTGCATTGTAGAAGAGACAGGCCATGGCTAAGCATTTCTTTCTGTGCCGCACTTTTGATTGAAAATGTTGAAAATACGTTATGATAATGAGAAATCATAATATTAAAAAAAAACATTTAAACATAAAATTTCTTTTTCTAAACAAATCCATCCATGTGCAGTAGTCTAAAACGGATAGCATTTTGACCTTAGCGGATTTTGGACTAGCCATTTAATGTGTCAACGTTACTTATGGTGTAGAATAAAAATATCACCCAGTGCCCAATCCAGAGTCCTTTTCGACTTCTACACAGAGTTCTGTTCTCTGCGGGTCAAGCTTGGTTCTGCTGAACAGACCTTGAGAGACTAGAGCCTGTTGGTGTTGTTAAGGTCAGAGGGGGCCTGGCTGATGGCTTGTAGCTCGTTGTAAAAAGCTACGGTAGATGTACATCATCAACGAACTCTTACTGGTGAGAAGGTACTTCGGACTAGAAAGCAATAGAGCAATTTAGCCTGTAAGGCAGCATGGGTAGCGTTACACAACGTCTTTGTCCATATTTAAGGAGCCTCCTCCCTCACTAACCTTAATAACTTTTTTTTTTTTCTTTTATCTGTGTGTGACTCTACATGGGGTTGTGTGTGTACACTGGTGTTAGCATGTGTGTAGTGAAAGTGCCAAAGAAAAAAACAGTGTTGCTTTGTGGGACTCAGCAGCCTTCCCCTCTCCTTCACAAGGAAGCCTGTCACTTGGCATTAGCATTGCCGCACCAGCAATCATCATTCCATGCCTCCTGCTAATTGCAGACACAGCTGGGTCTCAGCAGGACATGCTCTCTCTCTCTCTCTCTCTCTCTCTCTCTCTTTCTCTCTTTCTCTCTCTCTCTCTCTCTCTCTCTCTCTCTCTCTCTCTCTCTTTCCATCTCTCTCTCTTCCTCTTTGCTGTACTCTCTCATAGAGGCTGAAACACAAACACACCCGACACATATTCTGCTTTAGTTTATCAATGACGAAACACACACTGACTCACCCGGAAAAAGAACTTGATGGTAACTTGCTAACTTCAAAACATTTGACATTGGTGCAGTTAAATTAATAGAAACAAACAGAAATAGATAGTCACCCTTTTTTAGACTCTGTTTATAGATACATCTCTACATTAAAATGTATTTATTAAAATTTACAGAATAACTGTTCTTTAAAAAGAATACGATATGGCTACGTTGGTGAAACAATGTTGATATGCACAGTATACATTTGTCGATCATTTTGAAGTGCAGAGCTTGAAAATCGAGCATCGTAGTGACTATTATAGTGTCGTAATGCACTTCTATCAGTACTCTGTTGAATATTGTCAGTTTGTGAGGTCATTATGTATAATCTTGCGTTATTTATTGACATATTGATCTATCTATTGTGTGTTTTAACGTCCCCATGACATCACATAATTTCCTTCCTGAAACTCATCTTCCTACTGCTGGGATCAAAGTGAGTTAAGTCAGTGCAGTTATACCAGCCTCCTGCTGGTTCTGTCCTCCTTGGCTGGAGGCATAAAATATTTGAATGCAGCTTGGCATGCTGCTACTTGACTATTTAGGCTGATGTTTGCAGAGTAGCCAATCGAGGAGCAACATTCATTTACATTGGTGCTGATTGGATGTACACCGAAGAGCAGAAATAAGGAAGACTGTAGACGTTAGCTTCTGTGGTGGTGCTAAGATGGCTTCCACCATGCACAATAACACATATTACAGTATGTCTGGTGTTTGAATTTTTAAAGGGGTGTATTATGCTAAATCAACTCGGAGTGTTGCTTTGACTCATTCATTGATGTTTGAGAAATCTTTGAAACTCCCATGGCTCATACAATGTGCAGCCTGTTTACCCACCCATGCTCCCACCCCCTGTGAGCACCCCTCTTCCCACATCTCCCCCACACAGTTCCATCAGACTAGTGGCAGCAGCAACTGACAAACACCTGGTGGAGCTGTGTGTCTGCTGAGCTCCAAAGAATGGTAGAAAACGGGATCAATGGACAGCATTGAACCGTGCTGAAGGGGAAGTGTTGGAAAGATGTCAAATAAAGCTACAATGCAAAGTCAAACTTCCTTTGTCTTTGATATTTACAGCATTTTCATAGCAACTGAAGGTAACATAATCACTTTCTTGTGCTATAAAATGGCTCTATGTTCCTTTTACATTGATCACATTGGCCCAGCTGCATTTCCAAGTATCCACACTCTGATTTGGGGTTAACGTCTTTTCTTAGGGGCACATCAACAGGTCAGGAGTGAACCCACAACTATTTGATTTCAAGACATTGTGTCTTTAGGTACTTTAAATTATTTATGCTGTTTATATTTAAACATAAGCGTACATAATTAGCTAATTTTGGCCAAATAAAGACGTAATCTTGCATGTTCAGCTCCAGTGTACTTAATTAAAACTTCCCCTTCCACTGCTCCCTTTATAAGAATAGTGCATTTGCCCTAATTTACACCTAATAATGTTTGCTCATTTTAGAGCTACTCTTTTATCTTATCTTACAACTGTGCACTCCATAGATTCAGTGATTTTTTTTTTCTTTTTTTTTTTTTTTTTGCTCAGGAAAGTTTCAGATGAGGTCCTGAAATAACTAAACATAAACAGACACACATGATTAGCAGAGGCAGAAAGAGGTAGAGTCCCAGGTTGGTTGTAATCCCTCTGTGCTCCCTGCAGTGAGGCCCCTCCTTACCTCTAACATTCCTGGCTTTCACAACACAAAAGCTCCATAGTAGCCCCACAAAGGAGAGCCTCTGACCAAACAAATCACTCGCCTTTTATGAGATTCTGTAAGTGTGTGTGCATGTCTTTAAAGGCCATTTCATGGTCTGTTTTAACACATTTAAGAGTAATCTGTGTTAGAAGCGATTGCGGTGGATGGCAGAATGAAATGCCAGCCCTATTTAGTTTAGTATTCTTTTTTTTTTAGAAAAGGAAAGTAGGGTTTTTTTTGCACCTGTTAGTCTATTCATACTAGCTTTTAAACTAAATGAGGTCATTTTTGTGTGCAACAAGAGATTAAATGTTTGTTTCTTCTTGCGCGTCATCCATTTATATTTCTCAACATATATGGACAGTCATTATCAATGGATTAGAATATTGTTTCAGTAATTCACTTCGTGAAATGGATCACATAGATTAATCACCCTCGGGCTGATAATGTCGTAGCTTTTTTTCCTGTTTATTGCCAGGCTATTCTTTTTACAGCCAATGAAGACACATGTAAAATGAGAACATAGAAAAGTGGGTTTATCGTTAGTACCTGCTTAATGGTTATCATTTTACTTTTAATCTGACAAATGAGCCTCGTGGAAATGCGTACTTTAATTAACTGAATATAATGATATAATTGGACATAGAGGATATAGTGTACCACCGAATCAATATCCTGCACAGTTGTGTTTCACTTAAGGGAGTTTCAGAAGCTGCCAGCATGCCAGCATCCCTCTATCTGTTTCTAACCAGCGCTCTGCTTTTAAGAGAAAAAATATTGGTGTCTCTGTATCCGTATTTCTTAATGATAGTTTTATTTGCTTTCTTTTTGCAACTGCCCATTTCTGCTGCTACAGAAACATTGAAACATTTCTAGAGGTTTGTTCATTACAATGAACTGGGAATAAGTAAATAAATCCATTGGTGTGCACGACCAGTAGCATTTAGTATTGTGTAGAAAATGTATTCATCTGTTGCATTTCATCTGTGTAAATGCTACAAGTCTGAGGTACAGAGTGATCTGGAGCTGGTTTTCATCCAGGATGTCTGCATTCATCTTTCTGCCGCTGCAAATCATCCCAGTAGCATGATGCTGCCACCACCGTTCTCAACTATAGAGATGGTTCTTGGTCACCTCCCTAAGGCTCTTCCCTGCCAATCACTCAGTTCTGATGGCCAGTCACCTCTGGGAAGAGTCTTGCTGGTTTCTAACTTCTTCCATTGACCAACGATGTAGGCCACTGAGCTCTGGATTCTCACCCTGTGACTCAGGACAGTCCTGTGTGAAAGGTCTACAGACCATCAGTCCTTTGACTTCATGCTTGGTGTCTGACAGTGCTGTCAACCGTGGCAGCTCATATAGTCGGGCGTGTGCTTTTCTAAGTGAAGTCCAAGCAACTGAATTTACCACAAGTGGACGACATTTAAGCTATAGAAACTTCTCAAGGATGATTAGCGACGTCTCAATTTTGAGCTTCTTGGCGAAGGCTGTGAATGTTACAATTCCATGATTTTCTTTTTTTTTTTAAATAAAGTTGCAAACATCAAAATACATTTTCCACAACAACATTTAGGGTATCTGTGCAAAACAATTTTGAGGAGCGAAATTAATTTAAAACAATTTGAAATAAGGCTGTAAGATAAAGTGAAAATGTTCCAGATGCCACAGCTTACGCTGCAAACTATATTTACCCCTGACTGAAGCCATCAGCAGAGTACTTGAAAACACACTTGGAGCACTAACGTGTGTGTGCCCACCAAACACATGGGCACATTGGATCTCTGATTAACTTTGGTTGTCATATTGATCTAATAATCTGCAGACTTCCTGTTAGGACTGACATCAGACCATCAAAAAGAGAGTTAGAGGGATGTGGGGAGGAAGATGGAGAGGTGTATCTTTTTTTTTGTTGTTTTTTTTGCATCATGCTCCCTACCCCCCTTCGTCAAGACTAAAGTGCTGTGTGAAGATTTGGGTGTGAAAACAAGTGAGGTTTCGGTGTGTGGCTGCATCTTGGGGTTTCAGTAGGAGCTATGAGCTGGTGTCAGATGGGGGCAGGAGGTCGTTCTCCCAGCTCTCACTCTAAGGGGGATGGACTAGCAGATGTAAATTTGTCTATGTGACAGTGTGTGTGTGTGTGTGTGTGTATGCGTGCTCTGTCATTTCTCACCTTGTAAGGCCCATTTATGATGCTAATACTACATTGTGAGGACCAACTGCTCCTTATGGAGTCGTCATAAAAAAGAAGTGCTGTTTTTGGGTTAGGGGTTATGTTTAGGACTAAGGTGTGAATTGAACTTAGGTTGGGTTTAGGGTTAGGCTATAGAAATGAATGGATGTCAATGCAAAGTCCTTGTGAAAATAGAAAGACATACTCCGTGTGTGTGTGTGCGCGTGTGCGCACGTGTGTGTGTTGCAACCGCATGTATCTCGCCTGTGTATAGGTAGGGTTTCATCACAATGTTGTGAAGTGTCAAAACACACAAATGCACACACAGAGAAGGCGGCTGAAGACGCATGGAAGCTTCCCTCAGATGGAGCTTGTTAGAATGTCACAGATTTGATCCCTGTCGGGTTATGGCATTATTTATTCAGAGCCATATTACGCTTGTTTTGGCTGACAGGAAGTGCTAGCCCCCTGCTGATCTTCATGAGGCCTATTTAATACAACATCAGATAATTTCTCTGCCCCATGTCAATATCTTTATTTCTTAATGTCATCCTATTGTTCATATTATTTTTATTTATTGTATGTACATGTATACAAATGTATGTAGTTGCGGGTAGCTTGACTGTCTATTAAGGATAAGTTAGGAAAGTCTAGCTTCTACATGTGAAGAAAGTTGGCTTTAGATTATCACGTAAAACAAACAATTTTATATATAAAAAAATATCAAATAATCTTTAGTGTGAAATGTAAATCAACCTGGGCCAATCCTTAAATCCATCAAACTATTACTATTGCACGAACCAGCTAAACTGTGACAAAATCATAAATGAAGGTATGACATCATAGCAAATTAATCTAGAAATCAAATTCATCTCTGGAAGAATCATTCATGTGTTTCTGTGTCAGTTTTTTCTCTCTGTGTTGGCAGTTTTGGTTATGGAGACAAATTTATTGAACTTACTCCAATACCAAAATGTTAAATTATATCAAATGCAAGAAAAAAGTTGATACACTTAAAAGGGACGGTACATCCGTCAGTGAAAGATCTAAGAGATACTTACGTATGTGTGTTTGTGTGTGAAAACGACATAATTCTACAAATGTGAAACATTTCTTCTGAAACCCACTCATTTGAGACGTGATTACTGCACTGATTAATTAGATTTTCTATACTTTCATTCTAAGAGAAGCTACTCGTAGAAAAGGAAAAAGAAACAATGTACATCTATGGCCAATGTCTAAGACATCTTCCATTCTGCAGACTGCAGATAGAACCGATTGAAAAGTGACGCATTAAATGTAATGTAACATTTTCTTGAGATTGTTTGGGAAAAAAGAGGCCCGCTTCCATGTAAAATACAAAACGCTGAAAACCACGAGCACAAAATGGCTGCAGATGGGAGCTGCGTGGCAAGGTGCAAAAATCTACAGAAAAAGCAGGGAAGGAGGAGTGGGTAACGGGAGGAGGGAGAGCAGCCAGTCAGTGGATCAGTCACTCCAGGCCTGGCCTCTCAGCAGGGGGTTGTGCTCGGGGCGCGATCACAGGCCTGCTGCCACGCTGAAGCCTTCACAGGCACACAGTGACAGATAGGAGGCTGCTGGCACCAGGTCACTTCACTGATTCACCCCAGCACTGCTTCATCATAGCAGTTCTCTCTTATGGTCCTTTAAGCAAGCCTGACCTCCGTGTAGGCATCACCAGTTCATCTGCAGGTGTACAGTAAGATTCTAGCTATGGCTTGTGTGTGAATAAAAATGTTTCTGGCATGGAATCCTGAAGACCTGTGAAGTCTTGTGAAGACCAACTATGAGGGACTGTACTACCGCATCGCTTCAACTTTAGCCATTTGTTTTTCTCTTATTTTTTTGGCATGTATAGCAGTACTCACTCAGCGCTCCACTGTCTCTTTATTAGGACAAAGTCTTTGACGCATGACTTGCCAGAAGAGTTGTCCCACTTAGGTTTCATTTTCCTGATACTGAGTCCCCAGCACAGTATGTCTTTAAAAATCAATGACATTTTCATGTTTGAAAACTCGATGGCTTTTATAGAGCAGGAAAATAACACGGTACATTTATTCTAGACATTGTTTAAACCATGACTGTTTTAACACTGCAGTATCCTACTTTCAGAGGTGGGCAGAGTTCCCAAAAATTGTACACAAGTAAGAGTATCACTTCTTCAACAGAAATTTACTCAAGTAAAAGGGAAAAGTAACCGTCCAAGAAATGACTCAAGTAGGAGTAAAAAAGTATTTGGTGAAAAGGCGACGCAGGTACTGAGTAACTGATCAAATGATCAGACATTTAATATTTAAAAATTATCCAATAAATTGGACTAAAATATAAATTTAGTGGAAATTTGATACTTTAAAGATGAAAATGACAGTAATTCTTATAAGTAACAAAAAACAACATTAGCATGTTTACTCTCTGTTTCAATATGACTTGTGTATTTAAGCTCATGACATATTGAGCTGAAAGTAGTTTGGTTTGGAAGTGGTTTGTGAACAAACCCCACATAAAGGCCTGTTGTCATAAATTTAGCTTTTT
Source organism: Poecilia mexicana (assembly GCF_051168715.1). Classification (NCBI taxonomy): domain Eukaryota; kingdom Metazoa; phylum Chordata; class Actinopteri; order Cyprinodontiformes; family Poeciliidae; genus Poecilia; species Poecilia mexicana. The sequence continues at coordinate 3,200,316 of NW_028263374.1, forward strand.
CCTTCAAACTTCAAAAATGTTATTTCATCTTCACACTCCACAGGTTTCTTTTCCAGCAAACCAAGCAAATTTAAATGTTTCTCATAACTTGCTGACATTCTGTCTAAGTCTACACAGGATTTGTGTTTGGCATTTGATTGCCAAAAATCATAACTGAGTCGAAGAAGGGATCTGGATTGATGATCAAAATTTATATTTTTGAGGATGCAGCAAGTCTAATTTGCAAGGCCCACCAATGAGTTTTATGATTACGTGTTTGGGACTGGATCAATGCCACCATGTTGGCACCAGGGTGTTGTTGAGGCATTTCACCTTCTTCACTTTTACTCCACTAAAATGTAAGGACTTTGTCTCTGCTTGACATTGCTAAATATTCATTAAATTTCAAGAATGTTTAACCCTACAATATTAAACAAATCGCTTACTTACAGTAGTTAATAATAATGAACAGATAGAGCAGACCTTAGAACCATCTTCAGTGTTTGTGTTTAATCATGTCAGACTTACAGATACATCAATACTCCTTTGTCCGTCACGTTTTGTATCTTGTTGCCTACATCATGTGAAGATTCCATTCTGCACTCTGTTTTTCTGTGTCTTTGCTCCAGCAATGGTACACCAGCAGTATGAATCTTATTGGAACATGGCTGACTGACCGCATGGATCTGCAGCTGCATGTCTACCAACTGAAGATACTCATCAGGATTGTCAAAGTGAGAGCAATGCACCGATGTCTGAATACATGCCAATTTTGTAAACTAATCTCATGATTATGTGAATATTCATGAGAATATTCAGGTATGAAACAGAAATAAAAGTATAAATTAATATTCACCTTTTTTCTAAAGGTAAGAATAACTTATCGTACAACCCCATAATAAAAACAACACTTTAAGCCGTTCTACAATTATGGGCCTACATAACACACCAAATGTCTCCTGCATCCGACTGCTGATAGAAACTTCCCAAATTTCACCCCCACACAACTCAGCTCTTTGATTGTGCAGCAGCCTGTCAACATTAATCACTAGCATTTTTTTTTTTTTTACTCAAAGTAAGAATGTCCTATTTGTGACAAAGGAAAAAGTTTTTAAAAAATAATTTCCTCTGTCTTTACTGTCTGTTGTTCTTTGTGACAGAAAAAGTACCGTGATTTCCGTCTCCAGGGAGTTCTGGACTCAACATTGAACTCTAAGATGTATGAGACCGTAAGAAATCGACTGACCTTAGAAGAAGCTACCGCTTCGGTGAGGGAAGGAGGGATGCAAGGCATTACAATGAGGGACAGCGATGAAGATGATAATAACTAGATCAAAGATCCGGTTGCTACCAGAATGTCAAAATGGTATGGAACATTCCAATAACCCCAAGTTGTCTTTTCTTGAGTTCAGAACAGATTATCCAGTCAATCTGCTGTTTTTTTTTTTTTTTTTGTCAAATGTCACATGGTCAATTAATAAATGTTTCTGTAAAAGTTATTACAAAATGAGAACGCTTTGTAGTGATCAAAAACTGTTATCAAAATATAAACAGTGCATCATCTCTCACTATGCTGGCCAACTTTTCATTGGTCTCTGAAACACAAACCAGCTGATGAAATATGAAGTCCTTTTCACCTGTTTTTGCTACTGAAACTTGAAAAACCCTAAATAGCAATCCACAAACAAGTGATTGGTGTCTTAAAAAAAAAAAAAAAACTGATAATTGATATTCATCCCTGAAGTAAATGGCTCGGCAGTTGTCATGGCACCTATTATCAGTAATGGAAAGCATGACACAGTGCTAAGAAGGTTGATTTAGAGGTCGTAAAGACTCGTCGCTTTCACTGGTAACTTATCTGATTGACTCTCAGACCCGAATCTCTGCTATATTTGCTTCATTTGATGTGAACATTTGCCTTCTCAGATGAGGCCCCCAAACCATAGAAACCATCAGGACTAAGTGCAACAGCTTGTAAACAAAAGTTAGTTCACTCCAGAAAATGTTATATTGGTTAAAGTAACTGCAGAGGACACGCACACGCAAAAGTAACTTAGATGGTAGACCTTACCATAGGTCTCACACACACATTCAGATCCTTCCTAACTTTGAAAGCAACAAATATCGAAACATTATTAAGGGTTGTGGTTGGCTTACTTGTCCAACTACTGATGAGTGTGAATAATCCGGAAAAATATTTGACAGTATTCGGCTCTGAGATGAAATTATGACAAAAACACCCAGAGGTGAGAGAAAACTGTTCTCTTGCTGTTCTCATTTATGTTTATCAGATATCTGTCCCCTTAGCAGTATTTAGAAAAAACGTCAACAAAATTAGCAATACCAAGTTTAAAAAAGAATCTCTGGGACCCAGAACCCGTCTCCCTCCTTTTACTGCGCTTTTCTTTGACATTTATGTAAATTTTTGTGACATTGTCGTACAGCCAAAAACGTATATTGTGATCTTGACTTTTTAAGAACCAAACTTGAATATATCTGTACTTAAAGTTCTTTTCAGCCAAATTTCTTGAAATTTCCCAATCATGTTCATTTAGTGATGTGTCTAGTTACAGTTTAAACCAGAAATTTACATACAGCAAATAAAAAAACACATTGTTTTTCACTGTTTGCAGCTAAATCGGACCAAACCTCTTTTGTTTTAGGTTGGTTAGAATTACAAAAAGTATTTGTATTTGCTAAATGCCAGAAAGCTCAGCAATAACATTTTTCAAATATTGTTTTGTAACTTTTTTTTAATTTAGAAGTTTAGTTATATCTGATCAAAATCAAAGAAATTTGTCTGGAATCTGTATGAATTGGGCCAAACCTTTTAGGACTCCTTCCCCAGTAATTTGAAAGAGTTCTGGTTCATTCTGCCTGATAGAAAAAGCATAACTCTTCCAGGTTTGTAAGCCGTCTCACAAATTCTCCGCAGGACTGAGATTAGGTCTTTGTGACGGCCGCACCAAAACACTGTCTTTGTTGTCCTTACATCAGGTCTTTGGCTTTTCTTTTGGGATCAATCTGCACATTTTGGACCAAAAGACGTTCATCTCTGGGACACAGAACCCGCCTCCTTCCTGATCTGTATGATGGCTGGACATTCCCATCATGTCTACACTTACATGTAATTGTCTGAACAGATGAACACGACACCTTCAAGCTTCTAGAAATTGTTCCCAAGGATGAACCAGACTGGTGCAGCTGCACAGTTTTCTTCTTGACATCTTGGCTCATTTCTTTTTACTTTCCTATCGGATCAAAGGTGAAAGCCGTGTGATTTAGGTGTGGTCTTAAAATACATCCACAAGTGTTCCTGTGGGAAACCCAAAAGGTTTGACCCAAGTCATGAAGCTTAAAAGACAAATATCAATGATACTGAGCTAACATATGTAAACTTCTAAGTTGCAAAAATATCTCAAAAAATATCCTCATAAAGTTTAGGCATTTAGCAGATAAATATCATTTTGGTAATTCTAAAGACTCCCCACATACTTACAGTAGGGGAACATCAACCAGGCATTCTCAAGACAGACTGAATGCCGACTCAAAGCGGACGTGTGCCGGACATGTCCGGTGTAGCACAGCAAATCTCAGTAAAGCATTTTCACATTTAATCGTTTTGTATAGAACCCTGAACTGATGAGGCTGAGAGAGCGACCAGGACACCAAGCAGCTAGATTGTCATTACAGCGTGCTTTGGCTGCCCTGGTGGAGGAGAAACGGGGCTCAGTGCCCAACTAGATCATCAAACTTACTAGTATCCATTCGGATTGTGGGACTTGAAGGAATTTGGCAGGAAGAATATAAGCGGTTGGTAAGCTTGACTATGAAATCTCAACCGTCCGCAGTGTGTGCAGAACCCATGTGGTTCACAGGATACACAAAGTAGGCCAGAGTACCGGAGCCTCAACTATCCAAAAATAAAAAAGGTATGGTCTGATTCAGCTTCAGTGAGAAAAAATTTGTTTTTTCTTTTTATTTTGGATGTAAATATTTAGTTTCAACTGTATTTGATAAAGTAAATTCTAGTTGCATCATAGAAAACTTTTCTGGTCTAGTCTAAGCGAGGGGTTGGGATAGTTAAAATGTTTTTCTTCTATTAAAAAATGATTTAGGTGATGATGATGGTTGATTAATGTGTGAAACATGGAGCTGGTTGATGTTAGCCTGACTTTTATTTAATTACAAACTTCTGTAGTTAAAAGTTGGTTAAATCAATTCCTTTGTTGAAGTTACAAAATTTAGGTTATGGGAAATCAATCTGGAGCCTGCACAGATGAAATAAATTCAACTTCATAAAAACACACCCTTTTTTAAGTCTGTTTGCATGAGACGTTAAATTGTATATTTGGTTCAGAAGTATTTGTTCCTTGTAGCTGTGAAATTAAAGTTAGAGAGAAAAATCCTGTAGGAGTTTTGTAATTGTATGTTTTTTCAGTCTTTCACAACTAGAAAACATCTCTTTCAAAAAGGCAGCATTATGTAAAATCTCCTCCTCTGACCTGCAGTTTCTAAACTTCGGCCTCACAGAGCTCTCCCCCACTCAGCTCCTTCAGACTAGCCAGCAGCAATTAGCAAACATCAGGTGGAGCTCCGCCTCTACTGACCTCATAAGAATTACTTCTCAGTGCATTACCGTTAAAAACATTATTAAAGGGTTAATAAATTAGCCTTGTTGCAATGACTTCCTAAGGGCTGAGTGTCAGAGCAGGACTGTCTTAAAGAGACAGAATCCCAGTTTTAAATTATGAAGTCTATTATCTTTGACGTCATATTTGACAAATATGCAGCAATTTACAACAACTGAAGATTCGTGCTATAAAACGGCACTATGTGTCAGGAAAATACACAACAGCCTTTACATCATTAAGTATAAGTACAAATTGTATTCTTTGAGTGACGCTTTTAAAAAAGTTTACATTTAAAATGTGGTCCCAGTTACAAATAAAAGATACAGAACTTCAACTTCACAGTTACAAGTCACAAATACTTCTGTGCCAAATATACCTTCATATAGATGCGGTGAAATACTAACTTAGGTTTGCAGGTTTTTTCATTTGTTCTTGTAAGAACATGTGACAACCTCTGCTTAAACCTGTGGCCAACACTTGGTTTGTTCCAGGCACAGATCCATGGTTTAGTAGCTTTTTCCTCAATTAGTATTCTAACTCTAAACTTTGCTCTTGTAATGTCGATATCACCACTGCAAAACAGGCAGGAATATAATAAATCTCCCTATAAAGTTACAGATAACATTGATTAAAAATAAGCTGCCTTTAGTCAGAAATCGTTAAACCTTTGAGATGATTGCATCTGTGTTCTGTTTCCCTCCTTCTCCTGTCTTTTTGTATTAAATGGATATGTTAGCAAGGTAATATGATTGGAATCTTGTTTTTATTACATTAATGTATTCAATTTTTTTCACATTTATCATTTGAAAGCAAATGTCTTATTTCATATAAAATACCTTTTACATGATTGAAGTATTTCCCATTTCTGATGTACATTTTTCTACGTGCCCTTTGCTTCGTTCCAGGGTGTACGATGTGGCTTCCACGCCTTGTATTGGATTATTGTAAGTGAAGTTTTGCTAGTAGTTTCCTCCTATCAGATGTTTTCTAACAATGTTCTTCTTGAGCTTTGTGTCATCCTGTGTAAAAGTACTGCATGTAGCTGGTGTCCACTCCTCAAAGTGCTTTTGCTTCATGTGTTGAAATCACTGGAAACCTGGGTTTTGCCTTCTCGAAGTGCCCATTATTTCCGAGAACATTTAAATAAAAGGTAGATAAAATGTGAAAATGGCTGTCAGCTCAATTATTTTACTTTTTTTTGAAAGGTAAATAAGTGCATCGTCTATGACGGAGTATTAGGGCCACGCTAAGGAAAAATAAGAAATAAAATTACGAGGATAAAGTTAGAATATCCATCTATCCATCCATTTTCGAGAGGTGGGGTTACACCCTGTAAGTTGCCAGTCCATCGCAGACGTTAGAATATTATGAAAATAAATTTGTGTGAAGTCATTTGAGAATAAACCCAGGTGTTTTGCGAAGCTGATCGGTTCCCATGGGAGATTAGAGGATTTCTCAGTCATGCATGGAAGAATCAAAACAACAGTCCAGCTATGATTTTAATAAAGAAATAACATCATAACATTATATAAAGCTCAGAAAAAAGTCGATTTTTACATAAAACAACCCCTTTAAGAGGAGAAAACTTGCTAAGTGATTTGTGAAATATTTCTTTGTATTAGCTGCAAAAAAAATGTAATACAAACTGTTCAACTACTCTATGTTCCAGATTTCAGAAGGAGTGGACACTGGAAGTGCACAGGAATTTTACCCTGTGAGACTGCAAAAAATACATATTTGTTAATCTGTGAGCATGATCTCCTTCCTTCATCCACAGCAGCGTTTTCTTAAAACGGACTCTGAGATTAATCCTGCGGATTAAAGCGTCACTCGTGTCACAGATCAAATCTTCAATGACTAAATTAAAATCCAGAGATCTCAGTCTCAGAATTAAAATAATATAGAGACCCAGACAAAAGTCAAGAGGATTATGCATATTATAGTCTCAAAAGAAGGGCAGATATATCTTAATTATTTGTAGAATGGGGTACACAAATCCTTCTAAGAAGAAAGAAACAAGGTTTTAGATGAAGATGGATGAAATGAGTTCAATATTATTGCCAGTGCCGTTTTATTTTCCGCCTTCTGTTCAGGGTTAGCTGTGAATGATACTGTCACTAATTTGGCTGTTTGCTTTAGATTGAACAGGTTTCATATATGCATTAGATTAAATAAATAATCGTGTAAAGCATCATTTCTAAAACAAGGCAATAAAAGCAAAGAAAAGGACCATAATGAGCAAGAGCAGTGATCATACAGTAATATGATGCTTTGGATGTTAGTCTGTAACTGTTGGTTTTATAATTTTTTATCATGAATTTTACAATTATTTTCTTTCCTTTATACAATGTACAGATGTCTTTACACTTTGTTTAGTATTGAAATACATTACAGATCCTCTAGAACACTATCGACCAAGGAGGAAAAAAATCATCAGGATATGACCATTATAAAATATTAAATGATTTAATCCAATGCACTTAGGGATGGATGATTTATTTATTTGTAAAAAATAAAATTAAAAAACTAATTGAATGATCGCAACATTAGTAAAGACATAATGGTTAGTTTCTCTCTTAATTTGTTAATTATTGAATGACCATTTCAGACAAATGTCCTGGTGAAAAATGTACAACTCACTGGAAATAAAGGTGACTTGTAACCCCTAATTTACACTACAGCCACTTAGTTATTAGAAGACGAGTACATTTGGCTTGCTTGTTTTACCACTATATGTGCTGTGCAATGGCTGCTGGAAAAGGATAAGTTCTTTGTTGTTGACTTACCAGTTAAAAATCTCTCTCTGTGTCCTTGATGATTGTGCAGGAGGCTCCACTTCAGCTTCTGGGTCTGACTCTGAGTTAAAGATGTCCAGTTTACAACTGGGCATCTGTTTGCAGCCATTTTCATGTGGATAAAGACAATGTACTGATGTGTAAACATGGAGTTGGAAGGGCATGGCCAGCAAAAGCTGATTTGTATAAAAGTGACAGAGTCCTAAACACTCAGCAGCTCAAAATAGGCAGGACTGAGCAGGTGAAATCTCGTCTGAAAATGATTTTGTGCAAAAAAAACAAAATGTCATGAACATGTTTGGTGTAGGCCATAGACCAATTCTAACTTTACAGCTGCAGTGTATAACTTTTATTTTATTTTTAAATCTGTTGTTAAAAATCTGTTTTTAAATTATCGTTATGTTATGACAGTATAATGAGACAAATGATCTGTTAAAAAAGTTGAGCTCCTCTTCCTTCTCCCAGTAGTAATTTTGGAATACCCCACTCAGTGAGAAAGAACCAATCAGAGCCAGGAGGAGGATCTTAGTGCTGTCAATCACTCTGGTGCTCTCTCCCTCCCCCTTTCTCTCTGCTAGTCTACAGCTGGTTCACCACAACATAGCCTGCCGAGGATGCTAAGTCTAGTTAGCTTAGTCACCGATGACGATGGATAAACAGTTTTCCTGGAATAGTATGTTGTTTCTCCTGTATTAGCATTGATTCACTTAGACCAGAGGATACTTACTTATACCAACCCTGAATAGGAGTATCTATTTACTTTGGATCAACATTATTAGCTTTATCTTATTTTGCTCTTTCTATAAATTTATTTTGTTTGTATTTCCTTTTAAATCCTGTAAAGCACTTTGTATTGCCTTGTTGCTGAAAATGTGCTATATAAATAAAATTACCTTTACCTTCACAGCACTAAACCCCTCCTCCTGGCTCTGATTGGTTGTTTCTGAGCAGGGCGGAGCATTTCTTCAGACAGCAGTAACAGCTCAGGGAGGAACTGGAGGAGATCAATCTTTTCACATTGTCTAAAATATTAGACAATATTTTAGACAATGTGACAGTTTTAACAAATATGTGAAAACATATTTTTGTTGTAAAGTAAAACAATAAAAAAGTATTTAAAAAATTTAACACTATACTGAAACAAAACAGTTTTTTTCTGTGATGAGACATTAAATCCACAAGTATTACATTACAAGTGATAATCATTTATCACCATGCTACGTTCCAAATTTGGTCATGAAGCACGTTGACCTGGGTGTTTCTGATCAGTGTAGAATTTTAATTGGATTCTGTAGATACATCTGCTGGTCCTGGTTCATACTGGTACAATTGTATATTATTTATTACAAAAAATAAATATAACAAATCATTGCTTCAATGATAGTGGACAGTTAACTCCGGCTCCCAAAATCCCCCAAACCTCTATTTATTGTCATAAACGCTAAAAATAAGTTATTTAAGTTAAAGCTCTGAGAAATGGATCCCTAGAATGTTTTATTGTAGTGTTTCACAAAATGATATTCATGCAACATCAACACTTTGAGATGTGATTTCAATTCTCCTTTAAAAACCCAAAAAATATATCAGAAACAGAACTTCATTTAAAGAGTTGCTGAGGTGTATTTAAGTAATATTCCACTGGTAATTCATCAACAGAAATAAAGACATCAGCTTTATTGATGGGGGGATGGAAAGTAATAAAGAAATGTCAAAGAACTATTTGATAGAGGAAGAAAAAAAAGAAACAAAACAAAACATGATCTTGACCTTAACTGTCTCTGCAGAGGCCATGGATTCCTTCATATCCAATACACTGAGAAAAAAAAATAATAATCAACACACAGCTTCCAAAGCAGCATACCTATTTCACCATCCAATCTGCTCTGGGGGTGAGCTCGTTCTGAAAGTCATTCATTTAATTTCCCCATGAATATCCAGACACGATTGGGCAGTTCTGTGCAAGAGACGACACCAGGGCGGATTAATGGGCCTGGAGATTTATGTTGGCACGATCTGAGCTGCTTTGGCTTTTAAGCTTCAATCAAGCGCGGAAATGGGAAATGATAACGGTATGAAAATAAAAAAGAATCTCCAACTGACCATCACAGTGAGAGCTGGCCTTTAGTCTGAGGAGCTGGCAGACCGCCGCTGTGCTCTGCTGAATCCCGCCGTATGTTTTACCCATCAAGACGTTTCTTTTATGATGCGGGCGCATAATAGCGGAAGGGGAAAAAAAAAAAATGAGGTCTGAAATCAGATAGCAGCACAGACAAGCAGGCTGACGAAAATAAATTGTTTTGTGATTTGTATTTTATTCACAGTGTCCTTCAGGACGCCGACGTCAACAGAACAAAGCAGGAGTTAGGCCAGGCGGTGTGTGCGTGTGTGTGTGTGTGTGTGTGTGTGTGTGTGTGTGTGTGTGTGTGTGTGTGTGTGTGTGTGTGTGTGTGTGTGTGTGTGTGTTTGTAATACCTTATGTAGACCATTTTCCTGACATACTACGTTGTGGGGACCCACTGCTCAGGCTTCAGCCCCCACAAGGGGAAACTTTGTTTTGGGGTCAGGGGTTAGATTTAGGACTAAGGTGTGAATTGAGTTTTGGTTATGGTTAGGATAAGGGTTAGGCTGTAGAAATGAATGGAAGTCAATGGAAAGTCCCCCCAAAGATAGCCATGCAGACATCTGTGTGTGTGTCTGCGTGTGTGTGCGTTTGTTTGTTTGTAATACCTTGTGGGGACGATTTTCCTGACATATGCTACGTTGTGGGGACCAATCGCTCCTCGTGGGGACCGGAGCCTGGTCCCCACAAGGGGAAACCCTGTTTTGGGGTCAGGGGTCAGATTTAGGGCTAAGGTATGAATTGAGTTTTGGTTAGGGTTAGGTGGTTAGGGTTAGGAAAAGGGTAAAGGTAAGGTTTAGGCTGTAGAAATGAATGGAAGTCAATGGAAAGTCCCCACAAAGATAGCCAGACAAACGTGTGTGCGTGTGTGTGTGTGCGTGTGTGTGCGTGTGTGTGTGTGTGTGTGTGTGTGTGTGTGGGTTTGTGTTTATGGACAATTAGTTTGCGAGGCGGCGTTATGGAAATTGCCTGTCATTTGGGATCGCAGGTAGATGTCAGATCCTTTTAATAAATCCGGACTTTAAAGCCTCTTATAGTTCCCCTCTCCACGCACAAACCTTCTTATCGTGGCTTAACGAAGGGACAACCAGCCTACTGATTACTTTTAGATTCTTTTTTTCCCCCCTGAAAACAGTAGCTTACTATTTAAAGCAATCTTACACAATGTTCAGGCAAGACAGATAAGCAGATTGTGTGTTATCTCAGGGAGCAAAATTTCACCAGATGGTTTCTCCTGTTTCACCACTGTACACAGTGGAATTGCTCCGCCCGAGCTCATATTGGCGATCATAATAAGCAATATATTTAAATAAAACGTGATACGAAATATGAAAGTAACAAAACTATTATTGTCCTTTGATTTCAGAAAATTGATTAAAAATTGTTATCCAGTCATTTCTGTTCAAAAACAAATCGAGCACATCTAATCTTTAACATGGCTGATCGACTTTTATATTTATACAGTAAATTTGGTGCAGTAATTGTCAAAACAGTGATTCAGAGTGACTGTGGGTGGATACAACACTTCCACACTTTCAGGGGACCAGTCAATAGTCTGTGGGTAAAAAATAAAACCCTAAGTTTTTGTTTGGGGTGTTCAAGGCCACCTGCAGGCCTTTTTAAGGAAGTACATCTGGAATGAAATGATTTAAACTAAACTTCAATTCAAAATTCATCCCAAAGGGAAATTAAATGGTGTTACAACTCATATTAATTCAGATTCTTCAAAGAGTTACTGTAGACAGTGATGGTTGTTGACAGGAAAGATCTCCTGTAGTGGTCTGTATTACAGTTAATTTGAAGAAGCCTCTGACTGAAGATACTCTGTTTTTCTATGTCAGTCTCATGAAGTGGATGGTCAGGGTTGTCCATAACTTTCTTGATTTTGTGAAAAATCCTTTGCATCGTCATCTCCAGAGATTCCACAGCTGTCCCCAGAACAGAACCAGATTATTGAGCCTTCTTAGGTCCCTGGCTCTGATGCTGCTGACAAAATATAATGGCAGAAGAGATGACACTCTCAGCAACAGTCTGATAGAAGATATGCAGCATGTTGCGAACTTCCTCCAGTCTGCTTTGTCCCTTCTTACTGACAGTTTCACTGTTGTGTCTCCAGTCTGGTCTGTTGTCTGGTGAAAACTGAGGTATTTATAATTCTCAGCCACCTCCATTTCCTCTCCCATGATGGAAATGGGGTTTGATTCAACTCCGTTCCTCCTGAAATCAACAATCATCTCCTTTTGCTTGGTTTACATTTAAGATGAGATGATTGTTCCCTCCATGTCACAAAGCGCTCTACCAGATCTCTGTAGTCAGCCTCTCGTCCATCTCTGATACAACTGACAACTGCAGAGTCGTCTGAGTGTTTCTGGAGATGACAGAAGTCAGACTTGTGCTGGAAGTCGGAAGTGATTGAAGAGAGAGAGAGAGAGAGACTGAAAAGGAATGGAGAGAGTACAGAACCCTGTGGTGCTCCTGTGTTACTGACCCACCTGGTTAGACACACAGTCCATCAGTCTCACAAACTGTGAGGTAGTAATAGATCCAGGCGATTGTTGAGGCCTCCACCTGAGTCTTCTGCTAGTTTCTGACAAAGCAGATCAGGCTGAATTGTGTTAAATGGACAAAATTAAAGAACATGATTCTCACAGTGCTGCCTGGTATGTCCAGAAATAAAATATTAACAGAGGTTTTGTTGAAGAAGGTGCATGATGGCATCTTCAACTCCACAGCGATAAGAAAACTCCTGATGCGCGCTTGTCTGCTTGTTCATGTGGGCCAACAGGAGTCTCTAAAGAACGTGGGACTTCAGAGGGCAACAGGTTTATGATCAGTGTTTACTGATGTTTGAATTTCCTTCGGTACTGAAACCGGGCAGGACGTCTCCCACAGCAACGCAACTTTGTCTTGGGTCAGGCTAAGGTTGAAGAGACCTCTGCAGAGCCCGAGGCTCCAAACATGGACATCCATTAGAATTGTATATGAAATCATGTAGAGCTTGTATAAACCTCCACTGATGCAGAAATGAAAAAATGGGTCACACATCCTTTGAACATTCACCAGAATGCCCCGTGGAGCAGAATTCTCAAACATCCCACTTTTTTTCTTACTTCCTCTGATCAAAGCCTGAGATTCACACTGCTGATTGAGTAAATGTGAGTGTAATGTAGCGGCGGTATTCAAAGGTGACAAACGCCTTGCAGTCATTAGAATGCCGTGAAAGTGGCTACAAACCTAAAATACTCGTAAGCGACTGACATCTTATTCTGCGTGCCTCCTTGTGAGGTTGCCGGGGCAGTTTAGGATGTTCAGTTGTTTGTCTCTCTGGGCTACATTCAACGCAACGCTAGCATTCAAGGAGACGTGGGCATCAGAAGCTGGTTTGCCGCTCTCCTTTTGCTCTCACTCGGCCGTGGGCCTGTCTGATTGACGACCCGGAAGGGGGGAAAAACGGGGTCAAAAATTAGAGGGTTGTTCCTCTGGGTAACAGAAAGGAGCGGTAAATATGCAGAGAGGGTGAAAGAAGCTGGAGGAGATTGTTTGGGGGGGGGAGAGAATCTGCTGACAATCTACTGGTGAGCCGAGAAGCAGGTTGTTTTGCAAGTTGCTTCTTGTCATCTGTCCGCTCACATTTCACACGAAGCGAAATTACCAACGCAATGTCAATTTTGGGCGGTTAGGAACCGTTTAATAAAAACAAATGCGACGGGAAGTCACTTTGACAGACTGAAATGGATTCAGCGACAGCTGCAGAGATAATGAGGAAACCTGGAAGTAAACGTTACCGGTGGAAACGGTGGAACAAATATGTGCAGGGATTTGTGCGCTGACGGAGGTGAGGCGATGTGACAGGTAACGCCGCGGGGCGAGAGAGGTTGGAAGCGCTCGGCCGGCCAGGTAGAGACGCGACAGTCGTCCCTCTGCAGAGCGTCGGGATGGAAATGCTTCTTGACAAAAAGACTCACGTCGGAATCCAGTCAAGCGGTGACTTCTGCTGTTCCCAGCATAAAGCCGCAGTCCTGAGGTGACACAGCAAGACACGTCGCATCCATAGCCGCAAACTTTCAGCTTTTTTTTTTTTTTTTTTTTTTAAGAGCAGCGCTGGGCCATGAAGGGAGAGAGGTCCTGTCATCCAATCAGCACAAAAACCATTGTTCCATTTTTGAGACTCTTTCAAGTTCATCTGAAAGTTTGACTTGGAAAACATTTCAATCATTTATTTTCTGGTCTGTGAGAAGTTTTTGCAATAAAAAAAGATCATTATTAGATGTTATGATTCTATGCAGTTTAGAGTGCAAAAAAGGATTTTGTCTAAAATCAAGAAAATTATGGACAACCCTGACCTTCGTATCTTCAGTCAGAGGCTCCTTAAGAGTCACTGTAATACATACCACTACAGGAGATCTTTCCTGCCAACAATCATCACTTTTTGTAAAATACGAATCACTTTACATTTTAATTTCCCTCTGGGATCAATAAAGTATTTTTGAATTTTTACATTTCATACAAACACAATGATTTTATTTTTTTGTCTTCATCAAATTGGTTTGAATCACAAAACAAACAATACCCAACAAAGTTGAAGAGTCAGATAATGACAGAATGTTTTTTTTCCAGTCTAATCTCGTCTAATTCCAGCAAAATCAAGACATAGTAGAATATCTTATGTCTCACTCTGTGTTACAATAAACACGTGTAACTAGTAAGAAATATTTTTCAAACCAAGCAATTAACAGGTTCATATTTCAAACTTAAAACATGTGTAAAAGCCTGAAGAAGGGTGGCATAATGTGATAAATTGTTCAAACATAATAGCTTTTTCTGTGTTCAGTGAGTATGTCTTAAAATAAAATAATATTGAACATCTTTTCACAGTGATAAAAAAATGAAAACTGACTTGATTCAACTGGTAAAATAATATTTAAGTGCACAACTGTTATCTTGAAGTTCCACTTATGTGGCCCTCTAAAGTCCTGAGGGCCACAGAAATGTCTACGCCGGATGTTACTGTATGACTGTGGGATTTTCTTTGTAAAATAATCGTTTAAAGGGAAACGAAAAGCTTCCCTCCAAATTCCATCGGTGGTGACTCGGTAGATAATGAGCCTCCAATGAAGAGCTAAAATCCACACATACTTGAAACCTTTCTAATAATATTTATTTTCCTTATTTTAATACTTAAAACATAATATTCCTTCAAATGCATTAACACCCACAGTAGAAACCATGGTAGCACAAAAATACATTGGAAGTTTACCAGACCTCGTTTCTTAGGTGTTCAGCCAATCAGCACCAAAGGAAATGAGTGGTTCTCCTGAATTGGCTTTGCAAACCCCAGCCAATAGTGTATTGAATACCATTACATTGAACTGGTTCAGTTTCCCAGCTGGAATTTCTTAAATATGCTCTACGAAAAAATCCACAACTAGGCAGATTTTTTGTGAACAATTTGGAGCAACAATCCAGAGAAAAATCTCCCAATTCTGAATGACAAGGAGGAGAGCCACTGCAATAAGAGAGCTTAATTTAACCATAGTTATTATTTTCTTTTCTGGTAACGAAAGCGAGAAAGTATGTGACTAAGAGCAGCTGCTGTGAGAGTTCAGCCTTTAAGAAATGCAGCTCATAGGAGCAGAGAATGCTTATTTGTCACGATGCATCATCTTTAATTTATAATAAAACATAATACATAATCAGTTCAGTTTAACCTAGCTGGACTGACTTCACATCTAGTTCCTGTTATTCACGAACTGGAACATTTTGTGTTACTAAACGTAAAGTTAATCCATTAAGCAGAGACATTTTACTTCATTAACTCAGGTCGGATGTACAGATGCTTGGTGATCACTCTGGTCTGTCGTCACACACGGCCGTGTCTAATTTAGGGTCGGCTGGTGAGGGGGACAGACTTCAGGTTCTAAGTGCCACAGATGATCAGGATCAAGCAGAGATTTTTTCCCCAAGGGGTCCGTATTCATTTCAGTAGACCAGAGCCAGGCCTCGTTCTGCACATCGTCCGTAGAGAAGGTTTCCCAGACTGACTCTGCAAGGATCATAAAAAATAATAAAAAGAAAAATCGGTCAATAAGTAACACACACATTTTAACAGATAAATTTTTTTCATTAAAAAGTGTCAACTTTTGGTTCTAATTTTTATTATTTTTTTTCAAAACCCGACTTTAGCTTCAAAAGGTTGCAATGTGTTTATAGCCAGCAACTTTGAGTTTGAATCATTCCCTCTCCGGGATAGAATAATAGATTCACATTACACGTTCAAGAATTGGAAGAGACGTTGTTTCAACTTTTGAATCCACTGCGGTTTTCAGGTTTGAGGATTGCTTTTCATAACACACGTAGCAGTTCGTTTTCTAGGGAATGTCTGAGAATAAGTTATAGCTACAGATCCGGATCAGGCTCCAAAACTATACATCCTGCTGCTCTTCCCTCTGGACTCCTTCTCCAGGCTTTTAGACACAAAAAAATTGGTATTTGCCTAAATCAGAATTGGCAGGTCAGGCTTTGTAAAGATCGGTAACCAGCAATTGATCAGAAAACTGCAATTGGTGCAGTGCAACAAGAATATTATTTTTACTAAAGTGAGTGAGCATTTACAGTGTTCATATTCTGGAAGTTGTTGGTCTGTTCTGCTTCTGATGATGAAGATGAAGATGAGTAACAGTCAGATGTGGACAGAGGACCCAAAAACTGTACTCAAGTAAGATTAGCATTACTTCAACATATTTTTACTCAACGAAAAGTAAAAAATAAAAAATAATGGTAAAAAGTTTACTCAAGTACTGAATAACTGATCAAATTATCAGTCATTTAATATTTAAAAATTATATTATCTGATGGACCAAAATATCAATTTTGGTGGAAATGATGGTGTTTTAATGACCAAAATGACAATAATTCATGGAAGTAACAGAAAAATAACAACATCAGGCAGAATTATGTTTTTTTTCTAAATAAGTTTCTCTCAGTAAAAACAAAAACAAAAAAAACCTTCTGAAACTGCAGCTGTGTGTCTGGTGAATTTTGGTTAAAACATGTTTGTTCTTCATTCAGTGGGTCGAGAATCCAGAAATTCTCCTCAAGTAAGAGCAGAGATACTTCAAAATAAAATCACTCAAGTAAAAGTAAAAAGTACAGCATAGTAAAAATACTCCTAAAAGTACGTGTGTTTTTTTTTTAAATACTCAAGTAAATGTAATTGAGTCAATGTAACTAGTTACTACCCAACTCTTGTAACTGTGTTTTTGCTGGTGGGGCTGTGACCGATCCAACTGGTCTATACTGGTATAGTGGTGTAGTGATGGGATGCAGCTACTTTTCCAACCTCAACAGTTCTGCACAACTCGTCATAATCGATTTTACAAACCCGTTTGACTTGGATGAAGAGGACCAGTCTCCTCTTCACCACAGCTACGGCACAAAGACCAGAAAAACCTTTACTCCATTTCTCCTACGTCTTGCTCTACAGATCACCATGCAACCTCTCCAGTTACTTATTTTTGTCAGTAAGAAATCTAACGAGTGACACTACAACTGGGAACTCAAGGGAGCAAACATGTATTTACCGATGCATAGCAGGGTAAAGCAGAGAACTAGCAAGACTAAAGTGAGCCATGTCTGTAGGAGAATCCCTCCCCAGTGTCTCGGTCTCATCTCATTTTCTCAGGTTTAACGTCAGTGAAAGTTGTCACCACAGTCAGAAAGTGTGACGACAACTGTCTGCAATTTCCTGTACGGAAATGTGTGATGCTGAAGTCGGGCCCTGTTGCCAGCATGTTATTTCATTAACAATCAGCTGACATTAAGGTTGCTGTTCATACTCTGTAGTGTCAATGTTTGCTTTAAATCTGCATTATTAGGTGAAGAATGCGCAGTTGAAATTGAACAGAAATGATAATGACTGGCTGTTTTATTTCCATAGAATTTGTTTCAGGCCTTTCCTGTTATAATTGTGTTTATACCCATAAACCTCACAATTACATAAGATATTACATATGAAAAAAAAGAAACCCCTGTTTTGTAAATCTGTTTAATTCGTCTTTTAACTGCATTGTGTAATAAAATGCAGAAATGTTTTAGGAATTTTTTCACGACTGCAGTTTTTTTTAAATGTATTTTTTTGTATTACTCTATAATGTAAGATGTTGCAGGAATCCAGGGGCTTCAGGTGTACTGCACTAACTTCACTAAGTGCTCCAGGAACACTTTTCATATTAGAATAACTGTTGATCAAAATCTCATGTAGCTATATTTCTGTTGAAGTTTGTGTGTGGTTATTTTTTTGCGCCGACGGTGTTAAATTAAAACACTGGCCCTGGCTCTGCAGGGTCACCTGCTTTAAAACACAGTCAAGTCATAAAGTGGTTCTCTACATGTTACAGCTGTTGCTTACCGGAGCGGAGTAGTAACCAGTTTCATTTACTTGAGAAACTTTTTTGAAGAAAAAAAAAAAAAGCACTTTTAGGAGTATTTTTACTACTCTGTACTTTTTTACTTTTACTTGAGTCATTTTACTATAAAGTATCACTACTTGAGTCAAATTTCTCAAGTACCCACTGAATGAAGAACAAACATGTTTTAACCAAAAATTCACCAGGCACAGACACAGCTGCAGTTTTTGTTAAAGTTTCAAAAGATTTTTATTGAAAAAAAAAAAAAAAAAAAAAAACTGATTTGGGGAAAAAAAAATGTTTTGATGGGTTTTGTTATCTTTTTTGTTACTTCTATAAATTATTGTCATTTTTGTCCCAAATTTTCCATTTAACTTTATATTTTGGTCCATCTGATGATGTAATGATTAAATATGAAATGATTGATCCTTTGATCAGTTACTCAGTACTAGAGTAGACTTTGTATTTTTTTACCAAATACTTTTTTACTCTTACTTGAGTAATGTCTTGAATGTCTACTTTTTACTTTAAAATATGTTGTTGAAGTAGTACTACTCTTTTTGTTTTTAAATCATGTACCACATCACTTCCTAATGTTAACTAACAGTTTTATCCCATTATTCAGGGAAAAATGAGAGTTAAAGTTAATTAACCGTGTTGAGGTAATTGTGAAATCTCTCTGGTAGATTTACAAACAGGGTCTTAGATTCACCTCAAAAGTCTTAAATCTGGAAGACTGCACACAGGAACTCCTTCATCGCCTTAACCCATGAATGAACGAATGCAGACGCTCCCTTAATTATTCATTTGCGTGTAAAAATGGTGTTTGCACCACAAGTTATTAGACATGGCAATGAAAACAACAGCAAAGTAGAAGTGCTATTACACTGAAAGTGAAAATGAGACGCTCGTGAAGCGAAGACAAGCAAATGTGTTTTATTCGTATTCGTATTTCTGGAATAACAGGCCGATGGAAAACTATTGAATGGAAGTAAAAATAATAATAATAATAATAAATGTGGCCTTTGGTTCTGTGAGCTCAAGAATAAAAAGACATAAAAAAATAAAAACAATAATTCAGACATCCCGAGTGTCTGGAAGGTTGACCAAAGAAATATTTTCTCAAAAAAATAATAATTACATGCTGGTTTGTTTTCAATGAGTTTTATGGAATATTATTTTGCTTTAAAAATGCTCACCCTATAACACCAACCACTATGAGTGTTATGCATTATGACCATGAGACTCAAACGTCTAATATCAGGTGTTAATCTGAGTGTTGCTGAGTACGGCTCGTGTTCTCTAAGTACAAACTTTAGGCTTTTATCGCCGTTTCCAAATTATATTTTCATTTACTTGTATTCTGAACAGCTGCAGAAAAAAGAAACCCATTTGTTAAGAACCGCACAGTGTTTTGGGAAAACTCAACATGGAAACCCTTGGAAGGGGAAGATGGAGAGAATGTGGGAGGTATAGATGTCAATCATTCTATTCAGCCAAATGTTTATCATTGATTAATCAGAAATTTTTGCGACACAAAATAATGATTTATATATATATATATATATATATATATATATATATATATATATATATATATACAGTTTGAACTCCATTGGACTGTCACATTTTAAAGGCAAACATCACCCTGGTTCACCCTCACGACCCGTACAGGATCACCAGTGTGACGAGTATCGTTGTTTTTATCCATCTTATCGCAATGGCACATCCATAAGGAGCACATATAGAAAAAAAGATTCTTCCTAACAATCCACAATATTTTTTCCTTTATGTATTAAATATGTCTGTGCCTCTGCTTTCAGCCTCGCTCCGCACGAGGAAACACTCCCAACATTTTTATCAGCTTATCGGCAAAAATGAAAAGTTGCAGGGTTCTGTACAAACGCCTGACATTATACAAATTAATTTGAACCCCCTGCCGTGCTTTGCATCCACATCTCGGCAGGTTCGGGCAGAAAGAATCATGTATTATAAATCTACAGTAAGTGTGTTTTTGCACTGAGTACCTTAGCCTGATCACAGCAAGAGCCTGAATCCTTACATTCTCTGTGAGTCTTTGTGAGTCATAACTGTGTTTAAAAACCCCAGAGCTGCTGCTCACGCTTTTCCCCTCACTGTCATCCTCCTCCCTCCTCATTGCTATTCATGCTTCAAGCTTGATAGACAAATACAGTTTAAATCTGAACAGCAATGTTTAAGATTAAAGTCTATCACAGCAGCTGCATCCGCAACATGGAGGTGTAAATTCTGCTGGAAGTCGTATCCACGGAGATCACGGCTTGGTTATCCCACTCAGAGGGCTGCGCTGGGACACAGATACATAATCTACAAGACTCTCCTATGTGGCACTCAAAAGAAAAACAGATGCTGCTCCGTGTCCAGACTGAGTGTGGACCTGTCCAGAGCTGAATGAATGCTGTCCTTCCTGACCAGACAAGGAAAAACAAAAAACAAATGATCTACGAGGCCTGAGGTTTTTTTGTTTTAGTTGCTGGTAAGAAGGTGAATGAAGATGTGTCACTAAATATGACACTGCAAGTTAAATCAGGTTGGAGACCAGAGAATGTGATCTAACTACTGCACTTTTTCCTTCCACTTAACCTTCTTTGAGGATATAGCACTCTGTGAACAATCAGGAACTGTCTTCTGGACAACTATCCAGTCGACCTGTTGATCCAGACTGAGAGACCAATTAGAGACTCAGAAATGTTTGCAGGTGTTGTGAGTTAATTAGGTGATTACCTAAGCATGCACTGTAAAAAAACAACAACAACAAAAAAATACATATCTCTAACTTTTTGTTTTTTACTGGACTTATATAATAAAATTCTGGGAGCCACAGTTGCCAGTATTTTACTGTAATTAGAGACTTTTTTTGCTTTGTTTTTTACAGTGTGGGTTTTTCATATTATTGAACTTTGTCATCATATTCTGTTTATCTCTTGTTTACTTTGAGGGGGAGGGGGGGACATCCTGACGGGTTGTCATTCCTGGAGTGACAAACAGTGTTTTCAGTTCTTTCTAATTCTCCCCTGACATCTCCTGCAAGAGTTAAAATGCCCAGAAAATGTCCAAAGGGAGGACACCTTGTGGACCCAGTCCACCTTGGACAACCTGTTTCTGGTGAGGAAGCTGTTATTCCAAGCCACTGTGGATGATAGAACCTCTGACCCGTTCTCTAAGGCCACTTCCCACAGGAAGTGGGCCCACCGCCTGGTGCTAACTTCCCCAGGTCTGGCTCCAGAAAAGTTGCTCTGGTCTCCAGGTTCTTTACTGCCGTCGTCCTTCCTCCATTAGGGCCATTTGAACTGCTGTTAATCTGACCCAATTTGCCCCAGTGGCGGCCGTTTGTATTTAGAAGATCCTGCAAACAGCAAATACCCATAAACAACAACTCATCCCCACCCCCACCCCACTGGCACATGGAAATGAATCGCACCATCGTGAACTTAATGATTGCTGAAATCAATAGGTTATATGAAAGCATCACATAATCCTTGTAAGAAAATCTCAGGATAACGGCCTGACATTTCTCAGTGGTGAGACACAGTTAATGCATCTTGCATGGTTCTTCACTCCGAAATGTAACTGTTGTAAATAAACGTCGGCTGGAGATCGGTACGCAGTCGTGGTTCATTTTAGCAGCTGCACCCATCTGCCCAAGAAAAATGAAAACTGTTCAAAATGTTTGTCGATTCATATTTTGTCTCTGTGAACAGACTGATACAAACTAACTTTAGGAATGATTAGTTTGGTTCTCTCTCCTGCATTTTCTGAATCTTCCAATAAAACAAAAAAACAAAAAAAAAGAAAAGAAAAGAAGAAAGTTGTCCAAACATTTGCTCTTAACTGTCCACCTGAAAATGTAAGTGGCTCCACGAAGACACTGGAGGGTTTATATAGAGGCTCATCAATACTGATGAACCTCTAAAACATTTTTTTGGTCAAGACTTTTATTTCTTTTTTTTTCCCCCAAATGTTTCTAAATTTTGGTTTGTTTTTGATAGAATAAAACATATTTTTTGTCACGGTGTTATCCTTTCTAATTTTGTGCTTGTTTAACTTGCTTCACCAGCTGTATTTTTTTTTTTTACCACAAATGTTTGGGAACTAAGAAAAAAAGGGGGTCTCTTTACTTAAGATGTTTTCCACATGTGCTTTGCATATGCATCGTCCCTCTGTGTCGGTGGGTCGTAACCTCTCCTGTCTCTCAGACTCAGACGCCCTCAGGTATAAAAAAAAAGGCCTACAAGCTCGAGGCTGTTCCGTCACACAAGTGGATTCCAGCAAATTCCTTCTAAACAATGTAGAGAAAGCGAGAGAGAGAGAGAGAGGGGAAAAATACCCTCTTACTATTTTCTCTTTTTACAGCTCACTAACTTGAGTTTTTTTTCTCCTCTCTCCCTCTTTAATCCCTCTCTTCTATTTCAACGACAACAACAACAAAAAAAAAGAAAACACGTTCACGCAGTGCTTTAGTTGCGGAAAGTAAATGAGCTTCTGTTTTTTTTTCTTTCTCTCTTTCTTTTTCCGTCTCTTTCTCTGTGAATCGCGCTGGAAAATTGCTTCCTTACAATCGAGTGGAGGAACAGCGTATAGGACCCAAAGGGGCGTCTGCGCGCTTTAAACAGGTGGAAATTGGAGGTCCAAAGTGTAAAACTCGGCTTGTTTAAGTGAGGATGAGAGAGAGAGAGAGAGAGAGAGGGGGGGGGATCCCATCTCAGAGGATTAGCAACTTTCTCTTGAAAAAAAATCCCAAACTGAAGCACAAACACAGAGATTACTCTGTTGTTAACCAAATGAAAGCAGCTTCTTTCCTGTTGTTTAATGAGCGTAGTCAGAACGTGTTTACACATTTTCCTCCTCAGGTAAGAGACAAAAAAAATGAAAAAGAAAAGAGAAAAGAAAGAAAGAGAGTCGTTTGTGTCTATAGGCTCCAGCCCCTCAACTTTCCTGATTTGATGGCGCGCAGGTTGATGAGGGCGTTTCCTGGTCGCCCGGTGGAGGCTGCGCTGCTGCCCGCTGATGTCAGGATCCGCGCTGAGGAGGGGGCGGGCGCTGCCAGCGTGCTGCTCTCCAGTCATCTGAGCATTAAAGAGGTAACCTCTAACTCACACTTAACTCCGCGCTCCTGCATCCTCCTGGAGCTCCCACATTTTTTTCTTCTTCTTCTGATTCTGTTGTCCTCCCTCTGTTTCTTCTTCTTCTTCTTCTTCTTCTTCTTCTTCTTCTTCTTCTTCTTCTTCTTATTCTTATTCTTATTCTTATTATTCTTTGGTTCTTGACTCGAAAATGTCCCGTTAATTTTCCGCGCAAAAGTTAATGAGGATTAACCAATCACCCCTGGACGCCGCTGTGTGCATGGGGGTTTTGGGGAAGGCGTTGGGGGGGGAGGATGACACTCTGACAGCAAGGTGCGCATCAAACTGATGGTTCCTGTATCCGCTTCTGCTGCTGGGAACTCAGAGGAGTGACAAAATAGGAACGCTCGGACTTTCCAACAAGTTCTGCTGCGAACAGCAAGAATTTTTCTTTTTCTTTTTTTTCTTTTCCTTTTTTTTTTTTTTCTTTTTTTTAATGGCAAGTTCTGCCTCTCTGGAGACGGTGATGTCCTGCGGTAGGACCGGGCCCTCCGGGGCTCCGAAGAGCCTGGCCTTCTCTATCGACCGGATCATGTCCAAGAGCTCGGAGCCGAGGAGCGGCGCGGAGGAGCGCTCGGAGGGGAAGAAGTTGCTCGGCCTCTGCTCCCCCATCCCCTGCATGATCCCGCTGCAGCCGTTCAGCTACGACCTGCAGGCCAAGGCGCTGATGAACTACTCGGAGCTCTGGAGAGCCAGCCTCAGAGGAACGTTCTGCGGATCGACGGCCGCGCCGTGCAAAGGGAACTGCGGCGTGTGCGCCAGAGCGGACTCCACGTTGAAGCAACCGGTGCCGACCACCGGCAGCAGGGTGGTGAAGCCGCAGGTCATCCATCAAGCCGTGGCCGTGCCCAGCGTGGGCTCGCTTTACTACCTGAATTACCTGGACTCTGCGTACCAGCAGTCAGAGCTCCTGGCCGGACACTGGCTTTCGACCCCCCAGGCCCAGGCGTCCCTGTCGGCGCACCACAGACTCTTGCTGCTGGAGAACGCCAAGCTAGCCGGCGCTGGCTCCGAGAAGCTCCCCACTCCCCAGTACCCACACAAGGAGCATCTGCCGGGCCAGCTGGACCAGATAGTGAAGGAGAACCACGCTCTGATTGGCGAGAAGAACGGCGTCAAGACTCACAGCAAGCTCAGCTCCGGCGGCTGCAACTCGGACGGCAAGCACAAAAACTTCACGTGTGAAGTTTGTGGGAAGGTAAACTTTAAGGAACGACAGCTGTCCGCTCCAAGACAAACCAGAGAGAGTGTGACTAGAACACACATGTTAACAGGATCGTGTGTGTGTGTGTGTGTGTGTGTGTGTGTGTGTGGGTGTGTGTGTGTGTGTGTGTGTGTGTGTGTGTGTGTGTGTGTTTTTCTCTCGTAGGTTTTTAACGCGCATTATAACCTGACCAGACACATGCCGGTGCACACCGGAGCCCGGCCGTTTGTGTGCAAAGTGTGCGGCAAAGGCTTCCGACAGGCCAGCACGCTCTGCAGGCACAAGATCATCCACACTCAGGTGAGACACACCTGCAGCCGGCCTGGCTCCCTCACACACACACACACACACACACACACACACACACACACACACACACACACACACACACACACACACACGCACACACACACACACAGAGAGAGAGAGACAAACACACACTCAATTTGCTTTCAACTGCTCCGTAAACCTATTTTCTTCAAATATCTTCCACCTAGGAGAAGCCGCACAAATGCAACCAGTGCGGCAAGGCGTTCAACAGGAGCTCCACGCTCAACACGCACGTACGCATCCACGCCGGATACAAGCCGTTTGTATGCGAGTTCTGCGGGAAAGGTTTCCACCAGAAAGGTGCGTGTTTCATGAAGCCTCACACCCGTCACTAACGAGTTGAATGTATTCATTCAGGGTTTTTTTTTTTTTTTTTTTTTTTTTTGACGCATTAGTTTTAATACGCGTAATCTAGCTAAACTACATATATTATAAAAATTAAAAATTAAAAACACGTGACGCGCATTTGAACCAAAACGCTTAACGTTTAAAAGTAACTTTAAAAAAGAGGGAATTGTCCTCGATTGTCCCTTTATTATTATTATTATTATTATTATTATTATTATTATTATTATTATTATTATTATTATTATAATACACGTGGTAGTTTTATTTCGGTCTGGCGCTTGAATTAGGTAAATAAACGTCTGAAGTCAGTTAGCGCTTTCCGTGGCTGAATTGATATTTTTACTTCAGTAGTTTACGCAGAAAAAAAGAAAGAAAGAAGAAAGAAAAGCTCAGTAAGAGCGATAACTTATTTGTGTTATTGAGTTATATCAGTACAGGCCGATTTTTTTGTTGCTTTTTGTTCGTGACGGAACGCCGACAGGCTCCCGCATGTTGGGTTGGGGATGCGGGAAGCATCCCCAACCCGTTGGTTGGGAGCCGCGTTGTGGTAAATATCTGCAGGCTCACCGAAAGCCATCAGCACAAATAGGACGTGGCACTTTCCACGGACTAATTCTTTCCTGAAGACGGCAGCATTTGCTCTGGGTCAGCTGCTTGAACTCCAGCAAAGTTGGCTTTTTTTTTTCTCTCGTCTCTTTTCTTTTCTTTTTGAATTTTTGCCACAGCGCTTGATTCTGACAAAGTTTGACAACTTCTCGACCTTAACACGCAAAAAAAAGAAAAAAAAAGAAGAAGAAAATAAAGCATGTAATTAAGGGAAGGAGACTCCGCGCAGGGCCCGGTTTCACGGTGGGTCTCTGCGCAGAGAGATTTTTAATCCTCACTTTGCTCACCGCTTTTCTCTTGAAATGATAAAATATGTACCTAAAAATACTCGACTACTAAACTAAAGTAAACTACTTAAATAAATGAAAGATTTAACTGACAAATTGTTTAATATATTTATGAGTTTGTGTGACATAAAAATGTCACTCACCTCCCACATTTAGATTTTTTTTTAAATAATAATTTGAAGCATAATGTTGAAATAAACGACAATATAGAGTCGGTTTATGTTTTTGCTGAGACAATATGCTTACCTTTAAATAAAACCAGATTGATGATTTCTAAATTCTGATATTTGTCCACTCAATTTCACAAACCTGATTTAAAGAAAGAAACAAATTTCACCTCCTTGTTTTATATTTAAAGAAAATGTTTTTATTTAGTTATTTTTTTAAATGAATAAAAAGAAAAGATGGTGTATTTTATCGGTGGTTTGAACTGGATTTTTTTCCACCTGACTGTAGTTTCACACATATATAAATAAACCGTTATGTCATTTTTTTTTTCTGGAAGTCACAGGAAGTGGCAGCAGGTTGATGTGATGACTAATAAGTCACATAACATTTAGTGTTTAAGTGTTTCTCTGTAGTCAGGAGGAATGTTCAGAAATACTGACACAAAGAAAAATGACAGCCAGCTTTATTAGCTGTACCTGCTACATGATTTTTTTTTTTTTGTGTTGCACTGGACACTTTTTGTTTTCTTTTAACTTCAGGGTTGCTCTGTTCATTCAGGTTTCTTTTCGTTTGTATGTTTTTAGGGAACTACAAGAACCACAAGTTGACGCACAGCGGGGAGAAGCAGTACAAGTGCTCCATCTGCAACAAGGCCTTCCATCAGATCTACAACTTGACGTTTCACATGCACACGCACAACGACAAGAAGCCGTTCACCTGCGCCACCTGCGGCAAAGGCTTCTGCCGCAACTTTGACTTGAAGAAGCACATCAGGAAGCTCCACGAGAGCGGCTTTTCTGCCGTCTCGGAGGCCCTGAGAGAGCCGCAGAGCTGAGATCTGCTGAGAGGACAGGGCTGGCTGATGGCGGGCTCTCTGGGGTCACTATGACTGGTGTTCTTGGAAAAAAAAAAAAAAAAAAATCCAGGCCTGAGGTGAGAAAGCCCCCTGAGACTGGACTCAAATGGGTGTGGCGAGTATTAGGGGCCCCGTGCACTAACACAGAGGGGACGAATGAGCCGACCAGACCCAAGAAGAGGGAGCTAATAGGAACATTGTAGGGATTTCTTTTCTTTGTCATCTAGCATTCTTCCTCCTATATGTGGAACACAGGGCCGAAGCACCCGACCGATGTACAGAACAGGTCAAAAAGTTGCTATTTAAATATGAGTTCCCATGTTATGTATTTTACTGGAAAGTGTTAATGTGAATAAATAACTTATAACTTATAATGAAAGCTCACCGTCTCAGCCATGTTATTTCAATTCATATATATAAATATATGTATATGTAAAAAGATATCACCTGAAGGTCTGACATGTTTCAGGTGGCAGAAAATGTTCAACATTCACAACAAGAAGTCATTCTGATAACATGCACTAAAGCAAACAACAACCAGTTCACATACAAACACCCAGATTTATGACGTACAAACACTTTCACTTTTACGCATTTGCTTATTCTCGCCTGTCTGTCTTATCGTTCCAGTTTTAGTGTGGCAGCAGGATGAATACTGCTGGGCTTACAGGCCTGCCAGGTGAGGGCTGCTTCCTAAAAGTAATCTGTGCAGGTGAGCCGTTTCCACGTGCACGGGGAGAAAGCGACAGACCAGCATGCTCTGTGTCCACTTTACTTCAACATTTATTGACAGACACGATTTTAATAAAGCCACAATTACACTTGACTCGGGGAATAATGGCGCAAATGATGGGAGATAACACAGCCCTTGAAAGCAAATTACATTAAGCAGCTAAACGGCCCCGGGGGTCCGACAGCATTGGGGGCGGGGGGAGGAGGGAGCGTGCGCGTCTCATCCGGAGCCACTCATCAGAACTGGAGATAATGGAGCACTCAGGCCGCAGCTCGTCATCTGGCCCCCCGTGTTAATAAAGTCTGGGTCATTCTGCGCACGTCTCCTGGAACAATATTATCCCGGCGCACATTCTGCGGAGAGTCGCAACGTGCTCCCAAATGGCTCCGTTTCTATTAACAGCTAATTAACGCGCTCGGCCGGCCCTGGAATAACCTGGCAAGGCCAATATTGGCAGATGACGCCCTGCTCACCTTCACCCCGTCAGCGCCCCTTTGCAAACGCACGAAGTTCGCAGAGAGATGTCTTGGAGTTTTTAACTTCCAGAGACAGATTGCGCGCAGCGCTGGTGGCGTAGAGGCTGGTTTTATAGACCACGTTAGAGAAGATATCTGTTGTGATCACAGAAAAGTTCGACTTTTGGACTCGGAGGGACGAGGATCCGAAGTGACACTCTGTCTTCTTTTCTTGGATCATCTCTCTGTGTCAGACTGTAGCATCGCATTCAGCGGTTTTCTCTGTAGAAAATGGGATGGAATGGTGCAGAATTCTCTTTATAAAGCTTACGAAGCAAATAATTTTGATCAAAATAGGGGGAAACTGAGTATTTAAAATGAGTATTTAAAACAAGAACAAACAAAAAACAAAACCTGCCCTTGAGGTATGAGCCTGTCGACATTAGTCTTTTTGATTCCCCAAAAAACATATTGTCTTCTGAGAACATAGAAAGGATTGTTTTTTTAAAAAATCTCTCAAGAAAGATATTCACGTAGCCATGACGGCTTGAATCCACAAGAAAATGTCATGAAAATGGAAAGATAAAAAGGGAAAAGGCCAAAGAGAAAGTGCAGACGTGAATCACCAGACTGCTCTAGAGCAGAAGGTGATGTTGGAACTTTAACTTTAACCCAGGTCTGGCGGAGCACCGGCAGTGTTGAGCAAATAACTGCACTTCCACGGACCAGAGGAGACGAAAGCCAAACTATGTGAAGCTGATGTCCGAGCTTTCAACACATCTCTCGTTGAATGGACGGTGTTGCTAATGAAGTCAGTTTCCGGGATGAGTGTGAATTTTGTCGCAGAGATAAATCGTGTTCACGTAGCGTGGATCTCAGCCACTAACACGATAGAAAACGGCCCTTTAAATGCTACAAAGATGATTTGTCAATGATACAGTTTGAACAAGAGTTCTTGATGTGTAGGTCCATGTCTCAAATGAGGCAAGCTGTTAAAAACTTAGGGGACCGTAGGAAGAATTTTTTTATTTTTTTTATTTTTCATTCTCTTTGTACTTTACAAAGAAGGCTGTGGATCAACTGGAAGATTTCTATGGCAATCAAAAGATTACGAGTTTCAGCATGTGTCTTTCTCCGACACATGCTTTAGTGTCCTATTTTTAAACTGTAAAATTACATATGAGAGGCGGTTCTGTGAAACACGAAACCCAGTCGTTTCGTGTCACGCGACATTTGACTGTTATTACTGCAAAACAAATGACGATTTCAAACATATATGACAGCTGAGATTGAGAGATTTTAGACCCCGGTTGGTAAATGTTCAGCGTTCTAACAAATGAAAATCATATAATTGGATGGACACAGTTTTTTTTTTTTAAGGAATCTGTCTCATTATTCTTATTTGGATCGATTTCGTGGTCAGTCCAAAATGTCTCACTGGTGAAATAAATGTTCCCCGTGTCTTCTCTCTGTCGATTATTACACTGAAAACTTGGATTTGTGATGAGTGTTTGCATTCCTGTATTAATGCCATTAAACTGCACAGGTTAAACTGTCCTGAATGAATCCCGGGGAACAACACGCTCCATTTGCGGACGTTGTGCGGGAACGCGCATCTTGTTCCTGGCTTATTTGCATATTCCCTCACAAAAAGCAAAATTCGCTCATTAGCCCGTTTCCTATTTCATTCAAATAAAAACATAGACTTGTGAGCAGTGAGCGACGTGCGCGCTCGAACACGCGCACGTCGCTCACAGAGCAACCGCCGACCGACCTGCGCCCGCAGGCCGCGGGACATGAACATCAGTAAACAACCTTAAGCGGGCAAGTTGGCCTTTTCTTCGCACTCTTTCTCTGGATTTCCCTCACATCTGAGCGGCGGCCTCAACATCCACAAACACGAGAGTGGGAGCTTTACTTAAGGCGCGCGCCCACACGGCGGAGATTATGGGTCGCGGGAGCGCGCGCTAATCAGATGTCAGCAACACGAGGACGTCTTCATATGCCCCCCTACCCTCCTACTCCGACGGGGGTCCGCCGAAGGGGGATTTAGACAATTTGCGGGCCACAAAGGAGCTCGTTTGGGACAGGAAGAGAAGAAAAGCGCGAGGCGGACTCTTTGTCTGTCTCAGTGAATTGATTTTAAAATGGGAGATTAACGGGAAGCTTCGTCTGCGGCCCGCAAGAGCCTCACTGAGGTGAAAAGAGAGAAAAGGACCAATTAATTCGACCAAATGTTAACTTACATGAGCTTCCCCTCTGTTTAGCCCGCATGAAATTCCAATTAAAGCGTCCCCGCGGCAGCGGCGAGGACTTTTTCTTCTTAAGAGGATGAAGAGGGGACAGTTTGTGTCAGCGCAGCCAGTAGGTAAAGCTCCCACATCTGCAAAAATGGCAGAGAGCAGTGGCATCCACAGATATTTTGGGGGGCAGGTGCTCAAGTGGGAAAAGGGGCATCTTTTGCGGCACATGGAACAGTAAGCTACCTTGGTCTTTGAGATTTATTACATTGAAAACTGCAACACCATCAACTTGGCAATCAAATTTGCAACAACAGAAAAAACATAGCAATGAGACAGCACAGGATATGGCTAAGAGAAAAATCATTTATACTCAGAAGGGGGCACAGTACCTGAAACTTGTACTCAAGTAACCATAGTGATACGTCAACTTAGTTTTACTCAAGTAAAAGTAAAGAGTAGCCATCACAAAAAAAATAAAAAATACTCAAGTAAGAGTAAAAAAGTATGTGGTAAAAAATCTACTCAAGTACTGACTGATCAAATTATTGATCATTTCATATTAAAACATTACATCATCAGATGGACCAAATTTAAAGTTAAATGGAAATTTTCAATTTTTAAGGACCAAAATGACAATAACTTATATAAGCAACAACAACAAAAAACAATCAGGCAAAATGTATTTTTCTCCAATTAGTTTCCTTCAATAGAAAACTTATGAAACTTTAACAAAAATTGCAGCTGTATGTCTGTGTCTGGTGAATTTTTGGTTAAAACATGTTTGTTTTTCATTCAGTGGGTAAAAAATCCAGAAATTTTACTCAAGTGAGAGTATTGATTTATAATGAAATTAATTAAGTAGAAGTAGAGTAGTTGAGTAAAAATATTCCTAAAAGTACTTTTTTTTTTTCAAAAAAAGTTACTCAAGTAAATGTAAATGTAACATAGCTACATACTTCTGCATGTAGCCAGTGTGATATCTGACAGATATTATTCTTACAATTAAGATTAAGCCTGAGGACTGATAACAAGATGTCTCCTGATAGAATTTATATATTAAAGTACTCTTAACCTACATGTGCCATTTTTACTGAATGTTTATTACAGGTAGAGGATGAATTATAATGTTACTCAGCTAATTTGTCCTTATTTGTGTATTTTAAATTAAATGTTTCCTAGACAGAGGTAGGCTGTTGTTTCTTTTCATGTTGAGAGAGGCTCTTGGTGGGGCATGCCACATATGTGTGTGAAGGTTGGAGGTGGGGTGCGGAGATCTTAGGCAAAATTAAAACAATTTGGAAGTACTTGCTTTTTAAATCCAGAATCTACACAGTAAAAAAAAGTCTGAAGATTATTGGTCCAGAGCAGAAACAGCAGGATTCTATCCTGGTGTCTGGTTCTGCACATCCCTGCTAGAAAGTAAAATAAGCTTGAAGCAAACATCACTCCATAACTCAGTTAACCAATTAACATGTACTAAGTCGTAAAAGGAGAAAGATGACAAATAACAGTTTATCATTGTCCCTTTTTGCTTCAGTGAGGATAACAATGATAAATTGAAAATGTGGACAGAAAGACAACATACATGTTAATTAATCAATCAAGTTTATTTGTGTAGCACATTTCAGCAACAAGGCAGTTCAAAGTGCTTTACATCACAAAAACAAACAAAAAAATACAAACTGTTTGGAACAATGATGTTCCACATTTTTCTAACAAAATAACAAAAATAGATTTGCATTATAGCACAGTAACATTTCACTAATTCAACTGCTGTACGTTTTCAACCTGTTAGCAGGATCTAACTCTGTGATCAGAGAACTCTGATGAACATTAATGCAAAAAATGAAAAATGAAATCCATAAGTAGTGATGGACATGTTGGATTCAATTACACTGTGAATGGTATTAGAGGTCAAGTCCCTTTGAGATATGACCTAAAACAGAATACAGTTTTTGGAAGACTGCTAATGTTGTACGTTTTACTTGTAATTTGGCCTTTCGACAGTTTCCTCCATCATGAAGGGCGCCGTGGTGAGGAGGTTTTCTACTGGCCTGGGCTGGGCTCGCTGGGAACAGACAGTTTTGTTTTACATGAACATATCAAATGATGGCTGGCTGCAAACTGTCTGAAATGCTGTGCGACAAATTCTTTGGTCTGTCCTCAGTTAAAAATGTTCAGATAAGATTGTTTCTGTATTTACCTGTCACCATTTCAATCACGTGTTGCTCTTAGAGTTATTGCTCAATTGACCGCTAATGTGTTTGGCACAAAAGTAAAACTCATGCAATTTCATTCTGTGGCTTTTGAGAGAAAGATTGGGTTTTACCATTGTACTGGAAAATTGAATCCACCTCAACACACACACACACACACACACACACACACACACACACACACACACACACACATACACACACACACACACCCCCACCCAGATACCTAGTTAGAGGAGTGCTGGCTCTTTGGCACAGTGCGCCTCCAGGACTCATTGTAAAGTGCGGAGGGGTTAATGAGCAGGGCCTTCTCCTCACTCCCTGGCTTTCCCCCCCCCCGTCTTTTAAATGAGAAGTAGTTGAAAAGACACAGAGTGGATTTAGCCACAATGGGTTTTTGGAACTACTGAGGTGCTGTGTTTAAAAAACACCTTTACGTCGAGTTTCTCATAATTATCGAATTTGGCATCATGTTTGCAAAGAAATATGTTCCTATTGACCCTGAATGGTTTGAAGACCCAGACTGTGGACGCCTTGGGGAGAGCACTTTGCTAATCCAGGGATTAATGCATATCAAATTAGACTTTCAGGAATTAAGCCCAATCAACCTGCTAAACATAGAACTACTTCAGCTTTGACTCACATCTGACTTGTGTTGTTTTAAAAAGTTTCCTGGGATCGTTTCTCCATCAAAACTAATCAAAGTATTAGGGATAAGGAACCTGCTCCGGGATGAGTCTGTCAGCTGACAAAGATATGACCCGGAGACGGTGCTTGGCTTGAAAAGTGTAGTGTTGGGAACTCAACCAGGCAGGAGGCTCTCATCATTGATCTGCTGTCAGACGATACTTACTGACCCCATGCAGCTGTCCATACAACCCTCCAGAAGTCTGCAGATATCAATGTGCCCATAGGCAAGGGTTAGTGTGCTGCATGGTGGCCAGTATGGCTCAAAAAGTGATGCATCGACACAATTCAGTTGTTCAAGTTGTAGCTAAAGCTTGATGCTGTTGAGGAAAAACTTGCCGTAATTTTTGAAGAGAGTATCAGTGTGGCTAAGTGCCCTCTCCGGTTGCTTATTGGATCTATTCTTTTTTCTATGTTCATTCTTTGCAGGAAACATGAAAATGCTCCGATTTTATCTATAAAGCACAACAAAAATAAGTTACAATTTCGCTTTCTTAACTAAGTACTGCAATAATAACATTTTATATGTTTATCTGAAGAAATTTTGCACTACAATCCTTTAACAGAAAGTGACACGGTGTTTCTTAAAAATGTTTTAGTCTTTAACTTAATATTGTCTATGATATCATCTATGTGCTGATAAACACAAATGAAGAAAACAGTCACCACTGCAACTGGAAGGTGGTGCAAAGTTGGCAACTGTGTAACCACTGATAAGCTGCATGCAAGTTTAATGTCACTATTAAAATAATTTATTTTATGCTGCAAGCACTGGTTTCGTAAAACACATTCACACACTTCACCTACGACAACTTCCTTCTGCCTCTGTGATTTTATTCCCAGTTGTTTTGCTTTCTAATTGATGCGATGTTTCAATATTCAAGACAAACATAACAAACAAGATAATTAGTTACAAATAGGCTCATTAGTCATCGTGTGAAACATTTTCTTGGACCAGTGACAGAGATCCCTCATTAGCTCCTCAAAAAAACAGAAGCCACAGCAAATCTGGCAATTTTTCAAAAGACACTTACAGCTTGACCACATGCAAAGATGGAAGAACAAGATTCCATTTAAAGTAGAGAATTTGTGGCCATTTTTGTTTTTACATCTTTTTTTAATTATTATAAATAAACAGAATTTGATTATTGAACACACCATTTTTATTTTTTATTTTTTTTACAAACTTCTTTACTTTTGCCAAGAAAGCTGATATTTAAATCCAGTGTATGCATGTTCAAACTGTTTTAATGGATTGACTGGCAACTGTTTGCTAAATATTGCCAAGCTAACAGTGTTTATTGTTCTTCTTATGTAATTTTTTTCCTATCTTATAGGAAAACAGGTAAATAAGTATGCTGCATGTCTTCCATGTGATTGCCAAATGCTGAACATGACTGAACAATTAGCAGAGGCAAATATATTTACTCTGACGGCAGAAGATTAAGTGATTTTTCAAATCTTTTCGATGACAAGTCCAAAATCTTGAAGCTTGTATGTTAGCTATTAGATTGTATTTATAATGTAACAGATGAAACTCTTGGAAAATATGTCAGAATGCATGAACGCAGGAGTCGATGGCTGACAGAGCACTTTAAATTTCATTGTGCAGCTCGACAACCACAACCAATTCAGGCATTTGTGAGATGGTTTATTTATAAATGGCATAAAAAGGAACAAAAATAAAGAAGGAATTGTTTGCAAGACACACACACACACACACACACACACACACACACACACACACACACACACACATATACAAAGTACAATCTATTTAAATATCTCACATCGTTGTTGGAGCAAATTACTCTGATCTTCTGTCGTTTTCTCCGCCTCGCTCTGCCGGCGCTCGGCCCTTTGTCGTCGTGTTAAGGAGACGGTCATTGTTGAGGCGGATCAGTTGATTTGGGGATGTCCGGTGCCACGGCTAATCCTTGTGACCTGACCTGTCTCCATTGGGAAACATTCGCTCGCCCTCCACTTCGGGCAGCCGTGTTGACAACACAGCACCCGGCTACCTCAGACAAACAGCCGATCTTCTCAGGAACCAAATGAAAACTCCACAGAATTCAGCATTGAATTTTAAAAGCTTCAGAAATGTTGGAGATATGATTTTACTTTTGCCGTTTCCAAAACCCTTAGGTATTAATCCATGTTTTTATTGCACTGTGAGTAGGATTATTACAACTCACTTTATGACTGGATCAGTCAGGCCTCCTCTCAGCTCACAAACACAAATATGTTTTCAATTACTTTTTGACACTGTGAGTTAGCTTGTTTTTGCTTCTGTTTCATTTTACTTAGATACAGTTTTAATAAGCATTTATATTTTTATTGTTTTTGCTTATGTCTTGTTTTCATCTGTTTTGTGCTGTAGTACAGTAGTTTGGCTAGACATTGTTTTTTCTTAAAAGTTTTCATTAATAAAATGGATTTGAGATACTTTTTTCCTGAATAATTTTCCTTTAATTCTCTGTAAACTCTGATCTGCTGACAAGAGGCGAGTCTAGCCAGGTGAACTGAGGTCCAGCCATGCTGGTGGAAAAGGGGCTAATGCCTGCAGCTAACAGATGAGTTATATTAGTGGATAACCTGACCTTTTAATTTAACATCTGATATCTAGATTTCCAGTAGGTGACTAGTTATGATGTGAAAAGCACTATTTCTTCAAACCAGTTAGTCTAATAGAAAGTAGAGTAAACAGTTTAGTCATGATAATGGGCTTCGTTAACAATGAAACACAACACAGTAATGCCACATGAATCTACTCAGGGGAAAAAAATCAATATCAACAAATGGCATTTGCACACAAACATCAAGTTGCTGCGTCCTTTCGGCAGCCCAGTTGATATGAATAGCACCACAGACTCAGACTTAACCAGTCACAGACAGAAGGATGTTACTGGAGAAACCAATCAATACAGTTAGCAACCCCACTTCCCTCCCAGACTCTTCTTCTCTAACTGATCTTACACTAAGTTCAAGATCAGACCAGGTACAAATAAAGTCCAGTTTTGTGTGGAATCTTATAAAAACAAAATATGATTTGCATTTATAAGGACATTTTTTCATTGCTGTTAATCACGAAAAGCTTAATTTGGATCAGCACAGTCAACATGCTGCTTTTGGCCCTACATTTAACAACAAATGTTATTAGAGGTGCACCGATTGCAGTTTTCTGGCTGCTTCCCGGTTACCGATCTTTAAAGAGCCTGACCTGCCGATTTCAATTTTGGCCAAAACCAATTTTCTTTTTATCTAAAATGTTGCTAAATGTAGCAAGAAAGTCGCTGAGCTGGCAACAGTGGGGCGAGTATTGCTAACTGTAAACCGAGATAAATAAGATCAGAGACTAAAATTGGCTTTACATATTGACCAATCATCGCTCTCCCAAAATTAAGGAAATTGGCTGGCCGATAAATTGGTGCAACCATAGTTGTTACATGAACCGCGGTCAGGGCCCAAAGCATTGACATCCCATGCTTTGTAACACATGATCAGCGGGAACCCAGAAACTCGTCTACTTGCAGCTGCAAGTAGACGAGTTTCTGTGATTGTGCAAAGCAGCACAAATCACAGTCAGATTCTCAATCAAAATGTTGCAAAAAAAATCTTCAATAAAAAAAGTTAAATTGTGATTCGTAACATTTGACAAAGAAACTCAAGGTTCAGGAGTCAACTGCGTGGCAAAACTTTAAAGTGACTGCAAACACATATCATGCCATTATGTTTTTTTTTCCTGCAGTACTCTCTCACACCCACACACTTGCCCCCACTACACCA
Organism: Poecilia mexicana; assembly: GCF_051168715.1. Taxonomy (NCBI): domain Eukaryota; kingdom Metazoa; phylum Chordata; class Actinopteri; order Cyprinodontiformes; family Poeciliidae; genus Poecilia; species Poecilia mexicana. Next base: position 3,237,329 of record NW_028263374.1, read on the forward strand.
GGAGCATATCACCGAATGAAATGGAGCTTGCAATTGCCCATTATTCAATTGACTGGAGTCCACACTTAACCATTTGCACGACTGTGGTTCAGCTAATTGTCTGTTGAGGCTCCCAGTAGGCTTTCACCGGCTGAACAACGTTGCATAATCTAATAGCTTCGGATTCATGGCACGTCACCAGGGATGGGGGGCAAAGGGAGAGCAAGGTTCCTGGTTAGACGTTAGGGGCTGGATGAATTAGGGTAGGAAGAATCTCAGTCCGATGGTTGAGAAAATTGGCAACTACAACCTCAGCACCCTTTGGGCCCAAGCCATTAGAACACATTATACTGAGATAGTTACTTGGAAAGGCTCCAGATTGTTCTCTTTAGAACCCTTAAGAAATTGTCATACACTTCTCATCCATATTTATCTTTCTCAATCTCACCCACCCTCTTCCTAATCCCTTCAGCCACCATTGAACCAGCCCCCTGTAATACCTCCCCTTCCTTTCTTTTAAATCCTGTCCTTGACCTCGCAGCACTCCTCAGTCCACCTCCTCCTCCTCCCCCATCTTTCCATCCAGCTCCTTCACTGAACAGTTTCCCCAACACCCAGCTCAAATCCACCCAGACTGGTCCAGTCAGTCAGTAGTGGCCCATGGCAGTGATGACCCCCCTCGGGGCCTAAAACATAGGGGCCCCAGCTGAGGAGTCGGGGCAGCTGCCAACCACCGGCCACTCAACCCCAGGCTGTCCGGATGATTGCGTTTGTCAAGCCGCCACTCTGAGTCAGCCTGTCGCAGATCTGATCTTGACAATTAAGGATACAGTGAGGGAGGGGTACGGCATGTGGTTAAAAAAAATAGTGAGGGGCTTGTGGCAGGGTAGGTTTTCACCACACCAGTGAAGAAGTAGGGACTTATATATTCATAAATTCCAAAAATGTTGTAGCTTTCCTAGTGGAGGTTCATGTCTTAGCTCTGTACAAACAAAGAGCGGCAGATAGATGAAAAAAACAAATCTCACGTGAGTTGTCATGACCCCTGGAACCTAATTTTGCACACATTCATGACCCCTGAATGTGTGTTCATGGGACAAGGGCAACTGCTCTTATCACAAATGACACTTCTCCATGTCAAAATTTATACACACACGCACACACACACACGCACACACACACACACACACACACACACACACACACACACACACACACACATATATATATATATATATATATATATATATATATATATATATATATATATATATATATATATATATATAAAGAAACAGATCTAATTTACATTAAAATGTCATATTTTAATGATTTTCACCAAACTGTTTATTTGCTGTGGATAGATGTTATGTAAGGTCTCTTGCTTTCTGCTGCACTCATGCAGGTCATTTTAAAGACACACATGAAAGTGTGACGTCTAAAACAAATTTGACATTAAAACATTTCTGTCAAAAGGACTGAAGTGAGGATGAGAGAACATCCAGAAACATTCAAAGAAAAGAAATCTGAAAGCCTAGAGAACTGTTCAACTAAAGAAGTAACATTAACGTACATGAAACAAAATGACAAGCACTGGATTTTGCTCACTCTAAATTAAGTGTCAATCATATGAAAACCTTAAAAATCATAAATAGGCCACCCATTCCCTTCGTAACTATATGCTTTTAAAATGTATGGTGATTGCACCCTCTAGTGGTGATTACGGAACACTGGGATCATTAGACCTCTATCTCTGGCCCTCTCTGTTACTCATTGCTTGTTCAGTTGAATTGAATTGAACTGAATTGAATTCAATTGAATTCACTTGAATTAAAAAATACTTGAGGGTATCTTGGCTGTACCTAGAACACTGTAAAAGGCAATAGAGCTTTGGAGCGTGACGTCACTGCTCTAGTCGGAGGGGTATCAGCGCCATCTTAGGGGTCCATAGACAACAGTCTCGCAGTATAAAAAAAAACAGTCTCGCAGATTTTTTCAATCCAAGTTACTTAAAATAATTTAGCTATGGTACGAACTTGCTACGTTATTGTCTGTAATGTCCGATCACACGACTGAAACGGTAAAAGGATATAAGACGGACTTTGGTTTCACTATTATCCTGCTTGGAAACAACGTGAGGAGGCTAAGCTATCGGTGCTAACGAAAAGAAGACGAATGTCCTGGTATCAGCGGTGACACGTCTTGATATCACGTTCTCCAAAATCCCCAGATACCTACAAGTTTCCTCCAGACATTTCCTTTCTGGTGAGTGTCTAAATTTGCTTTGTTGGTTTTGTGTCATAATGTTGTTCTATGATTTTGTCCGAGTGTTCTTACGTTCAGTTTCTGTTGTTTAGCTCGGGCTAATATTGTTTATGTAGCATAGTCCGAGTTTTGTCAGTGGACATCGAGGTTATTACATTATTGTGAAGTAAACTATTTTACTAGTGTTATCAAATGTACAGCTTTAATAGCGATGTGTTCTGATATGTCCTCTTAAAGGCAAACCGACGTATGAAATGGATGAGCTCAATCCTGACTGGGTTCCAGTGCTGAATGTGGGTCACTGCGAGGTAAACGCCACAACATCGGACCGACATGGGCGTCAATTAAAGAGGCGATACAGCAAAACCATCAACAGGTTACTGAGACTGATTTCATTATTTACCCCAGAAGAGATAAATAATGAAAACACAGTAGCAGAGGCAACAGAAGAGGAGCAAGTTGGAGAGGCTGAGGAGGAAGGAACCCCAGGAGAGGAGCTCAGCAAGGCTGCAGACTCTGAAGAGGAACAGGAACCATTTGTGTTGAAATACAGTTGGAAGTGGCTGTTCTCTCATTTAATAATTTAATGTATTAAACATTCATGAATCGTTTGATTCAAGCACTTCAAGTTGCATGTAAACGTGAAGAAAAGAATCACATTTTAAGTAACAATTTGATATTTAAATATTCAAGTAATAAACATACATGTAATGAGATTATATTTTTAAATAAATATTTTATGTGATTAAAGGAAACAATTATATAATCAGACATCTGTCAAGACACTGGGTTTTTGGGTTTGTTTTGCTTTTCATTTTATTAACTTTGTGTTTCAATTCACTTAAGTGGTTCATGGTATTTAGTGTAGTTAGAATAATATTATTGCTTTTCCTTGTTTGTCTGAGTCCATGTCAAGCCTTCTTTAATGACTATTCTATTTTATGCTTCTAGTTATTTCTTATTTCAGCCTCCCTGCAGGGTTTCTAGTAATGTTTATTTCTTAATTTGATCACCATAGGTTCAGTTATTGTTCCATGTCTGAGTCTGTATCTTTCTGTGTCATTCTAGTTGGGTTATTTCTTTGTTTAGATCTTCTAGTTTCTCTTGCTCTGTGTTCCTTAGTTCTTATTGTTAGATCAGCCTTGTTTCTACATCCACATAAAGTAAGTCCACTGCCTGCTGCATTTGTGTCCACCGCCACATCATGACACAAACCAGATGAAAGAGCCCATCTTTAAACATTTAATGTGTAATTAAACAATAAAGGTGACAAATTTTATGAAATAGACCACACTTTAATAAATATTGGTTGTATTTAACATATTTCAGGTAAGTGAACATGTAATGACATAGATCCTGGCCTAGAATTTTATGCAATTGAACATTACAGGTAACAAGTGATGATCATCTGAGGTAATACATTTTATGAATTTTCTTTTTTTTAAAATATAATTCTGGTTAAAAAAGGGGTCAAAATGGAATAAAAATATGCCTAATCTATAGTTTAATAGAATAATTGTACACAGATTTTGAGTTAATAGGTTACATGACCTACAAGCTAAGAAAAATAAAAAATTTTGACTGCAGAAATAGCTAAAAAATATATAAAAGGTGTTCAGATGTAATAAAGGTGAGTGTGCCTCATCTATACAATCTAGTAGAACAATTTCAAGCAGATTGAGTTAATGGGACACAATTTGGAAGCTACTGAAGAAAACATTTAATATTAAAATTATTGAATATGACTTAAAATTTTAATAGAAGATAGTGTGCCTCGTGTAATAGCATGAATGTCCACTTTTTGGTATCAGTTGGTCACAAGACAAAGCATTTATGCACAGGAGTGTTCGGAAATTGACAGCAGCAATGTGAAACTCCGAGCGCTTGTGGAGAGACTTAAGAACAGCTGGCCGAAATTAGCGTTCATAAATCGGATCAACCTTGAGCTGAACGTCTCTTACTCCGTGGAGCTCGGTTTATCCAGTATCCAACTTGAAAACAACTTTACTGCGGTTGGTAACACAATGAAAACACCGGTGTTCTGAATAGTTTGTTTTGGTCTGTGGACCCCAGACATGGCGCCGAGCAACGAAAACGTCATATCCTGTGACGTCAACTCCAAAGCTCTATAGAGCTTTGGAGCGTGACGTCACTGCTCTAGTCGGAGGGGTATCAGCGCCATCTTAGGGGTCCATAGACAACAGTCTCGCAGTATAAAAAAAAACAGTCTCGCAGATTTTTTCAATCCAAGTTACTTAAAATAATTTAGCTATGGTACGAACTTGCTACGTTATTGTCTGTAATGTCCGATCACACGACTGAAACGGTAAAAGGATATAAGACGGACTTTGGTTTCACTATTATCCTGCTTGGAAACAACGTGAGGAGGCTAAGCTATCGGTGCTAACGAAAAGAAGACGAATGTCCTGGTATCAGCGGTGACACGTCTTGATATCACGTTCTCCAAAATCCCCAGATACCTACAAGTTTCCTCCAGACATTTCCTTTCTGGTGAGTGTCTAAATTTGCTTTGTTGGTTTTGTGTCACAATGTTGTTCTATGATTTTGTCCGAGTGTTCTTACGTTCAGTTTCTGTTGTTTAGCTCGGGCTAATATTGTTTATGTAGCATAGTCCGAGTTTTGTCAGTGGACATCGAGGTTATTACATTATTGTGAAGTAAACTATTTTACTAGTGTTATCAAATTTACAGCTTTAATAGCGATGTGTTCTGATATGTCCTCTTAAAGGCAAACCGACGTATGAAATGGATGAGCTCAATCCTGACTGGGGTCCAGCGCTGAATGTGGGTCACTGAGGTAAACGCCACAACATCGGACCGACATGGGCGTCAATTACAGAGGCGATACAGCAAAACCATCAACAGGTTACTGAGACTGATTTCATTATTTACCCCAGAAGAGGTAAATAATGAAAACACAGTAGCAGAGGCAACAGAAGAGGAGCAAGTTGGAGAGGCTGAGGAGGAAGGAACCCCAGGAGAGGAGCTCAGCAAGGCTGCAGACTCTGAAGAGGAACAGGAACCATTTGTGTTGAAATACAGTTGGAAGTGGCTGTTCTCTCATTTAATAATTTAATGTATTAAACATTCATGAATCGTTTGATTCAAGCACTTCAAGTTGCATGTAAACGTGAAGAAAAGAATCACATTTTAAGTAACAATTTGATATTTAAATATTCAGGTAATAAACATACATGTAATGAGATTATATTTTTAAATAAATATTTTATGTGATTAAAGTAAACAATTATATAATCAGACATCTGTCAAGACACTGGGTTTTTGGGTTTGTTTTGCTTTTCATTTTATTAACTTTGTGTTTCAATTCACTTAAGTGGTTCATGGTATTTAGTGTAGTTAGAATAATATTATTGCTTTTCCTTGTTTGTCTGAGTCCATGTCAAGCCTTCTTTAATGACTATTCTATTTTATCCTTCTAGTTATTTCTTATTTCAGCCTCCCTGCAGGGTTTCTAGTAATGTTTATTTCTTAATTTGATCACCATAGGTTCAGTTATTGTTCCATGTCTGAGTCTGTATCTTTCTGTGTCATTCTAGTTGGGTTATTTCTTTGTTTAGATCTTCTAGTTTCTCTTGCTCTGTGTTCCTTAGTTCTTATTGTTAGATCAGCCTTGTTTCTACATCCACATAAAGTAAGTCCACTGCCTGCTGCATTTGTGTCCACCGCCACATCATGACACAAACCAGATGAAAGAGCCCATCTTTAAACATTTAATGTGTAATTAAACAATAAAGGTGACAAATTTTATGAAATAGACCACACTTTAATAAATATTTGTTGTATTTAACATATTTCAGGTAAGTGAACATGTAATGACATAGATCCTGGCCTAGAATTTTATGCAATTGAACATTACGGGTAACAAATGATGATCATCTGAGGTAATACATTTTATGAATTTTCTTTTTTTTTAAATATAATTCTGGTTAAAAAAGGGGTCAAAATGGAATAAAAATATGCCTAATCTATAGTTTAATAGAATAATTGTACACAGATTTTGAGTTAATAGGTTACATGGCCTACAAGCTAAGAAAAATAAAAAATTTTGACTGCAGAAATAGCTAAAAAATATATAAAAGGTGTTCAAATGTAATAAAGGTGAGTGTGCCTCGTCTATACAATCTAGTAGAACAATTTCAAGCAGATTGAGTTAATGGGACACAATTTGGAAGCTACTGAAGAAAACATTTAATATTAAAATTATTGAATATGACTTAAAATTTTAATAGAAGATAGTGTGCCTCGTGTAATAGCATGAATGTCCACTTTTTGGTATCAGTTGGTCACAAGACAAAGCATTTATGCACAGGAGTGTTCGGAAATTGACAGCAGCAATGTGAAACTCCGAGCGCTTGTGGAGAGACTTAAGAACAGCTGGCCGAAATTAGCGTTCATAAATCGGATCAACCTTGAGCTGAACGTCTCTTACTCCGTGGAGCTCGGTTTATCCAGTATCCAACTTGAAAACAACTTTACTGTGGTTGGTAACACAATGAAAACACCGGTGTTCTGAATAGTTTGTTTTGGTCTGTGGACCCCAGACATGGCGCCGAGCGACGAAAACGTCATATCCTGTGACGTCAACTCCAAAGCTCTATACCCATTCTTACTTAAATTAGGTTTGTATGCTTTACTCAAGTCTCACTAAATTGTTTATTCAACTCAAGTAATGTGAGTAATGTACATGTTTGGCCTGAGAAAAATACAAGACTACGTTATTTTGAGTAAACTGGATTTGACCATTTTTGTCACTGGAGTGAATGCTTCAGCTCAGCGGTGCGCATGCGCAGTAAAGTGCGGGAAGCTTCCATTGGAAGAAACAGAGCTTCTTTGAAGGTGAGCTATTCGTCTTCAGTATATTTTCATGTGTCATGTATGCCTTTACTACTCGCATATATGGTTACAGGTTAATTTTTCTTTAAAAAGATGACGCATAAAAGTCTTCGCAGGCTAATATGCTAATGTTAGCATGGGCTCCTGGGTCCAACATTAGCTAAAACTGCCACGCCTTTTACTTGAGAGCCTTTAATGTTTTTGTCCATTGTTGTGGAAAAAAACTCTTACCAAGCACTATTCAGGTAAAATCACTCAATCAGGTTTATTTATGAATTGTGCACAATACAGAGAGCTCGTAGGACAATCAATCATGAAGCAATTCTGGATGGAAAGCTCTGCCAGGCAGAGACAACACGAGTCTTTTACACACATTAAAGTTAATTTTAAATTGACTTCTCTTATGACTAGAAGAATTACTTTCTAAACTCTTAAACATCCTTAGGAGTCAAACAACTATGAATGATCATAATTAAGCTACCCAATTTCATGTTTTTTCTAGGAAACCCCACAAAACAATTGCATTAGTGCAGGGAAAGTATAGATAAGTGTCCGTTCAAAACCCAACAAGAAAGCGTAGATTTTCCATCTGGAAAGTAGGTAAAGCGTAGAAGCAGGAACACGGATCGTCTGTCTGCTCAGGAGGATTTGTTACCTCTTGTCAGAAAAGTGTAAAACTTCACTCTCCCCTTCGGTCACTCGCCAGTGGACCAGCAATAGTCCTTTGAGTGGAGAGCCTTTCAGAAACATCTAAACTAGCTGTTGCTCTGGACATTGTCCTCTCTGGTGTCAAAAGTTGAAGTACTTGATACTTGGTAGAGTGAAGTTTTGCTGCTCACTCTGTTGCTGTTTCAAATTTAAAGTCGTGATCTAGATGGACATTACAGACAGGTGGTCCTTCACAGTGGTTGATGTGGATTCAGGTTGTTCCTTCCTTTGCACCCCTCTCCCCCACTTGGTCTTGGCGTTGCTGCAGCGAAATCCTCCCCTGTCTCTCTCCTCCGGCTTCCTGTCAGTCCAACTGGTTTTGGCGTTGGATCTTTGGGTTGTCCAGATCGTCCCTCAGGAAATGTCCATGTTGTCCACAGATGAAACAAGCGTCAACAGTTCAGAGTCGTCTTCTCTCACAGCTCCGAAGCATGTTTAGCTTTTCTTCCTCTACGCTGATACTGGACAGCAGACCAGTGGAGGTTGTTAAGCTCAGTCTCACACAGTTTTCAGTCCAAATGCCCAACAGGAGACTGACAGTTGTCCCCTGGAGGTGATGGAGGTCTTTTTTGTCTTCTTGATCCTCCAGATCTTCTCAATCATTTTCATCGGCTGGTTTTGTAGGAGGGACATCATCTGGTCCATGGGAGGACAGGTTTGAGGAGTTGAGGTCAGAGGTCAGATGCACCGCGAGGCTCAGACAGAGGGAAAGAGAAAGAGCAAATAGAAAGCGATTAGGGTTTGTTTTGTCATTTTCCTTGTTGTTTTCTATACATATACATTTATATTTATGAATCTTATTTTAACCTTTTACGTGATAGTCATTTATTATCCATCCAGTATTATGGCTCCTGTTTGTGGAACAGTTTGTCAGAGAAACCTGAGGGCTAATTGTTCGTACAGCTCTTAGTGTGAGGATTTGTGTTTTTCTGTGTATTTAGTTTTGAGGTTTTTCTGTATCTGGATCTGTTTTCCCCTCTGAGTCTCTGTGCCGTCTTGATTGTTCCGAGGTGTGTCTAGTCTCCCTAATTGCCCTCTGTGTATTTAAGCCCACCTGTTGTCCCTGTTCTTTGTCAGATACTTGTCGTATGTCGTTTGTTGTTGACTTTTAGTCAGTCTACTCAGTTGGACTGTTAAGTCCTAAGAGTCTGTACAATTAGTCGACGTTAGCTCTATTCTGTGATAAATTCCAGCTGCTCTGTTGCTACCGGTATGAGCTTAGCCTCCGTTTCTGCCGTGTTGCCAGTTCCTGGACAGTTGTGAGCTTCTCAACATTAAATATTCATCATCATTCATCTACACCCTGGGCTTCGTCTGCATTTTCCCTCCCCACCTCACCTCAACTTCATGATACTTAGAGCTGCTTTTAGCAAGAAAGGGTCCCTTATAAATAAAATTAATTAATTGATTGATCCTTTTAAGTAATTTTTTACATTTATTTGTTCAAACAAACAAAAGGAAAATTAAACTTATTAAGGCCTGTAATTTATCAATAAAAGATTTATGTTCAGCATTTAATTCCAAACAATTCACCCTGAGGTGGAGGTTGCGTGCTGGAACCACTTAGACCCATTCTTCTAGAATTGGGTGGGATATCCTCTTTAACCTGCAAACGTCTTCACAGAATCCAACAAATCAACTTTGTGGTCACTCTGCCTCTTAAGCCTCTAAGAGGGAAGAGGGGCCTTTATTTCCGATAAAAGTCTTTAGGATTCCAAAAAGGTTTGGTTCCCTCAATTTAGAAAACTCAAGGAAACACCTGCCTTATTTACCTTCCTTGTGACTCGTGTTTAGTCAGGGTGCTGGATTTGGGGTGGAACCCTCCATGCATGGTTAGTAGTTTCCGAGTCTTAACATCCGTTGTGTTTATCTCCTCCTTTGGCCAGCTAATTATTCCTGCAGGGTATCTGATTACTCGTAAGGCATAGCTGTTTATTGCACGGATCTTGTTCTTGCCATTGAGCTGGCTTCTCAGGACTTGTCTTATTCGCTGGAGGTATTTGGCTGTGACTCCTTTCCTTGTGACCTCATCGAGGTTGGCATTTGCTTGTGGTATTCCCAGGTACTTGTAACTGTCCTCTATGTCTGCAATTGTTCCTCATAGGAATGAGACCCCTTCTGTGTGGATGACCTTCCCTCTCTTTGCAACCATCTGACCACACTTCTCTAGTCGACTCAAGAATAGGGCCACCATAAGTCTCCTCCTCTACATGGTTGGCATCAAGCTGTACGCCAAGAGCGAGCGAGACATCGACTCACTGATCCGCACCACCAGGACCTACAGCACTGACATTGGGATGTCATTCGGACTAGAGAAGTGTGGTGGATGGTCACAAAGAGAGGGAAGGTCGTCCGCACAGAAGGGGTCTCACTTCCAGAAGGAACAATTGCAGACATAGAGGACAGTTACAAGTACCTGGGAATACCACAAGCAAATGGCAACCTCAATGAGGTCACAAAGAAAGGAGCCACAGCCAAATACCTCCAACGAATAAGGCAAGTCCTGAGAAACAAGCTCAATGGCAGAAACAAGATCCGTGCAATAAGCAGCTATGCCTTACCAGTAATCAGATACGCTGCAGGAATACAGTATTGATAAAAGGAAATTTGCAATTGGTTTATTTTCTGGATCTCAAAAAAGCCTTCGATACCACCAATAATGACATCTTACTAAAAAACTGGAAAGGTATGGAATTAGAGGGGTGGCATTAAACTGGCTTAGAAGCTACATTGGACAAAGGAAACAATTTGTAAAATTAAATAATCAGAAATCAGATTTACTAAACATAACTTGTGGGGTTCCGCAGGGATCAGTGTTGGGACCCAAATTATTCAATTTGTATATAAATGACATAGTCAAAGTGGAATCAGAGCAGTGCAATGCTAGAGAGAGCGTTCCACAGCTTCGGGGCCAGAACCTGAAATGCTCTATAACCACTGGTTTTAAAATAAGTTCTGGATACCATCAGCAGCATCTGATTTGAAGATCTCAAAGTCCTAGGCGGACAGAGAGGCTTTAAAAGATCCAGTATATATTTGGGAGCCTCACCATGAAGAGCCTTAAAAGTCAAGATCAGAATTTTAAAATGAGTCCTAAAATATACAGGAAGCCAATGCAGTGAGGCCAGAACAGGAGTTAAGTGAGCTGTTCTGTGGGTTTTAGTTAAAAGCCTGGCTGCAGCGTTTTGCACAGCTTGCAGGCGAGTCATAGAACATTTACTTATCCCCACTAAAAGGCCGTTACAGTCATCTAAACGAAAATAAATAAAAGCATGGACAATCATTTCTAATTCATTCTGTGATAAAATAGTTCGCAGCTTCGAAATATTCCTTAAATGATAAAAATAGTTGCAAACTAACAGTTTGCAATGATTGTCGAAAGACAAAGAACTGTCAAAGAGAACACCCAGATTTCTGAGGCTATTTTTTTCTGAAGGGTTTAAAAACCTTAGATGCTTCCTGATTTCAGCAATTTTATCATCAGGAGCAACAATAAGCGTCTCCGTCTTGCTTGCATTTAACTGCAGGTCATTCAGCCATATTTTGATGTCCGACAGGCAGTTACTGAGTTCAGTCAATTTATAAAATTCAGAGGATCGAAATGAACAGCATATTTGAATATAATCAGCATACACATGGTAAGAGACATTGCTATAGCAATTTAAAATAAAACCTATTGGGCATATGTACAGTAAAACGAGGAGTGGGCCCAAAACTGAACCTTGGGGAACCCAAGCTGAGCAACAAGGTCCCAGAATACTGAAATATTTAAAACTGTACAATTCATGTTTAAGGTCAGAAATCAGCAACTTCCACCCAATATACAGAAAATGTTTTGTGACAGAGAGGGTGGTTATACTTTAAAAGCTGAAGGATATTTTAAAATGCAATGTATTAGAACAACCAGGCAGAGTTTTTGTTTATCGGTGCTTGGAGTAGATGTATGGAATGGATTGAATGATGACTTCAAAAAAAGTACAAATATAAACCAACTTAAAAAAAAAAACGGATTCAAAAGGAGCTTATTGCAAAAAATGTACCATGAGATGACTGTTTTAAAGTCTATAAATGCTATTGATGATATAAATAGTGTTTAAATATTGGTACATTTTCAAATATATCAACTGGGATTGATATTTTTGGGATTTTGGGATTTGGGATTTCAACGATTACCGGCCTGTAGCACTGACTCCAATTATGATGAAGTGCTTTGAAAGGCTAGTAAAAGAACACATCGTCTCCAGACTCCCCCCCACATTCGACCCGTTCCAGTTTGCCTACCGCCGAAACCGCTCTACTGAGGATGCTATCTCCTCCACCCTACACCTGAGCCTGGCTCACCTGGAGGAGAAGAACACTCATGTGCGGATGTTGTTCCTGGACTTCAGCTCAGCGTTCAACACAATCATCCCACAGCATCTGGCAGGAAAACTGGGACACCTGGGCTTCAGCACCCCCCTGCGCAACTGGCTGCTAGACTTCCTCACAGACAGACCTCAGTCAGTCCGGATCGGACAACACACCTCCGATGTCATCACCCTCAGCACAGGCTCCCCTCAGGGCTGCGTCCTGAGCCCTCTGCTGTTCACTCTGATGACACATGACTGCGTCCCCAGGTTCGCCACCAACCACATCGTGAAGTTCGCGGACGACACAACGGTGGTGGGCCTTATCAGAGACGACAACGACCTGGACTACAGAGAGGAGGTGGAGCAGCTGGCAGACTGGTGCAGAGACAACAGCCTGATCCTGAATGTTGACAAGACGAAGGAGATGATCGTCGACTTCAGGAAGAACCGGCCCAGCCACGCTCCACTGCTCATCAACAGCTCGGCTGTGGAGGTGGTCAGCAGCACCAAATTCCTGGGGGTGCACATCACTAACGACCTCTCCTGGTCAGTGAACACCATGTCTCTGGTCAAGAGGGCACAGAAACGTTTGTATTTCCTGCGGAGGATGAGAAGAGCACACCTGCCCCCGCCCATCCTCAAGACGTTCTACAGAAGCACCATAGAGAGCATTCTGACCAGCTGCCTCTCTGTGTGGTGTGGAGGCTGCAGCGCCACCGATTGGAAGAACGTGAAGAGAGTGGTGCGGACAGCAGAGAGGATCATCGGGGCCCCCCTTCCCTCCATTCAGGACATTTCATCCCAGCGCTGCGTGTCCCGAAGCCGAAATATCGTCAGTGACCCCTCACACCCCCACCATGGACTGTTCTCCCTGTTGCCCTCTGGAAAGAGGTTCCGTAGCATCCGGTGCAGGACCACCAGGTTCCGAAACAGCTTTTTCCCACTTGCCATTAGACTGCTGAACTCTTAATCGCACTGCACTTAAAATCTGGTCTCCACCTTATACCTTGCACATGTATAGAAACTAAAGAACTTCTATTTCTACTGTCATTCCTGCACTTTATATTTTATATTTCATATTTATATTCATATTTTATATTGTATTTTATTTTATTCTGGAGTAACTTCACAACATTGAAAGCTCAAAACACTGTCCTGAGCCGAAATGCAACGAAATTTCGTTCTGTATACACCTTTGTGCATGCAAAATGATAATAAAGTCTAAGTCTAAAGTCTAAAGTCTAAAGTCTAAAATATCATGTAAAGTGGAAACAAGTTGTCTCGTTTTGATGTTTTGACAGGTAATTGATTGTAAATTGATAGGTATGAAAGGGGCAGGACATTATAAGATATTATATCTTCTACCTGCTCCTTTTCAAACAGAATATATAAAATTTGCATGTCACTTGGGCATAATAATTTGTTTTACCTTTTATTTCTTTAGTTTATTTCATTCTATTTTATTTTTTTCTTTTTCTTTCTTTCTTGATTGTCTTTTCTGTCTGTTCGAAATAAAAATAAATAAATAAATTATGAGCTGGCCAAAGGAGGAGATAAACACCACATATGTTAAGACTCGAAAACTACTAACCATGCATGGAGTGTCCCACCCCAAATCCAGCACCCTGAGACTGTACACGAGCCGCAAGGAAGGAGGCAGAGGACTAGTGAGTGTGAGAGCCACTGTCCAGGATGAGACATCCAAGATCCATAAATACATCAAGGACAAAGCCTCAACAGACGATGTGCGGGCATAGTGTACAGAAACATCCGTGCAGAATATGGACTGGAAGATCAAATTGGGGAACACCCCCAAAGGTGGTAGAGAATGACTGAGCTAAGATCCTGTGGGACTTCCAGATCCAGACAGACAAAATGGTAATGGCGAACCAACTGGACATTGTGGTGGTGGATAAACAACAGAGGAAAGTCGTTGTGGTGGATGTAGCAATACCAAGTGACTACATCAGGAAAAAGGAGCACGAGAAACTGGAGAAATACCAGGGCATCAGAGAGGAACTGGAGAAGGCCTGGAAGGTGAAGACCACAGTACCATACAATACCATACCAACTTTATTTATGAAGCACTTTATACACCAATAAATTGATTAAAAACAGAAGAAAACTGACTAGCAGTAGAAGGGTTAAGAACATGATAGAACCAAGCTTTAGCTTTAGCACAGGACAGCGTTACCTCAAATAAAACAGGCATAAGGTCTGAAAATAATGAGTCACCAATCACTAAATTATAAACTGGTAGACCATAAGATAAAACCAGATCAAGACTGTGACCATGCTCATGGGTAGCACCAGTCACAGACTTCACAAAATTAAAAGAATCGGTAACATTAAGAAATGACTGAGCCACAGGTGAAGTAGGACAACAGACATGAATATTAAAATCACCAACAATGAGAACTCGGTCATACCTTGGCATGATATCCGCCAGGAAATCAGAAAAGTCATTTATAAAGTTTTTGTTGTACTTTGGTGGTCAGTAGACCGCCGCACACAGCACAGTGTGAGAGCTGCCGAGTTCAAATAGGCTAATCTCAAAGCTACTAAACGAGGCCAGAGGCAACTTTTTACAAGTAAAGCAACTTTTAAAAACAGTCGCTATACCTCCACCGGACCCCGACATCCTTGGAGCATTAAAATAGCCGCAGTTCCGCGGTACAAGTTCATTAAAAATGCTGGAGTCACCCAAACCACTTGTCCATGATTGTGTTAATAAAACATCCAATCAATGAGAGGAAAAGAAATCCCTAATGACGAAAGTTTTATTTGTCAGCGACCTGGCATTTACCAAACCGATCCTGGCAGAAATCGGCGGGTCTACACCATCAGCAGGCGTCCGGTGCTCCCGGCAAAGAGGCCGCAGGTTGCTAGGATTCACCCTGCGTCTACAGGGTCGAGGAGCGCAGGGACCTGTGGTAGTGCCTGTGGTCATCGGGGCCCTTGGGGCAGTCACCCCAAAACTGGAGCAGTGGCTAAAACACATCCCAGGAACAGCATCAGACATCTCAGTCCGGAAATGTCAGGTTCTAGGCAGCTAAGATACTGCGCAGAACCCTCAAGCTCCCAGGCTTCTGGTAGAGGACCCGAGCTCAGAGGATGAAAGAGACCACCTGCGGAAAGGTGAGAAGGGAATTTATATAAATATGAATAAATATACATATATACACATTGTCTGAGTATCTCCAAGTAGGTTTGATTTTAACTAGTGTTTCACCTTGCAGTAAACTACATTATTTTTTTTCTTATGTGCACAACTATCAAACATTTCCCAAATAAAATGTGACCCAACACTGAAACTGTGAGTTTCTGTAACAGTACATGTTGAGTAACTAAGGGAAATAACATAAACATACAATATTTAGGGCTCTCTAACAAGCACCATGATGTGCAGAAGTGCTCACATCCCATAACTATTTCTAGCATTTGCAATGCTGCCGCCACAAATTCCAAGATATTTTACAACAAAGATGATTACTATAGATCAACACAAAGTGCTGCATAACTGTAAAGTGTAAGGAAAATAATTTGCAAACTTTCTACCTTTCTGATAACATTTTAAAACTTGGAAATCGGACTCGTTATCAAATTTCTGGGTCTCGTCAGAGAACTTGGGAACAGAAAATTTAACAAGGCAAGTGATATCAGATCGGAACCTGTCCGAACAATATCAGATGACACAGGGTGCTCACAGAAAGGAACATTTTAGGGCTGCTTTTAAAGCGGGTGTTTCTGTTTTTTAACAGAATTTCTTTAACTCAAAAGAGTTAAAACCAGTTCTTAGGAGTTTAAGATGAATGGTGTTTTTTTTTCTTCTTCTCATTTCTTCCTTTGATATGATTCTGCTTAAACATCTCTTTCTGTAAATATTTCTGTCTTTCTTCTGTAGCCTATACTTGGTATCACAAAACATTAGGCAATATCAATATCTAACAATGGTAATATTAGCCTAAATGCAGCCAGTAGCATGTGAGCTATAGCTAGCATGTTGTTATACATTGACTTCCTCCATTGAGTGTGCTAAACATGGTTAATAAATAAACAAAATAGCTAAAAAGCTTATTTTAGGAAAAAGGCTACTGTTAATGTGGGCAGTAGTTACATTAGAAATGTTTGTGATAATGTTTGCGCACTGATTTCTGATTTTTACTTTTCAAAAGTAAAAATTAATTGTTACTTCGTGGCACTTGGTTACCAGTAAACACACTCATCTCTTATCAACAGATTAACAACAAATAATGTTATTGTTCAAAAAACATATTTCTTCTGCTCTTTTGAAATACAATTTATTTTATACTTGTTAAGAATTGTGTAGTTGGTGAATTTTGCAGGAAAGTTGGTTCTTTTTGTTATTAGTAGTAGATATATTATAAAACACGAATTCAACACAAAAGTAAAAATCTCAATTTATACTTCGTGGCTGTTCGTTACCAGAAAAAACCCCGGCTTATCTCTTAACACCAAATTAATAATGAGTAATATTGTTTATAAGACATAAGCTCTTTCGAAATAACGCTTACCTGATTATATACAAGACATTTACCGTTGGCAAATTTTGCAAAAGTAAAAATCAGATGTTCACTTCGGGGCACTTGGTTACCAGTAAACAAACTCATCTCTTAGCAACAGATTAGCAACAAAATTTGTTATTGTTCAAAAAACACATTTCTTCTGCTCTTTTGAAATACCACTTATTTTATACTTGTTAAGAATTGTGTAGTTGGTGAATTTTGCAGAAAAGTTAGTTCTTTTTGTCAGTAGTAGATATATTATAAAACACAAATTCAACACAAAAGTAAAAATCTCAATTTATACTTCGTGGCAGTTCGTTACCAGAAAAACCCCCCGCTTATCTCTTAACACCAAATTAATAATGAGTAATATTGTTTATAAGACATAAGCTCTTTCGAAATAACGCTTACCTGATTATATACAAGACATTTACCGTTGGCAAATTTTGCAAAAGTAAAAATCAGATGTTCACTTCGTGGCACTTGGTTACCAGTAAACACACTCATCTCTTAGCAACAGATTAGCAACAAAAATTGTTATTGTTCAAAAAACATATTTCTTCTGCTCTTTTGATATACCACTTATTTTATACTTGTTAAGAATTGTGTAGTTGGTGAATTTTGCAGAAAAGTTCGTCCTTTTTGTTATTAGTAGTAGATATATTTATAAAAATTCAACACAAAAGTAAAAATCTCGATTTATACTTCGTGGCAGTTCGCTACCTAAAAAAAAACCTGCATATCTCTTAACACCAAATTAATAATGAGTAATATTGTTTATAAAACATAAGCTCTTTTAAAATAATGCTTATCAGCTTAGATACAAGAAATTTACCGTTGGTTCATTTTGCAAAAGTGAAAATCAGATGTTCACTTTGTGGAACTTGGTTACCAGAAAACGCGATCATCTCCTAGCAACCGATTAACATATTAGTAAGAAAAATTCTTGTTGTTCAAAACATATATTTCTTCTGCTCTTTTGAAATGCCACTTATTTTACACTAACAAGAATTGTGCAGTTGGTGAATTTTGTAGAAAAGTTACTCTTTTTGTCATTAGTGGCAAATATATTAAAAACACATTCAACACAAAAGTAAAAATCTCGATTTATACTTCGTGGCAGTTCGTTACCAGACAAAAAGCCCGCTTATCTCTTAACACCAAATTAATAACAAGTTATATAGTTTATAAAACATAAGCTCTTTCGAAATAACGCTTACCTGATTATATACAAGACATTTACCGTTGGCAAATTTTGCAAAAGTAAAAATCAGATGTTCACTTCGTGGCACTTGGTTACCAGTAAACAAACTCATCTCTTAGCAACAGATTAGCAACAAAATTTGTTATTGTTCAAAAAACACATTTCTTCTGCTCTTTTGAAATACCACTTATTTTATACTTGTTAAGAATTGTGTAGTTGGTGAATTTTGCAGAAAAGTTAGTTCTTTTTGTCATTAGTAGTAGATATATTATAAAACACGAATTCAACACAAAAGTAAAAATCTCAATTTATACTTCGTGGCAGTTCGTTACCAGAAAAAACCCCCGCTTATCTCTTAACACCAAATTAATAATGAGTAATATTGTTTATAAGACATAAGCTCTTTCGAAATAACGCTTACCTGATTATATACAAGACATTTACCGTTGGCAAATTTTGCAAAAGTAAAAATCAGATGTTCACTTCGTGGCACTTGGTTACCAGTAAACACACTCATCTCTTAGCAACAGATTAGCAACAAAAATTGTTATTGTTCAAAAAACACATTTCTTCTGCTCTTTTGAAATACCACTTATTTTATACTTGTTAAGAATTGTGTAGTTGGTGAATTTTGCAGAAAAGTTAGTTCTTTTTGTCATTAGTAGTAGATATATTATAAAACACGAATTCAACACAAAAGTAAAAATCTAAATTTATACTTCGTGGCAGTTCGTTACCAGAAAAAACCCCCACTTATCTCTTAACACCAAATTAATAATGAGTAATATTGTTTATAAGACATAAGCTCTTTCGAAATAACGCTTACCTGATTATATACAAGACATTTACCGTTGGCAAATTTTGCAAAAGTAAAAATCAGATGTTCACTTCGTGGCACTTGGTTACCAGTAAACACACTCATCTCTTAGCAACAGATTAGCAACAAAAATTGTTATTGTTCAAAAAACATATTTCTTCTGCTCTTTTGATATACCACTTATTTTATACTTGTTAAGAATTGTGTAGTTGGTGAATTTTGCAGAAAAGTTCGTCCTTTTTGTTATTAGTAGTAGATATATTATAAAACACGAATTCAACACAAAAGTAAAAATCTAAATTTATACTTCGTGGCAGTTCGTTACCAGAAAAAACCCCCACTTATCTCTTAACACCAAATTAATAATGAGTAATATTGTTTATAAGACATAAGCTCTTTCGAAATAACGCTTACCTGATTATATACAAGACATTTACCGTTGGCAAATTTTGCAAAAGTAAAAATCAGATGTTCACTTCGTGGCACTTGGTTACCAGTAAACACACTCATCTCTTAGCAACAGATTAGCAACAAAAATTGTTATTGTTCAAAAAACATATTTCTTCTGCTCTTTTGATATACCACTTATTTTATACTTGTTAAGAATTGTGTAGTTGGTGAATTTTGCAGAAAAGTTCGTCCTTTTTGTTATTAGTAGTAGATATATTTATAAAAATTCAACACAAAAGTAAAAATCTCGATTTATACTTCGTGGCAGTTCGCTACCTAAAAAAAAACCTGCATATCTCTTAACACCAAATTAATAATGAGTAATATTGTTTATAAAACATAAGCTCTTTTAAAATAATGCTTATCAGCTTAGATACAAGAAATTTACCGTTGGTTCATTTTGCAAAAGTGAAAATCAGATGTTCACTTTGTGGAACTTGGTTACCAGAAAACGCATCATCTCCTAGCAACCGATTAACATATTAGTAACAAAAATTCTTTTTGTTCAAAACATATATTTCTTCTGCTCTTTTGAAATGCCACTTATTTTACACTAACAAGAATTGTGCAGTTGGTGAATTTTGTAGAAAAGTTACTCTTTTTGTCATTAGTGGCAAATATATTAAAAACACATTCAACACAAAAGTAAAAATCTCGATTTATACTTCGTGGCAGTTCGTTACCAGACAAAAAGCCCGCTTATCTCTTAACACCAAATTAATAACAAGTTATATAGTTTATAAAACATAAGCTCTTTCGAAATAACGCTTACCTGATTATATACAAGACATTTACCGTTGGCAAATTTTGCAAAAGTAAAAATCAGATGTTCACTTCGTGGCACTTGGTTACCAGTAAACAAACTCATCTCTTAGCAACAGATTAGCAACAAAATTTGTTATTGTTTAAAAAACACATTTCTTCTGCTCTTTTGAAATACCACTTATTTTATACTTGTTAAGAATTGTGTAGTTGGTGAATTTTGCAGAAAAGTTAGTTCTTTTTGTCATTAGTAGTAGATATATTATAAAACACGAATTCAACACAAAAGTAAAAATCTCAATTTATACTTCGTGGCTTATCTCTTAACACCAAATTAATAATGAGTAATATTGTTTATAAGACATAAGCTCTTTCGAAATAACGCTTACCTGATTATATACAAGACATTTACCGTTGGCAAATTTTGCAAAAGTAAAAATCAGATGTTCACTTCGTGGCACTTGGTTACCAGTAAACAAACTCATCTCTTAGCAACAGATTAGCAACAAAATTTGTTATTGTTCAAAAAACACATTTCTTCTGCTCTTTTGAAATACCACTTATTTTATACTTGTTAAGAATTGTGTAGTTGGTGAATTTTGCAGAAAAGTTAGTTCTTTTTGTCATTAGTAGTAGATATATTATAAAACACGAATTCAACACAAAAGTAAAAATCTAAATTTATACTTCGTGGCAGTTCGTTACCAGAAAAAACCCCCGCTTATCTCTTAACACCAAATTAATAATGAGTAATATTGTTTATAAGACATAAGCTCTTTCGAAATAACGCTTACCTGATTATATACAAGACATTTACCGTTGGCAAATTTTGCAAAAGTAAAAATCAGATGTTCACTTCGTGGCACTTGGTTACCAGTAAACACACTCATCTCTTAGCAACAGATTAGCAACAAAAATTGTTATTGTTCAAAAAACATATTTCTTCTGCTCTTTTGATATACCACTTATTTTATACTTGTTAAGAATTGTGTAGTTGGTGAATTTTGCAGAAAAGTTCGTCCTTTTTGTTATTAGTAGTAGATATATTTATAAAAATTCAACACAAAAGTAAAAATCTCGATTTATACTTCGTGGCAGTTCGCTACCTAAAAAAAACCTGCATATCTCTTAACACCAAATTAATAATGAGTAATATTGTTTATAAAATATAAGCTCTTTCGAAATAACGCTTACCTGATTATATACAAGACATTTACCGTTGGCAAATTTTGCAAAAGTAAAAATCAGATGTTCACTTCGTGGCACTTGGTTACCAGTAAACAAACTCATCTCTTAGCAACAGATTAGCAACAAAATTTGTTATTGTTCAAAAAACACATTTCTTCTGCTCTTTTGAAATACCACTTATTTTATACTTGTTAAGAATTGTGTAGTTGGTGAATTTTGCAGAAAAGTTAGTTCTTTTTGTCATTAGTAGTAGATATATTAGAAAACACAAATTCAACAGAAAAATAAAAATCTCGATTTATACTTCGTAGCAGTTCGTTACCAGAAAAAAACCTGCTTATCTCTTAACACCAAATTAATAACAAGTAATATTTGTTTATAAAACATAAGCTCTTTTCAAATAATGCTTATCAGCTTACATACAAGAAATTTACCGTTGGTTCATTTTGCAAAAGTGAAAATCAGATGTTTACTTTGTGGAACTTGGTTACCAGAAAACGCGATCATCTCCTAGCAACCGATTAACATATTAGTAACAAAAATTCTTGTTGTTCAAAACATATATTTCTTCTGCTCTTTTGAAATGCCACTTATTTTACACTAACAAGAATTGTGCAGTTGGTGAATTTTGTAGAAAAGTTACTCTTTTTGTCATTAGTGGCAAATATATTAAACACACATTCAACACAAAAGTAAAAATCTCGATTTATACTTCGTGGCAGTTCGTTACCAGAAAAAAAGCCCGCTTATCTCTTAACACCAAATTAATAACAAGTTATATAGTTTTTAAAACATAAGCTCTTTCAAAATAACGCTTACCTGATTATATACAAGACATTTACCGTTGGGAAATTTTGCAAAAGTAAAAATCGTCAGATGTTCACTTCGTGGCACTTGGTTACCAGTAAACACACTCATCTCTTAGCAACAAAAATTGTTATTGTTCAAAAAGATAAAATTAGTTTTCTGCTCTTTTGAAATACCACTTATCTTACACTAACAAGAATTGTGCAGCTGGTGAATTTTGCAGAAAAGTGCTTGTTTTTTTTTGTTTGTCATTAGTGGTAAATATATTGTAAAGCAGACATTCAACACAAAAGTAAAAATCAGATTTACTTCGTGGCAGTTCGCTACCAGTAGAAATCGCTCAACTCTTAACACCAAATTAATTATTTTGTGTTTTTTTAGGGTAGAATAATAGGTGCCTTGTGCATTGCATGGAAGCATTGAAAAACAGTGTAAACATTGGTGTTCTTGCTATGACAATGATGGACTTTGTTTATTACAGGTTACTTCTGAAAGTGCTTGATTTCACTCGATTTTATTTTGGGGTATCTGAGAAACACCCCAAAATAAAATCAGGTGTACTGAAATGCACCCCAGATTTTTCCGTTAAAAAATAAATAAGTAAAATGATAAGATTATTTTGATTCCCCAATAAAATATCAGGCTGCAGTGATTTGATCTACCAATTAAATTATAATACGTTACCAATAGGAGAAACAAACTATGGCACTGTTCAAAGGGTGTAAATAACAGTATTTTATTGACTACTCCATTGCAGTGATGGAGAAAGACTTTATAACTGCAGATTACATCAATAGGCAGCTTAATGAAAGCCAGGAATAAAATAAATTAAATAAAGCTTGCCGTAATTTGCGATGAAATAAAACATATGAAACGAAACTTCCACAGGTAGGACGTCCGCCATATTGAATGTGGAATATGTGCCAGTAAGCTAATACAGGTAAATGGACCGAACTTAAGAAATTGCCGTTCGACAAAGTATTTTGAGTTAATTCCTGTCAATTGACACATTTTCTCACACACACTAATATATTTGGCAATCAAAGAAATGACTAAAGACAGAGTTTCTAACTTTTGATGTGACTATTTAATTGCATCGGGGCATTTCTGAATAAAGAGCACAATGTTTTTATTTGATAGAAATGATTCTGATCATTTTTATATTAACATTGATGAACAGACACACTTTTACAGTGTTTAAAGAACATATTTACATAATTCCATAATTTAATGTACATTTAACATTTCAAGACAACAAATAATTTTCTTGTATTTATTTTTTATACATTGAGAAATGACTTTTGACTTATAAATCAGTCATTGTCAAACATTAAACTACATATTTTTCTTACTTTTTTCCAGAGAAAAAGATATGAATTACAGTATGTCAACTCTGCTATTGACAGCAAAGAGTGAAAATAATTCTAACAGAGTAAATTATTCTTATTTCATTACATAAACTGTATTAATACACTAATACTTCAGATTGAGATATTTACACAAAAAGTGAAAGAATAAATAATTTATCTATTATACTGGGAACACTGGTCACAGGCAGGGCTTCAGTCTGCTGGTCACACTGGGAGAACTCCAATGACTTCCGAGACGTCCTGGTTCACAGGCTAAAGCCAAGGATAAAAGAGAAATTATTCAAACATGTAATAGAAAATATGTTTCCTTCACATTCAGAAAAATACATTTTCAGCATGTTGGGCTGTGACTCGTAGCATCTTTATAGCTAAAGACCGACATGGTGAAGCTGAGCTGGGGAACAGAGACTGAAGAACAGTAGTTCCAGTTCTGATTCTGACTGATCTTTCCTTACTAAATCCTCTGGTTTTTAATGAACTTCTCCTCTAACAGCGGTTTTTCATCAGCTCTCTCTCATTAGTTAACAGTATGAAAACGTTAGCTGCTACGCTAAAAATCAGCTGTTATTTCGGGCCAATTAGGAAATACTTTTCGGTTGTTTAGAAGCGAATTTCTGGCTGCAAAGTCAAGTAATTTTGATCTTTCATCCTTACCTGTGAAAGGTAATGCCAATGAATCCAGTTTGTTTCGTAAAACGGTAAACAGGTCCACACAGCACAGGACTTAAGGAGCTCCGATCGCTCTGCTGCCACATAAAAGATGGCGGACGCTGTTACGTACGACTCAGGGCTCCATGAGGGGTCTACGTATGTCTATGGCACTGATAGTCAGTGCTTCCGGGACAGATCGTGCAGTGACGACACATAGAAATGAAGACGTAGATGTCGCCTCTAACACTAAAAGCGTACGTCAGTATCGCCCCCTTCGTGTCAGGTGGACACAGCTCCCCGTGGTCCGGACCAATGCAGCTAAACACCGACAAAATCCAGATTTCAGCTTTTTTTGAGCTTCTTATTAAAATTTTCGTATTGAAATTGTTTTAATTTCAATACGACCTTCCAGCTTTCTTCCGCTTTTATAATTTAAATATTTTATTTAACAGCCTTTTGATCCATCATGTGTTACAGCAACACTCCGGATTCCAGAGTCAGATTAAGTTAACAAGTAAAAGAAAAAAAAAAAATAAATAACGACTCGACTGATAATTGTATTTTTTGGGATTTTGCTACCTCTAAGGTAGAATATTACAGAAATAATATGTGAAATATTTATGTGTAATCTATGAATATATAACGTTCACATTTCAAAAACTAAAATAAATTAATTTTTCCTTAATATTCTAACATTCTTTCTTTTTACTTTTTTAAATCTTCCCTTTTTCCTATGACTTGAGGTTTAAGTATGTTTAATGTCTATGTTGTGAGCGTGTGCAATCAAATTTAAATTCTTTGTGCACACAGGCGAGCCAGTCAAACTTATTCTGGAAGGTTAACTTATATAATTGGTTAGATATGTTTTTTCTTCTTTTTTCAGTTCTTGTTAGAACTTTACATGAAACACGGCTGAAGTTGCAACAAATTAAACTGCTAAAAGCCGGTTGAAAACGGAGTGATTGGAGTTGGATAGTTCTCCGCTGAGTGTATGCAGTTTACATAAAAAAACGGCAGCCGTCGAGGCAACATCTATGTGTGTATATCTATGTTTGTGCTGCTAACGACAGAAGCTAAACCTTTAGTTCTCTGCGAGACGGTCAGAAGCAGTAGCCGGTCACCGGCTTTTGGCTGGAAGAAGGGAGGCAAGCTGAAAACAGCACAGTTCAAAACGAGAGAAGAGAAAATGGACAGGGCAGTCAGTCTCCCCAGCCAACCAGAAAAGGTCACTACAGGTAACAGCTTTACTCACTTAGTGCGAAAGATGAAGAAAACGTTTATTCTGCGCCGAATCAAAAAACATGTGACGAGATATCGATCTGCGTCGTCATATAATTACTGTATTATATTTGGTCGGAGATAGTTGCTGATATTTTTGGTGTAGCGAAACTGTCAGTAGGTATTACATGAGCGTAAAGCAGTGACAGAGTGGTTACACAAGCCTGGATCACCATTGACTCCCAGCTGTTAAGAGGTTTAGGAGCTCTGACTCCACAATAAAACTTCATAATTTTAGGGTCCACTCGGAACCCTAAAATTATGAAGTTATTAGGGTTCCGAGCCCACGGAAGCTGACGGGCGGCCACTGCAAGGAACCCATGATAATTGCTTGCAGTTTTAGTAACAAAATTACATTTTATTTGATCAAATACTACACTGTAGGAATGTTTTTATTGCTACAGTGTAGTAATAAAAACACTGTAGCAATATTACATTATATTAGTTAAATCCTGTTTAACTAATATAGTTATTGATCCCAGTATTAAACAATGTTATTTAA
This sequence comes from Poecilia mexicana, assembly GCF_051168715.1. Classification (NCBI taxonomy): domain Eukaryota; kingdom Metazoa; phylum Chordata; class Actinopteri; order Cyprinodontiformes; family Poeciliidae; genus Poecilia; species Poecilia mexicana. Next base: position 3,263,059 of record NW_028263374.1, read on the forward strand.
AGAATAAGAACACTGAAGCGAAGACGTTATTTCATAATATGAGTTAAGAATTTTTTACTATCTGTGTAGATGTCATCTTTGCGTTATGTTACTTGGTCTTCTTCCTTGACGTTCAGTCACATTACATTATGTCAAATTCAAAAAAAAATTTCTATGTGAACTGTACGATTATGGTTCGTTCTATGTGAACCAGTTCACATGCAAAAAATAAATCATAAAATCAGGGATTACCAGGACTCTGTGACAGTCATGATGTGACCTTGCTATGTGTGTTGTAGTGAACCTGGTTGAGACCAGTACGGCCCCCAGTGGAATGGAACTGGTCAGCTCCTATCAGACCAACAGAGTGGGAGACCCCATGGACCTGGTAGCCCTTGCGGAGCAAGTGCAGAAGGTGAGGTGTTTCGTCAAGTTGTCTAGCTCACAATAAAGTTTTTTTACTCCTGAAGTGACGTGGATGTTTCTCAGGGGGACGACTTTATTAAAGCCAACGCTTGCAACAAACTGACAGTAATCGCTGACCAGATCAGGTACCTGCAGGAGCAGGCCAAAAAGGTATGACTGTCAATTCATAAAATAGCTGGGTTTATGTTCAGACGGGTCACATTCACCCATCGGATGGCGCGTGGCATTGATTGCTGATTGACTATCGCAGGTTTTAGAAGAAGCAAAGAGAGACGCTGACCTCCACCATGCTGCCTGTAATATTGTAAAAAAGCCAGGCAACATGTACTACTTGTACCAGCGGCCATCTGGACAGAAATACTTCTCCATCATCTCCCCTAAGGTTGGTTCCATGAAACGTAAGCTTCGAGTTATGTCACCTCCACTCATTATGTGTATTATCTAACACACCCGGAGGGGGAGTCTGTAGGAAGCTCATATGAATACCTAACATGACTCAGCAGTTCTGTGTGTGTGTGTGTGTGTGATGTCACAACAGTTGCAGTCCAAAATTTGTACTGTTGGCAGTGAGTTTCTGTCGTTATTTACCAGGAGAGTTCAGTATTGTTTTAGCAGCTTCTTACATTTCACCCCCAGCTGTTGCCAACAAAGGATGTGAAGTCATCGGGTCAGTTGTTGCTAAGCTACAGACGTGGCACCCCAATGCGTTTCCACTAGAAGGAATTAGTAAATGCATAAGAGAGACATTGTGCAGGAATAAGTAACTCAGAGCGACAACCCTCGAGTAAAATTTGTCAGTGGACAAAATCTCACGTCCAATTAGCAGCTGAATTTTTATTAGGTTAGCATGACAGTATTTTGATAGTCATCTTGTTTTATCTCTATCTGGCTTACTTGTTTTCCATTTTCCATTGAAGGAGTGGGGACCAAGCTGCCCTCATCCGTTTCTTGGTGCATTCAAGCTTCAGCATGACATGTCCTGGACTCCTGTGGATGAGGTGGAAAAGAGGGATGCAGAGATCGCTGCCATGAGCAAACTGCTCAGCCACCAAACAGCCCTACCTCCATGTACGGGACCCAACTTCAGAGGTCTAGACGAATAAAGTCTCGTTTCAACTGGACCAAAAGTATGATTGGTATATACAGATACATTTCCCACGCAGGGACTAAAAAACTGCTATCAGTGAGTCACCGATTTGTCTTAAGCTGCCATAAATGCATAATGGCGTATTTTTAAAGAATGTGTGTTTTTCATTTTCTGGAAAATATCAAACCGGGACTCAGGGGAGTGTGTGTGCTTAACTTAAACTGTTTGGAATGTTTTTACTGTGCTTGTATTTGACCAATCATTAACACAAGCCAATGATTTACATCGGACAGCCTCTACAGCAGTCGTACATCAACGCGCTTTGGAGACAGAGAAAAACTTCAGAGAATAGAAAAGTGTTTACATTTTCTTTTCGCCATCAACAGGTACAGTTTGTAAGTCTATTTCTTTCTGGAATTCTGTTCGAAAAGTAAAACTCGTGTTACACACAATTCATTACACGCAGAGAAATGCATTTCAAGTGTTTACTTTTTTTAATTTAATTTCTGGTATCAAGTTGACAAAAACACCAAATGGAGTTTTTCAAAACATTGAAAAGTTGCATCAGGCTAATAAAACCAGATTTTCTTACAGAAGCATCTGCACTCAGCACTTGATTAGGGCTCCTTTTGAATGAAATACTGCATCAATGCGCCGTGGCGTGGAGGCAGTCAGCCTGTGGTTCTGCTGAGGTGTAATGGACCTTCATCTCTGCTAGTTCTGGTTTGTCTTATTCTTCCCAAAAGCCCATAGATTTTCTGTGGGGTTCAGGTCAGGCCAGTTTGTTGGTGTTAAAATGGTCGTTAAACCAGCTTTTGGTAAGTTCAGTAGTTTTGGCAGGTATCCAGTCCTGCTAAAATAAAATCGGCATCTCCATAGAGCTTGTCGGCAAAGGGAAATGACTGCGGACTTCAGAAAACCCAGTGAACCAACACCGGCACACGACATGGCAACCCGAATCACCTGTGAAAACTGCAGAGTGGAGTCTGTGCCTCTCCACTCTTCCCCCACACTCTGGATCTTGATTTCCAAATGAAATACAAATTTTACTTTCATCCGTTTTGCAATGTAAAGCTCTTTGAACTGCCCTGTTGCTGAAATGTGCTGTACAAATAAACCTGATTGATTTAAATTGATTGATCTGAAGGAAAACTTTGGACTACCAAACCAAAGTATAGTTCTTTTTCTCTAGGTCAGGTAAGGCACTTCTGACTTTTGTCTCTGGCTCAGGACTGGTTCCATACAACGAACTGTGTTGATCTGGAATCAGGCTGGAGTCAGAGATTTTTCAATGAGCTTTGCTTCGCAGTTCTCTTACATCTGCAGTATGTAACTGTTCTATTAAAAAAACAAAATTTAAATTTTAGGGCTGTCGACGTTAATGCGTTCGGAAAATTTTAACACTTTATTATTACATAATGCAGATTAATCAAAGAACCTACTTTGACCTGAGCCTAAATTTCAAATTCCCCCCATTTTTAAATTTGCATTTACAAAAATAAAAGGTAGTCCTCTGAAGAGACATTACTTGTACGTACAAAACCAAAAGGAAATTAGAGAGCCGACTGACACTTCCCCCAAAATGAACCAACTCTTTACTACCATTTTCTTATCATCTAATATTCTTGCATGTTGAGTTTAACAAAAGGTTCACAGTTTGGACCATAGGACTGTAAACTTTTTCATCTCTAAATGGTCTGAGAATGTTAATCTTTCCATCTCATAGATGTCATTAACACATTCTGTCCATGTGTTGTGGCGTGACTGTCGGCTAGACCATTTCTGCGTTAAAAATACTTTGATTGATTTAATGTAATTTATTTGGCACCAATAGGGTTTGACAGTAATATAACAGGAAGGGGGCAGAGAGGGGAAGACATGCAGCAAAGGAACTGAGGATGGGAGTCGTACTCGCGACACCCCCGATGTAATTATTATGTTTTTTTAGTTTGAACAGATCAGAGTATTTTATTATGGAGAATTAATCTAAACTTGACTTTCTGAATCAGCAAAGTAAGGGAACTTTTCAAACGTAGTCAAAAGAAGACAATAAATTTAACTTGATATATTTATGAAAAGATCATCAAAGTGCAATAGTCTGATTTCATATCAATTATCTGCTTTTTTACGCTACACTGAAAAATTTCCATGCTAAAAGGATTATCTTCGGTATATAAAAAAAAGTGATCATGAGACAGAATTCTCTAGTGAAGAAGTGACTTTCAGCAGGTATGAGTTCATGTGAGGAAGCAGCCGACAGTCATCGGTGGCCATGTTGAAGTGCGCGGCGTCCTCCGTAGAGCTGATCTTAAGCAGGATGTGAGACTTCGGTGGGAGAAACAAGAGCGCCCTGAACTCGGCTGACTCCTCCAATGGGTCTGACACAAGGAAGGAGTGGAAGTGTTTCTCCACCAGAGCTTTCAGAGCGGCCTCCCCCAGCTGGCAGCAGAACAGACTGATACAAGACTCTCCCGTCTCACGGCTCATTTCATCCCACAGGCCCTCAAAGACGTCTCGTATGCTAGCGCTGCTCCAGGTTGGGGGTGCAGGCAGAGGCAGGAAGACCTGCTGGAATGCCACGTGGATGTCCGGCATAGTGGTGTGCCAGGTGAGCCCGTCCTTAGAGGTGAATATGGCGCTCACATGGATGGTGGTTGGGTACGGTCGTCTGGGCTTCAGTTTCAGCTGCACCACGGGCCGTTGTCCCTGTCTGAAGAGACAGGGGACGCTGATGTCCTGCAGCTCTTCGTAGTGATCGTCTGTGTGTCTGAAGTGGAGCTGGATGCTGAAAAGCTGCTCAAAGCCAGGGTCATGGGGCTCCGTGTGGGTCAGGTGGTACTTTAACACGATAAGTGAAGCAAATCCAGACTTGCTGAGCTGAGCCCTGTAACATTCCAGTGTTTTGTACTCATCCTCCTGATTCAGCTGAAGGTTTTCTGCCTCCTGAGGTGGCCCAGGTAAAGCCTCGGTCAGATGAAATATGGGTTTCTCAGTCTGGTGGATGGTCAGGGTGTTTGTCAGCCCCTCGCTCTCTGCCATGACGCAGGACAGCGTTCGCTTCTTGACTTGACTGCCGCCCTCTGCGGCACTCTGCACCAGCACTGCGGACAGCTTCTCCCGAGACAACATGGTGAGGAGTGTGTAGTAGAGGCGGGCGTGGTCCCTGATGTCCGTGTCGCCATAGTGGAAGGCAAGATGCTGCAAAATGTCCGCCAAAGGAACAAGTATAGAGTCCAGATTGGGATGGAGGAGCACACAGCGGCAAACTCCCAGCAGACCATTTCCCAACCGCCAGTCGCCGCTGGTACACAGCGACGAGGAAGTTTGGGTGACAATGGTGGACAGAAAGCTAAGAGAGCTGCGCTGACAGATTTCTTCTTCCTCTGCCACCCGAGCCAGCACCTTAAGGTGGCTGCTAAGGTCTTGTAGGCGGAGCTGGCCAAACGGGACCCTGGTTATCACTCTCTGGAGACCCTGCAGGAGCCCCACAAACCACTTGCACTCCGGTAACCTCTCTTGAGTCTGGTTGACCAGATTGAGGATATGTGGGGCCAGCCGGGTGTGCTGGAGGTAGAGATGACATAGCTGCTCGCTAAGGCAAGTTGCGTACCGTTCCACATGGTGGAAGTAAAACAGGAAGAGGAAGGCAGCTCTGAAAAAGGTCACAACAATATCTCTGCTGCCTCCCCTGTCCACGATGTGCAGCAGCGCCGCAAGGTGGTCGTAGATGTAGGCCAGGCCGTGGCTCTCCTCGTCCCCCTCTTCCAGGAAGACCAGAGCCTGCAGGTTGAGCCGGCTCAGCAGGGTGGCGCTGTCATTAAACACCGAAGGCAGCAGGACCGAGGCCAGCCGTGGGGTCAGCAGCACAGGAGGGGCCTCGTCGCCGTCACCACAGCTGATTGGACGGTTCTCTGGAAAGTGCAGGATGCAGTCCATGTAGAAGAGCTTCTCGGGCGAGCTCAGGAGCGGGTGCTGGGAGAGGACTACCAGGCGCTTCAGGAGGAACGCTTCGTCTTCAGCGCTGAAGAGGCTGTCGGTGAAGCCGCGCTTCATCAGCAGGGTGACATGGAGGAGGCAAACCTGACGTGTCAACAGCAGAGGGAAAAACCTGGTCAGCAGTTTTAGGAAGTCTTGGTGCTGCTAACTCAAAGTCATGCCATTTCAGACAAAACCAAAAATGATGCAAGTAGTTAAAACCATTCCAGCATTGGACTCTAAAAGAATGTTGACGCACAGCTTAAATTGAAACTAATTTACGGTCCCTGGCAAACACACCAACAACCCAGCCTATTTTATATGACATGCCAACACAAAGTAGTGTAAAATTATAAGCTGGGAGGAAGCTTATAATTTCCTCCTAGCAGATTTGTCTTTCCAGCATTAAAAAGAAAAGTCTGAAAGATGTAGCATCCCACTTTACTTTGAAAATAATCCCTGAACACAAACCTCGTTGGTTCCCAGCAGTCGCAGGAGCTGAGCTCGAAATACGGTTGGAGGGATCCCGGGAACCATGGCAACCACCTCGGTTAGTCTGTGGAAAAGTGCAGCCTGACACAAAGGCGTGAGGAGGTAGGACTCTTCTAATAGGGAGGAGAGGACAGACCGTAGCTCCTTACAGTCGGGTCCGGTGTGAAGGGTCGGCACTCTGCCCATTGGTCCTAGGATGAGGGACAAGAGCATGGCTGCATCTTTGGTGTCCATGTGGACGGCTTCCTGGTCTGCCTCCCACGCAACGGAGCCATTTCCTCCTAACAGAGCTTTAAGATGCGCAGCGCCTGCACCTGGTTGCTTAGTGAGCTGATAAACAGCATTTCTCAACACCAGGATCTGCAGCACCCCAAAAGCCTGATGCAGCCTGGAGGTCTCCAGCTGCCGCAGCCCGGCCAGGAGCTCGAGGCGCTGGGAGAGAAGTCCGGGACAACTAGCCTCCATCTCGCGCAGGCAGTCGCAGGCCGTTGCTCTGAGAAGGCGCTGTGTGCCATCGCCAGGGGGGTCGCTGGCATCCTGAGCTATCCGAAGGAGCAAGTCGAGAAAGTCCAGCGAAGCTCGGGACTGGCTGTTCACACAGGAGGAGCAGACGAGGACGCTGGTGAGGGCCACGAGGAGACGGCAGCGAAACTGGCTGAACCTGGATGGACACTGGGTGAACACCGACATCAGATCCAGGGCCGTCTCCTCACCAGCAGATTCTGAGGAGCACAGCAGGGTCGGATATTCACAGAGGGGAGACAACAGGAGGACCTGGGAGGGATAAAGAACACAAGGGATCAGAAACTCTTATGAGAAACATCAATATGCGATTAGGAGCAAGTCCAGGATATGTGGAGACAGCACAATTTTATTCCCAGACATCTCCCCATGGTCATTTTGAACCTTTGCAGAACATACAGTGAATCTGAAAGTGTAAAGCCTGATAATGCAGCTTGTAAGACCACAATAAACGACCCAAGTCAATGGATTTCACAGGATCAATGTTAGCCCCGCCCACTGACTTCCTGCTGGGTTCGAATGGTTAAATTATTTCATGACACTTACACAGGAGCAATGGAATAAATAAATATGGAGTAAAATAATTACATACATTTTTAATACATATTTTCTTTAAAAAGAACATTTTATTATTTAAATTAATTATTTAAAAAGATTAATTTAATTCATTCAACATTTAATTATTTAATTGCAAATTTCATAATTTCATGATATATTGAGTCACTCAATGTATTTAACATTTGATGATACGTTTAATTATCTAGTGGCAAATTTAATTATTTCATTATGTTTTTTAAATAATTTTATAATTAATTAATTACTGGGAGATTTACACATTTTCATGGTATATTTATTTATTTGCTTAATCTTGAAACATCTAACCCTGCATATGGATTAACAGTCATCTTGAAATCTTAACTTCTTCACTTCTAAATAATCATGTAAAAACTTATGGAAACTAAACGTCTAAATCAGTGGTTCTTAACCTTTTTTGAGGTACTGAACCCACCAGTTTCATATGCGCATTCACTGAACCCTTCTGTAGTGATAAATAAAATATGATTTTTTTCCTCCAAATTCAAGACATAGGGGTGACAGAACTAGAGTCTAGTTGGGTCACCCCATGATCACTAAGTCTTCTTAAAAGGTAGAGTCTCTGAGGACAGTTCTTCAAAATATAGTCAGTGTTTTCAGAAAGGTTGAGCTGAATGTCCAGGAACGACCCAAGGAATTTAAAATTTGCCACAGTTTCAACAGGTTGGCCATCGAGAGAAACTGGAACCACTTTAAGGTCTTGTCTAGATCATTTAATTAGCTCTACATTTTTAAGAGAATAAAAACTTAATAATAAATAATAAAGACTTTGCAGTATTCTGATTTAGTAATGTAATTATATTAGTTGTGTTACCACCTCCATATATTGTGGTTATAGCATTGGTGATCCTTTGACATTTAAGTTAAAAATGTTAGTTTGTCGTCACCTCTTAGTAATTGGGAGAAATAATTTCCTGAAAATAACAGAAAAACATCCTGGATAAGTATTATGAGTTACTTTGTGTGTTTCTCCAAACATCCACCGTAAAATATGAAATATTTATTCTGGACACATATGTATGTAAAAGAAATAGCTTTGCCAAACATATTTTTATGATGTTTATGCTTCTCCTTTTCTTTTCATTCCTGTTTTTTCGCCTGCAAGGAACCTTCTAGTATTCGGTAAGAAAGAGGCTGGCTTGACCGCAAAAACTCATGTCCATGTAATTGGCCTTTTTAGTGTTGAAGCCAAATTATCCAGCCATACAGACTGTAATGTCTAAGTTTGTGCTGTTCTAACCTTGATTCCGTAGCTGGCTCTGTCATCCCGCAGCTCTCGTAGCAGCTCTGACAGGAAAGTATCCGGGCTTGTTTCTGACAGGAAGCCACTTGGACTGCAGCAGAAAGCACTGATTCTCTCCGTCCAGTTTGTCGCCATTTTTGTTAAAATAAGACTCTAATGCCTGCGTGTGTTTACACCAGAAAATCCCTTCAAAGTCATCGTACCCAGGACTTTCTTTACATTAAATACAACCCTAAGATTACTCCCGTGTTGGGTCACGTGCCTATTAAATATCCACAGCGCCCCCTGCAGTGTCGGATGAGGGACTTTTTAGTAGTGTACTTGATTGTTTTATTAAATAGAAAATTTAATAAATGTTACCAAATCAATCAATACATCATGAAATATGTTAAACCAATATACTCTGTACTGTATTTTTTTTTAAATTAGCACCTAGAAACAGTAATTTATTTTGTAATTGTCATACCAACAAGGAAATTTTGGACGGAATGTTTCAACTTAGACTATGTCATTGTGATACAAAAAGCAGAACACAAAGAAAAAACAAAACTAAAGTAGCAATAGGGATATACGATAAAATCCTTAAGACATTGCAACTTGCGCAATAGGATCTATTTTTTTTCTTCAGTCATGCGGTTCACACTTCTTACCAGTTGGTGGCAGTAATGCGTGCTTCTCTTGTTTGCCAACCGCCAATACATTAAAGAAGAAGAAGGAGGAGTATATGAAAAAGAAGGCGCCAATATCGTATTGCCAGCGGAGTGACAGTTGATTTTGAATTTTTTTAGCGATGACTGAAAACACCTTTCCCCTCCATAACGCGGACGCTATTGTTAATTTCTACCGCAATGAGGTTCTCACCGGCCAGGAGGCCAAACAGTTCACTAAAGGAGACCTGACCCCGGTTCCCAGGGTAAGCTGAAAGTTTCATTATTAACATTGCTGTCTGACTCTGAGCGGAGACGGAGCTGTGAACTAAAGTTAACAAGCTGCGGACAAGTTGGTTTGAATTTCAGTATTTGACGGTCGTCTTTCATACCGTGTTGTGCAACAACGCGTTTACCCCGACTCTGAAAACTGCGGTTTAGTGAGACCACTAAAAACCCTTTCGACTCGTTTGAAACATGTACACAAAACAATGGATTCTTTTTGGGTCCTTGGGTCATGTCACTCAAATCAAAGCCGAATTGTGGTACAACGTTAGCTTGACCGTTGCCTTCTTGCACAATTTCGCTCGATTCAAATGTCTATTTACAGTTTAGTCTGGGCTTTCTTCCATTGACTTGGATTCCTCCGGTAGAATTTCAACGCAATAACACAGACCAGACCTTTCCTGCCCACAGCCAATCACCGTCTACAATAACTTTCTAATTAAATGAGTTACAACATTTAATTTCCCCTTTGGGATGGATCAATAAAGTATTTTTGAATTGGCTTGTATATGATGGTATATGTGTTGAGGAGAAACAAATGACCGAATTCAAGTTAGTTTGGAGTTTCTTTGAAACTCTTTTTAATAAGCTGTGACTACTATTAGGAGGATGGCAGATTTATTGCACTTCAAGTTTTTCTTATTTTAGTGACTATTTGCTCTAAAAACAAATATCCAAATACTTATGACTTAAAAGGTGATCAAAGTAAAAGTTAATTAAACTTTTAATTTGATTCAACTTTATAAACCGTGAGTTTCTGGTTTACACAGTTTTTTTTGTTGGTTTCTTTCATAGTTCTAGGCACAAAAAAATGTTACAAGCAACACAGAAGCCCTTGCTGTATTGTTGGCTACCTGATTGTCTCACTTGCTGAACCTCTGACTAAGTGGCAGACTGACTGTGACTGGTAAATAAAATAAATCTTTGACCACCCATTTGCATACAGAACTTCCTAAAACCTATGTATTTATACATGAAACACCTGTGTCCCAAACTGAAATTCAGTGATGAATTAAACAAATTACTAGCCAAAAAGCTCATTCTAAACAACTAAAATTAAACAAAAAATCTAATTATAAATCAACCAGAAACTAAACAAATTAATAAAATAAATGAAATAATCTTAAGTCCAAGATTTAACTGACAGTAGAGAAATGGCTCAAACTTATCTTAATTACTTATTTTGTTGTCTTGTATTTGGATGCCAGGGTGGTACTGCCATTTTGAAATCATTGAGCTCGGCCCAAACTCTATTCCTATGATGTGTACTTAATGTTTTTGTCTTTATCTTATTGTGTCTGTTTCTGCCCTCAAATAATTTCCTTTAGGGGGACAATAAAGTGTGTGTGTGTGTGTGTGTGTGTGTGTGTGTGTGTGTGTGTGTGTGTGTGTGTGTGTGTGTGTGTGTGTGTGTGTGTGTGTGTGTGTGTGTGTGCGCGCGTTTGTTTGTAATACCTTGTGGGGACGATTTTCCTGACATATGCTACGTTGTGGGGACCAATCGCTCCTCGTGGGGACCTGAGCCTGGTCCCCACGAGGGGAAACCCTGTTTTTGGGTCAGGGGTCAGAGTTAGGGCTAAGGTATGAATTGAGTTTTGGTTAGGGTTAGGGTTAGGTATGTGATGGTTAGGGTTAGGAAAAGGGTAAAGGTAAGGTTTAGGCCGTAGAAATTAGTAGAAATGAATGGAAGTCAATGGAAAGTCCCCACAATGATAGCAAAACAAACATGTGTGTGTGTGTGTGTATCTGTATCTGAGAGTTTTTTTTTGTTGTTGTTGTTTTTTTTAAATCCCACAAGAAAAAATTGGTATTGGCTAAAGTCGGAACTGGCAGGTCAGGCTTTTTTAAAGATCATTAATCGGTACAACCCTGCTTATAAGCTAAGTTTATTGAAGTGCACATCTGTATCGTAGGTCTGCTATCTCATTCTGGACAACAGAATCGAAATGAAACAGAATTCTGTTGCATTCGGCTCCCTATAATCAGGAGGAGCAGAGGACAAAACTGCAGCGTAGATCTGGGTGGGCATGGTCCATTATGTTACTAATTCAGGTTTCAGCTCCTCCAGTGTTTTTCTGCTTCTTTGTATTTACAGCCAGAAGCAGTTCAGACGCTGTACATGAGAATCCTGCATCTCCTGTACCGCTTCAGGCCTGAGTGCCACTCCATGGTGAGACCTCCGTTTTACCTGTAAACATTTTATTACGTGCTGCTTCCACTTTCTATGTAGCGGAATCTTGAGTATTCCCCCCCGAGTCACGGCTACGTATTTGCTTTGTTTTCCAACAGGTTCCCCTTTTGGAGAACATCCAGTATCCGGGCTACCATGAGGGTGCTACTGCCATAATGAGTGTCTACACACGCATGTGGGATTTATTTTCTTTATAATTTGTCAAATTTAAACACCTATGTGTCAGTGCAGAAACGAAGACACGATGTTGCTAACATGCTTGAAGTGTAAATTTATGAAACGGCTGAGGAGTTGGCACCACTTGTCTGTAAGATCTCACACATGATTCTTAAAACGTGATATTTTTTTTTTTTTTTTTTTTAGGAGGCAGTTTCTACCGATGTGCCTAGTGTATGATTTTTCATTGAATGACCTCCTGGCTCCAAGTAAGTAAGCCTTTCTGCAGGCTGCAGCCAGCACATTCCTATTCTCTTCCATAACTACGAATTACAAATTAGGAAAACATGCATTATGTTTTAATATTGATGAATGTTGCATTAATGATGTAACTTGTGATAAATGACCAAATAAGTTCAAGGCTTCCCCCAGAAAATTTGCCAAATGTTACAGCAGTCCATCTTGTTTCTGTGTTAGAAATGTTGTAAGTTGGTAGGAAATATGAAAATATGATTAAGTATTATCAATAATGTCTTCCAATAACTTAGGGTGCGTTCACACTGCAGCCTGAAATGAACCAATTCCGATTTTTTTTTTTTTTTTTTTTTTTTTTTTTGGACATAATGCTGCCTGTATCTGATCTATTCATGACAGTCTGAACAACACAGGCCAGATTCTTTTCAAATGCGGCCCAGGACATTTGGGTATCCAATTCAAAAGTGACCTAACGTACAGGTTGTGTTCATCCGACCTGAATGTCACCGATACTCGACAAATGTCACTATTCTGCTTCCTGATATCCTGATATGAGCAAACGGGAAGAAAACCAACAACCATGATGGACTGTAATGAGGGTTAAGTTGTTAATAAGCTGCTCAGGTCGGACAACAGCTTCAAAATCGTAAGATGCTCCACCGTTAGAATCCATGTTTACTTCTGCAAACAATGAGAACGCTGACGTTATTGCGCCCGTTTACTGCGCATGCGGGACACTTTCAGGTTGTTTGCCCTGTTCACACTGGAGATCACATACAGGTCGCATATGTTTGAAAGTATGAACGGCCACGGCCAAAAAAAAAAACAAAAAACGATTGGACAAAAATCAGACTTGGATCACTTCAGGCTGCAGTGTGAATGCAGACTTTGGCACCAACTATAGTCTTAAAAAAGGGGGAAAAAATACAATAAAAAATTCTAATTAATTATTTGCACTTTACATTCTAACGAAGTAATCAGGCAGTGTATGGTAAAACAAAGTATGGTCACATTTAAGTATAAAATTAATTAAAATAAATATTACTTATTATTGACAATGATAAATACTTCTATGCTTAACTAAATATTCTTGAGGTACAAAATTCTGTTTCCTGTGAAGAGAGCGACATCGTCCTCTTTTTGATGGGACCTGTACTACAACAGTGAAAATGGTCCAAACTGACATTATTAGTTAATTGATTGGAACTAATTTTAATCTAATTAACAATTGCAAGTAGATTAATTGTTTGCATCCCTATTTTACAAAGAAAAAAAATCTTCACATAAAATGACAATGAGATTTAATGTAGCTGTAACAACAAAATTGGGGAAAATTTCTAAACGGTGATGTATAGTTTTGTAGGGGACTGTTTTCATGATTAATCTGGTGGTAATGTTAGTCTTGACCCAAGGTGATCGAGTTTTTTTTTTTTTTTCTCAGAAAAACAGAAGACTCTGGTCATTCTGAGTGCCATCATGAACTTTCTTCACTTCAGGAAGGAGAGGATGGTGTTGATGCTGGAAAAACAGGCCAAATTTGTATGTTCCATCTGATCCATAACACAAATAATCAATTTCATCCATACAGAAATGATCTGTAATGCACTGTATTGATATTTGATGTGACTGACGGACATAAAGTAGTGCCGAGCGGTGATATTACGAAGCAGATATATGGGTTTCAGGTTGATTTTGATATTGTACAAGTGCTAATCTGAAAAGTTTTTTTTTTGTTTGTTTGTTTCACATCTGTTGGGTGAGTATTAAGTATGGGCAGCATGAGAAGTTTATCACAATATTGTGTGGTAACTATTGCAGTAATACTAATGATGGAATATATCAAAACATTTTTTGGTCTTTGGCAACAGATTGTATGAGTGGGACAGAACATCACTGCCACCAAATGGCCTACTTCAGGAAACCAGCTGCATAAATTACCTAAATTTTCTTGCCGACTAACACACAATTACTTTATTTTGTCATATTTTAAAAAAAGAAAGAAAAAAAAAAGTTAATACACACCTGCTTCTCACAGTGTCACAAAGTCCAGTCCTTAAGAGTTACTGTCCAGAAATTTTAAGATGCAGCTCTTCTCCAACGCAGCAGAATGACACAAATGACTCGTTAACATCCCTTTGCAGAGCTGAGTGACTTACTGGTGGTTAGGGACTTTATGTAAAAGTTTTAAAAGCTGTGCACATTTTCCATTCACTTTACAGTTATATACTACTTTGTGTTGCTCTGTCACAGTCCAATCCAGGCTTTTAATACGCCAGTTTAATTCAGATTTCTAGCAATACTGAATCAACCCAAAAAACTTTAGTCACAAGTAGTGCAATAAGTTGAAAGTTTGTTTCCCCTGTTGTTAGAGGGCGGATATGGACAAACTGCAGACATACACCAGAGGCAACCGGGAAGCAGAGAAGAAGATTGAGCAGCTAACGTAAGTCTTCTCATGAACATGTTCAGATCTTTTGGGGGGTTTTGCTGTTACCAGCTCAGTGATTTTCTTGCTATATTTAACACTTAAAACTAAAAAAATATTGTATTGGAAGGTTTCCCCCAGAAAACTTGTTAAGCCTGGTGGTTGGGCGCTCGCCAGTCATTCATCCAGCGGCCCGTCATGTTTTAAAAATGTTTAAAGTTGACATGAAATTTGAAAATGATTATATGCCATTGGAAGATTAGTACCTGAACACCAACTAAAAAATCTTAAATAAGCAATGTGAAGCCTGGTGGCCCGCCAGGCTTATAATACAGTGGGGGAAACTGGTATCAGTCAACGTTGGAGACGGCAAGATGTCTTAAAGATTGATAATCAGCAATCGGCCAGAAAACAAGTATTGGGGGAAAAAAAAAGAAAAAGTTTGAACTTCAGTAAAAGTATATTTTAAGTACATTTGAATATTTAACAAACCATATGAATATAGTTAAAATAACCTGAGAGCAAGTCGATGCCGTCTAATCGTTGTCTTCTATGTAAAAGGTAAAGAACGTTCCAACATAAACACAAGCTGTTAGTCATTGCGTTTGAAACCGTATTGAAAAACGCTTGGGGAAAAAAAACAAAACAAACGGGAACAGTGTGACGTGTTCTGATCCGTCTCATCCTGACCCAGGACCATCCCACCAGAACAGCAGGCCGAGGCAGACGAGCTGGCTGCCGCTCTCTCTGAGCTGCAGGCCACCACCGTGCATGAATACCAGGAAGTGGTAGGCACTGACATGGACACACACGACCGAAGTTGTGGTGTGTGAGTGTGTGTTAAATTAAAGTCTGACACTGTCGTTTTCCTTTCAGAACGTCAAAAACGATAACATTGCAGAGTGGAAAACCAAAATAGCAGAGAAGACACAGAAGCTGGTATGTGATCTGGACTCGTATGTCTAAGCTCGTCGAGTCTCTGCCGTGTCATTAAACGCGTACGTGTGTGTCTGTTTGTGTTTCAGTCCCAAATGAAGGTGGACGTCAGTAACCTGAAAGAGGATATCACCAAACTCAAGTCTCAGATCGTGGAGTCTCCAGAGGAGCTGAAGAGCCAGAAGGAGAAGATGAAGGAAGCTGCAAAGAAAATCAAGAACTCCATAGTAAGTAGGAAAGTGTTTGGTCTGCAGATGTAACTCAATCTTTCCTGCACTGTGCTGGTTACTAGTTGAAGGATTAAACGGTCTTGGAGGACAGTTCTCCATTTATTCTGACGAACGACAAACAGAAAACCAAGTCATTGGCCGCCTACACCAAATCCTGCATAAAATAAAAGTTTATAACAATCTAAAGTCAACTCTATGAATCTATGAACTGGATGTATTTGGGTGAAAAATAACCAATTTCTGTAGGACAACATTACAAAAGGTTGTGGCCTAAAAGCGCAAATGAATGGACAAAACAATACCACAGAAGAAGAAGAAATAAAGATGAGGGGCGCCTGATCTTAATGTCGCATCATAGCAGTTTCTGAAGTGTTTAGTCAAGTATATGAACAATCTGAGTAACAGAAGACTTTATGTAATTATAATAACATAGAAATACAACCCTCATATACAATCAGAGCCAATATGTTGGGATTTCTTGCACACCTGTTTGATTTTTTCATTTTTTAAAACTTTCAGGCAGAAACAGATGAGTATGTGGTGGAGATGCAGAACAGGGTGCAGAGCGTGGCCCACACTGAGGCTGAGCTCCAGCAGATGAACAGCCTGCTGCAGGACCTGGAGAGCAGCATGAACAACACCAGGCTGCGTCAGGAAGAGGTACGTTCAACTCTCACATCCTCCTGGGTATCGGGTTTCAAATCCCTAAGCTTCCATCTCTGTCAGAGATGATCTATCTGACTGAGCCATCGTTGGGTGTGTAGATGTTCGAAGCTAGAAGAGACACGCCTGAGGCCAGAAGACGATTCTACACAATAAATGCCACACATTTCATATTTTTATTTGTAAAGACATTTTTCCATTCACTTAACAATTATTCAGTCACTTGGTTGCTCTTCTGGATGAAACTCCAACAAAACAGTTTGTGGTTGTGGCATAGCAAAATATGAACAGAACAGCTGTCAGTGTGGAAATGTGACCTCATGTTCACTGTAGATCACACACAGTAGAAATTGGTAAAGGGGAAACAATATTTAAAGTTTTTTTTTTTTATGTTGGATGTCAACAGTACCAGGAGCTGTTAGTTCAAAGTGAGAAGATGCAAAAGGAGCTGAAAAGTCTGTGCAGCGAGGAGGTCCAGCTGAAGAGGGCTCTGGGCATGAAGCTGGATAAGGAGTGCAAACAGAACATCCGCAGGCAGAAAAAAAGAGAGACGACGGAACAGCATGTCCAAGAAGTGTTGGGGTACCGACTCAAACGTCACGACCCGTAAAATTAACCTGAGCAAAGCATTCATTTGACAACCTAACACCGGCTGTTCTCCAGGCAGTGCAACCAAATCCACCAGAAACGCGAGGAGATGGCGGATAAGATCCAAGCGATCACCGGAGAGACCCGTCAGCTGAAGGCCAAGATCAAGAGCCTGAGAGATGTCTGCAGCAAAGAGACGGAGAAGGCCCAGGTATGTTGATGATGGGGGTACTTCTGATGGTTTAAGGGGGAATCTTTTGTGGGGCTCCAGAGCGCATCCAAATTTCTCAGTGGTACTACTTAAAAAAAAAAAAAGAAAGAAATCTAAGATAGCACCGGAACAGCCAGTCATTCCAGGAAATAACTAAAAAACAGTGAAAGTCTCCCTGCAGACCAATGACCCTCATTAGGCCCAAACCTAATGATTCCTCTAAACCAGTGGTTTGCAAACATTTTCATGCTGAGGATCTCTTAAACCATTTAATAAAAACTAACGGACCACCTGACTCGAAATTGACCCCACAAAAATGCATCATAATATATGCAATCTGAAATGAAAATCAGTCTCTTAACTCACTTTGTTCATTCATGCCATTTAGTAAATACAACAGGACAGAACAAAATCATCATGAACACGTCTACTCCCGGCATGTTGAGTTAACAGATTCTGTAAGTGTGGATTTTAGTCTTTTTAATAATGTAAAATATATGAAAATAAAAAAAAAGAATAAGTTGTTTTTTTACCTCAAAGAGTTGTATTAACATTCTTAGGCATATTTGTAATTTAGAAACACAATAGAAGAATAATAGGCTTGAGTTGCTTTGCCAAAAACAAAAGTCCTCTTTTGCGCCATTGAATATAAAATTATCCCAATTTCTACCAATTGTATTTATCTATTCTATTGATCTGCTGATGACATAATTTTTAATTAAATAAAATAACAATAGTTGTTGATGTGCGAGCAGAGCATTATAAGCAGGCAAAGTCGTAAACAACAAAGAACAGTTCTCACCAGCTGGGAATTGAGTCCTACCGTTCACAGCACAGAATCGTTCAAAAGAATCGAGTCGTTCGTGAACCACACACAATACTCTCAGCAGGTATGACTTGACTTCCTCCGATCATACAGGTATTCCTGCCGTTGTTTTCGTTTCATTGGTTCCTTCAGTTTTTCTTTGGAGTGACCTGATTTTAATCAATTTATCCATTGTTATTTTTTAGCACAATCCTTTGCTAAACCCACTGTAGCTTGCACTTTCAGCTCACGTCACGGCAAATAAAGGGTCGTTTACATCCAGTACCTGGCTGACCACTAGGTGACGAGTGCTGCAGTCAGACAGAAGTACGTCAAACTGAATCTCCTTCGTTGGAAGTCCAAGGCTTCTGCAGTTTCGGAGGAAACCAGAAATTGGATCAAACAAACCAGGAAGAATTGTTCCAGTTCTCGAGTTTTGTTACACACTCCTCTGAGTGAAACTGTTATATCAGGGGTGTCCAAACTTTTTTGGGACAAAAGCAAGTCAAAAGTACTCCCAGGCAAAAAAAAAAAAAAAAAAACCTTTAACAAAAAAAAGTCATAATTGAAAAACATAAATTAACCTTTAACGATTTACCATTAAGCAATTAATAGTAATATTTGGGTTTTGGGTTAGAAAAGTACTTATAGTTGCACTTTATAGTTTAGATTCTTTTATCTTGAGATGTTTAAATTTCACCTATTTGAAGCACTTTAAACACTTTTTCAGTAAGACACCCGTCTTGTACAATTGTGATTCAAACACAACTTAGTTTGACAGATTAATCGTTTACAAGTCATGTTCCTTTTTCTGGACAGGGATTTTTTTTCTCAAAGTTATCTTGTTAAATGTGATGCAGTTGAAAATGTGGGTGTGCCCAATTTGACTGTTGAATCTAAAAAAAAAAAAAAAAAAAAAGTTAGAGAACTTGGCTTAGAGCCCTGCTTCATGGTGGAACATGTTCCTGTTTCCAGGCGCTGTATGACACCCTGTCAACATCAATGGATGGTCTTCACAAGAGGATCGAGATGCACATTACAGACCTGAAACTTCACCAAGATGTCTAACGTTTCCATGTGTCAAACTTGTTTTGTTTTTTTTTTCCTTCTGTCTGTTTAGTTTTTTTTTTATTTAATCATCTTTGTAAATCAACTTGACTGTCTGGTTGGCTGATGAGTGAAATAACTTCTGTCAACATTTTTTCTCCCCATTTTTTCTTGTCTTTACCCTCTCTCTTTGCTACAATTGTATTTTACAAGAAATGAATATTAGAAAAGGTTTAATGTGTTTTTGACAAATGTTCAGATTAAGTTAGGATCTGTTTTGACTCATTAAATGAATACAGAATCACAAGAACAAGTTTGAGGCGAGTCCTGCTCCTGCAGTAAAATCACTTTTCTACATCCTCACTGCTTGGAAAATTACATGCAACTGGTTTTGCTTCTAACCATCATTTAACCAGAAGAGAAAAACTCATTGAGATTAAAAAATCTAATTTTCTTATTATAGTTTGTACATAAACTCTGGATGTATTTTTTATTTTTATTTTTTTTACACATTTTGGCAACACTATTTGAAGAGGTGTGTATAAGACTGACATACAGTCCTGCTCACCATTATTGGAACCCATGAAATTTAAGTACATATAATGGAATATTTACTGAAGGAAATTCATCAAGTGAAATAACATTTTACTTGTTAGCTTGATGCAAAACAGCAAATGATTAAAAAAAACATTTAAAAAGATAAACATGAGGAAAACAAAGAAAAACATCATTTTTACCATGCCAATGGTATTGGCACCCTTTGCTGCAAATCAATATGAAAACCCAATTTGGCTCACCTGTTGCAAATCACACATAAAGATCACTTGTGATGGACTGCCTCCACACATGTGACATGAATTAACCACTGAATAATCATGTTGGTGCTTTAGAAGCCACCTGTTAGTTCATCTCCACATGTGACAATGGTAAAGACAAAGGAGCTGTCTGAGGACATCAGAAATGCTGTTATTTGCAAGCACAAGACCTCCAAAGGGTATAAAGCCATCTCCAAAGACCTTGGTACCCTGTTTCAATGGTGCGTAATGTTAAGAAGTTTTCCAGGCATGGAACGGTCAAGAACCTCCCTGGATGTGGGGGGAAGAGAAAAATTGATGGCAGAAGTCTTCGACAGTTGGTGTGAATGGTGGAAAAAACATCACATCTAACATCTAAAGACCAGCCTGGAGCAGTCTGCTGTGATTGTTTCAACAAGTACCATACGCCGCACACTAAACAAAGTGGGGCTTTATGGGCGGAGGCCAAGGAAGACCCCATTGCTGAAGAAAAGACATAAAAAAGAACGTTTGATCTTCGACAAAGAGAAGCTGGACAAACCTCAAAACTTCTGGGACAACGTTTTATAGACAGATGAAACAAGTGGAGCTTTTTGGTAAATCACACAATATGTTTACAGACGGCGAAATGAAGCCTTTAAAGAAAAGAACACCATACCAACAGGCAAGCATGGTGGAGGATTCATAATGCTGAGGGGCTGCTTTGCGGCATCTGGTACTGGAGGCCTTGACCGTATCACAGGCATCATGAAATCAGAAGATTATCAAGGAATTCTAGAGTGAAATGTCTTGCCCAGTGTAAGGAAACTTGGTTTGCGGTGAAGATCCTGGTCCTCCAGCAAGACAACGACCCATAGCACACCTCCAAAAGCAGGCAGGCCTGGTTGGGAGGGAAAAAATGGACTGTTTTAAAATGGCCAGCAAATGAGTCCTGATCTCAATCCAATTGAAAATCTTTGGGTGGAGCTGAAATCTGAAATCTGCCATTGGAGAAAGGAACCCTGCAAATGTACAAGAGCTTGAGCATATTGCAAAAGAAGTGTGAGAGAAAATGCCACCCGAGAAGCTCAAGAAGCTTATAGATGAATATAAGAAACGTTTGGAGGCTGTCATTGCTGCCAAAGGCTGTGCAACCAAATATTAAAGAAGGGTGTCAATATTAGTGCACATGCTGGTTTTCTGTTTTGTCCTTTGGAATTAAAATATTTATGTTGAAATAGTAATTGTCTTTGTTAAATTACTTTGGACCTCAAATTGAAAGATCCTCCTGATATAAGTTTTGAACATTTCCATTTATTTCTGAAGATATTCACTCAGCTATGCAAATCATGAAGGGGTGCCAATAATGGTGAGCAGGACTGTAACATCTGTCAGAACATGATGGTGTTTTCATGAATGTTTGAGTTGTCATGAAGTGTCATACGGTAAGTAAAAAGTTGCATTAAAACTTGTATTAAAAGTGTCATTATTTACAGCATGACACTTCATGACAACAGTCGTAAACATTCATGAAGACTCCTTCAGTTTTCTGACAGTGCCATGTCAGTCTTATGCACAACCCTTCATATAAAGTGTTCCCCGAATTTTTAGAAGTTGAAGTACAAGGTAGAAAATGTAGTTTTCACCTATAAAAATCCTCTTTTTTTATTTTTCTATGTAAACGTTAAACAAGGAGGGGCTCAGTTGATTCCACCTTGTCAAGTTTCTTCTTCAGCTCCTTCGTTTGGAAGTGGGATGTGACCTGGACTATTGAAGGAGGCTTTGCTGAACTTTGCTTTCTCCTTGCTCCGCTCGGCATGCAGCGCCTTACGGAGCTCGTTGATTTCGGTAACAAGAGCCACATTGTCCTGCAGAGAACAAAGACATCATTAGCAGCTGATTAATATGTTGAAGGTTAGTCTCATCCACTTCGCATGTTTATCCATACATGTTTTGTTTTAAGAGTTCTGGACGTGATTTTAGCCCTTTATTAGGTGTATTGCTAAAAATAAACATTGCTTAACTTTAGTACAAATTGAATCGTCAACCAAGGATGTGTTCTAACCAAATGTGAGGGGGGAGGGAGAAAGTATTTCCAGGCTTATTTACCCTGCATATACATTAGGAATACACAACTTACAATTTAATCTGTTAATCAGATTGATTTTTTTTTTTAAAACATAAACAAAATACTATCAGAAAATCTAATCAGTTGGACGATTAAATTACTGAATTTGACTGCATGAATGCCACCTTAAAAAATTGGCTTCTGACATTTTTAAAAAATCAAAATGTCTTATGGTTCCATATTCCAAACAAGATACTTTCAAATCTGTGGGGAGTTGACTCCCTTCTTGGAGAGAAAAAACCTGCAGTCTGGCGAATCATAATGTGCTGAATCTTAAATATACGAGTGACGTAAAAGAAAAAGGGACAAAGTCCTTTACTAGTAATTGTCAAGACTGCTGAGCAGGGGTGAATCCAGGATGTATTTAAATAGGGCTGGATGGGGGCCAGTGATGAACTTAAAAACAAGAAATTCAGATAACGGTTTCTTTTGCCAGATTTTGTCATTTTGTAATTTTATTTATATGAATAACTAAAATATGGATCTTTAAAATGCCAAATTTAGCACATAAATGTATATTTTGCTCTGTCTGACAATGTAATTTTTAAATATCAAATGATTGATGTTTTGATCATCTATTCTTTTTACCGAATACTCTTTCACTACGAAGTAATCTATTTTTACTTTTACTTGACTAAATATATATCGAAGTAGTTCTGTTCTTAAAACTCTTGGGTACTCCACCCACCTCTGCATCAGACCCACCAAGAATTTCTTTCACCAGCCGCTACTGAGACCAGACCTTCCTATAACGCCCAGTTCAATAAACATGGGGGAAACACTGATCTTTGACTGCAGTCTTTACCTTCATCATCCTGGTGTAGACATCCTCGTGCTCCTTAGCAGATTTGACCAGCTTCTTCTCAAGACTGCCAACAGTCATCTCCAGTTGACTACATTGGGAGCACACACCCTCAACTGCAAGGATCCTCTTTGCCTAGAAAAAAAAAAACATCAGCTTGTCTCGTGCAGGGTCGTCCAATCTCACCGATCCTGTCAACAACATGCATCGAACTAACACTCGACAATCGGCTCTTACACTCTCTGTGCCTGAGGCGTATCGGCTGTATATCATCAAAATGTTGTCTTTCAGTTTCCTGGGATCCTGGATGAGGGAGACACAAACCTGGAGGTCTGACCTGACCCGCTCAAGAAGCGTAGTCAAATCCTGCACCTGTACAAAGGAAGTTGTCAGACGTAGAAACTCCCCCGACCATTTTCAGCTTCAGCAACATTAGAGAAAAAAATAGAGCCATCTTCCACTTTCATATTAATATTTTGAATTCAGATGGCTGTCGAGCATTGGCTACCTTCTGGATTGGATGCCTTTCTTTTTTAAAACAAACTATTTTGGATTTTAAGTAAAAACAAAATGAACTGTGTGTGTGTGTGCGTGCGTGCGTGCGTGTGTGTGTGTGCGTGTGTGTGTGTATGTGAACCAGGTTTTTATATCCTTGTGGGGTCCTATTTCTGTCTACTTTGTTGGTTTGTGGGGACCACTGCTTTTTGTGGGGACATTTTCTTGGTCCCCATGGAGGGGGGCAGGGGGGAAATGCTGCTTTTTTTTGTTAGGGGTAGTTTGTGATGCTTAGGGGTAGGGTAAAAGTTGAGCTGTTGAATATGAATGGAAGTCAACGTAAAGTCTCCTCAAGACATGAAATCATGACTGTGTGTGTGTGCTGACCTTTTGCATCTCCTTTTGGATTTCTTTGTCTTTGGTTCTCAGTCTGAGCCTCAGTTCAGATATGGTGACCTTCAGACGATTGCCGCTCCTAGTGATCATTTTGAGCTCCTCCTCAAGCTGTTGAACAGGAATTATCAATTGTCTTTGACTCGCCATGTTTTGTTCATACAAGGATAGAGAGAAGCCTGCACACTTGACTTTGATCACATTGTTTATGGACAACAACTCAATAAATGAAATCAGGCAAACGTTTGGACTGCAATAACACATGGCAATTATGGTCACTCTATGAGTGTGAAGGTGTCAATGTTATCAATACATGTCCGTAACTACAACAACAAAACCCAGGATTGCAAAGTGTTCAGTTAGTTAGAAATGAGTAGTTCCCCTTTCTTTGCAAAACTAAAACAAACAAAAAACGTGAAACAAAGACAAAAAATCAATTTTCCGAGCCCTCTCACGTACCTTTTCTATCCTTTCTGCTTTTTTGTTTATGTCTTCCTGCTGTGGCCTGATCTGCTTCTTCATGTCCTTCAGCTTGAATTCCAAGACGACCTTCAACTTGTGCAGATCCTGGTTCATAGAGTGCAGGCTGGATATGACTGTGTCCTGCGTGAGAACGGGTGGAGGTGGACTGTTTACTCTGTGTTCCCACTACAGTCAGTTCCCCATTTACCCAAGGTCATTTAATTCTGTCTCTTTTTGGTGTACAAAACTAAACTTCTAATGTGAAACGAAAAGCACGGCGGGACGCTGCTCCTCGCTCACCTTTTCCTGGTTGGTCTTTCTATATCTGGAAACCTGTCTCTTCAGAACATCGATATCGGTCTCCAGAGTGCGGATGAACCCCGTCAGAGTCTGGCGCTCCTTCTTCATGGAGATCATGTCATCCAAGTGGTCATCGATCTGCCTCTGGAGACTGCGGATCTGCGTGACCGTTATTAAAGAGATGCTGTAATCTTTCTGGGTAACTGACACCAACAAAAGTAAGCAAAAATTAAAGATAGCTTGAAAATCTTAGGTCACCTTTTGTGTCATATTGCCACTGTTTCCCTTCAGCCTGGTGAAGGCCTCTTTCTCTGACTGGAGTTTCTTCTCGTACTTGTCTTTCATGGTGTCAATCTTCTGGTGCTCTTCCTCCGCTGCCTGTCTTATGGTTTCTTCATACTCTCGGATCCTTCGCTCAGCCTCCTCCTGAAACTGTGAATGAAATGAAATCGGCGAGAATTCAGAGGTGTCTCAATGACGCGAGCGGTCCCGAACTTCTGCCGCTTTCCTCCTCGTTCTTTCGGACCTTATTCATTTGTTCAGTCTTCACTTGCAGCTCGGCCTCATACATCTGTGTGACCTCGGCCAGACTCTGGATCCGGTCCTGCTCTGCATGTGTCAACCGTGTCTCGTACTCCTCCTGCATTTCTTTTTGCTTCTGGAGAAGGTCGTCGTACTTTTTGTGCTCCATAGTCAGCTTGGAGTTGTAAAATTTTTCTGTGTGGGATTAAAAATATTTATAAACTTCCCTTTGAGCTCAAAAAGAATGCATCGGATAGGCAGTGATGTCGCCCCTATTGTCCTACCTAGATACGTCAAGTCTTCGCAGTGTTTCACTTCAATTTCTGCAGAATTCTGCTGGGTCTCTTCTTCACACCGCTCTATTTCCGCGCTCAGAACCTACGAATGTAAGAGTTTCAAAGAAGTATTCTTTTGAATCACAAGGATTTTTGGAATCTAGTTATTCCGGTATCGTACTATTATTATTTTTTTAATCACAATCAGAGATGAAGTTGGATACTTTTCATTGAATGTTTTTACCATTATGTACTTGCAAAACTGTTCATACCTCTTGGGCGTTTTCACACTTTTATCACTTTACAACCAGAAAACTCAAAAGCATATTACTAGGCAAAACAACACCAAATACAACATAATTGTAAACAGACTCAGTATCTGTTTTGTTTTTCTATAGTCACATTTTTGTTCAGAAGGGACTCGATTTACAAGAAGTTTTTTCAGGGCTGAATTCAGAGCAAACCTGGGAGAAATATTGTAAAGACTTGAGACTTTGGTTTAGATCTGCTAGAGTGGCAAAGTGCAGCTTCTCCAACGGTTTAGTCAAGGTGCAGACATAAATACAGTTGACATTTTGTGGAAGGACTTCATCTAATCTGAGCTTCAGCTGACTGTCTATAATAGACAATCTGTGATAGATTGTCCGTCTGTCTAATAAGTATTCACCGATTTATCGGCCATCCTATTTATCAGCATACAGTTTCTTAATTTTGAGACATCGGTGATCATGTGAAGCCGATCTTATCTACCTCAGCAAAGGTCTAAAAATCAACCTCTGTCCTCTTCTGCTCTCCCCTGAGAGGATTGTCTGTTAGCCCCGCCCACCAGGTCATGTCTGCACGTTTACTGTTAATAGTCACTGCACTGTTGCCAGCTCAGCAACTTTCTTTCTATATTTAGCGACATTTCGGACAAAAAAAATTTGGTATCGGGCAAAATCGGAATCAGCAGGTCAGGCTTTTTAAAGATCGGTAGTCAGGGATCAGCTAGAGAACTGCAATCGGTGCACTGCTACTCTCTAAAGTAACTAATGTTACATCAAACACTATTAAAAAAAGCTCTACAAATGAAATTTAGTTGCTTAGCATTTTGTGCTGCTGTAAGCAGAACAACAATCAGTCTAAAATTAAGCTTCCTTGCTATGACCAAGAGTTTTCCCATACTGTTACAGCTGTACATAGAAGCAGATGCACATGTCTGACTGACAGCAGCAGACCTGCTGTGTTCTTTTCAGAGCCTTGATTTCCTCCATGAACTTGTTTGACACTTGTTGGAGCTCCTCTTTGTAGTTCATCTCTTTCAGGCGGAGTTGGTACTCATTCTCCATGTGCAGCTCCTTCAGATGCATCTTCAGCTCCAACAAGTTGTGAGCCTAAAACACACACGAGATTTTTAAAAAATATTTCAGCTGCATCTCAAACAATATTTTTATTATCTTCTGTTCTCCTATGAATCAGGATGTTTTGTTTTCCATCTAGAGGTTTTAGGTTTTTAGGGTTTTGGATGTTCGGGAGTACTTGAGCATTTTAGCCAATACTTTCAGTTTTCTAGATTAATGAACCAAGTACGTGTTTGAACTCCAGACACACATCCAAACTGGTTTGGGAAGAGGCTAATATTGAGCTTCTGGGATGGATCCGAATTTAAGCATAAGTACTAGATTTAAAAGCCGGGTCAGTGCCAAGAAAGTGCCAATCAATTAAAGTAAACTCCACAAATATTTGGCCAAAAATGTGGCCATATCCAGTTAGAATAATGCTAGACGCTAGTTCAGTGTTCCAAAATGTGCATGTTAGAGGTCCAACTTCTCAACAGACCCTTTCCTCCAGGTCCGCCTTTGTAACAAGAATCTCTTCGGTGTGAACAATCTGTCTGTTGCTCCTCAGACTTTGACCCTTTTCATCAATGATTTTGGATATCAACAGGCAGCCATCTTCGGACGCCGTCAGCAGGAACTGATCGTCGTACGTTATCACCATCTGCGGACATTCGTCGGCGGTATTTGTAACACATTACATGACGGATGAAATTACTTCCGTTTAAAAATTGATATTTTTAACTAACTGACATTAGAATCTAGTTTGTTTTTTTGTTTTCTTTTTACATTAAAGTTTGAATTAAAATAGCTTTTGTTCCAAAAGCTGAATTATATTGACTGTGATTCTATTTATAAAAGTACTGAAGAGGATGAAAAAGGGGGTGAATACCGTTCACCTCAGTGAAGCTGACCCCCTCCATCCACCTTCTTCAAATCAGACACAATTGGTGTCAAACGTTGTTTGTGCCTCTGTCACTTTAAAGATATTTAGAAATGTTTCCAGAGGTCATGAAAGGTCAATCAAGCCCCACATCTTCTTCAAATTGGACAAAATTGGTGTCAGAAAAAAAAAATGCTTGCTTCTTTGGCTTTGAAGATATTAATTAAAGTTTAAAGGTAATTTTGATTTAGTAAAAGTGGGGAGGCTGAATGACCTTGAAAGTTTCATTAATATCTTAAAGCAGCACAAATCAAAACATTTTCCACACAAACCAGCACAAATGTAGTTTAGTTGATTGACAAATTTTGTCTGATTTGAAGAAGGTGCAGGAGAGATTTGGCTGACCTTTCATGACCTCTGGAAACATCTCTTATTATCTTTAAAGTGATAGTGGCACAAGTGAACATTTTTGCAGCACAAAAGTTTGACACCAACTGTGTCTGATTTGAAGAAGGTGGAAGGGGGAGGGCAACCTCTCTCAGGGTGTGTTTGGACTCACCTTGGTGACGGGGCCGCAGTGAGCCTGCTGTGTAATCCACTCCTTCTGATCGGGTAACGGGTATTTAACGGCTCTAACGGTTCCACCAGCGGTACCGGTGAAGACGACCCTACCGGACTGAGACACGGCAAGAGCGGTGTGAGCCACCACATCAGCGGGAACCTCCCTCAGCACCTGTGGAGTCAATTTCCAATTTCAAATCACTTTTATTTCACACTCTCCAAAGTCTGCGTAAAAGAAATCTTGCTGTAGCCGTTCTCCTGGCCTGGCAGTCCTGTATCTCCCTCAGGATGAGGTCCGATCCTACAGCCAGGACGGTCTTGTAGTCCCAGGAGAAAGTCGCGCCAGAGTAGCTGCAGCCCTGGAGCACAGTCTCACACTCCAGCTTCCCGGTGTGCGTGTTCCACTCGTACACGGCGCCATCCGTCCCACAAGACACCAAGCGGCTGTCGTCGAAGCTCCACTCAACGTTCCGCACCTGATCAGCGAGAAAAACCGGCGAATGGATCAATCCCACGTTTTGGCTTTGGATCCGACGGCCAGCCGTCTGTTCGTCGGCATCAACTCACCTTCCCAAAGTGGCCGTTTAGATTGAGAATGTTCTCAAACGAGGTGAAAGAGTAGATGTGAATGACGCTTCCGTCGACGGCTGCAAACCTGTGGCCACCGTGGCTGAAGGCACACTGGAAGGATGAGGAGGAAGCAGGTTGAAACAGGATGCGCACGGAGAGCCACAGGTTTCAGGGTCACTGTTCGCAGAGCGAGTACAATCACCTCTCTGCAGCCGGGCAGCTCAAACTCTTTAAAGGTAGAGATGTCGTTGATGAACAGGTTCATCAGCCGGAGTTTGTCTGAAAAGCCCACCAGCACAAAGAGGCCCGTGGGGTGCAGAGCCACGCTGAACGCCTCCTGTTGGAACTCTTTGTACAACTCCACCTCTCTTTTGGAGAAACAAAAAGACATTACATGTGGACTGTTTATAATAAATACTGTAAACGGACTGTCTACAATATTTAATATTTGTAGATATATAAATGATAAACCAATTTATCCTTTTATGCACTTCACCATGCACCATGTTTTTCATATTATATTGGTTAACAGAAGAAACTGATTTTTACTGTTGCATAATAATAATACAGTAAAATACATTAAATTTGTGATTGGAAAATAACAAAATGTAGAAAAGCTTAAAGAATGTGAACTGCTATAAACCCCCACTAGGTTTATTTACTTTTTTTCTTCATCATGAACTGCTGCCATTCTGAACCTGCCCGAAACAATGAGGTCACAAGAAGAAAAGGAAACACGGAACATTGCAGGAAGTCCTACTTCGTCTCGTAATTCCAGATCCGTACGGAACAATCCAAAGAGCTGGTGGCCATGAAGGGCTTACGGATGCAGATGGACAAACCGGTGATGGAGTCAGAGTGGAAGGGCTGGGACAAAAAGTCAAACTGTAGTTGTTCCTCCTGATGGACAGAGCACAGCTTACATCAACTTCAAAAATGTTTAAATCGACACCTTAAATAAGTAAAAAGATAGTAAGACTTCTAAGCTTTTGCAAAATTGGACTTTTGAACTGAAGGACACAAGAGCAGGTCGAAATCATAAAGCTGCAAAGTATGAACTGTTGATCTGTCAGGCTGTGCTAATAGCAGCACCCGCTTCATTTCAGCAGATGAAAGATTAATGCTGTACAGTTGGCCTCGGTCTGTGCTGACAGCCAGCGTCTCCTCTGCAGGACTCATGCATATGGTGTCTATCTCCTGACACTGGGCTGGAGCTGAGCCACTGCTGGCTGGAGCTGGGAGAATCTGGCACAAAACAAAAGAACAAATAAAAATGCGATATCCATAGACCTGGTGAACATTATCCTATATACATACAGTTACATTCACTCAGTTACTCAGTTACTTGAGGAACTTTTTTGAAAAAAATTGTGCTTTTACTATGCTGTACATTTTACTTTTACTTGAGTAATTTTATTATGAAGTATTTCTGCTCTTACTTGAGTAAAATTTCTGGATTCTCAACCCACTGAACAAAGAACAAACATGTTTTAACCAAAGATTCACCAGACACAGACACACAGCTGGAGTTTCTGTTAAAGTTTTATAAGTTTTTTATTGAAAGAAACTGATTGGGAAACATTTTCTTTTGCCTGATTGTTATTTTTGTTACTGATATTAATTAAAACTCCAAAATTTCAACATAACTTCATATTTTGGTTCGCCTGATGATGCAATTTTTAAATATTAAATGACTGACATTTGATCAGTTACTCAGTACTCAAGTAGACTTTTTTTTTTACCAAATACTTTTTATACTCTTACTTGAGTAATTTCTAGGATGGCTCCTTTTTCCTAATATGTTGAAGTAATGTGATTCTAAGTTGAACATATTTTTTTGAGTACTCTGCCCACCTCTGGCTGTCAGTTATATTAAAATTCACAACTGGAACATTTACCTGTATCTCTCTGCTTTTCCTGTAGACGTCCAGCTCTATCTGTTCAAACAGAGAGACTGTGCCCGGACCAGAGGAGCACACAAAACCCTTGGAGTAGGACAGGACGGCGGTGACGCAACACTTGGCCACGCCTTCCGTCACATTCCCTGCTTTGATTCGTCTCACTTCCAGGTTCCTGTGCAGTGAACCGAAAGCATTACGGGCAAGTTGTGTGCTGTCTCTAAGAATACATTTTAGAGAAATAACAGATTCAATGGCACGAGTTTCTGGCTAAAACCAGAAAAATATGCAGTTTGTTTCAATATCTTAAAATATCAAAATAAAAGCACAATAAACCAATTGCTACTAACGGTGAGGAGGAATGGCGTCTTCCAAATAGTTGGAAAGAAACAATGTCGGTTTCTTTAAAGATACGTTGGAAACCATTCATGCAATCCAAAAAATATATATG
Source organism: Poecilia mexicana (assembly GCF_051168715.1). NCBI lineage: Eukaryota > Metazoa > Chordata > Actinopteri > Cyprinodontiformes > Poeciliidae > Poecilia > Poecilia mexicana. Next base: position 3,293,645 of record NW_028263374.1, read on the forward strand.
CCAACAAATCTGAAAAATTTATTTCAGAGGTGCTGTTGTACGGATTTCTGCATGAGCTGCTTCATGGTCTTATTGTTTAGTGTGTTTTGGGGGAAAACGTCTGTGTGTTTAACAGCTGATTTTGTTTGTGATCGGCTGATTTAGATTATGAATATGTACAGATTAATGCCCAGCAATAGTTGTTTGCCAGCCACAGAAAAACTCAAGATGAAGAACTGTTTTATACGCCACAGTGTTGTGACAGTGCTGCTCACAGCGAGACAGGATATCTTATCGGTTCACAGGATTTTCTGAATTGATATTTAAATGGAAAAATGAACTGTGAAGCATTGATGAATCTATATTTTTACGTAAACTGATTGCCGTGCGGGAAACTTTGCAAAATAGGCCCAGATAACTTTAGAGCTAGCGAGCGCGAGATACCACAGAGATCGAAGAGGGAATAAAAGAAAAAACATAAATGGTAAAAAAAAAAAAAAAAGCTTTTTTTTTTTCTGAAAATATTTACAATCTAAACTTTATTCATCACACTTAGGCAAAAATTCCACATCACAAAGTAAAAAGTATAATTCAAGTCTCCAATCTGACCTCTCAGTATGGCCCTGTCCAGGTTCAGAGGACATCTTGATCTCCCTCCTCACGTCGCCAGACTCAGACACCAGCAGCCTTCCTGTGTCTGTCCCTGCTATGACTCGGCCTTCTGACACCCAGGTGTGACACAGGATGTTGATTGGCTCCACCTTTGCAATGCTGTTCTGTTTCAGGTTGCCTTCTGAGTACCGAAACAGCTTGAACACGCCTTTGCCACTCACACAGACCTGCATGTTGTTGTGAGGACTAAAGCTGATCTGGCAAGACAAAAAAAAAAAGAAAAGAAAAGAAAAGAAAATAGCATCCCAGCACTCAGTGTATGAATGAAGGTGTGACTGGCTCACCTGTGAAATGGGATTATTAGAGTTGGTTGTCTTCAATGTTGCCAAGACTTTGTTTTTCTCCCAACTCCAGAAGATCAACAACCACTCGGGGGCTCCGCTTTGACCAATAAGGTACTTGGAATCAGGAGAGAAAGCCATGCACAAGAACTCTTGAACTAGAAAATCTCCTGCAGTTAGAACTTTTTTCTTCATGCCGTGTTCCTGATGAAGGTCAAACACGGTGATGGAGGCCTCCTCAGCCTTCTCTGACACTGCCAGGTAGCGCTGGTTTGGACTTACAGCCAAAGCACGTAGGCCAAGGCTTCCCTCTAAACCTGAAGGGGCACACAGAAAACACAAACCAATAAATAACATTTATTGCACGTGAAGCATAGAGTTTACTTTACAGTTCACTGATTTTATGTGTGTGTAACTACACACACATATCCACCTAATGTATATCCACTTGCCTACAGCCAGATCACTTTAGCAAAGCCAATGACAAGCAAAACACTATCAGTTATCAACTTGACCCCTTGACCAGAATGAATTGATTTTGTGTATGATTTTATTGTTATGGTCATAGTTGCTGAATTATACGTTGCCTGTTCAAATACAAGATAGAGGATAAAGGTGAGACAGTGACTGTGGCCTCACACACACACGTACGCATGCACACACACAGGTTAGAGCCGACAGCTGTCTCTATTTGCACTGCCAATATATTACCAGAGGTGAGCAGAAGACCAAAGAATTGCACTCTAGTAAGAGTAGCAATACTTTAACATATTTTTACACAAGTAAAAGTAAAAAGTAGCCATCCAACAAATTACTCAAATAAGAGGTAAAAAAGTATTTTGTAAAAAGTCTACGCAACTACTGAGTCACTGATCCGATTATCAATCATTTAATATTCAAAAATTATATCATCAGATGGACCAAAATATATTAAGTGGAAATTTTGGGTATTTCAAGGCCCAAAATGACAATAATTCACATAAGTAAGAAAAAATTACAAAAGAAGGCAAAAGACATTTTTTTTCCAAAGCTGTTTGAAACTTTAACAAAAACTGCAGGTGTGTGTGTCTGTGTCTGGCGAATTTTTGAATTTTTGTTTGTTCTTCATTTAGTGAGTACAGAATCCAAAAAATGTACTCAAGTAAGCATAGCAATACATCCTAACAAAATTACTCTAGTAAAAGTAAAAAGTACAGCGTAGTAAAAAGTACTTAAAAGTTTTTTATTTATTTATTTTTTTCAAAAAAGTTACTCAAGTAAATGTAAGTAACTACAGTTACTTCCTAACTCTGCATATTTGCCAACAGCCATGTGTAGTGGTAACATTTAATCTGGCTCATGAACATACTATTAGGCTTTCATTTTCACTGCTATAAATGAGCTGTGAAAATGAAGAAAGTGCAGGTTTTGTGGCGGAGATTAAATGAATTATTTATATGGACTAATTGAGGATTGATTCATTTTTCCATTTGATCAGATTTGCCTGGATTGTCTTTTTCCCCACATTAAAATACAGAATTTTGTATTTACTCTGGCTATTTTTGAATAAACATAAATTTGATTGTGTTCAAATATATCTGCTTGAACACAGCATGGTGAAATGATGCTCTACATATTAAAACGCAGAGGAATAAGCATGAAGAAAAATCCCCCCTCGGTCATAGCGTACCCGGAATGAAGCGCTGCCATCTTTTGACGGTGTTATGGATCACACAGCTGTTCCCGCTGGGGAACACCACCGTTTGCTCGTCAACAAAACACAAATTGTTCTTCACGCCTTTCCGGAGGCCGAAAATAAAATGGGGCTGAGATAACACGGTCGACATCGTGTTGAAAGCTGCGGACAAACTTTAGAAAAGGCAAAACTAGCAAACGGAGAGATGAAAGAGCGCGACCTGCAACCTGCAGGTTTCCTCGTGCAGTTTGAGTCATGTTGCTATGCGACAGATCCCGCAATAACCTGAAAACAAATGCATCTCCACGGTTCTAATTCTCATCGTCTGTATTTATTAGTTAGGCCTATGTTCAGATATGTCAAAACTCAGGAATGTAACTATTTCAATTTTTTTTTTGCCTTTACATTTTTTAAAATATATTTTTTTAATAGTCAAACTATGTTTTTCCCGCAGTGTACATATTTTTGGAGTACAAACCTGCTTTTTAGCTATAATTTTCATGGTAATGTACTGAAGAACATTTCAAATGTTTTAAAAGTTCAAGGGTTTTACTTGTAAAGACTCAATATTTTACAATGTTGTTCCTTGATTGCTTCAATTTAACTCCGAAAAGCTTCATTGCTTAATTGAAGTTGACAACAATTCTCCCCTGAAATGTCTGGAGATAGGCAACAGCACCCCTGCTGACCCCACTAGGGAAAAGGGTGTAAAGAAATAGATGGATGGATGGATGGATGGATGATGGATGGATATTATCTCTGCCTCACCTGCCACAAACTGTGCAAAGTTTCTGAAAGAGGGGAAATCCTTGATTCCATAAGTATAACTGTGGCCTGGCGATTCCAACTTTTGATTCTCCTTTAACATGTGAAGACAAGCGTTCAAGAAATCTAAAAATGAGTGTAAACCCTCAGCATCCTCTCAAGCCTATTAGACCTTTTACACAATTTGCTTCTAAAACCTCTTTGGACAATAGAGGCTTGACCATAATGCTGGTCAAGTCTTCGCCATTCTTCATCATTGCTACAAAATGTTCGACATTTTTTTTCGCTGGACCTGCGGCATACCTTTTCATTAGGTGAAGCTTGTCAGCAGATATACCTTTACAGTCCACAAGTGAGGTGAAAGACGTCCTCCATTCATTACAGGTAATTGTGTCTCCGTTGAAAACGGTTGGCATTGGTCCTGGGATTCTGTTTAATGCTCTGCTATTTTTGAATAGCTCTGGCTAACTGGCAAATCTCTGCAAGAGGTGCTTGAGAGACTTGAGGGTTTTAATAATTTGTTAGGATTTTGGGGTTTGCCAGTTGGGGGTGCTTGTGCTGCATAGTGTCAATTTCATATTTCTAGTTTTCTTTAAGACATTTAAGACCCAAACCTGCACTGGAAAGAGGACACAAACACAAAAGCAAGAAAAAAAAACTACAATTTACAAAATTAAAGATTTACTGATAACAAAACTATACTAAATCAAAGTAAGTCCAACCTCAGACACATACATCAAGACTCCAAATAGAGAACCTAAAACTCTAAGGCCTCTAATAGGAGCGAGACATGAGGCTACACTGAATAAAACCCCAAACCAAGCCAAAGGAAAAAAAAATCCAATGCAAGGAAACAAAAATGGGGAAAACAAAATTGGGAGAGAAGTTGAGAAGCATAACAAAAGTGAAGAAGCAAAACAGCAGGGTCTGACTACATGGCTGACGACGACGGCTGGCGTTACATTGGACACATCACTGCTTCATTTTGCGTGTCGGATTTCAAAATAAAAGCGCGATGAGCCGTGAGCTGTTGTGGGTAGTTTGGTTATGAATCAGCAGAGGTAACAGCATCTGAGGGGAACGTTTTTCATCAGCAGTAGCTGAAATGAAGCCAACAAAAAAAGAAGGAAAAACTTCCATTTAGGAATATTTTGAAATGAAAAGCTCACAAGGTTCTGTAAATGTAAATGAACCCCCATGTTTTGTTCATCAAACAAAATTTAAAAAATTTGCTGGGCATGCACATCCTTGACTAGAAGAGAGAGGACGTCTTTAAGGACCTCTATGAACTTAAGTCAACTTTAAAATCTTTTTCATAAGAAAAAAAAATGAGCAAACAATGAATAAGTGTGTAGAAACATCAACATTTAATCATCAATTTATCCAATAAATCGGACAAATTTAGCTTTTAAAGCTAGAGGGTCATTAACAAGGTTGTATATATACTGGAGACCAACTACGTTAAGGTCTCCTTGGGTGGTGGGCCCAGAGGGTGGCGGTCTTGTTCAGCAGGAGATGATGAGGTTGTGGAGTGACTGCTGACTCTGCGCTGTCTGCAGACGTCCATGAGATGAAAGGATCTCGCACGCAGCCAGTTCGTGGTAAAGAGCGCTGAGCACCTCCAGGATGTGCGCCTTGCCTGTGAAGAAGACGGGAGCAGACGCGAGCTGAGTCGGAGCACGTTTACAAGCAAACCAACAGAAACTTAACGCGATTCCCTGTTCTGTTCTGTTCTAACAGTAAACGCCGCTGTCTCGTTTCGCAGAACTCGTAGCGTGTTTTTGGCCGTGCGTGTTCCACTAACCGTGTTGTGGGTTGCTGCCAGACTCCAAAGTACTGAGCAACATTTTCCCCAGGGTCCTTCGGGAGACGTTCTGAAACAAGACGGCGACTAGTTTCAGCTGGATGTTGGGTCATTAAAATGCACTTTAAAAGAGAAACATGACCACACACACACTTTCACACATGTGCAACAAGTGCTATAAATGTTCTCATTCTCACACTGTTGGGATTACAAGATGTACGCCTAATCAGAAACATGGGAGAAGGACAGAAAAAAAGCAATTACAAGTAAAGAGGGGAAAAAACACACAGCAATTTTGACATTTATGTCATTAAACATGTAATTATTTACAATTAGTCTCATCTTGTAGATATTTTTTCAAGCTGTTTTTGATTATTGATCAATAATCCTATTTTGTGCTCTCAGTTTTCATTAGTGAGGCAGACAGAATGGCTGCTGTCAGCTTGAGACCTTCCCTTTGGATAAAAGTTTCAGTGGATTCCATTATCCTGGGTTAAGTCTAAAAGTATTCACACCCCAAGTTTAATGTCAATGTTATTTATAAAACACTTTAAAAACATCTATGAACAGCACTTTTTTGTGTTTAAAGTTCTCTTTTATTTTGACTGCAATTTTTTACACATACCTGCAGTTTTTTGTTTCATAAGTTTTTTTTTGTTGTTGTTCTTGTTAATTTTTATTAATATTAATTATTGTCATTTTGGTCCTCAAAAATATCTAAATTTACATTTAACTTAATATTCTGGTCCGTCTGATGACGTAATTTTTAAATAAATGATTTATGATCTGTTACTCAGTACTTGAGCACACTTTCTACCAAATACTTTTTTAATATTACTTGATAGTTTTTACTTTTACTAGAGTAAAAATAGGTTGAAGTAGTTCTACTCTTACCTAAGTACAATCTTTGGGTTCTCTGCTGGCCATGCCAAGAATGTACCAAGAGATTTGATTAGGTTGGAGTCGTATATGTGCACTTTTCATATAATATACATTTTTGAGACTTATCTAAAAATGTATATTTCTTGATTAAAAAGTACTCCATCTTTAAAAGGGCTATCAGTGCAAGTTTGGTTTATAAATAACATTTTTTTATTTATTTACACCAGTAACAGCTCTATCATTTCAGTGTTTTACCTGACTAAAAGTACAATTAGAATTATATTGTCAGAGTGAATCAAGTTTTTATGTTCTGTTTTGTTTCGGGGTTTTTTTAAGTAACTTACTGATGGTTCTTATATGTGTGAATATGTTTATGAAAAACACAGAGTAACAGCAATGTTTGCTTGAGGACTTAATCAGAATTGACCGGCAGAATCACAGAACAGCTACACTGAAACTAACCAAGTCTCTGAGCTGCTGCAGAAGCTGCAGGATGTCCACCAGCTTCTCCTCCACCAGCGACAGACGGACCTTCTCTCTTTCCAGCGACTGCAGCTCCACGGTAAGCAGCTCCATGTCCTCGGCGCTCTGCTGCAGCTCCTGCACCAGACAGTCCTTCATCTGGAAGGAGATCAAAGCTTGTAACTAATGCACCGCAACACAAGGATCCTTACTTCATTTTAAAAACAGTATTTTATGTGAACAAGTTAGAAAAATATATGTCAAAACAGAGTATTCTTCATGTTGGAAAAGTGTCACCTAAAAATAATTGAGTAAAGATCCATTTGTCCATTGGGTCTTTGGAGGAGGTTTTGTGTTTATGTTACGATTTGAACAAAAAATAATAAAAATATCTTTGGCAACGATCGCAGAAACAAAACAAAACAAAAAAACTCTACAACAATCAAACACTGACTACATAATGTGTGGGTTTGTTTGTGTGAAAACAGATCACAAAGCTACTAACCAATCAGAACTGACTCAGGTCTCCAGGTTCCAACCCACCATGCAGGCAAAGTGTGTTAAAGGGGAAAGCGACAATCACATCCTGATAAAGTCACTGCGCTCTGTGTGTTGATGCTTCCGCAGCTGTGTGTGTGTTACCAGAAGAGCTCTGCAGCCCTTGGCCTCAGGGGTGAAACAAACATCTATCATGTGCAACACAGCTGCTTTCATTCTATGTGACTCTACTTTCACCCCCTGGATGAACACCACAACCTCTGGGTTGATAACTAACAACATGGCAACGGGGTGATTTTGCAAAAGTCACTTTAGGCAAAAAAAAAAAAAAAAGGACATAAACCAGATTTGGAAGTAGGGGTGCACTGATGGCAGAGTTCTGGCCGATCTCCAGTTACTGATCTTTAAAAACCCTGACCTGCCGATTTTGATTTTTGCCGATACCAATTCTTTTTGTCTGAAATGTCACTAAATACAGCAAGAAAGTTGCTGAGCTGGCAACGGTGGGGTGACTGTTGTTAACTGCAACCATGCAGACATGACCTGGTGGGCGGGGCTAACAGTCAAACCTCTCACTGCAGGGCTGAAGAGGACAGCTGTTGACCAGCAGCGCCACACAGAGGCTGATTGACAGCGAGCGCTAAGACCCTTCTCTTGTCTCTGATTGGCTGTTTCTAATTGGCACCAGGGTAAGGCAGAGGAGCTAAATCTGACCTAACCGTCCTGGTTGGGTCAGAGGTCATGGCTGGCGGTGTGTACCTGGTCCATGTTCATCTCTGCTCGGCTTTCCTTCAGCTTCAGCTCTTTGTGCAGCCTGGTGACTCTCTCCAGCAGCTCCATCACAGCACTGTGACACTCTTCACTCCTTGAGCTTCCAAAGCAAAACATCAGCTTCTCCAGTGCCTCGTCACCACATCTGGTGAAGAACACAGACGAACAGAAGGTCATTCTGTCAGTGTCTTGTAGCAGCCCCACAGTCGTAAAGTATTAATTCCCCTTCTGCTTTAACAAAGACAAACATCACTAGTTTTTGTGCAACAGGCCACCGTATTTATATGGATTTTACCGTATGAAACCACAGCCGTCCATATTGTCAGTCGAGGATGTTGAAGATGTGCAGATAGTTAGATCTGTGATAATGGGATTTCTGCTTTTTGGATTTGGGCACACTGTGAAATTTGTAAAAAGCGGGCAGCTGTTTGGGTCTTTGAGAAGCTGCCAGCTCGGACTCAGATGCTGGGCGAGCAGAACTGCAAACTGGACGTAATTTTTGTCGAGAGTTGCGGGTCGGCTGCAGTTCCAGGAGGACCAAAAGGTTTGACTGTTTGGGAGTCGTCATTGAGATGTACTCTCAGGCAGATTAACGGAGTCGGTCTGATCCAAAACAATGCCTGGACCGACTCCCTCTGTGTCCAGCCTTTTCACTTCACTTCTACTTTTATAATACGACACCCAGGTAACACAGTAGCACATTTCAAAGGAGCCTTCCACCCCAAAAACATTTTCTATGCAATTGTGAGTGTCCTTCTAGTGACCTCCCAGTAGACATGTCCATATGGGTGCCCACCCCCCAGGTCAGTTTACCTTCCGCCACAGCAGGACAGCCTGGTTAGGATCCTCTTCACCTCCTCCACCTGCCTCTGTTGGTCTCCGGCCCGTTTGTCCTCTTCTTCATCCGAGGCAGCCTGGCCCTCCACCGAGCGGAACAGCTGCTCCTCGACCGGCACTGCAGCACATGGACAACGTTACTGCTGCAGCACCGCTACCTGACAACACCTAAAAGCTGCGCGTATTTTATTCTGAACTGAAGGACTAAGAGCTCGGCAGTCATTCGACGTTTTTGCAATGGCAAAAATCTTTTAAGATTTCTTTTTAGATTTTTCTTTATATGGTTTTGTGAGAATACTAAGAAACATTTCATCAGACCAAAGGCTTTGATTTTCAATAACGCCAAATTTATATAAAGTCTTTATTTGCAGCATCTTCTTTAAAACGCCTCTAATTCTCCCTGACTTCTGTCAGTCTGTTGGTTTTAGCCGATCCACCTGCTTTTTGAGGAGGTGGATTTATCAGTGGGGTTAAAATCTACCTAGTAACAGGGAAGATGGTCAGAATAAAGGGTGAAGATGGATGGAGTTAAATCCAGGAGAATCCCAGAAGAAAACCTGCAGAAGACCTTAGACAGGGGTGAAGGTCACAGACAATCAACCTACATGCTGTATTCATTCAAGGCTACAATCAAATTGTTTAAATCACGGCCTAGTCAAAGGCCTGACCTAAATTTTTCCCTGTCACGTCATGATTTTGGGCTACTTTGTTCTGTTCTGTCAAAAAAATAAATAAAATAAAAAATCCCCAAAAAAGACACTGATGGTCTGGAGGTGTAATGGGACATTCAAAGGGTTTGAAAACTTTTTGAGACGCTGTACGTATTCAGATAAAAGTAAAATGTGTAGCTACTGGGTAGGCCTGTCAGAATGAGCAACAGATCAATTAATCATATGATAAATTAAAACAAGCTCAATAATTTCCATTTGCATGATTTATCTTTCCTCTCTCTGTCAAAAACTGGATGATGAAAGTCTTCAGTCTGGTGCTTTGGACTCTATTAGGACAATTTGTTTACAGAGGCGTCACAAATAATTCTGAAGATTTTTTTAAATTTATTTTGGAAATTTAAAATGTCTTCCAGTCGCAGTTGTTAAATGTTCATTTGAGTTCAAAGTTTATTGCTCTCTGAGAACGTCTTCCCGCATTATATTACTTGAAAATGGTCTCAAAACAACAATATTATTGTTTATCGCGATAACATCAGGGACAATTTATCGTCCAGGTGTTATCATAATGGGACCAATAAAGCAAAGATCCCTCACTCTTGTCAGGGGTGGTCACAGCGCGGCCTGTTGGTGAGCGGCGGTCATGTTGGAGGTTCTGGCAGCACGGCCGCTGCTCTGCCCCGGCGCTGCTCGCTGGCTGAAGTCTGGACATCTCAGACCTGAAAGACATCAGGGTCAGAACAGCCATGGAGTCGTTCAATCTTCTACACAGAGTCATCACGACCTGAGATTTTCATTTGCAGTATTTGTTGCGATGACAATGACGATGACGAGTGCTAAATAACATAATTGTAGAAATCATGGGATTGATGCATTCTGATGGAGCTTGTTTGTCGGATCAAGAGTAGCTTTTGAGCTTAAGCTTTAAGCAGGTGTTAAGCATACTTTTCTTTTATTAAGCCTATATTTCTGTATTTTTGTTATTGGTTTGATGGATTATTCCAATCATAAATGTTGTATTTTGATTAGCTGTAAGCAGGAAATCATCATAATTAACAGGAATTAACCATCAATCTGTGTAGATTGATGTTCTGCTAACAGTGGTTATGTTTAACACATTTTTATTGACTATTGATGTCAACTGATTGCATAAATGAATAGTGGAAAAATGTGAATCTATGGGTAGGTCTGCATGGTTTGAATCCTGAGGATATGCGACGAGAGGCCGTCTCTACGTTCTCGGAGTACACTGCACTGAAACCGCACTTTACATGAACACACCGTCGACAGTTCGGTTGGAACCGATTTGCAAACATGAAAGAGAACATACAACAAAAAGAAGTGCGCGTTACTGCGCTGCCACGATAATTTTATAGAGGCCGTGTGATGCCGTACGCCAGATCTGGGTGGGGTAATTGAAGCCAGACTCTGGGTCTTTGAGACATTTTTACAGCAAAGTGGGTCAGTGGTAGAACAGAGCTGTTAGTGTGCACAGCGTTGGGGAAAAAAAAAACTTCAGAAAACACGGCTTCATACATGCAGGTAGATGTAAACATATTCAGCTGTTCCCGTGCATATTTAACTAATTTATTGGTGTCATAACCAGTTTAATATCTTTTCCCCTGATATATGTATACATATATAAAAGCCTGATGATGCAGTTTGGGTGGATCAGTGCTTCTGTAATGCTTCAAAATTTTCAAACTTTCTTTTGCTGGCTGCCCTTTTTGTTGGGGGGGAAATCCAATAAGGGGCCTTCATAAATCACTGTGTAAGTGTTTCCAGATGATGATATCTCAGAGGAGGAAAGCTAAAAGGTGGGGGAAAAAAGAGAGCAGATTTTTAGCAGCCTGCCTCGAAAATCACCGGGCGCTCGCGCTTACGCCCCGCTATCACAAGTCAGGCGATACTGTAAGACATTTCTTTTGGGCTCTCTTTGTTCAGTAGTAAGCGTAACGGACTTCCAGGCAATCAGTCGGAGAGTTGTGTTTAAGTCACTGTGGGGGAGGAGGCCGGCAGCTGTAGTGAAACAAACACAAGGCTTCCTGGTTGCTCTGGTTACACTCACATTCAAGAGCTAACCCTGCTGAAGGTTGTCACATGCAGGTTAACCAGCGACTGAATGCTCTTTAACTGACGTCAGTCAGAGCAAGGCTGCCGTTCCAAGCATTCCTGATGATACAATGACATTTTAAATGTCACATGAAAACTCTTTGTTTTGCCCTTTAGAAACATTTACACCTGGATTATCCTCTGAAATGCTTTGGTGGAACTTCTGGGAACCAGGGAGTCCAGCTGGGAAAGCAAACACTGATTCTGATTCGGAAGCAAACGCATGGCAGCGGCGTGACGTCTGACTTCGCCACCAGCAGAAACGCCTTCTGCTTTAAAGCAAGTGAGACTTTAAAGCAGAAGGCTTTAAAGTGTCATGTATCACTTTATCTGTGATACATGACACAAGATTATGTTGATTAGGTCAAAAGGGTCTAGAGAGTGGAGTGTTACCAAGAAAGAAAAAAAAAGTGACTTCCTGTTCTGATGGGGCGGGGCTTTGATGATGTGAATATATGACCACATCAGTATCGTTGGGCATCCAGCATGGATGACTCATGATAAATTTGATGCATCTGTGTGAAAGTTATAAGGATTTGCTTGCTGTGGCGAGAACACCATGGTTACCACGGGGCCACGTCCAGGATTTTGATAACTTTTAATCCCCCCGTCCCTTAACTGATGCCAATAGCTCAAAATCCTTGAGGAGTTATTTAAATATGATTAATAATTGCTGAGGCTTCAACTAACTGGGTTTTTAAGACTCAACCTCTTGAAGTCTTCTTCAAAGCTACCTTTGGCAGCTGGATTCACTACAGGTCAAGAACTCAACCAGTATTTTTTTTTTCCATAAACAAGGAGGCTTATTCTACAGAATTTACCCACACAATGACTGCAAGGTGTTGAGTTCCTGTTCACCCAATACAAGCTCATGTCATTAACTTTCTAGCATTGAGCTTTACAGTTGTTGAGTGTTTGTTCCCGAAGTAGTGTGGTTTGGTTGGTAAAACACAAAAGAAAAATCCATGTTTTATTTACATGGGAGTAGGGGTTTGGGAGAAGTATTAAATGTCTTTACTGATGTAAAAAGATCGTATCTGACTTGATATGATGTCCAAGACTAGTTGCAAAATGGCTGCAAAAGCCTAAGTAGAGATGAAACACCTGTTATAAATGCTTAGGGAAGAAAAATAAATAAATGGATCTCTGCATTTTGAATTTAGTTCAAATTTTGTATTGATGAACATCAGTGTTCATCATCTGATTAACCTAAACTTTGCTTGTGAAATGTGAATCAGAAGAATGCTGATAGTCAGAGACGAACCATCCGTATAATAAATAATTGGAAAAATAACAGGATCAACAATCTACTTCAAATTCCTAATTACACCACTTGACGTTGTACCATCTAAAGTAATATTTGGGTGAGCTGAGACCAAGGAAGTGTCAGGCCTTTGGTTCAAACAGTCACGGGGAATCGGTTGCTAAGATCTTTCTATAGGGCAGACTCTGCACTATTGTCCATTCGGAGGCAGAATGAAAGAAGTGAGCAGAGATTGATGAGGACCGTCAGCTGTTCAGGTTCTCACTCAATAGGCCTCTCTGTTGCTTTTGTGGTGTTGAATTATTTGCCATCACAGCGTCTATGGAAGAGCGGTGAGAAGACTTTGGAACCTTGTGTGCGTAGATTAGCAGAATGTGGGTCACAGGACAACACCTAGACTTCTCAAATTTGTTATTAGAAATAACCCAAAAAGCAGGCTGAAGCATGAGCTTTAATCACATGTCTGTGTGATACACCATAAAGTGGGAGAATTTAATTATCACTTGGTGATAGTCCAGAAAATCTGTTTAAGGAAATATACGCCACCACACAGAAATTAATAGTATTGCAATTAATTACATATATGGATTTAAAAAAAAAACTTAAATTGACCAAAATACCCTGTTAAATAAATAAAAGGAAAAAAAAAAAGGTAACGAAGGTTCGGGCAACGTCTCACCAGGAGACCGGAATTGAGGAGCCCCGCCCCTCGCTCTTCAGACAGAGTTTGGGGAAGAAGACGGCGGTTGTCCTTTCCTTCTCTCACTGACTGTTCGTCATTACAGGTTAGTAGTGTGAACTGGTGAGGGCTGCCCCCCCTTTAAAAATGTGGAGTAACAATGTATATTAGGATATGATTTGTAATTTGATTGATAGATGTGCTGAAACATTGAAAATAAATAAAGAAAAAAAGGATTTGTTAGGATCGCAGTTAGCTACATTTTAGCTACAACGGTCGCATAACGGCCGTTCTGAAGATTGCTACATGTATCTTTTTAGCTCCGTTCCACTCCCCGATTAAACATTGGTACCCTGAGATACATTGTGTTGTTTGATCTGTTAAAAAGGAGTTATTATTATTATTATTATGATTATTGTTATTATTATTATTATTACTATAGACGTTACTTTTTCTCCCTTGCTATGTAATCAATTGAACTGTAGTTTATTCAGTCGGACAGTAGTTATTGAAAACACATTAGAGCGAGCTTAAGGTTTTGTCCATTATTACATCTCCCTCTTGCAGTATTCAACATAATTAATCCTCTTATTTGAGAAATGGTTTTTTTAATGTATATCGCTGCACTCTGGATTGATTGGTGAGAGTTGATACCTTTTTACGCAGGTGAAGGCTGTGTGTGTTTTTTTTTGTAGCAGAAGAAAGGACACAGGAATGTGATTGTTCTAGGAAATGTTAATAATTTCATAATTTCAATAATTTGTAATAAAGACCGAGTTTGGGGAAGAAGACGGCGGTTGTCCTTTCCTTCTCTCACTGACTGTTCGTCATTACAGGCTCTCCAAGATCAAGGGAAAGCAGAAAGTCTTCAGAAGAAGAAAAAAAAAACGGAAAAACAAAACATCATTTGTTATATTTGTCACTATAAGTAGAGACGTGTAACAAACTGTGGGGGCTCGTCCGGGATCTCCTCATCAAAAATATTGGGAGAAGATCCAGAGATACCAGAACCACGTGACCAAGGTGACACAGCTGAAGGCCAGGAGTCAACCCGTGGGTGTCCAGAGTGGAAGATCAGAGTGGGAAGGAACCGCGATCCTCCACCGGAACTGCACTGCTGATCCTGAGTTCAACGTAAGCTGATCGCCGAGGAGCCACATCGCCGATTCAGAAGACAGCGCACTCGAGCTGCAGCTGAGCCACGCTGCTGATCCAGAGGACAACGTACTCTAGTTGAAGCTGAGCCAAGTTGCTGATCCAGAGGACAACGTACTCTAGTTGAAGCTGAGCCACGCTGCTGATCCAGAGGACAACGTACTCTAGTTGAAGCTGAGCCAAGTTGCTGATCCAGAGGACAACGTACTCTAGTTGAAGCTGAGCCAAGTTGCTGATCCAGAGGACAACGTACGCTATCTTCAGAGGAGTCAACTCATTGATTTGGAGGACAACGTGTAATTTATCAGAGGACTGAACTGGAGGACCGATCTGTAGTAGAACCAGACACCATGGCAGAGGTTCGCAAAGAGTTAATATGGAACATTAAGAAACAACTTTTCAAACTCCCAAGCGACAGTGTTTATCAGGTGGCAAAAGACATTGCTACTAATAGCCAGTATGGAGGTGAACTGGACCCAAACGATGAGGAAAGCTGCATGGACTTTGCCATCTCCTTTTTACAGTCTGATGCCTTACTCGAGCGGGAAGACAAAGGTATGGGTTGGTTGCTGGATTTGAATGATTTGATATATAAGCTAACGAATGCTGATGCTACTGATAATTCTGGAGAAAGTGTGTTAGATGATGTTTGTGCACGTATTAAACCTAGTCACACTCAGTCTATAACAATCAAACACTCCACATCACAACCCCATGCTCACTTTAACAGTACAGTCATGCAGTCCCAGCCTGACTCTATTACCCAACCCAACACAAAAATGGGGTCGGTAGAAGGTCTGAGACAGCTGTATGAAGAACTGGGCGAGAAACTCAGGCAGTATGAATCTAGTGTGACCACACCAATTCCAGTTTCTCTCCACCAAGTTGAGTCAGAGTTATATAACAGGCCACAAATGACCCCGGATCAACCTGTGTGTCTGAAGGACCTCTCCTACCTGCAGCGCAAAGATTTCAAAGTACACGGTGGTCAGGTTGGAGATCAGAACTCTGATTTAAGCTACAACAACATCAGTAAACAAATTGATGAGGGAGTAAAAGAGGGTTTCACAGAGACTGAAGTGGTCAGGGGGGTGTTGAGGATTATAAAACCAGGAGCCTTTAAAGACATGCTCGTAAACAAAGACTCAATCACTGTATCTGAGCTCAAAGGCTTCCTCAGGTCCCACCTCGGTGAGAAAGCATCGACTGAGATGTTCCAGGAATTGATGTGTGCCAGGCAATCAGACCAAGAACCACCTCAACAGTTCCTGTACCGCATGATTGGGCTAAAACAGAAACTTCTTTTTCAAACTCGGCACACCAGTACAGACATCACATATGACCCCAAGACCATCCAAAAAGTCTTTCTCCACACCATATACCAGGGTTTAGGAACGAAACATGCATACCTCCGACAGAGACTGAGGCCCCTGATTGCAAACAGCCAAGTTACAGATGAGGAAATCCTCAGCCAAGTCATGAAAATCATGAGTGATGAGAATGAGCACCAACGCAGGCTGGGCCAACTCCCTAGACAAAAGACAACACAAGCACACAGTACCAAAGCTGAAACAGGAGGTGATTACAACAAGTCACAAGACGCAGCAGCAGACAGTAAGAATCTCCAGACAATAGGACAGCTCAGTGCTCAAGTTGAAGCCTTGACTCAGATGGTGGCTTCATTGATGGACCTGCATACAGCTAACCCACAAGTGTCTCTGCCTCTAACTAGGTCAGCCCACATGCAGTCACACCCTCCCTACCAACCATCCTCAAGCAGCCGGCCACAACCTCTGTTGAGGCAACCCGCAGCTCAGATGAGGGGCAGGATGGCTCGTTGCCCTGTGTGTACTGAGCAGAACTCACAGGTGTGTAACCACTGCTTTACATGTGGAGAAGCAGGGCACAGGGCGATTGGGTGCTTGAAGCGAGTCCAGCCACAGGGAAACGGGACTCGGTCTCTGATGAGGGACACCCAGAGACCGGTGAGCAATTCCAGTCCCGAACAGTAGGTCAAGCTTCAAGTCAAATAGCCAGACGCCTCCAACGAAGACAACGTCAGGAGCCTCATACACCTCTCAGCCAGAGAACAGTCACCTGTAAAGCACCCCTCGTTGGAAAGAAAAGCCTGCTGAAATGCCTGCTTGGTGGCTACCCAATTACAGCCCTATTTGATTCAGGGTCACAAGTGAGTATAATTGACCAAGAATGGGCTGCCACTCACATCTCAAATTGTACAGTGAGACCCCTTTCAGAGCTATTAGAGGAGGAACTCAGTGTCTATGCAGTTACAGGTCATTCAGTGCCGTACAGTGGATGGGTGGAGCTCACTGTCAACTTAGCAGGAAACGATGACCCCAACCTGACCATACAGGCTCCATTTCTTGTCAGTCAGCTGCCCCTGCCCCAGCCCCTTCTTGGAGCCAATGTACTGGAAGAGATCATTAAAAGGAAGGAGTCCTCGGGTGAGGCGGTTACCACAGTGGTCAGTCTCCTCCGTGATGCATTTGGGATAGAGGAGGAACAGGTGGAGGCCATTGTGAGTTTCATCCAGGTGCCTCCCAGAGCCTATGATGATCCAGTCACAATAAGGGTGGGTAGAGACCACACTATTATCCCCCCTGGGAGAACAGCTCATGTGTGGTGCAGGGTACCCCCAAATTTTAACATCATTGACCCTTTTGTCCTATATGAGCCTGCAGAGGGGAGCACTGCTTTAGGACACTTGGGTGTGGGGGAGGGCCTCTTAAAAGTCAATGAGGCCAGGCGACCATATGTTAAAGTGCCCATCTCCAATCACTTAAAACATGAGGTCACCCTACCCAAAAGAACCCCCCTGGGAACCATCCAACATGTCACAAAGGTCCTGGAGACCAGCACTTCAGGGTCCCACCAAAAAGAAATGGCTGCAGTTAGGGTCAATGGAGTTGCATCCTCCAGCAGCTCTCCAACTGACTCCTGGCTCCCTCCTGTCGAGGTCAGTCACCTAAGCCTCGAACAACAAGAGGTGGTGAAGAAAGTGCTCTGTGAGGAGTGTGGAGCCTTCTCCCGTGACGGTGATGACATTGGATGCATCCCTTCTCTGCAGATGGAAATTAGGACTAAGGATGATATCCCAGTCCAAAGAGCCTACGCATCCATTCCAAAGCCACTCTACAAAGAAGTGAAGGAGTACATCCAGGAACTTCTGGTTAAAGGTTGGATTGTGAAATCTCAGTCACCATATGCAGCCCCTGTCATATGTGTCAGGAAGAAAGATGGGTCCTTACGACTCTGCGTCGACTACCGGCTCCTCAACAACAAAACCGTACCTGACCGCCACCCCCTCCCTAGAATCCAAGACCTCACCGACTCCCTGGGAGGATATGCTTGGTTCTCAATTCTGGACCAAGGGAAAGCCTACCATCAAGGCTTTATTGCTGAAGGGTCAAGGTACCTGACTGCGTTCATAACCCCATGGGGCCTGTACGAGTGGGTCCGAATACCGTTTGGGTTGTCAAACGCACCAGCAGCTTTTCAAAGGAGCATGGAGGGGATGCTTGACGAGCTGAGAGATGAGTGCTGCATCCCTTACCTCGATGATGTTTTGTGCTTCTCCAGATTGTTTGAAGAGCATGTGCAGGTGTTACGCAGAGTCCTCCAAGCCTTACAGCGTCATGGTGTAAAGTTGAAACCAGAGAAATGCGAGCTCTTTCGCAAGGAGGTCAGGTACGTTGGGCGATTGGTGTCAGCAGATGGAGTAAGGATGGACCCCAAAGATTTTGAAGCAGTACAAACACTGAAACACAAGACACCACAAACAGTTGGGGACATCAGGCAAATGCTCGGGTTCCTGAGCTATTACAGAACATATGTGCAGGATTTTTCACGTATAGCCAAGCCCCTGTATGACCTGCTTCAGTCAAAGGCCGACACTTCTCAGCTTAAATCGCCACAGGGAAAAACAAAAGGCCACCAGCAGTCCTCTCGAACCCCAATAGAGTGGACCAAAGAACATCAACAGGTCCTTGAGCAGCTCATTGACCGACTGACCAAACCCCCAGTGCTGGCATACCCCGATTTCGACCGCCCTTTCACACTTCATACTGATGCCTCGCAAAAGGGTCTGGGTGCGGTTCTCTACCAAGTTCAGGATGGAAAAATGAGGGTGATTGGATATGGTTCACGCACACTGACACCAGCGGAACAGAATTATCACCTACACAGTGGGAAACTTGAATTCCTGGCATTGAAGTGGGCGATATGTGACAAGTTCCGTGATTATCTGTTCTATGCCCCACATTTTACAGTCTTCACGGACAACAACCCACTCACATACATCCTGAGCACTGCCAAGCTTAATGCAGTGGGTCACCGGTGGGTGGGGCAGTTGGCTGACTTCCACTTCGACATCAAATACCGACCAGGTAAAACTGCCATTGATGCTGACACCTTGTCACGATGGCCCCTGGATATAGACACTTTTATGGCTGAATGCTCTGAAGAACTATCAGAGGACACAGTCTGTGCTGCATGGGAAGGAAGCCGGAGAGCTCAACAGAGAGATGTGGCCTGGGTGGCAGCCCTCAACTTGTCACACCCTAGCCAAACCCAGTTCGAGGGTCTGCAGACAGTCAGTCATGATGAGCTGGTGAGGGAACAAAGGAAAGACCCCGCCATTGGGAAAGTTGTGGAGTTGAAACAACAAGACAAACCACTAACAGAGGAAGAAAGAAATAAAGTTGATGGACACACGAGGAGGCTGCTGCGAGAGTGGGGCAAACTATACCTGGAGAATGACCTGCTCTACAGAAAAACTGTGAGTCGACAACAATTGGTTCTGCCCGCCACATATAAACAAACAGTTCTGACTCACCTCCACAACAACCTGAATCATGTTGGCGTTGAAAAAGTGCTGAGCTTGGCAAGGGAGCGATTCTACTGGCCTTTCATGAAAAGTGATATAGAGAACTACATCACCAGGAAATGCTCATGCATCAAACAGAAGAAACCAGTCACAAATGAAAGAGCTCCAATGGGAAGTATTACATCGACTTCTCCCCTCGAGCTGCTATGCATCGATTTCCTTCACTTGGAAGCCAGCAGGGGTGGGTACGAGTACATCCTGGTTGTGATTGACCACTTTACCAGGTTTGCCCAAGCCTATCCCACCAAGAACAAGGCTGGTAAGACAGCAGCCGACCGGCTTTTCAATGATTTCATCCCGAGATTTGGGTACCCTGCCAAACTCCATCATGACCAGGGTCGGGAGTTTGAGAATGAGCTCTTTAAGAATCTCAGACGATTAGCTGGTGTGGCCCATTCAAGAACCTCCCCATATCACCCCCAGGGCAATCCGGCCGAACGACTAAATCGTACCTTACTGCAGATGCTCCGGACTCTGGGGGAGAAAGAGAAAGAGAACTGGAAGGATCACCTACCTCATGTGCTCCATGCCTACAACTGTACAAAGCATGAGGCCACAGGGTTCTCCCCGTACTATCTGTTGTATGGTCGACATCCTCGCCTCCCTGTTGACATCCTCTTTGGTCTCATAACAGACCAGGAGGCCGAACTTAAAGAGCCAAATGGATATGCCGAGAGGTGGGCTCGAAAAATGACTGAGGCATATCAGATAGCCAATGCAAACAGCCAACAATCCAGCATAAAGGGAAAAACATACTATGACAAGAAGAGCAGAGGTGTCGTCCTTCAGCCTGGAGACAGAGTACTGGTACGCAATCTCGGTGAACGTGGGGGCCCTGGAAAGCTGAGAAACTACTGGGAACAACAGATCTTCATCGTCAGAGAGCAGGTGGGTGACAATCCTGTCTATAAAGTCAGCCCTGAGCGAGGAGGTCAGCCAGTTCGCACTCTACACCGAAACCTACTGTTACAGGTAAACGACTTACCTATAGAACCAGTCCAGAACCTGACCACAAGTACAGCAGAGTCACAAAGGAAAGCCAAAAAGAGTTCAAACGACCTTCAGGCCAGACATGCTGTACTGTACTCAAACACAGATGACTCTGATGAAGAGGAGGATGAGGGAACACCTCATTACTGGCTTCGAATACCTGTGGAGAGACCCAGACCAAACTGTCACCCACCTGATCAAAATACTACCGATGCTTTCCAAGAGATAGCTGAAGAGAATGAAACCAGTTTGATGGAAGCAATCCCAACCGAACCTGGACAAGAAGGAGAATGTGTCAGAAGTGGAAGGCAGGGGTCAAGCAGTGGAGATGGACAATATGTTGAGGAGCTCCAGTCCACATTCATGGAGGACATACATTCTGCCCCTCAAGAGGATAATACCCCAACACCTGACATGGAACACCCAGTCCCCCTGAGACGGTCTACAAGAGAAAGACGACCAAGACATATGTTCACTTACACGACTCTGGGTCAACCAGTGTACCAGCCGCGCCCCATGGTGAATGCAGTTGGAACCCAACCAATGCAGTGTATGCACCAGTGTTTCCCCTCACCGTACTTCCATCCTATCCAACCCCCACCCATTAGCCCTTACCCTTACCTACCTGTTATGTGTCCAATACACTGTAGATAGAACACTTGGGAAAGATAATTACATACCTGAACCACACATACACCATACATTACATATCCATCTACTGTAAAACATACATCATACACTGTATACTCACCTTGAGCGACCTGCAACACAAAACACTACATATTTTTGTTTTGCAATGTTTTGAAAAAAATGTATGTTCAGTCAAGTTATTTTGGAGACTTAAGTGTCAGGAGCCACCTTTGTTTGTTGGGGAGTGTGTGATACACCATAAAGTGGGAGAATTTAATTATCACTTGGTGATAGTCCAGAAAATCTGTTTAAGGAAATATACGCCACCACACAGAAATTAATAGTATTGCAATTAATTACATATATGGATTTAAAAAAAAAACTTAAATTGACCAAAATACCCTGTTAAATAAATAAAAGGAAAAAAAAAAAGGTAACGAAGGTTCGGGCAACGTCTCACCAGGAGACCGGAATTGAGGAGCCCCGCCCCTCGCTCTTCAGACAGAGTTTGGGGAAGAAGACGGCGGTTGTCCTTTCCTTCTCTCACTGACTGTTCGTCATTACAGGTTAGTAGTGTGAACTGGTGAGGGCTGCCCCCCCTTTAAAAATGTGGAGTAACAATGTATATTAGGATATGATTTGTAATTTGATTGATAGATGTGCTGAAACATTGAAAATAAATAAAGAAAAAAAGGATTTGTTAGGATCGCAGTTAGCTACATTTTAGCTACAACGGTCGCATAACGGCCGTTCTGAAGATTGCTACATGTATCTTTTTAGCTCCGTTCCACTCCCCGATTAAACATTGGTACCCTGAGATACATTGTGTTGTTTGATCTGTTAAAAAGGAGTTATTATTATTATTATTATGATTATTGTTATTATTATTATTATTACTATAGACGTTACTTTTTCTCCCTTGCTATGTAATCAATTGAACTGTAGTTTATTCAGTCGGACAGTAGTTATTGAAAACACATTAGAGCGAGCTTAAGGTTTTGTCCATTATTACATCTCCCTCTTGCAGTATTCAACATAATTAATCCTCTTATTTGAGAAATGGTTTTTTTAATGTATATCGCTGCACTCTGGATTGATTGGTGAGAGTTGATACCTTTTTACGCAGGTGAAGGCTGTGTGTGTTTTTTTTGTAGCAGAAGAAAGGACACAGGAATGTGATTGTTCTAGGAAATGTTAATAATTTCATAATTTCAATAATTTGTAATAAAGACCGAGTTTGGGGAAGAAGACGGCGGTTGTCCTTTCCTTCTCTCACTGACTGTTCGTCATTACAGGCTCTCCAAGATCAAGGGAAAGCAGAAAGTCTTCAGAAGAAGAAAAAAAAAACGGAAAAACAAAACATCATTTGTTATATTTGTCACTATAAGTAGAGACGTGTAACATCTGCTCATGCCAGACTATGTCTTAGCAGCATAAAGTGAACATTACAAGTATTTAGAGACATCTGCGAGCCAAAAAGCCACAGTTGCGGACACTGATTATAAGGTTAAAGCAGGAGCAACCGAATGAGAGATAAACATTCGACCGAAAGGCTTTGTACTTCAAAAGTTCAATTACACCTTGACTCCCACCAAAGCGAACAGTTCCAAAACAAGAGTTTGAGCCAGACCGGCCGGCCGACCGGCTGCACACGAAGCTCATTCAGCAAAGTTCAACAGATCGGGGCTGAAAATGGAAAAAGTTACCCACGTCAGCCCTCCAAACAGCAAGGCACAAGCAACTCAGGCATTAAGCCCAAGGTAAACAGAGTCATTTTGTTCTGCTTTAGGAGGATCTACAACTCATCAGCGCGGGATTTTTCGTCACTAAGGTTCTTCTCGTGCAACTACCTGCCAAAAACCGGCCCCTTTATTTCAACAAGGTTGATAAATGAGCGTTTTTCAAGCCCCGACTTAAAAATGGGCTCGATACACGGGAGGTGACGCTAAACAGCTCATACACGGTATAGCAGATGGAACATCTGTTCGGTCTGTTAGAGCTCCCAGAGCCAGAACGGCTCCACAGCCCCCACACCTAGCCAGACTTTTCACTAGCTATTTTCTTGGAATATTTTGGCATTTTTGTTTTTCCTGAATCATAATGTACAATTTTCACCCAGTTTCATATATTAAAGATTTGTTGTTGTTGTGTCAGCCTTCCACACCACTCGAGTCTTCTGGTTCTGGTTCTGCTCTGCATCCTCAGAACCAGAACCAAACCTGGGAGAAGCAGCATTCAGCTTCTATGCACCACAAATCTGGAACAAACGTCCAGAAAACCGCAAAACAGCCGAAACGCTGAGTTCCTTTGAGTCCAGACTAAACACCCAGCTGTTTTAGAGTTGCCTTTCAACCATAATAAATGAAACACTGACCAACATATTTGATGTTTAACGAGTTTTGGCAATGGCACTCGACAAAATGTAACGTTTGTTGAATTGTT
Organism: Poecilia mexicana; assembly: GCF_051168715.1. Lineage (NCBI taxonomy): Eukaryota > Metazoa > Chordata > Actinopteri > Cyprinodontiformes > Poeciliidae > Poecilia > Poecilia mexicana. The sequence goes on from NW_028263374.1 coordinate 3,317,117, forward strand.
GTCTGTATGGTGTTTTCTTTATAAATTTGTAATTTTGTTTTATTGTGCAAAACACGTTTCTGCTGAAATGTGCTACGCACAAAAAAAACTTAATATTGACAAAAATGCATAGGGAGATTATTTCACTTATATCAAAACAATTTTCCCCTCTTGTAAGTGAAATTATCTACCAATGACACCAGCACTTTTTCATCAATATTAAGAAATTATTTACTTAACACAAGCTCCTGTTACTTGCTGAACAGTTAATTGTAAGTTAGTTTTGTCTTTTCTTTAAGTGCACTAAGAGATTTGCACTAGAAAATAGACCAAAAATATTTGGTAAGATTTTGTGTGCCACAAACCTGGCACTTCATGCAGAAAAACTAACCCTGAACACAGTTGTGCATACACAGATTCAATCACTACATTACTCTGACCAGAACTGCTGCCATATACACACATATGTATTCCACTGACTGTGCTTCTGAGGTCGTCTAAAACACATGTGGAGTTGCTCTGATAAACAGCTTAATGTTACGTGAAGCGAAGCGTCTGCACCTGTAGTAAAGCAGCTCAGACTCCATCTGGACAACGTGCCTCTGCAGCGCCGGAACACGACTGGCCTTCGCTTCCAGGTCCTTCACCTTCTCCAGTCCGCTCAGCAGCGCCTGCCGGGCCTCCTCCACCTTCCTCCTCATGCTCGCCTGCTCCGTCTTCAGAAGCCTGTTGCTGTCTTCCAACGCAGCGACGGCCTCCTTACAGCTCCACAGTTCCTGCTCCAGTCTCTGATTGCGCGACACCGTCTCCTCCACCTGCCACTCTCTGGAGCTGTGCAGGTACTCTATCTCGTGGATGAGGTTCTGCAGGCTCTTGAGGTTGCTGTTGGAGCTGTTGGCCACGTTGTTGTGGGAAGCCAGCGTCCGCGGGGAAACGAAGCGTCCTTCTCTTGGTTTATGCTTGGAGTGGCTTTTCCAGAGGCCGACCTGCGATGTGAAGAGACGAGATGAAGATAATCCCACAAACTGACAAAACATTTTGTTGTTTGATTGGTTGACAAAGTTCATTAAAGGAATAGTTCAGATTAAAACAGTACTGGGAATGTAAATGCAAGCAACTGGAACATCATGAGCTTTAAAGAGCTTGAATGGTGCCAACAAGTGGAGTGATGGTGAGCTTTTTTTTTTTTTTCATTTCCAAAATATCTCAATCATACGCTGTTTACTTTTAATCTCCTCTAAAAAATACATATTTAGATTAACTTAAAATATGCTTTCATAAGTCAACCAGCACATCAACTTTAAGAAATAATGACTCTTCTGTATTAGAACGCAACCTGTAACAGTGGCAGCTCAGTTTGGAAGTCACAAAGCAAAAAAAAATTACAGAAAAAAAAACTAAAATTATATTCTGATAAAAAAAAAGCATTGTATTTTCAATGTAATCTTAAAGATAAAAAGCAACAGCCTCAGAAAAGCACTTTAAAAAAAACGTGTGGTTTGACATAAAGCTATACTTGTGCATTTTAAACTGTCTATCAATGGATAATAAATTTTTCTTACATTTGTTACAAAAAAATGAAAGCAGTTATAACTTTAACAAACTTAACAGTATGTCATGAAAAGTGGACATATTTGTGAAAACCAGGAGCTCTGATGACCCTGGTGTTGTTACAGGTCAGCTGGGTTCACAGGAACATCTGGAGACGTGTCATTAGGAATCCCACAGGTGAGAGTCTGCATGACAACAGGGGATTATAACAGGCAACTGGCCAGCATGTGGGACGGACTGATGTCCCAGCAGACCAGTGATGACATCAGAGGACACACGTGGTGGACGAGACTTTTTACAGTTCTGAGTCGTAAAAAGTTCTAGATCAAATGCATTTAGTCCTGAGCACTGACTGAATATTTGAGCCTTTTTTTTTTTTTTTACATATCATTTGCTAATTTATCTGCCTAATATGAGAGACACGTCAGACGTCGTCTCCCATCCCGGTTGCAGCTGTTTACACATCAGAAGCTGCAGTGGTGACTGCGGTAGTGTGAGCAGGAACTGCCTGCAATTCAACAGCCGTCTGATGTTTTCTATTGTAGCAACCCGTCCAGGTCGGAGGCCTCTGTGGAACCTGTGACGGCGTAATAAAATACACAAACACGGCTATTCAGTTTCAGTGTCTTTTACTAACTGGCTGCAAAAATTTGCCGCCACAGAATATTCATATAACACCTGATGTTACGTCACCATTCAGGACCTCCAGTGTCTGTTGGGAACATGCCAGCTCCTCACCAGTCAGATCTTTTAAATACTCACCAGCAGTCTTCATGTGTGAGATTCTGCTCTCCATAAAACTACACTGTGTGCACAACTATTAGCCGAGTGAGTATTTTGACCACGTTGTCATTAAAGGCATGCTGTCTAACTCCAAACTGGGTTTAACTTGAATGCTTGATAGATTTAAGCAAGAGCAGGTGACGTGTAATGAGGGACGGTGCGGCATAAGGAGGTAGTACATGGTACATGGATTGGTAGTACAATTACATTACATTTACTTTTTTTTTTTAAATATGCCTCTAGGAGTATTTTTACTACGCTGTACTTTTGTGCTACTTTGTGTGTAGTTTTATAGTGAAGCATCGCTGCTCTTACTTGAGTCATTGCCTGGATTCTCTACCCATTGAATGAAGAACAAACATGTTTAAACCAAAAATTCACCAGACACACCCACACACACACCTGCAGTTTTCCAGAGGTGTGTGTGTGTTTTTTTTATATATATATGTCATTCCAGGGTTTATGAAAACGTTCTTTTAACTGATTTTGTTCATTTTTGTTACATTATTGTCTGTTTTTTTTTGTTTTTTTGCTCTTAAAGTATCAAAAATTTCCTGTTAACTTTAACATGCATCCGCCTGATGATGCAGCTCCGTTAAAAACGACCAATCCGATCCGGGATGGAGGTCCAGTCAACCTTGTGTATGCACTGCTCAGTGTGCTGACCTTTCTGGTAAGCTGTATATCCGGTGTCATCAGTGGCTATGCTAACTGAGCATTCATGGCTCTGTTAAGAGGAAGGAAGAAAATCTGAGCAGAGTACACGAGGGTGATTGCCAGCGCTAAGACCCTCCTCCTGTCTCTAATTGGTTGTTTCCGATGGAGTTAAATAAATCAAGTTATGTTCAAACCTTTCTCACCTGCAGAGCCAAACAACGAGCATCGCTGCTCTGCAGCGCGGCTCTCATGTCCTCAACCAGCTCCCTGAGACTCGCATTCTCATCCTCCAGCTTCCCTATCCTGTCCTCCGCCTCCTCCAGAGCCACGATCTCCTCGTAGCACTCCCTGGTGCAGGAGCCCGGGGAGCCGAGCCTGCAGCCGAAGGCGCGCCGCTGCGCCGGGGAGGGTGAGGGAGAGGAGCCGCCACCGCTCGCCCCGACCGAAAGCAGCGTCTCCCGCCGCTTTAGGGGGCTCCGCAGACGGATCTGAGTTTCTATGTGTTCGCTGTCGGTCCCGACCAGCAGCCGGTCGTTCTCGTACTGGCATCCCGCCTTCGTGGTGAAGTAGCCGCACAGCTTGGCGTGAAAGTGCCTGAAGGTGAGTGCGCTGGGCAGGTTGTCCAACACTCCGGCGGACTCTTCCGATTCCGAGTCCTCGCTCAGCCCCAGAACCTCACACAGGACGTTGAAGTCCTCCTCGGGGATTTTACCGAGTCCTCGATGGTCCAGGTGGTGGAATATCTCCTGCAGATACTGATCCAGTCCGGTGGCCAGGACGATGATTTCGTTCTCCACTCCCCGGTCCAGTCCGTAATGGTAAGCCAGGGTGCTCACGATCCACTGCGTCCTGCGCGCCGGGCGGCTGTACGGGTCAGGGGAGTCGGTGGCATCCATCGTTTGGACCGGACAACATTTCCACGAAACGCGAGCCGCTCGCCTCTGTTCTGACCGACTGACTCCTTCCGCTGAATGTGTCCCCCTGCTCTGCGAGGGAGGCCAAGATCTGACTGAAGCACTGCCCCCAACATCCACAAGTACACTGAAAAAAAGGAGAGCAACCTTTAGTTAAAAAAATAAAAGAAAAAAATAAATAAAAGCTTGGAAGCAAATTTTACAAAGGTTTATAGATTTAAAATGCATGCTTGACAGAATGTAATCCACTCTGGACGCAATGTCAACCTGTCACCAATGTATTTAACTTTTATTCACAATAGTTAAGTAATGTAAAAATAAAAACATGAGCTGGAGTCTCCACATGCCTTGACCTAAACAGATGACGTCTATACAGAGTTGGGTAGATACATTCAACTATTGAGAAAATAAACAAGTTAATTATATATATATAATTATTTTGTGGGGCTGCAGTTGGTAGAGCTGTTGCCTTGCAGCAAGAAGGTTCTGGGTTCAATTCCCGGCCCCGGTCTTTCTGCATGGAGTTTGCATGTTCTCCATGTGCATACGTGGGTTTTCTCCGGGTACTCCGGTTTCCTCCCACAGTCCAAAAACATGATTGTCAGGTTAATTGGTTTCTCTAAATTGTCCCTAGGTATGAGTGTGTGTGTGCATGGTTGTGTGTCTCTGTGTTGCCCTGTGACAGACTGGTGACCTGTCCAGGGTGTTTCCTGCCTCTCGCCTGGAATGTTAGCTGGAGAGGCACCAGCACCCCTCCCGACCCCACTAAGGGACAAGGGTGTAAAGAAAATGGATTTTGTGAAAGTAATAATTTATAATTAATATTATTTAATTATACATTTATATTTAATTGCAAATAATAATAAATTATAAATATTTTAATAATTTAGTAAAATAATACAATTATTTTAATTGTATTATTTATCTGTCTGTCTTTTTTGTTTTCAGAATATGCCCTGGAGCACCTGCTGAATAAAAATACACACCACACTTTTCAGATTTGAAACGCAAAAGAAGTGTGAAAACCACAAAACATGCAACCTCAGTTCTGAGTTGATTCGTAGCATAAAATCCTAACAGAATACTCTACAGTTTGTGGTTACAAAATAATAATAATAAAAAAAGTTCAAAGCATGTAGATTATTTTTTTTACTGGTTTTCATTTTTATTTGGACTAGATGAAGTGCTCCACAGACTGAAAGGAATTTCAATAAGGTTTTACACACGACAAGCATTTTATTGCAATTTCAGATTCCCTCGTTACTCTGCTGGAGCACATATAGCAAGCCCTAAAACTTCATTTAGACTTTTCATTAAGGGGGTTGCTTGTAAAATGTCTTATGAAGGTCTCATAATTAAAGCCCCACAGGTACAGCAACGTGTTTAATATCAAAGACAAGCATTCATCATGACGGAGTTCTGATAGAAAACCCTTTAAAAAGAATCCTGTACCTTTATCACATTAACAGATTGTTATACTTCATCTCAAGCAGCTGGACCGAGAACTCTGTGGTGGTTCTTCTGCTCTTGCTTTCTTTTGGTTCAACTGGTTCTTAAACACAGGATAAAAAGATCAGTAAAAGCTAAAAGACATAAAGTTCTGGCTCCTTGCAGTAGACTGAGTTCAGAGCTATCTGTCCAAGCAGTGAATATTTCACACAAGACCGACCGGCCCTTATTGACATGTTTTTGATGGAAGCTCCAGATGGTGGAATTTCAGCCAGTTTGCTCATAACAGCCCAGTATTCCCACACAACACCGGAAAAGAACTTTTCTCACAGAAGACATTAATCAAAACAATTCCCTCGTTTCATTTGCTACTTTTACTCCTATAAACTTTCACTCTGTGTTCAGTTTTAGACGAAGAGCTAAATGCTTGGAGCCCAGGGTGTGTGCGCTCTTGATTCCCAGGTTACCACTCCGTAAAGCCAGAGCTCAGTCCAGACACCAGATCTGTCGTTTGGTTATAAAAGCAGGTCACGCTGTACTGCGTGGAGACGACCAACTCGCCTCCTGTGAACAGGTCTTCTTCTGCTTTCACCATCTTTACCTCAGAACAGCAGGTCGGACGTGAGGCCTGTTTGATGAAGATTGACAGGATCCTTTTGGATGAAGGTCCAGGGATCGAGCGGTGGGGATGTGCAGATTGATCGGCCAAAATTCTTTCATTTTGGATGATTGACAATCGGTCCATATTTGAGTATGAAGCAGATCTTCTCCACAGATCTTTTCTATTGCCACAACTCTCTGCGAGAGGGCTGCGTTTCACAATAGTCAGACTATACTGCTGGAAGACTTTGCAACGTTTATGCTGCATTTAGTACAGAAACAAATTGGTGGAGGCCAAAGTCAGTGCACAGTGAAGCTGTGGACAGTTAAAGGAGAGGAGCCACCAGGACACGATGCAACATCAGCAGCAGAAACAACGCAGTTCCCAGGTACAGCTTTCTGATTGAAGTTACTTATTTTATTGTGAAAGGTTCTAAACCCGACAGCCGCAACAGAAACATTGAAACGAGTTTACTGCTCACTAAAACCGTAAACATGACAAATCATACTTGAAGCAGCAGCAGACTCCTCAGCTCTGACTGATGAGGAAAGCACCAGCTGAACTTCCTCAGAGAACAAATCCGACTGGAAGAAGCGCATATGATCCATCTCCTAAACATGTTACACATGGCAATTTACAAGAAATCTGGACTTTCTGTTAAAAACTGGCTTTCTTTTAACATTTTCTTCACTGATGGTTTGTTAAAGAGCACTTGGGTTAGTTTTCTCCCGGTAGGACGGCCTTGTCCATCGAGCTCACAGGTTAGCTCAACGACCACATCTGAGAAAACACAGGAATCGTGCTACGTTTCTCCTCCGGCCACAGAAACGGAGGCGGATCTAACGTCACAGGAGAGAAATCAGAATGTTCTTTCAAGAGGGTGTGAGCAAATATAGGATCTGTTCTCCAAAACCGCCTGGGCGATCTTCTTGATGCTGGCGTCGTTGTTTTCTGGAGAATCTGGGGAGGAAAAATGCATTTGTTTAATCATCATCTGTCTGGACTGTGGCGCAGAGTAACAAACCTTGTAAAAAAAAATATCTATGTCCTTTGAACATTTTGTCATTCATTTATTTAGAAAGACACAAAGTAGAGCGTCGCTGCAAAGTGAAATGAATGGTGGTTTTTGAGGAAAACAACCAGGGATGGAACCAAAAGGACCATGCCAAGTTCCCAGGACAAATATTAGCTAACCGGTGGCTAACAGAAAGCCCTTGTTGAAAGAAGCTCAGAAAAAAAACTCTGTTTTCACTGCAACTAAACTTTTTGGGAAATATCCTAGAGATTAAACAAAGCAGTGAAGTTCAGTTTACGATTGAGATTGATTAAAAGATTTTTGATCTAATATCTAAAAACAATTATTTTTTTCAGAATTCACAGGAGAAGTGAATGCTGCAAGTCAAACGAGTCGATGTAGTCTGCTGTTTCTGTAGATAGACAATATTTTCATTTAAATAAACTGAACTGACAACCAACATTGCTGGGAATCTGTGTGTGTGATTGAACTGTAATGGTTTACTTGATGTGAACTGGTGCTATATGAATATTTTTTGGTTTTGGACATCCTCCATTAATCTAGACACACTCTTAACTTATCCATTCTGTTGCTATATTTATCCATTTTTCAGACACATGCAGTGACTTTATTCAAGAACAAAATCTAGTGATGAGTCCAGTGATTCTTTTTGGTGTTATTGGAAACTTTTATGGCGGAAACGCTCTGCAGCTCGTTTCCTGTCTGTCCTGAGCCAGTAAATACAGTTGAACTAGAATTAAATGATTACACTTAATAAAAAAAGTAAAGTTTGATTAAAGTATTACACAAAAGTAAAAATGCCTGTTTTTTTTTCCCCCAAACAGAAGACTTTCCTAACTTTATGTGTCTATCAGACTTTTCAGAAAAATCACTAGATGGACAAGGATTTATTAACATAACAAAACATTCAGATTTGCAAAGTTGAGCCAAAAAAATATGAGAGCTGGACTTCCTGTCGCCACCGTACAGCAGCTTCTGCTTACGTTTCTGCAGCTGAACCATGGAGTAATTGTTCTTGAAGAAGGCGTCGTTGCAGAATGTGTTGGCGAGCAGCACCTGGAAGGAGCGACGACATCACAGCAAGATTTAGAAAAATAAAAATAAAAAACATTTTAAAAGCACCAGTCAGCTCCACAGTGCATCCAGAAGGTTTTGCAGTGATTTACAAATTTATTAAAACTGAAAAAATAAATAAATAAATACATTTACACAAGATTTCACAGCCTTTGCTTCACACTCTGTTCATCCAATTAAAGCCTGAATATGACGCCACGAGCTCAGCACACGCATCTGTTGGCAGTTCTTCTCCAGCTGAATCAGACCGGATGGGAGACGACCGGGCAGCCATTTTCAATTCTGGGGGATGTCAGTAACTGGGATTTTTTTTCTTTAAAGAAAGCCATCAGCTGCTGGTAAGATGTTAACTGCCCGTATGGTCTGCATGGAGCCCAGCTGCAACGGCTCTTGGCCGACACACACCTCGTGGTCGTGATTCCTCAGGCCGATGCTGATGGAGCGGCTGGCTCTGGACAGGACGGCCGTCATGGCGTACAGGTTGATCAGGACGTCCGCCACCCTCTTCAGGACGAGCTGCTCGTCCACGATGCTCTGAAACCGGGTTTAAAAGAAACAGAACAACATGAAGCATTGGCTCTTTAAAACCGACAAGTACAGAGGGAACAAAAAAACCCTGGTGCAGACCGGACATGTCAGGGAGATGGAACTGTTGGAATAATCCAGGGGGCGCACTGGAGTCACGTTAGAATATTATCCAATTGGCTTCTTGAGATGTTAAGAAATGTCATTTGCATCCGGTTTGATGTAAAACGGATGACACGTGTGATTTAGAGCCAACTGTGTGCAAATGACGAATATTTGTAATTTATCATTCTGCTATGCACAAATGCAGAGCTTGGTGAGTTTTTGTAAATGTTTAGGTCTCCAAAAAGCAAATTCATTTGACTGAAGAAAAAAACTAAAAACAAACAGTATGATTACATTCGGCCTTAGCAAACAAAGAACTTTTTAGTCACTTCCTGTTTTGTGGCGAAGACTGGTGTCTGTTACAAAAGACTGATTAGATTTTCTCTAAGGGATCAACAGGACCAAATACCAAGCGTCCGTCTGTTCATCCATTTAAAGACATTAGAAAATGAAAATACCTTTCCGTATCTGTACAGAAGGCTCTCCACCGTCATCCCGAAAAGGCTCACGTTCTGCTCCAGTTTCTTAGCGCTTTCCTTTAAAACAGAAACAGAAAGTCACCAAGGTGCCGGAAAACTACCTGGAGGAAGACGAGAAAAGAAAAGAAATCCTGCTGAGGTTGGAGCAGCTTCTCACCTCCAGGCTGGGATGAACCACCCCGTCCTTCCCCGTCAGGCCGAGGTCCACTGATGCTCCCAGCGACGTCCTCAGCTTCTTCCCAGCCATGTTCATGGCCATGAATATATTTCCTTTCTTCATCTCCCTGAGAGGGAAATAAACAAAACAAAAAACAACGCCTCTAAGAGACAGCGCCTAGGAAAAGTATTCACCGACTTGGATGTTGAACTACTTTTGTTGCTTTCAAAGGTCGGCTTGTTTGAGAAACAAATTAACAAAAGAGCAGAGAGGAGAGTAAAAACAGGTTTCAACTGAATTATGATCAATTCAGCCTCATGAATAAACCGTGCACAAAAACAAACTTGTGCCGCTGTATTTTACACACAAATCAGCATGTGCATGAATTGATATGGTCTGAAAGTTTGCATAAATATATGAAAACTTTTTATTTGTCATGAAATCATGCGGCCGCTGAGCTGTTTTCAGAGGACAGTAAACTACAAACCACCAAAACTCACCTACTTCCTCTAACCTATGAGTTCATTTAGTAATTAGAAACAAGGAGAGTTTTTCATAAAAAAATCATGTTTTCTTATGATTTTAATATTTTTAATATGTCATTTAAATAAACACAAGCATCCTTACTTTACAAGTCGGCCCAAAATTAACAATATCACTGGCAGAGGTGGATGAAAATGTATTTTATTCAAACAAAAGTCTTGTTTGTGACAAGAAATTATATATATATATATATATATATATATATATATATATATATATATATATATATACATATATATATATATATATATATATATATACATATATATATATATATATATACATATATATATATATATATATATATATATATATATATATATATATATATATATATATGTGTGTGTGTGTGTGTGGGTGTGTATATAGATATACACACATACAAATATATATATAAAACTATATGTGAATTGGACATAATCATTTGGTTTTAATTTTAATTTTTTCCTTTGTCTGTTCAAACTAATTAATAAAATAAGTAAATTTCAGTTCAGAGATATTAAACGTAATTTGAAAAATCTGAATTACATCTCAAGACAAAATGATTTCCCTCTCAATAACAAGTGAAAAATTCCACCAACATAAAAAATATGACTTTAATCATATCAGGGGTATGAATAATTTAGACCCACGCTGTGGCGTTTTACACCTACTTGATTTTTCCCGTGAGCACTTTGCCGGCGTACTGCATCCCGGTGAGAGCGACGTACATCCTCAGGATTTCGTTTGTCCCCTGGACACAAACGGCAGGTTTACTGTTCTGACGTAGTTTACTACTAAAAACACTCAAAATGATAAAAACAGCAGCGGGTGGGAGCTTGCTGACTGTGGCAGAGAAAGATTCAGATTTTTCTGGCATTCATTTTTGATCCCACTTCTAATATTTAACTCAAATTTGATGAAGAAAGAAACTCATCTTCAAGTTACAAAGTCACCTGCCACCTGCTGGCCACTTACAGCAATAACATGCTGTCCTCCGATAGATAACACACTTGGCACTACTTTGTCTCTCTCCTAGACCTTGTGATCCGCTAACTGTGGAATCATTTCTCATCAATGTAGATGCATGACAATTTTTTTTGTTCATTTTTGTTCATCTAAACCAAATGTTATAAAGTCAAGAGGGACAATCTTTTCATTTTGGTCAAGAGGTTAGCTAGTTGTCCATCAGTCATTTAAAAAAAAAAAAAGAAGACGACGAAGAAGAAAAGAAATCACCATCCTGTTAGCCAACACACCTCAAAGATGGGCAGGATGCGACAGTCCCTGACGTAGCGCTCAAACGGGTAGTTCTTGGTGTAGCCCAGACCACCGAGAACCTGCAGAGCCTCACTGCAACAGATCCAGCCTCCCTCTGAGCTGAAGACCTGCACACAACATTCACACTGTGACCTCTCTGGTTATTATTGGGTTTACCATCAACGACGTCCGGCTGTCCAACCTTCACCATGGCAGCCTCTAACGAGCAGTCTGGGACTCCTGGTCGATCCATCATCCCCGCAGTCAGGTACGCCATGCTCTCCATCACAAAGGCATTAATGGCCATCAGAGCAAACTTCTCCTGCAAAAACAAACGAGTCAAAGCACGTCATCATGCAGAGGTGGGCAGAGCGGCCAAAGACTGTACTCAAGTAAGAGTAGCACTACTTCAACATATTTTATTACTCCAATGAAAGTAAAAAGTATCCATCCAAGAAGTTAGTCAAGTAAGAGTAAAAATGTATTTCGTAAAAAGTACTGAGTAACTGATGAAATTATGAAATACTGATTATTATCTTTTAATATTTAAAATCTGCATCATCAGATGGACCAAAATGACAAAATTTATATAAGTAACAAAAAAAAAAACTAAATTATGAAATTTCATAAAAACATCAGCTGTGTGTCTTTATTTGGTGAATTTTGGGTTAAAACATGTTTGTTTTCCATTCAGTGGGTAGAAAATCCAGAAATTTTGCTCAAGAGCAGAAATACTTCAGAATAAAATTTCTCCTGTAAAAGTAAAAAGTACAGTGTAGTAAAAATACTCCTAAAAGTACCTTTTTAAAAAAGAAAAGTTACTCAAGTAAATGTTATTGAGTGAATGTAACTAGTTACTTCAGTACTCTGCACCAGGAGCAGTGAAGGGAAACCTGTGTGGTCCTACCTGGATCATCCCAAACTCACTCAGGCTTCTGTTAAACTGCTTCCTGCTGACGGCGTACTCCGAGGTCAGCTCTAAAGAAAAAAAGATAAATAAATAAAACCATTCACCACTTCTGTTTCTGGGAGTAGATATATCTTCTTCTTTTTTTTTTACCCATCAGCTTTTTGATCATTCCAGCACAAGAACTGCCCATACTGAACCTCCCCGAGTTCAGGATGTTCATGGCGACCTGTTGAACACAGACAGAACTTCATTAAAACTGGGGGGGGGGGAAAAGCAACATATGGTTACAAGTTAGCCTGAAAACAGAGCAGAGTTCACCTTGAATCCGCCTCCGACTTCTCCAATCACGTTTTCCACGGGAACAGGAACGTTGTCAAAGGAAACTTCACACGCTTCAAAACAAAGAACAATTATGCTAACATCGTCCCCTAGTGTCATGTATGGAGAACTGCAGGACTCGTACTAAAAGTGTGTGTTTAGCCAAAAGGTAAAGATGATGTTCACCAAAAAAAAAAAAAAATTGGATTTACAAAACCGTTCATATGCACACCAGCACACAATTTTCCTGATGAACCACAGCTGTACCTAAACGTTTTCACACAAGGTTCTGCACTCAACACACGCATGAAACTATACATTCCCGATGCAAAACTCCTCGGTAATATTAGTTTCACGTCAAGTTTGTTTTTTATGAATCACAATCTTTGCATGGAAAGCGGTGCGCACACGTTTCAGGACACATTTTGTGCAAATTGCACATTTGTGCAAATGCATCGTTCTCTCTGAAATGGCAGCAGAGAAATCAGAAGACAAAAAGAAACCAATATGTGGCTTGACTTTTTTAGCAAATAAAATGAAAGCATAGCATGTATGGAAGTAAATACCTTGAGGTGTGTTTCAGTTTTAAACATCTACAGTCGAGCTTAGTTTGATTGGGTGAACGACCTCCGTTTACTGTGAGCAAAATTTCTTTTCAAATTCTTTACCTTCCAAAAGAAAGGGCTGGATTACAGGTCTGGGATTAGGAAGGTACAACCATGATGTCTGTGGTTCTAGCGTGACAAAATGTACAACTCTTCCATGGGTATGAATATTTTTGCATAGCAGAGGTAATGCGGCCTAAACGCCGCAGAACGCATTGCCAGGTATGAATGAACGTCTTACTGTAGGAACCCCTGATGCCAAGTTTGTCTTCAGGTTTGCCGCTGCTGATGCCCCCAAAAGCTTTCTCCACGATAAAGGCTGTAATCTTGTCTTTCTTCACACCGTCTACTTCCACTGCGGTCCGAGCAAACACCGTCATGATGTCTGCGAAGCCTCCATTTGAAATCCAAAACTGAAAACAAGAGAACGAACGAGGAACTCAAGAGTCGCTCCACAGAAATAGGGACATGCTGGGAGAGGTTTTTTTTTTTTTTTTTTTGTAAAATTGATATGCGTCACCTTGGAACCATTGATCAGGTAATGTTTTCCATCTTCAGACAGAGTCGCCAGAGTCTGAATGGAAGCTGCATCACTTCCACTGAAGGGAAAAGAAAACAATAAGAACATCAAACTGGTTGGCAATGTGAAGCTGCTATCCAAAGAAGACAAAAAAAAACAAAAAAAAAACAGATGTCTGGATATTTGGGAGTTGTTTTTTTTTTGTTACAAAAATCGTCTGACTGGCCACCTTACAGTCAAAGACTTTTGTAGACATTCGGAGTGAACCAATTTATCAATCAGCTGATTTATTTGTGCCGATTTCCTTAATTTTGGGAGATCGGTGATCAGCTGATACTTAGAATTATCAGTTTTTCAGATTTGACTTTTTATAGGTGTATGTTAGAGTAAAATGAACATTGCTCTTTTAGTCTATGAACTACAGACAAGTCTCTGAAATTCTGAAGCAAATATTTTGTATTTATTTGTAGAAATTGAGAAATGGTCAAAATAACAAAAAAGATGCAGCGCTTTCAGACCTCAAATCATGCAAAGAAACAAGTTTATCTTCATTTAGAAACAACAATACTGATGTTTTAACTCAGGAAGAGTTCAGAAATCAAGATTTGGTGGAATAACCAGAAGGTTTTCAATGGGGTTCTGTGCAGCGGTTCTTCATTTTCATAAGAATAAAACTAAAAAAAAAAAAAAAAACCTTCAGAGGAAACTGTGGACCCGGTCCTGAAGGAGTTGTCAGGATCTGTACCTGCCAGGTTCTGTAAGGCAGAAAGCGGCGATGTGTTCTCCTGAAGCCAGCTTGGGCAGATACTTCTTCTTCTGTGCTTCGTTCCCAGCAATCAGAATCCCCTGAAACCACACGACTCTTAGCACGCACACATCCCAGCGTGTTCGACTAAGTGAGCAGACCGAGACTCAACACAAATAAAGCGGCATGCAACAGCTACCTTCAGACCAATGGCCTGATGTGCAGCCAGAGTGACGGCAATAGAGCCGTCCAGTGCGATGATCTCGTTCAGCCGGGCATACATGGTGTTGGAGAGTCCGAGACCACCTGCAGTTAGGAAGACAGAGATTTTTATGAATGCATAAGATCACATCCGGAGATGTTGAGGATTATCTGCTTACTTTTCTGCACAACTTCAATTTAGCGAAGGACCCAAAGATTGTGCTCAAGTAAGAGTGACACTACTTTAACATACTTTTACTCAAGTGACAGTAAAAAGTAGCCGTCCAAAAATTGCTTGAGTGAGAGTAAAAAAAAGAGTTTGGTAAAAAAGCGACTCAAGTACTGAGTGACTGATCAAAATCTACATTATTTAATATTTAAAAATTATTATTGCTGTGATCCCACCATCTCACCATATTCCTCAGGGATCATGATTCCAAACAAGCCCAGCTCCTTCAGGCCATTCAGAGTCTCTGCTGGAATCTTAGCTTCTCGATCTATTTTTGCTGAATCAACTGGAATTGTGGGGGAAGGGGGAGACGACAATTAATAAAATAATTTAATAACCAATTGACTGACATTACTTCAGATCCTCCTCTCTCACCTTCCTCGTTGAAGAACTTCTCCACTGGTGCAACAAACTGCTTAACCTCCTCCAACTCATCGCTTCCAATCTCTGGATAAGGGAAGACCTCAGCCTGGAGGAGACAAATACGATGACTCCAAATAAAAATGGTGAATTTCAGTTGTATTGTTGTCATTTTTTATACTGATTTAAAGAGGTGGGTACAGAACCCAAAGATTGTACTCGAGTAAGAGTAGCACTACATCAGCGTATTTTTACTCAAGTAAAAGTAAATGAAAATGGATACATAGACTAAAAACTGGACAATAGACATTTTTAATGTGCCTTCGTGAGCCTGCTGCTTATTTTTTATTCTTTAATTGAATATAATTTCAGGTTTTTGGTGAGTTTTCTTGACCTGGTTGACTCAAAAAATGAGCTATTGCTGTTACAGGTTAACTTTCGAAGCTTTACAGAAAGACTATTTACTGTTCCCATGGCTTCCGGAAGCATTTAATTGTTTTCGGAGTGTCAGAGTACAGAGGAAGTAAACCTCATGTATATCTTGCTTTGTGTTGCTCTGTCCTATAAAGTCACATTGACAACAGTGAAGTTTGAACTGACAAACTTCAGGTCATGTGAATACCTTTGTACCGTTTAGCCTTGTTACAAGTAACTCTGTTCGCCGTCAACTGTCACGCATCTAAAAACAACTCCCCCCCGTTACCTTGTTGATCTGCCCCAGGAACAGATCCTTGGCGTAGGCCAGACTCCTTGAATGAGTTCTGATCGTCCTCCGCTGCTGAACACGCAGCGCCTGTTTCCCCAGGTGCCACGCGTGACAGACGAGTCTGTTCTTTCCGCGTGGAAAAGCTCTGGATAACGCGAGGAAGCTGTTGACATTCATTGTACTTCGAAGCACGTAAACCTTAAACCAACCTCCGTGTACTTGCTTTATCAAACACTGGCGGAGTAACCTTTCACCCGTCTCTGACGCATGTTGATGACGTTGGTATTTTCACTGGAGATGCTTTCAGAGTCCCTCGTAAAATATATGTGTAAAATAAAAATATCAACCATTGCCAGGTTTCTTCTTCATTTTTTGATACATTTTTTTAAAACGTAAAATTATTTCTAAAACCCTTTTTCCTTTTTCAAACATAAAACAATTTCTAAATACACTTTTAAAGTTTTATTGTTAGTTATGTTCTACACTTACAGACATTTTTGGGTTTATATCAGAACCCTGGTTTGGAATGCTTTAATAAATATTAGATCATGACTGTATAACACCCACTATGAAACAAGGTATTGTTACACTCATGCCTAGACTTGGGAAAGATCCAACTCTTCTTGATGATTTAAGACCTGTAACACTATTAAATAATGATTACACACTCCTGTCCTTCATTTTTGCTAACTGCTTAAAATCCGGCACATCCCAAATTATTTCTGACAGTCTGGATTTCTAAAAGTACATATTCACCTTATTTTGGACTTAATTGTCTATAACCATTTAGTTGAAAATTAAGGTTTTGAATCATTTTTAGACTTTTATAAAGCCTTCACTCTGATAGAGCATGAATTTATGTTCAAACCTTTATATTAATTTCAGTTTGGAAAAAAATATTGCTAATCTAATTAAAACATTTTAGGAAGATGCAAACAGCTCAGGGTGTTTGTATCTCAAATCTTACAAAGATTTGAGATGGACAGAGTTTTCTATCAGTCAATCTTCTCAAACAACCTGAATTAAGTTTCTAAAATTCTCTAATGCATTGAAGCATTTTCGAAGGCTTCAGGCCTTATATTAAATTTAAACAACCTGAATTAAGTTTCTAAAATTCTCTAATGCATTGAAGCATTTTCGAAGGCTTCAGGCCTTATATTAAATTTAAACAAATGTGAAAAATCTACCGGTTTTACTAATCCTGTAAAATCCAACGTCAAATATCTGGGTGTGTATATAAAAAATGAGTCAGAATTAGAAATTACTGACTTCGAAAATGTAAAACTAACTTTTACATTTACAGAGATTTTATATTTATACATAAATATATAAACGTGGGCTGATGCGTACAAGAGGGGCAGGAAATTATAAGATCTTGTATCTTCTACCTGCTACTGTTTGAGCGGATAATGTAAAATTGCATGTCAATTGGGCATCATAATTTGTTTTATTTTCTTATTTTTGTCCGTTTGAAATAAATAGAAATATTTCTCACCATACTGGAAAGTATTTCTAGGCTTATCTACCCTGCAGATAACACCAGGAACACCCAGTCAGCAATCAAATCTATTAATTGGATACATTTTGATATTATATGGATGCAAAAAACCCACAATATACCATGACTCTGGTAACCAGCTCATGCTTAGCTGCCACTGGCCTGTAAGAAGAGCTGTTCATACAGTCATTCACATCAACCACAAGCAAAATCAAGAGGCACTTCAGCTCTTATAGTGCATCATTTTATTATGTTCTCAATAATCGTCACAGGACTCGTTTTACATTAACAGGGAATTTGTCTACTTCCAAACAGAGCGCCTTCCCTTCGACTTCCATGCTCGACCGCAAGAGATGGAGAATGGAAGTAAAGGTGAAGACCATGTGACGTTCCTGGATCTGGTGATAATTCAGTCCTATCAGAGGCAAACAGCAGCAGCTCTGTGATTATGTGGATTATATGGAAGTCGGGGATAGCAGGGATGTACTTCCAGTTCACCTGTAGACATTGATAATAATTATACCTAGTTAAAAGTATAATTTACAGAGTATGTACAAGTATTTATCATTCTTTGCTACCACAAAAAAAAACATACAATCCATTTCCAAAGTGCTCCACACCATACGTTTAAATCACAGTAGGTTTTCACACTCAACAACGTGTCGCAATGTGCAAAGAGTGAACAGGAGCGCGTCGGAGTGACAAGACCGGATGACACGGCAGAAATCGTCTACATGTAACAAGCAACAAAGATGAACCAGATTGTTTTAGTCACACATGCTGATGATAGAAAACAGTAAAAAAAAGAGAAAAAGAAAAAAGGAAAGGACAGATCAAAGAAAACGTAGGCATCAACGGCATACAGCGAAGCATCTCACACTGAATTTGGATGGGCTGCTAAGATTCACTTTCATTAGCTTAGCTAGAGCTAGCATGACTGACACTGAACAAAGCCACTCAGCTTTGTGGTTTATGAATCCGTTTCATTATTTTTATACTCAGAACAACGACGGCGTATTACGGATGCCACAGAACATGAGCATCATAAAGTTTGTGTTTCAGTGTTTTCTCCAGACATACAATACTTTCACCAGGCTTTTTAAATTATATCATTTATTTGTGGTGCGAGGCGCCATCTTTGCCACAGCATTAAAGACTTTGTTGCACAGAAGCATATATCAATTACTTTATTATTATTTTAGTATTTCTTGTAAACCACTGAATGTGAATTATTGGACCAGTGAGGAAAACTTGAAGCTTTGATTATTATTTTTTTGTTTGTTTACTTGAAATGCAAAGAAAACCATAGATATGCTGGAAAGATAATTTTCAGACGTGCTTGTAAATAAGACGACTGGTCTAAAATGTGTTTACTGAAAGGTTTAGAGCAAATTAGTTGGTGGAAGGGAAGGGGGGAAAAAAACTGAGTAGTCTCAATGTAATCCAAGGATAAAGATAGTGAAAATATAAGAGAGTTCCATCTGAAAACCTAAATCAGTGGTGTGATTTACAAGTGGGAAAGTTCTTGTGAAGGTTTTATAATCTATAGAGCATGAACAGAGGTTTACTTTTACACAAACTTCAAAATCACAAAACCTTACCAAGTAATATTGGTCTAGTTTCTAGAACAAACATCTTAGATCACTTTAAATAAGACAAAACTAACTTAGAAGTAATTTCTCAGCAAGATGTAGGAGCTTGTTTTAAGTCAATAATTTCTTAATATTGATAAAAAGAAATTTCCATTGGCAGATTATTTGGAAAATTTCTTTTCATAAGTGAAATAATCTGCCAATGGAACTTGAATGTTTTCGTCAATATTAAGGAAAAATTTACTTGAAACTATAGCTGAAAAGTTACTTGTTAGTTTAGTCCTATTTCAGGAGTGCAAAGATATTTGCATTATAAACAAATAATATTTTGTATTTTTGCAGAAGACATGGAAACTAATATTCAGACTCTCTCCTGAACTGACTGAGCTTTAAGTAGAAAATGGGCAACAAAAAAAAAAGAAAGTCAGTTTGTCTGTTCAAAGATGGTAGAAACATCCAGAAAAACCAGCCGCTGGACCTGCAGTGAACGGTGGCAACATTTATTCTCCACTTTGGTTGATGCTCCACTTTTTGTATGCCTTTTATAAAATCCAAATAAAGCACACCTTTTCTGTAATTCTGTTCTAGTAATCTTTTATGTTTTTAATTAACCAAGATCGTTTTGGGAACACAGCGCCGCTAGCTGAGCGTTTCTTTTGCCCGTCTCAGTGTGGAAGGGGTTCACCACATCCAAATCCATGTGGATGCCAAGTGCACTGAAACACCGGAGGACATGACAGAGAACACAAACAAAACGTTAGGATCCACCGAACAAATAAAATCAGACAAAACAAGTAAAACAACAACAAAAAAACTCTTACATAAAAAAATGACAGACTTCATGTGTTGATATTTGTCACTCTATCCACTGAAAATGCTACAGAGGCATCCAGCTGTCCCGTAATATGTCTGCTGGGTCGCTGATATAAAACTGCTTTCTGAAGTGAGGAAAGCATACAGGCGCTGGCTGCCACGGTCAGTGACTCGGCGTGGCGTCTTCAAAACGCAAACTTGTAGAACCCTTCGAGGTAGCGGAGCAACACGGAACTCAGATTTTTACTCTTTTTTGTTTGTTTGTTTGTTTAAAACTCGTTTGACTTAAAAAGAAGAAAAGCGGAGCAGTTTACAGCCGGGAGCGAACGACGGCCAACTCCAAACACAACGAACTCCAGCGGATTACCGACATCGTCAACATGGATGGGCATCCAGTGACCCAATACCAGCGCCATACTGGTTCCTAACTACGGCCCCCTCATGTGCAGCACTACTGAGTTTAACTGAACCCATTTGCTTGGCATTAATTAGAATAGTAACAGCCAATGTTATTATTTTTACAAAATATAATGAACAATAGATATTGAGTAAATTTTAGTTACTACCTCGATAAATCCTGTCGGTAATTGGCACATTTAGAACTGCTACCAGAGATATATCACAGTGCACTGTGAGCTACTGCTACATTAAATAACCACCGTCTCTGCGACGCCGTTTAGCATTTTCTGTTAAATACATAGAGGTTAAATCTCGTTGCTTTTTATGAATTTGAGACACACAGTGCTACACTGCAAAAACACAAAATCCTACCAAGTCATCTCGATCTAGTTTCTTGTGCAAATATCTTGAAATAAGGCAAAACTAAATTACAAGTAACTTTTCAGCAGGATAAAGTAGCTAACTTTAGGTCAATAATTCCTTAATATTGATGAAAAAGTACTAATCCACTGACAGATTATGTCACTTAAAACAAGATATTTTTCCCATAAGTGAAATAATCTGCCAATGGAACTAGAACTTTTCCATCAGTATTACCAATTATTGACTTAGAGCAGTACTTATCAGTTCCAGTCCTCAGGCCCCCCTGCTCTGCATGTTTTAGATGTGCCTCTATTCCAGAACAGCTGATTCAAATGATTGCATGACCACCAAGTACTGCAGAAGCCTGTTAATCACCAACATATTCAATCCAGATGTGTGGCAGAAGGGAAACACCTAAAACATGCAGGGCAGGGGGGGCGGTGAGGACTGGAGTTGAGAAACACTGACTAGAGCAAAGCTACTTTATCTTGTTGAAAAGTTACGTGTCAGTTAGTTTTGTCTTATTTCAAATCTACTAAGTAGCGATTTATTGCTGCTGATTTCCTTCATTTTGGGAGTTCAGTGATCGACTGATTTTTACATGTGAAGCCGATCTTATCTCGCTTGGCAAAGGACAAAGAATCAACCACTGTCCTCTTTTGCTCTCCGGTGAGAAAGGTTTTACTGACAGACCAGCCCACCAAGTCATGTCTGCATGTTTAGAATTAACAATAGTCACTCCACTGTTGCCAACTCCACAACTTTCTTGCCAGAAAACTGCAATCGGTGCACCTCTAGTACCAAGACATTTTCTCTAGAAACTAAACCAGATATTCTTGGTAAGATATTTTGTTCTTTTGCCGTGCTGGTGGTCTTTGCATGAGTCTGTCACTCCTGAAGCAGGCAGACAGAACTTGAAATGAAATGCAGGGGATGAAGGAGGGGAAGTTTGCAGAAACATGACGCCAAACAAAGTCCATGCTGGAGTCTGGATTCATCTGCAGACCAGAGACGCACAATGTGACGATTTCATCCGGTAAAAGTCTTTACAAGGTACGGTACGCCGTGATCCACTCACACCACTGTGCTGATGCCGCTGTGTTTGGGCTTGGTGCTGCTGCTGGGAACCTGAGACGTTGGCGTTGGTGTCGGCGGCGGGCCGTGAAGGTGGCCGCCGTGGGCAGAGTGGCTGCCGTGGCTGTGCTGTGGGTATGGCGGGTAGGGCGGCTGCTGGCCGTGAGACGGAGGCACGTGGCACTGGTGTGGCGCGTGCTGCAGATGGGGCGGTGGGTGGTAGTGATGGTGGTGGTGGTAAGGCGGGGGATTCTGGGTCACATGGCAAAAGGGGATGGGGTGAGGATGGACGGGAACGGACGAGTCCGACTCTGCTCGGGCTGCGTGGTGCAGGTTAGCCGGGTGCGGGGCGTGGGAGACAAGGGTGGGGTGTGGGCTCTGGGGTGCAGGGCAGGGGCCAGGCGACTTCACCCGCCTGGTGCCAAACAGAGACCCGAGCAGGGAGGAGGAGCTGGGCAGGGAGTGTCCGCTGTGACGGGACGCACAGTCTCGACCTGAAGGGGTTCTCCGCCGGATGTGAGGACTGCTAATGATGGAGCCCTGCAACGGAGAAAACAAACGTCATGGAAACAAGGGGCAAAAACTTCTTCTTAACCACACAGATGCAGGGAACATGCTGAAAGGACAACTTCCCTAACGCAACTGTGCGCTATCTGTTATTGCATCAATGGAAGAGTAGAACTACAACAGTCATCTTCCACATATGGGTTTCAAGGTGAGTCTAAGGTCAGCAGAGCAGCATGACAACATGAGTCTGAACTACAGTTAGGCTAGTCATGCAGTGAACAACCAAGCCTAATTCAACAGCCACAGCAGAATGCATGCACAGTGCTGCAAACAAGCAACGGAAGCTGCAAAACTGAACACCACAACAGACAGAAACAATAAATCTCATAGAATCTGCACACTGAGAGCGAGCAACGCAAAAGGCGGCCGGAGGCAGCGTGGCAGCAGCCGCTGCTTACTTACTTCCAGATTGCTGTCTAGTGATCCTGCACTGCTGCGTCTCCCGCGCTTTCCTGCCCAGGACACGGCACACGACAGATAAGACATGCCTGGTTAAAACATGGAGGTGCACACACCCTGTCTGTCCACAGGGGGAGATGCGGACACATTCTGCGAGCCACGCAGCTAGCTAAGCAGCTGACTTTGGTCCAGGTGTTTGGGAAGCTAAGGGTCGGGGGCAAAACTTATCCGAACTATCGCCAGAACAGTAAGGAAAGTGAGGGTTTGTTTGGGTGGCTACATGACGAGCTAAGGTTCTACTAGCATGAGACTCTCAGAGCAACAAATAGGCTCCACTCGGAGAGAAATGAAGGAAGAGTTTATTCATTTTCAATATCATTTCCAAATGAGACAGAAAAATAAAACACCCCAGGTTAAGATATTGTTAATTATAGCTTTCTCACAATGGAAGTAGCACTATCTATTTAACAGTTCATCTTTATTTCAGCTCATCTTTATTTCAGCTTATAAATGGCAAAACTAGAAAGTGTGTGGTGAGTGTGTATTCACCTTCCTGAGTTAGTACGCTACATAACCAGCTCCAGCTTTAGCTCCAGCTTCAGATCTTTTGGCGTACAGACTGAACATTTCACCAACTGTTCTTTATGAAACTGTCAGGCTCAGTCAGACAGTTTGGAGGACATCCGCTTTTAAATTGTGCTCAGATTCATAGTTGAAACTAGGTTGAGACTTTGACTTGGCCATTCTAACTCACAAATATCTTTTGACCTAAAGTGTCCAATTGCATCTCCAGCAGCGTTCACAGGAAAGATAACCTCTGTCCCACCAGAGAGAAGTTGGTCCCCCCCACCTTCTTCAAATCGGACAAACTTGGGGTCAAATGTTTGTGCTGGTTTGTGTAGCAAAAATTTTCGTTTGTGCCGCTATCACTTTAAAGATATTAAGAAATGTTTCATCTTGAAACTTGTCAAATTGTTTTATCTTGAACAAAAGAGAAAAGGAACAATTTCCTTCCAGTTCACAGTAATCCACTGGTTTCTGTCGTAATAAAATGCACTGAAGGTTGTGGTTGTGATTAAAAACATAAGAAAAATCAAGCAAGCATCATGAATTGTTTTTCGAAAACTGTATGGGCAACAGGCAACATACCTTATTTTTTTATTCTCAAAAGCAGCTAAGATAAAGCTCAACCCAGCCGTGTCATTTTACTGGTGTCTTTGGGTTTTTGTGCCGATGCTTTTCTGCAGTAGAGTATCTTCTGCTGCTGCTCACTTTGGATGAATAACTGGAGAACTTTAATCCCTCCTTCTCGCTAAGAAGCTTGGATTGATCACAGTGACCTACAAAGCGGTGTTCCTCCCTCCTGCTAGCGACACAAGCCTATTAGTGGGTGGCTTCAAGTAAAGAACACCTGGGTGTCTCGGCAATGGCGTCGATTTCCTTCCCTGCTCCTGTACTGGGAGTCTGACTATCCAAATCTTCCTTTTCCCAAACGTCCAATGAAACCGGATTGAAAAGCGTCATGCCGGCATCCAGCTGGAGTATTTGCTTTTCTCCAACCAAAAAGTAGAACGAGATGGAAGTCAGGGCACTGATGTAACATTAAGACCTTACCTGCGTCTGAGAGATCCCGTAGGGAGCTGCTGAGCGCGCTCCTCTTCAGGCCCTCACCGACGGCGTAGCTGTCGTCCAGGCTGGCTCGGCTCAGGTTTCCGTTCCCAGTTTCCTTCTTTAACCCAGAACACTGGGACATGCTGGGCCTCACCAAACCCTTCTGCTTCTCCAGCTCAGCTGCGCACCAAACAAACACGCAACATCTGAGTGTCTGTCGCTTGGGCACCACATATTTAAAAGGAATGAGAATATGAAGAGAAAGAACAGAATGAAAGGCTGCTTACATTCTATCCGATACTTCTCCATCTCTTGGACTTCAGCAATAGATTCTCGCAAATCGTCGGTAAACTTCTTGCGGTCCTGAGGATTGGGAGCATTGAAATTAATGAGGACCTTGATGTCTGCGCCGGGAATGGCCGAGGTCAGGCGCAGGCCGTTGGGATAATCTGGAAAAATAAAAAAAAAGAAACAAAAGACCTTCATATCTAGGAGTGCTTCCTATCTGGAGAACTCCTGAATATTGCATTTTATATATTTAAACTGATTCATGGAGACAGAGAGGTCACTGTAGCTCAAACAACTACTGAGTGCCGTCTTTGAATCCCCACAATCTGAAACCTTGAAGCAGACGGGCGCCCTGCGTGTCAGCTAAGATCAGACCTCTGATCTTAGCTTTGAATCCTATAGTTTTTTCTCATGTTTAGCTACTTCATCTTAAAACTAATTTTTGTTAGTTGCTGCTGGTGGCCCAATGCATTGTGGGATGCCTCGCTGGCCAATCCCAACTGCCACATTTGAACCAGTTGCGAAAACTAAATAGCAAAGGCATTTTGCTATTATACGTTATATGGGAATAAGCTCTTTGGTCAAGACTTTTCCAATATTCTTGAACTGGTCTGAAGTGTTATTCTCATCATATTTCTTCAAACGAGAAAATATTAGAAAGCAGAGTGTTTTAGGTGTGTCCTTAAAATACATCCACAGGTGTAACTCCAATTCACTCAGATGTGTCAGGGGACCTATTAGAGGTTAGTGAAAAAAAGCTTAAAGGTTTAACCAAATATGTACAATATAATGTGCCAGGACTAAAACAACTTATCCGATTAATGGTGATTGAAATAATCGTCAACTAATCATCCTCAGAGTAGATATTAAGTCAAAACTATGCATGGAAAGCCTTTTCTATCTGCAAATATGGTCTATGCAACTCCTCAAGTGGCTCAGTTTCAGCTTCACCCAGTTTAAGAAAAAAAAAAAAGAAGTAAAATAAAATATTCTGTTGACTGTCTTTGCAGAAAGTCAGAATAAAACAGATGATGTCCTGTTCTAGTACCGGAAACACTTTGGTGGGAGAACCCAACCTGAAAACTCAGAAGCCTAAATGTGTTCTGACTAAACATGAAACGTATTCAAATAAATAAAGAAAACATACTTACACTGATTCTCAAATAGCAGAACTTGCATGCTGTAGAGCGAGAAGGACTGACGAAAACTGTATGTCACCGAGTTCTTTTTCTTTTGAAATATTTTGGTAACCTAAGAAAAATAAGCAGATATGTCTTGCTGAGACTCATTGATAAACGGTAAAAACCTTCAGTCTTAGTGTTTGTGGAAGAACGGTTTGCCACTAGCGGACGTACCACTAGCAAGTCATTAAAGAGGAAGATCTCCCTCTGGTGCAGGCCCAGCTTCTGCTGCTTGTTGGGATCAGGTACTTCAAACAACCTGCAGTAACACACCAGCCTCCGATGGGGTAGCGACAGCACCTGCACAGGATCCGTCATCATCTCAGAGTCAAAGAGGCAATACGATTTCTCTCCAGCAGATACACATAGATCATTTGAGAAGTATAATTAGCAAAAGTCGCCCCAATGCTGCCAATTCAGCAACTTTCTCGCTATATGTTTAGTGACATTTCAGTAAATCGGTAATCGGCCAGAAAACTTCAATCGGTGCAACCCTATTAGTAACTACTGCCATAGCAGAAGTATTAATATTGGATATCGATATTAGCATACAGTTAAGACATACAGCCAGAGCCACAAGGAAATGGCTTCGATCAAAGCCATCCATACATTGGACTGACATAGCAAAATTCCAGACCTAAGTTCATTTGAGAAGCTGTCAAAAGACTTGAAGATGATGTCCACAGATGATCTCCATCAAATCTGAAGCCAAAAGCTTTAAATACATTTACTAAGAACAATGGGCAAAAAAATTCAGCCTGCAAAACTTCAAAGATGGTGGAGACATCTACAAAAAAAGTAGTTGTAAAAATCATTGAGCCAGACATTTTGCATATTGAAATGCTTTTCATATATTTCATTTCATTCATTCGCACTCACAGTGTTGCACAACTGGTTTGTTTTTTTTGGACCTTTAGATAATATTCTAGTAAAATACACTGAGAGTTCTTTGTGTAACAGGGGCAGGATGAGTCAAAGTTCAAGGGGCATGAATGCTAACATGAGAATGCTACATATCAACACATAGAAATAATACTTACACAGCCAATACCTTGGTGTAAAGACCCGATCTGCAATTACAATGGAAACACATTTTAATGTTATTGAACACGTGGAAACTTTTGCAATAGATTTAGGAAAATAATACAAGTTGAGATCAGATCAGATTTGCAAATCACAGCAAACATCCTGGAATATTTTACAGGTTTTTTTTTTTTCCATAATAAAGACGTTGTTATGGCCTTTTTGCAGTTCTGCCCCCGACAAATTCAAAAAAGATAAATAAATAAAATAAATCAACCAAAGTGGGCCAGGACATTTGTCACTGTTCCTATTTACACTTTACAGTCAAGTTTAAATGCATATTTCAGTATGTCAGCATGAAGGGATCTTCATGGCATCTAACATTATGACCACAATAGCTTCACATAAAGAATGAAAGCAACCTTACCGGTTTTTTCCCAACAATCAGTTTTTCCACTTTCTGAACCTGGGACACGTGATCTTCATTAGTCCTGAGCTCTCGCTTTCGAATCCGCTCGTATATCCCCACCAGCATCTCTCGGGGTATGTCCTCCCCGTCGTCAACACCTTTCAGAAAATGAAGAGATATTGAGAGAGGAAGAGTTAGTTTAATTTTTATGGATTTATGAATGCAAATAAACTGCTGATTTTAGATTAATCTTGCTTTTCGCATTTTTAGCTAGCTTATTTATTCTTAGCTAGCTTATTCGTTTTTAGCTGGTTTATTCATTTTTAGCTAGCTTCACTGCACAGTCACAGTTAGCTTGCAGAAAGAGCCCAAAGCCGTAAAATAAACAAAAGTAAACTGACCAGTTAGATTTAGGTTTAGCTTTAGATTTTGAATAATACCCTCAGTTTAGTGGGAGTTTATGAGGTAAGACAACACAAATTAGTGCGTAAGAGTGAAGTGGGAACTTTTAGTTTTGGGCTTTAATGTGACAAAAGGCACCTGACAAGTTAGGAGTTAAGTTTATGGTGAGTTGAATGTTGAAGCAGAGTTGTGACAGTGAGCTGGAAGCTGTGAGTGGAAGGAAAACAAAGCACCTCGAAGGTTTTTAACAAAGTCTTCCAGTTTCATCTTCCTCTCAGGCTTCACATTGGGGCTGTACATGTCGGTGTTGAGGAGGATGATGGCGAAAGCGAGGATGAAGATGGTGTCCGGGTTCCTGAACTGTCTCACCACACCGGGGTTGCAAATGCAATAGCGCTGGCTAGATATCAGAGACACAAACACACACACAGAAAGCCAAAAGGTATTTAGATGGCATCATTTGTTGTTCTGTTATCAAAAAACCACAGATACGTCACATGCATCCCAACGTATGTATGCATGAATGAAATAAAAATAGGCTGTTTGAAAGAGCGAGACAGTCAAACTTGATGTCCCAACAATGTTGAGTTAGTTGTTCTACTCTCAGACTAAATCTGATGATGTTGGGATTCTAAAAAACACTTTGTATCATGTAATTCTGCTTTTATTCACATGTAACAGTTTTTCAGCTGCTTTGCCAAGAATCCCATTTGAACTGGAGCCCATTTCTGTTAATGACAGAAAAACCCACAACGGTCAAATAACTCGAAACTGACAAAAGTAACAAATAAACTTACTAAAAGTAAGACATTGCTTTTGAAATGTGGTTCAGCAGAATCATTTTAAAGCATAAAACTAGTGAAATAGGCGTCACAAACTAGGAAAATAGGAACCGGGAGATTAATAGGCAGATTGGTGTGGTATCTGCAGGCCTGTTTTGATGAAGATTTATTGGTCTGTCTGCATTCCCACCATGACCTTTGGCCTCAAGCTCTGGTCCTCTCTGCTTGGGCAGCTGCCCCCGCAGCCCAAACGCTGGATTAAATGTACATAAATAATGGATGGATGCTAGTGGTGCAATACCGTAACCACGAGGAAGGTGAAGCTACATGTGTATCCATGTGCAACATGGATACACATGGTATCATGATGCAAGCCATCATGACTTTAAACTTTGATTAAATCACACAAAAGCTTCAAATGGAAATTACCATAGTAAAAGCTGATAGTCCTATTGCTTCTAAAAGACCAAAGACAAAATGTCACAAAGTTTGACATAGTTCATTTTATGTGCTAAACTGTAACAAGAACGTTCAAAAATTACCAAGGTCAAAATTAATAGCCTTATTGTGATTCTTCTAATATTTGTGACATTTGTGATTAAACCATCATTTTTTTGGTTGCCCTAATGGGATATTGTAATTTTCTGAGACACTTAATTAATTAATTAATTAATTTTTGCCTGTAAGCCATTAAAATTTCACCAAAAATTGAATTATTTCAATGAATCTCTGTAAAATCATTGCTTCACTTTCTTAGATGACTGGCAAGAAATATACAACTTTTATGCAAGATTCAAATTTTTTGAGCTGTACTAGCAAATGACACCCAAAAGCAGCTCTTAGGAATATTTTTCTTTAACAATGACTTGCCACAATTTAAAAAAAAAATCTGAAATCTGAAGTACGTTAGCCTTACCCTTGGAGAATTTGAGTTAAAATACAAAACTAACATTCAAGAGTGTTTTCTGCACTACAGAAATGGGGCTGAAATCTGGTTTGCTAGTATGTTCATATATCATAATAACTCCACTGGAATATCGTTGTGAGCTTTTAAACATCGTAGAATCCCTTACCGTAGTCTTGCTGAGCTTATCATAGAAATGAATCCGTGTCTCACAGACGTTTCTCACCTGTACGCCTCGATCAGCCGCTCGACCTTCTGTGCCTCTCCCTGAACTCTGATGTGCGCCTGGAATTTCCGGAGCCCTTCATCCAGCTCCAGGCCTGAGAAGTCCATTTCATCCACCACACAACTGTAGAAAAGGCACACAGATAAATGAAAGAGTCAATAACAGAATCTCAATAATGGAATTATCTTTATTTTTTTAAATTAACCAAATAATTGACTGGTGACCAGATTCAGATGCTTTTACACATGATGGTAATGATTAGTGATCACAAACTAAATATCAAATTTTTCTATCACATTTGTTGTGCAACAAGGAACAACTTAAGACTAAAACTCAATATTTGCAGTTCGTTACCTGCAGTTGATCACTTTAAAGTGCAACATGAACGTCAATGTCTGTGCTCATTTTTAAACTTTTACCAATCTTGCATAGACAAAACACAAAATACTTCCAATTTACCACAACGTGTCTGTGCAAATGGCAAATGAATTATATTCTATTCCACTCTGAATTGATGACTGTGACTAACTCAGACCTCACAAGTAAAGATGAGACAATATTCTCTGAATGATTTCTATATGTGTCAATCTGTTTTCTGCCCTCCATTGATTCGGCTGTGATAGAAGTGCTGTGTGTCAAGGAGGATTCATGGGAAGCATCCTGAAGCATCCTGTCCAAGTAGCACTTTAACGCAAAAGATCTCCAACTGAAGATATTTTGCTTCTTCCTAAAAAGAAGCTGCGTATTTTTCAGAGCATCGTACCACTTTCTTGAGTACGTTCTATTCCTGGTTATTTCACTTAAGTCCCAACCACATCTGGCATTGGAATGATGATCTGAATTCATGCTCATGGAGGAAAACACACAGTTCTTTTGAGTTCAATCAAAAGCATCCAGACCAACAGAAGCGGGCAAAAATGAATCGCTCACTCAAGAACATCTCGGTTGAATTGTTTCTGTCGGTTGCCAAGGAATTCGCCAATCATCTGCCGACTCAAGCCTTTCCTCTGCAGGAGGAAGTGGGCAACACCCACTGGAGTGTCCGGGACGTAGCTTCGTTCAATCAAATACTGGATCCCCTTTTCTGGCTTCCTAGAGACACCGGAAAGAGAAAAAATATCAAGAGAGAGAGAGAGATACACACGCACACACACACAAAGGGAGTGAGAATACAATCCAAATCTGTGATTATCCCAGTGCTCTCAAAGAAAAGTGTGTCAACAGAGGAACAGGATTTGGAGAGCTACGGAATGGGATGAGGAGTGATTTTCTGATTGTGGTGCTGCTCCCACATGATTACAAGGAACTTAAAAACTGACTCGGAAAGACACCAAATCCGCAATCATCTGTGATTAAGCAAAATCACCGCGGCCCGAGTGAGCCCCTGGACGTGAAGTGGAGCAGAATGAGAACTCAGCACAAACCGAGCACGGATATAAATGCGGCTTATTCAGCCTCACTGCATATTCAATGGTCTTTTTACCACAAATGTAACAAACAGGAACAAATCCAGTCGGTCGTGACTGGACCGACTGAACAAATCCAGTCGGTCCAGAGTTTAGGTGACTCTGGAGACACCTAAACAGAGGCTTTGAGGAAACAGTTATGTTGCTAAATATTATTTTATCAATCAAATAAAAGCAGTTTTTATCTGTATGCTGCTGAGTTACATTAATGTGAAAAGATGTTCAATATTATCTAACTATAAGAAGTACTAATCAAACGCAGGCATGGCTCGCCGTGCTTAATTGGTGACTTTCGTGACAGGTTATAGCAATATGCTAACGCATCCAATAAATTTTTTAAAACATTATACCGAAGCAATATAATGCGCTCTATATTCCAAACATTTCCATTCTACTTCTCAATTTGCTCCAATTAAAGTTGGTTCCAAATGGGGCATACTGTGAAAACTGGCAACACAGTCACTGATTACATCACACTGACACACTCAGACAGCAGAGGGCGACACAGCAACGGGGATTCTACAAGCTAAGCCGGTTCCGTATATTCAGACCACAAAATGGAGCGATTTATAATCAAACAGAAAACAGATGTGAGACATAGCGAGAATCAGAAATTTGAAGAGGTAAACAAAAATCCAGATGAAGATGTTGGAGAGGGTTAGTGGCAGGTGTTTTGAGGAAAAAGACGAGGACAGCATACTGGGGCATTGTAGGTAGGTAGGTAGGTAGGTCTGCCAAAAAACTCTGATATTTTTGAAATTGTCTAGAAAACGCATGGAAACTTCTGAACTCTAAAATTCAACTATTTGCTGGAAAAAATGTTCTAGAAAAATCTTGGAAATTTCTGAGCTGGAAAAGTTTTGTTCACAACCTGGTAGGTTTAACCGAAATTATCTTGGTGCATTATTTGTGCAGAACCTTCTTATTGTCCAGCACACACAAATGTAGGTACTGAACAAAATGGAGGTCAATTTGACTTGTGAAGGACACCATGAAGAGGCAAGGGTTGTGATTAAAGTGAGTCACATTCACAGTTATTTTATGAGGAATCAGGATAGTTTTTTTGTTTGTTTCCTTACTTAGAATACCTTGAAAAAAACAGGACATCTTTTATTGTTTTACTATAGTTGTGTGCACCGAGTGGCTCTAAAGTCTCATGTTTTTGAGTTCTGTTATGCTTAATGGTATTAGTGGGGTGCACATACTTGTTGAAGAGATTTAGGCCAATGCGGTAGTGTCTCTTGCGAATGATGTCGTTGCTGAACGCTGGTGAGTCCCAGCTATTCCGAGTCTCCTTGTGGTACGTCTGTTTGCTGAGCGTCTGCTCCCTCAGGCTGTCTCTGGATGAAGACTCGGAGCTGCAGTTGATGGTGTCGTTGGAGTTTGATGTGCTGTTGATGCTGTCGTTGTCCCCATCGGAGAAATCAGACTCTGATTTGCTCTGGCGGTTGGGTGTACCGTTGATAGCCAGGTGGGCTTCCAGCTGCCGGGCACAGTGACGGGAAGGGTCCTCTTCCCGGGAAGGTCCCCGAGGTGGCAGGCCGTGGCCGATGTGTTTGGGGCTACTCTGTTGGTTGCTGGGGCTCCTGTCATAAGCGCTCTGTCTCTTTAATGAGCTGCGGTCAGACCGGTCGCTCAGCTCCACCGAGCTGTCGCTGGGGGGCTCTATAGTCAGTAGGGGTAGGTGGTCCACTCGCAGACGCTGCTCCTGGCATTCTAAGGAAGGCGTGCTGCGACAGCTGGTATCCGTGTCCCCCTTTTCATCTTTGTGAGCAAGCGACCAATAGTCTTGGGAGGAGTTCAGGGAACGCTGGCGCAGGTCTGACTCTGTGCTGGAGGGCCGGTCTACAGACTGAGAGAGAGGCAAGGGGGGTGATAGTTCTTCTTCATCAATGTAAAGGGTCACATCACTATAAGATGCAGTCATCTCATCTAGCTTGCGGTGATCTGAAGCGCTGTGGGAGGATTCCAACTGGTGGCTGAGCTCTCTGTCCGTATCCAGGTGGCCTCTTCCTTGCTCTAAAGTACTGTCTTCCCCGTGTAGGCTGCGACAGTTCAGGGCGTCATCGATGGACTCGGCCAGAGATTTGACCTGTCTGGAGAAGGCATCTTCCAGTTCTGTGACGGCATATGTGAGGTCACTCTGTGTGCTTGGTATCTTCATTTGTACACCTCTCTCCCTGCCGTGTTCCGACTGCACCAGCGCACCGATTTTGGCGCCTTCGTCAGATAAAGAGACATGCTTTCCCTCGAAGTAGGAGCTGTGGACTTTTTCAGGTCCTTCAAAGGAAAGCTGCATTCTCATGTTGGACAGAACAATCCGTCTGGACATACGGTTTTCAGACATAGAACTTCGGAGACGCTCAAAGTTCTTATTCATTTGGTACTGGCGGAAGGCTGTTTGGATGGTACGTGCGGCATGCCGGGTTATGAAACGCCCGCCATATTTGCGTTCTAGCATCTCCACCTGCAAACAGAAAAAGAAGGGTGGTCAGTCAGCTGTAGTCTCACTCCGCTGGCAATTTTAATCAAGTGTGAGTAAGTAGCAAATGTGGGACTGAGTAACTGTATTGAAAGTCACAAGTAGGTCTTCAAACATTTCCACCAAAACCTCAAGTAAAGTCCCAAATAAAGGCATAAAAGTTCAAAATTGAGTCAAATCAGAGTCCAGTGTTTTTAAATGTTATGGCATCTGGACTTTTGTGTTGGGGACGTAAACAGATGTGTCCATGTTTACTAAGAGTAAGAAAGGAAGTAGTTGTTGAGTTGCCCCGTTGTGTTGACAGAGTATATACAAACTTCTAGTAAACTGGCTGAAAGCATTAAGCTGTAAAAGCAGCCTTCATCTCAAAAACACGCATCTTCTGATGGCTGGTTGTTGCTCTGGACTTTATTTAGGACGATTACGGGAAGAGGAACCGATGAATCATTTTGCTTCCAGCTCAAAATGATATGCTACATTGTGCTTGTATATCACATATACTGCCAATAAAATACAATGAAGACTGTGATTGCAACGGGACAAAATGGGGAAAAGTTTGGGGGAAGTCAATAGTTTCACTCAGTCAGTCTAACAAAGGCGGTGATTTTAAAATGTCTAGTAAAGTTTGACCGATTTGCATGTCAAACATAAAAGCAAATGGTACAATGAAGAGTCAGTGATGTAATAGTCCTAACAAGAAGAACTGAACATTTAAATCAATAACTTGAGGCTGAGCACAAGAAGAAAATCAAGTATGAGGGGCAGCAGAAAATGAAATGACTGAAGTCACAGGAGGTCTGCAGAGTCATGCTCAGCTCCTTCTATCTTTCCTCATTTAAGGCATTGCTGACCAGGTCAACAGGGCCCATAATGATGACTTGTGAGCAAACAGAGAGATTTAAGAATAAAATGAAAGGATTGGGTGATGGACATTTAAAGTGGAGCTGAGGGTCTTTGTTTTCACACAAGAAGAACTAACTTTTAAGTAAACATGACAAGTGGACAAGACGGGTACCTATCTCAGTACATCATCAGCCACGGTAGGTTATGAACAGGTTGTTCCCTCCCTCCCACCTGTTTGTCCTGGAGGTCTGATGAGAGCTCGTAGCTCTCTGACATTGAGCGGGAGCGCTTGATGGCCTCTTCCTCTGCATGCTTGCGGAGGATGGACTGGGAGTGCTGGAGCTTGGGTC
Source organism: Poecilia mexicana (assembly GCF_051168715.1). Classification (NCBI taxonomy): domain Eukaryota; kingdom Metazoa; phylum Chordata; class Actinopteri; order Cyprinodontiformes; family Poeciliidae; genus Poecilia; species Poecilia mexicana. The sequence goes on from NW_028263374.1 coordinate 3,351,475, forward strand.
GGCGGGGTCGCACGTGGCTCGGGAGAAAGATGTGTCCGTAGAGCTGGCTGTCCAGGTAGTCCAGGCCAGGTCTGCCGCCGTGGGTCACCGGCTTGCAACCATAGATGACGCAGGGATCCACAGATACGCTCACATCACTGCCAGGGGCGTCACCTTCCACACTGCGACACACAAACACATTTGGATCAGACAGGTCCCTGGCCGAGACTGCTCACTGTGCCACTGAGGAACACATGACTGATGGAGAAGTGAACTTTGGCACTATAAATTAATGCAAGTGTATGAATTCATGATCATCCTACTTTCTCCTTGTAGGCAGTCCTAAATGACCATGTAGCTGAAGTTCTAGTCTTCATTAGAACAAAATCAAAGAAATGTCAACAAACACTCAAATTGTTGCAGTGTTAACGTCAATTAAAACCAAAGTGACTCGAGTGTATGTCGTTATATCCTGAATCCTAACATCCACACACAACCTGGACTCCCACAGCAGATGATTAGGTAAGGAGCAGCAATCAAGAGCAGAATGTAAAAAGCCTAGTGGTTGTAACAAACTCCTCAGCAAGTCAATGTTCTCCTTAGGTCTTCTAATGAGCCATCATTTGATGCAGGTGTGCTGAACCAGGGAGAGAACTAAAACATGCAGGATGCCGGCCCTCGAGGACCGACTTTGGACACCCCTGGCATAGATGAACCATGGCTTCAACACCAACAACAAGAAAATATATGGACACTCTTGATCAATGTGTGAGAGTAAGATACACGAACAAAATGGCTGCTGTTAGGATCGACCCATACGTGATGGAGAATGGAAACATGTCAGACGATGTGAACGAGCCGCCTCCGATCGAGCATGACACAGTTCACTACTTAGTGAACACGAAGAATGCATACACCATGGAGGAGCTTCGTGGCCTGAAATCCATGGATGCATACAATCCACATACAGGATTGTATGCATCCAATTCTGTATGTCCTTTGTGAAGGACATACAAGCGTGTGAATAACAATGTTCTGGTGACTGGCAGAGTGAGTGTATGTAGCAACATATGTAGGTTACAAGCCAAGCCAACTTTATTTATAAGCACTTCTAAAACGGCAAAAACTGACCAAAGTGCTGAACAATCATAACATAAAAACATCGAAATAAATCATATTTATTTAAAATATGTAATACACAACTTGACAATTAGAAGGACCTCTCTAACGCTCGCTCAAAAGCCAATGAAAAGAGATGGGATTTCAAGAAACACAGGAGATTTTTTCCTGCCAACAGTCACCGCCATCTTCAATAACTCTTTGAAGAATTTGAGTTAATAGGAGTTACAACAACATTTAATTTGTCTTAGACATCAGTAAAGTATTTTTGGATTTGAATTTCATTTCAACAAGTTAGAAGTTTGTCTTTATGATGGTACAGTAGTGGGAGAGCAGATGGAGCAGAATGTACATTTTAATTCATCTTCAAAGAAGGTGAAAAATCAGAAGCAGATGAGGGAACAACGATGGGATTAGGAAACGCTGCATTCATATTCAGTTTCTTTTTACTCAAATACCCTAAAAATAAAAGCTGGTGTCATCAACTGCCTTTAAGAATCATCTAAATAGAAAACAGAGTCTGTGTGTAATATGAGCACAAAAGCAGTTTTGTTTTCATGCTCTGAATGTTCTGCAGAAAACATTCTAAATTTCTCACATTTATTTACTGAGGTTCTCCTTCTTAACTTACATCTCACCACAGTAGGCATCTAATAATTGTTTTCATGTCAAAATAAGAGTCAAAGTTAAATCATGTCACCAATTACAGTAAGAGAAATGTGTTTGTAAAGTGAGGCTTTTATGAAAGAAAAGCTCAAATTACTAAAACACAACATGCAAAAAAAGACTAGTAATAAAAGCCTGACTATGTTAAGCGAGGTATTCATTAGCTAGTGAGCGTATAGTCGGCCTCATTCACTCTGAAGGCAACTGTAGTTGATAGTAAGCCAATTTGGAGTTAAAAACATAAAAGCTACTTTTGCAATTCAAAAATAATGAGCCTAGACTTTTACTGTAAAGGAGTTGAGTCACTGCATCCGTGATCAAATTCTCTCAGACTGCACAGGGGGAAGCGAGAGCGAAGGTCAGAGCAGCCGACCGACTCAGACTTTCATCCAGCCTCATTAAATGAATATCTAAACCAGGAAATCCCATCTAAAGCACAAACAGGAGGAGCAGAAGCAGTGAAAGTCCCATATTTAGTGAATATGTCGATCAACACAGCAGCTCATTTTCTCTCAGCCATTCTTTATTAGTAAGGCAAAAAAACTGGATTCCCACCACAGTAAAGGGATGTTCTTAGAATAATGTAGAACTAGAACTACCTCATATTCCACAGTCATTACCACTTACATGGTAAGATGAAGTATATTCAAAACTCACGTCTAGAATTAATTCAGATTTTTTTTTTAAATCTCAGGCTCAGGCTTCAGTTTTGGGTGAGAGTCATTTGGCTTTTTCTGACACAGTCTCCTCCTCACCTCTGTCCACTGACTGAAGGGACAAACGGATTCTCCACCTGACTGTCCTGTCTGTCCCCTCCTCTGCTCTAGATCGTTGTATGATCCCATATCTCACATGCTTGGCCACAGTGTCGCCATGCTTCCAATCAAAACACAGTGATGCTACAAGCAGGGCGGAGCCACTGAGGGTGAGAGCCGAGCAGCAAAAGGAAAAAAATAAATATTGTGCACGATGTAGGAACATCCAGCAAGCTTAGAAGTTCAGTTTCTAATAACTGGGAAAGATGACCTTTTCTTGGTCCCTGGCAGGCATTTTTCTCACTGTAAACACTTTTTTTTCATATTTAACCTCTGCTAGGCTTTTCCATCATGTCTGAGCCTTTCTCTGCATAGGGTGCATGTGTCTCATGTACACGTGGCTTCTCATAAGTCTTTAAAAGAAGACCAGTTTGAACAGGCATCCAGACAAATGTTCATACATGCAAGTCCCACAACCTTAGAACAGCATAAGCATTCCTAGGGTGTGAGGCAGAGAATGCTGAAGGTAAAAGCTTTCACTTCACCTGTTTGATAGCTATGTTAATGGTGACAGAAGTGGTGACAAAGGATTTACTGTATGTAATTAAACTCTATAAATAAAAAGGTTTTACCCCACCTCCTCCATGTTTCAGTGTGCCAAGACTCAGCATGGTTGAAAGGATTAGTCGTGTGTATCCCTGGGATGAACTGTGATGTTTATACAACCTCCCATACCAACGAATAAAGACTCAGTCAGAAAACGTTATCGCCCTGTCATATAGACAGATATGGATATTATTTTTTTTCTAAGGAAAATAAGATGAGCTAGGGTTCAAAACAGGAAAACTTTCTTACGATCCTTGAAAGTTATTCTTTAAGAAGATCACAAGCAGTACAGAAGCTCTGATATCTCTGCTAACATGCCGTTTCCTTTTCTCCAAAGACGACAACTGGCGTGCCAGACTGTTTTTAACTAGAGCGATCTACAAAAATAGCCACGTGTCTGGAGGCGATGAGCACAGTGAGACCATCTGAACGGCTTGACTGGAACTGCTGATATGAACTTAAGCGTCGGGTCAGAGCAGAGCCTCCTGCAGTGTCTGCTTTCCCCCAGTTCACCTGTCCGCATAGAAGATCACAGCGAGGGGAGTTTGGGTGGGAAGGAATGTGAATATGATGTATTACAGAGTATGTTTTCCTTCTGCGATACATAAAACAAGAAAATAAATTAAATAACATGGCGTCTTATTTTCATGCTAACAGACTAAACTGGGACTAATAAAGCTCACCATGCACATAAACAACAGTTTGACAAAGAACAGGGTGAGATATGCTGAACACTGGACTGCAGATGTGAATTAGCTTTTGCTAAGATCTGATGTAGCGCTTTGAACTGTGACATTTATGTTTGAGTTGTACATTGTTCCTTCATAAATAAAGTTCATTATGAATAATCGGCCACTGTCCGAAGTCGGCCAATTTATGTATTGATTGGCTATGGACTGATGACCAGCTAATTGAAAAAGGAAGCAATACAACCTTTTCTGATCACTGAATACATTATGCCAGGTCATCCCTCTCTACACTCTCTTCGGTGTAGAGGTTGTTGCTGCAGGAAAGAGACACAAATCTATATATTTTCAGCTTCAGTAGAGTGTTTAAAAACAAAAAAAACATAAGGACAGAGATGTAAGATAATATTCTTGTTCATCTGTTTTTGTTATTGAGTTTTCAGTCTCATACTGGATGGAGAAATGTTGGCATCTTACTGAAAGTCTGTCATCTCAACCATGACTAAACATGAACATGACTTAGTGACTTCTGGAGGCTGCTAAATGCAGTAGGTTTTATTTTGGGCTTTTTGAGAAAGGGGGCTGGATAAATATACACAAATATCTTATGTTGATTTTTCTTAAAAAAAAAAAAAAAAGAAAAAAAGAGAAACTTGTACATAATTTCTCTTCTAGTTGGTCCTTTTGAGCTACACTGCCCAGGTCTAAAATCCAATAAAGTTTAATACTGGAATGTAAAAAATGTAAGAAAGATTAAAGATTAATTTATGAGTACTAACACACTAATACACTATCATACATTTTGACTCGTGTTAAACTGCATCTCCAGTCTTCTTGTCAGTTGCTATAGAGTACTAATAAGACAATCCCTCTGGGCTTTTCATTGCCACATGTTAGGGGGCCTTGGCAGCTCTTGCTGACACTATTCCCAGGATCACAGAGAGCCAAAGCTGGGCACACATAAGGCATATAATCTGCATTGCACACAGACAGAAGCCTGATCTAAAAACAGTCCATTACAGGGCAGTCACATGTAAGGGGAAGTACGATTCTTTTGTAGACACAAAACCTCCAGAGGTTTCATTTATTAACCCTTAGATGCATAAGAGGGTCAGGATAGCAAACCTGGATCCTGAGGAACTTAGCTGGGAGGGGTGAGGGGTGCAGTAAATGGGCTTTTTATTTAATGTAAGCTCTGGAAAAAAATAACAGATTCTCTGATTTTACTTTTTATAGATATATGATTGAGTAAAATGAACATTGTTCTTCCATTCTATGAACTACTGACAACATGTCTCCGAAATCCCAAGCAAAATTTAGTATTTATTTGTATAAAATGAGAAAAGGTCAAAATAATAAAAGAGATGCAGTGCTTCCAGACCTCAAATAATGCAAAGAAAACAAGTTCATATTCATTCAGAAACATCAATGCGAATCTTTTAACTCAGGAAGAGTTTAGAAATCAGTATTTATTGGAATAACCAGCAGGTTTTCAATGGGGTTCGATGCAGTGGGCTCTTCATTTGATCCACAGCTGTATGTAAATAAACATTTATGCAAACTTTAAAATGAAATCATCATGTCTGTTATTACAAAATAAACAATAACGATGTAAACTTTAGCTCGTATATGGCAGAAATCTAGGAAATGAATGTTTCCAACCTTTGAAGTCTGTTTCTTTAAAATGGCCCTAACCCTACTTGAAAAGAGTTGAAAAATTTTATTTTTGGTAGCCACAGTTAGCGGTGTAAAAAATGAAAGGAACACAAAATTGGCATGAAGAGGCCAGGATTTAGTTAGCATGGCTGTGAGCAGTGTCTCCTGACCTGATGGGATGTGAATGGGATGTCATTGTCCCCTACAGTTTAAAGTGGAAGAGTGCATCAGTGGAGTAAGTTTTCCTTAGTTGCTGTTTAGTACTTGGAGACAACATTACCTGCTTTTTGCTGCAAAAAAGAATCTGATAATTGCTTGCGTGTAATGGGTTGTCGTGAGACAGAAGGAAGGGCTTGTGATTTGCTGAAAACACCACAGCTGCATATTTAAAGTTCAAGCTTACAGTTAGCTCACTTTTTTTTTTTACATTTCTTTTTTGTCTATCTTTGTTTTAATTGCAGCCAAGAGCAATGCAGTGTGGCATTGTCTAAATTTACACCAAATGCAATACGATTAAAAAAAACAAAACAAAAACAAACGTAATGTTAAATGTTAGCATTCCTGTGCTTACTCAGTAGATTCTGGTACACAGTGGACCAAATCGCGTCATCAAAAAATAAATAAAAAATGGCGACCTTCATGGGTGAAAAATAAAACAAAAGATAGACCATTTTTGAAGTAATTATGAGTTTCTGTGCATCACAAACAGCAATTTATAAACAAACAGGAGAATGACAACATTTCTAGGCCAACATGTTCGACCAATCGTGGATCAATACGGAGTCATCACACAGCTGTACTGACATCAGCAAAAGTCGAGTCAGGATGCAGCAAATACAACGACGTGAACCGATGGCAGCATGCGGCCAGCCTCACGCTGGCTGAGTAACAGCCTGTGCATGGGGGGGAGACAACAACAACAACAACAGTCTTGTTATGGTCCCTTCATCCTAAGCTGAGGGCACAAATGGCAGCTGCCATGACACCGCCTGCAGGACAAGAGGGGTGGGGGGTGGGGGGCTGCCAGACACCAGGCAGCAGTAAACAAGCCGCACTCGATCTCCACTTCCTACGTGTTCGAGTGCAAAGTTCTCCAGAGATGTACAGGAATGACACAGCTGAAACGGGATGGAAGCAAAAGCGTGAAGGGTGGAAGGAGCAGCCCTACCTTCAGAGGAAGAGGGCGAGAGGAGCAGATTCCAGGAGGGACAGGCGGGACGGGAGGCAGCAGCTACAGAGAGGGAGGCAGCTCCTCTACCCCCATCAGCAACTCAACTGTCCACACCAGGTCTCTCTCTCTTTCTCTCTCTCAGCTTAACACCCACCCCTAACGCTCTCTCTCTCTCTCTCTCTTTCTCTCCCTCCCTCCCATAGGACGTGTGTGTGTCCAGCCAGATGCAGACTGGCGAGTCCTTGTTGCTTGCTGGCAGCGCTGCAAGGTCACGATTCTGTCTCTGCACCCAAAGAGTGACACAGCACCGAGACGGGCCTGCATCCAGGATTTATGATTCAGTCCTCTTTTCCCTGACTGGCGGTTGAATCTGCTGTAATTACGGAGACGAGCCGTGATGATGGCTCGTGTGACATTGGATTGCAGGAAATTCTTTGCACACCTCTCTGTCAGTAAGGCTGATTCTGGTCAGGATGGATGAACAAAAACCAGACGCCTTGACGTCTGATCACACAGTAGATTCCACCGAGGAAACCAAGCAGGTCTGCTAAAAGCTCGTCAGTGAAACACTTTGGTACACAGAACCTTTATGGTCTTATCTTGAAAAACAATAAAAATATTAAAATATTGAGGGTGGTTTCACTTTTTCACGCCTTTTTCACACAGGGCCATGTAAATTTGGATTGTTTTTTCTTCTCCATTATTAATGAACATCATTTAAAACAAAACTGCATTTTATGTTTACCTGTGTTGTCTTTAAATATTTCAAACATTTATGTGTGGTAAACATGCAAAAGAACAGGGAATCAGGAAAGGGGAAAACACTTTTGCACACCCCTGTGGCGTAGAAATGGTTGGTGCATGAGGATTAAAAACAAACAAACAAAAAAAGACAAACTTTACATGTACCAGCTTCATTAAGACAGGAATACTTTATTCATATCTTAATAGACGCTACTCGTCCAAATCTTCAAAATGTAGTCGCTCGACAGTCCAAATTTTAAAAACCAAAGACCAAAAATCACGGTTTGCTTGACATTACGAGTAAAAAGATCTAAAAAATATTGAACCATTGACTTGTTCTTGCTCCAGAACGTAAGAGAGGACAACATTATACTTCACACCACATCAATTCTCTAACCTTTAGTTGAGAAGCACTAAGTTCCTCTTTAACCTTTCTGTTTTAGCTCCAGAGTGTGTAAATGTGAATGTGTGTCAATGTACTGCTGACATGTTTGTTATCATGTGAGCATCTCCTGTGACAGCCATCTTGTGTCGACCCGCCTCAAGCCCAGCTCTTTAGCAGGAAGTGAGAAAGTTGAGCTAACTAAAGGGATAAAAACACTTGTCAATCGTGCATTTGCTCACATGGAATGTTTGCTTGACATTTCATTATTGATAAATAATTGCTTACATTATTTATGTGGACGTCAGCTCCTGTTTTCTTTTTTGCGGACTGTTTAATGTGTCAACTGCGCCAGACTGGCGACCTGTCCAGGGTGGCCCCGCCTCTCGTCCAGAACGTTAGCTGGAGATAGGCACCAGCAACCCTCCTGACCCCACTAAGGGACAAGGGTGTAAAGATAATGGATGGATGAATGTGTCAAAAAGAACTGATGGAACTGGGACGCCATTTTGAAAGCTGCCTGAAAAACCAATAAACCAGCTTTGTTGGCTCTGCAGCCCAGACTGAACAGCTTTACAAATAGGAGTTTGTAGGCAGAAGAGCAACATATTAAATAAGAAATACTTTACTCTACCACCGGGGCAGTAAGCAGAAAAAAATAGGAAAATAGAAATTACAACACAGGATAAATAATCCTACGCAGTTCTTAAAAATAGGTTATTCCGATTCAAAGAAATGTACAGCTGAGTAGAGTTATTTGACAAAATACAATATTTGCAACAGATTATTTACAGTAATTAAAAAGAAACCATCACACAAATATAAACTGGGATATTATTTAAAATGAGAAAAAGTGCAAATGGCATAGATGTATTGATTTTGAGTTTCTTGGGAGCAGTAGAGTATAAATTATGTTTGTGACCAATCACACAAGAAAATATTAATATAATTTAACAAAGTTTCTTCTGAAGAAATTAGAATAAAAAAAAAAAAAACTAGATTTCGCATTGAGTAGATGAACCATTACGCAATCTGTGGTATTTATCTTTAAATCAAATCAGATGAAATAGGATTGAAATCTGCTCACCGGCCCAGAACTTCAAAATCTAACATGGCTGCCAAGCATTAAAGACAAAGAGATAGTTTCACTTAAATTTCAAATGAATGCAGTGTTTGAAAACATAAAATGCAGACACACTGCCCACTCTGCTAGTAGGTCAAAAGTTTCCTGACTTATAATTAGAACAGGTTCAGCCTCAGACAAACAGAATAGAGCTCATTAGCTTTTAGCTAAAATTCCTGCTGTGCTTTATGTAAATGACCTTCAGGTTAAGCAGGTGCACAAACCCCACCACATACATGGTGGAGCGCTGGGTAATGGACTTTTCAGTGGTTCTGATAAGGACCCACTTTCACTGAATTATTGGGGTAAGCATCAAACTGATGCTGATGCTAAAGTTAGCGTCTAATAATAGGACAAAGCATTTCAACAAATGTCACTCTATAAATATCTAGAGAGTGCAGGATGCGGTCTTGTGCCAACAAATACATCATCAGGGTATATAAGAAAAACAATGACAGTTTGTTTCTCTTATCGTCTAAAGGACGTAAAGAAACGATGAGAGACAAAGTCAATGACATCCAGCAATATGAAAAAGGATTTCAAAGCCATCTCTGAGGCTTTGGGGCTTCAACGAACCACAGTCAGTACCATTTTTCATAAATGGCAAAACTGAAACAGTGCTAAAGCTTCCCAGATCTTGTGTTTTGGACACAAGATCCAAAACATTTATCATCTGCTAGTGATGCTAAAGTTAGCATCTTCTTCATGGCTTCGTGTCAACACCACGTTAAAGGGCTCTGTTGTCATTTTTTGATGACTTTGGACTGCATTTCCCAGTCTAAAACATTTGGACAGATCAAACCTGAACTGAGTACCTTCACTCAGAGACTCTAAGACAGTCTGAGATTCATGAAACTCTTATTTTATGGTGAAAACACAGAGAGGGAGTATTTACAATGCTTTTTTTCACCAGCAGCATTCGAGGAAAAGACGAGGTTAAAACTTAGACCTAGGCTGGAATATTTTCCACTGACAGTGGATTCTTTGAAAACACGGATTGTGACAAAAGAAAAACGACAGGAATTCGTCCCCCAAAAAAATCAATCTGGTCCTGCTAATCGTCTTAGGAGCAGCTCTTTAGACCTCTGTCAATCTGTCCTCCAACCCAAATTATCTTTCTGCAAACAGCAGAAAGGCCGTTTTTTTCTTTTCTGAAAGCTTAGAAAGCAAAGTGAGTCAGCAAGCGATGATCAAACTCAAGAGACAGAAGAGTGAAACCCCAGAGACGAAGACTTACTGTGTACCCTGGCTGGCATGGAGTAGCATTAATATCCTGAGTGAGCGCCTCTATCCAACAGGGAGGAAGTCTGCCAGGGGTCGCGCCCCCTGTAGCACTGGCACTAACAGGTCTGTCACCACGACAACTGTAACAGCAGCAAGTTTGTCTGTCCTAACATTGCAGATGCACAGTAGAGAGAGCAAGAGAGAGAGAGGGAGAGAGAGAGTGGATCCCACTTGTTGGGCTCCTGCCACTGAGCCTATAGGATTACTGATAATGGGATTTCCTCTAATGGCTCCCTCTGACAGGTGGCGTCCCTGTTTAACTTAAGTTGTGTGTTGGCTTATAAAAAAAAACACACACACACACAGCTGAGCTTTAGTGAGTTTTTCTTTTCTGCCTGCTGGAAAATACGTCTGTCTTCTCTGTTGAGAAGACAGACGTATTGTCTGTCTTGCTTCTGCAAACAACAGGAATGCAAAGGCATTCCTGTTGTTTGCAGAAAGTTTTTCATTTACTCTGAAGATAAAAAACAAAAATATTTGGACAAAATGACAGAGTTTTGTAGATCAAATCAACATCCTTATGTATCCTCTTACTAGAATTTATTTTTTGAGATGAGCATGCCATATTTTTGAAATCTGCTCTTTTTTTTATATAATAATAGAGGTTAACATACACACACACACTTTTAAAATTATTGTTTTATAAGCTCAGCCTCATTTCATTTGAGAACAACAGAGCTGAAAGTCAGGGATGTACCTGACTGCATGGCTGTGTTGGCTCATCCTCACTCTGAGAATCTACTGACTCTGAGATTTAAGCTTTCTGGGAAGTGCAGACTTTCTGCCTCGCGTGACTACAAAACAAGACGCCATGATGTGATGATCATTGTCGGATCGTCACAATGACGCGATGATCTGACAGCTTCATGTCGTAGAAATCTGCTAATCTTAGAGCTAACAACATCATAGATCTGCATCACGACGGCAATCAATATAGAGATTAGGGAGTTCAGGAAAGGAAGACAGATTCTTCAAGGCTCCAGGGCTTTGAGGTGGTCTGTGTAAAGCTGTAGGAAATCTTAGATAATAGTGTTAAAATGTTTCCATGTTGGTTATTTCATAAATCTTTTATTTAAACCTTTAGGCCAAAGTCTGCAACATGAGGCTCTGAAGGCTTATGTAGCTCATTCAACCCTCCACTATAACCTTTAGTTACTTTGGCCAAAGATGTTAAAGAATGTAACACGGATGTAATGTAATTTTTCAGACATTCTAGTTTTAACATTGTTTTCTAAGCATTGCTAATCACAAATGAGGACGACTCAGAGGACTGACAGTGGACTCAGGACTTAGTGAACTGGTGTCAGCTGTTGAGTTGTACACATAGCAACTTACTGCGCATGTGTTGGATGTGAGTTAATGGAGGCGGGGAGAGCATCATAGTTGTGCTATGTGGTTGGAAATGCCAATGTTGCTGGTTATGTGAATGGTGACCATGAAAGTGTGGGTGGCAAGTAGAAGAGGATGGCCGCTGCTGGGAATTACAAAGTTCCTCCGAGGTTCGGTGAGAAGACGTCTTACAAAAGTTGGGAAAATGAGATTGAAATCTGGAGACTCATTACCGACTTGAAGAAAACAGAAGCAGGCATGAGCGGCTGCCCTGTGGCCATCAGGAAACTGCTGGAAATCGCAGTGGAACATCTCAATGCCAAGACTGTTCTTCTGACCAACAATCAGTGTGTTTAGAAGAAGGAAAATAATCCACATTTCAACACTTACACCGTACTGTAAGTGTCAGACAGGGCGGTGGATTATATTACCGAATTTGAACAATGATGCAAGAAGTTGGATAAGTCCAAAACGGAACTGCCAGATGCATTCAAGCTCCTTGACACGGCAGGACTAAACGTCAAAGACAAACAGCTAACTCTTACCGCCTGTTCTGTCTCTTTTGACAACGTAAAATCAGTCTTGAAAAGATTTTTTGGCGACTCCGCCTTCTTCGAAGGATACGCAAGTAAGCGTGAACGGAGATTAACAGAGAAATCAGCTGTTGGTCCACTCGGTTGATTAGCTTAGCCCTGACTTGTGAACGACTGGTCAGAAACTCACAAATTACTTTCTTTTTTCCATTCTAAGAACTACCAGGTCGTACTGACAACACACTTTGGTGTGTAAGATTTTACTGCTGGAGAAAAATGCTAATTTAACTATTTTTAGAATCAGTGAGGTTTTTTTTTCAAACTCGAGTCAGAGGAAGCACAGAGATGAAAGAGGCTCCTTAAACATGTCTGTCTCCTATGATTGTTCCACACCCATTGGTGGTTCATTCAGTAACACGAGTTGTCCTTGCGTGCTAAAGGCTAATATATAAGATGACACAAATAGGTAAAATGTGAACTCTGTATTTTATCTTAGGGAAACCATTGTGTTTCTCTTTCGTGTGACATCACCTCTACTTCAAAACCTCAACACTATAAAAATGTTTGAAGGATATAAAATTAGCATTGCAGTTATTTTGGACTTAATAAAGAGATATCAGAATTGGCCAAAATTGGTACGTTCTCGCCAAAGCTAAAATCAGCTCCAAAAATAGTGATTGTCACTGATCTAAATAAAACATGACATCATAATAAAAGTAGTATAGTTTTATCAGCTCATGAAAGTACAGGAAACAATGCTGCATCCTGTAAGCAGTTCACTGATCTCCAGGTGTAAAAAGGGAACAGCATTGGTCCTCGTGACTGTCATGTCATTTTATCAGAAACAGGTTTCATTCCAGGCTTCATGACGTCACCAATTGTTCTGGCGCCGCTGCTGGTGCTAAATCCGGAGAAGTGAAAACAGAGAGGCATGGACTAGTGGACGCGGAGTAAGACAACACCAGCCACGTCAACGCGATGATGCTAATGAGGATAAAGCAGCTTGTAACCTTTTCTCCGTAAGCCTTTGAAAGCGGGGCAGCTTGTGACATCACTGCACAGGATCAGCTGCTGCCCCACACAACAGAGGGGGAAGATGGCAACGCTGCTTACTACACAAACAGACCTCATCGGGGAGCTGAAGCAAAGAACCAGAGACCCTTCTGTTTCTGTCTGCTGAGGCTTTATTCACGAAGGCTGCATGAAAACATAAATTTCATGTGCTGTCAGCACAATTTCCTAGCTGTCCTTAAGACTGACGGTATCTGTTTGCACCAGAAAGGACTTTAATCAGGTAGATACTCACATCTACATACCAGTAAACATTTAACAGGTGAGATGCAAGCTAGGGATTTTCATGTATGGAAGACCAAATCATACACTCAACAGAATGGCCCAATATGGATGCAGTTTTTTTAGTCAGAGACCAACAAGATAGATGTGATTAAGTGCGTTATCAGAAAGCGGTAACATCTTGAGTACCAGTGTTGTGCATGAATGTATTCATTAGTTGAGCTCAGTTTGAATAATCCAGTTTTTAAGTGTGGAACAACAAATGAATGTAACTCATCTTGATGTACTTTAGTGGCACTCTGATGCACACTGTGTTGTTAAGGGCAAGTTTTGGATATTTCACACTGAAAGAGCTGCTGCATTTCCCCTCCGCTCCGGCACTGCTGCCAGCTCCTCAACAAGGGAGGGAGCTGATGGCTGTCACCATATGACATCCAGAGGTGGGCAGAGGACCCAAAAATTGTACTAAAGTAAAATTAGCACTATTTCAATATGTTTTTATTCAAGTAAAACGAAAAATTACTCAAGATTAAAAAAACAATTTTGTAAAAAAAAAAAAGTCTAGTCAAGTACTGAGTAACTAACTAGATGGATCAAAATATAAAGTTAAGTGGAAATTTTGGTATTTTAATATCAAACATGAATTAATTTATAATAGTAACCAAAAATAACAAAATCAGGGGAAAGTATTCCAAATCAGTTTCTTTCAATAAAAAAATTTATGAAACTTTAACAAAAACTGCAGGTGTGTGTCTCTGTGGTGAACGTTGGTTAAAATGTTTGTTCTTCATTCAGTGGATAAAAAAATCCAGAAATTTTACTCAAGTAAGAGAAGAGATACTTAATAAAATGACTCAAGTAAAAGTAAAAATTACAGAGAAGTAAAAATACTCATAAAAGCGCATTTTTCAAGTAAATGTAACTGAGTAAATGTAACTAGTTACTACCCAACTCTGGTAATCGCACACCAAAAATGATATGGACACTATAATAAACATAGCTGTTCCTGCTGTGTTGCTAACTCGCCACTGGAGGGCATCCGTGTTCCAGTGAACAGCCCCAATGAACTCCAGCTGCCTGATTAAAACAGTACAGGAAGAGAGGGGGAAAGTTATGCACTCGTCCATCCTCTGAAAACGGCACACCTCTCCTTCCACATATTCCATATGCTCCACATGCTCTTCCTGTGATAGAGGTAATAATAACAGGGCTTGTTCTCAGCCGAGGGAGCAAAATATGCCTTTTTATTCTTGGTCACTTTCATCTAAATCAATTCCTCCTGTAATTTTTTTCGCCTCTTTTTCTTCTCCCTCCAGTTAAAGTTGGGCATAGTCAAAGACGTAGATGGTGGATGGTGGGTGGAGAGGTGTGCAACTCCATCAGCCACTCAGGGGAGCTCATTAAAGCCGCCCGCAGCCCAAAGGCTTGGTGTTGAGCTGGCACCACTTCTGACACCAAATCAGTACCATCAGCATTTAAGCCAGAGAGAGAGAAAGTATCCTGACAGCCTGTCACAACAACAAGGTGTCCAGATGGAAAAAATTAATAGGCCTACTCCTCTTAGCAGACGCTTCTCAGAGTGGCTGCATAGATTCACTGAACAAACCGAGGCTTTGAATTCAAAGAACAAAAAGCCCGAATGACAACAGAGGCAGCAGACACGCTGATATCATCAGTCAAAGAAATCCAGCTGTTCTTCAGAAGAACATCTGGACTGGAGCCTCGCCGGCTAAAGTGGCAAACCAAGCAGCGGTGAGGGAGGGCATGCGAAAGACGTATCAATCTGAAGGATGCCCGTCGCGTAGCATCTATGGCGTGTTCAGAGCATCACCACGGCAACAAGCAGCAGATGTTTGTGTACAGAAGCAAAGGCGGGTTTAATGAGTATTTACTGTCCTGTGCAAAGAAATGTTGGCTCCATGCCGCTGTCAGGCGGCTGGGAACAGACGGTGTGTACAGCCTGACGGATGAAACGGGTTACAAGCAGAAACAGACTGAGTCGTTTTAAATATCGGCGTATACCAGATTCCCTTTTATGGATTGTGCCTCGCGAAATTATTCATGTCCTCTTTAACACTTTCATGTTTTTGTAACATTTCAACAACAACAAGCTTCTGGATTTTATTTCGATTTTCTGTCATAGGCAAATGCAAAGCGCATAATAGTGAAGTGGAGGGAAAAAGTGAGGTACGTCATGATATTCATTGTTCTCTGATTCAGTACTACTCCCGTTAGCTCAAGTTATAACAAGTCATGAGATTTATTACCACAGTTACACAGATGAAGCGTAGCAGTGACAGTCTACGTTAGAAATGTCACTAGGTGACTATGTATCCAAATGCTGAGTTGCCATAATTTTCTTCAGCTGACCAGAAACAAAACTGAAGTTATTCATTTTGGACAGTCGCTTCTGCTTCTACAACTTTAAAAACTGACCAGGACCCAAATCCGTACACAGTCCTCACAGATCTCAGGCCTGGATATTCAGAGACATATAAAGACAGTTACAAAGTTGGCCTTCTATAGTGTCTTCACAGTTCTGCCCAAAAGGTCAATCAGACATCTGAAGCTCCAGTGAGAACAATGTGGATTAATATGTTTTCTCAGCTTCCTCAATACTTAAGAGCAATTCTGCTTTATATTGTTATTTCACATGCATCCCAGTTTTCTCTGACAAATTGTTTTAATGTCTAGAATGACAAAACCAAAGGCCGATAACAAAAAGTCGGCCACTTGCAGCTCCAGAGGAGACTGATTGATAGAACACAACGATCGATAGATTTAATGACTTTGAAGCAGAACTTGCATCTTTATCAAATATTATTGACCGAATTAAGGATGTGGAAGATGGAGGCGCCTCCCCCAGAGCTGGGATTCAGGCAGAGGATGAGGCACTTGGAGTGAAAATGATCGATATACAGTTTAATTTAATTTCCCTTTGAGACCAATAAAGTATTATTAAATTTGAATTGAACTTGATCAGCCTGCCAGCAGTTTCCTCTCCTCCATGAGGATAAGCCGATCTACATTTTCCCTGATAACCTGACAGCAGTGATAAAGCAGCAGCAGGTTTTTGATGGTATTGAGAACTGGCTGAGTTGCTGGAGACATTCCCCTCTTGTGGACTACAAAGAGTTTTGGCAGAAACTATAACTGGACATAGAACATCTGGAATTCAGTGACACAGTTATGTGCTTTTTGTTTGGAGGAGCTTTTGTCCAAAGCTGGTTTGGCGTTTCTAAGGCCTGTCCGACCCGGCTACCTCAGTATGCGGGTTTTCATTCTCACTGTTTGGGAAAGTGGGATGGAGGGAGTCAGATCATTTCTTGTAGATTCTTCTTGTTGTAATTTGTATTATTTCTCTTTCTTGCTTTTTTCTTTTCTGATTTGACTTTCTAAATTGATTTAGATTTTTTTCAAAATTAATATCAACTGTAAGGTCTTCCAAATTCAGTGCTCTTCGAACTGAACATTGCTGGAGATGTGAAAAGACATGTTTCACACAACCTGATGCAGATTGAGAAGAACTGTAAAAAAGAATGGGTGAAGCTGCCTTAAAGGCATCCACGATTAGTTGAACATGTTAGCCTATTAACCTGCTGTTTGTGATATGAAAAACTCATGTTTACTTCAGAATTTTACATCTTTATGAAAGAATGTAAAAGATGTATATTTTTCACCCTTGAAAGTCGCCATTTTTTTCACCTGCGTAATGCATGCTGGGTTGATGATGCGGTTAGGTCCGCTCTGTACTGGAGAGTGTGCAGGAAGGCTAACTTTACCAGGACGAGCTCCAGTTCAAATAAAAATGGCTTAACGATGTTACTCGTTGCTTTTTGGCTGGATTTAGAACTAGCGCAATCGGACCTAGCGTAACTCATTTACCCAGACTGCACTGGAGCATAAACAACATGGCGACGTCTATGTGGCAATGTTTTATTTAAATTTATGCCTATGGTGTTTTTACTGCATTTTTTTTTTCACATTTAGAATAAATATTTCTCAAAGTCTTTTGTTGCATCTAATCATGGATCCCTGTAAAATAGGAGTCATCAGATTAAAAAGAAACTTGAGGCTGCAGTTGCTGTCAAAGGTGAACCAACAAAGTATTAAGAAAAGGTTGTAAATGCGTACATAAAATTGATTTATTGGTTTTCCATTCATAATAAATTTGGAAAAACCCTCAAAGATTTTTTTTGTCACATTTTCACAGTGGGGTGTTTGTGTTCAGTATTTTGAGGGAAAAGATGAATTTCCAGAACGCTTTCTTTTAAAGGAAGCAGATTAAAACAACGTGAGCTCGCTCCTCCAAAGTCGCTCCTGTTGCTGTGATGTTGCTGCCACATTGCAGAAACCTGTCACCGACAGTGAGTGGCTGAATTATGGCTGCTTTTCAATCCGGAGCACAATGAGAACACATCACAGGAGATGAGCTGCCGCAGAGTACCACCGACAGCCATGATGTGCCTGCTTATGATCTGAGTTGTTCAGATAATTTGATATGAATTTCTAAAAGGGCATCTGTCTCTAGTGGCATTATTACTTCAGCTGAACAGTCTATCAGACCGACACTTTTACGAGTTAAACTTGAGCAATCTATACAACATGGAACCTATGGACTCACTGCTATCAACTCCATCTTCATCAATTTATTATTTTTCTCTTTCTCTGTGTCTTATTCTCTCTAAAAAGGCCTTACCTTTCATTCTTAAGTTTTTTGCTTGTTTTGCCAAGCCAAATAAAAGTATAATAAAACAATCATTTATTCAAAGCCGGTCGCCCATAACTTGTTTTTTTCCTGGTCTCATATACCCAAAGCACAGTCATTTCCATACAGTGACATTAGAAGCTAATCAGACATTAAAAGGCTTTTTATTAGGGCCAGAAAACACAGAGCGGTGTGTGGAGACCGCTGACAGCAGCATACTTCCCACTAATTAATGAGTGGTCCACCACCTGCCCCTCAGTAATATCGTTATCCTTCTGCTCATAAAACATGCTTGTAGGCAGCTGCTCCTGGTTTTTTAATCACTTTTGATGGTTGGTCCTGCGAGAGTTAATCAGTGGCAGTAAAATCACTCGTTCAACTTTCTGAATCTTCAGTCTCATTCGAACTGTTATCAGATAACTTTAATTTCAACAAAAACTATTGTGTTCTTTGATCTACCTTAGTTTTTGCAATCCCTCTTGTGAGCTCTGGGTATGTGCCCTCAGCAATTTGATGGCAAGATAAATAAAACAACAGGCAGCATAAGGTCACATTTGATTTTCTTCTTTGGCTACACTCCCTCGTTTCTTGTTAAAGTTGTGTATGAATCTTACCTTCATTTAAATATGAGGTCCATGCACCTATCCTTCTCCATGAATATCTGTCACGCTGTTGTTAAAAAAAGTCATAGTTTCTTTTGTACTTTTTGTCAATGTTAAGAGAATGGGCATGGACACGAGCATCGTTTTACTTCTCAGGTTTACAGGAGAGGCACTCACCGCCATAACCGCCCGCTGATGAGCTACCCAGACACTGGAACATTGATAATTTGGAGTTGGGTTGAATTTAAGAGTTGGAGTAAACTTTTTGTCCCCCCCTGAGATCATTTAAAATAAATCAGAACATTTTTGAATATAATTCTCCTCCTACAGTAGTGGTTGCAGGGTTTCCCCCAGTGCATTATAAGCCTGGCGGGCCACCAGGCTTTACTTGTGGTCCCACCAGGCTAAGCATTGCTTATTTATTTAAGCTTATTTTAAATGTTTGCATTTTTTAAGACTTTATAGTTGGTGTTCAGGTATTAATCTTCCAATCTTCCAATAACACATAATTATCAAGTTATATCTTCAAATGTCCTGTCAACTATAAACATCTTTTTAACTCAAAAACTCGACGGGCTGCAAAATGAATGTCTACCTACTTGCATGCACACCTAAGTGCATGCAACTTTTTCACTTTCTCCAAATGTGAAAAACTCCAAATGTTTTATAAACCTAACTTTAAAAACTCACATTGTATTATCATTATAGGACACGGTCAAGTCCAATGTTCTCAAATTCCAAAGAAACGGGCCTCATCCATCCAAGACACAGTGCAGGAGTAAAGAGGAAATGGCCTTTTAGTGAAACAGTGAAATATTGTTCTGTGTAAGTAATCCTCCCTAACGCATGAGAATGGTGGGGGGATGGGTGAGTTTTTACAGATTATCCGTCCTTTCAGATGTTCCAGTCACCATTTGCATAATTCCATATTGCCCTTGTTTGATTATAAATGTCTGGCAAGAACAAAGAGTCTGCTCTCTTTATCTACTCTCAACAGTAACTGTCTTCCTGGTCACAAAACAAAACAAGAGACTAGCACAAACTCTTAAAAAACAACAAACCACCATTCCTATTTACACCTACTGCAATAAAAAAACTAAATGAGTCCATAAATTGAACCAAACCTATATCTACACTGTTATGTTGAGCATACATTTTGTTTCTTATGGTGGAAATATTCCTATTGACTCGCTGCCAGTGGTCATAAGGTTGGAGAAACTAGCTATGATCTAAATTCACATAAAACCAGCAACCGACCATTTCTAGTTTATTACTTTATTTTTAGAAAGCCTTGTCTTTGTACTGTACAGGCATATGTGCCTGTTTTGTGGGTGCTTTGGAGATTCCAGAGCACCCACGTGTGCCAGACAACCTACACTTCTCATTGATTTATTAATGACCACAGCAACAAGTCTTACAAGCATGGTGAGTGCCATCGATGTGTACTACTGAATTGGACAGGGACTATTAGCCGCTATGGCCAGTGTTGTGCACCTTCAGGCGCCATTGCATTGATTTATGTCCACAAAACCGAACAGGATAAGCATGACTCTGTCACAAAAATGGACATAATGACCCTTATTTTTTTTATCTGATTCCTATAATATAGTATAAAATATGGCTTAATTTAAAGCAGAGGAAAATTGGCAAAACTCTGATATGTAAAATGTGTATTTTTCCTAAATATAAATCTATAAACAGTTTGGTTTCCATCAAGATAACGATGAGGACTAAAATGTATTTTTTATATTGGACAACTTAAGTTTTTATACTGGTCATTGCCGCTGTAATTACAGATTATCCGTCCTTTCAGATTGTTAAATACTTTATGATATAAGTTGTCCTATTTGACGACTATTATATCTCAACCTTCTACAAAGAAACAAGGCATTTAGTCCAATTTTAGTCGTCTGTTGAACTTTCAGAAATCACAGAAGCTGCAGGGCGCCACAGCAAAGGGAAAAAACAGCTGAAAAACAAACCAAGACCACTCGTTCTTTTCTTTCGCTTCGTGTCTCGGCTGTACTCCACTCACACACCTGCTGCCATGGCAACTGACACTTTTTTTTTTAAATTAATACTTTATACTAAACTGTGAAATGAGATCCCATTGGACCTTGTTATCTACTTAACACAATGCTGACAATTAATAGTAAAGCACTGCGTCCCTTTTTTAGAGTATTTACGTGATTGTGTTATTTTCACGATCACGGATATTCCTTGCTCAGTGCAAAGCAATGTTGATATGTCCAGTCCAGTAACAGGGTCATGAAAGGTGAACACCCACCAGCAGAAACACAAATCGCTACCCCTGGTACAGTTACATTTGATTCATACTATTGTCTTCTCATCCTTAAATCATCAAAGTAATTAGACTCAGCATAGGAGTAATGTCACCTATGCTGAGATCGACTCAAAACCTTCCTGAGATCAACTGGTCAATCGCAATCGACGTATTGATCACCCCTGTTGTTGAGCATTGCCAACTCTGTTGCTGATTTTGCCTAGTGGATCACAGTAAGGCTTCGGTCAGAAAGTAAACAGAAGTCGATTTTTAAGTGTTTACTTTAGAAGTACAGGTTGCCGTTCTACAGAGACAAATAAACATACAGGCAGATATACAGTGGAACGGTTTTGGTCAAAGTACATGTCTGTTTGAATTACCCAGTCAAAGACCAGATCTAATTTCAGTTGAGAAACTGTGGACTTGAAAACTCATGTTGAAAGATGTTCTCTATCAAATCTGATTGAGCTCGAGTCATTTTACAAAGAACAAAGGCCAAAATACAGATGTACGATCTTGGTAGAGACAAACTCCAAAAGCAGCCAAGGATTCTGTTACAAAGTGCTGACTCAAAAAAGGATCAATACTAATGAGCACCACACTTCTCAGATTTGTTTCCTTTTTGTCAAAAATATCGACTCCATTAAGCATTTGACTTCCATCTCAAAGTCTGGCACCAGTTTGTGTCACTTTGTTCCATTAAATTTCGGTTGGGACGTGATGTAAATTTTAAAAAAGTCAAGTGGTGTGAATATTTTTGCAAACCATTTCACTTGGATTGTTTCATATTATTATTTGCAAGTACATGTATTATTTAATTGAAATATGTATGTCAGAGAGGAAATTATTATTCATTGAACACATAAACCTCAAAAGCAGCAACGTGATCTCTGATCTGATCTGATCTGATGAGGCGGAGCACAGACAGATCCAGATGTAAATGGGCCATCAACGCCTGGGAGCATGCGTTGCCTTGTGTTTGTGAACCAATTGCTCAGAAACACACACTAATCACAGACTGAATGCAGTGTCTGTAGAGGACCAACCACAACAATAGATGTCCCATTCAGAGCAGCTGACCTCCCAGACACATGGACCATTGTCCTCACTTTAGCCCCTCACAGGGGGCTGGACCTGGGTTACTATTTATCATTATTCTAAAGTGATCACTTATATTCATGTCTACATAGAGCAAATTGAACAAACTCATAACAGCAACAACTGGGATTTTATAAAAAAAAAAAAAAAAACAGTTTTGTTTGCATGCCACCTTACCTTTTATAGAAAGCATGCAGAGGATGAAGACAGAGGAACTGCCAGTAATCCCAACAAAAAGCTTTGAACTTCCACATGGTCTCTGACATCAAGAAACGCCGATCTTCAAAAGGTTCATCCTCCTTCTACAAATACCGCATAGCCACAAAAGAATCCCAGGTCAGACCGTCCACATGATGTGGCCCCTCCTCAGCACCATCCTGTGTGTCTGAGCCACGTGGAGGCGGGTGGATGGTGGATGGGGTTTGGAGGGTGGGGGGAGTTGAACCAGCATCTCTCCGCTGCCTTTGTTGATGGTGAGCAATTTTCAGAATCCGGTCGAACACTGCGTGTTTCTCTCTCTGTTGCTGCTGAGGAAACATGTGGCTCAACACCTCCGAGGCAGGAACAGAGGAGGTGGCTGTCTCCACCGGCAGCCACTTACAGCTGCTCCCATTGTCCAAGCGGACACACTGACAAGGTCTGCCTGCGCTGCGCCTACCCGGGCCAACAAAGACACAAAGGCCTCTCCCACCACCCCCCAGGTGGCTGTATCAATTAGACTTTATCAGATGCTGTGCAGGCCTCTGCTGAGCCGACCCACTCTGAGTCGAGCTAATCGGCCGCGGCACCTTGTGCGCTTGTGCACTGGGGACTAGCATGCACACACAAAGCTTTGGCAGGCTGACAGAAGAACCGAAAACACAACATGAAAAACTGCAAGAAGCACTGACTGTTTCTGTAGCATTTGCTGACTGGCTTAAGAAAGGGAGAGTACTCCTTTTGTCATGAGGTGTTGAGCAAAGGGGAGTCAAATGCAGAACAGCAGAGAAGATGATGAAGATTTGATGGAAAAATAAAAACATAAAATAATAATAATAAATAATAGAATTTACAAAAAAAAATACAAATAAAACAGGAGCACAGGGAGCCAGAGTAAAGCAAAAAAAAGTCACAGGAACCAGGAACAACAGGGAGAAAGGGGATTTAACAGAAGGAACAAAGGATCTGGGCTGATTGGCTAACTGATTTCATGTGTGAAGAGTCAGAGGAAGTGACACATGGGATTAGGAAATGAATCTAACAGTAAAGCAAAACTAAACATAATGAAACTAGAGCAACTAAAATAACTAGACACAAGAAGTAAACATAAGTAGAAGGTTAGTCTGGTTTATATTCATATTTATATGGAGGCACGTCAAGGGCCGTTGTGTTTGGTGTGAATGCACCATGAGTTTGTTTTGTCTTATTTCAAGTGTACTAACATATTTGCACTAAAAAGTAGACTAAAATCACTGGGTAAGATTTTGTGTTTTTGCAGTGCAACAATTTTGTTTATGTAGCTTTACTGCCAGACTGGCTTGTGTTTATCCTGGTGGGATTTCTGGTACATTCTCTCCTGTGAATATTCGATCTCGTGAATCCGGTGGTCCACAGTGAGACCGTCAAATCGGAGACTGCAGGTCAGGGAAAAAATAACAAAGAAAAAAAACTTATCGGAGCGTGAAAAACGTCAGACGCAGGTGGCGTGTGTTTGGCCTTTAGAATGCATTACTATTAAGGACGCTCCAGCAGCACATGGATCCCAACTAGGTTTATTGATTGTGCTCCTCCAGCACCCAGCTGTGAGGTGAATGGAATGAGCAGGAGAAAAAAAAAAGAAAAAAAGAAAAACATTTTGCTAATGACTGCAGACTCCCATTTGGCACCTGGGGGAGGATGAGCGCTGCGCTCCAGCTGAGCTCCAGTTTAATTCAAAGGCTTTTTAACAAGCTTGTGCCTGAGCAGCATTCCCACGTTCACATGTGGAAGATTTATATTTATATACACATATATATAAAATGTCTATCCATTCGTCCATGTACCATCTGTACCTGCTTGTCCATGCAGGATTGCGGGGGGCTGGTGTGTCTCTCTCTGCGGCGGTCATTGGGTGAGAGGCATAATTCAACACAGAACAGAGAACGGTGCATGGAGACAATCACACCTAATGGCAGCTAACTTAAGAGATTTGTTTATGGACTGAAGGAGCAAGTCGGGGAACCTTAATAGAACACAGGCAAGCACAGGGAAAACAGGCAAGCTCCATGAAGATCCGTTTACCTTCTTGATTCTGCTTGGCTAACAGTGCTACCAGCTGCGCCACAGTGGAAACACACATTGACATTTTGACCCAGATCCACCAACACTAAAAACAATGGCTGCCCTGTGTATTTGTTCATTAATAGCCTGGTGAATCTAGCTGGAATGCTAATTAGCATGTACTCTCTTATTTATATTTTGAATTTTTGAATTTGCTACAGCTAACACCCTGCAAAGCAATCCGATTTTTTATTTTTTTAATCTTTGAAAGGTAATATAAGACAAATAGAAATTCAGACTAACCACCTTTTCAGCTTTTGCCATTGAAATGGATTCTTTCAGTATTAGGCTTTTTACCCCTGTTTTGATTATGGAACAATCAGAAGTTCCATAATGACATGGGATTTTTTGTTGTTTTTTTTGCTTTTTTCTTGTTTCTCACACATGATCAACATTTGATATTCTCTGCTTCCTTCCTGACAGCAAGCTTTACATCTCAGCCAACATATGTGGCTAGATGGAACAAGTTGGTCAGTGTTGTACCAAAATCTGGCAAAGGTTTAGAAAAAGAAAAGCTTTAAAAGCAGTGCTGAGAGAGCCTATGACAGAAACACATTCATCATCCAAGCTGGGACATCTCCACCCTTCCAGGAGTTCACGGGAGTTCATTAAAGACCTCACTGCTTTCTCTTGACAGTGTCTGATACATGCTTCGCTTATAGTTCCTGACAGACAAAAGCCAAGGATTTTTTTCTCATTTATTTTGCTGTAGATTCATAACCAATCAGCACTTGTGTCACCAATATGTCAACTTGCTGAGGTCAGCAAATCAGACAAAACGGCATTGGATGTCTGTGCTTGGATCTAAAAGCCCCATGGGTCTCCCGGCCCCCCAAGGGACCCGGACCCATATAATTGCAGCTATTGTGAGGCTGAGTGGAGCCAGCTGAGCCTATAGTATAATATTAATGTTTTCTAAGAGGAGATCCTATACTATACATTTTCATATGCTCATTAAATACTATGGACCTCTCCTTCAGTCTCAGATAACTGAACTAAAGACCAAAGATTAACTATTCAATCCATGGAAATGGCTCTTGCTACAAACGTGAGCTTGTTTAATGTCTCACTCTGTATTCCACACAGACTGAAGGCAGTTCTTCCTTTTTGACTGATAGTTAAATGGTTAGTTTGGATTTTCAGTAAGCATAACAGTACCTTTAGCATTAGGAGAAAGAGCTCGTCTCACTGAGTTTGTTGGAAAATATCTTCATAGGGCGGTTGAAGCTAATGGCTAGTCGGTTGTACACCGTGGATATTAATTAATATATTAATATTAATAATATGTCAGGCAGGATACCTGTGTGGCAGCTCTAATAAAAAACAAACTCACAAACAAAACTAGAACAACCTTAACTCCGTCACAGACTTAGCCAGTTCTTCTCAGACTGCGGTTCAGTACAGCAGCACTAAGAACTGAACAGTGCTCCCCCTGGCGGCTGTGTAGCCTAAAAGCGCCAACACTGCTGCCCAATCAAACCAAACAATGGTGGAAGCCCACTTCATCTCAGCTAGCTGAAATGTAGCTGCAAGCTAACAGAGACGGCCTGCTTATTTTTCATACAAATTTGCTGTGCCTGTAACGTACAGTATGACAGAATCAAACCACTATATGCTTTCAATGTTATAGTTTAGTTTGAATATTGAAACAACCTATCTGATGATATTCTAATGGATTAAGATCCAACTGTATAATCAGTCAGTTAAAGCCTGTTTTGCCTCTGAAATCAGACCTGGCTCCAGAGGAATTTAGCTGGCTTGTTTTGGGTGGGCATCATAAATCTGCTTTTAATTTCATATAAATATATAAATAAACCTTGTAACCTTTCAAATTATATTGTGTTGTTAGTATAAAATAAACTAAAATTATGCAAACAGTGACATGTTGAAAATGCTGAATAATACATTCAAATTAGCTCATATTATGCAGAAATCTAAGAATACGATGTGTTCAGTCTCTGAAGACTATTTGTATTAATGCAAAAATCAATCCACTAAAATAAATATGACATCTTATTTGTAATAAGACATATTAAATCTGTTTACAAAATAAAAATTTGTAGATATAAAAAAATTAGTAAATTTCTGCCAAAAAAAAGCTCAGACATTTTGTAGAAAAAAAAAGGAAATTTCTGAGCTCCAAAATTTCAGAATTTGCAAGGAAAACTCAGGAATTTTGAGCTGAATCTCAGAAATTTTCTAGAAATTTCTATGTGTTGTTTTTTAGAAAGTTCCTGAGCTTTTGTGGCAATTTACACTTTTTTTCTATGTACAATGGCAATAATACACTGTCGTAAGTAAGAACAGGATTAGCTCATAACACTACCGTAAAAGTACAAAGTGCAGTGCAGTAAAACTCTCATAAATATTTTTTTTTCCCAAAATGTTACTCAAGTCGCCTATTCTTGTTACCAAGCTTACAGTGACATATTGGCATGGATTAGCTTGTCAGCTAATATTATCTGCATCCAAAAGCATTGCTCAACTCAGTTTGTTAAGAAAAAAAAATCTGTGTATAGTCTTTAATTCTCACAACCCGTTACTGGAGTGTTAGTTCTAGAGATAAGTGGTCTCAAATGAACTGCTGCCTCGCTCTTTCAGGCCTCCGGCAGGTTGAGCCCCGGTGCTGTCTTTGAAGAGTCACTGAGAGGCAGGGACAGATGACGCTACAAACAAGATGAAAGGTGAAGCAAAATGTCAGCCGAGCCACTTTTCAGCAGATGATAATCTGCTAACTGTGGAACCATCCCTAGTAATCATATTTAGGGGTAAGCTGAAATATGGAAAGGAGACAGGAACTAGGTCAGTGTTCTTACATCAGCTGCTGAGAGGAGCTATGATCTTATACATAATGAAAAACCATTTCACCGAGACAAGTTAAAAATGTCATTTGTCCAAAGTGTTTTCAGAACGTTGTTGCCAATATTTCTGCACATAGGCGAAGATGAGGAAAAAAATGGCCATGGCGAGTCAATACAGTTTAGATTTAGTCATTCTTTGCACTGAGAGAGATATGCTTTATGAAAAGCAGGTGGCATGAAACTCAACCGCTTGTTTTGTTTATTACAAACAAAAAAAAATTTGATGGAACAAAAAATGTGAAGAAAAAACATAACAAAAAAAAAACCCAACAAGAAAAAATGACAATACAAAACAGAACCATGTATAAGATATAATGCCTTTACATTTCACAAGACCCAGTTGATCCAAAACACGCAATATGAAACTACCGCTGTAATATGGGGGAGAGTTCGATTCAATGCATTCATATTTTTTTATGTCAATAGTATATTTTGCCATATACCTCCAGCACATACAGACACGTCAAAGCCAAAAACACGTAAAATCCAGTGAGAATATTTTGATGCAATACATCAGTGATCCACTGTACTTTGTATTTTCCCACCTTTGTTCGCTTCTCTCTCCACGTCCATTAATTTGAAACAAACCAAAAGCAATTTCTGATTAAATTCAAAATACATAAATTTGGGCTGTAACAATTCATTTACTGATTTTGGGTGCTTGATCACGAAAATTCCTTGAGGTAAATGATCTGCCTTGAGGCTTTGTTAAACTATTTTTTAACCGTTGGGTGCAATGTCTGTTGTGCAGCACTCTCCTTTCCGCATTATTTGCTAAAATATGCTAAAATACTTCCAGACCTCTGACTTTGGCCTGTGCTGGCTTTGCAGTGAAACTCCCCCCCCCCCATTTTTAGCTTTTGTCTAACATCTTCCAGCTCCATTTTATTGCTTGTTGTAACTGCAGGGCGAGTCAAGTGCAAGTCTCCTGGGATGTGTGACTGATAAGAGAGGAGTCGAGTGCACAAGCAGTGGCTGCGCTTGTTACAGTGCGATTAACTTCTTCACCTTTCTTTTCTCACTAGGGTAAACTCACCCTCTCCCCTTGTTAGACTATAATAAGCAGATTAACACAAATTTATATTGTGCTTGTTGTAAGCTTATCAAGAACACGCCACAGAAGTCTGGACTGAACCCTAAATATCAACCGGATGATTTTAGGCCAAGTCTGGTTCGGACTAAAGGTCTAAACTCCAGGAAACATCCACTACATACAGTGTGTGTTTCATTAAATGCACCTCAATGCAGCAATAACAGTATGTAGAGGTGGGCAGAGGACCAAAAAAATTTACTCAAGTAAGAGTAGAACAACTTCAACATATTTTTACTCAAGTAAAAATAAAAAGTAGCCGTCAGAGAAATTATTCGAGTAAGAGTAAAAAAAGTATTTGGTAAAAAGTCTACTAAGGTACTGAATACCTGATCAAATTAGCAATCATTCAATGTTTAAAAATTTCATAATTTCAAATATATTAAAAATATAAAGTTAAGTGGAAATTTTCATATTTTAAGGACAAAAATGACAATAATTCGTATTACTAACAAAAAAATAAATAAAATCAGGTAAAATATTTTTTTTCCAAATGATTTTCTTTCAATCAAAAAAAAAAAACTTATGAAACTTTAACAACAACAGCATCTGTGTGTCTGTCTGGTGAATTGTTGGTTAAAACATGTTTGTTCTTCATTCAGTGGGTAGAGAATCTAGAAATTTCACTCAAGTGAGTGAAATTACTCAAGTAAAAGTAAAAATACAGCGTCGTAAAAATTCTCCGAAAGTATTTTTTTTTTTTCAAAACAAGTTATTCAAGTACGGAAAATGTAACTTAGCGCCCAGCTCTGACAGTATGTGAGGAAACTTTGATCTCTCATCCACTGATCTGTGTTCCCCTTGAAGAAACTCTGCAATTAGATCAGTTCAACATAAACATACAGCGGAGCAACTAAAAGGCCTGATCCATACTGAGGCGATGGCGTCGTAAATTAATTAAACATTCTCTTTGTAATAATTTGTAATAACTGACAAATGTGACAAAAGCAGCGGCGTCCTGTCAGACTGTGGGTTTATCCAGATCGACGGCAGATCGACGTTTAAACCAGGAGGATAATCTGAAGCGTTCGTACCGCCTCAGACACAGAAGCAAAGCTGGGACCTGGAGAGCAGCGGGGTTGAGGATTACATTAACATTTGGCTCATTATCGAGTCATTTTTTAAACCCTGGCACAAAGGCTGTTGACACAAGCAGAGACATTCTTCAAGATGTGAAGGTGCACACCGAGCCAGGCATTAAACTTTAACCAGGCAGACTCGCTAAATATTTAAGTGGTCTGTTCATCATAGGCATGAGGCCTGACACAAGCAGTAGATTTAACTTAATGATAGCATTTGATAGAAAACTATGCTGAAGGGTATGCATGTGTTGTGTGTTTGAGGTGGGTGCTGGGTGAGACAGCTCAGCACAAACATTTTTTATTTATTTTTTCCAATTTCAATCAATCTGGAACCCAGTGGTGCACACTAAACTGCTGGGCCGCTGTCAGGACCAGTGATGTGTTTCCTTAGGCTACGGTACATGAATGTGTAGTCTGCACACGGCTGTTCACAACCAATCACTGCCTGTCTTTGTTTCTAAGTAGTGACAAAAATGACAATAATTCATTTAAGTAAGAAAAATAACAAAATCAGCCAATTTATTTTTCCCAAATCAGTTTCTTTCCATAAAAAAAAAACATATGAAATTTTAACAAAGACTGCAGCTGTGTGTGTTTGTGTCTGGTGAAGTTTTGGTTAAAACATATTTGTTCTTCCTTCAGTGGGTTGAGAATCCAGAAATTTTACTCAAATAAAAGAAGAGATACTTCATAACAAAGTTACTTTAGTAAAAGTAAAAAGTACAGCGTGGTAAAAATACTCCAAAAAGTAATTTTTTTTTCAAATAAGTTAGTCAATTAGCCTGAAACTCTTGGTAACACTTTATTTGACGGTGTGTGCATAAGACTGACATGAAACCTGTCGGAAACATGAAGGAGTCTTCATGAATGTCTGACTGTTTCATGAAGTGTCATTTGGTAAATAATGACACTTTTAATGGATCTTTAATGCAAGTTTGCTTTAACATGTCATTATTTACCACATAATGCATTATTTACCACATATATTATTTACCACATAATTACCACATACTTGCATTAAATTTAAATGCAAATTTGCATTTAAATTTAATGCAAATTTGCATTAAATTTAAACTTTTGATTTGCATTAAAAGTGTCATTATTTACCCGATGACACTTCTTAACGGCAGTCATAAACATTCATGAAGACTCCTTCGTGTTCCTGACAGGTGTTATGTCATGTTTATGACAACATCATGGGTTTTCAAATAAAGTGTAACCATATTTTTCAAAAAAACATCTTAGTATGAAAAAACAGCAGACTTGTGTTTAAAGCTTTTCAGCAGCATTTTAGGAAGGGAGGTAAAAAAAAAAAAAAAAAAAAAAAAAAAAAAAGAACAAGCCTGTGATGATCATGCCCAGCTCTAAAAATAGCTTTGCTGAATGGAGTGACATCACCAGCCCTGCGCAAACAAAATTGATCATTAACTGTGTGGTTTTTCTCTGTGGAGACCAGGAAGCATCACATGCAGAGAGAATCACTATCATGGACACACATGAAAGGACCTCTGTCTGAGAACATGGAGGTGATAAAAACACATTCTTAATGTCTGAAATTACCAGTCATTGAAAACAAACATACCTGTTTTCTAAATCACATGTCAAACTTGAGGCCCGGGAACCAAATCTGACCAGCCCTAGCTTTTTATGTGGCCTTTCAGACTCCAAATTACATCAACCAGTCTCTCCAGTTTTTCACAAATAAGCAAAATTCACACAAAATCAGTAAATCCACACTTTTTCCCCCTGATTTTTACTGCAACATTTTCTTAAAACTTTGGGTCTAAGTCACAGCTGCCTCAGTCTCACTTGATGTCATGTTATAGTCTGTGACCGATACGGCGATTAATAAAAAGTCACATTTAACGTCTTGCATTAGTGCAAATACAATAAAAAAAAATTTACAAATAAATTGGTGCCACAAAATCTGTTATTTGGATTTTTAAAAAAATCACAAAAACAATCATGAAATCCTGGATGGACTGATCATTGTGAAAAGATGTTCAATAATATTTAATTTTAAGAAACACTGAATGCTGAAGCAAACTTCTATATATTGATATTTTAACTGTTTAGTGTGTTTTATCAATACATTCTGGTCCAAAATCTGTTCAATACTCCTGTTATAAATCACTTCAAGCCTTTCGTTCATAACTTCAGGGGCTTTGATTTTTCTCCATGCATTTTCTCAAAGTTGACCCCAAATGCATCAAAAAGGTACTCACGAGTGGCGGTGGCGTCTGTGAGCCATGGCAGAGGGGTCCTCCGAGTCTGACCTGGAGAAACAGGGGAGCAGAGAGATTACACACAATCTGACCACATGAGATCAATTTCATTGTCTCTAAAGGGTCGTTTGTTTTACAGCAATCAAAGAGCAATCGTAAACAGCGTAATAAGAATTAGAGTAATAACCACAATATCCATAATACACACATCAGAACAAAAGACTACCAAAGTCTCTACTCGGTCTTATCTCAAATTATTAAAGAGATGACAAATAAACAGTTGTGTCTTTTTTGCTGCATTTTATCTCTATTTATCAGTAAGCAGAATCCATCCACCTGTAATGACAGTTAAAACTCAGCAAGGTTAGCGTTAGCCTTCATTGTGACCAGAGTTGGATAGTATCTAGTTACATTTACTGAGTTACTTGAGTAAAATGTCTGGGTTCTCTACCCACTGAACGAGGAACAAACATTTTAACTAAAAATTCACTAGGCAAAAACACACAACTGCAGTTTTTGAGAAAATTTCATAAGTTTTTTAGTGAAAGAAACTGATCTGGAAAATCTTTTTCTTTTATTTTATTTCTTGTTACTTGTATGCATTATTGTTATTATCGTAAGTAAAACCTACATCTTAACTGCCCTACTCTTTACGTTTGTGCAGTACTTATTGTTGGCGTATAGCATGTATTGCTAATAAAACAAAGTGAAGCTTGTGATATTACCTGTGACAAGACGTGAACACGTTTTTGTACATTCAATATAACTGCAAGGCGCCATAACACAGTTTTGCTTCAAAGCAAAATTTAACCACGAGTGAAATATCAGACTGTTTTCACTGGGATAATCTGAATTTAACTGCACTGCTACATGTCTCTTATTGTCAATAGGAGATCGGGGCGATGGTGGAGATGACCGAATTCGTCCGGTCATCGGCGGGTTGCTGGTTCGATCCGTTGTCTCTCTGTCGTTGCATCCTTGGGCAAGACACTTCAGCCGCCTTGCCTCCTGCTGGTGGCCAGAGGGCCCAGCAGGAGGCACTGGTGCATGGCAGCCTGACCTCTGTCAGACTGCCCCAGGATGGCTGCAACTACTGTCCAGTAGCTTGCCACCATCAGTGTGTGAGTGTGTGTGTGTGGATGACTGTATGTAGTGTGAAGCGCGTTGGGGTCCTCTGGACCTGAAAAACTGCTGAGCAAGTTTTTATCAATCTCCATATGTGATGCTTCAAGCATTAGTAAGTATTTTTTTTGCATTCCAACTGAGTCAGAAATTAGCTCCTTGTATACTGGACATGACACGTTCAACAGCAGATCACCGTAGTAAGAGAGGAAGAGGAGATTGGTTCACCGGTCTCTATGGAAACTGCTGGGTGTGATGAAGGAAGGTCCACAGAGGAAAACGCTTCAAGGAAATGAGTCATTCTCCATTTCTCATTCAGAATGATGAGTTCTTCACTATGAAGTGACTGGAGACGTACAGGAGCTGACCAGTTATGTTTCTCCAAAGTTTCTATTGGTTGCAATCACTCTATGACTGAAGTAGGTGTGTTGTGATTATAGATGTAAAAGTGGTGCAGAGCGGCTTATTTAAGTGGGGATTTTGCGCGTGGTACTGGCCGTCATCGTGGGACGCGTCGGGGAGCAGAGAGGCCATGAAAGAAAGGCAAAGTTGAAAGCCATGGAGTTGGAGGTATTCTAATAACGATAACATTAATACATTTCACTTAAATAAGTATCTCGAAGTAGTGTAATATAAAAAACATTTTTGAAAAGTCTAACTAAAGCTCTAAACAGCTGTATCTAATTCTGCCATCTCACTTCAAATTACATTTATTTCATAGGTGAATAAGTACAATAAATGAAAGGGAGGTTCATCTAAGCATAGAGACAAACATCCTTTGCTCACTGTTTGTGGTCGTCCCGCTTCCGTTTATTCAGCCTTAGCTTTTTATGTTTTGACTTACCCTCATGACATCACAAGATGACGCTAGAGTTGGACACAGTTACTGCAGAATAAAACAGCGGCCTTTATAGTACTCTGTAAAAAATATTTTTTATTCAGAGCTTTTGTATACACAGAATGAAAGCACAATAGTTCACCTTTTTAAATCATATCAGTGGTTTTATTGTGTCAGTGACACTTTAAGAAGTTCTGTAAAACATTTTGAAGACCCAGCAACATGGATAAGTTTTTAAAAATAAACAGAGTTAAACAGAACAAGACATTTCAATTGTTGATAGTAAAGGGAAATCAGTTTACGTCTGTATATTTTCCATAAGCTTAGGTATTTCTTTTGTATATTCATTTCTGAACCCAGCAAACTGAATTAGGCATGCATGACTAATCAGAGTGCAGTGGAGCGTGAGAGCAGCAAACATGATGCTGCGTAGTGGGGAGCAATGATTAACTGATTACAGCTGCACCAGATAATCTAGCTGATCCAGCCTGTTCTTCGCACCCTATGGCATGGACTAACCTCCACAGAGGTGGCACAGCAACAAGCTGAAATGTCCGTGAACGTACCAATCTTTCTGATGCTCAGAAATGATAAAAGATCTTTATTTCTGCTGCTGTTATATTCACATGTGGGGTATATATGAATGCAACCTACAGAGGTCAACAACGCAGAGTCGTAAACGCGAGTGAACAGACGAGCGAGCATTAAACTGGTGTGCTCAGCAGGCAACTTTCACATTTAAAAAAAGTTTAGAAAGTTCGGATAAAACCAAAGTAGTACGTACAAATAAGTAGCCACAACAAATTATCTTTCCATCAAAGCACAACCAGTTTACGTTGGCATCCCCAGGTTGTTGAGTTGTTTTAAAGTTTGATTTCATTCTATGTTCGTTGTTATTTTGTTAGTTTCTTATTTTGATTAGATCAGTCTTATTCCTGTTCTTCTTCAGTTCAGTCCTTTCTTACTGACTCTGGTTTATTTCTTGCATTTATTATTCTTTAGTCCCCTCTGTGCTCTTCCTCATCCCCTGTGCCACTTCCTCTCTCTTCGCTCACACCTGCAATCAGTTAGCTCATCTGCCCAGATCTTTTTTCCAGCATTCAACCTCCCAGTACTTAGGCACCTTATTCTCAGTCACTCCTTGCCGGTTTCTCTCGTCTACTCCAGTTATTTTTCCAGTCTGTTCCATGCCGTCCCTTCCTCCCGGATTTATGGTTGGTCTTCTTTGGATTCCTTGTCTTCTTGTGATTTCTGTAAGTCGTTGGCTCTTCATTTTTTGTATTATATTCTTTATTCTTCATGACATCTCAAGCCTGCTGCATTTGGATCCATTAACAAGACACAACATGACAGTTTATGGTTAATAGCTTGTACTTAGGTAGCGCTTTACGAAGTTCATAGGACCCCAAAGAGCTTCACAACAACAAGGTGGATGAAATGTCTTGCCCGAGAACACGACAAAGGCGGACAGAGCAGAAATCGAACTGGCCACCCACCAAATGAGGGACGAACTCTTGCAACTGTCGTCCCAAGTTGTAGGTAATATTTCTAAATTAAGGGGTTTACTTTGTCATTATTTTATTTTAGTTTTTTCCTCATCAGAACATTTCACATTATAAAACAACACAAAAGTAAAAGACAATAATTAAAATGGAATAAATACACATATAGTAGAACATTTTGGGGTTAAGCAAGAAATCTTAAAAACCAAGAATAACAAGACCAGGCAGAAGAAGAAGTGTCAAAGTAATGACATGTTGTCACCTCTTACCATACGGTGTGTGTCCCATTTTTCCCAGAAAGTCTTCCCCTTTTCTTCTCGTTAAAGAATTTAAAGGTCAAATGCTCCATGCTCTGAATATTATTAACAATACACCAGACAACAGTGTTTGGTAGTAGGGGGTTCTCTGTCAAGCCATCGCTTAGTTACCTTAGTTACAGCTTTCTTACTTGCTGTCATTAGGATAAATCTATCAGCTTCTGATATATTTCAGGTTTTAAGTTTAGCTGTTGTGTGGAAAATAAAACCCAAGTCTTTTCTTTTCTACAATGTTTAGAGTATAACCGGAGAAATCACAGTGTCCTTGCAACAATGCCATCAGTCTGGGAACTCCGAGTTCTGGATCCTTCAGACTAACCGATACATCATCAGCATGGAGGCATATACTGTTTTCTGAAGTGCTTATTGATATACCATGTAAGTCTGGATCCTGCCTACAGCTTGAGCGAGTGGCTCAATAAACAAGCTAAGTAACCCTGTGCTGTCCGGGCAGCCATGGCGACATCCCCGACGTAAACGTTCCAGAGAGGCTCTGGTTAACTTGAATTCTTGCAGTAGGACATGCATAATGTTCTTGTGCTGTTAATAAAATCAGCATAGAAACCAAATAAATTTTCACATAACTTTATAAAGAATCAAAGAACCAAAAATC
Source organism: Poecilia mexicana (assembly GCF_051168715.1). NCBI lineage: Eukaryota > Metazoa > Chordata > Actinopteri > Cyprinodontiformes > Poeciliidae > Poecilia > Poecilia mexicana. The sequence goes on from NW_028263374.1 coordinate 3,387,441, forward strand.
AAAGGCTTTTGCCGCATCCAAACTAGCAGCATAGCTGTTTGGTTTCTCCTTGTTCTGTTGTACAGATATTATCTTGGGTTTGACCAGTGAAGATTAAACCCAGGTTAATCTTCATTGGTCAAAAAGGGGCAATATTTCCTCCATCCTTTTAGCCAAAACAGCAGCATATATTTTATAATCCTGGTTCAAAACACTATTTCTCCTGTAAGACCCACTTTTTGTCAAATCCTCCTCCCCAAAGAAGTATCTCAGAAATAGTGGCCTCCCTCCTACATGGGGGTAAAACAAAGTTAAAGGAATTAGCTATCATTGATGTTAGTTGTTCCCTACATATCTTGTACCATTCCCCCGGGATTTACTTGGTTTTAAAGAGGAGATAAGTCTATTTCCAGGGATGAGATTGGATTAATCAGTTTCTCATTATGCAATCTACCCAGAGACGGGAGATCCAGCTGGTTTAGGAAGTTATTATCTCCACAAACATCAAGTGGCGAGGCTCACATAAGGATGGACACAATTTTTCTTTTTTTTCTCTATTAATTCTAAATCAATTGTGACTTTTTTGGTAATGGGGTCTTTTATCTTATAAGCAGTGGCATCTGACTGGTGTTTTCGCCTCCAGTCTCCAAAACCAGGATCCTGGAGGCCATAGAACCCGCCTCGTAGAACTTCTGTCTTGTAAATCAAAGTTTTGTTCCTCCAGTTCCTCACTGGATCAATTTCCTGTTTTAATTGCCTCATTTGTGAAAGTAATTGTGAGTTTCCGTGTTTTGCTATGTTGTTGCAGTAAATTTAAAAGTTTGTTTTGCAGGTCAAAGAGTCCGTGAGCTTTTACCTTATTAGCAAAAGCTGTTTCAGATATTATAAAGCCCTTAGGATTACCTTGGCCGCATCCCACAGGATTGCTGGGATTACACTACATCATTATTATTCAAATATCTTTTCAGGTTCTTGTTTGAAGACAGGATTATTTAGCATACTTATATAAAATATCCATAATGTTTTTGTATGGCTAATATCCAAATGCAACTTGAAATGAAGAGTGGAATGATCTGATAAATCTTTATGGTCTATTTCACATTATTTTAATCTGTCTCTAAAAAGTATACATTAATAAGTAATCACTTCTAGAGCATACATTATGTCTGTAGGACAAAAAAAAAAGAACTGTCAGTGGTAGTGGGTGTAGTTTTCTCCAGGGGGCGCTATTACTTCAAAATTCATGTAAATACACCAGTGTGCTTACCTGACTGAAAACAGCTAAAGCAATATTATAATGCCATGTAGTGTTCTGTTTTTTGAACATAAACTTTGCCCTTCTATCTTTGTGAGAAGCAAATTTCTGAATGACTGTGACTGAAGTCAGGAATGGTTTTGTCAGATTCTTCTCCACAGAGAGCAGGGCTAATGCAGTGAGACCATTGATTGAATAGCAACAGTGCAAATTCACAGAGCACCTATAAAAAAGTAGACCATTATATTATGTTATATAGGGCCTGTTCTAACGTCTGTTCCCCAGTCTTTCACAATATAACACTACTATGATTAAAAACATTGTAAAAGACCCATCATGGACCATACAACATCAGTAACATTTCTGGATTCTCAACCCACGGAATGAAGAGCAAACATGTTTTAACCAAAAATTCACCAGACACAGACACACCTGATGTTTTTGTTAAAGTTTCATAAGTTTTTTTTTATTGAAAAAATGTTTTATTTTGCCTGATTTTGTTATTTTTTTATACTTATTGTCATTTTCAACTGTAAAACACCAACATTTCCTCACAATTTCACTTTTTGGTCTGTCTGATGATGTCATTTTTGCATATTAAATTATTGATAATTTGATCAGTTACTCAGTACTTGAGTATACTTTTTCACTCTTACCAGAGTAATTTCTTGGATGGCTACTTTTTACTTGAGTAAAAATATGTTAAAGTATCACTACTCTTACTTGAGTCGAATTTTTGTGTACTCTGCCCACATCTGGTCAGATCCTGATAAATTAAATCAGTTTTATCTCTAGAGTACAGAATTACATCAATTACTGGTGATCAGATTATTCATAAACTATCCGCCCATCACCACAGCGATGGATTTATTAGGGCTCCAAGCAAACAAGACACAAGAGGCATGGTGGACATAACTTAGGTAGAGCTATTGGAAGGAGGATCTGTCTTGTTGTGATTTCTGAGTTTGTGATTTCGATCCAACACAGTTCCCTATGAAGGATGGACCTGGTCCAAGTAGAGGAAACAGCCATGAACACACAGGCTACTGAAAGCACCCAAAATTAAAAAAAAAAAAATTATACCAAAAAAACAAACTACTAACGTAGGAAAGGTTATTTTGGGTAAGAGTCAGCATAATGTCACATTTTCTACTCAGAGTCCTGTTCATAGCTAGAAATTGAATCTTACTTTAATTCAGATTGTGCTATGATGTGTTAAATTGCCCCCATGTCAGGAACTAACAGCGTCTGACAGTGCAGCACCCGCCCTGATGATTGGACGCCAGCAGCAGTGGGAGGGAGGGAGGCGTGTGCCGAGGGGTTGGAGTGGAGCCGATTCAGAAACGCCTCTCACCCTCCCTTCTAAAAACCCATCACTGATCACTCTGGACACAGAGCAGACATCCTCAACAACACTCACGTGAGCGTGGACATCAAAGCCCAAACCAGAGTGGAGAGTTGTCTGTAAACCTCTGACCGAAGTTCAGTGAAGCCTATGAAACCCCACAGCCAGTCAAGCATGAGCTGAGTGTGTAAAAACCTGACCTTTTTTCCCCCCTCAGATGGCAGACAGCAGAGAGAGCCATTAATTATTGAACACATAACCTCTGATTTCATATTTGATTTTGTGCTGCCCCAATGGCACAAATCAGAGAGTTTGCACAATAAAAGAACCGCCAAAGGTCAAAACCGACAGAGCCGGGTTGTTGCTTTGATTTGGGGTTAGAATATTTGGCAACGCGGTAATCCTCTAAAATCCTGTTTGGAGTCATTTATAAAGGGATGTACCTGCTTCAACAGCATCCATATGTATGTTCCTGAAGGTCCTTGATACACTAATTAGACGCAACATTATCAGAGTTCACAAAAACTGCTAACCTAACAGACGTGCCTCAGGCAGGACATTTTTGAGACGTATGACTGTTTACTTGCATGCCTCAAATTTGTCTAATTGCAGATGGTGGTGGCCTCTAACATTTGAATATTTTATCAACATGGCCAATAATAATTTTACACATGCAATTAATTACAGCTGGTCCTGTTGTGATTATGAAGAGGACAACAAGACAAGTGCTGCTAAAATAATCTGTTGGAATAATAATTATTAAAATAAACAAAAACTTTTTTTAATGGAAAACATTTTTTACCATGAAGATGGGATGGTCACTCTACTCAGACAAATATACTAATAATAATTTAAGAAAGCAGAATGTTTTTTTTTTTTTTGTTTTATTAATTTTGACCTTCATGTTGTGGCCCTCTACAGTTAAATATTAACTTTAAGGTAATGGGGTGTGTAATGTAAAATCAACCTTTTTGAGCTATGGATCATGTAATAATGTTATTCCTTCATCAAAAACACACCTGGAGGCCTGCTTTCCTTCTTTCTTGCATGTTTCAGAAATCCTTGAATCTCCCGTGGCAACCATTAGGGGCTGCTCTCACAAAGTGCCCTCTATTTCCACAAAGCACCTCCACTGGAGCTTCAGTCTCCCACGATTGCTGCACTCACCCTCTCATCCCCACTCGGCTCCACCAGACTAGCGGCAGCAGCAATTAGCAAACACCTGGTGGAGCTGCACGTCTGACAGGAGTGGAACTGCTCTCCTAAGAACGCCTGCTAACGGCATAATGAGACACGTTGTTGTGACGACGTGCTAAAGGCGGAGCGTTGGAAAGAGCAGGAACTTCTTAAAGAGACAGAGGCCAATTTCAACAATGTTTGATACGTGCGGCATTTTTAAAACAGAAACTAACAGCACTATGTGACACCCTTAAAAAAACGTCCTGGATATAACTCTGCTCAGCAGTCTTAAGGAGACTTTCACAGCTGCACTATTGTCAAAATGTGCTTCTTAATAAAGAGAGCCAGCTGCTCTAATCTTCTCCACAATTTTCTCCTTGGCCTATCTGCTGTGTTTCTTGGTTTTCATTATGCTGTTTGTTCTCTAATAAACCTCTGAGGCTGGAAATGGAATAGCTCCATTTACGCTTAGATTTTATGACATACAGATGGACGGTATTTAGAAACTAGGTAACTTCAAACAAGAGTTGAGTAAGAGGGCTTAATAAATATTTTTTTAAAAACATGCTGCTGTTTGTTGGTGTTTCTTTGAAGGTAACTTTGACAACCGTTGCTCATTAACCTTCCACTTTATGCATCATTTTATGTTGGTCTATCACATCCTAACTGAATATTTTGAAGTTTGTGGTTTTAATGTGACAAAATAGAATAGTAGGAATACTATTCAGTTTCATAGTAGAAAAATGGCTTAGAAATCCCATTAAATGGTTGCAAACTAGAACTACAATATAAAAACTTGCCTAATGACACACTAGCAGAAAACTAAAATAGTCTAGAACACAGGTGTCAAACTCAAGGCCGTAGCTTTTTATGTGGCCCTCTGACTCCAAATTACATCAATAAGTCTTTCCAGTTTTTCACAAGTCTGTAAAATTCACACAAAAACAAATTTCCACTTTCTTTTCTGATTTTACTGTAAATTTTCTCAAAATTGGTCAAAAACATTGAATACGTAACTGATATGGCAAGTCACATTTAACATCATGCATTAGCACAAATATGGTAAAAATTCCTTACAAACATCACCAAATGTAAAAAAAAAACTGAATCAATCACAAAAACTTGTAGGAACAGCTATTTATTGGTATTTTAACAGCTTAATTGGTTTTATCAATATATTCTGGCACACCCGGCCCTTTAAGAACATACAGATTTTAGAGAAGGCCCAAAATGAAAATGAGTTTGACACCTCTGGTCAAGAAAGTGAGTAAATAAAAATAAATTTAAAACATCTTTTTTTTAAATAAATTTAAAAAAAAATCTTGAATTTACCCAAAGGATGCAGACTTCCATTTCAGGCAGGGGTAACTTGTTCTACACAGGGGGTCAAAGAGGTTCTGGTGGATCTCAAAGACCTGCGGAGGCAATGAGGCGTGTCGTCTGCAACAGAAAGAGAGAGAGAAACAAGAAACCGTCAGAATGATACGGAGAGCTTTCCTGACCAACAGTCATCACTTTGTACATTAACTCTGAAAAATTTGAATAAATTAGTTACATTTACCATACGGAGTTACCTTATGGTAAATTTCAATGTATTTAACTGACTAAATTTAACACAGTAACTCATGGAAACGGCCATTTATGTATGTCTGTCAGTGCAATTTAGGCTAATTGATGACAGTTATGGAAAAAATGAAGAGCCCACTTTACTGAACCCCATTGAAAACTTGGTTATTCCAACAAATATTGATTTTTGAACTCTTCCTGAGTTAAAACATCAGTATTGTTGTTTTTAAATGAATATGAACTTGTTTTCCTTGCGTTATTTGAGGTTTGAAAGCACTGCATCATTTTCATTATTTTGATCATTTCTCATTTTCTGCAAGTAAATACTAAATTTTTGCTTGGAATTTTGGAGACATGTCAGTAGTTCATAGAATAAAAGAACAATGCTCATTTTACTCAAACATATACCTATAAAAAATAAAATCAGATAAACTGGTGGTTGGTTGGGTGAATTTGGATGGATGTTACGTCTTGGAGTATTATTATTAATACTGAGTTCTTTCGTCTTTGTAATGTTGAATAAAATGTGAAGCTAAGGGAGACACTGGTCATAGATCCTGCACAGGCAGACTGAGGAGTTCCAGATCTGAGACTTGCGTTGGATAAGCAAGTTTCTTTTCAAAGATCACATTTTTTAAAGGGTTTTGATCAGATAAAATCACACTTTAATCCACATTAAAGCAGAGGTTTACACTGTTATGCGGACAGGATACAACTAACCAATGGTGCTTAATATGAAACCATCCGTTTCTGTTAGCTAGAAGAGTGGAAAATCTTTCATTTGCATCAGTTGTTTAGAAAGACATAATTATTTATGGAGGAAAAGCTGCTCATCAGTGAGATAAAGTCAAAGATTCTTGGATCTAATCGCACCTTAGAGCACCATGTGGTGGAACTGGTGTTGCAGAAAGGCTTTGGGATCAGCTCAGCCGCTCTGCTGTGCACCACTGCTTATCCTCCAGAGGCAGATCAACAAAGATAAGACACACAAAGCTTTCTAACATGCCAGTATGATCTCAGCTTTAGTTCGTGTGGTGCACGAAACGACGGGCAAAGAAAGGAAATTCCCAGACACCAAAGATGACTTGAGTTTTACAGAACAAGCGTTCAAAAAATCACAGAGAGCCAAGGCAGAAACACAAACCGAAAAATAAAAATAAAAAATCCATGGGGAAGAAACCAGCAGGGAGACATGAGGAGAAGACAGGGAAATGACAGGAGGAACCAACAAGGAATGACTGAGAAGGAGGTGCTCCATTACTGGGATGTTGAATGGTGGAACAACAGAACTGGGCTGATTAGCTAATTGGTTGCAGGTGTGAGGGGACAGACAGCAATTGGCACAGGGGGCGAGGAGACAAATCTAACAGTAAAGCTAACTGAACTTAATAAAACCAGAGTAACTAAAAATAACTAGACACAAGAAATAAACGTAATAAACTAGAATCACTAAGAAAGGACTGAACTAATGAAAAACAAGAATAAGGTGATCTAACCAAAATAAGAAACACACACAAAATGATAATGAAACTAAAACTACAAAGCAAGCTAAGATCCTAACACTATACCAAATAGCTACAATAAAATTTATGGTAATTTATCTTTTTCAGTGGAATATCTTGCATCAGATGTAGCTGTCATGTCTCTTGATGCCTCAGCAACAAGGGCTCATGGTGTTCCTTATAATCTGTTTACTGATTTTCTTCAGGAAAGCCAGATGTAGCCAACAGCTGCTGGTGAGGGGTTTTATCAAGTATTGGATTGGGGTCAAATCAGGAACTTCCTCCAGCAGCAGTACAGCTGATGACGACTTAAACAGTTTGACCACAGGTATTAACATCTGATCATGATAAAGGCATAAAAAAAGGTGGGGGGGGGGAACAACATCCTTCTAGACACCAAAAGCATTTATTTTCCAAATATTTTCCAAGCCAGATTTACTTGACACTTTGAAATGTATGCCGCTAGCCAAATGCAAGTCTTTTTTTTTAAGCTTTGCAATTCTGCAGGAAGTAAATGAGAAAATGTTTGTACTTTTGCTCCCCAAAATGACATGATTGTAGCTGCTAACCTCTATAACCTCCGGGCAAAATATGGACCTAGGAAGCATTTTATCTGGCCCCACACACACAGCGTAAAAAAAACAAACAAAAAAACTACAATAGCAAGCATCAGCAGAAGACAAGATAAAGTGACTGACGTTACTGGACAAAAACTGTACAAATACGTTCTTATACGCAGAGGTGGGTAGAGTAGTCAAAAATTATACTCAAGTAAACAAGAGCAGCACTACTTAAACATATTTATACTCAAGTAAAAGTAAAAAGTATCCGTCCAAGAGATTACTCTAGTGAGCGTAAAAAAGTATATGGTAAAAAATGCGACACAAGGAGTGAGTAACTGATCAAAACCTCAGTCAATTAATATTAAAATATTACATCATCAGACAGACCAAAGTATTAAATTATGTGGAAATTTAGGTATTTTAAAATCAAAGTGAAAATAATTTACATAAATATCACAATTACAAAAATAAAATTAGGCAAAATAAATATTTTTGCCAGATAATTTTTTTAAAAACTTTAACAGAAACTGCAGCTGGGTGTGTGTGTCTGGTGAATTTTTGGTTAAAACATTATTTTTATTCAGAGGGTAGAGAATCCAGACATTTTACTCAAGTAAGAGCAGTGATACTTCATAATAAAATTACTCAAGTGAGTAAAAAGTACAGCATAGTAAAAATACTCCTAAAAGTACATTTTAGTTACTCAAGTAAATGTAACTGAGTAAATGTAACTAGTTACTGCCCAATTCTGCTTACATTATGTCTTAAGGCTGAAATGTAATGAAGTCAGCTTTTAAAGATTATGAGTTTACAGTTCTTTCACGCGCTTTGCTTTCTGAACTGGCTAGAAATCATTGTAGCATTCAATAGCAAACGTGATTTTTAGCAGGATTTGGTTTGATATTAACATTGCTGAAGCGTTATATAACCATAACCTTGGTGCCACCATAATCCCCTCCCTTAGACAGCGAGGGCCTAAATCTAGACCAGTGTCCTGTGCTTATAAGTTCATCGCGGTTCAGGCTGGTCACAGCAGCCGCTCCGTCCTGTGCGGATTAAAAGCACAACACAGAACGACGAACACTTCAACAGCCCGGACAGCACATCTGTGAGCAGATGTCAAAGATTCCAGGAAGTAGATGTCCCGGCTCTTCGTCCTGACGTTAGCAGAGGTTCTGGTGACGTGCCTCGGTGGTCCTCCATATCATTCCTCAATCCGGCTGATGATGGATTAAGAACACAAGCAGGTCTGCAGTGGCAGCAGGCCAAGAAAATGAAACCAAAAACACTCCTGTTGCACAATCCTGCTGCAATTTATAATCCTAACAACCACTAAGCGTGGCAAATAGGAAAAGCTTTGGAGCTGCTCTGTGCATTTTGAGAGAAGGATAGGATTTGTTATATTACAGCGTTTTGTTGCTTTTTTTTAAGCTCCTTGTACTCAACTCTTTCAAATTTCTCACACTTCAGTAACAAATTTGTTAACACTTTGACAGGGTCTGCATAAGACTGACAAAACACTGTCATAAACATTAAGGAGTCTACATGAATGTTTATGACTGATTTGAAGTGCCATTCCAAAAATAGTGAAACTTTTAATGCAAAGGTGCTTCAAAAGTTGGATTAAAAGTCCATTAAAAGTGCCAAATTTGCATTATTTTGTAAATATTGACACTTTAATGGACTTTCATTGCAACTTTTAAAGCAACTTTGCATTAAAAGTGTCATCATTTACCGAATGACTCCTCATGACAACAGTCAGACATTCATAAAGACTCCTTCATGTTCATGACAGTGTTACGTCAGTCTTATGCACACCCTGCCAAATAAAGTGTTACCACAAATTTTTTGTTGCGGAAAAAAAATTCAAGAAATTCAGGTATCGCATCGTAGTGATCCGATAATTGGTGCCACCACCAAGTATCGCATCACTATAAAGTACAAATTCTACATGTCTTTATATTACAAATAATTAAAAAAAAACTTTATAGCTGCAAACCAGAATCATCAAAATTTACAGAAATAAAGTAAAACGTGTGGATGTACATTTATATAACTGCATTAGCACGTATACAGAATATTAGTTAATCAGAAATAATAACTGGAATGATATTCATATTTATGCACTAGTATTATTTATAATAGCTGTTTTTCTGCTTGGAGGGGGGAAAATATACCAGATCATATTTTATATTTTGTTCTACATATGTTTTTTTTACTCAGTCTCCTCATCCTGAGAATCCCATCCTGAGTCCTGCCTAATTTAGGACAACTGCATCCTTCTGACATGTGTCTACATAAAGCTGCTGTTGAGTCTCTAAGGTTTTCCTTCACCATTGGGTTATGCATCCATTTCAGCTAAGAATGAATCAACAGAGAGTAAATGGCGCCCTTTACACAGCAGGAAAAGTATTAACCCATCGTATCCCACCCAACCCAATCTCAGCATCGTTGCAGCTGAGCAACAGTGATGAAGATGAGTCACAGAGATTTGGTAGCCATAAAAAAATGAATAAATAAAAAAAAGTAACGTTTTATTTGTCGGGAGCTTGTCGCCGGTACACGGCTCTCATTATCCTGATAATGAGAATCTCTTTACCTACAAAGGAGCTGGGAAAGAGCTCTGCACTCCAGGTTTTTGGGGGAGATAAAGGCGCAGCTGGGTAAAAACAGCACGGCGGAAGTGACAAACAGCAGCCGATGAAGCTGCAGATGTTTGACAGAATCGAGGCTTTTGTCGCTGGCTATTTTAGAAAGCGCAAATTACAAATCCTTAAATGATGAAAACAAGCACTCTTCTGACAGTTGCTTCTTAGCATCTGACGAAGGAATTTTTAGAAAGTCTATAAATGCCTTTCCCCAGGCGACACTTCGTTGATCATACCAGAACACGGACTGACACCGGCTGGTAAACTTTGAGCAGATTCAGAGATAAAAAGGATCTCGAATGCATTTTCATATTGTTCAGGTCAACATTCTGCCTAATTAGTTTGCAGAGGATCATGTTCTACGAGGCTTTCGTGATGCAGCCCAGCAGTGACTCAGAGTTCCACCCAAACAGCAGGATAAACAGCAGAAACGCGACCTTACACTCATGTAAATACAGACAAATTAAAGCTTATTAGCCTATCTGCTGTTTGACGGTTGTAACATTTTTTTTTTGCATTGAATTTTTTAACTGATGGATTTGATGAAGTTAACAGTTAAACTATTTATTGATTAAACTCTAAATAGTTTAAACTAGGTAAAATAATTGTTTTGTCCTGGGTTGTTTTTGGGTTTGTTTATTCTGTATTCCTTTGGGGGGGGGTTATTAAATCAGTCATATCTGTTTTACTTTAGTTCAGTCCTTCATTAGTGATTCTAGTTTACTATGCTTATTTCTTGTGTCTAGTTATTTCTTATAACTCTAGTTTAGTTTCTTAGATTCAGATTTTCTGTTAGATTTGTTTGGTTTTTGTTCGACTCTGGCTCCCTGTGGGGTTTTTTTTTATTATTAAAACCTTCTTCAAGCTGCCCGTACCTCTCTCAGTTTGGGTCCACAACTCAACCACCATGCAACATGATAATAGTAACTTTAAAGTATTTATATTTGTAAAGTAAACATTATTCATGATCATTGTCAATACTTTTGGCCTCAAGCAAACATTTAAAATGTACATATTGATTCATTTGAAATGTCAAAGTTATTTTGTTCATTTGACTTTATATGAGCACTTTTGTGGGTTGATTCACAGTGGTTTGCTTAGTATTAATTTCTTTGCAGTCCGAGTAAAAATAATTTATGTAAATTCAAATAATTGGTTGGTAATATTTATTTATTTTTCTTCTTATGGGGTTATTTAAAGGTTTTTACCTGCTTCAAAACAGTCTGTGAAAGAAAACTTTCTGACACAAAGATGAACAAATGGGAGATAAAAGATAACTGCATGTTAAAAGAAAAACTGTGTAGATGTGTTCATCCCTTTTCAAACAGGGAAGCAAATTTAAGAAGAACTTGACAACTAATGCAGTTCAGTTTACTAAATGTTCTTCTAGAGTGCAGAGACCGAAAAGAAGATATTTTTAAACCGAGTAGGAAAAACGTCCAGTACAGCCTTTAGATGTCCCAAAGGAACTTACTTTAAGCTCAGTGGAAAAGCTTAAAGCTGTGCAGGTTTTTATGTGATGGGAAATGAAACGGAGCGTGTCCGGCTTTACTGTCAATACGTCAAACTACCACTGAAGATACAAGGATACTTTTGGCCTCAAGCAAAGCTGTGTAAATAACCCCAACATTTGAAATCTGTAATATTTTCATGAAGCGTTTTTTTATTTTATTTTACATCTTCAGGATTTAAGACAAAAAAAATCCTTAAAACAATTCTTGATTGTAACCCCAACCAACAGTTATAAAAGGCTCGTTTTAACACTTTGAGGTGATAGATAACCAAACCTGCTCCAATGTAGATGGATCCAGTTTTAATTCCCAGTCAGGAGGACGTTGTTGTTGTTGTTGTCGTTGCTAAAATGTATCTGACTGGATCAAACAGCTACTGATTGGTTGGAGTGATGAAAAAGCAGTGAACCCTCCTGTTAAGTGGAGGGTGAAGCCTTTTATTGCTGGTGGGGAAACAAGCTGTCAAAGCAAATTGATTTATTACGTCGTTAACCTCTGACGATGTAAATATGCGATAATGAAATATGCGGTACCAGTCATCACCTCCTGCCTATAGTGCACTGCCTGGAGTTCATTTTATTCTCCAGCTAATTTCTCCTGGGTCATTATGTGTAACAATATTATGTACACTTCAACTGTGAGAAACAAGATCCAGATAATCACAAACATGCATGAAAGAATCAAAGCAACACTGCATGCTTTTGATGATGGAATAACATTATAACATGACGTAAATCTAAAAAATAAAAATAATAATAATAATGATACATTTTACATAATACCCCTCACCCCCTTTTAATTTACTTACAAAGATCTGATAATATTAGTCCATTTTTATTACAATATGTGGACACTCGGTCTGCACTCTTAACAATTCACTCAACTCAGCATGCCAAATGCTCAAAGTAGCTTCAACTGATAGCAGCTCAACTTACTCTCTGTAAAGTTCAGATAAAAATGATTTGACTAGTTTACTGTTGAGCTATGTCTGGCATTAAACTCTCATTTAATGCCGGTTTTTGTCAAACAAAAACTTTGACAAGATAGAGATGCAATATATCTTATGCATTTCATCCCCTTACACACACACGCGCTATTCGAAACAGCAGCACAGCATAATAGTAGTCTAAAAGGCAATGTTAAGGATATGCCAACATTAACAGATAAGATGACCAGTTCAACAGCAGCTTAATGTCTTAGCTAGGAGTTGAACCAATGAAATGTGGGATTTATTCTCTGTCTGCGTGTGTGTGTGCGTGTGAGAAAAATGGCTGAGTTCTAAATGTGCATTTAATGGGGAATAAGGGCTGGAGGGAAAACAAGTGACAGAGATTTCAGTAAATCCAGCAGGCACATTTTAAGTCCATCCATCACACTGTTGTAACCTATATGTAAATTGGCACACAACTTCTGCCCAAACTGACGAGGCAGGCGGGAGCAAATTACACCTCCGAGGCATCCCATTATGATCCACCACGATAACAGACGAGCAGCAGTCAAGTCCCGGAGCTGGCAGAGGAATGGATTCTGCCCGGCGATAGATCGACTTTATTTATGCACCTGATAAAATTTCAGAGGGAAAACATTATCTGCTCTCAAACTGGCAGAGCCAAAAAGAGAATGAGCATATCAATGCATACAGTTCTCTACGGTGGAGGCTAAATGCTGCAATCACAAGGAGAGGAGAAATCAGTGGTGAGCTAAATCCAAAACGGCAAAAAACACAGACATGCTAGAAATGCATTTCAGACCATTCCAGAGAAAAACAGAAAAACTCTCATTCTCAGTTATATCTTTTTGAGGACATTTTTAAATATTGATGGGAATATGATAGGCTTCCCTACAGTTCTGTGCTTGTTATGCTTTTATCAGATTACACATATAAAATCTCTGACGATATGTGCTCTAGAAATTGATTAGAAATGTTTTTTAGCAATGAACAGTTGTTCATCGAGGGGGTGGGGGTGCCCCTGAAATCTAAAATGTTTAGATTTCAGGACACATTTCAGAGGAAATAAGAGAATTATTAGATCACACAGATTACAAAACTAAGTTAGGAAAATCAGCTAAGTGAGCTATTTATATTCAGAATTTATTGAATTGAACTAAGAGTTCTTTTTGAAACAGGAAACGGAACTGTGAGATGTTTCGTTTTAAGTATTAGTTTCTTTCTGTAGTTTATTTCTCATTTTTCTGTTTTTTTTCTGATCGCTCCTCCACAGTATCTGATTCAGCTGCTACTTTCTTTGCTTTACTTATCAAACAGTCAGAAACGAAGGCCAGCATCTCCAGGATCATTTTTTGAAGCTCCTGCCTCGACATGGGGTTTATATTCAGAGCAGAGAAAAACAAGACTGTGAAGTGATTTCCCCAGAGGAGGTTTTGGTTTGGAGGTATACGCATCCTTGACATTAGCATAAAACAAATCCAAAGTCTTGTTTTCTCTGGAGGAGCAGCTGACAAACTGGTGAAAGGTCGGCACTGCCTTTAAAATCACCAGGCATTGCCACAAAGGGTGTGTGGTGTTTGTATCCTAGCAACAATGGAACTGCTGACATCTCATGCATTATGTGTCAAACTCGAGGCTTGGGGGCCAAATCTGGACCGCTGTAAGTTTTGGGCAAAAGCTGAAGGTGGAAAGTAACCAGCTGCCAAAATAACACTGGCGAACTCTTTTGGTAAATAATATGGACAGAAACTTACTGCCAAGAGTTCATGGCCTAGACTGCAGAGTATGCTGTGGATGACACCATCTGTTGTTCGCAAGCACCGCTAATCCACCTCGTTTTCTTTTCCCGCTCCTCTTTAAATCTCTTGTCTGCTTGTATTGACCCTTTGCAACTATATGACACATGATCACTTGAGGCGACATGATTGACATTGGATGAGAGTGACAGGAGAATTGAACAGACGGACTGAAATTATTTTTCCAAGTTATTTTGTTCATGGCTTCTAACTGAGTGAAGCTAGTTTGTCTGTGAATGTAACACACTTGGTTTAGGCTCAGAGACGGCAGTATTTACAAAAGTTGGGAATAGCTAGCTTAGAAACCAACCCATATCTCCTAAGTCCTGATGTGTTGATCAGATTATCAACGTTGCCCAAATATACTCCACATTATTTATGTCACCATGTCATAAACGAGGTTTCCCCTTTACACCGGGGCAGCCTTAAAAACGGACAAAAGACGAGATGCTAACCAGTTTTTTCCGTACATGCTAGCCTACATGATGATGGAGCATTTTCTCCATGGTTACTAATGGTTTGACGCGTACTTTGCACCATAAAGCAAAGTTTGATATATTTCTAATTATACTTACTTATGAAGTATATGAACGTTAATCTTCTTAACTTGAAAAAACTGTCATTGCATAGTCACGATTACAACAATATCTGACGGTCTGTGTGATTGACGGCTGACATCCATCACCATCATATCTTTCCTCATTGAAAGTTATACAATAAAATGACAAGTTTGGTTTCTATCCTCATCTGCCTACTGCACAGCATCCTATGAGTACTTTTAAAGTGAAATCAACTAAATAGAAGCAATATTAGGTTACAGATGTATGTTTTTTGACAGGCTTCAAAGGCACACATTGGATGTTTTGACGTCCGTCACGGTGGAGCGGGCAGAGCTCTGAAGATCATGACGCCACACGCAAAGGGATAATAGTCAGGGAGCCTGCCGTGGAGACGTTGGAGTCGGCGATGTAATCCTGTCTCAGTAAAACACATTACAATGTATTCCAGTGAGTTTCTGTCAACGCTTGAAGTTCATCCATCTTGTTAGCCAAGATGGATGGCTAACATCCATCTTGGCTGTAGTCCATCGTAACCGGCAACGCCTTCACGTTGCCGGTTACGATGGATGGAAGAGACGGTTTGAACTTCCTCCTTCTCTCTCTCCTCTTTGCTCCGGCTCTGCATCCATGACGCCTCCTTTTCAACTTCTCTATGATTTCTGGCTTTAGTTGTGGTATTATTTCAAGCTTTTCAAATGTTAATCAGCTGCTCCCTTATACCACCCTGTTGCTATGGTTACGCATCATAATAAAAAGCCAAAGCAAATCATGAAAAATATATCCTCTCTCAAAAAAAAAAAAAAAAATCAGTCCAACTACACAGTATCCAAAACAAGAGGGAACCGTTGTCCAAAGTAAAGCAAATTTTCCCCCAGAAAGGCAGAAATGAAAGTTTGAAAAAGAAAATCTCAATGAAAGTACAGAGCTACTCCAACGTGCTGCCAACTGTTAAGAAAATAAATTTAAAATAAGCTAATTTTAAAACTTAACATGTCTTGATTGAAATAGCCTAATTATAGTTTTCAGATTTATAACTTATTCTGCCCTATTGACCTTTACTTTACCTGTAGCTACAGCAGATTGTTTGCCAAGATCTTTTTGATCTGCCGTTTGTCTGTGTGGGAAACAATCAGGAGAAGTTCCAGTTTTCACATTGATCTGTGAAAACCCTTAAAACAGCAGGAGTCCAGCCCAGTAGAGGAGAAGCTCTGCTTCCACTTTGTTTAGACAAAGGGGACAAATGGCCTTCGATCTTGGAAACAAATTGCAGGGAGTTTCTAACTTTAGAGAGGGTCAGAGACAGCTCCTGGTTGGATGAGCAAAGATACGCCTTATTTGAATAAATTAAAAGACAAGAATACGCCTTTACTATAAAACTTTCTACACAGGAGTAACAAATTAGATTTGCTCTTGCAATTCTCCAAAGACGTCTTAGCACGTCTTTGCTTTTCTTTCTTTCTTTTCTTCTTCTTTTCCATTTGTCTCAGGTAAATGAATGTATGTCTCTGTTGTTCTGCAGTTTCTGTTGTAATTTCATACGTTGTCTTCTATTGGATTAAACTCTGTGATTCTGTGACGTCAACACTCATTGTTGTTTTCTGTGTGGCTTCACTTCAGCCCGCCGGGAGAACCTGGGATCCGTAAGAGGAAGATAGAGCCAGAGATTTCCCTAAAATATACTATAACTTAAAATCTTCTTCAACACAACCCTGAGCGGCGCAATTCTGCCAAGGGAGCAGAGAGCACATAAAACGGTGGCTAGGAGTCGATGAGTGCGTCTCAGTCTCTTCTGCAGAAAATAAACGCTGAAAACCATTTGATTGAACTGTCTCATTGGATGACCTACACGGTCACAAACACAACCCGTGAAACCACAATGAGATATTTGAGACTTTCTGCAACAACCCTGGAGGTTTCGGACACAATTTTTACCCTGCAGGTGCTCAGGGCCACACGTTGCCATCCCTTAAGCCTCCATTTATTTTTAGACCCAACAAACGATGAGCAGGCACATATGATAATGATGTCACACTCTAAAATAACCTGGCAAAAACTGAGCACAAACAGCTTACTGCTGCGCATTCACTTTCTTGAAGAAAGCGACATTTTCGGAGGGCTGAATTTTAAGCAGCAGCTGCATCACTGCTGGTAATGTCAGAGGTAGCGCTGGAATTGGTGAACTGCAACTCATTTGCTACACTTTTGCTTTCAGAGAGGCAGGAGAGGATGGAAAGTGCTGAGAGGACAGGTATGACCAAACAGGAGATAATATCAACTTGGAAAATGTTAAAAATGTTGTCATGTTGTTTATTTCATAACGTCGGCCTCATAGTATGTGGCTGTAGTCAGGTTTGTGGTTATCCTTTAATGTTTTTCAGGAGCGTAGATATTTTTTGTTGTTTCTGACCACCATTGATGATTTCCCCCTTGGAGACTTTCATAGGAACGTTACCCAGTTCTGCTTAAGGAGTGAAAAAAATAATAATAATCCACATTTTTCTTAATCAGAAACCCTGGATGACCTGGCTGTCAACATTATCGTTTTAGCTAAAATAATCATCATAGCTAATTTTGATATAAAGCTAAATTTAACAAGCTGAATGGGATAGTCAATGTTAATCAACTAGCTTGAGAAAATCGATGTTCTACTGACAGTATTTTATCTAGCATTAGCTTTTAAACTAATGTTACACTATCCATATCACACTAGACAGATTACTTTAAAGTTATTATGTATTTTTGGATTTTAATTAAATGTGATATGAAGCTAAATTTAACACAGTGAACGGAATACTCGATGTTAATCAACTAGCTTGTGAAAACCCTCTGTCCTACTGACAGCATTTTAGCATCAGTTTAATTTTGCCTTATCCATTGCTGTCACGCTACACGGAGCACTTTAATGTTATTATGTATTCTTAGATTTTAATAGAATGTGATAAAAAGCTAAATTTAACACACTGAAAGAAGTAGTCAATTTGAATCAACTAGCTTGTGAAACCCCATGTTCTATTGGTAGCATTTTAGCTCGCATTAGCTTTTAAGCTAATTTTACCTTATCCTTATCTAGACAGAGTACTTTAAAGTTATTATTATGTGTTTATGAACTTTTGGATTTTAATAAAACGTGTTATAAAGTGACACACACCCATTAGCATATTATTTTAAAACACTTTTGCTGATTGTAGCATACTGCTCACTATTCTTACTGTTCAAATTCCTCAACATATGACCTTTCAGTGTAGCTCTGCTTCTTACCATTTTTAACTATTCAGCAGGGATGCACTGATCTAAAATTAATCATTTTCGGAAAATGTTTTGCTTTGAACATCTTCATTAAAGAGAAGTCTGACTGGACACCAAAGCCCAGAGCAACTATACTGCAACTTTTAGATGCATCCTTTCTCCAACACATCTGAATCAAATTCACTACTTCTCGCCAGGCCTCTCTCTGTGGAGAGACTGGAGAGGAAAGTTAGCATCCCTGTTTCAGAGTGATCAGAGTCAGAAGATTCTTTCCTGGTGCTGGCTGACTGGCCCAACACCTCACGTCATGACACAACTAAAGTAGCTGGATTTTTATTTTATTTTTGTGACATGGCAGCAATAGAAACTTGCCGAGTTCTCTCTCTCCGTTTCCATGAAAGAAACAAGGTCACAGTGAGGGGAACAGTGATCTGGTGCACTTTGCGCTCCCACCGTTTAACGCTGTGCTCTGCGCCCATTACGCAATCCATGGCTCCAGCTTCCATCGGCTGGAATAATCCCTCGCAGTGCGCGAAAGACACAAATGAGCAGCTGAGCAGAAACAAAAAAGTACCTAAATGCTGCACACAATTAGTGCTCTACAGCCACACGACATAAAGGATGAAGTTAGTACTTTGACAGCGCCCTGCTCGCCAGGACCACAAGGCACACAACTTACTTTTCCTGCACGACGTTCTCCTCGATGCCCCCCACCGTGCAGTGGTTCCCCTGAGCGAGTCCGCAGGTGGCCAGGTGCCTTCGGTGCTGATCCTTCAGACAGGCGTTTTCCTTGCACAGATCTGTCACTTGGAGCTCCAGCTCCTCTATCCGGATCCTCTGCTTCTCCAGCAGACCCTGCTGGGTCTCGATGATCTTATTCAGCTCCTGTAGGTACTCCGCCGCCTTGCTTGGGTTCTCCGTCGGATTCTCCATCTCAGCTAAGATCCGCTGTCCGTCCATGAAGGCGGCTTCCACGCGAGCAGAAACACACCCACCTTCCCTATCCACCCCCCCCCCCACCTCTCCAGCTTCCTCTCGGGCTCAGCGGGAGTGAGACGGAGCGAGGTCCAGTCCGCTCATCCCGCTCCGCTCCGACATTGTCTGCTGTACTACGGTGACAGGCAGTAACGGTTCTGGAGGAACTTGGCCGGTTTTGGTGTGCAGGTGTATGGCGAGCTAGGTGCCGCAACCATCCTCCAACCCCGCCGCCCCGCGCACCAGAGAGAGCCGTTTAACCCTTGCGGGTCCGCCGGCTTAGCGCTGCGCCGACATGTTCACTGACTCTCCCCTCGCTGCTCAGCGGGAAGCACGCGCGCATAGGTTACGGCACGTGCACCTGTTCAACAACAGGTGGACAAAGTTTCCATCGACACGACCCGATTCAGCTGCACTCCCGCAGATAGCGGCGGTTCTGGCTACGCCAGGCTACAAGCAGAGGCGAATTGTGCAGTTCTATAGGACAGCATTCAGCTTCTATGCGCCACAAATCTGGAACAAACTTCCAGAAAACTGCAAAACAGCCGAAACACTGAGTTTCTGTAAATCAGTACTAAACCTCCACCTGTTTAGAGTTGCTTTTTAATAAATGAAACATTGACCAACGTAATTGATGTGTAAGATTTTGGTGATGGCACTCGACAAAATGTAACGTTTGTTCAATTGTTGACTGTACGGTGTTTTCATTATAAATTAATGATTTAGTGATTTTATTAAGTAAAGCACCTTGAACCGCTTTGCTGCTGAAATGTGTGACTCAAATAAACTTGATTGATGTATTGACTGAACCACACCAATGTGTCTAGCAGGGCTTCATTTTGATATTTTGGTGTAAATGAATCTGAATTAGTCAAAGCTAATTAGCACACACCAAATTCCTCATGAAAACTAGCATTCGCTTTTTTACTCTTCACTGAAATTGACTTGAAATCATTGCATGTGCATGGTTTACAGTTTGTTTGTTTTTACTCAAACAATATAATTCATTTTCATATAAATAATTTTCTCCTACAGAATGAATTTGAAATTTTGATAGCCACTCATTAAAACAACTTTATAGTGAATCAAACATAGACTGGAAGTGTTCTGGATTGACTGCAGAGGCACATGTTGGTGCTGTAGCTGTATCCATGAGTAAATGTCTGTATGTTGAAACAGGCCGTCCTTTCAGCTAACATGGAGGGCATGTTGGAGGAAAAGAACTAATGATAAAAAAACAACATTACTTGAGCAATGAAAGAGGCAATTCAGTCTCACCAGCAGCAGGAGGAGTTTATACAGAGCTCCACAAGACCCAGCGTTTTTGATAGTCCACTTCTACTGGCAAACCAATTTGCCAGTAGAAGTGGCTATTTAGCTAAATTTAGCTAAATTTCTAGCAATCTAAATATTTAGCTAGCAAGCTAAATATTTATTCAACAATGAATAAAACTAAATATTGGGTTAACAATTTTAAATATTTACATTGTAGCTAAGTATTTTGTCTTCAAACTAAATATTAACCTTCCTTTTTAATTATTATTATTATTATTATTATTATTATTATTATTATTATTATTATTATTATTATTATTATTATTATTATTTATTTATTTATTTATTTTTTATTATTATTATTATTATTTTTTTTTTTTGCAAGCTAAATATTTAGAAGACCAAATATTTAGCTTGTGAATTAAATATTTAGTTTTTGGACTGTGACATTTTAAAAAGTATGAATAACATAGTGAAAACATAACTTTGAAAAATGAATACCCGTTTTCTTTTTTTTTTTCTTTTTTTCCCCTCATATGACAACTGAAATAAACCATAATATGGCTGTTAATTTTTTTTCACTGTGTAACTTTATAAACAGCATCCCATAAATGGAGCTCTCTCTCCTCCATAGTATGAGGGAATGCACATAATTCCAGATATTTTTTGAAGGAGGATTCTTACATTTATTTATTGTTTGACTGAATATGCCGGTGGACTGTAAACTCTGCTTGTGTACTTTTCTATTTTTATAAACATGTTACCCTTTCTGTGGCATTAAGGCTTAATTTTGTTTCCTACTGGTAAAGGAGAATTGGTTTCCGAGGTGGTGATTGAGATGTGTGTGTATCTATGTTTGTAAAACATTTAACTCTTATAAAACATCTGTGCATGAAAAACCGTAGCTAATGCTGCATTAGACTTAGATCGGGACTTGAACTGGCAACCTACAAGTTGCAGGACAAACTCCAGTTACCGTCACCACCCTCAGACAACATGGAGCAAACATATTTGGTCACAGAGTAACAGATAAAAACAACAGATAAAAACAACAGATGTTGACCAAAGTACTGCACAAGTAATTTAAATAAAGCAAGATAACAACAAGAACTTGTTTTAAAAGTAAGAATAAATAAAACCTTCAAAATTACTCCATTAACTGTCATTATAAAATAAACACAAACTCTGTTTGATTCAAATGCCAAGCAATGAAAACAAGTCTCAAGCAAAGATTTTAAAGTCTCGAAAAGGTAAAACCATTTCAAAGTTAAAGAGCACAAATTTCAAAAAGCCCTGATCACTTCTGAAAACCCTCAAATCTTTGTTTGAGGCTACACAGCTCACATCTGGTCACATGCACCTGCAGCAGACACCCCTGCACTTTTTTCCCTGGTGCACACACACCTGACATTTAGTGAGTAATTGCTATTCTGGATGCCGCTGCATAGCCTGCACCACTCTGCAAGCCAAACAGTAGTTTTAGGTGAAGTGCTAATGTGGCGGTGTGGTTTGATATTCCACTTTCTGTACAGCTGCTGCTCACCGTGCAGAAAGCATTAGGGTTAGAGTAGAAACATCAGTGTAATGAAAAGCAGTGCTTTAATACACTGCCAAAGAAGCAATCAAAACATAGATAACATTGTACAATTGCAGATATGCATTTCTTCAAAACCTTTTGAAAAATTTCACAAACTCTCAGCTTTTAGTTTCTCCACTCTTCATGAGGTTGTTGGAGCAAATGTGTTCCAGTCATAAATCAATGTTTGTTACCACGTATTGACATGCTTTGCGTGCCAATGTGGCCAACGCAGGTTCGAGTCACAGCCCAACCACCTTTGCCGCATGTCTTCCCCTTCTCTCACAACCCGCTTTCCTGTCTGACAACAATTATCAAATAAAGGCCACTAGAGCTTGCAAAACCTAAAAAAACTTATTACTGTGATTGGTACAGTCTACAATCTCAATGTCAGTTTTGTGGATTTCCAATGATGTCGTTGTGGTTGCTACGAAAATCCAACACCTGCCCTTTGTTTTTGTTGCCTTGATCTCGCACCAGTCGGCAAACGTCTGGGTCCACTCACTGTCTTTTCTCTGGGTCATGCTTAGCTGTCTGTGACTTTATGTTAAATCCATCCAAAAACATGTGAGAATCACACAATGTAAGGACTTGATAGAGAAATCTGTAATGCAGAGGCTGACCAGAAATAGAGCTAGTGCCTTCCCCCTCCTTGACTGTGGACCAGTGTGTCAGACACACACAGCCTTGTGTCCTCACGTACTGTGGGTGACTGGTTACATAGTTCGGTATCCAGTGAAACAGATAGTGGTCTGCAGTGCTCAATGTAAAGGCACTGTACAAGTCAAAAAGCATCCGCAAAGTGTAGTGAAATCCTGTCTCTACTTCAGTTATTCTGATGATATTATGCCTGTGTAAAACACATTGCAGTACAAGGCATGTACAGAAGCAGTGAAAACTACACCCAGTAATATTTACGAAAAGAAACTAGTGACACACTGGAAATTAGTTTTACTCATCTATGACTAGTATGTTGGATAAAACTAAAAGTTTGCAAGAAAGATAATGTAGTATTAGGAATTCTCCAAAACTGTTGGGAATACTCAATATTCCAAAATGTCATTGTGTCAAACCAAAGGATTTTAAAGTTTGGAAAAGCTGAATTATTGTTCTTACTAGTCAGAATGTCAATGCATGTATCTTAAATTACAATTCTGGATAGTAAAAGAGCAAATGTAGATATCTAGAGAACGTAATAGGGACAGTCAGACGAATCCGATGTTATGTTTAAAAGGCCTGCCATACTGTGTGGGCTCGCTCCCCTTGACCGGGCCAATCAGCGAACAGAAAAATAAATAGTGAATGATGACGTTTATTTTCTGCGCTGTAGTCTGCCTGTAGTTTTAGCAATGACAGTGGAACAAGTGAAGGAAGCCGTTCAGTCCGTCGTTAGCCACGCTTCCAGATGTTGAATTAACATTAACCACCACCTCGTTCGGATCGGCTCTTCTCTCCTCACAGTGGAGGATGGTTGTTTACAGCGCAGGAAACCTATGGTAAGCTTCTCAGCGTCAAACTGGCGCATTCTTAAATACGTCACGGACAAATGTTAGCAATTGGGCAAAATTTAAAACCTCAACACAGTTCACGCCTCCAGGAAGTAGAGCCCAGGCCCTCTGTATGAACCAAGGAGTAGTACAGGGGGGGCGTTTTATTTACCAGGCTACGAGAACACTGGTTTAAAGACATTATTGGGTCCGGCGTGGTGCTGTGAAACAGCCTCAGTTTGGTTCCCTGAGAGCTCAGCTCAGCTGGACTTTTAGCGTCTTTTTGACGTGTAGGAGAAGCAGGTGAGTCCGTTCGGCTCGTGAGACAAATGATAATAAAGCGACTATGACGACGTTTTCTCTTTCAACCTCCCACCGGTATGGAAGTAAATATATGTCACTAGGATTTGAATTAAAAATGCCACTGAAATTTTAATGTTGTATGTTGTGCTTACTTTTTCACTGTTCAAATATATCCAGGATACAGTTTTCATTGTCATTATTTCTACATGGCTGAAATGTAATTTTTTATTTTCACTTCAAGATAAAAAATAAAAAAAAAGAATTCACATTACTATTTCAAAGTGAGCACATTTTCAATAATAAGAAAAATCCACAGCTGGAATTCACAGCTCAGTGATTCTGCACGTACTTATTGCATAGCTATGTGTGAACCTGACATTTCTGGCTGTTGTTGCGTCTTTACAAACTGCATACTCCGATGTGCATGCTTGTGTCAGCTGTTAACTTTATGCTATTTGTGTTTCCTGCCAGGTCAGATTAACTATGACTAAGAAACATGTCTGTTAAAGAAGACAATGAAGGGAAATCGATGTAAGAAGCTGCAGCGTTCCCAGTAATGTTGATGATGTCAAATAACTTTAATCTGACATTGCATTTGTGTATGGGGTGCCATTGGAAAAGTTACACATTAAAAAATTAAAAGCAATAATTTGGTTTATTTAACCTGTAGTAAAGGAAAAAATGTGGATGTCCATTTTTCAGTCACATTTTCATCATTTCAAAATACATTTTCCATACATTTAATTTTCAAACCAAATATTTATTTTCCTAACTAAATATTTAGCTCAGACCTAAATATTTAACAAGCAAGCTAAATAAAGGTTAAATGTTTTGGTCCAAGCTAAATATTTAGCTAATATGCATATTGGTTTGCTGACAAGTGAAAGAGGAATATCAAAATGAAAGCTGGGTTTTGCAGACCTCTACAAAACTCCACATTTAAAAAAAAAAAACATTGATTGTTTTGGTCAATGATAATCAATAATTGGTTGATTATTATGATTGTTGAAAACTTACAAAATCAACAGTTTCTGCATAAGCATCCCCCACTGTGATCAATTCAGAACACATTTCTGCGTTTCATGTTCTTTCACTCTTTAGTTGCTTTCAACATTTTTAAACAAAAAATATATTGATGAATGTTTTTATGTAAATAATTTTGTTTTAAGAATTGATAAACAGGAAGACTTAATCTTCGATAGCAAGTTAAGAATAAAGTTGTCTGGGCACAGTGGCGGATCTTGATGCAGAAACTGTTACTATAGAAACACGAGTGAACGTCTGTAGCTGTTAAAATACCACATCATGTCTTTGTGGCATCATGTTTTCATCTAAAATGATGGACATGTCAAGAGGAAAATAATCGATGATAAAAAACAAAACCAAAAAAAATGTTTTTGGTTTTGACGAAATTATCCCTCCAGCAGTGGAGTTTATAGCGGTCCACAAAACCCAGCTTTTATTTTGATATTCCACTTTTGCTTATCAGCAAACCAATATGCACTATTAGCTAAATATTTAGCTTGGACGTAAATGTTTAGCATGCTTGCTAAATATTTAGCTAGCAACCTAAGTATGTAGCTAGCAAGCTAAATATTTTGTTTGGAACTAAATACTTAGTCAACTAAATAAATATGTAATTGTGAGCTAAAATATTTAGCTCAGTTTATAAACTAATTATTTAGCTTGTTAGTTGAATATTTAGTTTGGAACGCTGGTAAATGTATGAATAACCTGGTGAAAATATGACTGTCACAATTGAACACCCACATTGTTTTCCCAGTGACAGGCTAAGTAAACCCAAAGTATTACAGTTAATTGTTGACTGTGTCAAATGGCTCCCCGTGTTTGTCCTGCTTGTATTAAATTTGATGTTGATCTTTCAGCTTTCACCAAACCAATTTGTACGGCAGCATCCCTCCAACATGTCTGCCCATCGTGTACCACCCTGATTATAACATCACATTCATGGGCCTGGAAAAGCTCCACCCATTTGACTCAGGAAAGTGGGGAAAAGTCATCCGGTTCCTGAAAGGTAGGAGACTTCTGAACAGGTTATTTGTGATGGGACGTCTCCCTGAGCTGCAGGGTGCTGAAGTGCTTAAAGCTGGTCTTTGTGGCAAATGGAGAAAGTAAACATAGAGAGAATAAAAAAAGAATGAGACACAGGCTGTGTGTTTAGGTCTGAACCTCCAGCAGGTTTTCTACCTGGATTGTCTTGGGCCTCTTGGCTGCTTTTCTATCCATTTCTGGGTAGGTTTGTGGTTCCATATACTCCACAACTTTCTTCCTGTCCTGAATTCATACTAAGGATAAAATTGCACTTGGCTGGACTCTGTTTACTGATTAGGTGACTTCTGAAGGCAGTTGGCTGCACTGGATTTTATTTAGGTAAAGGGCTGAATACAAATGTCTGTTACATTTTTCAGGGTTTTCTTTTTTTAAGATTGAAGTGTGTCTTGGGTGGTTTTGAGTTGATTTTAAGGTGTGTGTATTATTTTTTCTATTATTTATTGGATCAGTCTTGTTTCTGTTTTACTTCAGTTCAATCCTTTAGTGATTCTAGTTTTTTATTTCTTGTTTTGTTATTCTTTGTTGCTCTAGACTTATTATGTTTCTTTGGTCTAGTTCTTAGTTGGTGTTAGATTTATTTCCTAGTCCTCTGTGTACTCTCTTACACCCCTGTACCATTTTCTCTCTCTCCTCCTCAGCCTGCCTTCTCCTCTCTCCTCTCACACCTGCAGCCTGTTTCTAATCATCCATCTGTTGTATGTTCAATAATCAACCTCACCAGTCTATATACAACTTATTAGCAGTTCCTCCTTACTGGTTCCTCTCGTCTACTCCCATTATATCCTGATGTTTTTCTAACCTGGAAAAACATCAGGGTTCGAATTATTTTGCAAGTCTCTGTTTACTGCTGTTATTTTTCTGTGGATTCCTGTTTTTGGTTTGGCTTTGGCTCCCTGTGTTCCCTGTGGTTTATTTTGCAAGTTTTTTTTTTTTCATTAAAACCTTCTCCATCTACAAGCTGCCTTTGCCTTTCTTTTGAGTCCACCTACAAACACCACAACGTGAATAAAAGAGTATGATATAGTGATATAGTTTAAATATATATTTAGTATAAGTAAATAAATTTGTTTGTTTGGACAGTTAACAACATATATGCTGGTTTTACTTGATGTGTTCTTTTTTTTTATACCAACATTCTGCTCATATTGCTGCAAGTAACTGGACAAATGTTTTTCTCAGTAGCGTCATCATGTATCGGTCTTGTTTGTGTCTGAATGTGCTGCAGAGGAGCAGTTCATCACCGACGAGAACATCGTAGAAGCCCGTGAAGCCTCAGAGGAGGATCTGCTGGTGGTTCACACGAAGCGTTACCTCGGTAGTTTAAAGGTAGCTTCTGTCTCTCTGTTGGCATGGTGATGTGTTTTTTTTTTTGTTGCTTTTTTTTGTGCCATATCACTGTCAGCTGCATCTTAATAAATTGTAATGTCCCTAAAAAGTTTGGTTAATCCAGTTATGCAGTTAAATAAGATCAGACCTAAGTATAGAATTATATTTCCACTGTTATTGTTTATTTTAATCTGTGTTGGGTTAGCTTTCATAATTCAGCTGGTAACATAAAGCCAGTGGTACGAGATGTCTTAAAAGTTGCATTTAATGACTCCTCCCCTTGCTGGCATATACAGTTGAAACCAGAAATGTACATACACAGAATAAAAAGACTCGTGCAGTTTTTTTCTCTCCTGAAGTTAAATTAGACCAAACTTTTTTTTTTGCTTTAGGTTAGTTAGAATTATCAAAATAACTTTTATGTGCTAAATGCTACAATAATGACCATATGTTTATAGCCTTTAAAATCAAGGTCACATATAGAAGAATCAGTGTCTGAAAACAACAAGAGACAGCTCAGGTGATGATGTCACACACATAGATGTTACAGGAAACTTTCGTTCTCAATGAAAAGTAACTTTTTGGGAAAACGGGTCAGGCTCCAGGATTCTTAAGGTGGACAGGGCGTAGGCAGTCACACATTTCCATAAATGAGGAACTGTGGAACGACGGCAGCTCCGGCTGGAGAACGCTGCTGACGGAAGGATTTGGAGGGAACGTGTTCAGAGATTGTATTGATCTGCTGCCACATGCTGGTGAGCGATTTATCAAGCTTTAGATTGCCCAGAGTGATAATCCTGGAGCTCTGCGCAGAACGTTAAAGAGAGAAACTAGAAGCTGCTGACAAATTTTTTTTAATCTATTTTTTTTCTTTTTTTTACTTTTGAAAATGTGTGTCTTTGTCAACTTTTAGCGTGAAAGGTGCACACGGGGCCCCTGCTCCCTATATGAACTAAGACAGCTTACTGGGACACTGTTGTTTTCTTTTGCAGATTGAAATACTCCAGCTAATATTCTAAAAAGTGTTTTGTTTTGTGTTTTTCTTCATGCTGCTCCATGCTTCTCAGTGTTTTCCTTTGTCCTCTGTAGTGGTCTTTTGTGGTGGCAACCATCACTGAAATCCCACCCCTGGTGATTTTACCTAACTGTCTGGTTCAGCAGAGGGTGCTGAGACCTTTACGAACCCAAACAGGAGGAACAATAATGGTTGGTATACATCAGCCTCGTTTATCGTATCATGTTTTTGACTTTGTAATACAATTTCTCACATTTCTTTCTCCTTCTCACTCATTTTTGTTGCTGGAATTGATCAAGTCATGTAACATTATAATGAAATACATGCATGACTATAAAAACAGGGCCAGGAATCAGCTATGAAAAACAAAAGAGTGTGTGTGTGCGTGTGTGTGTGTTTGCTCCCTCTCCAGATTTTTGTTTGTTTGCAGCATGGTACAGGAAACAAGTCTGAAAACACCCTGTTGCTTCTGGCTTTTTCCCTGCACTATCAAACAACACAGCCTGATTAACAGTCCAGACATCGTCGTCATATTCACTAAGTGGACATTTTGTGACCTGATATGCCAGAATAAAACCAGGAGGTGAGAAGATTTGCTCACCTCTGAACGCTTCTGCTAATGTCAGTCTGACTTGGTTCTTGTAATTCAGCTATTAGTTATTTCCCCACATGGACTCTCAGATTAAGTCTCGTTAAGAGAGTTGGATAAACTTTAGACATTCTAGTTTTACTCAGCTCTGAGTAAAACTAGCTGGTTTTCTAATGTGCAAAACTCAGAAGCAATGTCATTCCTGAATCTAAACTCTGACTGTCCTGAAGTTAAACTGCCGACTGACTCTTGTTAACTTTGGGCCTAAAATCCAATCGGAGCGCTCAAACACAGCAGGATTTCCACGTGTGACTGAAACAAGCTAATCCTTAGCGTTCGAATGGGTCGGCATCATAACTTCCTGAACATTAAGAGCTGAACTCTGAAACTGCTGTGTCACTTTAGGGAAATGATGACAAAAACTTTACAAAATTTGTGAGCAGTGATGATGTACGTGAGATGATTCATATGATCAACTTCTTCTGTGCAGTTATGGCTGTCAATGGGAGTACATTGTACAGGTGACACCGGTGGGGAACTGCTTCATGAATTAATAATATTTGTATTATTAATATTTAACATCTTGAATGGAGTACCTTGTCAACTAATAAGCAGTTTCCCTTTGGGGATCAATAAAGTATATTCTGTTCTATTCTATGTATGCTAATGTAGCTTCCCCCTTAGGGAAGGTAAACTAGATCTGGAATGCATTGTTTCCATGTTTCTCACAGCCTTGTGCAATTTTTTTAAATTTATTTTAATTTGTTTCATTTAGCTTTTCCCATTCTTGGATGTCAACCCAAAATAAAATGCACCAATCAGGCAGACCTTAATCACCACAAACATGACTAATTGCGGTTGGCTCCCATCCTGTCTGGTTAGACGAAAAATGGCCGTTGAGAAGATTTAGTTGATTTTTGTTGTTGTTGTGCTCATACTAGATGCAAGAGCGAATGAAAATGAGATCAGATGCGGGGCTTGTTTCACCCGGACCTCTGCACTCTGAGTGTGAGGAGTGGTGGAGATTAATCAGATGGCTATTGTAACATATTCTTGTTTCCCCTCAGTCAAAGTGAAGTGCCAAAGCAATAGCCTGGGTGTGAGCGTACATGCTAATGAGTGTTGGTACTCATCCACTAAAGACAATCTCTTCTCATCAGATCCACTACAGCCTTATCTTGTTTTGTACATAGAAGAAAAGCACTATTTCATATTTAGGAAAGAAACTGAACTGACAGCCTGCAATTCTTTGTGTTTTGCTCAGAAACAGATGTGAGAGAGGTGGAGAGTCAAAAAAAATCCCCACATTTTTATGAAACCACAGTTGCTACATCTACATAGCCTATCTTTGTGTGCCTGGGAGTGTAACCTAGAGGTTCATTTGGTGAGCATTCACTATGAAGACATAACATTATTAATCATAATGTAAAACCTCAGAAGAAAATTTTCCTCCACAGCTTTTAAGCTTTTTTTAATTTGAAATGTGCTCATGCTGTAGCTCAACTGCAAACACACAGATGGTCTGAATGCTTATGATAAAGGTGATCTGTAACTAAAGACTGATGTGGAGTGAACCAGCGTGTGCACGGGTTAGTTTGTATGGGGGACCAAGTGCTCTCCTGTTAAGCTTTTATATATATATATATATATATATATATATATATATATATATATATATATATATATATATATAATCATAACCTCTGTGTGGAAAGTGACATATACCGTTTTCCCACCACATATATAAATGTAGCCTATATCTGTTGATTTTTGGCCTAGTGCAGTCATCCAGTTATACCAGCAGGTGTCATCGTCTATCACAAGAAAAAATTAATGACCAACTACACAAAAGGCAATTTTAGTATGGTCAAAATGGTTACTTTGTACAACTTTTAGATAAGATCAACATATTAGCTTAGCTCTCCCTTTCTATTTCTCAAGAGAAAAGCCAGTCTGTTGAGAAATTGATGGCAAGTCAATATTTTATTGTGGTATTTATTTATTTTTTGCTGTGGAAAACTCAAGAAAACTTCACCTCACCATATAAACACAATCATATGAGCACAATGTCCTCCCAGCTCTTAGGAAGCTCTTTACCCATTTCTTCAAACATTTGGTTGATCTTGGCAGTGAGCTCTCTGTAAGCTCCCTCATTTTATTGCAGTGTGTTGTGACTGCTATCTGAAACCCATCACATTAATTATGACCTGCTGGTGAGATTCTAAATGTGTTTTGCAAAAACATATCAGATACGCAGCAAATTTGGCAGACGTGGGAGTGTCTCAGGCAGGACATTTCTGAAACCATAGCCACAGACTGATACTTGGGTGCAGCAGACACCATTTGGCCATTTTGAGGCCCGAGGCAAACCTCTTTGTTTTGATTTTGTGGTTTCTGTGAAGGAGTTATCAAGACAACAATCATTCACACACAGAGGTGGGTGAGACTTCCAAAAAACTGAACTAGCAACAGAAGCAGTTAGCAAACGTGTTTTCACGAACAGAAAGCTGATATCACGATGGTGCAGTAGTTAGTAGGCTATTGCCTTGCTGCTAGGAAGTCCTGGGTTCAAATCCCAACCTGGAGCCTTTCTGTGTGGAGTTTGTTCTCTTTCTCTTAATTACCCTCAGGTATGAGTGTACAAGGATTGTTGTCTGTCTCTGTGTTGCCGTGTAATGGTCCTTTTTAGGGTATACGTGGGATCCCAGCTAATGGAGATGGGCAATAGTCCGTCATGATCCTGCCAGAATAAGTAGGTATGTAGATAATGCAGTGGACAGATGGATATGTTATGTATACTGATCAAATCTTCTTCCGCAGGCTGGAAAGCTGGCTGTAGAGCGAGGATGGGCCATAAATGTAGGTGAGTTTTCAGCCATTTGTACTACCAGTGGCATCGTACCAACCTTTGAACCACTGCGGTGTATGCATTAAACAGTTTTTATCTCATTTGTAATTTTTTTTTTCACCACAAGATCACAGTGAAACATTACGTTTGATGTACACATTTGTGTAAACAACAAAAATGATAATGAACTTGATTATATTATTTATTTTATTTGTTTAGAGAATTGTACCTGGGGCCTAAAATTAAAAAGTAAGTTTACTACTACAGAGAGGGTGGATGGCAGAGGCTTCTGAGATATTCTGTGTTCCACTGACAGCCATTTTAAGACTATTAGCATTAAAGTCATATTGAGAGATGGGAGTGAAAAGTGTGTTTGAACTGTCATGAGATCTCACTTCTCAGCCTCCCTGGAAAAACACCTGACATCAGAGGTCTTCAAGGTGGGGGTCACAAAGGGGGATTGTGAGATTTCTGATCAGATACTTTTTGTCTTTAAAAAGACATGAGTATGAATCCAACATATAACAAATGGATTAAAGGAGGCATAAAATCACATATTTCAGTCACAAATGCACACATACAGCTCTGTCCAATATGTTAAGTTCTGCATTTTATGCAAAACACTTTGTTCATAGTGTTGGCATTGTTAAGTCATCACTTTTGTATTTCAACTTGTTTACAATAAAAACTTAAATTCGGTTTGTGTTGAGTGCACAGTAATAAAGCATGTTTTATGTAATACTGGGTCTCGTTTAATTTAACACTGTGTGTATCCCACCAATTGCTGAAGTTTGGTTTCAGGAGGAGCAGTTTGCTTCCTGGCTGTGCAACAGTGGAACAGAATATTATCCTTTTGTTGTTTGTAGCAACAGATGCATCTTCAGCTAATAATACTTCTAACATCAATATGTGAAAGGCTCAGTAAATAAAGTATTTTGTGTCATCAGTGAAGTTGCATTCTAACTCTGCAAAGAGCTCGTCCAGCCCTGACTCTCAGCCTGGCTCTGTTTCGTCAGGCGGAGGCTTCCACCACTGCTCTGGTGACAAGGGAGGAGGATTCTGCGCCTATGCTGACATCACACTGGCCATCAAGGCAAGGCTCAAACCAACACTGCCATGGATGTGATTCTCTGTCACATCCATCTGTAAACCATTTTATCTGAGAAAGTCATCTGACCTTCGAGTCATTGTCACGGGGCCAAACGGATGTAGAAGACAGAACACATAAAAAGAAATTAGTTAATTACAGCGGTTTAATAGCTTAGTTTTGAATGATTGTTAAATGTTTTTGCTGTGGCGTTTCACAAAGTTGTAAACTAATTTAAATGATTTGTAATTATTATTATTACTATCATTATTATAATACCTCCAGCATAATTACTTTCTACTTAATTTTTTCTTTTATGACCTCTCTGCTCTCTGACTGTCTCCATGACGACATGATTTTGCCACATGCAAAATCCAAAAAAAAAGTTTTTTTGTTTTTTTTTTGCTCCTGTGATCAAATGTGGACAATCTTTGTAGATTGTGTGCAACACGCCCACTTACTGTGTATACAATATATTTTACTTCACTCAGTTTACTGATCCTTATGTAATATTTGTTGCTCTGGCCCTAATATGATGATTCTAAATAACACGAGTTTCACTCTCTGAGATGACTGGCAAGAAATATTGCACATTACATATTATCATGTATATATATAATATTGTAATTTTTTTAGACTTACTAGTAGTCCATCCATCCATTCATACATCCTTGCATACAAAATATTAATAACTGAATTAATAATTACTTGAGGTTATTGAAAACTGATGTCATTTGCCAACAATAAGGTGTTTTGTCAATCACTAATCAATCAGTTAAATAATATTGAATGAGATAGAATCGAGTTCTGAATACCAGTTTTCACAGAAATTGTGCCTTTAAATTAGCATTAATTATCACAACTATGAATGATAAAAAAATTATATTTTTTCCACTAAAAACTTCAGTCTCCAACAAAATTAGAATATTGTCTGTCGTTCCTGTAGACAAGTGGAAGATGAATGACTGAAATGCTTGTATGAAACTATGACCAAGTTTGAAAAGGAAATAAACTTTTTTTTTTTTTTTTACTTTTCTTTGTTCAGTTTCTCTTTGAGAGAGTGGAAGGCATCTCCAGAGCCACCATCATTGATCTTGATGCTCATCAGGTAAGACAATACTTTACTCTCACTCTCTCATTATGGATGGTTTCCAAATTATTAACTGGTTAATTTCTTTCAAAATCTGTTTTCTTAAGCATAAGAAGTATGTTTAGGTCACCTGGTAAAAAACAGTAGTATGGGATGCCAGCAGGGACATTATTCAGAATTAGCTTCTATAAACGCATATGACACCAAACTCCTCCACAGCTGTGTAAAAATTATGATAATTGGTGAAGATTGCAAGCCTGCTTCAACTTCTGACTGAATTTGCGATAATAGTTGGGTTTAGGACTGTAACAATAAGCAATATATCAATTAATTTCATGATAAATTAAAACAAGCTCAATAATCTCTCTCTTTTTACCAAAAATTGGATGATAAATCTTCTGTCTGATTCTGTTTTTGAAGAACAATTTTGTTCACAGAGACTCAGTAATTCATTTTATTTGTAGTTTCTGTTGTTTTGCTTCTTTATTTTGGATATTTAAAATGTCTTCCAATTCCAGTGTTAAATGTTTATTAAAATTTAAAGTTTATTGATCTTTGAGAATGTGTTCTTGCATTATTATTATTATGCCATTATTACCATTATATTACTTGATAATTGTCTCAAAACAACATTATTGTTTATTGCAATAACGTCTGGGACAAGTTATTGTCCAGCAAAATTTGTTAGGCCTAGTTTGATTTACAACTTCCTGAAGGGACTGCCAAGGTGAGTTGGACAGGGTGGAAGAGAAGTCTACGATGTAGTTGTCAAAAAGCAAAAGAATAATCGATGATTTAATGTGTTGAATGAAGTGGTTTTGGAACTGGTCTTACAGGGAAATGGACACGAGCGAGACTTTTTGGGCGACACCAGAGTGTTCATAATGGACATGTATAATCACAACATCTATCCCGGGGACCGACATGCCAAACGTGAGTTTAATCGTGAATAACTCTTTTTCAAATTTGATTGAATTTGATTGTCATAATCTAAGTCTCACGTATGGCCTTGACTCACTGCTGGGCATTAAACACATCGTTCTGCATCTCCAGCACTGCTTTGGGTAGAGGCCCAGCTTGAGGGCTTTTGACTTTTTTGACATCACCGTGTGTCGTCGTAATTCTGACTGAAGTCATTTTAACTCCTCACCATGTTAGCATTCCCAACCAAGGACTCTCTACAACACAAGAGTCCCATCTTTTTGGATATAACTCTAAATATACACATGAGCAGTTTCTGCTGTCAATTCCTTTGACATGTCGTTATCTTCTCTGAAACGAATCTAATCAAAGGCTCTTTCCTGACTTCAGTAAGGTAAAACATTAATGCATCCTGGGTTTTTTAAGATGAGCTGCAGGGCAACATTCTGTTTATTTTCATCAAAGACAAATCTGATTTAAAGCAGAGTTATTTTACTTTCTAAAAACAAAGAGGAATTGTATTTTTGCTATTCTTTAATGCGTTTGAAGTTGCATTTATTTGAACATTAAAACAACAAAGCCTTATAATGCTTTTGGTTATTCTAATTTTAGTTTAAAAAATAATGAAGACATCCATTAGTTGGCTGTCTTTTTTCTATGTATCAAACAGAGTAATCTACCTGACCCTTGCAGTGGACTTGCAGCGTTAAATGGACAGTAAAAAAGACGATGCTTGCTTAATTGTCTCTTTAATGATCCCAATTATTTCAATTCATTTCCTCACTGTTCTAGTAACCACAGGTCAGCTGTGGGCGAATAACTGGATGTGAAGGACTTTGGGGTCCTTGGGCTTGATAAAGCTCTATGCAAATGCAGGTCACTTACTATTATTTATCTCCAGGAGCCATAAAGAGGAAGGTGGAGCTAGACTGGGGCACTGAAGACTCAGAGTACCTTCAGAAGGTTGAGCTTCACTCTGAGGGAGCGCTGAACGAGGTTCGTCCTGATATCATCGTCTATAATGCAGGGACAGACATCTTGGACGGGGATCCCCTTGGAGGCCTCTCTATATCTCCTCAGGTACGCTGCCTTCTCTGACAGCTTTCTCTTAACTTTTAGTTTCAGGTTGGGCTCCTGCAGTCGTTTCATTAGTTTATTCTCTGTGGTTTTTATTACCTTCTCTATATGTCTGCAATTTTATTTTAGGATGAAAAAAATGTCCGTTTGTCTGACCAAGTTAAAACAGTCAAATGTTCAAAGCTCAGGTTAAGGAACGATTTTGAGGTGTTAGCTCAAAAACATATAGATGTATTTACTTGTCTTATGCACCTGTAGCACTACTCAGTTTCTGCTTTGCAACTCAGTTGTCGCAGCAATAGTATCAGATAATATCTCTTACTCTTACTCTTGGTTATGCAGATGCTCTGTTTGCACTGTCAAAGGTTCATTTTCCAACTTATTACTGAGAGGAGCTCAAACTTATGACTGGTTAAGATATTTTCTGACTTGTACAGAAAGTTTTGGGAGCATTTTTTTTTTCTTTGGACTGCAGTGGACATCCAATCCCGTCTCTTGTTATGTCTTCTAGTGTTTTTGTTAGTGTAGTGGGTGTTTGCGCTTTACCCGATCTCCTATTTGTCAAACTTAAGCGTTTCAGAACATCAAACTAATTTGAATATTACTCAAAGACAACACAAGTAAACATAAAAAGTGTTTTTTAAATTAAGGTGTTTATTATTAAGGGAGATTTTAAAAAATCCAACCATATATGACCCTGTGTGAAAAAGGGATTTTTGTTTTTACACTCCAGAGAAGTTAAAACATAAATGTGGTTTATGAATATAAGAACAGAAAACAAACATATAGGACGGGCGCCTGTCTATGTGGGTAGACGGTGCCTGAGGCTGAATCCCTGAGAGGGCGCCGCCCTTCAGTCAGATGAGAATAACAACAGTAGGGTAAATAAGGGGAAAAAAATCATATCTCAATCTGTGACCTATTAGGAATCATTATGTCTTCTAGTGTTTGAAATCCAAATCCTCGCTTATTGCAGTGACGAGATTTACTTGTTTCAATTACACAGTACTTAAACCACACAAAGCTGCTGCTGTTAGACTGCTTTATGTGGTTCCACTCTCCTTGCAAGCCAAAAGTACTGCGCTGATCCGCAGTTCATTTTAGATTTATTGGACCTATGAGCAGACTTCCATATGTGATAGTAACATGATAATATTGCAGAATATCTTAGCAGTTTTAGCACTGCTCTGAATACACAGCTAGTTTATCAATTAGGCTGGTAAATGGCATCAAAAAAGAAGTGCAGCTCTAATAACAGTTTTGTCAGAAGTTCTAGTCAAGCATATGTTTCTGCCACACGTTCTGATGTTTGAAATCCCTCGTTGTGTGGCAACATTTGCTCTCAATAAATTAGGTTTAGAGTCGAGCCGTTCCCTCCCAGAATCCCCTGGCACAGACAGATGCGTTTCCAATCAGTGGCTTCCTGTCGGGGTCAGCCAGGCTATCTCCATGCTTCTGCTCTGTCCCCAGGGCTGTGAAAGTCTGAGGGCTTACAGAGACTGACGGCTTCTTCTGCTTTCTTCTTGCCAGGGCATTGTTAAAAGGGACGAGATTGTGTTCAGGGCCGCGAAGCAACGAGGTATTCCCATCCTGATGGTGACGTCAGGAGGGTACCAGAAGAAAACGGCAAGGATCATCGCTGACTCCATTCTTAACTTACGTCAGCAGGGTCTGATTGGAGCCAAAGCTATGGAAAGGGAGGGATTATCACAACTGGTGACCCACTTGACCCAAAGCTCTGGTTCTGCAGGATCAGCACACACCGCTGTGTGAGGACAGGTGGTCTATAAGCTAACACTCTTGAAAATGCACTAATTTAACTTTATTATGTGTATTTTGTTTTTTTCTTCAGAGATTAATTGTGATATTCTGTATGTTTAGAGTCTATGAAAGCTCAACAATGAGTGTTTGCACATACACGATGAGTTTGACAAACTTGTACATTTTATGTCTGTCGTTTTATGAAGGTCTAAAGGGAAAATAGTAAATCAATAACATTCAATAGATTTCATAAGCATGTGCCATAAAATGTGTTTGTTGTGCATTTGGTGGCAAATCATTGAGAGGGAATCTGTCATCTCAGGAAATCCAAAAAAAAAAACATGTAATGTTTGTTGGATGATCATGGTGGAAGAATCTTGTTTGTTGTTATGAGGGGTAGAAAGGTTTTTCTCACTGAGACTACAATAGTTAATATAACTGTAACCAGGGATGGAGTCAAGACCGGTTCTTCTAATACCAAGGTCAAGGCCGAATGTTTAGGACGTCGATAAATGTTTCAGGACATTGTTTTGTTGTACACCACAAACTGCAATAGAAAGCGGTTAATTAAATAAGCAAAACTACCTATTGGAATTAAACTGCTAATTATCATAATATATAAATCCTTTTTTTTTTCTTTTCTTTCTTTTTTGTGTTTGCGTGTGGCCATCCAAAACCGTAGATCTAGAGGTCGTCACGACAGTCTGCAGCAAATAATGCGGCGCCAACTTCACACATGTAACTGTTGTTATTGTTTGGCCATGCAGTGGAGGAAAGATGACTGCAATCAGAGAGGTGTTGATTTTTACATTGTTCCATTCAAATTTTGCTTGTTTATTCAAGTCCAACTGCTCCAATATGTGGAGTTAGAAAGCAGAAAGAGCGATTGGAGGTCAGCTGTTTTACATCAGCTATCGCTCCCAATATGGAAACACAACCTCCACATGCGATTAGCTTAATTCCCAATCGACATAGTCATTAACTTTACATTCTAACACAGTATTTAAAGTTGTCCAACCTCCGTCGGTCCACACAAATTAACTTCCTGACACCATATTTAATTCCTAACAGGAAGTCCTGGTTGTTTTGAAGGATTGTGATTGGCTGACATAGGTTTTAGCTTTGCCCTGCACTGCCCCCTAGGGGTTTGACATATTTAAAACACCGCTCAGTAGTGTAATTCCGTGGGTTCGTGTGGATGAATGAACACTATTCTTATACCAGTCAAGTGTGGGCGAGATTATTTTGTAAAAATTTATATCTTTGATACATTGTTTTAGAAATACCTGGCTGTGTGTGGACAAGGCCTGAGATTGAGCCTTAATTTAAAAGGTTACTTGTGAAGGTTAGACAGTGTTGCACTAAGGTTGCTGTGTCTTTTTGCACTTTTGCCCAAAGGTTGATGTTAATTAGTAAATTGAGGCATTTCTACTTATTTTTCCCTAGTAAAACTAGATATTGTCCCTTCGCCGTTCTTTTCTTTCCCATTTTAATTCTTCATGTGTTTGAAAAGCAAATGTAGTAATTTTCTGCATTCAAATTGCAGGTGTTTCCTCAGTAAAAGCTGGACCACACAGTATGCGAACACACAGACGCCCTCTTTGAAATCAAAGAACCAATGCCATCTGCTGTAGTTGACAACCACAGGCAGCATGATTTTGTGGTCGTTACCAACTAGAACGGTGTACTTTTTTTTCTCCCTCTGATCATGTTGCTTTTCTCTGTGGGCGAAGATAAAAGGCAGTTAAGTTTTTTTTAATTGTGACTAAAAACTAAATGGTCTCGAACTAGCCGTGACCCAGTTGGTCGAACAACAACACCAACACTGAGCCAAGGACCGTGAAAAAACCAGTTAAGACCGGTCTTAGCCGTCCATCCCTGATTGTAACATTTGTTATCTCATTCACTAATGGTTTCATTTCTGAGAAATATTCATTTTCCCTTTGTGTTTAAAATAACGGTGTTTCATTATAAATATGTTTTTTTTTATTATTATTCTTTTTGTTGTCTAAATCAGCTGCTATATCTATATAAAATATTTAACTCTGGAAAACATTTAATATATTAAATTGAACATGAAATGAATCAGTTTCACGTGTTTATATCTTTGAGTTACAGCGGACTGATCACCCATTGTTAGGAAATTGGGGCTTCCTCATGAGAGATAAATATATGGGATATTAGCAAAAAAAAGGTGAGACACTTATGGTCATAATAGTTATGATTTGGGGTTTTACCTTATGTATTGTGATTTATTTTTCAAATAATGTCTATTAATTGATCACTTTATTATCTGAACATAATGTTGAATGGGTTCACGAAATATGATTTTACACTAATATTTGTAAAAGACTACTAAACAGTTGAAGATATTGTATATCCTACTTTTATTTATTTATAATAAATATCTAACTCGCTTTCAGCATATATCAGAGATCTGATTGCTCCATTTGTAATAATATTAATAATAATTTTACTTATAAAGCACTTTCAAACAAACTTAAAAACAGATAAAATACCAAGAAAAGCAGTAAAAACAATAGGCATAAAATATGACAAAGTGGGTCTTTAAAATCTTCTGTCAGAACATGCCTGCCTGATGTCCTGAGGCAGATTGTTCTACAGTGACGGGGTGTGAAAGGAAAACACACGCTCTCCAGTGGGTTTTCTATTGGCTTTAGGAATTTTTAGAAGGCCAGTGCCCTGAGAGCAGAAAGCACAAGGTGAAACATATGAGCACAGAAGATCCAACATGTATGAAGGACCATTTAGGGCCTTGTAGAATAAGAGGCAGTTATTCTAGTAATCAAGCTCCTCTTCAGTGAAACTAGCTCCCAATTTTAGTCCTGTCTACTTTTTTGATAAAACTTATAATTAAGCTGTTTGCCCAGTCGTTGGATGACTGAGGTAATAGAGTCTATGGCCTGTTGAAAACAGCTTTAGTCACAGTCAAGTATCGTCACTCTTGTGCAAACGTACAAATGCGAACCCGTTCTTGCACTGGCACACAGACTGGTACTCAACCCTTTGATTAAGTGCCTTGCCAAGGGGAACATCATCGTCAAGGATGCTGGAATCAAACCTACAACATTCAAAAATTCAAGACCACTACTTTTCCCTTTGGGTCATAGATGCCTGGAAAAGCAAAAGAACAAGAATACCTTTAATAGGACTGTAAATTAAAAAAATTGAGTATCAAACAACATATATAACAAAGTAATTCATGTTTCAGGAGACAGGAAAATGGAGAAGAGTCCTCAATGTAAAAGTAATCTTAAAATCAAAATAAATAAGCTGCCTATTGCACCTTTGCAGCATGTCACTGAAGAGGGATTTCAGAACGTCAAAAACTTCTCCAGAGCCAGTCACGATCATTGCAGGACGCTTTAGCTGAGAGAAAAGTTTTTGCCTTCTCCCACTTCCTGCTGGATTCTGTCCCACAGCGTGAAGAGGGACACATTGAGGGGATCTGCTGTCCAGATGGGGAGAAATCACTTGAGCTGTTCATTGAGCCGTTCCATCGCGCACACACACACACACACACACACAGCTCCGTACAACAGCAGAGCACAGCTGACATTCAGCATGAAAGCCGACTGGAATGCCACTGCAAATAGTACAGTCCCAGTAAAAACAAAGCACCACCTGCCCAATTTGGGGTTTAAATGAAAACAAAAAGTAGTTTCTTAGCAGATTCTAAAATTATTTCACTCTAACCTCAAATGAGCAAAAACACACTGTAATTTCCATCTTGTCATGATTAAA
The DNA here is from genome assembly GCF_051168715.1 of Poecilia mexicana. Classification (NCBI taxonomy): domain Eukaryota; kingdom Metazoa; phylum Chordata; class Actinopteri; order Cyprinodontiformes; family Poeciliidae; genus Poecilia; species Poecilia mexicana. The sequence continues at coordinate 3,428,708 of NW_028263374.1, forward strand.
CAAAAATGAAGGCATAACCAGCTGCTAACTTTTCTTTTGGGGTCAATCTGCACATTTTGGACCAAAAGACGTTCATCTCTGGGACACAGAACCCGCCTCCTTCCTGGTCTGTGTGATGGCTGGACATTCCCTTCATGTCTATACTTGTATGTAATTGTCTGAACAGATGAACACCTTTAAGGGTCTAGAAATTGTTCCCCAGGATGAACCAGACCGGTGCAGCTGCGCAGTTCTCTTCCTGGTGTCTTGGCTGATTTCTTTTGAACTTCCCAATCGTATCAAACAAGATGGCAGTAATATACATCCACAGGTGTTCCTCCAATGAACTCAGATGTGTCAGCTAACCTATCAGAGGTTTGTGGAAGGGAGCCCAAAAGATTTGACCCAATTCATACATTTTAAGACACTTGTCCCCAATACTGACCAAATAAACTTGTAAATTCAAGGAAAGCTATAAATCAGTCAATCAATCAATCAATCAATCTCTTTAATAATGTTTCCTAGCATTTGGGAAATAGAAATAATTTGGATAATTCTAACTGACCTAAAACAAGAGAGGTATATTGGTCCGATTTAATTTCAGTGAGAGGAGGGGGGTAGGTGTACATGTCCTTTTTATTTCTTGAATGCAAATATCTGGTTTCAGCTGGTTTCCGTCACTGGAAAGAGACAAAACGTGAAAACGTTCAATAACTTTGGCAGGAGCCTGCGGTAACTGCAGTGTAGCCTGCTCCTCATTACGGGTCTCCACCCGGACAAACTTTCCGTCCCTCCCCCCTTGTCTCCGAGCCTCCTCGGGTTTCCAGAGGCTGGGAGAGGACGCAGCGGCGGCTGTGCGGAAACGCCTCATCACAAGGTAACGACCAGCAGCGTCTCCGGGTCCTCTGGGTTTTCTGGTTCCTCTGCTCTTCGCCCATTTAGAAAAAAAAAAGAAAAGAAAAAGAAAAAAAAACACATCCGACTAACCAGAATCCCAGGATATCCGTGTCTTGTGTTTCATGGGCTGAAAGGAGAACTTTTATTGAACTTTTGGTGCCGTGTTTCATTCTACATGTTGGATCTTTCTGTGCAGCAAACGGTGAGTTGAAAACTCATTGGCTTTGGGAGGGGAGGGGGGGCAAGCAACAGGTTGCAATCCAATGTGCGCAGAGTGAGTGAGCATTTTATCCGCCTTTCTTGCCGCTAATTGTCATCTAAATAATGTTGCTGGTGCTCAGTGCTTAGAGCTCAGCTGGATAGTTTGTGGATAGAGACAACCCTTCATTTAACCCTGCTCAAAAAAATATAGGAATAGGCTATTCGGTTTTTTGCGTGACATTTCAGGATGAACCTGAAATGCATTTTACAGGTGAACAAAACTACACCTCTACACTTTTCAAGCTGTCCAACTGCTGAAGTTTTTGGACAATTTGCTGTTCTCTAACAAGCTTCACAGCAGGTGCAGAAGAAAAATTGGTCAGAGTATCCTCCAGCAGCACAACTACAGAGAAAGCTGAGGATATAATCTAAGCCAGTCTAACTGTAAGCAGAAATTGAAGTTTTAAGACTAGCCCGACCAGCAGAGGTAGGCAGAGAGAACCCAAAAGTCGTACTCAAGTAAGAGTAGAACTGCTTTAGCATAATGTTTTTACTCAAGTAAAAGTAAAAATGAGCCATTCAAGAAATTACTCAAATAAGAGTAAAAAGAAAGTATTTGGTAATACTGAATTACTGAGTGACAATAAAATAAAAATACCAATCATTTAATATTTTAAAATTACATCATCAGATTATGTGGAATTGTTAGGGCATAAGTACTAACGGACTTGTTAACACACGTCTTCTCCATTTTGGATTTCTGACAGATGACCCACTTTAAATCAGGAAATAACTTTCTTTCCTTTACCGTTTCCTACAGAGAAAGGGAGATTTACGTCACCAAAATGCTCCGGCATCTCTGAAGGAATCTTGAGAGTCCAGAGAAGGATTGCCCTCTCTCTGCTGACGGTCCAGCATCCCCCAGCTGTCATGGCTAAGGCAGAAGTAGCACTGTTGAGGTGCACCTTGCTGCTTCTCTTCCCGCCCGTCAGCTTGAGCCAGCGCGACTGCTCCAGTGTGGACTGTCCCCCGTTGGAAAACTGCATCAAAGAAGCGCTGGAGAGCGATGGGTGTTGCACTTCGTGCTTGCAGAAAGGATGTAGGTGTGAGGGTTACCAGAGATATGACTGCCCCCGTGCTGGATTCAAGGATGGCATTGTCCCCGAAGGACAGTCCTACTTTGTGGATTATGGCAGCACCGAGTGCTCCTGCCCTGTCGGAGGCGGCCCCATCAGCTGCCGCTACATCGGTTGTCCTGATTTGCCAACAAACTGCATTGAGACTTTGGAGCCTGAGGACGGCTGTCAGCAGTGTGAACGCATTGGATGTGTTCACAGAGGGGAGAAGTACGAGGCGGGGCATTCATTCCACGTTGAAGCTTGTAGGGTCTGCCACTGTCCCGCTGAAGGAGGGAAGCTTATGTGCTACCCAGATCCTGATTGCGATCCCCAATTGACACTGATTACAGATGACAATGCATCCAACGGACGAGATGGCTTCTTCACCAGCTTCGATCAGCTCTCTGCGTCGTATAACCATCCTTCCAGTGAGATTCTTCCTCATTTTATACCGTCGCCAAGTGACGATAATGAGCCAGAGGAATATGATTACAGCCATGCGGACTTCTCGGAGCCGTATGTGGATTTATTTGCTTTACCCACCCAGCCGTCTATCTTTTCCAACAAAGTTGCTTCATTAGGCTCTGAGAGATCTGAAAGAACTTCTTCCCTCCTGGGTTTAGAAGTTCCCAAAAGGATGGAACTGAGAGAGCAATATAGAGTTCATCCCCATCTGTCAGAAAAAGTAGTGACACAACTTCCCTCTGCTGCTGAGCAGAGTACTGCCAGCCCATCCTTAAATGCAACTGCTTCTTGGCAGGATCAACAATACACACAAACTCCTTCAGGTAAAGGTGTAGATTCTCACTCAGGATTGGAATACCCACTTTATGCACACCCAAGTCTGGGAAGCGTTGCACTTCCAGTGAACAATCTAAATAATGTTGAGGAGAATTCAGAAGGAGACCTTCATCATCAGAGGAGCACCAAGATGGAGGTTCATTCCCATAATGCATCAGGTGCTGTAACCCCCAACAGTTCAGTCAGTCAGCTAAACAGAAGTCATCTAATGAGGGGTACAGAGAATATTCCTGACCAGGACAGAGTAGAGTTTCCCCTCTACACGCTGAAAAACATGGATACTCCAGACGACTCAAACTCAAGAGCGCATTTTCCCGAAGAACTCCATGAACCAGATGGCGCAGACTGGTTTAATCAAGAGGAACGAGAATCTCTTCCAGGAACTGTAGACTCGGTTAGGACGATCCAAAATGAGAAAAGCCGCAACAGTTTCGAGTCCAGCAGTCCATCGCGGGGTAATCCTGAGTATCGGCCAACAACCACGGCTTATTTAATCCCCGCTGCGTCCCATCCACCTGCAGTTATCAGGCCTCTGGAGTCTCAGCTCGGTGGAGATGTTCCTCACAGTCCCGACAGCGTGGACCTGAAGGCCGAGGGGAACGGAGAAGGAAACGAGCCCCACAGTCCAGAAGGAGGTGAGTTACAATGTGCATGAAACATAACAAGAAACCATCAGCTTTATCTGTTAACACCCTTCCCTAATCTATGAACGTGAAAATGCCTGCTAACTGGGGTTAGAAAAAGAGTCATAATATTTGGTACATTAGCTGGGAAAGCAGCCCTGTAAAACATCAAATTGTTGAGAAAAGGAACCTTTTGTACCTTTTTGCAGCACAGCAGATTTATTTAAAGAAATAACTGAATCTCGTATTCAGCTGTTTTGTCTCAGTTGGTCTCTGATATAAACCGATACAGACACGGTAAAAACAGAAAAACGGATACCATTCTAAGAATATCGGGGAACGCAACAATAACAGAGAAATGACTGTTTGAAATGCACAGATACGTGCCAACACAAAGTAGAGCGCAGGCGTAAAGTGGGAGGAAAATTCTGCATGGTTCTCAAAATTATTTACAGTGCAAATCTGTAAAGTCTAAGAAATGTAATTTCAGCATACATGCAGCTGTTAGGCTTTTGGCCTGAGACGTTTTAAAGAATATTGGAGAACAAATAGTATCAGAGACTAGAGTCTACTGGGCCGGTGTCATGAACCACAAAAAAGACAAGAATGATTCTGTTTTCTAATGGAAAACGTTTTAACTGTTTTTCTTCTTTACTTCCTCCAATCAGCTGCTGATGTTTTGTGCCTGATCACTTACAGATCAGTCCCTGCAGCGGGAAAAGGACACAGATCTTATTTTTTAAATGTTTTATTGGCTCTAGTGGCCTTTATGCGATAGGTAATTGGGTAATGAGAGAAGGGGGAAGACATATGGCAAAGGCCACCAGGCCGGGAATCGAACCTGCGACAGCCGCGTCGAGGACTAAGGCCTTCATATGGGTTTTGTGCTTAACACCTGTGCTACCACAGCACCTCAGGAAGAAGCTTTTGAAACATATTATCACGTTTATCAGTCATGGTGAGAATTGGCTTGTTTTTTTGTTTTTTTTTTGTTTTGTTTTTGTTTCAGCTTTTTGTCATCAAGAAAATCCATCTTGTCTGAAACTCCAGTTAGTCCCAGTGCAGCCAAACCACTTGTTTCACCACTAATTAGGTGAAATTCCAATTATTACTCTGAGGTCATATCCTAAATTCTTGCAAATGAGAGTTTGTACCATTTTGCAGAAATGGAAAAAATGACAAAGTTTTTCACCAAGCAACACAGAGTTTGTTCTTGACACTGGCGTCACTGCTGCTTTTAACTCGCAAAAGCTTCTTCCACCACTGGGACTCTATTTTTTTTATACTGACAAACTGGCCAACTAATATTGGATTGGATTTATGCTGTACAATGGCTGCTGGAAAAGGACAATGTTATCGACTGCAATACAGAGCCACGACTGGCGTGTCTTCATTTTATTTTTGCTGTAATGTCTCTGCGATATTAAAGTTGTAGTTTGCTCAGTTTAGTTTAGGAGGGACTCCTTTGAAAACTACCAACAGGCCACGGCAGGATTTGCCTGTTGTGTTGGTAACGGCTGTGTATGGTCCGCCTCTAACGCCAACGTAAGCACGGTGCTCTTTCTCCTGCTGAACACCATTAACAAACCGCAGCGGCCCCACCGCAATGGTGATCACATAATTGCGAGGGGACTTTAACAAGGCCGGCTTGAAGACTGTAGTCGTAAAGTTCTACCAGCGTCTGAAATGTTCTACAAGGGGAGAGAAAGTTTTCAATCATGTTTACACCAACATCAAGCACGCGTGTAGAGCCACACCTCGGCCAGTCACCAGGAGCTGGAGACATTCAGAGGACTATATCCAGTTCTCCATCAAGAATGTGACTGTGAGGACAAAAAAAAATAGCTGAACTTTTCCTACTCAGACAACGTGGATGACCAGCCAGGTTCGGACACTCCTCAGGGCCCGCGACGCTGCCTCCAGCTCAGGTGACAGAGGTTTTACAAAGCTGCTCAAGCTGAACTGAAAAGAGGAATGAAAAGATCCAAGATGGACCACAGGGTGTGCATAGAGTTCCCACGTGTCCAGCAACAACACAAAGCAGGCGAGGCGGGGCATACAAGACGTTACAAACTTTAGAGGCTGTGAAGCATCACCAGGCGACCTGAGTGGACCAATGGCAGAGGAGCTAAGCTGCTTCTTTGCCCTCTGTGAAACCCATCAGCAGCACTCTTCTGCTCCAGCCCTGACTCCGCCTCCACTTGGCTGCTTCACCACTCCACTCGCTGTACAGTAGCATGATGTCAGACTGATGCTCCTGCCAGCCCACACAGAGTATCTGGCCAGGTATGCGTGAATTCCAAAAGGAAGTTGCGTGTTTTTGCTGCCGGCTGTCTTCTTCTTTTACTCTTTGTTTCACACAAGTGTCTGATGACATCAAACTGCATGATGCTGAAATATTTTCCACACTGGCTGGTGGCTGGAGTACGTCGGCGTGGCAGAATGGCACATTTCAATCTCTCGCCTTTCACATACGATTGCTCTAAATCACACGCATCATCTGATTTGCACCAAACTGGATAAGATTGACCTTTGTTGGCCTCTAAAACAGCCAATGGGATTATATTGGAGTTTGACTCCAGTCCGTCCCCTAGATTATGGCAACATTTATATCTCCACGATAAATCATCCCTGTAGATTTTTCATGCATCATCAGAGAGCATTGCTGCACACTTTGCTGTGGCTCGTTAATGACTTTACTTAAGTCCCGCCCACTCAGAGAAGACACTGAAGATTATTGGGTCACTCCTACTGCTTCATCCTGTGTATAATATAAGATTGAAAACAATATCCTCTACGTGTTGATAACCAGATATGATGTTTATCAAACCCCACAAGAAGTCCTCGTCAAGTCTTCAACACAAAACAGGAAGTGACAATAAAGCCTGTCTGGAAGTTTGGATTTCAGCCAAATTTTTAAGACTTGCCGCTGGAATCTTACTGAACTGGACTGAAGATTTGCCAAATGCGTCACTTTGTGGATGGGTGCTGGGTGATGGGAGCGTTGACGAAGGCTGGGTGATGGGAGCGTTGACGAAGGCGACAGGGTGCTGGAGCCCCGGTGGTCATCGTGAGACGGGAGTGACGCTGAGTTGCAAGGGCAGCTGTAATTGAGTTTATTGACTTTTGTGTAGTTGCATTTAAGCAACAAGGCGGTTCAAAATGCTTTCCACCCTAAAAACGTAACTGTGAACCAAGTCATAAACCTTACAGCCAGCAGTTTCAGGTAGAATTGGATCTGACCCGTTCTGGCCCGTGGCAAACAGTTGTCGCTTGTCATTGGTGTCTCTGATGCTACATTTCTAACTGCCAAGCAGGTCACCTGCTTGCAGGAAGGTCGTCCATTGGATTCTCTGTATTTACTGCACGTCTGTTCCTTGTGGTCGGCTCTTTGCAGGTGCGAAGCTGGTTTTTTATCCGTCAGTCTTTTGTGGGTCGAATGTGACAACTTGCGTGTCTTTGGGGTGCAGATCCAGGGGAATCTTTTGAAGACATGCTGCAGAGCTGCTGTGCTGCCGGGCAGAAACGGGCCAGGGAAAAACGCTACTGCAAAAACATTCCTGCGCTCAGGGACAAGCACTCTGTTTGCAGGTAAGAAGCACTTCAGCTTTTGTGCGATTATTCTTGTTTTTATTTATTCTGATTTCGTTTTATCATTGGACTTGGGCAGGGGGGCAAACATACAGGAAGGAGAAAGCAAACAGAGCGGGGGGAATCATCACCTTTTCTGCTGTTTTTTCTAATTTAACAAACAGGACTTCTTAACTCAGCAGCCCATTAGCAGACCTTAATGAGGTGGGAAATGAGTTTAAAACATCAAAACATGTTGTGGCAGAAAAACATGGAAACAAAAGACAAAACCGATCTCGGAGCATGCAGAGCAACCGCACTTAGGTTTAGCCTTAAGGGAAGCACAAGGATCTATATCTTATGCATTTTGTTTGCATTTAATGAATGCAGCATTTATTTCTCCATATCTGTTCATGTTGGTTCAGGTAGGTGTTCAACAAGTTCATCTCAATTGAAAGCATCACTTTTATCAAACTTGTTTTCCCTTTTCGTTTACCTAACTCATGGTTTGCTGTTTTACAAGTTTGCACTTTTTGAGTTATTAGAAGTTGAGTTGAAACTTTCTAGGCTTCAGTCTAATCAAGAATTCATGCAGGCAAAAACAAAAATGCAGAAAGCTACAGATTATACCGCACCCACCCTTGGTTTTAATTGTTTGACTGATTAGATTTTTTTTTTTAATTTCTCTTTGTGTTAATGTTACAATATTCCTTCTTTCAGCATGTTTTAACTCTGTGTGTCTCAGTGTAGTGGAGCAGCAGTGCTGCCTCAGCCAAGTGAAGGAGAGCCGGTGTGATTCAGGAGTGGCGGCTGCCAGAGCGGGACGCGCTTGTAAAGCCGATGTGAACGACTCGTGCACAGACGAATACCAGGTACAGAAAACAGACGCAAAGCGAGGAGGAACATGGCCGACGTCGCCCCACCTACAGATCGGACAAACATCCATCCACCTGGTTCTTTGGAGAACAAACGGTGAAGTCATTCAAGAAGGGAAATGGGAGCTCTGCAAATGACAAAAATGAAGAGGGGAAATTGTAATTTGGAACGGTTTGTTCCAAATGATCACACAACAAAGATGCTTATTTTAATCACACTGAGATTTACTTCAACCTTCACATCTCAGTGCTAGCAGATGTCTGTTTGCATAAACAGGTTAATCTGTTAAAAAAAAAAAAAACATAATAAGTTTCTCATTTCTGCTCGTATCCGTTTGGACTGTAAATACTTCCATATGGAAATGCTTAGTCTGCTCCGACTGCACGTCTCTGTTTCTTTAAGGAGAAACCTGGTGGTTTGGCCCCGGAGCCAGATGTTCATTTGTTAAAGCAGCAGAGCCAAACCGGCGAGCCAAGTAATCCACTCACCAGGTTTCAGAGGAAAGCTTCAGGAAATATGAAAGTCAGAGGTTTTTTTTGTATTATTTTTTTATGGCACAATATCCAGCATGGAACTGCAGCTGAAATCCTTTGCAGTGGGATGAATAAGCCACCGAAACCGTTGTAGCGTTTGTGTTAGTTTTCTGCATGCTTTTTGCTGTGCAGGTCAGAAAGTACAGAGCTATGAAGAGAATGTTACAGGCATGATGATAAAGTTACAGAATCGGAAATATCTGTTCTGATCCAGATATACTTAATTATTTAATTAAGACACGCCATCTTCTAATTTTGGTTTGTCTCCTCAAACACATGATTGATCGGTGCCATTACAGATCTTAAAAACAAGGCTTCCCTGCAGGAAGCTAAAGGACTCAACCCACAACACTCCCTCTAGTTTCCCCTGGATGTTTACCCGCCTATCAACGGCATTGTCTCGCCCCTTCATGTTTTGTTGGAGCCATGTCTTGGGAAATCATGGACCAGATTGTGGCTGCTCAACAACAGGAACTTCACCCAGGGTCTGTTCCTCCCTAGAAGACCTATATCCCTTCTTCTGGTCCTGGTCTTCTGGTCTGGTCCTGCCTGCTTCACTGGGCTTATACGGCCAAATTATCTTGCCATCCTGGAATTGGTCATATGGTTGCCTTGATCAGACAGAGGTTTTGGTGGCTTTCTCTTCCGATACCCAAACGGCCTTGATTCCATGTGGCTCCCAATTTTGTGACTGCCTTGCCTGTGTCCAGGGTCTTTACCACTATACTCACTATTGTTGACTGCTCTTTCAAAGTCTCTCCGCAAACGCCTGTCATCTTTTGAAATAGCGCAACATTTGGTGAAACACATATTTCACTTGCATGGCATCCCTAGTGAAGTCCTTTCTGACAGACCCACAGTTTACATCCAGACTTTGCAACACCCCAGTCATGAAGGTGGCGCTCAGATCCGGGTTTCATCCTCAAACCAATGGCCAAACTGAGAGGATGAAGCAGGAACTTCAGTCCACTTTACACTGTCTGGCTCTTGGAGCTCCCAATCCATATAAGTAGAGTATGTCTCCACAGACGGACTCCGCGATCACATCTATCCGTCATTACATTTGCAAATGCAGACACACTTGGAACAATGTCTCTGCCACTCTCAACTGCAATGCCAAGCTTCCTCCTAGGGCCTCCACGCCGGCCCTGGACATTGACCACCAACCTGCTTACCTGGTCCAGAAAATCTTGGATGTCTGTCGACTGGGCAGAAGGTTTCAGTATTTGGTTGACTGCGAGGAATACAGACCTGAAGAACAGTCCTGGCTTCGGCATTCGTTGGTATTGAATGATGATCTCATCAAAGACTTTGAAACTTTTCTCCCATTTGGTTCTGATTGGCTGCCATTAACGATGGGAGGGTAATGTTAGTTCCTGCTGTGAATGAGTCCTCCTGTTTCCTGGTAGGATCTCTGCTGGAGAGCGCAGGATGCTTCACTCTGTTCAGCCCCTTGTCCCACCTTTCTAGATCACTAGACTCGCACTTCTCGGTCCAAGCTGGATGCAGCTGACCAACCAACTGATCTCAACTATCCTCCCAACGTGTCGTGTGTCTTGGCATCTGAAGCCACCTGTGTTGCACATTTCTCTCATTGTGAATATTGTAAATAAACCATCAATGCTTTTTTATAAACTCTGTGTTCACTGAGTGGTTCCACATGTGGGTGAAGAGAATCCCAAAAACCATCTTAAGCAGCAACATGGAAACTGCTCTGTTTATTTGAAGACTGGTGAACCCAAATGCAGGGTTCTGCTGGATCAAAGCCTGTTCAGAAGGACACACTGAAAATAAAAAAATGTAAACGCCTCCCACATTGTAATTAGAAGAAATGAATGGTTGACAAATTCTTGACAAACTGCACAACTTAAGACCATGCCAGGCTGTATAATCTGTTGCTGCTGTAGAAATGGATGTTCCCAGAAAATATCAGCTACTGCTTGATGTGATTGTGAGCTACGTGTGCCTGGAAAACCAAACAGACCGTCGATTCACATTTGCTTTCAGTCTATATTCAAAATATTCGCTTTTAAAAACTTGGCCAAGTTAAAGTCCAGACCTAAATCCAATTAGGAATCTGTGACTAAACCCAAAAATGAATCTTCAGGGATTCTCTTCATCCCATCAGACTGAGCTTGAACTTTGCTGAACACCACGTTTTGTGGTGCAGATATTTTTGCTTGTAACCGTCACTATAGAAACTGAAGCTGCTGAGATTGGGGGAGGGAAACATTTATTTCACTGCAAGAACTTCTTGTCACAACTGTTTATGGCGATGATTTTAACCAGTCCTGGTGATTTGTAGCTTCCCTGCTCGTTTGTCCATGGACAGGTGTGCTGCAGCTGCTGTGCTATTGGCTTGTCGATGCACAGTGAAGGACAAGGTTGCAATGCCCACAAGTACTTGAGCTATCCTTGTGGCCACATCTTCCTTTCCTGCTGTGAGGATGATGAAGGTCAAAGCCAGTCACCATTGTGGACTCAGGAGGAATCCAGACCTACCGCCGTACCCAAACCAGGTAGTAACTACAACCTGTAGAAGACCTTCTGTCACACTGTTGTGTATTTGCCTTTTGTTTCAGTGGTGTTGAGGACATCATACCATGCTCAAATATATACTCACAGTATGCAGACATTTCACTTACCTGGATGCTGTATGCTTAAAAATTAGTAGGAAATTTTACAGTGACCTGTTTGTGTAACAGTTATATGACCACTTGGGGGCACTAATGGGCCCTCAAATGTCATTCTCAGAAGTCAGTTGAGTCTTTTTAAAATAAGAAATGAGATGGTAACATCACATCAGCAAAGCTGACAATTAGTCTGCCAAATAGGAAACATAAAAGAATCTATTTGTTGTCTATTCCCAGTGGTCTTAGCAGGGCCATGAAGCCGACCTCATCTACCTCAGCAAACATCTAAAAATCAACCACTGTCCTCTTCCGCTCTGCAGTGAGAGAGGTCCCACCAGGTCATGTCTGCACGTTCACAGTTAATAGTCACCCCACTTTTGCCAACTCAGCGACGTTCAAACAAAACAAAAACAAAAAAATTGGTATTGGTCAAAATTTGAATTGGTTGCTCCAGCATTTTAAAGATTGGTAACCTGTGATTGGCCAGAAAACTGCAATCGATGCACCCCTAACTATGTCCTAACATAGTCAGTAACTGCCTATCAAAAATGACTAAAACCAAACCATATTGTTGCACAACACAATGTTGTCCCAACTTAAATGTGAATGTAATTACTGTAACTTTATCTGTTGTTGTTGTGCAGTGAGTCCAGCGACAGACAGCCAGGTGGAAGATCTGACCAGTTCTACCAGTACAGCCACCACCACTCACACCACTGTGACCTCCACAAGCCCCGCCCACCTTCATCCATGTGCAGGTAATCCAAAAATATGAATGTAATGCATTTGTCCACACTGTACTACACCATCCAAAAGCACTTGTCAGACTGAATTATTCAGTCTGACAAGTGCACTGTGGGAAAACATTTATTCTTAATAAAATTACCACTGATACAAGCTAAGTGCTTTAAAAAAAAAAAAAACAGCTGAAGGACAATCAGGACAATCTTGAGAAAAGCATTCTCTCCTAACTGATTTTCCTTGTACTTATTGAAAACACTTTATAGTTTCAGATCATTAAATCGGACAAAAAAAAAAGCAACAACCAACAGTAAGAGAAATCCACTAAATATATTAAAAAAGGTTTTAAAAGATAAAATCTCTGAGTTAGGCTGTCTGCTCGCAGCATACCGGCATATCGCATTTTCAGATTTTATACAAACAAATGAGTTGAATTATGTCGTGTTGGTTTGGCTCAGAAAATCTGAGTGAAATACATAGACAATCGTAATTGCTAATGTACAACTCTACAATTACAAAATGCATAAAGGTTCAGTTGTGCTCTTCAATGTCAACTGAATGTCCAGACAGATGTGTGACTCCGATGCCTCAGAGACAAATTAAAAAGGGACGTAGGGCGCATGGCATCCTAGAGAAACAATAAACAGATATTGTAATGATTGGAGTAAACATCTGGGCTAACGGTGTAGTTGTAGTGAATCCAGAGACGACTGACTGCGCTGCTGTTCTCTTTGAGGTGAGAGTGGCTGCAGTCAGCGTTGTGCTGCAGTGGCAGGCCAGGCTCGCTGCTCCTGCTTCCCGGGGTTCTCACTGATGACCGACAGGAGGACATGTAAAGGTAAGGGGTCCAACTTCCTGCCAGGTCAGAAACTGTCATCACTAAAACCTAAATATCACTGAGTTAATATTGTAGTTACAGATGAGCAATAAAGCAGCGATCAAAGATCTTTTATTAACTGAACAGAGTCGGTGGCAGCTTCAGCTGTAATAAGAAAAGCTACACATAAACCGTCTTTGAACTTAGCGAGAAGGCTAAAATCCTAAATCTGGTCTGGAAGCTTTGACATTTTATATCATAAGCATTTTTAATGTTTTTGAAACATTATAAACATTGTTGTGCCACAAGACGAGATGTTATGTTTCGATTGTTGATTGTGTTTTCTGACTGTATTTTTTTGTGGTTTTATGATGTAAAACGCTTTGAAGTGCCTTGTTGCTGAAATGTACTAAACAAATAAACTTGATTGATTGATTGAGAGCTTACAATGAGTCGGTTACCTTGGTGATAACTAGGCATCGGAGGAAAAATGATCAGCAGTGTTTTTCTTTCCATTGCCACTTGTATACTATTTCAAAATAACATGCTATCCTTATTTTTTTGTGCTTCTGAATAACCAAGCTCATACTTAAGTCAAGCTAACACTAAGGCTACAATATACATGAGGCCAATAGGTGAGCAGTAGTTTCACTCAATAGTTGTTTTAGCTCTTCTTTAACCAAGAATCGTCTCATTTGTCTAAGAGGATAATGTTGTTTTTCCTGATACTCCTTTTGCAGCATCGTCTTACCGCATCATTGCTCAAATTTTTTAAATATTTGGCAAAATGTACGCAGCCAGGTCTTATCCATGGCGGTTAAAGAACAGCAAACTAAAGTTAAAGAAGCTGATTTAAATTATATATATATATATATATATATATATAAAAATATATATATATATATAATTTTCTTTTTCTTTTTTGACAGATGGTTACTAACCAGGTAAAAAGGCACATAAGAGGGTAAAATCAATGTAACAAGAGAACCAGCTACATAATATGCTTTGAACCTGAATGTTGGAACATTCCCCAAAGAAGAACTTTACACTAATGTTTTTTTTTTATTATTATTCCCTATGGAAGGACCCACATAAATACATTTGCTGCACGAGTTAGAAAGATGATTTGTGAATTTGCAACAAGTGGAGAAAAGAAAAAAAGAAGAACTTGGCCTCAATATTAATGAGAATGGAGGAAAGAGCTAAATTATGCTTGTCTGGAATTCGGCTTCATAGCAGAAATTCCTGACTGAACTAAAAATCCAGTTTGCTGCACTTCCAGTCGCCGATGGAGCCAGGAGAAGGATAGATGGACGAGTCGGGAATGTTTTCTTTATTCGATCACGTTGTGTGCAGGTGTGGCCCAGCATGATCCAGTGTACATGCGGGAAATGCAGTCCTGGAGGAGTTTATTCAGTAACTCCCACCCCCCACCATATCAATTTATTTAGCAAACAGAGGGAGCGCTTTCTTTGCCTAAGTGTTTCCATGTGTAACTGTGTGTGGGCAGGATTGAGTTTAGACTGGAATGAAACAAATCAAATGGTGGGATGGAGTCTGGTTTGGAAGTGGATGTCTGAGGGTTTCCACACAGATTTAGGTCGACTTTAAAGTCAGCTGTGGGAAACTTGTCACTGAGGTTCTGTCATGCACAGGCTGCTTGAATTATGACACCTGCAGCTTCTGCAAGCAACTGTGATTTACTTATCACAAGAGTCCCACTGCCCTGTGTAAATACGAAGCGATGGATCGCTCCGTTTCTTGGGGATTCATCAGGATTTGAACTTAAATGGACTCTTAGAATCTTAATGTGCATCTGTTTGCAGTTGACACTCACTGAAAAGCGTATTTGTTCTGTGTACGATTGAGCAGACGGGCGGTTAAGTTTATTTCCTTTCTTTGTTTTTTCATTTTGCAGCATTTCTAACATAATTTCCATACATATCTGGTCGGTTGTATCTGGACCGAAATAAATGTCATGTTTCTGGCCCGTCTGCCTGCTATGTTTGTCCCCGCAGTTCCCACCTCTCATCAAGCTCATCTGGTTCACCTGCATGCTGAGTGCAATCAGGCTCATGTTTCCCACCTGTGCACAGCAGTTATATTCAGCTCTCAGGCAGGCAGACGGTGCCAGATTTTTGAAAGCCTCAGAGTGAGTAGATATCCAGCATTTCTTCCTGACCTGACCCCGTTCTGAACACTTTTCTGCCCCTCGGATTTGCCTGCCTTGTCTAGCCCACGTCGGATTCTCCACTGGCTTCTGTTTTCTGGACACGACCCTGTTTCTGTCCTCTGACCTCGGTCTCCTGCCTCGCCCTTTGGATTTTGTCTGCTAGAAGTTGCCTGAACGTGCTGGACCCTTTTTCTGTGCCCTGACCTCCGCTCTCTGCCTGACCCTCAGACTAGTTTTACTCTGTCCTGCCTGCTCCTAGCTCCGTCCCTCCCTGGAGCTGCCACTGGTTGCCAGCCGTTGTGCTACCTGGACCACTCATCCTCCACAAACGCTAAGTAGGTTAGTGGTTCTTTTCTGTTCTGCTTTGGCCTCTCCCCCAAGTATACAACCCTCTAACCTTCCTCTCTGTCCTCAGAGGTTCCTGTTCCTTTGCTGGTGGCTGCCTGTCCCTTACCCCGAACTTCAATAAAGAACTTATTATTTTGTACTTTGTGTCTGACTGAAATTTCGGGTCCTCAGTTCTGATCATTACAGAAAAATCTGGCCAAAAATGGACCCTTCGTCAGCACAAGAGTGGCGCAGCAATGTTGAAAGTGCGATCAGTCGACTTAATACTGGCATGAATGAGATCATTACCACGCTTCGTAACATGTCTTCTCCCCCTGACCAGGCACAATCACAGACACCTAACCAACCAGCCCCTGCAGTTCAGCCTGCTGTGGTCAAGGAGCCTCGTCTGACCCCTCCCGAGCTGTTCAAAGGGGACCCAGACCAGTGCCGTGCTTTCCTCACTCAGTGTGAGATCCACTTTGAGTTGCAGCCCTCCTCTTTCCCTACTGAACGTTCTAAGGTGGCATTTGTGATCTCACTTCTGTCCGGTAAGGCCAAACAGTGGGGCACAGCAGAATGGCAGAATGAATCGGATTCTTGTTTGACCTATTCTGCGTTCTCTAAGGAACTGATCAGGGTTTTTGATCCCATCTTACCTGAGAGAGAGGCAGCTAGGGGGCTACTATCCGTAAAACAGGGTGGTAGGAGTGTAGCTGCTTATATTATTGATTTTCACCTGTTATCTGCAGACAGTAGGTGGAATCAGGAGGCATTAATGGATGTGTTCATGCAAGGCCTTAATGAAAATATCAAGGATGAGTTGGCCACCCGAGATTATCCTAAATCCCTCAAGGATCTTGAAGATTTGGCGACTAGGATAGATCTGCGTCTCACTGAAAGGAGAAGGGAGAGACATCACAAGGAGGCCTCATCGGCTCCATTTGGCCACTCAGACCCTTGGTCCAAAGCCACAAGCTGCTCTTCCCCCCCAGTGGTGGCACCAGATCCTGAGCCGATGCAGTTGGGGAGAACAAGGATCTCCCTGGAGGAACGGTCTCGTAGAAGGCAGTTTAATTTATGTTTTTACTGTGGAGGCAAGGGTCATATGGCGGCCAAGTGTCCATTAAAAGGGCAGGCTCAGTAGAGGTTAGGGGAGTTCTACTGAGCCATAGCTTGTTGTCCATCTCCTCACCGTGTTCTTTCTCTGCTAACCTTGTGGTCTCCTCCATTCCCCACCAGGTATCAGTTTTCATTGACTCCGGAGCTGATACAGAGTTCATGGATGAATCTTTTGCCAGGGGCCTCAACATCAAACTCCTCCACACTTCATCGGTCCATAACGTTCTAGCTTTGGATGGACATCACATTAGCCGGTCCCACCTCATCACGGAAAAGGTCAGTCTGACGCTCGGTGGCAATCATCAGGAGGAGATCACTTTTGTGATTATCGACTCACCACAGTTGCCCATTGTTTTGGGGGCCTCATGGCTTAACAAGCATAATCCTCATATTGACTGGCAGGCCAAGGAGATATTGGGCTGGTCAAGGTCCTGCTCTGCCACCTGTTTGCTCTCTGCTTGCATCCCTTCCTTTCCAGACAATGCCATTGAGGAAACTTACCCAGATCTGTCCAAGGTGCCACCTGAGTATCATGATCTGAAGGAGGTGTTCAATAAGTCCCGAGCAACAGCCCTTCCCCCTCATAGGCCCTACGATTGTGCCATTGACCTTCTTCCAGGTACGTCACCCCCCAAGGGGCGTTTATATCCACTGTCTGCCCCCGAGAACCAAGCAATGAGGAAATATGTTGATGATTCTCTCAAGGCGGGAATCATTCGCCCATCCTCGTCTCCTGCTGGTGCTGGATTTTTTTTCGTAGGCAAGAAGGATGGGTCTTTAAGGCCCTGTATAGATTACAGGGGTCTTAATGACATTACTGTTAAGAATCGGTATCCCCTTCCCCTCATGAATACTGCCTTTGACCAGATCCAAGGAGCCAAGTTTTTCACTAAATTAGACTTGCGCAACGCATACCATCTTGTTCGCATCAGGGAAGGGGACGAGTGGAAGACCGCGTTCAACACCCCCACTGGTCATTATGAATACCTGGTTATGCCCTTTGGGTTAACCAATGCACCAGCAGTCTTCCAGGCTCTGGTCAATGATGTCTTGAGGGACATGGTTGGGCACTTTGTATTTGTTTACCTTGATGACATTCTCATCTACTCTCAGGACCTGGACTCCCACAAGTACCATGTTCGGCAGGTTCTTCTCCGCCTCCTCCAGAATCATCTTTTTGTAAAGGCAGAGAAATGCGAGTTCCATACCACCACCACCTCTTTTCTTGGCTACATAATCTCCCCTAACAAGGTGATCATGGATCCCGCTAAGATTTCAGCAGTCTCCGAATGGCCCACACCCACAGACCGCAAACAGCTACAGAGATTTCTTGGATTTGCAAACTTTTACCGTCGTTTCATCCGTAGTTATAGCCAAGTAGCATCTCCTCTTCATGCCATCACCTCATCCAAGGTCCGGTTCACCTGGAGCAAGCAGGCAGAGGAGGCTTTCTCTAGACTCAAGTCTCTGTTCACCTCCGCTCCAGTTCTCCGGTCCCCTGACCCTGCAAGACAGTTCATTGTAGAGGTTGACGCCTCTAGCACTGGGGTAGGTGCTGTCCTCAGTCAGAGAACCACTGATGGTCGTATTCATCCATGTGCCTTCTTTTCCAGGACTCTATCCAGTGCTGAACGGAACTATGATGTGGGGGACAGGGAGCTTTTGGCTGTTAAGCTGGCCCTAGAGGAATGGAGGCATTGGCTGGAGGGGGCCAAGGAGCCATTTCTAGTATGGACAGACCACAAGAACCTGGAGTACTTGAAGGCAGCAAAACGACTCAACCCCAGACAAGCAAGGTGGGCTCTGTTTTTTGGACGGTTTAATTTTGCGCTCTCTTACAGACCTGGAACCAAGAACATAAAACCGGATGCCTTATCAAGGATTCATGAATCCTCTGAGGTGGGGGCTGCTGGTGCAGAGGAGTTTATTCTCCCAGACTCGGTGAGACTGACTGTGACCATGTTGGAACTGGAGGAGGAGGTCAGGGATGCCACCCGAGATCTCCGGGTCCCAGCCTCGTGCCCCCCTGACAGGCTGTTTGTCCCAGAACATCTGGTCCCCAAGGTACTCCGGTTCTGCCATAAATCCCGTCTGTTCTGTCATCCAGGCATTAGCAAGACCTTACAAATTGTTCAGTCCCAATTCTGGTGGGGCTCACTGACCAAGGATGTTAAGGAGTTTGTTACAGACTGTCATCAGTGCTGTCAAGCAAAGTCCTCTCGTCGCCCACCCTCAGGGTTGCTACGGCCCCTTCCCATCCCATCACGCCCTTGGTCGCACATTGCCATGGACTTCGTCACAGGTTTGCCCAGTTCCGATGGTTTTGTTGTCTTGTTAACTATCATTGACAGATTTTCTAAGATGGTCCACCTGGCCCCCCTCAAGAGACTCCCCTCTGCTAAGGAGATGGGGGAGATCATGGCACGGGAGGTTTTCCGCCTCCACGGGCTCCCCACTGACATAGTCTCGGACAGAGGTCCCCAATTCGTCTCTCGGTTCTGGAAGGAGTTCTGCACCATGCTTGGGATATCCGTCAGTTTATCATCTGGGTTCCACCCCCAAACTGATGGGCAGACTGAGAGGGCTAACCAGGAGATTGAGACCAAGCTTCGTATCCTTTGTGACACTGATCCTACCAGGTGGGCACACAACCTACCATGGGTGGAATATGCCTTGAATGCTCTCCCCTCTAGCTCCACTGGTCTTTCGCCCTTCTACATTGTTCATGGGTTCCAGCCACCGGTGTTCACTATTCAAGAGAGGGAGGCTAAGGTCCCCTCCGCTCACGCTGCAGCCATGAGGTGCCAACGGATCTGGAGGAGAGCTCGGAGGGCCATGACCAAGATGTCGGAGGTGCAATCCAGATCTGCTAATCGCCACAGGGTCCCAGCACCCACCTACCGTGTTGGCCAGAAAGTCTGGTTGTCTTCCAAGGATCTCCCCCTACGGGTGGAGAGTCGGAAATTGGCACCTCGTTTCATTGGTCCCTTCCCCATCTCCAAGGTTGTGAATCCTGTGGCGGTCCGCCTACAGCTGCCCCGTTCAATGAGGATTCACCCAACATTCCATGTGTCTCGGGTCAAGCCCTACACCTCACCTCGTCTTGAGCCTGCCTCCAGACCCCTCCCGCCCACTCGGTTCCTGGATGGGGACCCAATCTACACCGTACGTCGCATCCTCCGGTCCAAGAGAAGGGGACGTGGCGTCCATTACCTGGTCGATTGGGAGGGCTATGGACCGGAGGAGCGGACCTGGATTCCTGGTCGTTTTGTCATTGACAAGACTCTCCTGAGGGACTTTCACCGCCTCCATCCTGATCAGCCGAAGGGTCCGTCAGGAGCCGGACCTTAGGAGGGGGGTACTGTCATGTTTCTGGCCCGTCTGCCTGCTATGTTTGTCCCCGCAGTTCCCACCTCTCATCAAGCTCATCTGGTTCACCTGCATGCTGAGTGCAATCAGGCTCATGTTTCCCACCTGTGCACAGCAGTTATATTCAGCTCTCAGGCAGGCAGACGGTGCCAGATTTTTGAAAGCCTCAGAGTGAGTAGATATCCAGCATTTCTTCCTGACCTGACCCCGTTCTGAACACTTTTCTGCCCCTCGGATTTGCCTGCCTTGTCTAGCCCACGTCGGATTCTCCACTGGCTTCTGTTTTCTGGACACGACCCTGTTTCTGTCCTCTGACCTCGGTCTCCTGCCTCGCCCTTTGGATTTTGTCTGCTAGAAGTTGCCTGAACGTGCTGGACCCTTTTTCTGTGCCCTGACCTCCGCTCTCTGCCTGACCCTCAGACTAGTTTTACTCTGTCCTGCCTGCTCCTAGCTCCGTCCCTCCCTGGAGCTGCCACTGGTTGCCAGCCGTTGTGCTACCTGGACCACTCATCCTCCACAAACGCTAAGTAGGTTAGTGGTTCTTTTCTGTTCTGCTTTGGCCTCTCCCCCAAGTATACAACCCTCTAACCTTCCTCTCTGTCCTCAGAGGTTCCTGTTCCTTTGCTGGTGGCTGCCTGTCCCTTACCCCGAACTTCAATAAAGAACTTATTATTTTGTACTTTGTGTCTGACTGAAATTTCGGGTCCTCAGTTCTGATCATTACAATAAATAAATAAATTAATTAATTAATTACTTCTTTCACAGATGTGGACGAGTGCCAGAGCAACACACACAGCTGCCGGCCCAACCAGCGCTGTGTGAACACACTGGGCTCGTTTCTATGTGAGCTGCAAGTCCGCTGTCCTGCAGGATACCAGATGAAGAGCGGAGTTTGCCAAGGTAGAGTCAGAAAAAACATTAAGTTCTGATTTACTTGGGGGAAGAAAAAAAACATTAAAAATGCTGTTTTGATGCCAATTATGTTTTCAGGTCAACATTTAGCTAAGGTAAGATCGATGAAACTTCATAGAAAGACCGGTCCATGCTAGTTCTGTGTTTGAACCACAGTGCCACCTTCTGGTGGAGGGGCATTATGACAACTCAGACTGATAGAGGACCAAGTCTTCGTGATATTTTTTTTTCCCCATCATCTTATTGATCTTATATCCGTCTGTTTTGTTTTGTTTTGTTTGTTTTGTTTTTTTCTCTCAGACATTGATGAGTGCATTGTGAACACCCACAGCTGTGGCGAGAGCTCGGTGTGTGAGAACACGGCTGGCTCCTTCAGGTGTAACTCCAAACTGAAGTGTGTCAGCGGATTTACGCTGGACTCTCATGATAACTGTATCGGTAAGAAACTGTCAGCTTTTCTGTCTAAAGGGAATCATGAGCTGCTGGACTTAATCGATACACTTTCATTTTGTTGGCACAGTCGCAATATGGTGATTAAGCTTGCAGCCTTGTATTTTGTTTTATTTTTATTCTGCTGCCTTTGTGTCCTAGATGGAGCCTCAGTGGAAGGAAATAAATGATTTTGTCCAAAACAGATGGAAAATTGAGAGTGGGAACTGAATCTATATCATACCTCCATCAAAGTCTTCCTATAACTAAATAAAAAATAATAATTTAGTTGTATAAGGGATCTAAATTTATCCTTACTAGTTCGGGACGTCTCAATGGGAGGGGAGGGAGACGGTCAGGAATAATCCCTGACTGGTTCTTCTCAGCCTCTGCTCTGCGTTTCCTGCTGTCCTTGTGTTTCTGCAGACATCAATGAGTGCAGCATCCTCAGTGAGCCGTGCACCGCAGGTTCCGTCTGCATCAACACGGTGGGCTCCTACACGTGTCAGCAGAAGACACTGATGTGCAACAAGGGCTACCACTCCAGCTCCAACGGAACCAAGTGTGTCGGTGAGTTCTGCTGGTTCAGACACAGCTTTTCACAGCTCTGGACAAAAATTAAGAAACCCACTTAAAATGATCAGGTTCTATGACTTGACTTTTCATGGGTGGATGTTCGAGTAAAATGAACATTGCTCTTTTATTCTATGAACTACTGGCAACATGTCTCCGAAATTCACTCTCACTGAAAAGATTCATCATTTTTCTACCAGACACCTTAACCCCTGAACTGTCATGCACCCAGATACTTAGAAGTAATTCACTAGCAAGGACCACGCCACAAAGATATACGTTTAAAGATTTATCGATGAATGGATGAGGGATGAAAGAGAGACAGATGAAGGGAAGGGGGGATGAGGGGATGAATGATCTTGATTTGGTCTTCTGGGGAGAATGATGGAGGGCTTGGGAAGTGAAGACTGTGTGGGAGTTTGGACTTTGGGAAACGGTTCCTCTTATTTTCCCCAAGCTAACAAAGGATCCCCCAGACTAAACCTGCAGCGAAAAGCAAAGCATGATTATGAATGAAGGAGGATTAAATGATACTGGTATGTAAATGTTTTGTGGGTGACAGTTAAGGTGTTGACAGGTCATTGATAGATTATTGTTGAGGTGGCCTACAGATGAGCTGCTTTCCGTTTGTCTGTGCGTGTTTAGACACGGATGAATGTCAGATGGGGACCCATCGTTGTGGAGCGGGGCAGATCTGTCAGAACCTTCCCGGCAGCTACCGCTGTGACTGCCAGACTGGTTACCAGTACGACGCCTTCCGCAAAGTCTGCACAGGTAGGAGCCGCTGAGTGGAGACTGCAGCTGCAGCACGTCGTGCTTTGGTGTTGATGTTGACAGTCGGGTAGTAACTAGTTATATTTACTTGAGTAATTTTCTTTTTCTTAAATGTACTTTTAGGAGTATTTTTATCACGCTGCACTTTTTACATAAGTAATTTTATTATGAAGTATCGCTACTTTACTTGAATAAAATTTCTGGATTCTCGACCCACTGAATGAAAACCAAACATGTTTTAACCAGAAATTCACCAGACACACATTATTTAAATTAGCTTAAAACATTTTCAACCTAAGGAAACCCAAAACATTGCATTCAGCCATTGACTTCTCCTGGAATCATAAACCATATATTAATGTCATGTAAGACCGATAAACTTGTTACAATTCAAATTCAAACTGCAGGTCAGATTTTTAGTTTGAATTTTAAAACCGTGTTTCGTTTTCCTTCTTTAGTTTGCGACTTTGTGTCGCCGCTGTCCGTCTGTCGCATGTTCTCCAACACGTTAAAAACAAACTAGTTGTTTCAAGGGACTCTAAACTCGCTGGGAACCTGTGATGATTCCTGCCGAGGTTAAAATTGTGACAAAAAATATCACCAGTCTGCAGACTGATGTAAATGGCAGTCTAAACTCCTTCTCACATACCTGCAGATATAAACGAATGCTGGCGGTTTCCTGGGAGGCTGTGCGCTCAGACCTGTGAAAACACCAAAGGCTCGTATCGCTGCTCATGCACAACTGGATTCTCTCTCGCTTTGGATGGAAACAACTGTGAAGGCAAGACGTTTACCATGCTTTTATTTCACCACATCATGTATGGAGAAGGAGTCTGAATGAGTGTGTGTGAGGCATAGAAGTACTGTAACTCGTAAATTGGTTGTATGGAAAGTCAAATGCTCTGTACGAGCTGTGATGGGTTTTTATCATGCAAGTTGCTTTTTACGCTCGAGTTGGATTTAATTTGGAAATCTTCCAGGAGCGTCAGACAATACGCTTATATGACGTGTTCCTGCTGAGGTTCTGTGTGTTTTTAAAGGCTACGCTTCACAGAGCGAAAAATCTAGGCTATTACAGCGGCTACTGAAGGAGGTGAAGCAAACTGGACGCTTCGGTTCATTAATGATTAGCAGGGTTCTGTTAAAAGCTTCCTGCATGAGCACAAGACACACTCTGAAAGCATTTTGTTTGTTGGTGTTAATTGTGGACTATCGCCATGCTTGATGTTTTACCATGGAAATCTTTTCTTTTAAAATGGATTTTTGGCACTGGTGGCCTTTACTGAACAGAAAACTTACAGGAAATGGGCTCATTTATTTGAATAAATATACATACAAAAAATAAACTGGAATTCTGTGTAACCGAGTTCCTTCTTCAAACAGGAAACGGATGCTGAAGCATGTTAAAGCATCTGTGATGCATTTTGGATGCTAGTTAATCAGACGTCTCGACAAGTGTAGAAATGTAAATAAACTTGACTGTGTTCGTCCCGAGTGTGTTATCCTAACTGTGCCTCCGTGTGTGAGCAGATGTTAATGAGTGCGACAGCAACCCCTGCAGCCAGGAGTGCGTCAACATATACGGCTCCTACCAGTGCTACTGCCGTGAAGGCTATTACCTGAAAGAGGACCGACACACCTGTGAAGGTAACGTTTCCACCACCCTGTGTGTGTAGAAGAGACTCCAACTAAATCCAGTTGGTGCTGCTCATCCTCATATACCAGATCAAGATTGATTTCTGCTGGTCTTTGTCTGAAATGCCAGCCCTCAGAAATGGCAGTAATGGTCCTGTCTGTGGTGGGCTTACATCACGAGGGTTTCCTGATCCTGTTCTTGGCTTTGAGTAATGACATTGTGTTTAAAATGCTCCAATTTTACTATGAAATACTGTAGCAATAGACATCACTTGATCCTAAGCACCAATAGGGAATCTGGAAGAAGGGCCACACTGTAAAAACACAAAATCCTACAAAGTAATCTTTGGTCCCGTTTCTAGCTTCAAATATCTTAGTTTTGTCTTATTTCATGTGTATTAACTTCCAAGTAATTTTTCAGCAAGATATATGAGCTTGTTTTCAGTAAATAATACCTAAATATTGATGAAAAAGTTCTAGTTCTATTGGCAGATTATTTCTCTTATAACAAGAAATAATCTGCCAATGGAACTAGAACTTTTTCATCAGTGTTGAGGAATAATTTACTCAAAACAAGCACATATGTCTTGCTGAAAAAGTACTTCTAAGTTAGTTGTGTCCTGTTTCAAGTGCACTGAGATATTTACACTACATACTAGACCAAAAATACTGTGAAATATTGTCCAGGTTGCTCTAGGTGTTCTTATGGGTCTTGAAATAAACTTGAACAAACACCAACTTGTGTGTGTTTCCACAGATATTGACGAGTGTTCCCAGGCCATCGGGAACCTCTGCGTCTTCCAGTGCGTAAACGTTGTAGGGAGCTATCGATGTGCCTGTCCTCCTCAGGGGTATGTTGCAGCAGTCAATGGACGCTCCTGTAAAGGTTAGTCCCACTGTGGCCTCATGCCTCTGAGGTTGATGTGATGGTCGCTGCACGAGTGTTTTTGTTCTGAGAACAGTGGAGGACCCAGGTGAACAGCTGAGGAAGCACCGCTTGCATCAACAGAAACTACTTTCACATACATTTTTTGTCCTTCTTTGTAAAGTAGCGTTAGCAGAAGTAATCGATGTGATCTAAAGTATGTTTGTTACATTGTACTTACATTAGAGATTAGTTTTCATGCGACTTAACTGAAAACCGTGACTCAAGGTTTATAGTTGCTAGAGGAATGTCATCCAAACCTCAGAGTTTTCAGAGTTGAGAAGAACAGAAACTACATTCCTCAGTTCTCATACCGAGCAAAACTCTGGGATCATAATTCAATTATAATATTTAATCCAAAGTCTGCAATTTGAAATTTGATTCATTTTATTTTACAAATAAGAAAAAAGTAAATGCATGTATGGTGAGTCCATTGATCCATTCATTTGCTTCATATTTAAAATTGGACCACTGCAGAAATATCTGCCATAAACTCAGAGGGAAGTAGACTTTTTTTTTTTTTTTTGCTGTATTAAATATAAAGGGTTAAAAGAAAAAGGCTCTGGAAGCGTATGTTTGGAAAAATATGACAATTTGCCTATAAAAATTTATTTACCTATAAAATCATTATCCTTTCTCTCATGATACAACCTACTTACAGATACAAAGTTATTTAATGAACCTGTAATTGTCCGTTTTTTTTTTTCCTGACATCTGGTGATTCTGTTTACAGATATTGATGAATGCATGACTGGATCTCACAACTGTTCCTTCTCTCAGACCTGCTATAACCTGCAGGGCAGCTTTAAGTGTCTCTCCTTTGATTGTCCTCAAAACTACAAGAAGGTGTCGGATACGTGAGTCTCATCATCCAAGCTTTTCTTCAAATCCTTTCTGAAAATGTTTATCTCCAACCTTGATTTTTTTTTTTTGTCTTAGGTTGATTTGATACACAACATTTTAAGGCATGAACTGGGCGAACATTAAATTTGATCATTTCTTATTTTGTTTACTCCAACAAGTTGGATGAAAGTCTTATCACAACAACTGCATATGGTGAGGTGACTATAGTCGAAACAATGACCATTCAAAGGGTTTTTTCAGACCGTACTATGTTGTTGAGAGTTTGAGATGGAAAATCTGTGAAAAGATTCCTCTCCTCCTCCTCCTCCCTGAGCTGCTATTGACCTGTTGCAGCGTGACGTCTCTAGCGTAAGATCCCACCCCTCACCTCCCTGCTGGTGGGCAAAAAGCTGCTCACCAACAGTTACTAGCATTGGGTTTTGGCCAAGTTGCCAACATAACATGCAAAATCTTAAAAGTACGTCTGACATATAAGAGAAAAAGGAACACAGAGTTTTTCTACACTACGACAATTAGATAATATCAGGAAAAAGTTTTACCTAAAGAAAAAAGTGAAGGAGAAGGAAATAGGTCAGTTATGCTAGCTTGACTTTGACAACCTTACCATGTAGATGTGCTGTGGAATTTGGTGTGTTTCGATTCAGCTGAAAAAAAAAAAGAAAGGCCATCAATAAATTACTGGACAGGTCATTCATTTAAATTAGCTAATCTACACTTATCAATAATCGCAAAAAAACATCAATTCTGAAAACATAAAACTCCAATGGGCTGCACATTCTGTTTGTGTGGGAAATGTTTCTTGGTGTTGAATCCTGCCACATTAGCGGCGGCGTTGTCAGTTGCAGTGATAACTAGTCTGTGTGTAGCACAGCCGACAGAGGGAGGAAAAGAATACCAGTGGTTCTGAGTTGTTCCACAGTTTTTCTGCATCGGCCACAACAGGGCGTGGTGTAAAACACGTGAAACATTAACAAGGCCTCAGTCGTCGACGCAGTCACCACGGGTTCGAATCGCAGCCTGTTGACATGTCTTCTCCCTGTCTAACAACCTGTCTTCCTGTCATTTCGGCTACAGCCAAAACGAGCAGGTCACTCTTGGAAAAGAGGTTCTTAATCTGAATGAATAATTTTCCTGGCTAAATAAAACACATATACACTACAACAGTTGCTTCTACATTTCTTTTCTCGTACTGTATTATTTTCAGACACTGCGAGCGGATCGGTTGTCCTCCCAACTCCATAGACTGTCAGAACTCGCCCTTGCGGATCACGTACCATCAGCTGAACTTCAAGACCAACGCCATCACTCCGGCTCAGATCTTCCGGATTGGACCGTCGCCTGTCTACTCTGGTGACAACATTGTCATCAGCATCGTCAAAGGGAACGAAGGGGGCTACTTTAGCGCCCGCAAGCTGAACAGTTTCACAGGTGCCGTTTATTTGCAGAGGAAAGTCGGCGACCCCAAGGACTTCCTGATAGATGTGGAGATGAAGTTGTTGAGGAAGGGAACGTTTACCTCTTTCCTGTCCCGGCTCTACATCTTCATTACATCCAATAAGATGTAACACCAAAGACAGAAAAACAAATAACTCATAAGGTGCTAAATGCTTTTCTTTTTGAAACTTAAAAATATCTGGCTTTTCAAGATGTGGATATCTTGACATCTCGACTAAATTGCATACGGAAGTTCAGTTTGACTCATCTATGGCTGGTCACATATTATTCAAACATACTACATTTGTAGATGCGATGGACGGAAGATCTTGAGAATTTTTTGTAACAATTGAACCAAAATGAAAATTTAGGTATAGAAAATTTAGTGTGATATTTTGTGAAGGAACTTAAATACACTAAAGATCTGCTGTTGTTGTATCAACCATCTTCTGGTTCTGCTCCGCATCACCAGAACCAGAACCAAACATGGAGACGCAGCATTCAGCTTCTATGCACCACAAACCTGGAACAAACATCCAGAAAACTGCAAAACAGCCGAAACGCAGAGTTCCTTATAAAAACACCTGCTTAGAGTTGCTTTTGAAACATAATAAATGAAATATTGCCGATCATTTGTGATGATTTTGATGATGTCACTCATCAAAATGTAAAGTTTGTTCCTGGTTTCTCAGTTGGTGACTGTATGTTGTTGTTGTTTTTACCGTTTTGTGTTTTTATGATGAAATGCCTTGTTGCTGGAATGTACTATACAAATAAACTTGATATCAAATTGACTTTTTATGTGGTGCTGTTCATATAGTTTATTTTGCTAGTCATAAGGGGGAGAATGGGTGTTAATTTTTCAGTCATACTTTCACCAGGTTATTCATACATTTAGTAATTTTTATGTATTAAAATCAGCTATTTCTAGTTCTGTATATGAAAGCCTATATTGGGCTTGCCTTGACGAACGCCCACGTGTTTCTGTTTCTGATCATCTCTGTGTCCTCTCCTTTTTAAAGAAGAAAGTTTCCTGTGTGAATAGAAGAGTCTAAACACTCAATTCCTTCTATAATATGCAGACTAGATTGTTCACATAACACCTAAAATAATATATTTCCCCTTTGTGGAACAATAAAGGCTGTTTCAATTCCATTCAATAAACCAAACCCACATAACCTGACTTGATTCAGAACGGGCCAACATCTCCACCTACTGGTGGCAGCAGACCCGTCCTTCACCGCCGATGTATGGTTGGAATAAACATTACGAATTCTGCGTTTCTTGACATGATGCCAGCCTTTGACGCCATTATTGGAATAAAATGCTTCACACTCTGGCCTGTTTTTCTCCCTGTATTTATCAGTGAGTGGTGTGTGCACTCCACCTTTTTAGTGTCACCACCCGGAAAGTGTTCGTTTGTCCTGTGCAACCCAGCCTAATAATATATCCCAATAGATGGTGTATCAACTGGAAACCAGGGAGGGGAGTTTTCTCACACGTCACTAAATAAACAGCCGGACTGATACCAGTGTGGGTAACGCTGTTATTTCAAGGGCCAACCTGTCCAGCAGCTCGGTGGTCCCCGACATGTAGGACGAGACTCTGAAATGACTCAAAATCACTAAAAGAACTGAACTTTTAGTGATGTTTTTATTTAACCCTTTCACTGCTTCCACAACTAAACACTCAAACTTATTTTCTGTTCTAGCTCAGCCAGGACTGAGTTATTTTTATTTGCCAAATGTCAGAACAATAAGGATATCTTATCCTTATTTTTAGTAAGGAAAAGATAAGTTATCCTTTTTAATAAGGATAAGATAAATTGTATAAACAGGTTTATACAAGTTTATATAAACTTCAGGTTTGTACATCAGAAATAAACTTGAGTAAGACTGCAACATCAGTATACTCTCCTATAGGTGAAAAAAAATAAATATTAGATCATTGCAAAAAATCAGGTCCGACATTTTGGACATAATTCAACCATTTTGACCCGGAGTCATCAAAAACCAACCAGTGTGACTTTAGCTGTGTCATTTGAAGAGGTGAAGACATGGTTGAAACCTTATCTTCTAAGTTTCTCATGTTCTAAACCCACCAAATGTGTTTCCTGTAAATCAATGTTGTCCCTTTTCGGTTTAATCAACATTTTCCTCCACCTAACATAACATTAAGAGAAAGTGTCATAAGAGTAAAACATTTTTTGTATGTAGAATTATCAGTTCAACAAAGGTAGATTTCAGTTGTACCTGACATAAAACAGGGGAGAAAAAAAACCCCGCGCTTTTAACTCAGAACTTGCTCATACAGTCCAGAACAATTGAACAGTTTAAGTCTACTACTGACTGTCTTAATAAAACAGTGTATATGTACAACTCAATCTAACCATCTGCTAAAATAACAAAGTGTTACTTGGTAAAACATACCTGCTTTTTCACACAATAAGAACAAAGGTAAGGTCAGTCTGGCAGAAACCTGGAGGAGCCAAAGTGCTACTACGCGGGAATTTCACATATTTTGACATACTTTCATGAGTTAAACACGTCTAAAACACGACAACAACGACAGAACAGCAGAACCATCGTGACCTACAATGAACATAGTTCAATAATATGCATAAATGAGAACCATAAACATATTTTATACCTTGTTTTCTAAGGGTGAATGCAGTATAACTTTTGACCAGCAGATGGTGCAGTTTTGCAGGATTTAACCTGAACCATTTTAAACTGCGTTTACGCATACAGGATGGCAGAAGAGAATATTACTCGTGGTTTTCCTTGAAGGAATCCTAATTACAAGTCTTTCTGAACACAGCAGAGAGGTCGGGAAGCAAGTTGTGGAGAAGTTTAAAGTGAGTGATGTGGAATATTTGTTTTTCAGCTAGTCAAATCATAGTTTCAGCGAACAACATCTCCACGGAAAGCTTAACCTGAATTACTAGGAACTGTGTATCCACCGTTGCCGACATGCACAGCGGTGAGACGAGGAAAAGCCTAAATCTGCGCCGTTCCCATATAAGTCACTGCATTGGATCAAACAAAACGGTCTGCCTCAAAGGAAAACTGCTCGTCTTTCATGTGAGCTAATGAAGTTCAGAAGTGAGTGCGGCGTTTGAAGTCATCCAGCAGTGTGTTTGTCGAGGCTGGGTGGGTTTGCCTCAGAGCCGGCTCAGATGCCACAGGTCAACCACGCTGAAGGTCTGCAGACTGTAGAGGCCTTTGTACTCAACAATTGATGCTCGCACAGGTACAATGGCCGCCTTTGATCCTCCGGTCAGCTGCATCACCCAAAAGTCAGAGAAGGGCAACGATTATAAAGCTCAAAGCGTCTAGATCTCTACAAAGAAAGGCGAGGTCACAAATTTTCACCTGAAGTCTACACACAGTCTTCATCCACAAAACACAGGGTTATCTGTTTTGCTATATATCGTTATCAGTAGCTATTTAGATGGAGAAGCTTATCATAATTTCACAGGCATTATATAAGAAATTTTCAAAACCCTCGAGCTTTTTCTAAGCTTTTTCAAATTGAAAACTTGAAGAAATATAATTGTGTAGAATAACAAACTTAATTCATTTTATCTCCTTTTACAATCTCTTTTTGTATCTAAAGCATCTTCCCTTTAGACACTTCTTGACACTCAAGGGCACGAAACGAAATGCATAAAATCAGTTAAAAGAAACAACGCGGCACACGAGTCAAGGAGGATGAGGATGGCGAGAAGTCTGGAATCAGCTGCCATGAGGAGACCGCTTGTGATTTCGGTGAGCGCCGTTTCAGTGTGAAAATTAGACTGGAAATGTTCGCAAAGATTATTGCAGGATGGATGGGAGTGAAGTTGGGAGGTAATTATTTTATTTTATTTTATTTTTTCACGGATTTTGGGAAGGAAATGTAGATTGGAAATAGGACAGTAGTTATTGAAGTCAGAGGGGTCTGGGGTAAAAAAAAAAAGTTCAGGGTTGGAGTAATGGCAGCAGTTTGGAGGGATGAAGGGACAGTTCCTGTGGTGAGAGAAGAGAAGATGATAGAAATTAGGGGGGATCAAAGAGGGGAGGCTGTAAGAGGTTGTGTGGGGAGGGGGTCTAAATGACAGGCTGGCAGACGATTTGGACATTCTGATGAAGTCACATATAGTCCCATTCTATAGCAGGATCAAGTAATTTCAATAAATGCTACGTATATTAAATATGACTGAAAAGAAATTTGATTTTGTGGTTTAATACCTTGAAACTGGGGCTCTGTCTCTTTAAAATTAAACTCACCCCCAAATAAACGTTTTAAAAAAAGATATTTAGAGTTCTATCTTTGTTTCTGTGCAAATTTTGACAGAAAATTTGCCCTCTTCCTCTTCCTCCTTCCCCCTGCCCACCCAGTGGAGAGTTAGGAGATGGGGTCAAGTTCCACTTTAAAAACTCCTGCTCTTTCTGAAACCTCGTCTTCAGGAAGTCATCATGTCGTGCCTCTATCCCTTTAGGAACATTATTAAGTGCGTTGCACTGAGAAGCAGCTCTTATAATGAATTCAGCAGAAGCAGGACTCCACCAGATGTTTGCTAATTGTTGCTGGCTAGTCTGAAGGATCTGAGTGGGGAAGTCAACACTGCAGGTAGGTTTGTGATAAGTAAATAACTTTACTTATCACAACTTTGAACTTTTTTTAACTTTGATATAAAGTTAAAAAAAAGTTGATTTGAGATAATTCTGCCCTTTTAAAGAAAATGCTACACGGTAATATTTTATTTATAACTCCACCATATCTGTACCTTTACGTTTGACCCTTGTGAAGGCTTGTCCTTTTTAACAAAGTGTCAGTTTTTATTGCCACCACTGAAGTTCTCACGGTTGAGCTCTAACCTATATGTTATTCCCCTGGCACTGTTCAAGATAAAGTTATTTTTCTTTAACTTAGAAGTTTGTTTCTGAATGAAGGGAGGAGGCGCCAAACAGACAGAGGTAACAATCGCTAACGTATTTATCTCAGGTTTGATTCCCAGACCTGAATCTTTTCCTGCATGTAGCTTTGTTCCAGCTACCTGTGAATTAAGGCCACAAGAGCTACAAGCTGGTCAGATTAAATTATTAATTATACGTAAATGTGACAGGGGTATGAATACTTCTGAGCTCAACTTTGAATGCGTGTGATTTGGAAACCTGTCGTAATGAAGTAGGTGTTGTGTGAATAAAAAACAACAATAGAGCAAATAAATAATTACAAAAAATCTTTCCGTCTTAATCTTCAGAGGTGCTGAAACATTTTTGTACGGCAGCAAGAAAGTACAGGTCGTTCAGTAATTACTCTCTGCATACCACAGTGGGTGCAGTGGAGCTATTATCAGCTCTGTCTCGGCCCGGAGGCGCTGCGATTTTCTCTCTGCTTATCTTTGCAGACTGCTGGTTTCACAGCAGAGGATGGGTTTGCTGTGGTGACAACAGCTTCCACTTTTTTGTCTTGCGTCGATTATTTCTGGTACCTTTTGCACAACTTATTTAAAACCAATAGAAAGTAACTTCTGCGTTCACGCATTGCAGACTTGTCACTTGTTAAAGAGCAGCAGTAAGACGTGTCAGAAGTCGGTAGAACCTTTCTGAGACCCGGGTTGTTCAAGCTTCTGGGGGTTTTTTTTACCAACATGTGTGACATATTCAAAATATATGATAATCATTTCAACTTGTTAGGATCTTATGTTGTTTTGGAATTTGATTTGACTCTAGTTTTGTCATTATTTCATTCAATAATTTTGTAAAATAAATACTAAATGGGTTGGATGTGTGGAAGATTACCACCAAAATCATCTGTATGTTTTTATGTTGTATCAAATATTCCCCCTGCTGACCTTCATGGCCAAAGCTATTCTATTGGCTTTCATTAAAACCACACATTTTAATCCAACTGTAATTACAGTTTAAAATGTTTTATTAATAATGTCATCATTTAATTTCCTTCATATTCTGCTGCTTTCACATTGTTGCCAGATTCAGGAATAGTTTTATTGTGGCATCTCTGGAGTGATGCCACATCATTATTTCTGATGATCAAAATGTTGACTTAGATGGTGATTAGGAAATTATCTCTCACATACACAGAAAGAAAGAAAAAAAATCCTTATTTCCCTTAGTGGTCCCAAATCACCAAGGTCACCATAAAAATCATCTTCTTTATAAAAAAGTATTAATGATATCCAAACATTTTTTATATTTTTGTGCATTTTTGGCACATTCAGTGTCTTGCTGATGGTGCATTTACACATTTCCAGTCAATCACAATCCATATTTTCACTCTAGTGTTTGCAAGAAAAAGTATTTATTTATTACAATAGTTGACGTTAAGACAGCTTGTGTTCCCCAGAGTCCATCGTTCTGGACCCTGTTCTATTTGAATTCCTTTTACCCTTGGCGTTAATTCAATAGCAAATTACTTCATTATTTATGTGGTGTGAGTTGGTATAGTGGACCACCTCTAATGGCCCAAAATACCAACACCTCTCCCTCCCATGAATGCCCGGGCTAGTTAGCATGGTACCGCAACACGGAGTCACTTGTTTATGGTGGAAAAGTCTTTGTAAACATACATATCAGAATGTCATTTATGATAAACAGGGTTTTCCACTGATACATTGATTGATTTCTCACCTGTTTAGTAAAAAAATAACAAAACCAAAGAACAAATGTGCATGACTGAGAAGGATTAGCAATTTGTACACTAAACGATTTATACAATAAAATGAATAAATTGATAAAAGCCTAATTTTTATCAATGTCCTAAAATAAATATCTTAGTTTTTCACCTCAGTGCCCATTAATAAGCACAAGCCAACTTCTAATGCTAGCACTAGCTTAAATCACAGGTCTGTTGTTAGCTTCAAAACTATAGCAGTAAGTCCAAGTATAATATTTAAAATAGTATTTTTTTTATACACAGGTTATTGACTTTTCCTGTGATGCTTCGGCTGAGCTGGCAGCTCCACCCGGCTGGTCCACTGTCGCCAGCCATCTTTGAATTTGGAAAATGTTGTGTTTTGTATGATCGGGTTTGATTACTCTCCCCTACCACATCACTTCAACTCTTGTTTACTCAAGTGAAGTTTTCTCTGCAGGGATAACTTCGTAATTGTACAAATTAGAATTGTATTCATAAGACTTTGCACTCGCATCTTTTAGATTCATTTACTAAAATCCCAACCCGCACATTTTTTTGTGTGTAAAACTCTTATATTGAAATACTAATAGAATTTCAAAAGTTAGAAAATCTTTTTATAGTCACTTTTCTCCATAACCTCTTGTTGTTGTTTTTTAAATCTTCATGATGTTGGCTGATCTCTAATGTTTTCTAAAAGAAAAAAAATTGACTGAGAACAAATTACACACAGACAGACCATTATTCGGGGGTATCACAATAAATCAATCAGGCAAAAAAAAAAAAAAAACATGGCTCATTTTCACAGATTAGTTAACAGTAAGTTAAAGGGACATTTATTATTAAAGTTTGATGACAATACTTTAAAATTAGAACTCTGTGTGCTCATGTGTTTGTGTCCCTTTAATGCTTTAAGATTTGGTCAATTACAAGCTAAAAATTTCAGATATTTTACTGAGATTTTATGTGACAACAAATTCTGGAAAGATGTTTCCAAATTCTGAGTATTACTCGCCGAGTTACGCCACAGCTCCGGCTTCCTTGGTCAGTCTGCTTGGCTCTGTGAGCTCTTGATGCTGTAAATAACAAGTCAGCTCAGGAATGTGAACGTCTTTTGCAAAGGAATTTTAGGCTAATAAATTTCTCAAAGCCTAGTAATGCACAGAGTTTTGTAGTGACGAAGAGCTTGCCCATTCCGCTTTTTAAGTACTCGGTCTACTTTAAATACTTGTCAGCGTAACAGGCAGTTTTACTCTCCGTTGGACGGGGGTTGGCATGTGCTGATAACATCTGACACAACGGTGAATCAGAGCAGGAAGCCCCTCGGTGATTTATGTGCTCCTCGCTCCCAGGGCAGGTAGTGGTGTGTTCAAACCGAACACCAAATGCCCCAGTTCTGATCATCAAGCTGAGTACAGCACCCTGTCCACAGCTGACGAGCGTTCTGTTACTGGATGACAAGCTGAGAAGATCAAATATGTGTCATAAAAATATTCCCCCTGCAGAGCGGCGCAGAGTGCAGCCTTTAGGTTGAGGGGAATGTGAATCTCTGCCTGTTGTGCAGCAGTCAGGCGGACAAAGGGCTCAGACTGCGGCCGTCAGCGGCTGGGGGAGACACACTAAGCGTCTGGTGACAGATTTGCCGGGATGCATGACCACTTTACACTGGCCTGACTGTGTGTGGGAGTCCTGGCTGGATGGAGTGTTTTTACTACTGACGGAGAACAACTCAGGAATTCTTGCTCAGTCCTGTCCTCATGACATGACATGCCGTGACTTTTAACTGTCTGCAGTACGACAAACCTGCAAATCGTACTTTTTTACAGACCAGCGGGTCTCAAACTTTGTGTTCGGATCTCCAGACACGACTCCCAGGTAAAAGTTGAATTACCAGATCAACTAGGGATGAGCAAATCCTGATGTTGACATTCAGTGGTGGGCAGCGGACCCAAAAATTGTACTCAACTAAGAGTGGCACTACTTTAACATATTTTTACTCAAGTAAAAGTAAAAAGTAGGTGTGCTGTGGTGGCGGAGGGGTTATGCACAACCCACATAAGGAGACCCTACACAGCCATCGCAGGTTTGATTCACGACCTGGTGATGTTTGACACGTCTTCCCTCTCTCTCGTTACCCTACTTTCCTGTCCTAACACTTTCAAATAAAGGCCAAAAAAATCTTAAAGTAAAAAGTAACTGTCCAAGACATTACTCAAGTAAGAGTAAAAAAACAGTATTTGGTAAAAAGTCTACAGAAGTACCAATCAAATTATCAATCATTTAATATTTAAAAATGACATCTTCAGACAGACCAAAATATTAAGTTAAGTGGAAATTTTGGTATTTTAAGGACCAAATCTACAAAATGAAAAAAGAACCTTTGATCCTTTTTAGACGTCAGCTGGATGGGACAATATGCAATCAACACATGAAGAGCATTAATACTGAACTAGTGCAGGATGATCCACTGTAACCTCCTGTTTCAGTTTTCTGTCCATCTTTGGACACTTGATACATGCTGAGCACCAGTGAAAGTCATTTTCTTCAGTTACCTTTCTGCTCTTTTTTTCTACCTTACCGGTAATGTTCCTACCTGATCAAAAGCACACCTGGAGTGTTGCTTTGATCATTTCAGGCACATTTGAGAAAATCCTTGCATCTCCGTGGCAACCATTCAGCTGTGCAAAATGCCTGGGTGGACCGAGCGCCACTTTTGAGATGAAGCTGCTCCTCTGAGCTGCAGCTTCAGCGCTCCCTCACACAGCTCCTTCAGACTAGCGGCAGCAGCAGTTAGCAAACACCCAGTGGAACCCCGCACCTGCTGGGCTCATCATGAGAGCCACCTCACATCCAAACCCTGTGTGTCATCTTGTGAAAGTCTGTGTGAAAAGGAATGACCAATTTCACTGTAAAGCGTCTTTGAGTGTCTGAATAAAGACATGTCGTAGACACACTGGACTGGATGGGAACATGTTGAACATGTTTTCATCGTCAGAGAGTTTAGACTTGACTTGGAATTGACCACTGTTACAATCCCAATGATGCACTTTGCTCTGGGATAGGAGGAACATGAGGAACCTGAGAGATGCTTTCTTTTGAAAGGTACATCTCTTTCTCTTTCTCACTGTTTATTACATGCTGTTTTTATTTTAATTATGTAAAGCACTTTGAAATGCCTTGCTGCTGAAATGTGCTTTACAAATAAAATTTGATTGATTGATTGATAAAACCCTCTAATGAAGAGCAAAAAAAATAAATTAATTAATTAATGCTAGCAGACGATGACGGCTCTTCTGGTGGCTCATCAGCTGTTTCTGCAGACCTAAATCTGCCATCACTGGTCAGGCCAGCTGTATTTTTCTGCTCAGAAAAAAATAAATAAACTCCCAGACAATCATCGCTCCAGATAACTACTGCTGGAATATGTCCAAGGTGGAAATGGAGACAAGACAATGCACATTACTGGACACTTTTGATCAGTTTGAACACCAGTTAACAATACCGGTCACATTATCAGTGACAGACTCGAATCAAAAGCGATACCTGTACACCTTGCTGTCTCAATTAGACGACTTTCTGCCCCAAAGATAAAAGTTTGTTTCTGCAGGAAACAGATCCCTTAGCTTTACTTGGAATGAGTTTCAAAGCCTCAGAATAAATATAAACTTTCCGTTCTTGAGGAGCCTCAAGCTGTCTAAACAGTGATTGAGGGGAGGGGGGAGGCAGCAAAAAGCAACATGAGGCAGTCATGGGAAAGCAGAATGCATTATGTCAAGAAGAATGGCTTTTCATTTTCTATCTCAGAAAGACGAACATGAAATTGAATCTTACTTGTTTTTTTTGTTTTTTTTTGACTTAATTTTCATTTGCCAAGTTCAAGAGCTTCCGTTCTGGATGACTTACCGTCATTTTCTCATTCCTGTGATCCAACTGGTGTGGAAACAAAACCATAAACCATCCCTGGAACGGAAACTGACAAACTGTGGCGGTCGGCTTCACACATCAACACTTAATGACAACACAAGGCCAGCAAAAGCAAAAAGAACACCCCATAATCTTGTTTAATAGAATAAAAACGAGATTTGAAGTCTTTGCTGTTTGACGTTTGAATTTTATGTCTTCTGATATCAGAATGTAAAAGCATACAAGAAGGCAATAAACATGGTTCACCATGGCAACAGGAGGAAATCTGAATAGCGTATTCCTCACCAGTAGAATTAGAAATTTTAGTTAATATCTAAACTAGGGCTGCCAATTTAACGCATGCTTTTAATCTGAAAATGTTAACATTTGAGAAAATCCTTGAATCTCCGTGGCAACCATTCAGCTGTGCAAAATGCCTGGGTGGACCGAGCGCCACTTTTGAGATGAAGCTGCTCCTCTGAGCTACAGCTTCAGCGCTCCCTCACACAGCTCCTTCAGACTAGCGGCGGCAGCAGTTAGCAAACACCCGGTGGAACCGCGCACCTGGTGGGCTCATCATGAGAGCCACCTCACATCCAAACCCTGTGTGTCATCTTGTGAAAGTCTGTGTGAACAGGAATGACCAATTTCACCGTAAAGCATCTTTGAGTGTCTGAATAAAGACATCTTTAAAACCGGTAGCAGATTGGACCAGCTACCTGTTTTGACCTAAAAGCCCAGCAGGGCTGCCTGGTTCACAGCAGGTCGTTTTGGGCCCCGACACAGAGGGAGCAACAAAAGACAGCAAAACATTGCAGGTTCCCATGAACCAGCAGCAACGAAAGTTGAAAATATTCATATATACGAGCGCGAAATTTCGCATGTGCAAGTTATGCCGGTTGCTTGGGTGGAGGAGGAGAAGCAATTGTCGCCTCGTTCCACAGGAAATTAATGCAGAGGGACGTTTCTAAAGTAACGTTTAAAACAAAATGACTTCCTTTAAACCAGTGTTTCTCAATTCCGGTCCTCAGGCCCCCCTGCCCTGCATGTTTTAGGTGTTTCCCTTCTGCAGTACTTGGTGGTCATGCAATTATTTGAATCAGCTGTTCTGGAATAGAGACACATCCTCAGTTCCAGCCTGAGGACTGGAACTGAGAAGCACTGCTTTAAGCATTCCTGAATATGAAAACTTGGAATGCTGAGAATCTTCAGGCATGTTTGGTTCGAGATGATAAAACATTTTTCGAAAACGTGCACACAGTGGCGGTTTGTGATATGGGCTAAATGGGCAGTTTCACCTAAATAGCAAGAGTTAGCTTTTCAGAGACCAAGTCATCACATGTGTGAGATCTGACACAAAATATAAGATCTATCCTCCATATACCTGAAGACAACTGGTCCAGGTATAACCTGTACAATAATTAAACATAATCATAGTTAACACGTATCACAGATGGAGGATCAAAAAAATCTTTCAAGAGGTTTGTATTGTATTTTGGGGATCTGTAAATATTTAGAAAAATGGCCAAAGCAGAGTCAGCAGCCAGATATTCACACACACGCACATGCGCACACCCACACACTCACACACACACACACACACACACGTCCTTGTTCTTCTGTACTAACTGAGGACTTTATATTGACTTTCAGTCATATTAGTAACTGCATTTATGCCTCGCCCAGACAGTTTCCCAACCATTACCAGTGAGTCTAACCGTAACCCAAAACAGAATTCCTCTAAATCTAACGAAGAGCGAAAAGGACCTGCAAAAAACAAAACAATCTAAAAAAAGAAAATCGAGGAGCCCCTGTAAAAGTGGTCCTCCATATGTGGTACATACACGTACACAAAAACACACAAGTACAATACAGAGCAAAACGATTTCATTTATAAAGCACTTTAAAACATCACGGTTGCCCTGTTTAGTTGCTGGATTCTTACCGTTTTTCATTGACCCAAAACACCGAGTCATTCTCAGTATTGTCTCAGAGATATCAGACGCCGTGTCATTGGCAAAACTAAGTACTCTGGTATGTATAAAAGCTTTTCATCTAATTCGCTGCTCCACCACCCACTGCTGAGTCTGTGGGTTGTTGCCTGGCTCCTTCTAGACCTTTTTTTCAGGAGGAAACCGTCTGCAGCTCAGTCTTCATACCTCTGGCGAGTGTTTGAAGCTGGACTTTCTTTCTTTCTTTCCTTCTTTCTTTCTTCCTCTCTTTCTTCGTTGGACTCAAATTCTTGTAGAAGTGCGTCAAAGTTGTTTTAAGTGGAGTTCCTGTGTTCTCAGTTGGATGGGTGTTTTGACCACAGTCTGCTTCTGCTTTTCTTCTTGAGACATTTCTCCATAATGGTGGTCGGGTTGTTTCATCTAAGAGCATCATTATCTGTGTTAGCAGTTCCCCAGAAATGAACTGAAATGACTGAATTGAAATGATTTTCTTTTTTTGTAAAGTGCCTAAAGGCAACATTTGTTGTGAATTCGCTGTATATAAATAAACTGAACTGAATTGAATCAAAGTGAGGGCTTTGCTT
The DNA here is from genome assembly GCF_051168715.1 of Poecilia mexicana. Taxonomy (NCBI): domain Eukaryota; kingdom Metazoa; phylum Chordata; class Actinopteri; order Cyprinodontiformes; family Poeciliidae; genus Poecilia; species Poecilia mexicana. The sequence goes on from NW_028263374.1 coordinate 3,469,115, forward strand.
TTCGAGGACGGCGGGTTGGTTGGGCCTCATTTACATCAGCATTCTGCTGCCTTGTGCTTTGGTCGATGTTTTTACTGTTTGAATGATCAAAAAGGTTGTCAAATAGTCAGGTCAACGAAACCTTAACTTCCATCACTGCCATATTATTCTGGAGCAGTTTGCTTTGCAGCCCTTTGTGGAGAAGGGAGGCGTCTTAGACAGCGTTTAGCCCCGTGGATCCAAAAAATACAAACCTGAAGTCTTTGCAGTACTCCAGCACTGCAAAAACACAAAATCTTACAGTTTTCTCATTGTTTTCCTAACTAATTAGGGAGGTAAGTTTTTGTTATTTGGTTTATTTACTTTCAAATATGTAAGTTTTGGTTAATATTCAGATAGTCTCCTTTTCTTTATCGTTTTCGGCCACTTGTTGTGACATCTCGGTCGAAAATACATCTTTTTAAAATAAATAACATTATAAGATGTTCATCTTTGTGTGTGTCGGCTGCTTGAGAAGAGGATGGATCCTTCATGCTACTATCTGGTCATAACATTTACCCAGTATTTGTCATCTAGTTTCTATTGCAAATCTCTTAGTACACTTGAAATAAGACAAAACTAATTTACAAGTAACTTATTTAGCAAGATATGGGAGCTTTCTTTAAGTAAAAACTCCTTAAAATTGATGAAAAAGTTCTAGTTCATTGGCAGATTGCTTCACTTATAACAAGACATATTCCCCATGTTACAAGTGAAATAATCTTATTGAAACTAGAACTTTTTCATCATTATTAAAGATGTATTGACTCGAAACAGCTTTTATGTCTTGCTGAGAAGTTACTTTTAAGTTTTGTCTTATTTCAAGTGTAATAAGATATTCGCGCTAGAAACTAGACCAAAATAACGTGGCAAGATTTTGCAATGATCATAAAATAACCACAGCAGGGTAAACAAAATGCCTACTAAAACTCTGACACTATTCGATGACTTAATGTCACACTCTTTGTACGCACCATCGCTTCTACATTGAGGTAACCACAACAACGGGGCGATGTTCTGATGTTTCTCCTCCTCTGTCTCTTCTTTTTTTCCCCCATTAAATTTCAAATGCGAGTTTAGGAAGTTAATAAATGAGAGGAAAAGGTAAACACTGCCAAGGAAAATGCGAGCTGGAGTTGTTTTAGGACACCCAGCAGAGCTTCCATCATGCTCAGAATCCTCTTTGAATGCTCATACTGCTGATGTCAACTTTTTTTTTTTTTTTAATGATGATGATGATTTTCTTCCTACTGTTGCACTTTGGGCATTATATCATATGTGGACATCAGTTTTTAATTTTTTTTTCAGAGAGAGAATTACTATGTATATTCTTTATTTTACCAGAAGACACCTCAGTATGCAGCAGATGGACATGAGACATGAATGTCTTTCAGGAGGAAGACAACAAATTGCAAAAAGCTGTTGATGAGTTACATCAACAGAGTCCAGTGTTAAAATTGGATAGAAAATGCTCACCTTCACTTCCCTGTGAAAACAATTTATCCACAGAAAACCTTTTCTCCAGAGAGCAGACAGTTTTTTTCTTTTTTAGCTGCTCTATGGAATTACCATTATCATTATCCAACATGTTGCAACCACGACTTATTCTAACCAACCAATAACACATCTTTCTTCTTCTTTTTTTTTTTTTTCAGTCATCACTAATAAGCCGGGTTCTGATTTATTGGAGATGACGTTTCAGGTGCACATTGTGATACGTGTGATTTATGCATTGCCTTAATGACAGTCTTCATAAACACCTCGCTTTCCCCCCCTTTCATCTTCATTCTTCAGAGTCAACGTCATTGTTGGCAAATAAGATTACGATCTGAATGCTGCTGTCAAAGTAGATAAAATAATAATAACATTTATCAAGTGGCTTCAGTAATAAATATTCAGCCTGCTGACAAATACTGTTCTCTGTAGAAAGCCGGGCGTCACAGTTTCCAGAGCCGCCGTGCCGTTTGGACTCCGCCTCGCGACGCTGGAAGTTCCTTATCTAAATGATCGAACATAAAACTTCAAACCAAATTTCTTCGAAACCTAATTTAGTGTGATTGCTGCTTCAGGCATTTGACGGTGTGTGTGTGAGTCACGGAAATAAGACAGCTGCAGCGATAAGAGCTGGCTCAGTATGGAACAAGGTAAACTTTTTCACCGTAACGCAGGTGTTCACAGGTGCACTGGCACCGACACACTCGGGAAATTTTACCATCAGAAACACATCAATTCATTTTCCAATAACTTGACATGTTGGGAATAAGTCGGATCTCTGCTTCGTCTTCTACTGAAGCAAATTATGTGCCACTCTGGAACGAAGAAATTTGATATCAAATTCTTTTTTTTTAAAAATGGTGGTGCAATTAAACAAATGTATCATTAGGCATGTATTGGAAAGTTTTTCTAACTTTCCATGCAGTGGAATGCTTCATGGAACAGAACTTTCCAACCTAAAGGCAAAAATCTATAATTAGAACATTTCTGGTGGTGTCTCATCTTAGGCAGCGTGCTGATGCCAAATACCATTCTGCTACTTTATTAAGATCAAGATCATGTTTAAACAACAAAACAACTCACTGCACTCATCAGTAACGCACACAGTCTTCAGCAGTACTCGCTCATCGTGATGTTCAGGACACTCCAGTTTCTTCAGTCTTGCTGCAATTGGAGAAACAATCACAGTTTTCTTAGCAGTGAAGGTCCAGCTGACTGAGTCGTTTTTAGGTCATGGTGGCCATGTTGCAGTAGCTGATTCTTCAGCATTATGAGTCATCTCCTCCTCCTCTTATTGTTTCTGATTGATAAGAACCACGATCAGTGGGCCAATCTTTTAGCTAACGAAAATGCTGTAAAGTTACACATTTGCACGCGCTCAATGTGCGATTGGTTGAGACTCGCTTTCGTAATGCTGTGTAAGGAGCCAGTTGGACGTTATGAAGCTTACTGGAAATTGCCTGAGCTGTGAACATCCATCCTCCTCAGTGAATGGAAAAGTTCCAACATGCTGTTAAGGATAATTAAATATTTAGAAATGCTACCAAGGATTGAACGGCTTTGCTTGCTTCTTCTGCTGGCGTTGCAAAAACTACAAGCAGACTACAATTCTCAAACAGCAGAACATCAACATCATCGTTCACAACACCTCCTTCTGCTCTGATTGAACCAGTAGAAATTTAAGGGAATCCAAGTGAATGGGAGAAAGCCCAGACTGAGCTGTAAAGTGAGATTTGATTCAAACAGAAAAGCGTGGGAAGGCGACCGTCCGGCTAGAACTCACCTAGGATCCCTGACAGGAAGCTGTTATTTAAAGAAATCCAGAAGTCCTGTTTGTAGCCTCCAACATGGTACACAGCAGCGACGTGACAGACAGGTGCTCTTTTCTCATAAAAAACGTAATTTTTTGGCCTAGATACCAAACAGTACAGTTTAAGACAAACATATCGTCTTTCACATTTACTCACAGTTTGTATTCTTTCTGTTCTAACAGTAACAACCCAGCGCTGCAGGAGGCCGTCAGACAATCCTGCGGCGCTAGCGACGAAGCTTTGTATTAGTCCAGCTGAAGCTTTCCGGCCAGCTGCTTTTTCAAAATGTCATTCTACTGAGTCAAAGTTTAGCTAAGGAATGTTTTGGGTCAAATATTCTGTGTGCTAAGTCCTATTCTATGACTCTGATTGAAATCCTCTTGGACGTCATCCCTTAGCAGTGGTAAAAAGCCCTCTCCCCACCTTCCCTTTTTTTTGTTACTTCCACAAAACACACAGCATCCAAATTGTATCTGGCTTTTGAGGGGGGGTAACCGTTTTACAAAAAGGCAGCCCGGCCTCTTGGTGAAACGAGGAGCATTTTTTGAGGGGCGGACTGCGGTTGTTGTAGCAACGCTGCCGAGGAGTGAATGGAGCAGATGTCAGGGTAATCCATCAGCTGGCAGCTACACACTCCCACTGTTTGCTGAAGAGCAAGCCCGCTTTGACGGCCTCGATCCTGCACCACCACTCTCAACCAAACGTGGTCTGTCCTCATATTAAAAAAAAAAAAAATGGACCTTGAAATATGGGAACCAAGCAGTTGGTATTAATTTAGGGACATTTGTTAAACACAGCAAGGAATGGAAAAAGTTCTGGTTCCATTGGCAGATTACTTCACTGATAAGACCATTTCCCCATGTTATAAGACAAATAATCTGTCAATGGAACTAGCACTTTTCATCAATATTAAGGAATTATTGACTTAAAATAAGCTTTTATATCTTGCTACAAAATTACTTCTAAGTTAGTTTTGTCTTATTTCAATGGTACTAAGATATTTGCGCTAGAAACTAGAACAAAGTTGGAGATTTTTAGTTAGCTGGAGGAACACCTGTGGAAGTATTTTAAGGCCACGTTTGGAAAACATAGATTTTTTGCTGTTGTCGTTACTCCATTATTTTACTAATTGAGTAATTGCTCCATTATTATTTAGTTGATTAATCAACTAAAATACTTGGATCGAATAAAATATTATCAATTAATGTCAATTAAGTTCAATTAATGTTGACCCAAATTTTTTACGTGCATCCCTACCAATCACTTTAGTGTAACTTAGAAAATGTACCTGTAACAATAAAGGTTAACTTCTCTAATCAACCTGGACACAAATTCACGTTGACTAGAGAAGTCAATCTGAATACTTTTGCAATTTCAGATTTGCAAAAACATTTGCAAATCTGAAATTATATTAAATTTAATAGTAAACATAGTAAAGCAGCAGGTTGACAAAGACACTTTTAAAAAGATGTTTTCTCCAGTCTTTAGTTTCCTTATTCATTTTCAGTCATTTTAATCTACCAGATGAATATGACATTTATAGCTTTTGTGTCCATGTGAACGACAGCACCTTTGGCACTTTCATCATACACTGTACCCGCTATGGTGGACTCTGCCATCCATTTGTTGGGAAAGGTGGGGGGGGAGGAAATTTATTTTCTGGTTTGACCGACTCCATAAATCTAAGTATCATCTATAAAGCTGCTATGTTCCATCTATCTGCATGAGTCTCCACTGCACCTGTATGCATACACCCGCCGCGTTCTTCATTGCCATTTGCTCCAAATCAGCCAGTAGGCAGAAATTCTGGGAGAAAGATTGTTGTATTCCAGTCAATTTTAAGGATGCCTGTCAGTCCCCCAAAAAGCAATTAAAACCTGGAAATGTCCACGGAAAGTAGGACGTTTGATCATCCTATGTTGTGCTAATAGCACTTAGCATTTGTCAACAACTCATTGGTGGAGGTGAGTGTTGTACGACACAAATAATTATCTGGCCAGAACATATGCTACTAAATAGCAAAATATGATTTGATGATAATTTTCCCTGAAGAATCTTAATAATCGAGGTACTCGAGTCATTTGAGGAATTGTTACTGCCCTACTTTCTTTGACACCAGACTGGTTTCTAAAGATGCTTGAAGGTGCCACATTTATCTGTTCAAAAAAATTATATGCAATTATTTAAACATCATGGGAATGTCCAACCATCAAAATGTTACAAAAACGACCCTAAAAATGTTCTAAGTTTTCTGGCATGTAGGAAATAATTTTTCTATTTGCTTTAACTGACCTAAAACAAGAGAGGTATGGCCAGATTTAAATTCACATAGTGAGAAGAAAATGTGTTTGTGTCGTTCTATTCTGGTTTCAACTAGGCTAGTTGTAATTGATAAACCAGCTAAAGCTAGCATAAAAAGGGTTTGAATTTATCTCAGATCCAGTTTCAAACTATAGAGGTAAAAGGAAAGCATCATAAGTGAACACCAATGTTTCTTTGTCCACTTCTGATGAAATACCACTCACACACTGCACTAGCATTTTTAATGGCAGCTGTTTGAAGCTACGCTCTTAGCTGTTTGAGTTCATTAGCTAACAGCTATTACACAGACATACAAAAAAATACAAATAAAGACAATCTATATAAAAATAATTTCTTAAAAATATATTATGTCAACCAAATTTATAGAATGTTTGTCTTACACTTCCTACACACTGCTAGCTTGAAGAGTCAACATGGCTGCTCAGTCACAAACACCATAACTTAAAAGTTCAACACACCTAGCAGCACATTTAAAGGAAAAAAAAGAAAAACAATCTCAAGAAAGATTTTGCAGTAGCTACACACATTGATCCACAGCTCGTAGAACAACATTTTCACAATCATGGTTCAACTGGGGTTCTAGCAAGTAATGATCTTAATACATGTTGGTGAAAACACAAAAGGAAGGCAGACCTGGAATGATGTGAGATTCTCACCGAATCATGGAGTTGATATTTAGTGGTGCTTATGGCACAAAATGCTGATGCTTCCTTGTTCTGCTCTTTGTAGACCAATACTGGAAGTATAACCACCTGATATTAGTGAGTTAAATAGTCATGCTACATGCTGATAGCTCGAGTTTAGCTAGCTAAACTAGAGCTCTACACATTTGTAGCTGTAGTACTACAAATGTGTAGCACTACAGCTGCTAATCTTGTTCTAAATAGCTCCAGGAAAGTTACAAAAACTAGCGAATATTAGCTGGTTATCTTTCCAGGATTGCTCTACAAAGAGCAGAACAAAGAAGCTAATTAGCTAGTTATTTAGTCACGCTATAAACTGATAGCTCTAGTTTTAAATCGGTGTTGCATTATTAGTAATGTGTGGTCCTCCTTTAATTTCTACCCAGTAGCGATTACTTTTGCTCCAGTAATCTATGTAATACTGCAGTCACTTCCTCTTGTATCTCACTAAAAGGCCTCTAAACCATTCCAAACTACAATTTTGTAGAAATCTTTAGTAGATTTGATCTCATGACTTAAAAAACTTCTCCGTATATCTTGATTTCATTGACTGTGGAGGATTAATTACGATTGGATTGACCTGAAACATTTAAGCAGTTTGGACAAGTTCAGCAACTTTTGCCTATTGATCTCAGTGGACAGTTCAACAGGCTCTAAAAAGAACTGGTGACAGTTTTGGTTTAAAAGACCTATTCCACAGAAAAATATTATTTTCTGACACTGATAAGTTTTTTGCCATATTTTGGGGACTGTAGAGGTTTTCAGAAGTCTTGCCCTTGGGTAACGCTGACATATCAACCCAACCACTAACCTGACCTACAACTCCAAACACATCATACGTTACAAAGACAATGACGGACTACACATCTGTGGTTGTGCTGCAGCTGCTATAGAACCCCATTAATCAACGTCAGGTAATTCTCTGTATGCTGCACTAACACACTGGATACTTCACACACCACATAGGAGAGAACTAATCCATGTTTAGCACCACTTACAGGTCTGGGAGAGTATGAGAGCATTTTGGACGGTCGTCCGTGTTTCTATGTGGATGAAAACATTTCTAGGAATGGAGCTGTGTGTACATAGATGTTTTTGAAACTGACAACCCGTTTGAGAAAGAAACATTCCTGTGTGTAAAGAGTCCGAAAGTCCCATTAGACAGCAGATTTTCACTTGGCAACTCATGAATGTGACTTTTTGTTCTATGTAATATTTTACTATTTTCCACAGTCATGGCGCTTTTCCACCCTCTCTATCACTTGCATTTTCTTACATTTTGACCAAGTTAGGGGCAGATACAGCTCTGGAAAAAATTAAGAGACCACTTGAAATGATCAGTTTCTCTGATTTGACTTATTATAGGTATATGAGTAAAATGAACATTGTTCTTTTATTCTATGAGCTACTGACAACATGTCTCTGAAATTCCAAGCAAAGATTCTGTATTTATTTGCATAAAATGAGAAATGGTCAAAATAACAAAAAAGATGCCATGCTTTCAAACCTCAAATAATGCAAAGACAACAAGTTCATGCTCATTTAGAAACAACAATACTGATGTTTTAACTCAGGAAGAGTTCAGAGATCAATATTTGGTGGAATAACCAGGAGGTTTTCAGTGGGTTCATTTATTCCAGAGCTGTATTTGTATTTGGAAAATTGTACGTTGGTGGTTCTTATGCTTAGATAAATCCAGCGCCATGGGATATGTTACCTTCTCACGGGTTTAATAATTGATTATGAAGATGTGGGCATGTAGGTAAAACATCGTTGCTGCCAGTTTTCTGGTAAGTGTTAGTCCAGTAAGGCCAGGAAGCAGAAAACAATACCGTCATAACAAACACATGGTCAGTAGTTCTTATTGCAGGCTACAGGATCAGTCACGTTAACCTACATGGGATTCATTTCACTCTTTAGCCCCAGTGTTTAAGTTACCACAAATAAAATGAAAAAGTTGCAAAAAAAAAAAAAAAAAAGCTTTTAAGTGCAGATATTATTTTTAGACATCCACACCATCTGCTTTGAGATGTAGTGGCGAGAGTATTCAGTGCAAGAACACAAAATCTTACCAAATATTTTTGTCCAGTTTCTAGTGCAAATGTACATTTAAAATAAGACAAAAATAACTCATAGGTAACTTTTCAAAAAGACATAGGAGCTTGTTTTAAATAAATATTTAATATTGATGAAAAAGTGTTAGTTTCACTGGTAGATAATTTTATTTACAACATGGGAAAAATCTCTTATTAGTGAAAGAATCAGCCAATGGAAGTAGTATTTTTCATAAATTTTAAGAAATTGACTTAACTCCTATGTCTTGTTGAAAAATTACTTGAAAGTTAGTAAACTTGAAATAAGACAAAACTAAGATAATTGCATTATAAACTGGACAAAAATTACCTGGTAGAATTTGTGTGTTTTTGCAGTGTTTTCAATGTGATCAGTAGTTTTTTAAGTCAATAAATTACTATTCTACAAAATGAAAAGCATATAACATTTGACATTAGTCCCACTGCACCTATAAACATAGACTGCCACCCAAAAAAAGTAGTCTGCAATATGAAAAAGCTCTGAACTTGAAAGATTAATGGAACAATTATGGACCTATGAGCTGAATCCAACGTCCATTGGCGTCATCATAATCAACAGAAGCAGAACAGGCCAGTTAAAACTGTTGTAATGTGATTTTGTAAAGAAAAGCCACACATACCCAAACACATACACACACGCGTTCACACACAACACAGTCCAGGTGTGTGCCCTAATAAATATCCCTATTTACAGGTGTACACCTCTGTCCTCTCGCTGCAGGTGTTGCACTTGACGTAGCAGCACCACAGGAACTTGCAGTTGCACTGCCAAACGTGAGAGTACTGGTGAGTGTTATATCCACGGCCACAGCACATCAGGTCACAGCTGTTGGGCTGCAGAGCAGTTTTATTGCACAGGCGCCCCTGTGTTCCCATGCTGCCGGTGAGCTGGTCGGCCTCGCAGTAGTTGGGCGACCTTTCGATGTAGACCAGCTCCGTGTCTTTCGGCTTGTGGTAGGAGTGGGGTTTCTTGACCTTGAGGAAGGTGGGGCGCTTGTTGCGGCTGGCGCGGACGGGCTCCACATGCACCGCTTGATTGTACTTGTCTTTCAGGATGTATCCCAGCTGCCTGAACTTAGGCAGTGTCATCCAGCACGTCTTGGTAGTGCAGGATCCGGAAACGCCGTGGCACTTGCACTCCAGGCGAATCTCCTTCTCGAGGACCTGCAACGCACAGGGAAGGGTCGAAAGAAAGAAAATGAGTTTAAAGAGAACTAAAAGGCAATAATTTCACTGGATTTTCACTGGATTTCACTTGTGTCCCAAAGTTGTCGTGGAGAAATCACTTTCTGCCTAAAAGTCAGACGGACATTTTTGAAACAATCGTCCAACAAGATCAAACGTTTTCAGGAGTTTAGAGTGAAAGTTGGCATGCCAGAAGTCTAAGAGCTGCTATGGCTAATGACTCAGTCTGGGCCATTCTTTAACTCAAAGAACAATATGTGAACTGTTGTCTTATTAAAAAAATGGTACATGACCTGTACTTGTACAGCACCTTCTCAAATCCAGAGGACTCCAAAGCGCTTTACTCTACATTCATCCATTCACACACACATTCACACACTGAATTTGTGTGAATGTGAAAGGCCTTAGAATGATCAATGGGCTTTTCAGACTCCTTTGGGGTTTTTTCCTCTTTACAATCTGGTGTTGGACACTTACAAAACAAAAACAAATGAAAGTAGTTCTACTTAATGACTAGTTAATGAAAGTAGTTATTTTTTTCTCTTGGATTTTAGTCAGCAACCTCAGACAGGCCCTTAAGGCCTGTTTGTTCTTAGAGATTTGGCCCCGTCTTCGAGGTCTATTCAAACATACTCATTTACATAAAAATCAATATAAACTGATCCATGCTGATGATAACATTTTATATTTTGTCTAAATAATGACTAACCTGCTTTAGACTTAATGGTTTTGTTTGCATTAAAGCAATGAAAATGCTTTTATGTTGTAAATGATAGTATTCCCTTAAGAGAAAACGTTTTTCTTCAGAAATAGATTTTTCCATGGTATCAAAAACATCATTCAGAATTTTTCTCCATATTGTTATCAAGTTTGAAATGTCAGTGTCTTGACGAGCCTGGCTGCAAATGATCATGTGTCTAACATAAATCACACAGATAGGATTCATTATTTTGGAAAGAAAACAATCCATCAGTCCATTCATGCTTCAGGGTAATGGTGGTAGCAACTGCTCCAACTTGTAGCTTTATATCTGTAGACATTTTCTATAAATGTAGTGATATCATTGAAGCCATGCTGCCAAGTGTACACACATACATTATCATGTTTTTAACAACCCCACAGTCCTAAGACGGGGTCCAGTCCGTGACCCCTTTACCCTGCGCGTGGTACCGGTGGGGTTGCACTGACCCTGCGTACGATTTTACAATTTTTTATCTTCTTCTCCTACACCCCTGTTGCTTTCCCAGTGACCGTCCGTGACATCTGCCGCACTACTCTGGATTGTCTCACTAAGACTTGTGGGAGGGTTAAACGTATCCACTTTGCCCAGCATTTCTAAAACAGACTTTTGCGCTAAAGTGCCAGTGAGGAAGCAATAATATCTGAAGTCTGTGACTTGAACTCCAGATGTAACTGAGTCACCAAAAGAAGAAGTTTGCACTTGACTTACACTCAAACCTTGAAATTCAGCGCCTCTCCTCAGGCTCTACTTTAGTTTTGTAAATGAATTTTTTCCTCATAGAATAAAGGTTGAAAGCAACTTGCTATAGTTGGTTTGAGTAAATGATTAGTGTCCTCCTTCTGAGTTGGTGTATGCCAGTGAATAATTGTCATGGCAACAAACTGCAGTATAATTTCTCTGCAGTATTTTTTCTAACCTGTACATGTTGGGAAACTGACAGACTTAGAGGGGGAAATGACTTGCAAACATCTCTGGAATGAGATGGGCAAGATAATGGAGAAAATAAAAATCTGTTTTGGTAATGGAAAGGACCTTGGAACAACAAAAGAAAAAGATGCATTTTTGTTTCTCTGTAATATTATAGTATATATTATAGTATAGTAGTATAGTATAATTGTTTGTCCGGTAATTGATGGGTTGCCGGTTTGAGACCAGCTGACTTCATAATTTCACAATCTTCCCATCGATAACAAGAACTAACCCAAGACCCCAAAATGTCTCTTCCAAAATGAATTCAAAGGCTCCCATGGTGACTGAAGACAGTTTGGTTTCTCAACACATGAGGACCTTTGTAGAAAGGAGAGAAAGGCCTTTTCATGGCATTGGCGAAGAACCTTTCAAAACGTCAGGCAGAGCTGCGGGAACATTCTCTGTGTTCCTTGGGCTGAATGACATGAGCTTAGCGTGTTTCCTTCTCACTGAGCGGGAGCCCTGGCTGGCATTAGAAAAGCCTCTCCCTGCTTTTTAATTATTCCACTCTGATGTGGCCTCAGACTTTCTGGAGTCTCTTGGGGTAATTGTCAAAAGCCTGAGACGCGCAAAGCTTAGTGTGGTCGTGCCCCCCCCCAGAGACCTGGCAAACACTGAAATAATGGAGCTCACTGAAGTGAAATCCCGTCGAAGCTGCCACTGTTTGCCTAACAGAACCCGTGTAAGCCTTCTGTGGCACCTTTTACGCCGCTGTTTATTCTTCTCAAGATGGGGAGAAACACTTGAAACACGCTTACATCATCCCCCATTAAATATGAAAGGTTTTCTACAATAATTACAGTGGTGTAAGTATAGTATGTACATATTATGCGCCTGACAGAGTATTACACTGTGATTAATGTCAGACCTCAAGCATGGAGCCTCATTCAAACACAGTTTAGAGAAGCTGGGATAAACAGAAACAACAGAGGTTTGTATGTAAAGTTGGGAAGCTGAGCTAATCTGAAGCAGAAGGAATTGCACATCGGGTTGTTTTTAAAAAAAATTATTCTCTGAAATACAAAAGACTCACACTAACAAGTAATTAACAGTTTACTGACAGCTACTAATGTGAACATGTTGACGGTATGACTGCACTTTACTACAAGTCTAAACATTTTTGGCCGAAGACAGTTTGGACCAGTTCAAGACCCACAGGTCACATTCAGCCTGTGAATCAATGAATCCTGATCACGGCATACAGCTCAGGAAAAAATGAAGAGCCCAATGAACCCCACTGAAAACTTCCTGGTTATCCCACCAAATATTGTTTTCTGAACTCTTCCTGAGGTAAAGCATCAGTATTTTTGTTTCTAAATGAATATGAACTTGTTTTCTTTGCATTATTTGAGGTCTGGAAGCGCTGCATCTTTTTTGTTATTTTGACCTTTTCTCATTTTATGTAAATTAATACTAAATTGGTGCTTGGAATTTCAGAGACATGTTGTTAGTAGTTCATAGAATAAAAGAACAATGTTCATTTTACTCCACCATATACCTATAAAAACTAAAACCAAAGAAACTGATCATTTCAAGTGGTCTCTTAATTTTTTCCAGAGCTGTATTTTCCTACAGAGTATTTATTATTCATGGCCAACCAGAATAGTGCCCATAGCAATAATACCACATATCTCCCATAATGCACCACAACAGCTCAAGAGTGCATAGCCGGTGGTTGATGAAACAAGGAAACTTATGGCACTTATATATATATATATATATATATATATATATATATATATATATATATATATATATATATATATATACAGGTGCTGGTCATAAAATTAGAATATTGTGATAAAGTTCATTATTTTCCATAATGTCATGATAAAAATTAAATTGTCATATATTTTAGATTCATTGCACACCAACTGAAATATTTCAGGTCTTTTATTGTTTTAATTTTGATGATTTTGGCAAACAGCTCATGAAAACCCAAAATCCCTGTCTCAAAAAATTAGAATATTATGAAAAGGTTCTCTGAACGAGCAATAAAAATAATCATCTGAATCAACAAAGTAACTCTAAACACCTGAAAAAGATTCCTGAGGCCTTTAAAAACTCCCAGCCTGGTTCATTACTCAAAACCGCAATCATGGGTCAGACTGCTGACCTGACTGCTGTCCAGAAGGCCATCACTGACATCCTCAAGCAAGAGGGTGAGAAACAGAAAGAAATTTCTGAACGAATCGGCTGTTTGCAGAGTGTTATATCAAGGCACCTCAGTGGGAAGTCAGTAGGAAGGAAAAAGTGTGGCAGAAAACGCTGCACAACGAGAAGAGGTGACCGGACCCTGAGGAAGATTGTGGAGAAGGGCCGATTCCAGACCAAATTAAATTTTCATCTCCATAAAACTTTTCAGCAGATGGAAGCATGAAGTGCTCCAAAATCTTCTGATAGCTGCTGCATTGATCCTGCCCTTGATAAAACCCAGTGGACCAACACCAGCAGCTGACATGGCACCCAGACCATCACTGACTGTGGGTACTTGACACTGGACTTCTGGCATTTTGGCATTTCCTTCTCCCCAGTCTTCCTCCAGAGTCTGGCACTTTGATTTCCGAATGACATGCAAAGTTTGCTTTCATCCGAAAAAAGTACTTTGGACCACTGAACAACAGTGGTCCAAAGTGCTGCTTCTCTGTAGCCCAGGTCAGGCGCTTCTGCCGCTGTTTCTGGTTCAAAAGTGGCTTGACCTTTGACCTGGGGAATGCGGCACCTGTAGCCCATTTCCTGCACACGCCTGTGCACAGTGGCTCTGGATGTTTCTACTCCAGACTCAGTCCACTGCTTCCCCCAAGGTCTGGAATCGGCCCTTCTCCACAATCTTCCTCAGGGTCCGGTCACCTCTTCTCGTTGTGCAGCGTTTTCTGCCACACTTTTTCCTTCCTACTGACTTCCCACTGAGGTGCCTTGATATAACACTCTGCAAACAGCCGATTCGTTCAGAAATTTCTTTCTGTTTCTCACCCTCTTGCTTGAGGATGTCAGTGATGGCCTTCTGGACAGCAGTCAGGTCAGCAGTCTGACCCATGATTGCGGTTTTGAGTAATGAACCAGGCTGGGAGTTTTTAAAGGCCTCAGGAATCTTTTTCAGGTGTTTAGAGTTACTTTGTTGATTCAGATGATTATTTTTATTGCTCGTTCAGAGAACCTTTTCATAATATTCTAATTTTTTGAGAAAGGGATTTTGGGTTTTCATGAGCTGTTTGCCAAAATCATCAAAATTAAAACAATAAAAGACCTGAAATATTTCAGTTGGTGTGCAATGAATCTAAAATATATGACAATTTAATTTTTATCATGACATTATGGAAAATAATGAACTTTATCACAATATTCTAATTTTATGACCAGCACCTGTATATCCCAGTCTGACACGTATTAATTAATCAAATAGATCCACAGCGCAGTCACATTGCATATGGTGCAATACCACTGCAAGTAACTGCAGTTCTACTCACAGATCTGTCCTTCCTCTCTAACATTCATCTAATTTACAGTTTCCTTTTGATTTAAACAAAATAAAATGTATAAAAACTGGGCAAAGCTGCAGTTTCCGTTGTGCTGCAGCGGTTTCGCTTTAAATAATCTTGACTTCAGTCTGAAAGTTAGTTGGCAAATTACAGAGCTCATCCCTGACTTAGGGAGATCTTTCCATTTGTGTTCACCAGCTTGGAGGTTAGAGACCTGATGACAACCGGCCTCAAGCAACTGTGGCAAAAACTGAGCCAGGGCCGTAGCTCCGCCCACGCAAATAATGCTCTGAACACAGGGCACAAAGTGGCCGGGGCTGGGGGCCCCCAAAATAATCAGGCATCACAATTAATCATAATGACAATATATTTAACTGAAAACATGTGAAGCATTACTCTGAAGTTTGTCTGACACGTCTAAGTTTCCCTCCCAAAAAGAGAGAGAGAGAAGCAGGATGAATGGTTGAAATTGTTTTACTGTTGTAGACAGAAAAAAAGAGCATAATTTTACATGCAATTAGCACAAAGTACAAAGCATGCCAAGACAACTGAAAAGCTTGAAAAATAGTCAAAGTTAAAGCAACAAAGAACTGAGAAAACTACGACTCCATGTTCAGGCTGTTACATCCGTCAAAAATGATTTGATTTGAACAGGCCTGTTACAGTCTCAGCATCTAAACTAATTATTTAACTTGATGTGAGAAAGTCCTGCAGCCTTTTCTCCTCCTAATTAACTGTCCTCAGTGAAACAGAATCTGTCATGATTATACAATGTGTGTGAGCATGAAGTTACCCTCCAAGAAAATACTCAAATACGAGTAAAAAAGTATTTCATAAAAAGCCTCGTCAAGCACTGAGTAACTGATCACCAGAACATCGGATTTAATATTTAACAATGACATCTGGCAGACAAAAATAGCATTTTATGTAAAAATTCTGGTTCTTTAAAGACTAAAATTTAAGAAATGTCAACAAATAAAATCATTTCATAATAAGATTGAGGCAAAAGAAAGATTTTCCAAATCATTTTGTTTTTAAGAAAAAAATAACCTATGAGACTAATAGTTACGCTTGGTGATGCTGATATAAGCCTTAACACACTCCTCCAGGTTTACCTGGCAGACTTCTTTCCTTTGCTGCAGAAACCTGATACAAGACACCAACCAGTGAAGACATGAGAAGACTATTCCTTTCCTCCATTCCTATGGAGTGTGCAGGAAAACATCTCAGGTTTAATGCTTGGCCAAAGGCCATATGAAAGGTTTTCTATAATAACTGCAGCAGTTTACTGACAGCTACTAATGTGAACAAGTTGATGGTATGACTGTCAACATACCGTGATTGGTCTTTTTCTAGACCAATCACTAGAAAGAGAAACAGAAGGGCTGATTTCTACGATGAGGCCGTCTGTGTGTGTCAGCGGTCTTCACCATCAACACTCGATGCTACTGTGTCCTGGCTGTGCTTTGACATTCACTCTTTTCTCCTTCTCTCTCCCCTCTGTCCATGTCCAAAGGGGAGAGAGACAGTTCCCTTTCCTGGGATGCGTTAAACATCAACCATCCATCAGTTCTTTCTTTCTTCATGCACAGAGTGTTTGACGGTCTCCGATACACCCAACGACCGCAAAACACCCTATCAGCCCTTGAGTTATTGTGGACTAGCAACTTCTTGTAGCCATAGATAGATAAGAGTTAGGTACGCAGTGAGGACCGGTGCCAGGAGTCATTCCAGAGGATGTTGCAGACTGACTGCTGAAACACCCCGAACCCCAAACCACTCTGCTACAGTCTACACCAGACCGAGGCATTCTGCAGCTCACAGGCCTCATGTATACTGCTGTGACAACGTCTGACAGGCCTGTGTGTGTTTGTACTACATTACTGTGGCAATACAATGATGCAGCTTTTATTTTGAAGGCTACTACCGCTACAATTTTTTCGCTAAAATACTATCATTGGTGCACTGCTGCACCTCAGCAAATGTGAACAGCTTCTGAGACTTTCAGTTATCCCTAGTGGAGCAACATAGTGCCATTTCATAGTACAATCTAGCAGCTATTTTAACTTCAGTTGTTATAAAAATGTGCATCTAAAGAGATATTGCTTTAATATCTTCAAATAAATATTTAAATTCACCATCCTAATAACTAGGTTTGCTTTATAGTGGACAAATTGAGATTTTTGTGTACAAAAATCTCTGTTTTCATTAAGAAAATGATAGCATTTTGTCTACAATGTATTTCGACTTAGATTCCAAGATGTAACAAATGAACCCAAATATCTTTGTTACACTAACTGTTTGGCCAGTAGGTATTTTTCTTTCCCAGATGCTCCGTGAACTGTTTCAACCTCACTCAGGGGCCATCATCACTGGAAGAAAGAAAACCTACAAATACTGAGACCAAACCTGGACCGAGGTTTATTTCCAAACGTGACGATGCTGGAAAGCTAGGTTTCCAGTTAAACCTTTATGTGCATCGCAGGATGTGACTCGTTTGACTCTGCTGTCGACTGCTTGCTTGTGTGGCCAGTATCTATTGATCTGTCGATTGGCTTCCTGTGTTCTGGTTAACGACATTAAACGTAGCCAATGCGAGCCCGGTCAGGGTCCTGAGGCAGCATCAGGTTGCTTTTCATCTCACAATATACATTCTTGACTTGTTTTCTGAATGACTTCAGAATGTTTTGGGGGGTTTTCCCCACAAAGTGATTCAGGGCAGTAATTTATATGAAAATGTTATTACACAATGAAATTAAAGATTAGACGTCTTCCCGATCAGTTGGGCTATTTCAAACTAGAAGAATCAAATAATATGAGCTGACATTTTTCCCGGTCTTCTATTTCTGGAACACAATACACATTAAATACTCAGGGTTATATCTTCAAATTGTTTTAGCATGGTAGCTTGTCCCCTTGTATTTACAACAGAATTAAAAGCTGTTTACTGATATCCAGGTCTGGACAGTAGGCGGCCATGTTAACTGGCTGTTTATACTAAAAATGTTTGTTTTGAATGACAAATATAAACAGAGTTAAACTGAACATTTTAAACCCTGTTTCAAGGAAAAGTAAAACACTAAAACGAATAGCGTATCCTTCACTGGAATGGCAAAAAAAATTGTAGGGATCCACTACATATCGGCACCAACATCAGTATAGGCCAGTATTAGTCTTTTTTTTTTTTTTTTTTTTTTTAACATTTCGGTATCGATACAAACTGGGTCGACATTAACTACTAATATTTATTTGTATGTGTTTCTGGTTGGGAGTTCTCCCAAAGGTGTTGAAACAATAATAAAATGTATGTAATACTGGTAAATATCAGCCATCACAAAAATAATCTTGATATTGGCCCAAATTTTCAAATCGGTGCATAAAAACAAACTGCATTATTTAGATTACCTTTACATCACATAGATACTCTGTCCTGTTATGCTTCACATGTTCTGTTTTATAACACATGATCCAGATGGAAGGTCATCGTTTTGGCCCACAGCCCAAAGCAGATTCAGTCGAAGATCCAGAGTTTTCTATATCGGTCTCATGAAAACTGATGTTTTTAAAACACAGAGTGAACTCCCCCAACATTTCTGAAACTGGAGTTGTTTTATCATGACACAAATCTTGGCCCAGCTCTGAATATCTGCTCATGTCAGAGAGAAAGAAAAGATTATCGCAGGTATTTACTGTTCCCAAACAACCCTGCTTCAAAGAAATTACCCAACACATCCTAACTAAAATGTGACATGAACAGATTAGAAAACCAGTCAGATGAAAATGACTAATTCAAATAAAACAGAAAATAACAAAATCAGGCAAGAGAGATTTGTTTTTCAAAATCAGTTTCTTTCAATATAAAACTTCTGACACTTTAAAACTGCAGCTGTGTGTCTGTGTCAGGTGATTTTTCTGTTCAAAAGATGTTTTTCCTTCATTCAGTGGGTAGAGAATCCAGAAATTTTGCTCAAGCAAGAGTAACGATACGTCACAATAAAGCAACTCAAGTAAAAGTTAAAAGTATAGCGTAGTAAAAATACTCCTAGAAGTACAGTTTTTCAAAAAAAGTTACTCAAGTAAAGGTAGCTGAGTAAATGTAACTAGTTAATTCCACACTCTGCTAGTACCAGCAGCCAGAGTTAGCTCCACTGGCTGCTGGTGGATGTTAGAATTCATTTTAAAATCATTTTGTCTGTTTCTAAAGTCCCATCCAGCCACCGTCGGCTGCCCAACCATCACACACACCTGTCCTGTTCACACAGACCTGCTGATCAGCTTCTCCTCAGTTCTTTGGCTGAAGTTCCACATGTGGAATAACCTACCACTGCAAATCAGACAGGTTTTTAAATCACTTCCTAAAACTCTGACCTCTGCTCTGACCTTTGACACCGCTTGAGACATTTGTATCTGTTTAAAACATTGTAAAATGTCCCGTTAGGAACATTTGTTGCACATGTTAACTGCACCGAAGGTTTGGAGTTGAATTTCAAACATCTAATATTGGATAACAGTTGACAGAAAACTTTTTTTTAACATTGTGTGACGACCTAAAAATAACTAGTTTAAAAAGAAGCCTTGAGTCTCGATGGGGCCCAACTGGGTAAATAAAAATATGAATAAATGTAACATGCAACAAATGTAACATTGATACAGTATCGAAATGAGAAATAACCTAGAACTCCATCTGTGTGCAACAGTGTGCTCAATAATGATCTCAATGGTTGAATTTGTGCTCTTTACTAAATACTTTTTGACAATAAGGCAAAGTTCCTCTGAGATGTTCTAATCTGGACATAAGTCACCAACTCATTGCTCATTTTTTTCAGAATGTTATATCAGAGGTTTGTTAAAAATCTGTATGTAGAGACACTGTTTATCTACAGTAATGTTCAATAAATTAGAATAAATGTCCCAATGAGTCAGATTGACTTTTGTAAAATAACTTCTAAGCAGATCTTACACCAGGTGTTCACTGAGCCCACATTTCTGTTTTTAAAAATTGTCTTATTTTATTGGTCTGATTTTTTATTCTAATTTTTAATGTTGTGCTTTCATTGACTGTAAGTGGAAAATTATCCTAATGAACAGAAATTAAGTTGTTAAAACATAAGCTTTTGCCTGATCTATATAATGTGTTTCACTTGGTGATAAGAGTTAGTGAAATAAATGAACTTTTTAACAATATTTTAATTTATTCAATGGGTTCCATATTAGGGCTGCACCGACTGCAGTTTTCTAGTCGATCGCCGATTACCAATTTTAAAAAAGCCTGACCTGCCGATTCCCATTTTGGCCGATGCCAATTTTGTTTTCTTTTGTCTAAAATGTTGCTAAATATAGCAAGAAAGTTACTGACTATTGTCTGATGGGAGAGCAGAAGAGGACATTTTCTTTAGACCTTTGCCGAGGTAGATAAGACCGACTCCTGACAAAAAGTATTGGCCGATCTCCTAAAATTAAGAAAACTGGGGCTGATAAATCAACTGGCCGATAAATCGATGCACCCCTAATCTGTATACGTGAACATATTAGCAAAACATACAAAACAGGAACGAATCATTTAACACGTACTGCTAATAGCAGAAACCTGAACAGTGAGCAAAATCCTTTTTTTCTCCCACAAACAAACACACACACACACACACACACACACACACACACACACACACACACACACACACACACACACGTTTGCGTGGTTATCTTTGTGGGGACTTTCCACTGACTTTCATTCATTTCTACAGCCTAAACCTTACCCTTATCCTAACCCTAACCAAAACTCATTTCACACCTTAGTTTTAAACCTGACCCAAAAACAGCATTTCTAATTGTGGGGACCAGGCTTTGGTCCCCACAATTAGCAGCAGGTCCCCATGACCCCAGGTCACATAGTATGTGTCAGGAAAATGGTCCCCACAAGGTATTATAAACAAACGCGCACACACACAACCTGAACCTCACTCTCATCTGTGAAGCAGAGCGACAGCAGCGCAGGTTCGCTGAGAACCTGATTTGGTGTTATGGTCATGGAAATCCTTAACCCAAACATACCTTTCGGCCCACTTCGTTGTTGTGCAGATTCATGAGCGTCCTGGCGTTCTGCTTGATCTCGCGTGCGTCCACGAACACTTTGGAGAACCCCAGGCCGTAGTGGACGTCCGCAGAGCAACCGCCCCACTTCCAGCCCTCCTCCTGGTTGTAGAAACCCTGCTTCTCCTTGTCGCAGCCGCAGCCACTCAGAGTGCCCTGGGTGCAGGCCGCGGTGACCGCGTGGGCCACGCCGGCCGCTATGATGGCGTAGGTGAATGCGGCCTCCTTACTGCCTGCGGAGACAGAAAGATGAAGAAAGAAAAAAAAGCAGTTTGGACGACAATTGAGCACAACAGGATCCACTCTTTCAGGCCCTGTCAAGCCTCCTTACATACCTGGCATAACTGCTTCAGAGATGATTATGAAATGCACGAAGCAAGCCAAGTGCAATTCATTAATCAGGCTCTCTTTAAAGCAGATAAACTTCAGGATGAAGATCTAAAACGCAAAGTGCAAAATGCGATATTTCGGATGGGAGAAAAGCGCAGATGAAAGAACATTTTTCTTGTAAGGTAATTTTATTTAAATAGCACATTTTCAGCAACAAGGTCATTCAAAGGGCTTTACAAGAGTTAAGTGAAATACAAACAATAACAAAAGAAAAACAAGAGAAAAATAAAAGCATAAAACTACATATTGGTTCTCCATGTTTAGTAGAATTTATAAACTAGTCGGGGTTTCTCTAGATGAGTTTCTCTAGATTTTAAGTTTGTTCTAATTCCTTTTCTGGGTTGCTGGATAATTATAAGGACTCCATCATTTATAAGCTAGAAGGAGCTGTGGAGAAACATTGGACGTTACATTTGATTAAGGACAATCAAAGACGCAACTCCATCCTTGGGTGATAAAAATATATATATGCACAAGGTTTAACCCAGAAAAATGGCAAAGCCACTAAGACACTACAGGAAGTAAAGGCAGTGATTCATCCAGCGGCCCGTCATAGTTTTGAGTTAAAAAATGTTTAAAGTTGATAGGAAACTTAAAAATATCACTTGATAATTATGTGCTATTGGAAGTTTGGATGATTCACACCTGAACTTCAACTACAGAGTCTTAAAAATGCAAACATTTTTTTTAAACTTAAATAAATAAGCAATGCTTAGCTTGGTGGGGGCACAAGTACAGCCTGATGGCCTGCCAGGCTTATAATACACTGGAGGAAACCCTGTATGCATTTTTAACACATGACAAAAGAAATATTTTTGCATGACTTCTGGCCGGGTTCCCTGCCAGCCGCCATGCTGGTCTCCACCCTGCGGAGGTGAATCAGAGGCATGCACAAACCTCCCAGCACGGAGAGATTTCCAGCCCTATAAATCTGACCACTTCAGGCCAACTGCAGTTTTTATTAATTAAATTGGAGATAACTCCTGGTGGAGCGTACTTGGACTGTATCCAGGAACAGTCAATAAAGTTGCTGGATTTTAACAGCTAAACTTCTGCAGAGGCACTTCTTCACACAGATCTGGTCCTCGGACGAATCAGAGGACCAGTCACAGCGGTGTGCCGCTCCGCAGATAGACTACGGTTGGCTTCAGCGGTTCAAAAACTCAGAAGCCATTTTAAGGAGTTGTCAGTGGGACAGATCCCTAACCCTAATGCCAAAACACTACCTACTGCTGCATGACCGCCAACAACAATCCCAAATTTATATATTCTTGTCAGGCGTCAGCGTTCCAGTCCAGTAACACAAAACAATGGATTCGCACTCTGCAGGGCAGCTGGACCTGAACAGCGCTCAGCTGAACTCCTGACTAAAATCTGTTCTCTGCAGCACAAAAACGCTGAGACTCCCATCTTTCTTCGATTAGATGTTAAGGGACATGGTAACAGAGAGTCTTCCTGAAGCGAAGCACTGGGAATCGTTTGATGGTAAAAAGCTGCAGAACCTGGAGGGAAATTTGTAAACTTACAGCAAAGTGCTTGCCTGAACTTGAAGTTTTTGGGGAGGGGAAGTGTTTTTTTTTCTTTTCTAATGAACATACATGGTTTGGCTGAGCAATGATGAAAAGAATTTAGATCTCTGTGTATGTTTTCTTTAGTGCATCAAATTAAGTTTGAATACTACTGCATCAAAAAAGATGCACTGCAAAAACACTAACTCTTACCAAGTATTTTTCTCAAGTTTCTAGTGCAAATGTCTTATAACCCTTAAAATAAGACAAAACTAACTTACAAGTAACTTTTCAGCAAGATAAAGGAGTTTGTTCTAAGTAAGCAATTTCTTAATACTGATTAAAAAATACTAGTTCCATTGGCTATGTCACTTAAAACAAGACACTTTTCCCATGATGTTAGTGAAATAATCAGCCAATGGAACTAGAACTTTTTCATCAATTTTAAAGAATTATTGACTTAAAACAAGCTCCTATATCTTGCTGAAAGGTTAATTGTGAGTAGTTTTATCTTATTCCAAGTGTACTAAGACATTTGAACTAGAAACTAGACCAAAAATACTTGGTAAGATTTATTGTTTTTCCAGTGAAAGACTCCTCCACCGCCAACACACTGGAAAAACACTAAATCTTACCAAGTATTTTTGATCTAGTTTCTAGTCCACACAACTTAGTCCACTTGAAGTAAATCAAAACTAACTCACAAGTAACTTTTCAGCAAGACACAAGAGCTTGTTTTAAATAAATAATTCCTTAATATTGATGAAAAGGTACAGCTTCCATCGGGAGATTATTTTACGTATAACAAGATATTTTTCTCATGTTATAAGTAAAATAATCTGCCGATGAAACTGGAACTTTTTCATCAGTATTAAATAATTATTTACTTAAAACAAACTCCTGTGTCTTCCGGAAAAGTTACTTAGGAGTTATTTTCATCTTATTTCAAGATATTTGCACTAGAAACTAGACAAGAATTACTGGGTTAAATTTTGTGTTGTTGCAGTGTTGGAGCTGCGTTAAACCCCGGGGATGATGCAGCAAGACGCAGATATGCTGCGACGAAGAATTGAATATCCTTAGGGAGCAAAACGACACCCAAAGACCGAGTCCGTCCATCCCTTCAGACGACAGGCAGGACGTCGGAGGACGTAAACGGCAGAGCGTGGGGTTGTTAGGAAATATTTGTGCTCTGCCGTCTGCAGCTAAGCATCGCCTGCAGCTTTGTTCCACAGACACCATCAGACATGAGGCTCGCTTTCCCACAGAGCAGATGCAACCGGCCTCCGCTTCAGACTCGTAGACATCTGTCCAAAGGTCGGAGGGTCAAGTACCTCAGAGGAATGTTTCCTCTGGACCGAATTTTTTGGAAAATTTATAGCAATTTTCAACAATCCATCTCTCTGCGGTGGCATGTTTCCCCTTTCTGCTAAGGGAGACACTGTGGGGTTATTAATGTAGAATAAAACATGCCAGTGCAATCACAGAGATGGTTTTCATTCATGTATATGAGCAATGTTTCCTAATTTGGTCTTTTCTGGAATTTTATTGGGGGGGGGCGGGTTGTTGCATCATGTCATATTCATATTAGAAATATTTTTAGATGTTGTTTTGCCATCAGAGACAAACAAAAAACAGCCTGCATTGCAAAAACACAAAATCTGACCAAGTATTGTCTAGTTTCTAGTGCATTTGAATTAGTGCAGACAAAAATAACTTAGAAGTAACTTTTCAGCTAGATATAGGAGCTTGTTTTAAGTAAATAATCATTTAATATTGATGGAAAAAGTACTACTTCCATTGGCAAATTATTTTACTAAGAACATAAGGAAAATGTCTTCTTATAAGTGAAATAATTAGCCAATGGAACTAGAACTTTTTCATCAATATCCTCCTGACTACCAGTAGTTCATTTTTGTCCTCTGTAGAGGACATTTCTAAACTTGAATATCTCCCACCCCCTGCATTCTACTGAATTAATTCCTTTTGGTATCTGGAGAGGACATTTAGGGCTTTTCAATGATACCACATGTGAAGGGGTGGGACTTTTGTACGTACCCTTTTCTAATTCATAAAAATGGTGTTCATCATTAATAACACATTTTAAGGGAAGAGACAAAGTAAGTGCATAAAACCTTTTATTACCTTACAAAGACTATGGGATTTAAAAAAAAATGGTGATTGGACAATATTTTTTTTTCCTGGTAGTCAGGAAGGAATTGATGACTTAAAACAAGCTCCTATATCTTGCTTACATGTCAGTTAGTTTTGTCTTATTTCAAGTTCATTGATATATTTGCTCCAGAAACTTGAACCAAAAAACTTCTTGGTAATATTTTGTGTTTGTGCAGTGCGGGCAGACAGACGTTTCCCGGCTACCTACCCACTTTGAGCTCCTTCCCAAACACGGTCCTCTCCCCCAGGGCCGAGCAGTTCCAGCGGCCGTGCCTGAACTGGAACTGGCACTCGTTGATGCCCGCCTGGACTCCCTCTCCCACCACGATGATGGCGTCGGGTCGGCTCTGACAGATCGTCCGCTGCCGGGGGGCCAAGCCCGGGATCTTGTTACAGATGATGCTGGCTCCCAGCGCGACCACCGACGACAGCCCCCTGCGACGAAGAGGAGAGGGAGGAGGAGGAGGACATGCAGGTGAACATGCGTCCAGCAGCAGCAGCAGCAGCAGCAGCAGCAGCATAACAGCTACAGGTGTGCAGGAAGAAACGCCGACAGCTGACTTTCTGCTTTCACCAACTCCTCTCTCTGCGGAGCTGATGGAGAAACTCACCTGCCGGCTGGTCCTGACCTAATAACCTCCGCTGTCGGATCATTACAGCCGAGCTTCAGGAAATCCACAACTCACCCGATTTTAAGGTAAACTACTCCGAGGCAGAGGAAAAAATGGAAAATCCAGCGCCGGGTCTTCCTGCTCATGGTGGGATTTAATCCTCTGCCGCAGCAGAAAACTCCTTCAGGGTCTCCAGGTGTTCCGAGCCGTCGGTCCACAGTGAGTCCACAGTGAGTGGCAGCGAGCCCGTCCCGGTCTGATTCGGTGGGAGTCCGTTTGTGGGAGCCTGCGGAGGGGGCATTATTGGAGCGGCTGATCCCGGCCGCTCCGCTGTGTGAACTGGCTCAACGATCGCGTCCGTCTGGGTCTCACTCCGCGTGGGGCTACCTTTTTCTATCAGGGCGTGTTCTGCCGAGGATCTGCCTCCGAGCCCCACGCGCTCCTGACCCGAGGAGCTGTAGAGCCGCGCCGCCAGGCTGGTAACGCCTTTTATGTAAAGCGTCCCAACAGGGAGAAAACAGAAAGTTTGACAAAAGACGGCCACATGAGGCCACTAATAATGTCGTACAACAAAGCCCATTAAATGTCAGCAGTTTAATTTACATATAATAAATATAACACAATACGTGCAGAGTGGGGTGCGGAGGGAGCACCTGCCCCTTTCATCCTCGGTGCCCCAATTTTATTTTTTTTTCCAAAAAATGACTGAATCGATTCTCATCAGAGACATGCCTCTGCCTCCATGTTGCTAGGACACCATGCTCATGGGGGTGGTGAGAGGGGGTGACGGGGCGGAACTGCGCCCTTCAAATATCAAATTATAGCCGAGATTTTTTTTTTCTTCCAACATACACTTAATAAAACCGTAAATTACACTTAATACACGTAATAAAACCGTAATAAAGGTCTAATGTTGAAGTTACAAATACGTTTTTATTTCATTTCGTTTTTTTTGTTTTTCAGTAGAAAAGACACAGACACAGAAATAGTTAGGCTGCTGAGAAAACTTCTGACTTTATCAGGCTGTCTCAGTGCCCGGTTCGCTACAGCCTGGGTTGGTGCCACCGCACTGGGTCGGAAACGGTACCGTGACTTTCACCGCGACGCACCTCAAAGCCCCGGTACCGCCTGCCTCCGCTCCACCTTCACCTCTACCAGGCGCGTCCTGACAGGATCTGGGCTGGAGGCGCCTGTTTAAGAAACAAAACAAAAACAGAAGCCAACAGGCTCCTGTACCACACTTTGCGCGTGAACCGTTTTCGAGCGGAACTACACAGGAAGACGATGGTCTTCAGCCTCAACTGCTACAGAGAAAAGATTCGGCCCATAAACATTTAGAGCTCACAAAATATCACATAAACAGTGTAGCGAAAATACAGTTCCAACAATGTGGACCGCAGCATTAAACCAAACACGCAACAATTAAATGAAGCAAGATGCCCCAAAACTGATACCGTGTGACGTTTTAATGAAAATTGGGATTAATTTGTCAACAAAGTAAACTACAATTCTAAGTTTCTTGTTCACAACATCTCCTATTAGCTGATTGGCCCAGTAGAAAACCTGCCAGAGACAATCCAAGTGAAGGGGAGAAAGTCCAGGTTGTAGCGATATGTCAAGAATGTTTTTGAGCAGAGTTCATCAGGATTGCAATGCTAACAGAGGACAAATGGATGAATGAGTCCTGAAAACATAACTCTGTGGCCTACAAATAAAACACTATGTATGGGTGTATTTGGGTTATGGGTTAAGATGGTCTAGTCAAAGTCCAGAACTAAATCCAAATAGGAATCTGATGACACTTTCCATCCGATACAACAGAGCTTGACTTTCCTTGCAAAAGTGAATGGACCAAACTTTCAAAGAACAAAAATACAAAGTCATATGGCTGCACAAGAATTTTAATGTGGGGTGACAAAGGGAACTGAAAACAAATGCACACCACACTTTCCAGATGTCACATAATTTTCAGAAACATTTATCAGCACTTTGTGTTGGTCTCTGACGTAAATTCCCATCAAAACACATTAAAAGTCTGGAGCTGTAATGGGAATGCTCCAATTAGTGGACTGGTTTCCAACAACACCAGCTGAAGAAGCTCTACCAGCACCAGGATATTGATTAACACCTTGTGCTCAACTAAACACATTTAAAATGTGATGCTTTTAAATGATGATGGTCTGTGTCAGCCTTCAGTTCACCAACAATAATCAACAACAACATATTTAACCAACTGTGGATAAACGGTTTCCCTGCCTCTGATAACACATGCATTTTTACTGATCTGAATTATTAGCACAGAATAATTCAGAGGCAACATCTGTTCTACTGATGGAAAGCTTCATTTAAAGGTGCCGATTCAGAGGACTGCTCTTTAAAGTAGTCACTTCACACTTCATTACCTTTTAGAGAACAGTAAAATAAACCTATGAACAGGGTTTACAGAGCCTCTCGTAAAACAGTAAAAGATAAATGCCGCCACCTAATGGTCACTCTTAGAAGTACGGTGGTAAAAACTTGCATCTTTTTCTTTGAAAGGGTCAGTATGATGTAAAATCAACGGGTTTTTTTACCTTTATATCCTATTATAATGTAATCTCATCAAAAACCTACCTTGAGTCTTGCTTTGATTCTTTCATGTACGTTTGAGAAATACGTTAATTTCCCATGCTAACCAATCAATTGTGCAAAACACCAGCAAAAGTATGTTTTTGATGAGGGAATTAGATTATAACATGATGTAAAAGCTCAAAATAAGCACATTTTAGATGATACTGCCCCTTTAAATGAAATTGTTTAGGGAATGCAGTGATAATTAAGCAGGAAGAGGCAGTAAAGTGCTTCCTACTGATGTTTTAGTCCTTAAGTTTTCCAACCAGCTGTTCATCAGTGACTCATAGGTCAGTTTACACCAAACTGGAGAACAGATTTGTATCAGATGTCTTCTTGTGATGTTTATGGAGACTTTAAAGATGAATTCAGGTTTAAAAAAACAGAGATTTCTCGTATAGAATGCAGAACCGCAGAGGAATTGCCTTTGGTGTCGGTGCAGCGACCGACTGGCTCAATACAAACCAGATAGTAGTTCTGTTTTCCAGTTGGTACCACTGATGACATCAGAACATAACCTTAAATATGGTGTCAGACCTTTTGGTGACACTTTAGTTGAAGAGATGCGCATAAGACTCACATGACACTGTTACGAACACGAATGTTTAGTACTGTCGTCATGAAGTGTCATTTGGTAAATAATGACACTTTAATGCAAAGTTGACACTTTTAATTAACTTTTAATGCAACTTTGCATTAAAAGTGTTATTTACCGAATGACACTTGTTGACATGAGTATTAAACATTCATGAAGACTCCTTCATGTTCATAACAGGTGGTGTGTATAAGGCTGACAGTTTCATGTCAGCCTTATGCACACCACTCCAAATAAAACGTCACCAGGTTTTCTTTGGGGTTTTCCCACTCTCCAGGGAAGGCAGTGGGTTGTATAGTTATCTCCTAGGCAGGGCAAACAATCACAACCTTAAAACTATACAATCTACTACCTCACACTGAGTGAGCAGCTGAAGAACGTTCTAACGGTGACGCCGTCATCCGGTGGAGAGCAGCAGGAACTCGTCCACAGCTCAGACCGACGAGTAAAGCACTTTGAGAAAGACAGCAGGTTGAATAGTTATCTCCCAGTGCGGGTGTGACCCTAAAACTATACAACCTACTACCTCATCCCACCGTGCAAACGAGGATGTCGCTTCGCTTTCCGTCTTGGAAGTGTGGGAAAAAAAATCAAATCTGGGAGAGGAGCCTTCCTGTGAAAAAAAAAAAAAAAAAAAAAAAAGATGGAGAGCAGAGATTGTGGAGTCAGAACAGGAAGTGTCAGATGTCACAACACAAATACGCCCATGCTCACAATTTACACCACAAGTGAGATGTTAGAGAACCGTTAAAGATTGTTTATTTTATTAAAACCCCTCATGGAAATGTAAAATTATCACAAAATATCACAATAATGATGTGAGCTGTTATAAATGTAAATTTTCTTAACTCTTCTGTCTTTAAACTGTCACTCTGATGAAAAAACTGTGAAAGTAAAAGCATTTTCATGAAGTGGCAGTTTCTGACATGGGCAACCGCCCAGGGCTGCATCATGTGGTGGAGCCGGCATGAGCTCCATCCCTTCATTTAACCCTTATTCCCTTCATCCATCCCTCCATCCAAAGCTTTTCTAATTCTCTTGGGTTATCATAAATTCCTTCGTTTTAGTTACATTTTCAAAACGGCGACAGAAAAATCTGAAGGCTTTTAGGCAGATTATAATTCACACTCCTGACCAAATTCACTTAAAAAATACTTTATTGATCCCAAAGGGAAATTAAATGTTGTTGAAACTAATGTAAGTAAAGAGTTATTGTAGACAGTGATGGCTGTGGGCAGGAAAGAGCTCCTGTAGCGGTCTGCATTACAACCAATTTGAACAAGCTTCTGACTTAAGACGCTGTTTTTCTAAAGTGTCTGCAGACATGCGGGTTGACTACTGTCAAATGTGAAGTGCAGACATGCCCTGGTGGGCTAGTCTGTCAGTCAAACATCAGAAGAGGATGGTGGCTGATTCTTTTAGACCATTACTGATCTAGATAAGATCGGAGAATAAGTATCAGCCAATCATTGATCTCCCAAAACTAAGGAAATCGGCTGGCCGATAAATCGGGGCACCCCTAACTCAGACTTCTGATTTCCCACAAGCAGCTGCAGAATTCAAGACTGTGTGGTCCAGCAGGAAGTTGTGAGACAGTCAGTGATTTTTGTCTTTGTGGACAAAGATGTCATCACTTGAAAAATTGATGGGTAACTTCTATGTCAGTATCCTTCATTGTTATTTTTTTTAATATAAAGTTTAAGTGGAGAGAAAATTGCATATATATTTTTTTATTTATTTTTTTCCTTGCTTGTACACGTTTCTAAAAAAACACAACAAAACAAAAAAGAACTTTAAGTTGAATTTTCCCACTGTGGGAACAATACCGGGATATTTTCATTGTATTTCCCTGTTTTTCTCCTTTAACTCATGTAGCTGGTGTCCATTAAGAGGAAGGAGGCTCCTCTGATCAGAAGTTCTTCAGAACCCGAGCACCTCCTCCGTCTTCCAACCCCGTCTTCCTCCTTGGACAGCGAAAGAAGCTAGCAAGCTAATCCCAACCATAAGCCACGGTGACAGGCAAGATGAGTCGGAATTATTCCTGGGAGAGTCTCATTTCTGTTATAGCTAACCTTCGAGAAAAAGCATAAAGCCCAGAGATGTAACCCGCAGTTACAGCAGCGCCACATTCTCAGCCGAACTCCGTTCCCCACTCCTGATAACCAGCTAGCTAACAATCCCTGACAGCTAGCATCCCGGTCCAGCATGGGTGTCCAGAATAGCAAAGCTCGCATTAAAGTACCGGAGCCACTCTTCCGGCCAGAATGCCGCCTTCACCCTCCTGGTTTTCTATCAAGGTGAATATCACAGCAAAAAAATCCAACTAGAAGCTCATACGGACCTAAATACCCCATGTATAAATGATTCTGTCCACCCACCTGGCTGACTGTCATGGAAAAATGCTCCTCCACTGTCCAACTGCTTTGAGTCCCTACTTCTGTTCACTTCGTCCCCTCGCAGCCGCAGTGCTGCCACCTTGTGGTTCATGTGTACAAGTATTCATGCATATAATATTGTAAAGAAAAAATACTGTTGAGCAAGTGTAAAAAAAGAAAGAAAGAAAGAAGAGTTGCTTTACGATCTTAAAACATCAAAATTCCACGTAACTTTATTTTTTGGTCCGTCGGTTTATGTAATGTTTAAATGTTATCCAATTGACATTAAATCGGTTAAATTACATGTCAACACACACATGCACAAATACTATGTATTTCTTAAAATACATATTCTAATACGGCAAATTTACAGGAATTTACTATTACGCGAAGACGGCGAGAAAGAGGCGGAGTCTCCGGTCCTCGAGAGCTGGTGTCCTGCGCCTCAGCTTCAAGAGTCAAATAATCAGGTAACCAGCAGGAAGCACTCAGACTCTGGAAACTTGACAGCCCACAGATTCGGGTCTGTTGGACCAGGAACTCATGTCAAGGACCTCCTCTACAGGCAATGGACAGGTCATTATGTAACTCTTTTCTTTTCACCTTTCAGCTGAGCTAATGCTTAGAAATAATTTAGTCCACACAACTTGCAACTAGTCAGGCATTTATTTCTGTATGAAGCAACCTTTAGAAAGTATACAAAAATTAGTGGCCACTGAAAACAAATCCCACAGTGAAACGTGTCAGGTCTTCCATCAGTGCTCCACATTCAGCATGTTAGCAGGTCAAAGCAACAATACATCCACACATGAGACACATAAGGTGAGAGGCAGTATTCAGACTTATCGCAGCTCACCCACTTTCAAACACACACGCACACACACCACACACATGTGCACAAACAACAGATATCATGGTAAAGGGTCCAGCCGAGAGAGGTAGTTCTGCATCAGCAGAACATCACAATGAGAGGTTTTATGTTGTAAATAATATTAAGGACATCAAGTTGCACAGATTAACAAAAAGCAC
The DNA here is from genome assembly GCF_051168715.1 of Poecilia mexicana. NCBI lineage: Eukaryota > Metazoa > Chordata > Actinopteri > Cyprinodontiformes > Poeciliidae > Poecilia > Poecilia mexicana. Next base: position 3,501,294 of record NW_028263374.1, read on the forward strand.
AGTGGCCAGTTGAATATGAATTGCAACACATAGTCAAAGTTTCTTTTCTGACTTGATATTCTATATCAAGTAAAGAAATCCTGTTATTCGCTAAGCTCTAGCTGAACTGTAGTTCAGCTGTTTAACATAATGAAAAAAATATCCAAATAAATAAGTAATAGTACACCATCAGTATAGCGTAAAACATCTTTGGATTTGTGTCAAACTTAAATATATTTACTTATTAATTTAAATTCCCTTTGGGATCAATAAAGTATTCTTGAATTTGAATTTGTTAGCAGAAAAAAGAAACGTTTTTCTTAGTCTTATTCCAGGCAGATAAAAGTCAGACACTACAAGAACGTAGTCCGTCATAAACGGAGTAAAAGAAGTTGCAGACAAATGTTTCAAGTTAAGCACAATGGCACGTTAACATCAACAATGGCAGTAGTTTTCCTCTACATATTGATACACTCCTCAGTGAAAACGCTTCAAACTTTACAGACTGGTAAAGTCCAAAGTACGTGGTGCAAGGCGCTGGCTAATGACACAAGCACAGAACCCTGTCAGGGGAAACGAAACTGAAGCTGATCAGGAGTCTTCGGTCACATCCACAGCTTTGGAATGCAGCTCGTAAAGAACGGGAGTCAGGATTGCTTTCAGTGTTTTGTACAGTGACTCATTCTTGTCTGAGGCTGGATCCGTCTGGTGAGAGCAGAACAAACGTCTTAGGAGTTCACATCTTCAAATGTTGAGGTACACAGTAGGCGCTTTTCCACTGGCAGGTCTCACTCTAATCGGTTAATGTGCAGTTCGGTTCGGTTCTACACCGGGTAGTCTTATTTCAAGTGGACTAAGATATTTGCACTAGAACCTCGACCCAAGTTAATTGGTAAGTTTTTGTGTTTTCTGCAGTGCAGTTGTTAATGAAATCGTTTCGGTGCCGTATCTGGCTCAACCCGGCTAGTTCTACCCATAAAGTAGGTACGAAAATCTGACAACAGCCGGGCAGAGCCGCTCCAGATCTGCTAATGGATCTTGACAGGGGCGGACTGGGACCGAACCGGTTAGAGGCGGGCCAGTGGAAAAGCACCTAGAGTTGAAACTTACCCTGGTGAACACTTTGATTGTCTTGTTGAGGAAACACGTCAGCACATCTTCAGGCACAGGCAGGAGATGAGCAGCACACTCGAGGATGCACAGCAACGTGAGCCTGTGACCCTGGAGGTTCAATCACAGCATGTCAATCAGACTTGGTAACTGGGAAGAAAGCATGCATTCTCACATACTTTGAAGATGCATAGTGAAACATACTTGTCCTCAAAATATCTATGTTTGAGGACATCATTAAAAAAAAAAAAAACAATCTGGTGTATGAGGTTCTTAAAGCTGAGAAGATAACACCCTGAAATATTCTACTGTATAGCTAAAGTCCTCCACATGACTGAGTGAGTAGTATGTAAAATAGTCCTTCAGCAATAACATCAAAGGACATTGCATCAACACCTGGTTTTACAGTATTTTTTACTGTAAAATTCAGTAAAAAACTCTTTTTACTGCTAAAAAATTGTTTTAAAAATAGTGATAGTGCTTCTTTTACCGCAAAGTCTGTGAGAAAACGTGTTTGAGGACACTGAAGATGTTTAAATTAAGCAGTTTAAATGATTTTGTGAGCATCAGACAGACATGCTGGCACAGCTACCTTTTCCAGAGAGTTGATCGCAGTCAGTGGGTTGACATTCTTCTCACTGAGGGACAGCACATCGTCATGGCTGATGACTGGATCCTTGAGTTGCTCCAGCCATGACCACATCAGGCTGGAGAGGACCACCGGGTCTCTTTCATTGCACAGCCTCTCCCAAGTTCCCTCTCTGGAGTTCAGCTCTGTCTGTATGCAACAAGAAACGCTGAGGATCAATTTACTGAAACACAGGATGTGACTGACTGAACTATGAAAGAACTGCTGCAGGTTCAGTCTGTCAGACAGTCTACCAAGACAAATCTGGATTTAGTTGTTAATAAAGGCTTCACTGACCCTGGACTGCCATTGCATTGGGCAGAATAAGAAAAGATTTTACCTGCCACATTAAAACGTTGGAGGAGACCTCCTTGTCAACCAGGTCTGTGGCCAGAGCTTTGGCCACCATCAAACATCTGTTATCTGGGGAGAGTTCAGACTGGAGGCTGATGTGAGGGGCTTCTGGGGCATCGCCTGGGTCAGATCCTCCATGCACACACTCCACACTGGAAACTAAGCTGCTCTGGAGTGGATAAGAAGGCAGCATGGCATCAAAGCAGGATTTCTTTCCAAGCTCTGACAAGTGAGAGCTTAAACTACGATGCCTCTTATGTAAAACACACATGCCCAGGTCTTGTTTGGCTCTTGTGTGAGAGTTCGTGTCTTGCGTACAGGGGTAACAGCAGCCAGACTGGTTGCAGGTCTTAAGGTTGCCGTGAGACAAGCAAAGTCTCGTCCGGCAGCTGATTGGTTTACTAAGATTTTCTACGCGGTCCTGGTACAGTCCATGCTTGTGGAGCAAAGAGTCGCTGAGACTCCGGTTGTTAGACAGAGATCTGTGAGGACTTCCTAGGTTCTGTTGTCGCCACAGCGGGTCCAACTCATTGTCACTGGCGAGTGGTTGATCACCTGAGGTTCTGCTCAGCTGTGGTGGTGGGCTGAGCATGTCTGACGAACAAGACAGGAGAGGAATCCCTTTCCCCATCATTTCCTTCCCCAGCTGCTGAAGGGCCTGCTGGGACACGGTCTTCTCCACCTCGGCGGTGAGGTCAGGCATCTCCAGCCACTCCTCTTCGATCACCACCTGTCTGTTGGCCGAAATGTCGACCAGTAGCCTGCACACCAGCTGAACAATCTTTGGCACGTTCTTCATCTCCCGGGCCTCGTAGCCATGCAGTAGGTGGCGCTGCCGAGTAAGGTACTGGGACAGGGTGACGGCACTTGCTTTGGGTTCCGCGCATGAGAACACACTTCGCAGAGGAACCAGGAACTGGGCAAACTCCCTGACACACAGCAGTTGGCCTCTGGTCTGGATGGAGTTGGGTCTTTTGGCTCGAACAAACAGGATGGCTTGATCACCGTTCATCCGGGTGGTGAAAACCAAATAGCATGCCAATAACACACCTGAGTGAAAGGAAATTCAAACTTTTAGAAGAAAAAGTGAGAATCTCTGCCATTCTGAAGAGGACGTTGGCATACCAACCTGTTCTTCCGAGACCAGCATGACAGTGGACGGCTATTTTTCCTTCTTGAACAGCAAACGACATAACTTTCACCATATCAAGCACTGTTGTCAATGATGCTACACCGTAGTCTTTCCATCCAAAGTTGTAGTAATAGACTGAAAGAAAGACAAACAACAAATAACGATTTGCTCATTGTGTGCCTCATGTGATCTGATCATTATGGCACTTCATACATGATACACTTCTGTTCCTCTCATTGTCGACATCTATTGTTTAAATGTTTTTTTCACCCAGGAAGAGGTGAACAGACAATGCTTCAATAAAAGTTAGCATGTTAGCTAGCAACATCGTCCCCACCCTGTACAGCTACTTTATTGAGAGAATTACAAAAAATGAACCAATGTTCCAGCACTGCAGAACATACAAAAGAGTTTGACCGACAGGTGTTACATCCTTGGTGCCAATGTTTGGCAACCATGGTAGTAGACGGCTGGAATTGGCAGAGTCAAGAGCTACAGAGGTACAAACTTCATGTGGCCTTTAGATTAATTCAAGAACAGCGCATACAAGGTTTCATGGGATTTTGGCAATTTCAAGCTCAACCAACCAAAAAACAAACAATGAAACACCAATATCCATCCATATATACAATAGGTTAACATACTCCTTTGAACATTATTTTACATGCTTGGTTGTTGAAGCAGACAGGAAGCGCCCAGCTGGAAGGCACAAACTGACACACAGTCGGAACGAAATGTCCCGTGGTGGACCCGAAAAAGCCAGGTAACGGAATGAGAAAACCTCAAATAGTTGGCTACATGGTCAATGTCTTCACCATGATCCAGCTTTAACTGTAAGTAACTAACAGGTCTGAATGTATATGATGAGCGATTTGTTTTACAGAAACTTTGTTTTCTCCAGTATGGTGCTGCTTGATGTGGAACTCACTTCCTGCCTCCATGAACGTTTCGGGCCGATAGGTGAAGCCGCTCTCCGGCTCCAGCGGGAAGCCGCAGCTGGCGTGCTCTCCAGGTCTCTGCAGGTTAATAACAGTCTTCACACCACACCTGAGGACAGCATTACGCACATCAACAGGGTAAAGGAATGGAAACATAACCATAGCTAAAAAAAAAAAAAAAAGTTCCAGAGTAATACAGTACCTTTGAAACTGATGGATTATATTATATTTCTCTATAGCTTCAGAGGAAGGCCTTGCCATAGCTAGCAAGTTGTCAGTGATCCTGTAAACGGGAAATTAGATGATGTATGAGGAGGAAAAAACAGAATAGAGCAATCAGCTATGAACTTAGAAAGACCTGCAGACACACCAAGATGAGTAGAGTCCTTTAATAGCTTGCTCCTCATCGCTCCAGCGAGACGGGTTCTCGTATTTACAGGCTTTCCCTCCACAGGCCATGGAGCACTGCATGTGACCAGGGATGACGTGTCTCAGTGTTTCCCCCATCTTGGTGTACTTTGCTGTGGGGACTCTTGCATTGGCTGGGAAAAAAATGTCCACAGCACATAAAGATAATGATCAGAAGTCTAAATGGGGTGAGAAGTTTTTTATAAAGCTGGAAGAGGCTAGCAGCAACCATCAGAGAGGAGAGCAGGAGCTCCAGAGCAGAGCTGGGACATCTAGCATAAAAAAGGGCCACAGTTCCTAAATCTGCTGGAAATGATTTCAATTATTTCAGGAAGGCTGTTCTTAGTTCTGAAACATGAACTGGTTCAGGTATCGCAGGCTTTCTGGGCTAACAGAAGCTGCAGAGTCAGCGGCTCTGTACATAGGGTTAACAATCAAACACGGTGGTGGTAGTGTGATGGTTTGTGGCTGATTTGCTTCCTCAAGACTCGAAAACAGCAAGCAGGAGACTGTCCAAGACCTTGAGCTCAATCAAACTGGAATAATTGGGGTTCAAAGTCATTATCATGGCATGAAATCAGCAATACAAGGAAACCTCACTATCACGAATTTCACCTTTCATGGCCTTCCTGTTTTGTAGATGTTTTTAGTTTTGCAGTGTATTATTCTGCGTCCTGATTGGCTGTCAAGCAATCTCCTCACTGTCCAGTACAGAATGTGTTCGGCTTGGCAAATTTACATGTTTGCAAATACTTCAGCAAGCAGCACAAGAACAGGACCCTCTGATGTGCCGTTCATCACATTTCTCTAATATAATCAAAGGTGGCATGTCTGTTTCGAAGAATCTTCTTGCCCAAAAGAAAAAAGAGATCATCAACAACTACCCATAACTATGTTCTTCTCTCAGAACAAAACACCTGCACCACAGCCTTCAGTAGAAAAAGACGCTACAGCACAAAGACGCACAGTCAGAGGAACTGTAAAAAACGCGAGTCACAATGTGTCCAAGCTTGTTGGTTGATTATTAAAATGATTATTTTACAAGAAATTCTAAAAACTGTCATAGTTATTTGTAAGAAAACTTTTCTATTTTTATTTCTCAAACAAATGCTTGGACCTGAAAACAGATTTTGATCTTTGGTTTTGTTCTATGGTAGTGTATAATAATTGTAAAAAAAAATTTAAATTATCGCGGGTTATTTTTGGATCGTAACTCCCGCGATAAACTAGGGTTCACTGTATACTATTGTCCGGCGTTAGCATACAGAGAATTTTATTTTTTATCTTTCTATATTTGCAATTATTTTACACTCAACTCTGTGCTGTCATTGAGATCACTGCCCAGTAAAAGTTGAAACTGTTGTTATTCTAAAACAATATTACCAAGAATACACTTTATTATTTTCTTCAATTACCAGAATAAGTATAAAGTATTTAAGAATTCGGTTTCATTCATTTCACTTTATTCATGCAGTGCTAATTCACATCACGTCACCTAAAAACAAACACCTGAAACTCACCAAATCTAAAATAAATCAGCTACCCCATGTAACATCCAATAATAAGGTGTATTATTTACAAGAGGAAACAAGATGCGTCACATTTCTGAGTTACAAAGAGATACCGCCTCAAAGGGAGAGCAACCCGTAAAGAATCTCTAATTTAACAGGATACAGAGGCGTGACTGTAGGTTTATGGTTCTGCCAAGAGCAAATGCAGCAGAGTATGCATGTGTTGTTGATTGTGCTGCAGAGTTTTCCCTACCTGCCTCCATCTCTGCGCCGACCTCCTCTGTACAGGGAGCCCTGACGGAGTGGGGCAGGTCGCTCAGAATGCTGACACCTGCTGCCATGGCCGGGGCTGAAACACGAGAACAAACGTGTCAGCAGGTGGAAAAACACAAAACGGAACAGCCAAGCAGCAAACAGCCAGGAGCTCCGGCTGTGCCAGTTCTGTAGACGGTTACTGGGCACTCGCACGTCGGAGCTGCGATCAGCGTAAGCAGCGTTGCCTGGCAGGACGCCACAGGGGAGAGAGGGAGAGACGCATGTCAGTCGGACCACAGGAGCACAGGGAGCAGCAGGGCGAGGCATCAGCACCGCTGGGAGCAGCTGAAGTACCAACAAGTGTTGCCATGGAATGCACCGTCTACCTGCCTCCTTGTTTGCTCTGAGATCTCATGTCCTGAGCTCCATGCTGGGCTGATGTTTGCACCTGCAGCAAAGCACAGAGATGAGATCTCTCTTGGTTCTAACTTCCCCTTCACTGATTTGCAGCTCCAGCGTGAAGATGGGAATCGATTCTCCTCTACAAGGCTGATGGGGCTCTAATCAATTATTCAGTTGAGCACATTGACTTGCTGTAGCAGCGCTGCAAGCAAGCAGGACTTCTGCGCTCGCACTACAGATTCATCGACTCCAGTAGGAAAGGTCTGGTCACTACTAGGTTTCTGGACGTCAGTTTGGCTTGAGGGAACAGATGTTTTGTATAATGCAGTGAAACTCCAATCAGGGCTCTGCATGTTCAGTGTTGCATGAGTGAAATTCAGCACCTGTCGGATCCAGTGATCCGTTAAGGATGGAGCTGGACTGTTGGAAATAACAAACATTTCCTTGACCTCTGCCAGCTGTTTCCTCTTTGGTTCAGTCGATGAGACAAGTTTAGTCAAACAGCACAGTGGCATGATGGATGTGCAGCATATTCACACAAAACAATCTGTATGTTTTAATTCTAAAATTGTTGAGTGAACATGATGAATAATATCTAGTACAGCCAATTACCTTCACCAAATTATTGAATAAAGTCCACCTGTAGCTGGAGGATGAACCAATTGAAGATCTGCTGAGATCAGGGATCATTACATCCAGTCCTCCAGGTTTTAGAAGCATCTTTGCCCCCAAAATACCCAAGTCATGTCATGAGATCATTAACAAGACTCTGGAGAACTTCACTCCAAACCGAGGAGGTTGTTCAGTCATTTGGTTGAGGTGTGTTGAACCACGAGGCAGAACCTGCAGTACAGGCCTGGATTTAAAGACTCCTGTCCTGGAAAATGACTAACAGCCCTGCAAAAACACAAAAGCTTACCAAATATTTCTGATCTAGGTTTTAGTGCAGATATCTTTGTATGCCTGAAATGAGACAAAACTAACTTACAAGTAACTTTTCAGAAAGATATAGAAGCTTGTTTTAAGTCATTAATTCCTTAATATTCAAGAAAGGTACTAATTCCATTGGCAGATTATTCCACTTAACAATACATTTTTCCATGTTATAAGTAAAATAATCTGCCTATAGAACAAGTACTTTTTCCACCAATATTAAGGAATTAATGACTTAAAACAAGCTTCTTTATCTTTCTGAAAAAGTACTTGTAAGTTAGTTTTTCTTATTTCAAGTGTGCTAAGATATTTGCACTAGAAATTAGACCAAAAACACTTGTTAAGATTTTCTGTTTTGCAGTGAGGCCAATCAGGAAGGAGCCAACAGTACCATGGGACGACAGTGGCAACAATGGTAGGAGTTCGTCCCGCATTTGGCGAGTTGCCGGTTGGATTCGCACTCTGTCCAGTTCTATACAGAGGACTAAATATTGTGACAGAAAAGTTTCTGTAGCAATATTTACAGAATATTGCTACAGAATATTCTGTAATATTAGCAAGATGCTAACATCTTTGTTTGCATCAGAACATTTTGTTTGCTGTTTTAACCATCTTATATTGTGAAGAGGTGATGGACTCCTACTGAAACTATCTTTACCAACCTCCGATCCAGCTGGCGTTACATCACTACCTGTGCACAGAGTTACGCTCCTGAACTCTATAAATAATAAACCATGTAAAGTTAGAGCCTGTGGAGGGGAGTTTTTTTCCACTTTTTTTTCTCTTTCAAGATGTAATCCACACTTCCCCTTAAAAACTGATATGGCACTGAGGGCTGATCTAAGACTGGCTGAGGTGTTTCCTACAGGTCAGAAGGGTCCTGACATCACTTGGCACTGTTCATGTGGAGCTCCTGATGACAATTAAGCCATTCTTCCTCACAAATGTGACGCACATGCAGCAGATTAAAAACTCTGAACTTAGTCAATGCAGCAACAACAGTTAATTTCTACAGTACTGTTAGTAGGGGACATGCCAACCACGGTGCTGCTCACATTCACTGTTGCTCCACACCCCCATGTCCGCTGGGAGGACTTAGGAGAAATGGTGCGAAAGCTGAGAGTTTCCTGCCACGCTCATTCAATGCGAGAGTCATTTCCTGTGAGTGCTACGAAAGAAATATATGCCCGACGAGATGATGTTTCTCTCACCATGTTTAATTTATGCCAATGTGTCTGGAGGGGACCTGATCAGACAACAAAGTACTTGGGCAGAGAAAAGAGTCTGCACAATGACATGAAACAGTTCATCATCTGAGCAACAACTGCGTGGCTGGTTACCACCCTCTTGCCAACCAGCAGTAAAATAAATTTAAAAAAATTAAGAAGAACACGTGAATGCATTTGGCGATTGAATCATACTTATCTGGAAGACACACATAGGATAGAAAAGGAGCGTTGCCTCAGTATGATAAAACGCGGCTCCGGGCCGAGAAATGCTCCGGTCTTTGTCGAGGATAGAGAGCTAGTCGTCAAGTCCCGACTTTCTTGCTATATTTAGTGACATTTAAAACAAACAAACAAAAATTGGAATCAGCAGGTCAGGCTTTTTAAAGATCGGTAATCAGTGATTGGCCAGAAAACTGCAATTGGTGCACCCCTATTTCACAGTCTGAGCAACTGCTACTAGGACATATGAGGGCACTTCAGGTTCTCTTTGCTGACAACCTTCATAGAGACATGGTATTTGTTTCCAGGTTCTAATACCTGATGGGGGCCAACAATACAAGCTGGACTTCTGGAACATCTCAGCAGAACCACAGGTAGATCTCCCAGCCACGCTGCATTAATGCAGTAATTCACAGAAAAGAAGCCCGGGCTGAGAGCAGATATTATATCTTTTGGGTTTTCATTAGCTACAATCCTCAAAATCAACAGAAATTAATCTTTGAAATATATCACTCTGTTTGTAAATAATACTTAGAATACGAGTTTCACTTTTTGAACTCAACTACCGAAATAAATGAACTCGGAGTCAGCAAAACATGCAGTACAGCTCAGAGGAAACCACTGATGAGCGTCCTGGGCTGTCAGCGACTCAACACTGTGTGGAACGGGCAGTAAACCTGTCCGGACCCTCAGTGCTGTTTTTATCAGCTTCTGACAACACCGTGTAATAACCCTGCAGATAACTGACGCCCAGTCTTTACGCGGTGGCCCTTTTTGAACTCATCTTCATGACAGTGCTGCAGCAGCAGCTCCATTTGTGTCCTGGTGCTGATGCTGCAAGCTGAAGACTTAGCGTTAGCTAATTAGCTTACTGTACTTCAAAAGCCCAGGCTCGGGCTAACCAAGAGGATATCAAGAAAAAAAGGTCCAGAATTACCGTTTTCCTGTCGTCCTTGAGCGGGGAAATTTTTACAGTGTCTGACATAGTCTCGTCATCTCCCCGAAGCCGCCGTTATGTTAACGCTGGCGGGTTGCAAAGCGCTCCGTCCTAGCGGCCACATCATTTGGTCAGCTAGCTAACTAGCCTACCTAGCAACCTGACGGGGATAACGGTCCAGAGGCACCACGTGATCTCGGTCTCAGCTCAGCAGTTTATTCACTGGGAACCACGTCTGTTTGATGGTTTCCATCACAGCACACAAATAATATCAGGTTTCGTTTCATAATTATTTTTATGCAGCAATAGTAAAAAAAAAAAGTATGTATCCGGACAAAATACTATCTATCTATCTATCTATCTATCTATCTATCTATCTATCTATCTATCTATCTATCTATCTATCTATCCATCCATCCATCCATCCATCCATCCATCCATCCATCCATCCATCCATCCATCCATCCATCCATCCATCCATCCATCCATCCATCCATCCATCCATCCATCCATCCATCCATCCATCCAGTGTCTGTTGTCAATATTTATTCATTATTCAAAGATAAAGATTTTTAAAAAATGTGTGAAAAAACAAGTTGGAAATAATTTTGGAGCAATAACTTGAAGTGATCATTTTTAATACACCTTGATCAGACTCTCCGATAATTTAGCTGAACTGTGGCCCAATCTGCTTTACATTGGTTCACTGGCTGTGGAAAAAATTTATGACCAAGCACTGTTAGATGACATCACTCAATCAAGTTGGATGTTTGTGTGTGTAATACACTCACATCCAAGACAGTGTGTGTGACCAACATCAACTATAATCTGTCGAGAATGGATTTCTTTTTCATAATGTGAGACTTATAATTTATTATAGACAGTACAAACCTTTAGCCTTTGTCTTTTTGTCTCATCTTCTTTATTTCAGTTTTTTTTGTTTTGTTTTTGTTGGGGGTTTTTTATAAGGAATTACTTACTCAGAAGATTTGGGACAAATGGTCCAGCAATAATCTGTGTACAAGTGACACAAACTGGTATTCCAGATCTTCTTAAGGAAATCTACTCTCCATACTTTGGAGTCTTGTCAAAAATATAAAAAAAGCAACGTCCAAACTGCTTCCAGTAACAAAGCTGTCCTGTCTGATCTTATAAGTTGCCTTTTTCTGAGATGGAAATCTTAATCCAGAAAAGCTGGAATATAAATAATGGTGACAAATGCTGCCTTCAGGATCACTTCAAAACCAGATACGTCCAAATATTTTTGAACAAAGACATGTTTTTTTTTTTTTTTTTTTTTTAAGATTTAAGATATTTGGTATCTTTTGTTGTTGCTTTAGGTGTCTGACAATTATGCCAGTTACATTTAGTCATTATACATGGCTGCCATGGTCCGTAGTGCCTCATCTGTTTTAGACTAGATCTACAGCATCAATCATAGCCCTCTGGAGAGACAATCACACTTTTATAACAACACAGCAGACCTTGGCATCACCACTGACCCAGCAAGTAGCAGATCCTTTACTGCCCCCTTGTGGACTGTTCCCCCACTACCAGTCATTAACGTCCAGAAAACAGGATGTGGTTGCAATAATATTTTATAAAAATTTTTTTAAACATCTTGGCAATTATTTTAATGACACCCTGCTTATATTCCAACTCTACCAAATGTCAGCATATAAAAATCTTTTCTGCAGCTGAAATGTACAAACAGTATTGTCTACACCTGCTATCATTTTGCTAAGTGACACACAGGAAAGAATAGGGAATTGGAATTTATGTGATGTAATTTTGAAAATGGTCTATTTCCCCTGTGAGGCAATGTGCATCCCAGCATGGACAAATATTAATTAATTCTACGAGATTTCTTATTTCATCCTCGATTTCTTAGGTGGTCTTTATCCTTTATTCTTCAATGTTCTAGTTTTCTAACTTAGTGTAGTCTGTGTTTTATTTTTGCTTGATACAACTTGATACAACTTTACGCGTGTGGAGTGAGTTTTCTAAATCTAAAGTAGCTAATCTGATTGTCAACTTCAAGTAAGTTACAAGTCTTACTGAAATTTTAGGGCAATGATTCAAGACTGTTGCACTGCCAGAAATAGACCAACTCATTAATGACAAATATTTTTTTATAGATCATTTTCTCCTTTTAGGAGCAGCTTCTCTATTCTCAGCCTGCTCACCACCATCACCATCATCAGGCTAAGAGTTCCTAGTTGAAGTTGCTTCAAGTGTCCTTGCTCCAAGTCCTCATTTACCTCTGTTTTGAATAAGTCCACGCAGGACAAGTGTGCCTTTGCATGGAAGTTTAACTGCGACAAAGGCAGAAAGCTGCAAGGGCAAATCCCGGGCGGGAGAGAGGGAAGGAGGGTGGAGCCACGACGGAACACTTAACTCCAAAAGGCTTATTCCCGATCTCACTACCAAGGTGCCGGGCTCCGCGGTCCGCAGGAACAACCCCCAGCAGGCCATGCACAGGTTCCGGACTCAAGCCAAGTGATCGCCATCGGCTGTAAGATTCCTCCGCAAAAGGCGGGGGGAAATATCTGGGGGGGAAAAAGAGAAGAAGATTAAATCTCCATCAGAGGACTTTGGAGATTAGGCTGCCTGTGTTTGGCATCTCCGAGCTGCAGACTCGATGCTGCGGAGGAAAAATGACTTGTGACTCGGGCCTCTGAGGGAGCGATCGTCCGTGTCCGCGCTTTTTTCTTTTTCTTTTTTTTAATTATTTTTTTAAGTGTCGAACAGGCACGGGCCGAAGCATGCAGCACCCGCTGGACATGGGCGCCCACTACTACCCGCCCGACGTCCAGCCGGACCACAGGACTCACCGCTACAGGAGTTTCATGATAGAGGAAATTCTGACGGATCACCCGGAGCACAAAACATCGGCGCCGGCCGGAGAGCTGCTCAAGTTCGGGGTGCAGGCTCTTCTGTCCGCCCGGCCGTTTCACAGTCAGCTGGGTGAGATGGAGAACACTGTAGACGGGCTCGGCCTTACACCCAGTAGACTGGTTAAAAAAGAAAAAGAAAAACTCAGTTAGAGCTGTAGATTTTTTAATCAATGTTCCAAATTTTATCCTTTATCAGCAAATTCAAGAGATTGTGTCCCCCATATTGTTTTAGCTTAATCCTGTGTGATGTTATTCGGATAGAAATTTGGATTGTTGTCTTTAATCCAGCTTCTTTATCTGTCAAATCAATACGCAAAATTGTGTAAAAAAAAAAAAAAAAAAAAGAAAGAAAGAAAGAAAAAAAAGTTGAGATTTCCAAAAACTATTCAGAAAGTTTTAATGAGTAAAATGCAAATGTTGCTAATTATTATTTTTCAGTTTTGTAAAATTGTGATTATCTTAAATATCTTTCAGAGTAGCGGTTTATTTATTTACGACGGTCCCGTATTTTGGTTATCATTGTGAAAACAGTTTAGCTTTTTCAAAGAAATAATATTAAATTCCTCGATGTTTATGCTTATTAACTACTCCAATATTTAGTCTGAGCAATGTGACCACGGCTTGAATTTTTAGCTTTGGTTTTATATTTTATTTTTCAGCTGTGAGCGCGTGCACTGCGCAGGACAGAGGCTCGCTGCTATAAACTGATTTCATTAATCTGTGCTTTTATTTTCTGAAAAACACCAAAGCGATGAAAAATGAAAGCACGTTTTGATATCTGCCTTGTTTCTGAGACTGCGATTCCATGACGTCTCTGATAGGTTCAGTTCAAAGCAGATTAATAAGGTTAAATTGTTATTTCTATGTCAGTAAATCATAAAAGTCTTAAAATACCGTTTAAACATTAGCGGCAGCAAGTGCTAGTAATACATTATAAAGGGACGACCGTTTGTTGAGTTCCACTTTCGAGGAGGGGTCATTGTAAAACTCGTCTGTTGACCTAAAGTTTACCTTCAAGAAGCTGCTTTTTAAACTCGACCTTAATGTTTCCTTTCCCACGCCGCCGCAGTGCTAAAAGCCGACCAGGCGAACCTCCTCAAGTTCCCCTTGTCCCCGCTGTCCTGCACGCTGGGCTCCGCGCTCGGCTCCCCGCTTCTGTCCGCCGCTCCGGGCCTGCAGGTCGGACCCGCCAGTCACCACCTGCCGCTTGACCTGCACCTGCGCGGCAAGCTGGAGCACGGAGCCGACGGCGGCGGGAAGAGCAAGAAGGGTCGCCGGAGTCGCACCGTGTTCACCGAGCTGCAGCTAATGGGCCTGGAGAAGCGCTTCGAGAAGCAGAAGTACCTCTCCACCCCGGACAGGTGCGTCCATTCCTGGGCTTTCACCCAAAGCCGGTAGGCTTCAGCTCAGGCATTTTGGTCCATATTCATCTTCGTCTGGGGGAACTAAAGACTGAGAGAACATTCCCTTAGTCAGAACCCCGCACTTTAAGCTTGAAATAAATCAAGGAACAAACCTGTCCAATAGTTCTTAAGTTTAAATTGGACATAGCTATAAACATGGCGGCTGTTGTTTTACCTTTCCTCTCTTTTTCAACTCGTCCAAATATTTTTGCTGTAGTCAGCAGTAAAAATAAAAAAAATGAGAGAGAGAGGCAGAGAGAGAGAGAGCCTCAAACATGAAGTGCAATTTTTATTTAATAAAGCAATTTGAATATGACAAATGACTTACGTGGAGCCGATTTAGACCTCGCCTTGCGTAAATTGATATTATTCAGGGTTTTACATGTATTCATCAGTAATTAATTAGAAAGATGAAGTGTGAGGTTCGGGCTCAGGATCCGGTTCCTTTATCCATACTCACGGTTCGGTTCATGTCAAGACTGGCAAACAGGCGGCCACCTTGATCATAAAACAAGCAACATCGTCTTAAAAAAAAGTTAAAGACAAGCACTTATTATGGACATGTAATAAAAATATCCAGAACTTTGTAAAATAACAGATTTTTTTTCTAGATGTTTTGTTCTTGTAAACGAAGGCTTTCTGCTGAAATCAAACTTATTTTTGGCGGATTTGGACCAAACGGTCCAGTTTTTACCCGGGCACAGGGTGTCTGTTACATAACGTCTTGTGTTCTCATTTCTTTTTTGCAATCTTTAGTTTGATTAAATTTGAATTTGTTACTGTTTTATGTTATTTCCCTGTAACTTTTAGAAACAGACAAACAATCCAAAGAGGGAACGTTGAAGTTGCTCCTTTTAGATTGATTGAACTGAACTGTGTTGCCTTAAGATATTTAGGTCTTTACATCCAAAATGTCCTGTAGCAGTTAGTTAGGCTTGATTTGTGATATAGGAACATTCTTTGACTTTAGGTACAGTTTTTAATTGCAAAATGTAAACTCTTAAAACGAAGTAAGTGAAAGAAAACACGAAGGCCTTGACGTTTAAGCTGCTGCGTGTTTACACGGAATCTGCAGGTTTAACATTTAGAAATACAGAAAAACTCTTAAAATATTCACATCATTACTTGATTTTCTAAAGCACATGTTTTATTAATATGTTAAATATTGAATACTGAAAAGCGTCTGTATGTGTTTTGCTCCTTGCAGAATAGATTTGGCTGAGTCTTTGGGCCTCAGTCAGCTGCAAGTGAAAACCTGGTACCAGAACAGGAGGATGAAATGGAAGAAAATTGTAAGTTGTGCCCTGATGATGATGATGATGATGATGATGATGATGATGATGATGATGACTGTGGTGATGATGATGATATTGGTGCTCTGTATTGCTGACCACAGAAATCTGTTTCACCTTGAAATTTCACATTCTCATATCAGTAGTAGCAGCAGAGTGTGTTTTTTGTGGTTGGTGAAATACCAGAGAACTGAGGATTTTTTTGAGGAAAAAAAAGGAAAATAAAAGAATCTTGAAATGGCAACTATGCAGTGCTGCAAAAAACACAAAATCTAACCAAATATTTTTGTGCTAGTTTCTAGTGCAAATATGCTTATGCTAGTGCAAATATGCTTGAAATAAGACAAAACTTACAAGTAATTTTTCAGCAAGATATAGAAGCTTGATTAAAGTCAATAATTCTGTAATATTGACGTAAACGTTTGAGTTCCACTGGCTGATTATTTCACTTAAAAGGGAAAAATGGCTTGTTATAAGTGAAATAATCTGCTAGTGGAGCTAATACTTTTTAAAAAAAAAACAATATTAAGGAATTATTTACTTAAAACAAGCTTCTACATCTTGCTGAAAATTTACTTATAAGTTAGTTTTTATTTCAAGTGCACTAAGATATTTGCACTAAAAACTGCATCAGAAATGCTTGGTAAGATTTTGTGTTTTTGCATTGTGGGTGATCATTTCCATCAACACATACCTGATGTTTTTTTATTCTTATTCTTCTTTCTGTCTGCAGGTTCTACAGGGAGGAGGGCTGGAGTCCCCCACCAAGCCAAAAGGCCGACCAAAGAAGAACTCCATCCCCAGCAGCGAGCAGCTCTCTGAGCAGGAGCGATCTGTTGCCGACGGCGACCATCAGTCCGAGGGGTCAAGCTCTCACTTCGAGAACACACAGGAAGAGTGAAGTAATTCAGCTGGACTCGTGGAACCGCTGGGACGCTCAGCGCTCCTTTAGGAGAATGCTTCCAAGAGACCTGATATGCTCCAGGAAGCAGCCGTGTGTTTTTTTTTTTTTTGCGTTCCCTCATGATGAACTTGCTGCTGTTCAGGAAGGAACTCAAACCTTTGCAGTAGGTCTGTTTTCACCTTCTAAGGACCCACTTTTACTCGTCTGTTTTGCATTCCTTTTTATGTAACTGTGCTATGTTTAATTATTAAATATATTTTCAGTAATGCTTTTCTCCTGTCATTCCAAACAACGTGCGTGTTGTTACCAGAAGGGTCGTGTGACTGGAGTCCAGCCAGCATTCGGGTTTATGTGGACCAGAAAATGTCAGATGTCCTCAGATGTGGAAATGAAAAACACGCGCCGTTTTACTTTGACAGGAAAATGTTGATAATAGCCGACCAATCCCCGCAGAATCCTAAATCACTCAGCAAAAAAGCAGGCCGGCAACTGAATGAGCACTCTTCTACATGTTATGCTGGATGTATTTAAATAAGCTGTGCAAGGAGTGATTGTGATAAAGGGTCTGAAGGAAACAGAGTTCAGTTAGACTAATAGGTCATTAAAAAAAGAGATTTTATTTTTAGTTGGAACCTATAATGAGTTTTCATGTTACCTGAATTTTTTCAAACTTTTCTGAAATATTTTTTTCTTTATTAGCCTAAGAAACTGAAAAAAAGGTAAGATTCAAAACTGAAGCTGTCACTTGTTTTAATTTTTTTTTAAATAATTGTTTTTAAATGTCTCAATAGGTTAGAGCTGATAATTAAAATTAGATGTTATATGTTGGATATTATAGATATATTTAAGAATTCACTAGAATTTTTTTTCAGTAAAAAAAATAGGTGAAACACATAATTCCACACATTTAATGTTTTCAGCACTGTAAAAAAATGTATAATTTACGATAAAATACCGCATACGGTTTTTACCGTATTTGTAAAGTAAAATTTGCAACCACAGCTGCCGGTATTTTACCCTAAATTGTAAATTACAGACGGGTCTTTTTTTTCCATTGCAATCTTTATTTCTGCTGACAAAACATGAAACAGACAATTTGATCAGATACACAAAGTAATATAAGATTATACACCAGGCTGATAGGAAGAAAACAATTATTACAGAAATAATGACAAGTATGTTAAATATCTCCTTTAAAGTTATGCGTAAAAGGTTACTTTAATCAGACAAACAAGCCTCTTCGGAAAGCAAATGAAAAAAAGAAAAATTTAAAATATCTGAAATTGAATCCAATCGGTTTTCTTAACGTGATGTTAAACTCTAACCCTCTGCATGTTCTTATACTGACAGCTCTACAGCTATGAGAATCTGATGGATTCAGATGAGCTTCATTCTAATTCTAATTGTTTGCTGAAGAAGGAAAACGTCATCATAACCCCACTGCGCCCAGTTTGCGGCTCAAACTGGAACATATGGCTGAGAGTGGGCCCCCACTCCGCAGGGCGGAGCCCAACTGTTACCCAACTAAGAAAACGGATGTTATTTTGACCATAATGTTTTACAACCAAACACCCACTCAGCAGCATAATAATATAAAAAATAATGCGCCAAAAAAAAAAAAAACAGAAATAGGCTGATATTAGCTTCAACAAGGTTAAATCTGACTGATCCTGCCCTTTCTCTAAACGCAGTTATGTCTTATCAACAAAGCGGGCTGCTCTGACTCATCCACACAACTGAATGAAAGATTAAATAAGATGTTATTGAATATTTTTTTAGCTGCAAAATTTATTTTCCCTCTGAATTCCTTCGAACGAAATGTCATTTTCACGGCACTCAAAGATGCTTTACGTGAAATCAGTCATTCCTACTCGCGCGCACACGGTTAATGTCTCATTCCGTAACTTATTGGCATCAACAAACATGAGCTTGGTCTAAATCATGCATTAAACCGCTACGTCAACACCTCGCGGAGTCAAAAAGCATAAAATTATAGTTCAAACTGAACATCATGTCTGAAAAATCCTGAAGTCCTGGAAGCAGCAGCCACTACTTTCTAATGATTTTGTTACTGTGGACTGACCGCTTCAACGCTTCATTTTGTTTTATTAGCAATGTTTCAGGACAAATAAGTTTATTTGTTATAATTTATTAGCCTGTGAATACTTCCACCCTACCCCCGCAAACAAGCAATGTGTTGAATTATATTTTATGTGATATTATTCAAAATAAATAAATACAGTTTGTCGGCTACTTTTAAAATGGTTACTTCAGTTTATTATGAATTTTCTGAGCCTATATTTTGAGAGAGAACAACCTGCTGTGGATTTTTATACCACATCAAAACAGTCCCTGTCTGCTGGGAACTCAGCTCTCAGTGTGGACCGACTGGGCCTCCGTCGCCTCTTTACATACAGACTTGCAGCCTCTGCACTTTTCATTATGTGACATTTTATGGGCGCTAAGAATGAAGTCAGTCTCACTGGGAGAAATGCACAGGTTTCCGTCAGCGGACCTGTCCTAACAGCATTAAAGCGCATGCAGCGAATTGCTTGTCATCAGCCGGTCGGTTTATTTTAATAAGCATTTAGCGCACAAGATGAAGAATAAATATGACTGTTTGTTTTAACTGATGATGAAATCGGCGGATTAGATGATGAAGATCTGGCTCGATCGCAATTTTCAACACCACTCGGCTCAGCTTTATTTATACTGCGGTTGTCAAACATTATAACAACAATAAGAAATATGAGCGGCGCTGCAGTGATAAAAGTAAAACACAGAATAACAAATAATATTGGGATGCTGAAAATATGGCAGTATGTTTAACCGGCTGGTAACTGAAGAGTTACACGAAACAGGTATGGGATTATAATAAATTCATAAGTGTTGAACGCTACACTGTTTTTGTAAAATAAAAACTAGAAGAAGAAGTTGTACTTTTTCCTCTCTGTAACTGCGTCACGTTTAGAATCCCCTAAATCTGTCCAAAGCCCTCTCTCTCTGTGGCGGCTGGGCGGAAGTGTGTTGAGTGTTGGATTAGCGGGACGCCGAGGCCCCGTTTCAGAAAGCAGGATAAGTCAAAAATCCTGGGTAAATTCTGGGGATAACTATGAGCATATCCTCGGTTTTCGGTCTCGGAAAGCCAGATAGCTGTTATCCTGAATCAACTTTCTACCGCCAGCTCACTCCGTGAATCAGCCCTGCTCGGTAGCAGGATTGTTTGTCTATTTTTTAGCTGAGACCTGGCACAAATATAAGAGTCAGAAATTGCGTGTCCTTTTGTGGTGGGAAGCCTGTAGATGTCGGAGAGCAAATACTCTGTTTTATTTCTGTATTAACGTGTTTTCGTCACAGTCAATTTATCTCAATGAAATTTCAGGCTTCACATCACTCACATGACAAGGAGGAAAAGTGCTGAACTTCGTTTTAATGCCAGCTAACTGGGTTCCTGTCAGAAATGTTACTGTAACAACCAAACTGTTCACAGCAAAGGTCACCTCTGAGAGATGTCTAATTTAAGAAATGTGTGTGAATCTCCTAGTGAGCAGAGTGGTGTGTGTTTCCACCTGTCACACACTGGGGTTCAATCCCCTGCAGGTCCGGTCGGTCAAATATAATCTTTTTCTCTTTTATCCTATCGGTATCAAGCACAAATAGCTTAGCTTTAGACACATTTTATTTTATAAGGGAGCTTTTTAGACAAGAGCCCTCCCACTGTCGGACTGTATATTTTCCCTGTTGTACATTTTAGCTTAGTAAAAAAACAAGTCTCCACAACAAAAACATAGTAGCCTATCATATTTTGACAATTCAAGTATATATTTTTGGGTGTCCAAAGTGCAGTAGATATTGATATTTTGTTCAGACCAGTAAAATTATCCTCCTTTTTTGAACGTTAAATAAGTGTAGCGTCAAGAATATTACCAATTCTCTGCTAAATCACCCTCACGCTAAGCTAACTCTGGCTATTTTGTAGTAACACTATAGCTGGGTTTTTTACGTTTTGATGTTATTCTCATTATGACGTCATTACAATTTCCTCATTCCATTGGCTCCCGCTTAACTCGAGGGTATCTTGACTCAAACTTGAGTCACCAATAGTTTTTATCTCCCGTTCTGAAACCCTGAGTACCACAGGGCTGGGTAAGTTAATTCAGAGTATCTGCCTTCTACTCAGGGCTTGTTAACCCTGCTTTCTGAGACGGGGTCCGGGTCACGGTGGGGCAAACACAAGCGCTGGGTCCTGTAAACAATAGAAAAGCGCCAGAATGTCATCATGTACCTTAAGGAAACTGACACACATGAAAATGTGCATATGTACATTGTGAAAGAAATTATATATATATATATATATATATATATATATATATATATATATATATATATATATATATATATATATATATATATATATATATATATATATATAAGACGGAATGACAGGAAAAAAGACAACACAAGCTCCTTTAAGAAGTCTGAGTCATCACACACAAAAACCTTTCCATCATGGTGGTCTTTTCCAATGACATGCTGAACCTGTCCTTTGTTTTAGAAAGACTGCTGAGGGAGGCAGCTTAAAAAAATAATTTTGCGGATTACCATATAGGACTGACTAGGACTAGAATTGTCAGAATATCTCCCTGTGACTCCAAGAAATAATTAAATCAAACAAAACAACAAATTACCTTTTATTTATTGTGGGTTTTTCTCCTTGTTTGACATTTAATTGCACAAAGAAAAATCTTGCAATATTTACCATCTCTTAGGCACGTCAGCATCATGAAGCACCTTAGTGAGAGGTTTTGAAGCTGTAAGCTGAATATAAAGATATCATGATGGTTAAGTTCAGTCATACAGCATCAGCCACATGTCTCCACAAAAACTGCAATGTTTGAATTAAGACCATTTTTCTTCTGCAGGGTTACACTTAAGAAATGTCCTTTTATCTATAAACTGATTCTAAAGAAATGTCTCAATGAAATAAAAAAATGCATACAATTTACAAATACACAGTCAATTCAGTCCAATCACTCAGATTCAAAGTTTATTATGGTACATACATTCCACTTTCATCCTAAGTAATTACATCAGTCCGATAAAAAAAAAAAAACATCTGTAATGTATTCTTTTTGGGTTGTTTCTTTTTTTTTTTTTCAATTTTTAAAAAAATAAAAAAATTCCTTTGTAAGTTATGTAATTTAATAGTGTTACATTATATTTTGAAGCACCAACAGTAAATCAAGGAGATGATTTACTGTCAAAAGTTTTAACAAAAGTGCTAACTGGTCCAAATCAGAGTTTTCTCATATTGACCTGATATAATCTGTCATGTATTTAATAAAAGGTTAACCCCATTCCTGCGTTTATGACAGATTAGCATTAAGATGTTGAATAAATGGGGGGAAAAATTATCATAATTCACACTGTTGAGCTCAGTAATACCAGTGGAAGGATGAAGGAACTTTTAAAGAGGCCATAAAAACACCTGAACATTTCCTGGTAAGCAATTTGTCTTGTTTTCATTATTAATCGGCCTTTTAGGGTTCTTGTTTTTATTTTTGTTTTATTGATTACATCACTTTTGAGATTAAAAATAAAATGTAAAGTGCATTATTAATAAAATTCATTATTATTATTGTTGTTGTTGTTGTTATTATTATTATTATTATTATTAATTAATTAATTAATTAATTATTTATTTATTTTCACGGCCATCTCTGTAGTCAGGATAAAACCCAGATTTTAAATGTTCATTCCTAAGCATGTAATATGCCTTTTATTTCTATTCACTGGACATTTTCCTTTCTTCTGTGTTCCTGCAGAAGTGCTCTTAGTGTCAGGTAGAATCCAAGGCTGATACCTGTAACCCCTCACAACACACACACACACACACACACACACGCACGCACACACACACACACACACACGTTTGCGTAGCTACCTTTGTGGGAACTTTCCATTGACTTCCATTCATTTGTAGACCCTAACCAAAACTCAATTCATACCTTAGTCCTAAATCTAACCCCTGACCCAAAAACATTGTTTCCCCTTGTGGGGACCAGGCTTCAGTCCCCACATGGAGCAGTGGGTCCCCACAACATATTACAAACAAACTTGCACACAAACGCACACACACACACACACACACACACACACACACGCACACACACGCACACACACACACCCCCACACACTTACAACATACACACACAAAACGGTACACACTCCACAGCCAGCATCTTCATCTGAGAGAGTGCCTAATCAGTCCTTGCCTAAAGGATGTCAAATTTCTGTCAAGCCTTAATGATATTCACCTAAATGACAGGCTAAGCTAAACAACAGAGCTCAGGCAGGCTGAACAAAAAGAAAAACAGGAGCAGATTTAAGACGTGCTACACGGTGAACCCGGGAGCTTTGGCAGGCGGGATGATACAAGTCCGATCCACGAGGCAGTCCCCTCACCTGGGCTTTGGACGTGGCAGACAGTCGGACAGCAATGGCTTCCGACATAAATTACAATCAGGAGGAAGCGTCAGCTGCCAGGAATCTGCAGATTTGGAACAATCATACAATTTAATCATTAGGTGGAGCCTTTGTGGTGGTCTTGATAGCACGTCGGTGTGAGCATTGGGACGCTGACCCTAATTTTTAAATAGCGGGTGTTTATTGAGTCAAAAGGTCCATGCTTAGACACAGCCCAGGCCTGGGCGGTCAGGGGATTGGGGGGAGGAGTGAGGGGTGGGGTGTCAAGCCACTTCTCCAACTGCCTACAGGAGGATTTTTTTTTTTTCCACCATTAAAGAGCCTCTGATTAATTTAGCACATGTGCCAAAACTGCACATGCGGCGCATGATCCCAATTACCCTGAAACCCAACTCTGTGCAGGCCCAGCTCCACATTAGGCCTGCCATTCTTCTCACAGTGTGCTCAGTGACAACAGACCTGCTACACACGAGGCCCGCACACATATTCATACATGACTGATACTAATAATAATCAGATGACATGTCACTGTTCAGTGTGACATTGATGGACCGGGGTGGGGGGGTAAACAAACAACACAGGACAAACATTTTAAAGACAAGCAACATGGCGTTGTGTCAGTGTAGATCTGCAGGTAATCATTAACTGCAATCTGAAAACAGAAAAAAGCTATTTACTGCGATTCACGCCAGACATTTTGCATGTCAGAAAAAACTATTTCTGTTCCCTCCTTGCAGAGTTCTGATGTAGAAAGGTGAGCAGGGACTCTTCACTCAGAACCTGACACAAAGTGGAAGTGATTTGACAGCACACAAAGTCTCCAGGTTAGTTTTACCGTGGTTTCAAATAGGAAACAAAAACAGCAACAAAAAAGAGAAAACAATGCAATGAAACAACAAACAACCTGACTCAGTGTATGTCATAGACATAGAGATAACTGTTGATTGCGCTCCCAAAGTGCATGCCAGTACTGTTTACTACAGTAAAAGAAAGAAAAAGAAAAAAAAACTATTTCTGAGCAACCTTCTAGGTGAAAAGCTGTTTCTGTAAAGAAAATTGTTAATCCTTGTGAAGAATATTGACGACAGTAATAATCTTTAAAAAGTAGGGAACTTCTGGAAATTCAGGTAATTTCAAATAGGCGACACATGGCTACATATTTTTCTTCTACTCTCAGTTCTCATTAGTAATATATGTGAAACATGCCTGACTTCACAACAAATCAAACTGCTTAAAAGTAGACAGAAAACTGTGAATGAATGTATTTCAGATAGCCCTTAGCTAACAACAGCCATGTTTGAGGAGGGAGTGAGGGAGGGAGAGTGTTATTCGGTGAAGAACATCCACAGGAGAAGGTGTTTGATCTCCTGGGCCGAGCAGAAACGTTCCCATTGGTTGGTTGTTGATCAGAAAACGTGACTCTGGCAACCGAGTGGACACAAGAGGCAGGATTTATGGCTCTGTCCTCTCTGACTGTTGAGACTGGAACAGTGAGGACTTTATTCTCCCCGTCACTCCAAACTGCTAACGCTGCCATGTGGTCTGCTTCAGCACCCCCTCCCCGCCCCGCCTTCCTCCGAGTGCTGACAGCTCAGCCTTCTAATGAATGGGACTCGCACTGGACTTTTCTGTAGAGCCACATGTCAGTGAACACATCATGTGTGACCTGGAGCTCGTTGCCAAAATAGCTGCTTAGAATTACAGAGGAAATGGATCGACGTTTTTCTATTTGTTTCTTATTTACAGCACCCGCAGCGTTTACTCCATGACTGGTGAATCAGACTCGGTCATGTCGCAGAGCAAAGTGGTGTTAAATTGAACGTTACTGTGACTTATGGGGATTTTAATTGGTTTGCCTCTAATTCACCATCTGAGAAGCTGTCAGGTTTTTTTTGTCTCTGCTTGTTAGAATTAAAAGACTCTGAAACCATATGAAGATTTGATTCTTTTTCTCTCTCTCAAACTGCTCGTGCTGGTGACCCTGTCCAGTTAATGTTCCTCCAGTGGGGTCAGATTTTTTTTCCCAGAGGAAATGATGCTGTTTACATTTTAAAAGGAACAGTTTTCAGTTCCCAGCCCCTTCGTGGCTGAGAGACTGTGAAGGCATCTGACAACAAAATATCAACAACTTCGATATTTGGAGCAGGATTATTATAAAACTCAGTACCTGTTAAAACGTTTTTACCCCTTTGGATGTTTTATCCTTCTTACTGTCATGTCTTTTTTTTGTTGTTTGTTTTTTTAGGTTTTATTTGCTATAGCGGCCCATATTTGAGAGTTGTTGGACAGGAAAGTGGTTAATGAGAGCAGGGAAGACATGCACACCAGACAGATTAGATTCCTGGAGATTTTTTTTTTCTCTCTCTCAACTTTTCAGTTTTCTCAATTTATTTATTTTTTATCTATGCAGTGGGTGGAGCATAGATTTTGGAAAAGTACAGATTTGACCCCCCAAAATAAATCACAATAGGGACCTTTGTATTTAAGCAATATGAATATGAAAAGTCAGAAGAAACAAAGACCAAAATGAACATGCCTTTCATCTAACTGAAAAATAGGAGTGAACTCTTAAGCTTCACCGCCGCTGCCTTTGGAACAAGCTGACAGTGCGATCAACATATACCGAATAAAACGCACTTCATTAGCAAATCCTGCAATCATTCCTTGCGTGCTCCAAAACCTTATGAGTGATATCAGAGATGCTCAGTATTCTCTCATAATCGATGAAAGCACAGATATCACATCTGTCAAGCAGCTGTGTTTGGCAAGCTGCTATTTCTGTATTGACCTTTTTGGGCGGTGAAACAGCCGAGGCTGTTGCCTCCACCTTGACCAGTTTTCTACAGAGCATTGGACTGGATACCAAAAAACAAATAGATGGCCGCAGTGTCATTGGTGGGGAAAATAAATTCTGTGTACACACACCTGCTCCAGGAAAAGCCAGGTCTTCAGCTGCAGAAGTGTGTGTGCTATTCCATACAGCTGTGTGTGAGCAAGGCAGTCGAGACCCTCCCTCCCTCAGAACCGTGAATTCTTGGTTCACACAGCGCACGTCCCCTCTGCGAATATGCAAAGACTTACAGCCTCGTCAATCCCGGGGAAGTTCCTTGAAGGCTCACACATATGTCAGGTATATGACCAATCCAAGCTTCACTTTCTCCAAGGACTCAAGGACTTTTATTGTCATACCATTTCACAACTGCTTCCTTCTGGTACAAAATTCGAAAACAGGTCCCAGATCTAGAAGTCTAACAAGTAAATAATAAGCAAAGATCAACAAAGATGTTACGATGCTGAAATCCTGCACCAGATGTACATTAGAAGCTCATGATCCAAACAAAAACAGTGAAGATGGACTGTACTTCAGGTAAAATTTATTTTTTCACTATTTTTTTGTCTGTGTCAGGGTTTATGCTAATTTTTCCATATGTGTTTTCTGTGTTACAGAGGAACAGACCTGATGGGGAAGCAAGAAGGACAAGGACAGAAGATGGTTTTACACTCGGCCTGTTTGAGTTGAGTGACACGGGCCTTTTCTTTTAAACAGAGTTTGCTGTTACATATGCAAAATGTTTTTTTTTTGTTTGTTTGTTTGTTTTTTTTTATCAGAGCATAAAAGTGTGCTATTAGGAGAATTTAAGTTATTCAAAGAATTTATCAATAAATTGACGTTATTCAACATTTTCAATCTAAAAGTGTTTAGCAAAATTTTGTTGATGTTTATAATGCCATCATAAATGTATGTTTACACTGTTTAAAAATGGCCTCTGTTTAACACAACGTGATGGGCTGGCAGTAAACTGAATTGAACCAAAGAAGTTGTGTTGCCTTTGCAGCAAGAAGGTTGTGGGTTTGAATCCCGACCCGGTTCGTCTTTCTGCATGGAGTTTGCATGTTCTCCCTGTGAATGCACGGGTTCTGTCCAGGTACTCCGGCTTCCTCCCACAGTCTAAAAACATGAATGTCAGGTTGATTGGTTTCTCCTTAGGTGTGTAGGTGCGTGTGTGTGTGTGTGTGTGCGTGCGTGCGTGCGTGCGTGCGTGCGGGTGTGTGTGCATGTGTGTGTGTGTGTGTGTGTGTGTGTTCTATCTCTAGGTTGCCCTGACTCTCGCCCATGGACAACTGGAGATAGGCACCAACATCCCTCTCTACTCCACTAAGGATAAACATGTTGGATGATTGATGTGAATCAAGTCATGCGATAGATAGTTCATAATGTAGAAAACTTTTTTCAGAGCTGGTGATAGAAATTTGTATAATGTTTGTTTTATTGCAGTTTGTCTGTTGTTTGTTTTCTTTTTACCAAGCTAAAAGATGTTACTCGGGGATACGGTCGTTTATGATACGGTTGATTTACAAATGTATCATAAAACTCAATCTAACAGTAAAGCGACAAAAAGATTCCCAATGCTAACAACCCAGCATGGTCTAAAGTGCCACATGAACACATGCAGTCACGGTAGATTTCAGAGGTAATGGAGCTCTGCTAAAGTAAGTTTCCTTCTGCAGGTAATTTCCTGTGGCTCCCCTTACAACTGTCCGAATGGAACTAATGGGAGAAGGCATTAGAGGACATAAACAAGAGCACATCAGCCTGTCGGCTCGTCCACCACCAGTGTCTCACTGTAGAGTACAGTACCCGTCCGTCTCCCCCTCCCGGCTCTGAGAGCGGTTTGCAGGAAATGTCAGCCGGTGTGATTGATTTCAAACGGCCAATTCCTTGACTTCATGCTTCTATAAAACGAGACAGCTGCTGGGAGAAATCAAAAACCCTGCAGGAGCTGGAGAGACCTTCTCTTTTTATTCTCCATCTGTTTAAAAGAGTTATTGCCTTTAGCAAGACGAGTAAATAAAAAAACATGGCCAAGATGTGGATGGAGGTCAGCGAAATGTTCATTATATAGCAATTACAGCACAAACTCGGCCTTTCCTCTTGAAAGGCAATCCCACTTTGGAAATCTTTATACAATCAAGACATGACATGTCGGCCATTAAACTTAGGTAAGGATTTGGACTTACAAGATGGCCACAGCAGAGTACTGAGGCATTTTGATTGTTATTTTAAAACCTCCTTTTCAGAGTTTCCACAACCAAATGCTTAACCTCTCTTCCTTTCAGCTATGCTTGCCATTTATTATGTTACTTCAGTAAATGTTTAATAGCTTAAGTGTCGAAGAGTTTCTTGCTGAACCTTTTTCTGTAACATTCTTCTCCAATGAAAATACTAAAGCCGTGGGAGCTGGCTGCTTTTCCTTCACATTAGTTCCCACATTTTGGGAACTAATGTTCCCAAATACTGAAAAGATTTACTACTGCAGCCAAAAGTTGAAAAATCTACATTTACTCAGTTTTCTTGAATAACTTTGTTTTTTTGGGGGGGGAAAAATTATTTACTTTTACTACATTTTACTTTTTCTTGAGCAATTATTATGATATATCGCTACTCTTACATTCCTATGCAGCATCAGGAATGTTTATCGAGCTTATCGAAGTTCCAGCTCGACATCCCCGACCGGGGCCTGAACGCCAATGGACTTTGTGTTTATTTTCATGTTCATTTTGTCATTAAACTCTTTTAATCGCTTTCTTTCTCCGTCTGAGTCTCTCCAGATTGAACATGAATTTCAACAACAAATTCACTGAAAAATACACTGTACTAATTAATACAAAATAAATTTAGTGGCAACCATAGCTCAGAATGTAAACACATCCAAACACACGAGTGTGTGTTTGTGTGTTTGCGTGCGTGTGCGTGTGTGTGTGTGTGTGTGTGTGTGTGTGTGTGAGCGCGCTTGAGTATCTAAGTTTTTGGGGGATGCCTCAGTTATTCTTTAAGCTCCCTACACAACCTTATCTGGATCTAGACTGCCGTACCACAGCTAGAGCACCACACTGAGGTGCAGAACGTCAACATATTCTCAGCTCAACAATGTTTTGAGGATGCTGTTGGGGAGAGATGTTTGTTTTCTTTTTCTCAGAAATGGCCGTCTCTGCTGGACACTGGCGTTCTTCAACTAGGGTCAAAGGTTGTCTAATTGATTTGTCCACATTGAACGCCAGGTTGTTATCTCTGCATCGACCCTTTAACTGTTTGACATTTTTCCTCCACATTAACTCAACTTTTCTTTGAAAAGGTCCTATAAACTTGGTGACATCCGCAAGCTTACTGATGAGGTTTTCCTTGTGTTGCAAGCCACGGCTGTGTGTTATGAGCGTGAACAGCAGTGGACTGAGCACACAACCTTGAGGGACGCCAGAGGCCTGTATGCAGGAGTTAAAGATGCTTCATCCAATGCAGACTGGTTCTTGTCTGTCGTTCAGAGACGTTTAGAGTCCAGACACAAATGGTGGAGTTTAGAACAAGCACAAGAGGTTTCTCTAGTAACCTCAGGGGGAGTTATGGCATTAAACAACAAGCAAAGAGCAGAAAGAAGATTCTATCAGAGGTGTCTTTATTGGGAGTGATCTCTTTGAGCGTTGTGGATATTGGATCGTTGGTAGAGGATTAGAATATCAGAGTTTTATTTGTTTTTGTAGGTAAAATGTTCAAAAGCCCTGATGGGGATTTGAAATGCTGTGATGTAACTCTTCTAATGACCGGAGAGACTGTGACGTCCTGCCCAGGATACGATCGATGTAACTATTTTTATCTGGTACACAGTTTTGCTTGGTGGTAAGTGAGGGAATAACTGAAGAACATTTTGCCTCTGCTGACCTCTCTGATCAGAAAAAGAAAGAACATTTTTACTATTTCTACCATGTGAATACTGGATGGCAGCTGTGTTCAGTTACTTATATCAAACAATCTCTCAACTGTTTGTTAGAAAAGACAAAACTTTAGGAAGAAAACAAAGATCTGATGTGGCTGTAATCATTTTTTAAAAGGTTTCAGACAGCATCATTACAAGATGTCAGAAGAATTCATTGCTGAACATTAGAAGCATTCTCGAACTCTACAATCTAAACATGACAACTCACATTTCCCCAATTCTCTGCAAATGTTTGGGGGGGGGGAGGGGATTCCAGTCCTGTGTTGTAGGTCCAATCCGCTGCCATTAGGTTTGTTTTCAGTCATTTGGAATAATGCAACGTGGATTAAAATAGCATAGGCCCCTGGGACGTTGTTGACTGGAACACACAGCTACAGTAATCTCCCAGATGTGCTTCACATGACTGTGGAATTAAGTGAGACGTTTCCTCCAGAGCCTGATGTGGAGCTCGGTGAAAACAATCAGAAACTTCTGGCACGTGAACTGGAAGTAATTTTATGGATGCCTTGTAAAAGAGTAGAGAGGATTGACAGTTATAATCAGGCATTATACAACCGTGACTAGTGGCAATTAGCCTGAAAAAAAATAAAATAAAATAAAATCTGAACACGGATGAGTAAATTGTGTATGTAAGGCCTGTTGGACTGAGACATTAAAAAACTTCAATTAGATTTAATCCCAATGATCAGTTCATCAGTCAGCTGTCCTGATGCAGCAGCTGTTCTCCTTTACAAATAACTTCTCCATTTTACTCCCCCTACACCAGTGTTTGTCAACTTTTTTTGGGCCAGCACTCCCCTTTCCATTATCTAGGCCCCTTACCGACCCCCATCAAAGAAGATGTAGGCTACTTTGATAGCCTATATCATAATATTTTATGATTAATATTACTTGTATTATCATTATTATTGCCGTCTTTATGTCTATTGTTTCTGTATTTATCATCAATAATCCTTATAAGAGAAACACATTACTGGATTATTAGTTTCCAAAGAACAAAAAGCGAGTGTGGATAGAAATCATTTTTAAAGGTGTTTAGGAAAAATGCAATGAATGGACATTCAACTTAAAATCAGTGGGCGTATCAGCAGCCAATCAGAGTGAAAAAAAAAACATCACAGCAACCTAATGTGCTACCTTTGTTTCGCCAAGCCTGTAACGTTTTGTCATACGGGCTAACTTTTACAAAAAATATGATTTTTGGTTGGTTTTGGTAAAAAGATCTTTATATTCTTTTGGCCTTGAAGCTCTTCCCATGGATCATAGAGTCACTTTGGACTGGATATCTTTTATAGGTTAATAAATGAAATCGTCATTTGAAAACTTTATGTTGTCTTTAGCCAATGTTAAATTTCTGTTGATTATTTGAATTAAAAGTAAATTGATTAAGTGTAAAAAAAAAAAAATAAATAAATAAATAAATCTACGAAGGGCCAAAAACGTTTTTGTAGTGATGTGTAATTTTGGCTAAGGGTGGATTAAAAGCCACTTTAAATTCAAACTCATTTACCTTGTTCATGTTTCTGAAACCACTGAAGGTATTGAAGTATCATTCGCTCTGATTTTGTCCGAGTGGAGCTGTAAACTGAGGATGAGTTCTGGAACGTCTTCGTAAAGCAGCTCCGTTAAACGACCCGGTCGAACATAAACACATTTACGTGATGGGGAGAAGTGGTGGCAACCTTTGCTTTAAAATCCCGTCTCATGGATTTATTTACAGGCAGAACAATTTTTATGGAGTTCTGTAATTACGCCGATCATTAGGATCACTCGTCGGATCATTTCAGACGTCCCACAACATAATGAATATGTTAACAGGTTGAATATTCTAGGAAATGAGAAAAGGGGAAAATGATGCTATTATTTTCTAAAAACCCACCTGAGGATTAACTGACCTGAGTTTGACTTTTCCATGGCGTGGTCCAGTTGATTCTTTTCTATTGTTAGCAGAGTTAGAAACAATCCCAGATACAAGGTTGTTCTGTTACAGTTTTCATGGCACAGAGGAAACTGCTGTGAAAATCTGTCAGCAGGTTGTGAAGCTGTGTGGTGAATATCTCTCTACCTATCACTAGGTAACCCACCGTGGCTCTGTGGGTAGAGTAGTTGTCTTGTGTTTGGAAGGTTGTAGGTTTGATTTCTGCTTCCTCCTGCCTCCCTGGACAAGATAGTTGACCCCAAATTGTCTATCAATGTGAGTGCAAATAGGTGAATGTGACTCTAGTGTAAAAGCACTATATAAGTTTAGTCCATTTATCATTGTTTTATAGAGTGAGAGTATCAGTGCAAAAGCCATAAAATTCCACTTTTAAAACTTTGCTATCCTGATGAACAGGACACATATTTTTTTTAAAGATTAGCGTCCACCCCAAGACATTCTGCTATTTCATGAAAACACAAACTGATTTATTTTAACATCTATTCTCCTCTATTGAATCAACTTATTGTGGTGTGAGATGCATGAGGATATTGGTCAACAGTGCTGCAAACGAATGAAATCATCATTTGTAAATCGCTTTTTGATTTACTCAGATTATCATCATCTCACATTAATGTTTGATTGACAACCTGAAAGATTTAAACGCGACAAAAAGTGAAATCCATAGAATGTCAGATGAGGAAATACTTTTTCACAGCACTCAACGCTAAACAGAACGCCACAGCTTTGCTAACTAACCAAGAATCCAAAGATTAAGCCTGGTAAAAGCAGCTTTGTTTTGACAGGGTGAAAAATTTCTTAATCCTAATATTTACAGCGGACAAGCGTCTTAGCACTAGACAATAGATGAGCTCCGCAAGTACTTTGAATCAATTAATCCAGCTAATGTTCGGGCCTGGATGGCGAGTTTCACTCCGGTCATCAGAGACCATAAATAAGGCTTAATGGAATGGCTTTTTGTGTTGCTCTTCCCCTCTGCTGTTGTAAGTGTTGTTGGATGTAAGACCGGAGCGGCCCAGCTGGCCGGATCAGCCACAGCTCCCAATCTAAACATGCTGAAGAAGTGCAGGTGTCCTCCGCCTCCACTGGCACGTCGGTGGAAAACATTAGATAGGAGCGAGGCTTTCTTTATAGCTTTTAAATGGAGGCGCAGGGTCAAGGGCTCCCAACTAAGACCCAGATCAATACCTTGACCTCTCAGGAGTCGGGCCACTCCTGGCTGGAACGGAGAGAGCGAGAGGTGTAAACCAGACGCTGACCGATGACCCGGCTGCCAGACTACCTGCGTCTACAAAGGAAACCCTGATGGATGACTGCTCAAGATTGCCCTTGATGCCCGTTTGTGTACAAGAATCGTCATTTGTCGGCACTTCTTGTCTCCTCGGTGTAGAGGAACTTACATGTTGAAGTGCTATAGAGCCGGTTAACCTTTCAACAAGAGAACAGGTTTAAGCCAGACGCTGGATGTTTGGTCTTTTCTGAAAAGGTTTTTTAAGCACCATAAAGAGCTGCTTTGTACAAGGTACACAGCTGCCTCTTGAAATCGTTTTTTTGTTTGAGTCTCTTTACTTTTTGTGTTTGACTTTGCATTGATATTATAGTATTACACAGAATTGTGTAGGTAATAGTTACATTTTATTCAATTATATTTACTTGAGTAACTTTTTTGGAAAAAAAAAACCCTGTATTTTAGGAATATTTTTACTACACTGTATTTTTTACTTTTACTTGAGTAATTTTATTATGAAATATTTCTACTCTTACTTGAATAACATTTTTGGATTCACTACCCACTGAATGAAGAACAAACATGTTTTAACCAGAAATTCACCAGAAACAGACACACACCTGCAGTTTTTGTTAAAATTTCTGAAGTTTTACATCGAAACAAACTGATTTGGAATAATTTTCTGTTGCCTGATTTTGTTATTTTTTTGTTACTTATATGAATTATTGTCACTTTTGTCCTTAAGATACCAGAATTTCCACTTAAACTTATATTTTGGTCAGTCTGATGATTTAATTTTTAAGTCTTAAATGATTGATAATTTGATCAGTTACTCTGTACTTGAGTAGACTTTTTACCAAATACTTTTTTTTACTCTTGAGTAATTTCTTGTACAGCTACATTTTACTTTTACTTGAGTTAAAATATGTTGAAGTAGTGCTACTCTCACTTGAGTACAATATTTAGACATAAGACTGACAATTCAAGTATCACTCCAATTATTATTAAATTACTTCATTCTCCCTATAGTAACACAATTTTTGAATCTGCAGCACAAGACTTCGAAGGTTTGTGTAATTTTATAAAAGCAAAAACATGAAAAAAAAAAAAAACAGGAAAAAGATTGCTCTTATTTGTTGATGCTCCCTGACTTAAAAAGGAAAATGCAAAGTTAAATCTCACGCTTTACTCATAGGAAAAGTCCGAGTTTCAGTGAAGTCAAAACATTCAAGTGGTTGAATCTCAGGTTTCTTACAAACCTTGTGGTCAAAATTCAGCTTTTGCTTTCTTTTAGATAACTGATTTACAGCTGACACTCAGTTTTAGTGAGATTTACCGCAATAAATCTTACAACAAATCATAAAATGCAGCCTGCTCTAGTGAACATGTTTGCCGGTGTTTAAAGTTCAAAGTGCAGATAAATATATTGTCATTAGCTTGTGGTGCTAATGGGGGTTAGTTTGGTCACAGCAAATCACAGCTGTTTTTAAGGTATAAATAAACCCCCACCGGTGAAAGCACAACCCTCCAGAGTCACAGGGGGCGGGGCCTAATGTGGGGATAAGCAGTGGGGATTTACTTTGTCACTATATTTAGGGACTTCTCAGCCACCTCGCTTTTTTTCAAAAGAGCAAGTAGCAACAAATCGCAACAAGTCGCCCCCTGCTTCCTAAACACTGCAGTCGGTCTGACACAGTCGTCCTGCAGCAGCCAAAATTCAAATGTGTTAGCCAGGAAATCAGCACTCAGACGGTTTAAGGCAAAATATTAAACTAATCTACATAACAAAGTCAAGAAACATAAAGATAGCAGCTTTAAGAGCCTGTTTAGATGGTTTATCTGAGAAAAAAAATAATTTGGGGGCTAGTTACACTTCAAATGTGGAACTAGAAGAAGTAGGATTTGGTGTTGACTATGAAGCTGCTGCTTCTATGAGGTCATTTCTGAGATTAATCTCAAAATTTCAGGCTTTATTCTTGCACATTTTTGACTTTTGGAACTCATAAATGTCCAGGTTTTTTCTAGAAAGTTTCTGAGTTAAATTTCTGAAATGTACTCCTTTATTTATTTACTTTTTATTTCTATCTACAATGGCGATGATACACTGTCTTAACTGTGTGTCAGCTGGGTGAGTAATAGTTGTATGTTCAGAGTGAACATACAGCTGTCCAGCTCTGGTCATATAACTTTGTAATGTGTTCATTACAAAGTTATCTATGAGCAGAGCTGGGCAGTAACTAGTTACATTTACTCAATTACTTTAACTTTCTTATATTAACTTATTATTATTATTATTATTATTATTATTATTATTATTATTATTATTATTATTATTTATTTATTTATTTATTTATTTATTTTTCTAGGAGTATTTTTTACTACACTGTACATTTTACTTTTACTTGCATTATTTTATTATGAAGTATCTCTGCTCTTACTTGAGTAAAATTTCTGGATTCTTTACCCACTGAATGAAGAACAAACATGTTTTAACCAAAAATCCACCAGACACACAGCTGCAGTTTTTGTTACAATTTCCTATTTTTTTGTAAGGAAAGAAACTGATTTGGAAAAAAAAAAATTTAACCTACTTTGTTATTTTTTTGTTACTTATATAAATTACTGCCATTTTGGTCCTTAGAATACTAACATTTCCACTGAACTTTACATTTTGATCCATCTGATGATTCAATTTTTAAATATTAAACAACTGATAATTTGATCAGTTACTTAATACTTGAGTAGACTTTTTACCAAATACTTTGAGTAATTTTTGGATGGCTACTTTTTTATTTTTACTCAAGTAAAAACATGTTGAAGCAGTGCTACTCTCACTTGGGTACAATCTTTGGCTACTCTGACACTTTCATGAAACCTTCAGGACTGGAGAACAACCAGGTTGGTTGACCTGACTCAAGCTGAAGGACTCAGGCTGTTGCAGATATTTGAATTTGGACATGTAGCGCATTTAAATGTTTTTTTTTCTCTCCCCCCCCCCTACACACACACACACACGCACACACACGCACACACACACACACACACACACACACACACACACACATTTGAATTGTTACTTGAAAGCAAATGCTGTAAATGGAGCTAATGTCACATGCTTCACAGCTCTAAGTACTATTCCACTCCTCCGGGCATGTTGAAATAAGGGCCGCTGATTTATACTTAATGGTCCATTGCATCTCAGTTTCTGCAGATGGAAGAGTTCTGGTTTGTGATGACGAGTGGCAGCCTGCTGAGACACAGCTGAAGAACAGATTTATGCGCCGCGAATCTCACAAACCGTTTCTTAATCAGGAAAATCTCTGAGTGGCTCATTGAAACAACTACGGGAGACATGTTGTTACAAAAATTTTGAATTTTCTTTTTAAACAAACAAACATAAAAAACGCTTTTCAGTACACTTCTAACAATTCCCTCGCAGTGACTTGCCTCCATTGTTTAGAGCTGTTAATGTCCGTTTATGATGCTGAGAGTATTTCCATAGATCGGCTGAAACCTGCCAGGTCTGGCTTTGCATCATCAGGTTGCGCTCACTGGATCGTGGCGTAATTTATCATGACTTCATACCTTTCAATAGGATATTTGCTGCCATCTGTCAAAGTCATGCTGAGACATTTTCTACCTGGACACCACACACACATGCACATGTAGACTAAAGAAAGAATATACATATTCTTTCTTTTCATTTCATTTCATTACATATAGAGACACCTTGAAACACCTTTGCTCTTGAGACCACACACAGTTCTGATGCTGACTGTGCTTTTGAACAATAAGTTTTGTCCTCCCACAATAATCACTACTGTAATCCTGTTGGATCTGTAATTCTGAGAAAGGTGATATTTATGATGGCCTAAATCAACCCCCGGTCCCCCCTCTAGGCGCGTGAAACGCGGCGCAGACCGACACGCCGAGGAAAACGCAGGTGTTAAAACACCCCAGTGAACACGCTGGATAAATTTTGGCATGTTTTTGTTTCATCGACACTGTACTTAATCCCTGTGAGCATCCAGTACACCTGCACGGTGAATGCCGAACGCTCCTCAACACGGGCGGCATTCTTCAGTGACAGCTCGACTCGTCATGCCTCTCCTTCTCCATGTCCCCACCTGCGCTAGTCACAACAGTTTACCTTCTCCTAACACCCACCTCCGCCCTGACTCAGCCGTGTTGTTTTGACAGACGGCGTAGAAAAAGCAGCTGCTGGAAGTACATGGCACAGCCTCCGCATGAAAGGGTCACTCAAGTGTTAGCTGACACAATCAAAGTGCAATCCATTAGGAGCTCGGAGGTGATAGCAGCAGCAGTTTGTTACTCATCAGTTCTGTTAATGGCCCGTCTTAAAGTTTACCATTAGCTGATGTCATGGCACGCCAGTTAAGCCTGAATGCAGAAGTTGGAATGCGTTCTGTCCCGACACGTAGTCAGTATAGAGAAACGGCATCATTTTATTACCGTCTCTCAATGACTCAATTGAAATTGGATTACAAGAGTTTTTAAAGGAATTATCTCTGCACTATGCAGGATTGTTCAGTGCTTAGTCTGTTTCTGACCAAAGAGTACGACTTTGACACTAGCTAAAAAGTTAGAACTCCAGTTTTTGAAGTCAATTGAACAAGTTCAATAGAGCAATGAGGAAAGCTGTGGCCAGGTGACTCATGAAAGGCTTGAAGTGATGCATTCATGAACCATAAATCTGGGAGGATTGAGCTACCAGTGGCTGGATGACCCCAACCGTAGCCACACATATGTGTCATTTGCCACAGATTTGATTATTATATGTGAAATAAAACAAACATTGAAATAAGACAGAATGAAATCTGGTTTTATGAAATTAAACAAGACGGTGTCTGTCAGAAACCACCACCGCTGCTATGTGCAAATTAATATCAGTTGGTTTAATAGTAAGTGATGGTGGTTCACTTGGAAAACTGAGGAGGGCGTCATGAAAAAGTACCACCATTGCAAGTTGTACTAATGGCTGTACGTGGCATGTCTGATCTTCTGAATGTTCCCCTTTAGAGCCACAGGCTAACCATGACCCGGTGCCACTCATAAGGATTTTGAGACACTCAGTAGAGTCCTTTAGGGGTGTGGGAGTTTGCCCAGCCAGTTTACATGTGCTTTGTGGACTTGGACCTAGTACCTCTGGGACCTTGTGGGGTTTGGTCCAGGATCATGGGTTACGGTTTGGTACGGTTTGCTAGGTCTCTGTACCACCATCGCCAGAGCTTGGCCCATATTGCTGGCAGTAAGTTGGGCTTGTTTCTGGTGATAGTTGGACTCTTCCAAGATTGCCCTTTGTCTCCGATTCTGTTCATAGTCTTTATGGTCAGAATTTCTCGGCGCAGATAAGGTATTGGGGATCTGATTTAGCGGCCTCAGGATTGTGTCTGTGTTTTCAAGGTGGAGTGAATCTACTGGCTTCAGGGGATTGTGATCTCCGCCTTTTGTTGGAGTATTTCACAGATGCATGTAAAGTGGCTGGGTTGAGGCAAAATCTGAGGCCATGGTCTTGATCTGGAAAAGGGTAGAGAGCCTTTCCCCGGTTTGGAGAGAAGGTCCTGCCCCAAGTGTCAGGGTTTTATTCATGAATGAAGGAAAGTGGTGCAGGAGATTAATGGATGGATTGGTGCTGTGTGTGCACTGATGTAGGTGCTGTGCCATTCTGTCATGGTGAAGAGAGAACTGAGTCAAAAGGTGAAGCTCTTGATTTACCGACCCGTCTATAGTCACGAGCTCTGTGTTGTGAATTAGCAGGACTGGGCCAGGTACGGCACCAAAACAATTTGACTAACAGCCGACCGCATTCATCGACTAACTAGTGATTACCTCAAGACAAATTACAAACAACGTTACAGATTAACTGTGGACTGCGTATAATAATGATATCATATTTATATACTCACGTTTTATAAATATAAAACTAAAAAGAAAATCACAACATTAGTTGATGTTTTTGAGACAGTAGAAATCCACCGTAGTCCTGGCCCTACTCAGAATAGCCATTACCATTAGTGTCCAGAACCAAGTAATCTAGATTTTCATTGAATAAAGATCTAGTGAGTCAGTAAAATTGAATCTGTTTGTAACTTTTTAACTGATCCTCAATTGCCTATATGCCACAGACTTCCGTTTTAGCACTTCCAAATCTCTGCCTTTGATCTCAGCCTGCTCCCTGTAGCTGCGAATTTCCTCCCACACAGCATCATTGTCTTCCAACAAATTATTTCACTGAACGAAGCACGGACAGCTGCCTTTTTAACCTTTGTCTTCCTATTTCTGACGTTGGATCTTCAATATCTTCAGGTTTGAAATGCCAGATAGCTACAAACCCATGCGTTAGCTTTAGTAGCTAAGTTTTGGCTACTGTCCTTTGTTGCCTTGATATCAGCAGGAAGATGAAAAAATTTAGCACTGGATTGTATCGGCTACTTACTGGGCATAACGGCACACAACAAATCTCAGTTGTTGTACCAGCAGCCTACAGATATTTTAACTTTTGTGTCTTGTTCATAGTACAGCTCTTGCAACAATTGGAGCGAGCGGTAACAGGAAATAATCAGTGGGGCTTAAATTTAAACAGAAACTCATCACCACTGTACTCGTGGCATGTAGGCTATTCAAAAATCTAGAATTGATGGTACAAACAATTTTACTATTTACTCATGAAAATAACTGGAAATGTGACCTGATATTGAACATCATTTGTTGATTCTATTCGCCGAAGAAGAAAAAAATAAAAAATATCATTAACGGGGGAAATGCTCACTTTTCATCCCTCCTCTTGTGCTATTTTGTCAAGGCTGTCTCAGTGAGCTTGTATTATTTAGCTTTAGGTGGTTGGGTTGTGGCAGCTGAGTGACATGAACCCTCGCTGGCCCCTCTTAGAGAGGACATGCTGATTAGGTAATCACCTGTGTACACAAAGCCCGCGCACTCCTCTACCTCCATATCCTCTCTGACAGACACGAGGGGAAGACGCAGTTCTGCTTTCACACCCCTTTTCATCACAGTGCGGCTAACAGCTTTGCTGCAGTCTGCGAGATGGTAAAACATATTTCATGCTGTTTGCACAGAACCACCAGGTGAAGTCTGACATGCCTATTGTCAAATCGGTGGGGGGGAAGGAGGAGGAGTGGATGAGATGATGAAAAGTTAATCTTTTAATGCATGCCGGGCTGACGCTTATTACCGGTTTTACTCTGTCAGTTCAAGACGGGATTATGGATACTTGTGTTTTATGGAGTGCAAACACACAAGCTTGTCTTTCTTTCATCTTTTGGTTTCCATGCAAGAAAACACGCCATAGCTCATTTATCGTAAAGAAGAATTTATCATAGCTCCCGACCACAAGTGTTATCTCAGGGCTGCACGTTGGTCATCCTCAAGCTAACACGGCTAACGGGTGCGGCGGTTCGGTAGGATGACGAGGGTACTGCCTGGACCTGGAGACCTAATGCGGCCCGGACCCGTCACTGCTCTGCAAGTTGATTCAGCGGCATGCTCCTCGCCGAATGAAAGGAGCTGTGGGTGGGTGTGGGTGAGGGTGAGGGTGAAGGTGAGGGGTGCAGCGAGAGACCGGCGGTCCATTCATTAATCACCGAGGTAAACAGGCCATCCAGTGACACCTGGCCGGGTTAATGCCTGAGACCCCGGAGTAATTACCGTTCCCCTCCCCGGCCAGACCAGCCACTCACATGAAAGTTTGTGATTATGAAGGAAATGGGAATTAGCAGGAACATTTCAGGAAAAAAGGCAGTCCCCTGTTTGCTGGTAGCATGCAAGCCCTTCAAGAGAAAATGGAAAGAGGAGGAGAGAGAGAGAAGAAGAAAAGTCAGAGGCGACGGGGGCTGATTGGACTTTTCCCTGTGGAGCATGAGGGGGACGGAGGGGGGCAGCGGCCACGGGGTGGGATGGCAGGGGGTCAGGCCCACACCAAATTAGTAGTGTCTGTTACTTGAAACCTTGCTTTCCCCAAATGCTGCAGCGCCCTTCTGGGTTCCCTGTTGAAAATTACCGAGAGGCCACGTCGCAATTAGTGGTTTGTTTCTTTTAGACTGAAATATGGCCATAATTCATAGCTTTCAACCTATTTCATTGGGAAGATGTATTGGTTGGCCAAAGCAAGGAGGTAATTGTAACACATGATATGGCAATTTGTTACCCCGTCGCAGCCTTGTACACAAAAGCATTTGCAAGGATATACCGCGCTGGTATTTTAGGGAATAATGCCATTTGTTTCCAATCAGATTGGAAATGAAAACTGTTCATGTTGGCGGGATTAAGCGTCTATTCATTAGGGAGCTGAAAGGCGTAACACTGCGCTGCGTTGCTCAGTTTGGGCCTTTTTCGTATGAAAACGAGCCGGTCGGATCTGAAGTTTCCTCTCCGGCGGATGTTCTCCAGAGCTTCGGTGCAGTCAGGAGATCTGCACCGCTTTCTGCAAAGTAAACACTTATCTGGAACTACGCACACAGATGTTTCTTTGCTCCGATGTCTTTATTTTTTTTTAATGCACGTCCTCCGTGGCTCTTTCTTTCTAAGAGATTAACAAACTAATCTTCCTGCAATGACTCATTACGCTCCGTATGCAATATTTACGACGTGAGGTAACGATCTAAATGCAAGTGTTTCCACTCATAATGACTCTTTCATTTTCCAGAACATTGACCTGGCTCGACAGCGAGCGGGTCTCTTGCCAAAGTGGATGCAGAACATTAAATCCTCTATTTCCTCCTGTCCCACCAACCCCTTCTACCCCCCAAATCCCCAATCCTGTTCCATTGCTAAATTTGCTGTAAAACTTCATACTCCCCACCAAGGTCAAACCTTCTTTCAAACACAGCTCTGGAAATAAGCGTGTTGCTTAAATTCGTGAAGAGACGTCACGTTGCCGATTTGAGTGTGTTGAAACCTGATGAGGGCCCGAAGGAGGCACTGACACCGGACTCCTCCGAGTCCCTCTGCTGCATTGCAGCAGCCATTATGCAAGCCTTTTAATGACCCTTAATGGTTTAATTGTGCAGGAATTGTGAAACGATGTGTGACTTTTCCACGCGTTGACATTCAGCAGGTCCAAATCCATACGGAGGCGCTTGCGCCTGTCGCCTCGCCTCTGTCAGTCTCACCTTCCAGGATGAACTTCCACGGGCTTCTCGGGTCATTTTGTGCTTCATCGTTTCAAACAGAGGACTTGTGGTGTGAAAAATGCCAACATGTGGTTTTCTAGTTAGTTTCAACGTAGACGTCAAAACTGGTTATAAAATGTGAGAAAACGAATGAAATAACTACCAAACAAATTAAATCACTGATTCAGTCTGATCCAGTAGAAAACAACTCTAATATCTGAATGTGTTCCCAGTTATCAGTTTAGAATAATATTCATAATGATAATTTTATTTATGACGCCCTTTATGTCTCAAATTAAAATCCTCATTGTTTAGTTCCTTTTTTATTTTCTATATTTTTTAAATTTGTTTAGAGACTATTTTTGTACTCCTTGAAATGTGCCTTTAAAAAATGCGGTATCACACTGGTCAACAGCCAAAAAATTGTTTTCTTTTTTTTTCAACTGTTTTAGGGTCGTTTTGATGAGCAGAATCCAAAAATCCGATTGGTTTTGCTTAATCAGGTCAACTTTCTGAACTATGGAGCAACATCAGCATCAAAATGCAGGACTTGTTCTCACATGTGGAGAATCTGATCAATGAATGAAGAGCAGGAGGAGAGACTTCATCAGGACAGAAAAGAGACGGAGAATTTTACACAATGAAGACGAAATGTTCAATTTACATGTATTTACCCTCATAAATGTTTATTATTCACTTTACAGAAATCCAAGTTTGCAACATTTAATTAATACACTCTGTTGGAAAACTTTTTTATTCTCCTAAAACATTTTTTTGGATGAGAAATATTAACAGAAATGAACTGATAAAAGTCACAGAAATGTCATCAATTTAGTCAGAAGATCAGATTTCTCTACATCAAATTAGAATAAAAACCTGATTGAGAAAAATGGAGTCATTTTTGTATTCAGCTGTCCAAAATAATCCTAACTCAGTTGAAAAAAACATAGACAACTTCCAAAAAATGTTGAATATTGTTTTGTAACCCCATGTTATTGTTATTATTATTGTTGTTAAAATGGTGAGAAGATTAGCGAATATGTGCGTCACTGCTTGAGAGTGATCTTTTCCTGTGCTTTCAAACAGGCTGGTCTGGCCTGGCGAGCCGATCTGCCTGGCTTCTACCCAAACTTTTGATAAATGGAAAGCGAAGGATTAACGTCCACAATAGAGGGAGGCTTTTTATTTTCCTCCTGAACATGGGAAAAGCTGTGAGCGGTTTGCCTCAAGTGCATCTAAAGTATCAGCACATGTAAAAGTTTGTGCTAATTTCTGTTGGAAAACAGCAGAATCACCAGGCTTACAGTTCAAACATTGCAGAGACGCAGTCTGGGCTGTGGGTCACTCCAGGACACGTGTCAAACTCAAGGCCCGGGGGGCCAAGTCTGGCCTGCCGTAGGTTTGTATGTGGCCCTTGAGACTCCAAATCACATCTTTCTTTTTTCGAAAAATCCCTACAGCACATCTCCAAATTTTTTCTGATTTTTACTGCAATTTTCTTTCTCAAAATTGGCCAAAAACATTGGTTCTAAGTAACAGCTACCTCAGCCTCACTTCATGTCAAGTTATAGTCCGTGACTGAGTAATAAAAAGTCATCTTGTATTAGTGCAAATATCGTACAAATTCCTTAGAAATATTTCTAAATTAGCACCACTATATCTGTGATTTTGATAGCAGAAAAAAAAACTATCATAAAATCAGGGATGGTCTGACCAGTGTGAAAATATTTGATTTTAAGAAACACTTACTGAATTCTGAAAC
Source organism: Poecilia mexicana (assembly GCF_051168715.1). NCBI lineage: Eukaryota > Metazoa > Chordata > Actinopteri > Cyprinodontiformes > Poeciliidae > Poecilia > Poecilia mexicana. The sequence goes on from NW_028263374.1 coordinate 3,545,159, forward strand.
AAACAGTTTTTATTGATATTTTAACAGTTTAATGGGTTTTATCAATGTATTCTGGCACAACCGGCCCTTTAAGAGCATTCAGATTTTTGATTTGGCCCAAGATGGAAATGTTAATTAAATCCAGCAGCGTGTGAGCACATTCCAGATGCTAAAGAAATAAAAAAGAAGCATGGACTGTGTTGAAGTTAATTTTTCTAATGTGCATACTTACTAAATACTGTGAGGAAAGAACTGGATGCATGTCAGGCCTGACAGGAAGCTGCAGTGAGATGTGCTGCATCTGAGTTTCATTACAAACTTCAACACCTGCTGAGCTTTTCATTTTGTTTAAAATGCATTAGCTGTACGAAACTATGCAAAACTGTTTAATGACAATAATACTCAGCTAAATTAATTACACTTAATTTTGTGTGAATGACTAATTCATTCAGTTAGTCTGAATTTGTCTTCTACTTTTACTCATCTCTGCTTCCTTCCAAAACAGCAAAATTCATTTTCTTTGTCTTAATAGAAACTTAACCTAATAAGTTAAACTTCTATTGAGTTTCTCACGTGATAGTTAGAAACCTAAGAGTTTCTAACTATTATGTTTTTACAATAGCTTTATAGTGTCCAGCTTTTAAAAAGTTAGAAACTATTAAAGCATTATACAAACTTAATAGTTTCTAACCTTAAGTTAGAAACTATCATCATGATTTTTTCAGTGTCCATGTGATTTTCTCCACCAACCAAAACGTAACAGTCTATAAAGTTCAAAATGAAGCTGTTGTGTGTATCTGCTACACACAGAAACATAAAAAGCAAAAATAAAAATAAAACAATCTTCCGCCTGGAGCGTGGTCTGATGTTTTTTGCCAGTAAGAAACTCTAGCTGAGCCAAACGAGCTCAAAGCTGAGTGATCCAAAGCCTTTAACAGATATCTGACAGTAATGACGTTTAAATAAATGCCTGCTGTGAGAACAGAGTAATGTTGTGGTTCCTGCAGCACAGTTCTCCACACGCTGGAGGAATTCCCCCACGGCAAGCCGAGCTGCTGACACAGACAGGACGGCAAAGACACAAGCAGGTGGAGGTGCTTAACACTTTGAATTTCAAATCCTCCTCCTTTTTGTTTTTTGGTTTTGCCATTTAACATGTTTTCATTTTGCAGTTCTTGCTTCAATGACTTTGGGGAGATTTTGTTTGCCGCTAAGTATTTTTAACATGAGTTAATTTGGCATCTGGAACAAATCTCTCTCTCAGACCAACAGGACTAAACAACAGAAACAGCTACATTTACTCTGCGTTTTTCTGCCTCCATGCTCCTTAGTTCTTTGTCCTGTTTGAATCTTAATACCACTCATTCAGCGCCTCATCATATTCTGGCCTCCGGTTTGATTTTCGCTTCGAATGCCGTCTCTCTCACTTAAAAAGTTTTAAGTGCAACTATGTTCTCTTGTGAAAAGCGAAGCTCTTCATTTTGACGCATTTTGCAATTATCTGTATTGTTTCTTTGATTCTTTTTTTTTTTTTGAAGACAGATTGGATGACTTTTAAAGACTCAACATGAAGAAGATCAGATTTCTTAATGAAATACAGATTCAGATTTCATACCACACAGAACACAATGTTCCTGGTGTTTGTCGTTTCTAAAGGAAGTGATTTACTCAGATGTGAAAATCGAAGCATCAGAATCACCTGGACGCTCAATCGTTTGTCCTACACGAACTTGATGTGATGTGCTCAGCTTCAGCGATGGCTCTGAAACAGCGACCCTGCCTCAGAGACTGCACAGCCTTGTACAGCAAATTACCACGATTGTCAATCTTCCATGTCAGGAGAAGCCCTGAAGCGCAGGGTCAGAGGCTGCCACATGCAATCAAAGGAGATCACAAAGTCTCAGGGGGAAATGGAGACATTACCAATCCCAGATGGGATCACTCCGGCACGTGGTGCTCGTCATTACCTGAGCTGTTCGTAGGAGAAGCACAGCAGCAACAAACACGTTGTGAGACCTTCAACGGAAACTGATGTCTACAGTTATAAACAGAGGGGGACTAGAACTAAAGGTGAGCCTTTTGTAAAACTTAGGGATGCACTTTATTGAATTTTTGGTCAATATCCGATATGCCGATACACTAAAACTCAACTGATACCAATATTTATTTTCCTATACCTACTTACTGAAACTATATGGCTTTCTCAACTGTGGAATTAAAAAACTGAATTACCTTTGTTAATTCAGCCTGCTGCCAAATGCAAAAAGCTAAAAAAGAGGCTGAAAATGATGCAACACTTTGAACTTGCATTATGTTTAGTGTCAAATTTATTCATGACGTGCTCTCTCTAAGACAATGACAACACTCAAACAGTACAAATTTGATACGGCAGGCGTCATTGTCACTGGTTTGTCATAAAAAATGCCTTTTACATCGGTGAGTGATTTTGACGAAATGGCCGATGTCTGATATTAAATTTTACAGCTAACGCTGGCCGATACCGACACCAGGCTGATAATATCATGCATCTCTAGTAAAAATAATTAAACTTCTTTTTAAAATCTTTGAATTTTACTTTATTTTGAATACCCCCTCCCTCTCTACCCTTGTCTTTAAGCTTTTATTGGCTCTAGTGGCCTTTTTGAACCCTTCTGATTTCAGAAGCACCCGGTCATACCTTTATGGCGATTTGTTTTCCCCCATTTCCACTTCTAGAATATTTTCCCAACAATCAGAAATTTAGAAATACATCTGCAGCAAATGCCATCTGGTTATGAATTCTTATTGTCAGTGGCATGGTAATGTTAAATATTTTTACACATAATCAGTTAGGACTGAACCAGCAGCTGTCAGTGTGCGTTTTTACAACTTCTTTTCTCCAAGTGTCCAGTTTTCATTTTCTTTGCCATTTTACTTTATTACACTTAGTATATGTAGCGTAGTTGATTCTGTGTAGTTTCTTGTGCGAAATAACAGGAAGGCAACAGCTGATTTGGAGGCACGTTAGAAAGTTGTTTGAACTTAGAAAAGTTAGATTCTACCAAAGTCAGAATATGACTTTAGTAGGAATTTTAAAAATCTGAGTTCTTGGTTCAGAGAAATGGACCATGTCTCTTACAGTCCCAACATCCTGGCTCTACTCCCACGTTGCTCCACAGACTATCTTGATACACTGGCACCATAATAAAAACACACACACACACCATGTTCTTTCGACAAAGCCTTTGAAGACGCCAAAAGCGAGGAATTCTTATGTCTTACATTTCATTTTGGGGATCACACATCGATCTTAATGCTCTGCTAGAAGATCGCACTGAGACCACGCAAAGACCAGACACATTCTGGTCAATGTTTCTGACATTCTCTGATGGGTGAAGGGGATCTTAAACACTTAAAGAAATCATTCTCAATGCTGCTACCTGTCTAAATGCCCAAACCCTTTTCTTACTTCTAGAGTGTCAGGTTGTTCATTGTGCTGTAAAACAGTGTTTTGATTAGACTGTTCATCTCTATTGTGACAGGTCATTCAAGGTAAGAAGAATATACCTAATGAGAAGGTTCTATTGACTTGGCTGGGATCCTGGAGGCAGATAACACACAGTCAGCTTCAGACTAATGGTGCTTGTGTAAAGCTAATGGCCCGTGGCTCAGTTCAAACACAGACAGTATTTAAACTAGTTACAAGAAATATCATAAATCTCATAGGCAGTGATGCCAGTGGTGGTACTCTACCTGAAATTTATACACCCCTCCTCCCTCCTCATCCCCCAAAATATCTTGTTAGCATTCACCGTGGTAAGCAATTAGCTTGTTATTGGAGCTGTTTACAGAAGCGCTAATGTGAAGGAATTCCCCGGGAAATGGTGAGCACCGCCTGCCCTGGAAATCAGTCAAACGCCTCCTCCGGCTTAAGTAGTCGTGTATGAAGCGACTTTTCATGTCGGGCTTGCGGTCTTTGCAGACCTGAAGACAGCGTGCCATGTGGCTTCAGGCCGCCTGCTCTGTCCCACAGGGAGAACAGTAAACCAGTCACTGCAATTACAGCTGATCAAGAACATCAACATAAAAAAAGAGCTTGTTGTCCGAACCAAGCAGTGCCAGAGGTTATAGAGTTTCTAAGCTTAATTATGCAAACCACCACACTGTGAAACACACGATGACTAAGACTGGAGTTTTGAAAGGTGAAACATGCATTTGGTGGAAACATCTGCAGCATTGTACCGGCAGATCTGATGGTATTCTGTGTTTAAAGAGCATACACATATATATATATATATATATATATATATATATATATATATATATATATATATATATATATATATATATACATATTCTTTAATTCACATTTTTCTTTCTTACAATTAAACAATGCACACAGAACTTGGGGCACTGATTTACAGTATTGTAGGGAAAAAAATAACAATAGTACAAAATGTTAGACCTAATTATGCTTCCTTGTTCTTAAACATAAACCATTCAGACCGGTGTTTGTTGAAAGAGTTTCCTTTGATGCGTAAAAGACATGCCAGCTTTTCCATAGAATGAATCTCCGGTTACACTTTATGTGACAGGGTATGCATAAGACTGACATGACACTGTCATGAACATGAAGGAGCCTTTATGTCTGACCTTTGTCATAAAGTGACATTCAGTAAATAATGTCACTTTTAATGCAAAGTAGCTGTAAAAGTTGCGTTGAAAGTCCATTAAAAGTGCCAACTTAGCTTACTCCCTTAGACTCCAAATTACAAGTCCTTCTAGTTTTTCACAAATCTGCAAAATTCACACAAAATCAACAAATCTCCACAATTTTTTCTGATTTTACTGCAAATTTTCTTAAAATTGGTCAAAAATATTGAGTGTAAGTGACTGCTGCCTCAGCCTTACTTGACGTCAAGTTATAATCCATAAATGATACGGCGAGTAATACAAAGCCACATTTAATGTCATACATTAGCGCAAACATTGTAAAAAATTCCTGACAAGCATTTGGTACCACAAAATATGAAATTTTGATCGCAAAATCCATTAAAGCAATCACAAAATGCTGAAGGAACAGCTATTTATTTATATATTTTAACAATTTAATTGGTTTTATTAATGTATTATGGCACAACCGGCCCTTTAAGATATGGCCCAAAATGAAAATGAGTTTGACACCCTTGAGCTAAACCATTAGAAATGTAATTAAACACTAATTAGCAGTTTTACTACATTCTCTTTATGGAGGATGGAAGTTCATTCCTGCTTCTCAAAAATACCATAACATAGTCCATAGTCATGGTCTGTAACTCAGATATGCGTAACAATATTTCAGGAATAATATTTCAAGAACATGGAAGCCCTTGGTTTCCATTACACCTTCTGAAGCAGCAGTGAAGAATGTTTTTTTTTTCTTCTTTACTGTAACTTGTAAATGTTTTGAATTGTGAGGACAGTCTGCCGAGAAGACGGTTTGTCGAGAAGCCTCAGCATCTCACGGTGCTTTCCTCTCCTGCTGGGTGGTCTCTCCCCGGCTCCATGCAGAAACTCCATTAGCGGCCGGGTAATTTTGCCCGCGAACTGGAAACATTCTTTACCTTCCAGAGATGTGCTTAATATAGAGCAGTAATAAAACACCTCCAGCCTCTGGCGTGTTGTTTTACCAAATAACATCTAACTGCCCATTACTCCCCATTAAGGCTAATGGCCTCGCTAATTAGGATAATTCCATAAAAGGTTCTGTGTTTAGACCAAGCTATGTCTGGAATTAAGTCAATGACAGAAACTGACCACTCTCATATGGACCCAGTGTGGCCTTTCTTTTTTTAAACAAGGCAATTAGTCTGCAGCCTTTTGAATATTACAGTGTTGAGAAGGGCTCTCGCTGCGACTCGGCCTCCGGTTTAGCTGGTTAGGAGGTCATGTTACGCTTCATTTCTCTTCACAATGTAATGCTCAATTTAAAGTGGTTTTAAACAGTAATAATGTTTGTGTAAACAGCAGGAAGTCATGGTAGGCTCTTATTGACGTAATAGCGATGGGAACTCCCATAGCACCACATCGGTTTGTGTCTATTAAAGGTGCAATAATCAATTCTGATCACGGTAAGCCCAATTACAAAACGGACAAATAGACAAGTCTGTCTCAGCACCGGCTTTTCAACTTTTGAGATCATTGCTTGGTTTTCGTTAATTTAAATGTTATCAAATCAAAAGATGACTGCACAACAACACCAACACATGCAACATGAAATAGTTGGCGTGAGGGATTGCTGTAAAGTCAACGACACAACCCAAGTGACTGCCGTTGCTGCGTGTCCGTCCATGAGGAGTGAACGTTACACTCCTCTGTGCAATCTGCAGGGTTTCCTTAGACAATATTTTAAGCTAATTTGAATAATTAACCGACCTTATTGCACTGACTGACATTGAGGATGGATTGGAATGTACAGATGAAACCAGAAGTTTACATACAGAAAGTAAAAAAGACACAAAACTTCTTTTTTCCTCACTTTCTGACGTATGACTTACTTGAAATGGCTTGTTCGTAAGGTGCCTCAAGGAGACATTTTGTTGTGAATTGGTGCTTTATAAATAAACTGAACATGTCCGTGGTGTCCAACACTGTTTCAGCCTAAGCAGTTAATCGGCGGTCCGTATTGACGCTTCTCCTTAGCCAGAAGGAGAACTTCAGATTGGCCCAAAATATCCATTACGTTTACAGACTTAGGGGACAGATTCTGCACCCGTCTGTCCGATTCACTGAAGAGCATCGACTCTGAAGAGCATCCCTTGACAGGGAAGAAATATGTATCTGTCTTTTTTTAATAGTGTATAAAAATACAGATATATAATCCATAATCACACATTTAAAAGACTCATTGTCGCATAATCTGGCATGCTCACTTACCTGTTTTACTGACAATACTGAATGCTACAGCTAAGCTGCTTCAAAGGCCAAATCAGTAAATGTTGACCAGAAACAACTTTTCTATGTTGTTGGGATGGACATTATTTAATTTAATTTTTTGGAGGATCTTGACTTAAAGCAAATGATATGTTGTAGCTGTGTGTTTCTTTTAAACTTTCATTTTATTGGCCAAAACCATTTAAAAAAGTGTATGAATAGCCAATTAAGCCTGGTATGTTAATCAGCTCTGAGTCCGCCTGACTACAAAAAAAAAAAAAAAACAACTCAGATTTAGTCTGTAAACAAGTTTACCCTTTTCTAACCAGAGAAACTGCTATTTACAGGATGGGGTGGTTTCTTCATCAGTTCAGCTAGTATATTTTGCAACAACAACAATAATAATAGTCATTTTCTCAGAAATTGGTCGTTTTTAATAGCGGCTTTGTGCTTCTTGCTCTGGTTCCCGGTTTTCGCCTGGTGCATCGCACATGCATATGATTTATTGTCTCTGTTGACATCTAAAACCAATAGAAGGTTTCTGTTTACATCCTGGATAAATTACAGTCTTATTACTATTGATTCTGGACAGATCAACTTAAAATGTTCTCCGGCTCTGTGACTAATTCCAAAGTTGCTCTTTTTTTTTCTGAATGAATCAGAGGAATAAAATAGGCAGAAGTGAGGCAAAAAAAAAAAGAAAAGAAAAGCTGCTTAGGTCTCCCCCTCCCCTCTTGTTTCATGTAGTTTCCATGAAAACTCTTTGAAATCCTTTAAGCAATCAGGACAATTTTCTCTAGTTTTACCACACAGCCTCTCCCCAAATGGTAAGAGCAGTTTAACACGGTCCTATCAGGAGTCGCCATAGTGTATTAATTGTATTCTTGTGGGTACAGCTGATTGCCGGTCGGCCACAGCTGCTGATTAACAGCGGCCCTGGAACAGCCGCTGTTGTCCCAGGTGCTCCGTGTTTGGAGAGGGAAGGCTTCCAAAATTAAATACTTCACAGAGGAAGTCTCTGCCTGGGCCAAGGTTGTACAGCCAGACCACATTGAAGCGTTTTCAGTGTGCTTTCACTTCCTCCGCTTTGTGTTGCTAAATGTTAGGATTTGTGTAACGGTGATCAGAGCGAGCAGGGGATACGGGGATGAAGTAATCAAATGAATTAGCGGGCCGGGGCCGGGCCGGGTCTCTGAGCTGGAACCGGGACACCAGTCAGAACAATTAGCATTGTTGTTATCAGCGTCCGGTGTGGGGAGGGGGGGCAGAGGGCTGTTTGTTGGAAATCGCCGCGTATTAGCTTTCAGCGAACGACAATAACCTGAACTGTTATCATCTGAGTAAATGGATTAGTGGCGAGTTGTTTATACTGGATTTGTCGCACAGAACAGACAGAACAGCTGCCACGTGGCAACAGACCCGTTCCCCTTTCCAAAGAATAACATGGCGGACCGGGAGTTTTTTTTTTTTTTTTTTTTTTTATACACAATAATATGTACAAGTTACATAAACAGTAATGGCCGACCGGGAATCGACGGCGAACGGATGATTTGTGTGACTCTTCAACGGCTATTGCAATCACTTTAAACGAGAAAATTGTTAAACGCTGCTGGCGCCACTCCAGTTAGCCTAATAAAATAAGTGTTATTATCTCTGACTGCAGTTTTGAACTGTGGAATGAGGAAAAAAAAAAAAGAAAACAGCCCAGGCCATGTGTGCGTGTATAAATATACGTGAATGTTCAGTAGACCCTAACTAGCCGTGGAGCAGCTAAACGGACTTGATTAGTGCAATTGGAGTATTCAAGAGTGCAGCAGCTGCTTCGATTTGGCCTGATTGCTGTTTGAAAGAAATAGCCAAGAGAGGCACTGTTCTGTCAGGAACTGTTTGGCAGACTCCAGATGCCCCTCCCTACACCTACAACACACTATCATGAGGACACACACACACTCTTTCTCTGCATGGACCTCCCACCCTCAAATTTGCACTTCATATTCCTCGGCCTCTTCTTTCAACTCCTGCCATCTGAATATTAGCAGTGTGTCAAACTAACCATGAAATAATGAGAGTAATGTCCCTGACATTAGCGCTGTGAGTCATGCTGGCTCTGAGCAACTACAGCAACCAAAATGGCGCCCAGAGGCGGAGAAACTAAGCGGAGGCTTTTGGAGCAGGGATGTTGTTATAAAAAAAGAAGAATTAGAAGAAGAAAAATACAACAATAAAAAAATCTTTCCGTTTCAGACAGCAACAGGGATACAAACATTTGGATAAGAAACCTGGCAGGGACTGCTTACGTCTCAGTGAGTGAAGCCCAGTTTTTTGCCTTCTCTCGCAGATCTAGAGAGCAATTAACCGTCGATGTTTAGCAAGAGCAAGCTGACGTCTGAGGAACAGGGCAGAGTCTTGGCTGCCTCAGTGTCCAATCAGAGAGGAGAAGACGGGCACGAATTCTCAGATTTGGGTTTACTTCATAACTGTCAATAATCCGGTTTTGGACAGGAAACCACCATATTTTACCTCTCTTTTCTCTTTTCCCGCCGTTCTCCCGTATCAGCATTTCCCCATAAATTAACGTTATAAAACGTTAATTTTAAAAAAAAAGCGCTGCTGTGCCTCTCCATACTGAGTTCAACCATTAGCCTCGCGAGACGAGAACTGCCACCTGCAGTAGCCTGGGCGGTGGCTCGCTTAAAGTTAGCGCTGACAGTGGGAACCAATGTAAGAGTAGATCCCGCATTGGCTGCTCCGGCGCAGGAAATACGGCGGCCATCTTGGAGCGGTCGTCCCTCCTACTTTGCTGAACTAAAATAACAGAAAAAGTCTCAGCACTGAGGGATATTGTTGCTTGGATCGATGGACTATTGATGTGAGGGCTCCACAGACAACATTTCACAAGTAAGATGGACATATTATTGTGTATATTTTGTGATTAGAATATTACTTTACTGTATTTATGTCCACCGGCGAGATACCAGCTAATATTAGCTATAGTGCTTGGTGTAATACGGGTCCCACTATGAAGGATAACTGAGATTCCGTAAATCTAAAAAAAAATAATTATTCTCTAACATTGACTTAGATTATCTGACACAAGAGCCTACATTAGAAATGAAACAATGTAACATATTATTATGTGTTATAACATTCACCAGTATTTACACAGGTGGTAAAGACTATTATTTATATGTAATTCTTTCACTCTGTCAAAAGTAAGATAGCTCCCATATCTTCCGTTTTTGTTTTGAAGGTTTCCTAAAGACACGATGTGAGGAAGAAGTGGGAGATATCTTTAAAGAGAGACGGATTTACTGCAGCACGGATGAATCTCGCATCGGATTTTGGACTCAATCTCAGCTGCTGAATCACTCTGAAGCTAGAACTCGTCGGCTGAAAAACATATACATATAGCTATATATATGTATGTATATACATACATACACACATACATACATATAAACATGTATCCTATATATATTATTCAGTATTAATCATTATTTATTTGTGTCATTATTATTATTTATTTGTGTTTGTATAGTTATATAAATATGTATTGATATTACTAAATAATTTATTAAATAAATTATGAACGGCTGTGTGCTTTGTAATACGGTCATCATACATCAATATCAGAATATCCCATTCCTATTCTATTGTTTAAGCCACTAAGCATATTTAAATATGCTGAACTATGTATTAAAAACATACTTAAAAAATACAATTGTTTATAAATGTAGCAATAAATGTAGCATTGATAGATGTTTGAATATGGTTTCCAGTAACAAAAAAGCTTGTTATGATAGATTAAATGCGCTGATGCGTCATTGTGCTGCTAAACACATAACGCTGAGTGGAGTGGTGGACCGCTCCAAGATGGCCGCCCTAAATCTAGTCAGCGACAATAGGCGAGAGCGGTCCATGAGGCGTCTATTCTTATATTATGTCTATGGCTGGAACGAGCAAGGTGTTGTGTTGAAAAGTGTTTCCTGAACGATAGTGGCATCCATGTTGGTCCTGCAACCAGTTGGTGGCCTGTTTGATTCCCGCTCTTTCTTTGTGACACTTCACCCGCCTGGGCTGCTGCTGGTTTTCAGAGGGCCCAGCAGGTGGCACTGGTGCATGACAGCTTGGCCTCTGTCAGCCTGTGCAGGGTAGCTGTGGCTACCATCCAGTAGCTAGTCACCATCAGTGTGTGTAAATGACTGAATGAAGTGTGAAACACTTTGCAGGGTTATTATAGTTGACTAGAAAGAAGCAAAATAACTCAAAATGAAATTAAGAAAACTTTTTTTTGTTAACTAAATAAAAACAATAATTAATGGGGCAAACTATACCTAGACAAATTTCTCGTACAGGAGTCTTAAATTAAGTTATCTCTAACTTAATGGGAACTATGTCATGGATTTACTAAAACACACCGAAAGTCATTACATTTATATTTATCTTCATTAATTTTTGGGTGCAGCCTTATTCGACTTTAACTGTTCCAATAATTTGCACAAATAGTTTTTTCAGGTCCAGTGTTGTCATTTGGCAAAACAAATTCACAATAAATTTTGATTATTTTTCTGTTGAACAGCTGAAATTGATTACGTCAAACATCCGAGGTACATTGTAGGTTTAATAGTTGAATAAGTAATCTGTAAGACATGGAGCTGTGGAAAGGAACAACAAAAATTTGGGAAATTATAAAAGTAAATGAGGAAAAGTTTAAACAAAATTATTTTAAGCATTTCTAGGTCAAGGCATTTCACAGAAGGCCAACTGTGTAACTTTCCACACTGATTTATAGCATAGTAATTATCTGAAAGCTACAGAACTCATTGCATTTTTCATGTCAGAAATTAGAGCAGTTTAGACACCAGCAGTTAAAAGTACAAATTACCATTTGTTCTGGTTGTGAACTGTAAAAATATTTAATCAAAAGGATTTGTTCATCCCTAGTTAATCCAAAACCTGGAACTTTGAATTACGTCAAAGTGTAATTTAACAAAAACAGTATTAAAATTAGTCCATAATATGAAATTGTGATCAAATAAACTGTAATTTATGGTTGCAACGTCACAAAATTTAAAGTTAAATTCGTACCTTTTTTTCCCACCTTTCTTCTTAACAGAGCCTGAAGCAGCTCAGGGCAGATTTCTCTCAGGAACAATCAGATGTCATTTATGCAGAAAGGTAACATAATAACATAAACAACAGTATTTTTGCGGTACTTTATTGACATTTTATTTTCCCACAAGGGACAAAACCGATTTCACGCTTCAGAACTGACACTAATTCACATTCAGTAAATGCATTACATGTTCTGAGGCTCGTGAATCATACATGCTCATGTAGATTATTCTTGAAAGGAAAAACTTGTGAAAATGTGCAAAAAGGAAAATGGTCCATGTAAATATGAGGTCACTTACAACCTATTAACAGTGACAGGCGCTTTTAAGAGGTTACACATTTCTTCCTCTACACTCATTACATACATTTCTAGCACAGGGGGACTTCCCTCTAAATTACGTCACTGGAACAAAATTTATTGCATCCTTTTAGTTGTAGCGGTAACGCTGCTTAACTGGGAGAATGCAATGACTATACTCAAATACTTTATTGCTCACTAACAACACTGCAAAAACACAACTTCTAGTTTCTACTACAAATATCTTTTACACTTGACATAAAACCAAACTAATTTAAAATTAACTTTTCAGCAAGATATATTTTAAGTAAATGATTCCTTAATATTAATGAAAAAGTGTTAATTCCCTTGGCAGATTATTTCACTTATAACAAGATGGTATACATAAAATAATCTGCCAATTGAAAAATAACTTTTTCATCAATGTAAAATAATTGCCTAAAACAAACTCCTATATCTTCTGGAAAAGTTACACTTATATGTTATTTTTGTCTTATTTCAGTGTACTAATACATTTGCACTAGTTTCTAGTGGAAATGTTAATTGGTAAGTAAACTTGGATTTACTTACCAAGTAACATTTACTTAATTAAGAAAGGAAATCTACTTACTTAAGTAAGTAAGTAAATCTTACTTAAATAAGTAAGATTTACTTTCTTAAGTAAATCTTAAGTAAGATTTACTTACTTGAGTAAGTAAGAATTTCTTACTTAAGTAAATCTACTTCTTAAGTAAGATTTAAGTAAGTAAATCTTATTTCAGATTTACTTAAGAAAGTAAATCTTACTTACTGAAGTAAGATTTACTTACTCATATAAGTAAGTAAATCTTACTTAAGTAGGTAAGAATTAAGTAAGTAAATTTTACTTAAGATTTACTTACTTAAAGATTACCAAGTAAGAGTTTGTGTTTTTGCAGTGAAGAGCTGGAACTGCCTTTGGCAGATTAAAATTTCCTGAATTTCATGAAGCGAGATAAATGAGAGGAAAATGAAACAAATTAAGCACCGTAGAGCAGAAGCTGGCGTGTGGGTGTGAGCGGAAGGTAAACGGTGGGCAGGACTAAGCGATGTGTGGTGAAGGTTAGTAAAGGCAGAGCGGCGTTGGGAACATCTGAGAGCAATCCCACCCTGTGACAAAACCCAGACATAACAGTCTGCTCCAGCACTTGTTACCAGCACATAAACACTTGCTTTCAGCGAGATAGCGGCAGAGGGTGGAGGTGGCGCGGGGCCTGGGACAATCTGTCATTTATCAACTGCTAATTAACTGTTAATTTGCCAACCTTTGGGTTCAAGCATGAAGCCAATTCATCACGGCCAACAAACGGCCGCTCCCATGGGGTGGTCTCGCTTCCTGCTCACACAAACCGTCTGACAGCACCTGCATGAATCATCTCCCTCCTTTTTTTTTTTTTTGTCCGGACCCACTGTACTCTGGTTGTAAAGGCGACCCGTCAGCTGGTGATGTTTTTTTTATTTGTTTTTTTTTAAGTATGCTGATTATGTCATCATAAACAGTTCACGGAGGGATTTAAAATCATGTCACTGAAGGAAGGAGATAGCTGGCTACGAAACTGACGAGAGTTGTGTCTGTGCGTTTATAAGACGTTTTTATGTTAATGGTTCGCCGCTTTGTGAAACTATTGAAACTTTCTCACTTCAACGTGAACGTGTCATGTATGGATTTTATGTGATGCACTGACACAAAGTAGAACAGGATGAATCATTACAGCTCTGAAAAACAACTGAATTCAATTTAAACTGAAATGAATTCAGTTCACATACAATGCACAGCGATTATTGCTTCAAAAATAATCAACAAACAAAAATAATTAACTGAGTCCGATCATAAGGGGTGATTCAAGGTCATTCATTTACATTCAGAGGTGAGCAGAGAACCTAACAATTATACTCAAATGAGAGCAGTTCTACTTATTTTTTTACTCAAGTAAAAGTAAGAAAGTATCTGTTAAAATCAAGTATTGAGTAACTGATCAAATTATCAATCATTTGATATTTAAAAATTACATCATCAGATATACCAAAATATAAAGTTATGTGGAATTTTTGGTGTTTTAAGGATGAAAATGACAATAATTCATATATTTAACAAAGCATAACAAAATCAGGCAAAAGAAAAAAAATCAAGTCAGTTTCTTTCAATAAAAAAAAAACAACAACTCAGGAAACTTTAACAAAAACTGCAGCTGTGTGTTTCTGTGTCTGGTGAATTTTTAGTTAAACATGTTTGTTCTTCATCCAGTGGGTAGAGAATCCAGAAATTTTACTTAACCCTTGTGTTTACAAATGGGGTCCAACCAACCCCACACGTATTATTTGCCTCAGTCCTCGCACGCACAAGGGTTAAGTAAAAGAAGCGACACTTCATAATAAAATGACTCAAGTAAAAGTAAAAAGTACAAATGTTTTAGGAGGAAAATATTCCTAAAGTACTTTTTCCCCCAAAACCCCAGCTCAGGTAAGTAAATGTAATTGAGCTAATTAACTAAACTCATTACAGTCTGATTTTAGTTAACAATGGAGGGATGTGTGACCGTGTGCCTAACCAGGACATTAAAACAAACATCCACCGACCTTTGTGTGTGTGCGTTTGTGTGTTGACAGGATTGGCTGTTAATGGGCAGATGGAAGCGTCTGCCACACTGAGGTGACAGCACGTGTCAGGACAGCACAGGAAATACTCTCATAAAACATCTATGTTGACAACTGAGGCCCAACACCCAAACATGAAGCAGTATGCCTGGTCAAGTCATGTCTGCTTACATAAACACACACACGCACGCACGCACACACACATGCGCACATGCGCGCGCGCGCACACACACACACACACACACACACACACACACACACTGAACAAACCATGCTAACAGAGGGAAGTTCAACAGATTTCACAAAAGTCTTCATTCTGCAGGACGGCTGCTGTTAGCAGTCCAAAGCGGGCCAACAGCAAGATCCTCGCAACAAGATGAGATAGATTACACGCAGGTTTGTTGTCCAAATCGCAAATAATTTCCAAAGATGAAACCAATTTTCTAAAGTAATCTGTTTCTGTGCATGCTTCAATTAAACCTAATTATTCTGAAACGGGGACCGTAATCCGTTTAAAATACCTCAGTGCTCTGACTGTAAACCTCAGTAAGCCAGACCAACCCGAGGATGGCTAACTGAGATCCTAACTTCCTGACCCAATCACCTCTCGGAGCGCTCGCTGGCATCAAGCAATGCCAATGGCAGGAGATAGTAAAGCCCCCAGCTGGGGTCTGCTGTCCCCCCCGTCCCTTTTCGCCATCAACCACCTCCACAGCGCCAATTAGGGTCAGCCAAGCATGGAAGGTGCAGCCTGGAGCCAAATGAGATCCTTCTGCAGCAATTTGACTTTCCTGGCCAAAGTCTCCCTGAGGCCCCCCCTTGAGAAAAGACAGACTGTTTACCAACAGTGTCTGATTGCACATGTGAGGGGAAGGAGCAGCACACCTGTCAGATAGCTCAGACACTGGCAGCCAGTGTGTTCGCTTTTAGGCTTGACTGACCGGGGTGGGGGGGAACCTGGCTGGATACAAAAAGAAACTTGGCGTTTTCATTCAAAAAATAAAAAATAAGAGGTGAACTTTGTCCCCCTCTGTTCCGGACCTCGCCCGCTTAATAAATGCTCAGCTGAGCAATTAATCCGTTGAATGACTGAAGATTTTCAAAATTGGTAAATAAGCCTTTTTTTTTCTGCTTTAGTCAACTCGGTCATTAAAGCAGGAAGGTTTAGCAGCAGTGAAAACACACAGCACAGCCTCAGTGTGTTCACGGGGCCCAGGCCTAGCTAACGGCCCCCCCGCACTTCCATAGGTTTTCCTTTCACCTACCAGCAGCAGCTGCTACAGCTTGATCAGACCCAGAACTCAGAGCATTTCACCCCCTGAGCAGGGGGTAGGAGGGGCTCACCTCGGGGTACAAACCAGAGTTGGGTAGTAACTAGTTACTTTTACTTGAGAAATGTTTTTTTTTTGCGGGAAAAAAAAAACACTTTTAGGAGTATTTTTACTACTCTGTACATTTTAGTTTTACTAGAAATATTGCTGCTCTTGAGTAAAATGTTTGGATTCTTTATCCACTGAATGAAGAACAAACATGTTTTAACCAAAAATTCACCAGACACAGACACACACGTGCAGTTTTTGTTAACATTTCAGAAGTTTTCTTATTGAAAGAAACTCATTTGGATTTTTTATTTTTTTTTTTGTTGTTGCCTAATTTCGTTCTTTTTTGTTATATAAATTATTGTCATTTTGGTTCTTAAAACACCTAAATTTCCATTTAACTTTATATTTTGGTCCATCTGATGATGTAATTTTTAATTATTAAATGATTGATAATTTGATCGTTATTCTGTATTTAAGTAAGACTTTTTGCCAAATGTTTTTAATTGGATGGCTACTTTTTACTTTTACTTGAGTAAAAAATATGTTGAAGTAGAGCTACTTTTTGGGAACTCTGCCCCTGTCTGGCAATAACCGCCCACTGAAAGACTATCTATGGTCAGCTGGGTGCCACCACATCTTTTGTAGAGCCATGCACTCAGATCCAAGACTTTGCTCCACCCATTATCATTTGCACACACAAAAACCTGAACTCCTCACAAAACTGACAGGTAAAAAACCCAAGTGTACGTGCGTGTGTATGTGTGTGTGTGTGTGGCCTGAATGATGTGGATTCAAAGTGAAAACGTCCTTATCCTCCTCCTTGATGTCTTCTGGCCTGTTTACAGAACCCCCCACTTTGCTTGGCGCTCACATCGACCCTAATCATAACTGAGCTCTCTGCTCCGCATTACTTTTCTCCAAGCGTTCAGAGCTTCAAATGCTAACTGTTGTAAACATCAAACCCATTAAAAGTTCTTTACATAATCTGAGGCAGGGCGACACAGAGGCAAATCCCTCTGAAGTTTATTTCCTGTAACACATCATTTAGGGCCGAGCGTTCCCAACAGGTCATTAGGATCCCTATAAAAGGACAAAATGCCAAATGTTTGTGCCGCAGGCTGGAAAAAACAGCTTTCAATCTGAGTGCTTTAATTTTAATCATTCGCGCTGCAGTTTTGGAGCCCACGCTCTGAAACCAAAGAAACAGAAAATAAACACGGAACTCTCGGAAAAGAAAACGCAGACAAATATACTCCCTCTTTGTCTCTCTGGCTGAGATTATCCCACGTCCAACGTTGTGTCCTCAACAACTAACGCAAGAAAATCACACACAAACAGAGGTTTACGTGGCTATCTTTGTGGGGACTTTCCATTGACTTCCATTCATTTCTACCACCTAAACCTTACCCTTATCCTAACCCTAAGCAAAACTCAACTCATACCTTAGTCCTAAATCTAACCCCTGACAAAAAACAGCTTTTCCCCTTGTGGGGCCCATGCTTAGGTCCCCACACGGAGCAGGGGGTCCCCACAATGTAGTATATGTCAGGAAAACGGTCCCCACAAGGTATTACAAACGCGCACACACGCACACGCCCACACACACACACACACCACTCAGGTATTAAAAATAAACCAAGCCACATTTCATGAATGCTTTTAGATGTGTAATACCAATGTTTGATTAGATTTTTAAAAAGCAAAACCTAGCTAAATAAGCATGTGCGTGGTTTCTAACTGGGACACTTACCAAACACTATCTGGGGTTTTTACACCTGATAGTCGAGTAGACTTGGTTCCATTGCGGACCAAGATGGCAACATTTGCTGAGCATGTATGTGTCCTCTGCCGTCACACTGCCCTGTGTGAAACAAACCAAACTAATCGAAAATCCAGTTCACCTTGTACTGAAGGAAACAACACAGAAGCCTCCGAGCAAGACACAAACGCACCATCCTTTTTCATGAAGTGTAAATAAAAATGGAGTAGCGTCCGTCAGATTTTAGTGGTTGTAGGATTTCTCTTTCGTCTGTGAAGCCATTTCTTTATGTAGCGCGAGACTCACTCATTTATTTTGGCTCGGTTGACCCAGAATACACTGTGCTGTAGTCCACTTCCTACTTTTGGAGCATGTATGTATTTGAACTGAACCAGAGTTCACGTCAACCGAACCGAGACCAAGGCTTGTAGACGGACTACAGTTTGCTTCAGAGTCCTATTACGCATTTACACCTCCCCAAACGAATCGGGCCTTCTAGACAAACAAACTACAGTTCGATTAAAGCGGACTGGGCAGGGCTGGTGTGAATGCATCATCAGAAACATGGTCAAACAGTGGAAGAGTGTGTTCTTATCGGCATCAAGAATAAAACAGAACATCTCAGTTTGGTAGGGACAAAGACGAATAATTATTCATTTTTATAGGAACAAATGTTCCATACAGGATTGTGGCTAAATCCATTCTTTTTCTTGAACACAGCTGGATGGATCGAGAGTAGACTGTTGTTCCTGGGAATGTTCTGGATGTTTACAGGTTGTGAAAAGCATTTTTCCCTCCGTGGTCAGGTCTGCAGCGTGAGACATTTGCTGTGAGGGCGATGCATGGACCCTGCACAGTTCAGCCTGCACACACACTGCTCACCAGCAGCTCTCTCTTTCTGTGTGTGTGTTATTACAGCTGTAAGTGTGCCAGCCGGGGGAAATTTGTGTGCAGTTCACCTGAATTAGAAGCACTAACCCAGCCCTCCGTGCTGCACGGCGTAATGGTTTGTTTGTTTTTAGGGTTTTGCTTTTAGCAAATCATTCCTTATTTGTCATTTACTCATGGTCAGGCGGACTCGCCCCGAAAAAAAAAGGGGCTTGGTGAGGGGAAGAGAATAGAGACGTCTGGTGTGTGTGTGTGTGTGTGTGTGTGTGTGTGTGTTTCTTGGGGAGAAGATTTGCTGAATTCATGGCACGCTCATTCATCAACTTGGATGGTGGTAACACCTCCATCCAGGTTCCCCCCGCTGCTCTCCACACCTTCTGTTTATCTGGCCTGTGTAAAAGCCCCAGCGACAATGGCCTTCAAACAAATGCTGCGGTCTCTCCAAATGAAAGATTTCGAATCCCCAAATATAGCCACTGCATGTAAAGCGTTTCTCCCCAAGCTCAAGTTCATGACAGCACATTGTTTCAGCTGCACACATTGCTCTGTAATCAGCGCTGGTACTCTTCGGCCGGCCACATAAACGAGGCCATGGAGAGGTCTCCAAAGCGTACAACAGGAGGCCTTAGCGCAACAATGTGGCGAACAGCTTGGATCAATAACGCTGAACGCCTCATTCGACGTCACAAACTAAAACGGGATCTAGTTATTGTTCTTCAGTTTTCCGTTTTTCTGTGTGAGAACACGATGTACTTGTTGCTTAAAACCATTGAAGGGCATCAGTGGAGGCAGAGAAGTTCAAATAAAAACACTTGGATGTCTATAATTCCCCCAAAAGAGCACGAAATAACCAGAGCGCCACAAAAATTTTACAACTTCAACATATTTTTTTTTGCTCAAGTTAAAGTAAAAAGTAGCAGTCCAAGAAATTACTCAAGAGTGAAAAACTACTTGGTAAAAAGTCTAACAAATAGCATAATCAGACAGACCAAAATTTAAAATTAAGTGGAAATTCTGATATTTATAGCACCAAAATGACTAATTCATAGAAGTAACAAAAAATAAAATCAGGAAAAATATTTTTTTTTTTTGCAGTTTTAGGGTGCAGTTTTAACAAAAATTCCAGATGTGTGTCTGTGTCTGTGAATTTTTGGTTAAAACATGTTTGTTCTTCATTCAGTGTGTAGAGAATCCAGAAATTTTACTTAAGTAAAAGTAGCAATACTTCAAAATAAAATTACTCAACTAGAAAAAAAAAGTACAGCGTAATAAAAATACTCTTAAAAGTATTTTTTTTCCCCAAAAAGTTACTCAAGTAAATGTAATTGAGTAAATGTAACTAGTTACTATCCAACTCTGGAAATAACATACCAACAACTGTATGGGGGTGCTACACAGGAGCAGCACTGAGGCCAGATATTGCTTGATGTGCAGCTATGTGTGAGTGATGACGTGTGTGTGCGTGCATGCGTGTGTGTGTGTGAATCGGGTTTTTATATCCTTGTGGGAACCTATTTCTGTCCACAATACGGTGTTGTGGGGACCACAGCTCCGTGTGGGGACGTTTTCTTGATCTCCATGAAGGAAAATGCTGTTTTTGGGATGGGATTTAGGTTTAGGGCTAAAATGTCAATTGACTTTTGGTTAGGTATAGGAATAGGGGTAAGGGTGGGGTAAGCGATAGGCTGTAGAAAATGAATGGAAGTAAAGTCCCCACAAAATTCAAAAACACAACTGGGTGTGTGCGTGTGTGTGTGCGCATGTGTGGGTTAGGGGGGTACGTTCCTTGTTGGTTTTAAAGGTTTACACAGAGCTGGGCAGCTTCACTGCTCTAAATCAGCCAGTCACACCCCACTGCCTCCCTGTCAGAGGCCTATCTGCTACCACTTACTCAGAAATGCAACAAATTTACTTCTAATTACTTTAAATTTTGTCGTGCTTGTAAACACTTGTGCTCTGACAGTTCATTTATTTTATTTGATTGCTGTCAACTATTTATAGTGGAGGGCAGGGCGGCCTGCATGCAGTTTCCATGTATCATCTGGACTGCGCTGATAAAAAAAAAAGTGACTGCAATGATTATCCTCTGGTTTTAGGGTGTTTATTTACTCACTGAGGTCAAGGAGAATTATGCTGTAATTGACATGCACTCAAGCTTGGGACAGCGTTCCCCACGCTCTATACAACAGGCGATGGAAGAAAACTCTGACTCTTGCTTTAAAACCTGATGAGCGTCTAAAACCTGTCACCATTCTTGATGGTGCCATATGCAAAAACACATTGCACGTATGAGACATGTGTCACAAACACACCGCCATGTCCTTCACTGACTAAAGGACAGATAGCGAGTCTGTGGGAGGACAAACTCTCAGCAGACTAGCAAGTTTGTTGTTTCCCCGAGAGTGAACGTGTTAGGAGAAATTCCCAAACACTCTATGTTAAATTAGGCCCCTGCTTGGAACAAACTGCTTGGAGCACATTTTATTTAGTGGCAGCAGAGTAGATAGGGAGCGGAACACAAATTCATAACACACTTTTCAGAGAGGTTTTGAAAACCATGCAACCTTTCCCTGCTCCGTCCTCTTCGAATGGTCTGAACCACATACAAATAGTTACAACAATCTGTGTGATAAGATAAACAAACAAATTTTTGAAAGCAGATATTAAATAAGTTTTTTGCTTGTACATATAGAGCACAACCAAAATGAAGCTAGCCTGAT
Organism: Poecilia mexicana; assembly: GCF_051168715.1. NCBI lineage: Eukaryota > Metazoa > Chordata > Actinopteri > Cyprinodontiformes > Poeciliidae > Poecilia > Poecilia mexicana. The sequence continues at coordinate 3,566,744 of NW_028263374.1, forward strand.
GGCAAAAATGGCTCTTTGGATTGTAAAAGTTGCAGACTGCTGATCTAGAAGGTGATATATGGTGGCCTGCAAGCTGTAATATCTGCAATGATCAGTGTAAAACAGGTTTGTTTGGCGTTTAGCTGAGCTAGAAGAAAGCATTACAGCCAGCAGGCATTTTGACCGCATAATTTCAGCCAGAGAGGCCTACGTTTCCTCTGCTTGCTGTCATTATGCCCTCAGTAAGCCACATAAAGACCCGGCCATCATGTGGAGATCACCGCTCTCCTCGGCGCTCGGCCTGATTGGCAATTATCGAAATAAACCAATGTTCTATATCAGGACTTTTGACTACATAACTACCCTGTTAATATCGGGAGGAAGTGCTGGAGGTCAGGGAGCTCTCAGCCGCTTGACCCTGGGGTCGCAGGAACCTGAGCTACAGAGTGGCACATGGCAGTGAATGAGCGCTAATGGTTTAGATGGTATCTGTTTCACAGGGGGAGAAAGCCAATCTCCCGGGGCAATCTGGAGCGGGGAGGAAAAGCAGAGGCCTGAAAATAAACCCCCACTTGTTTCAGAGGAGCGTGATGCCGCTGCCCGGTTAGTGGGACTGTTGTGCAGGATGATGAATAATCACACCCAGATGACCGCGCCGCAGCTTCAGACGCACCGCTCGTCCCCCGCACTGCCAGGCACAGAACCGTTTGAAGGAACGAGTTCGAGAATGATTAGGATTGTTTGTTTGGACAGCGCTCCAGCGGCGGCGGTCCGTCACAGGAGCCTCTCCAAACGATTAGGTGAGCGTTCGCTGCAGGCAAGCTAAAAACGGAGCCCCTCATGCGGCCGCTGAGACGTTTGTCGATGCGTGACATGGCTTCTTGTTTCCTTTGAAATACCTCGGTAAACATCGGGCACATCCACAGCAACGACTCCGTGAGCCCACGGAGTGCTTTCAAATGTAATTTCCCTCCTTTTCCAACCAGAGTAAACAGAGTAATTGCACTTGGGAGACTCCCAGTGCTGGCAGACCAGGGTTCATTTTCGCATCCAAAATGAAACCCAAGTCACTTTAACATTATCACAATTCTGCTGCTTATACTAATATGTTTATTCCTTTCCCGCAATTTGCCTGTTAAACGAAAAGGGACATTTTCACATGGGTGTTTTCATAGCACCACGCATACCACCACAGGTGGGTGGTAACTGATTACATTCACTCAGATAAATCGAAGGCAACCAGCCTTTTCTTCAGTTTTTTGACGTTTTGAGACCTTTGTCATCTTGGAGGATTGTAGTTGAGATAAAACAGGAGAAGATAATCTTCCATTAGTCCCCCAAGTGTGAAATTTAAACTGTCATGACAGAAAGTGTTTTACTGCCATAGTTTTAGTTTGTTTTATTTTGTATTATGCAAATTTTTTTTGTTATTGTGACTTTTATTTTGAAAAGCTAGAGTAGGAAGTGCAATCTAGAATGGGCACCAAAGAAAGAAGCACATGATGTAAAGGCATATTAGCAAGTGGTTCCAATTAATTTAAGTTTAAGAATTCTTTTTTGTTTTCGCTCTCATTTCTACCTCACAAGAACAGTCAGCCAGCGAGGTATGTCATGTATGTCATGTATATCATTGTATTTGTGACACCATCTCATTTATGTTTGTTGTATTTTTAGTTCGACGGTGGTGTTGTGTCAGACACAAAAGTTATAAGAAGAGTTCATTAAAGCTGACTAAACACCAGCAGTAACAAGCTCTTTATTAACTCCAAGAAGAGGTGGAAGTGATAAAGTGGACAGTACAAAATAAGAGTAACAGAAATAATAAGCTAAAAAAACAGAATACAAAACAATACAGTGTAGAAAAAACATCATCCAAGCTAAGCTAGAAATATAAATGCAAAAAAAAATTAAATGTAGAAATTAGGGCTGTCAGTATCAACATGCAATTACTTTGAAAATTTAATTTAATATTACATAATGCAGATTAATCCAGCTACCTATCTTCACCTAAAAACATCTCTCCCACAGAGGGTTACCTAGTTCACAGCGTCTTGTTACGACTCGACACATGGAGAACAACGAAAGACAGTAAGGCGAATGTTTTCCACTAGAGCTGACAGTGACAAAGTTTAACATTTTTCCACCTGCTAGCCAACATCTGCACATCTATGTGTACGAGCTTGAAATTTCACACACACAAATTATGCCGGTTGCTCGGACTGTCGTCTCAGTGCACAAGTTTCATTGGGAAATGGAAGGAGAGGGATGTTTCTAAATTAACATTTAAAGCAAAAATTACTTTCTGAATATAAAAAATTGGAAAACTGAGAATCTTCAGACATGTTTGGTTTGAGACAATTGAGAAATATTTTTTGAAATTGTGCACACAAATATTATTATTTTTGATATTTTGATATGGGCATTTGCCCAGGGCAGTGTCAGAAAGGGGTGGGCCATCCAAGAACTAGAAAAAAAAAATTCTCATCTGTCTGTTGTCCCGTGAATAAGTTTGCTGCTACTTGTATACATGTGTAGTGGAGTAAGTTTCCCTTAGTTGCTGTTGAGTATGGGAAGACTGATTTCTTCTACCAAAAAAAAGCATTTTAATTGGTTGGAGAGCAGCAGAAGGCGGGGCTTGCCAAGGGCACCACTCCTGGAAGAGCCACAACTGTGAGTATATTTATGTATAGCTTACAAAGTTAGGCATGGTGATTAATCGCATACATACACACATACATACACACACACGCACACACATTGATGTTTCTGTATTGACTAGCTTTTAGGATATTTTCATCTCTAGTCCAGTTTGTTTTGAACGCAGGTAGGAGTACAGCGGTAGCGACGAGTTCAGGTTCTTTCATCTTTTCAGCAAACGATTCTGAATACCATCCAACAGGGACTCAAATAACCAGCTTCTTCAGCTTCTCTCGCAATTGGTGCAGCACTGGCAGGAGAAAGCCCATATGCACAGATGATTCCCTCTTTAAAATCATCCATAGATGGGAGTGTCCGTTATTACCTCCGAATAGAGCACTGCTGCATGACGTCCACGTTCTTCATTTTGGGTTCATAAACCATCCATATAAAGGTCTGACTGTAGTTGCATTTTATTAGAAGCATGAATGACCACACAGAAAATAATAATAATAAAAAAATCGAAATTTAATATCGGAATTATGCATCAAAACTTGCTGTGTGAACATAGACTGAAATAACTGATGTACATTTATAGACGGTGCTGAATGTGCTTCATCTGATTTGGAATCTGTGTAAAAGTATTGGACCTGAGTTGACTTTCATCTGTTTAAGCACAATGAAATGACTATTAATACTGTGTAATAATTGAATGAGAGCAAAAAAATAGAAAAACAAGCAGTGTGTTGATGTTTGTTTTTAATACTGTGAGTGAAAATGAGATTAATTGAATAAAACAAACTATCTTCAAGAAGCTGGAACAATAAGACTCACTGCAAAAAACACAAAATCTCACAAAGTATTTTTGGTCTAATTTTGAAGAGTAAATATCTTATCATACATGAAATAAGACAAAACTAACTTACAAGTAAATTTCCAGCAAGATATAGGAGCTTGTTTTAAGTAAATAATTTCTTAATATTGATGAAAAAGTATTAGTTTCATTGGCAGATTATTTCACCTATAACAAGATATTTTTCTCACATTATAAGTGAAGTTATCTTTCAATGGAGTTGGTACTTTTTTACCAATTTAAAGAATTGTTAACCTAAAACAAGCTCATTTATCTTACTTGCAAGTTAGTTTTATATTATTTCAAGTGTACAAGAAACTAGACCAAAAAATACTTGGTCAGATTTGTGTTTTTACAGTGCATTTGACATCAGTTTCTGCATTTTGAGTCTTTCTCTTCTGCACCAGCAAAATTAAGGAAAGATTTAGGAATGATTATCAGAGGTACTGCGTATTGCACATAGTCAGAAGCCAAGCTTCCTTCTGCAACTCTTAAGTTGTGTGAGTCCAACAGCAGCAATCTGACAGAGTCAATCCATAAAAAAAAAAAAAAAAGGGTGAGGAGTTTGCTGCAGGTGCTGCCATAACTTTACCAGATGAGTCAACTTGCTTTATGAAGAGGACAGGTCTGAACTGGGAAGACTGGGAAGAATAGAGGTGCTCCAGTCGCTAGGATGATAGTGACGCGAAAAGGGGAAAATGCGAGTTTGCAGGGCCACACAAGACAAAGCCGGAGCTGACATTCCTGAGTAATTCAGACATCTGTCACATGGCCCGTTTCTCCTCGCCACCTGAGACTCGTTCAAAGCGGTCCGGGGCAGCCCGCCCACATCTGTGAATGCTAAGGCGGCCCTGAACGTAGTTAGACTGTAACACTCCGCAGGCATTGTTGTTCAAACTCTGACGTTTAAATTGTGACCCCACTTGGCCTTTGAAGGACCAGAAATGGGGAGAGAAGACGATGAAGTGCTCAGGAAGCAAAAGAATATCTTTGTCTTACAGCAGAGCACCAGGGAGGAGGCGTTCTCCCAGGCCGAGGTTTTATATCGACCAGCGACATGTTAGTTGTGTTCCCATGTTTTACTCAACCTCAGTGAGCTTATTAAAGATAAATAACAAATTACACACTAATTATAAAAAAATAACATCATAACTACTGATAATAATTAGGGAGGAACCAATAAGAAAATTTGGGCCGATATCAATATCCAATATTAACATTGTTGTTTTGGCTGACAACCGATATTTACAGATATTGTACATAAAACTCTGGAATAAATCAAGAGAACACTTAATCTGATCAGTTTCTCTGATTTTATGTTTTATAGGTATATGTTTGAGTTAAATGAACATTATTCTTTTATTATATGAACTGCTGACAATGTGTCTCTGAAATTCCAAGCAACAATTTGGTATTTATTTGCAGAAAATTAGAAATGGTCAAAATAACAAAAAAGATGCAGTGCTTTCAGACCTCAAATAATGCAAAGAAAACAAGTTCATATTCATTTAGAAACAAAAATACTGATGTTTTACTTCAGGAAGACATCAGAGATTAATATTTGGTGGAACAGCCAGGAGGTTTTCAGTGGGTTCAGTGCAGTGGGCTCTTCATTTTTTCCAGAGCTGTATTTCTCAACTGTTTTGACATCTATGGAAAAAAATTACCAGAAATAGACGGCAACAAGATGGAAATAATTATCGGTTGTTAATGTTGGCCCAGTTGTATTTATCCGGTTGATACCGATATGTTTAAAAATGACTAATATCAGTGAATGCTGATATATCGTGCATCCCTAATAATAATAATTATAAAAATACTATAAAAAGCTAAATGAAAGATCAATCATACTTTTGTGCATCATTTTGGAAAATTATTCTAATTTAATTCAGTTTATTTACCAATTAACACTTAATGTCATCTCAAGGCACTTTACAAAACAAAAATAATTCAATCACAGAGACAGATTCAAAGTCAAGTACATACATTCAAACATGATACTAGGTATTAAACATTGCAGTCAATTTTAATTTATTATTAAATAAACTGAACTGAAATTGAATTTCTGAGGTTCTTTATTATATCAACAAAAGCCAAACTAAAATACACTTAGAATTCTCCTACACCATTTTATTTTGTTGTATTGCAGTGTGTGTGTGTGTGCGTGCGTGCGTGCGTGGGCACACGTGCGTTTGCTTATAATACCTTGTGGGGACCATTTTTCTGACACATATTATGTTGAGGGGACCCACTGCTCCTTATGGGGACTGAAGCCTGGTCCCCACAAGGGGAGACGCTGGTTTTGGGTCAGATTTAGGACTAAGGTGTGAATTGAGTTTTGGTTACATTTAGGGTTAGGAATGTAATGGATAGGGTTAGAATAAGGGTAAGGTTTAGGCTGTAGAAATGAATGGAAGTCAATGATACAAAGATAGCCACGCAAACGTGTGTGTGCGTGAGCGTGTGTGTCTGTGTGCACCCATGCTTTTGCTTCATATGATAACATGTTCAGTGTGACTCATCCGCAGCACCGGAGCACGTTCTGGTGTTGACAGTTAGCTAACGATGACGACCCACTTTGATGCTAAGCACAGTGGAAGCAGGGTCATGACCTTTAGCGGCCTTGCTGCGTCACACACGCTCACACTCACGCAAATAGACACACGCACGATCATTGGGAAATATAAATTCCCATGAAGATCACCGCCTGCTTTATTTTTGCGCCATCAACTGTGTCCAGATGTGTTATTAGTGTGGAATTAAAAGGCAGCACCGTGATGAATGCAAGAAATAACTTCCCTATTAGTGTAATGCATCTTAAATTACACAAATGGGGAGTTAATTGACTTATTTAGGTTGGAGACTCAAATTTGAGTCGTTGTGCTGTTCCTAATTTTCTTCCACTCCACGAAGTTATTTCAACATCTGCTGCTAAAACTTTTTCTTCCATCCCAGAGATTAAAACCTGGATGTGATCATGAAGGAAATATAACGGTCAGAATGTCTTTTAAAAGTGTTAGAGGGGTGAAAACACAACGGGGCTGTGAGCTGGTTTTATATTTAGGAAAGTTTTTTACTTTGAAAAAAAAAAGGACTAAGCTTTGTCTTTTTTTTATTTACTTTTACACAGATACAGTCTGGATGGTGGGTTATGATTTTACAGTCATTCAATAAAATAGAGCTTTTGTTCTATTCAGGATCGGTTTTGAGATTTTTGAGACAGTAGTTGTTTCTCATTGTTTTTTAAATTGAGAAATATTGAAAATACCTCAGATTAACACACACCCAAGTAACTTTTTTTTTCTTTCCACAATAAAACTGCAAACACCTCTTTAATAACGTGATTGAGCTGCAGTGCTCAAAATGGTTTACTTATGCCTTTAGCAGGCTCTGCTCAAATATTTCTTGGGCTCCATCTAGTGGCCGAGAGTTCTGCCTGTCTGAATTCATGATTGAATTAGGCCAATAGCTTGAGAAATTCTTAGGTGATGCGCCATAACAGACATTAGCCAAATAGGGTTACAGTTTTGTTTTGCAACTACCATATATATAGAGAGAGCTGAAACTATTTATTTATACATTGCATAAAAGGACACAATCATATTTTTTGCACTCTGATGTTACATTAGATGAAAACTTTCCTGATGTAGCTCCTTCAAAATTATTTCTATTTACTCAAGTACTTAATAACTGATCAAATTATCAATCATTCAAAGTTAATTACATCAGCAGATGGACGGAAATATAAAGTTAAGTGGAAATTCTGGTATTTTAAGGACCAAAATGACAATAATTCATATAACAAAAAATAAAAAAATCAGGGAAAATAAAATTTTTCCAAATCAATATTTTTAAATAAAAAAAACAAAGAATTTTTGGTTAAAACATGTTTGTTCTTCCTTCAGTGGGTAGAGAATCCAGAAATTTCACTCAAGGAGAGTATCGATACTTCATGATAAAATTTCTCAAGTAAAAGTACAGCACTGTAAAAATACCCCTAAAAATACTTTTTTCCCCACAAAAAGGCTAATCAAGTAAATGTAATTGAGTAAATGTAACTAGTTATTACCCAACTCTGGTTTCTGCCACAAGCTTCTCACAGTTTACTGGAACTTTGCCCTTCACAGGTGGGATGGTGTTGCCAGGGTTACAAACTTCCCTTGTTTTCCCGCTCAGTGTAACTTACTGCCAAACTAACATTTAATCAGAACACGACCTCAACAGCATAAGGTGAGTCTCTGAATCCACTCACAATCTACGTTACGCTGTAGGAGAGCACCTTCTTCCTCCCTGAGTGACCTTTCAACCCTCGTCGGTACAGGACATGTTTCACTTTGGATAACGACTCCGTCTTTTCATTTCCAGCTGGCATCTTCACAAGGTCTTCATCTTTTGTTCTGTTGTTGATTTAGACATTTCATGTCAAAATCCGTTCGTCTCCAGCACACAGAGCCCGTCTCGTTCCTGGACAGTATGATGGCTGGACATTCCCATGCTGCTCATCCCTGCCTGTAGCCACGACCTTCAGACATCTGGAAATAGGACTCAGGGACAAACCAGACTTGAAGAGCTTCATAGTTCTGTTATCTTAGCTGATTTCTGCTGACCAAGATGAACCGGTTGTCTCTCCTTCCTGTTTAAATATCACCACCTCCCATTTTTTCATCAAGTAGTGATTTAGGGTATTATTTTAGGAAGGTGACAATATGATGTCATCAAACCTGGTATTAAGAAAAACATCTTGGACTCCTCTCAGCTAATTAATTACAGGCCTGTTTCTAAGTTACAGCTATTTAAAAACATATTACAAAGAAAACCCTCTTAATTTCTTCAAGATCAATGCAAAATGTTTGGTAAATACCAATCTGGTTTTCATAAAATGCATTCAACAGATTCCTTCAGCTTTGCTTAAAGGACCCAGTGACACCATGACGGCTGCAATCACTGTGAAAGTTACTGTTTGAGTCTCGTTAGGTATTTTAGAAGCCTTTGACATTGTCAGTCCACCGTCTTAATCAGCATATTGTATAGTTTAGTCGAGATCTTTGGAACCATTTTCAAAGCTTTCAGGTTCCATGCAAACCAGATTTAAAAGTAACTTTTTCTTAAATCCAAGTCAAATCTCAAGAATTTGATCCTAAGTCAGAGTCAAGCCTCAAGTCATTTATTTTGGTGATTTCATTACAAGTTAGAGACTCTTTTATAAACCACCACATGTCAGACTCCAAGTGGTCTAACACGTGAGGGAACTCATGGCTGTCTTCCGAGCCCACTTGGAATATTTTCAGAATATCTCCTTAACTTTTATGCAGATGACATCCAGCTGTTCCTTCAACAATTCACTCAAGTATCTGGCAAAGAAGACAAAAACTCTTCAACTTAACTCTGGGAATACTTAGCATCCGACCACGACATTGGAGAAAAGGGTTGCTCTGATCAGGCAACAGATCTGACCTCTGAACGAGGGGTGCACCGATTCATCGATGACGATTTCCTTAATTTTGGGAGATCGGTCGATACTTACATGTGAAGCCGATCTTATCTACCTCAACAAAGGTCTAAAAATGAACTTTGTCCTCTTCTGTTCTCTCATTAGAGGTCTGACTGACAGATCGGCTCACCAAGTCATATCTGCAGGTTGGCAGTTATCAGTAGTCGCCCCACTGTTGCCAACTTTCTTGCTACATTTAATGGCATTTCAGACAAAAAAAAAAAATCGGTATCGGCCAAAATCGGAATCGGCAGGTCAGGCTTTTTAAAGATCGGTAATCATCGATTATCCAGAAAACTGCAATCGGTGACCCGCTAGTCGTATGGGAGAATGACGTGTCACCAAGTGGCAACAATGTCACTCGGCAACATGTCTGTAAGTTCCTGGAGTTTGAAAATATTCCACATCTTGGGAAGCACCAAAATCAAACAGAAAATATCAAAATACAAAAAACTTCAAGTAAAAAAAAAACAAAAACATCTGTAACATTACTAAGGTGAAATAGCAAGGAAGACAGTAAGAACAAGTATGATTCACTGCTGGGGCACAGTGGATGCATTTAATGAGTCAGACATACAAAAATAAATCACGACAAAGCAACACATGTACTGTACAAATTAAAAACCTGAAAGGAAAACAAAAAAAAAGTAATTGCTGAGAGGACGAGAGGAGAGAATGTCCCGGTGGAGACGCGATGGACGCCGCTGCAGGAACACGTGACACACGTCTGACGGGACGGGGCGGAGGGCGACCGGCGAGCTCTAAGTGCGACGCCTCCGACACGCACCCCAACATGGAGAAAAAAAATAAAAAAATTAAAGGGTCGTTTCACAACTTTGATGATATATATCCAAAAGCAAAACCTCTTAAGAATTGTACAAGTATAAAAAAGCTACAAACATTAATAAATTACATCACTGACACAGAAACACTTCACAAGGTGCTAGTAAAATAATTCTGAAACCTTCAGGATACTAGAAGTCGGACAAGTGGCTGGTCATAGAAACTTTGTGGTTTGTTTTTTTTGTTTGTTTTTTCTCTTTTCTACAGTTTTTTCTCCTCAAAGCTTCACTTCTCGCTCAAACAGAATCACAATACAGTTAGCTTTGTGTATGTAAGGCCATATGACGATAAACATGTTGACTAATTCTTTCTGTTGTTTCCCAAGGCAGCACTGATGACCGGAGAGACAAAGAAGGAGGGCAATATCTGAAATTCATATACACACATAGATACTTTTCAAATTAAATTATAACAAAAAAAAAAAGTTAAAATGTAGAATTAAGTGGGAGGCAAAAAAAAAAAAGATACAAAAAGTTAAAAGGCTATGTACAAAGCTACATTCTATACAGTGGAGCCATAAAAAAAAAACACACACACACAGAAACAAGTGGGAAGTGTGCTGTGCTGCCTGTGGAAGCAAAGGAAGAGAGAAAGTATCCCCGTGTGACTGCGTCTCTGTCAGGGATGAGGCTTATCGTTGTGTTCCCGCGTCGCGTCCCTGCTCCTCCGCTTACCCGCCTCCCCCCACTCCCTGGTTCCCCTGGTCCGGTCCGGTCCGCCGATGTGCGTCGTCCTACGTTCACGTTGGAGAAACGTCCGGACTCGGTGTGCTTTGTGCTTTACAGTCGTTTTTTTTTCCGTTTTCCTATCTAACGACTCGAACTAGAATAAATAAGTGGCGGCGCTGATAGTGCTCTGCGAACGTTAAGTGAGGACGTGAAGGCATAAATGCTGCTTGGGGTTGGTGCTGATCTGATCTGATCCGATCCGACACTCCAGGAAGATTCCGTCTCAGTCTGACAATGATAAGCTGCATCCGTGGGTAGGAGCCCCCCCCCCAACCCTCGCATCCCCCCGAAACCCTTCTACCCCGCCGACCCCGACCTGAAGCACGCATGCAACTCATACACATGCAGGGGATACTTTCGCAAATCTTGGAATGACTGCAACGTACTTCTATTGAGCAACCCCTGATAAAATGACAGCTGTAGTAAAATGAGACATGTTCTCTTAAAAAATATTTATAATAGCTTCTGTACACTTTAATATCTGAAAGTTATAAAGTATAAGTAGAGGCAAAAACCTATCTGAGTGATGTTCTTCTTAGAAATTGAAAAATGCATGATTTTCCTCCGCTCCCGCGTCTTTTCAGTTTGTTTTTGTTTCTTTTTTTCCTAATTCTCCTCTTGTTGGCTTTTTGTCAGCGAGCAAGTTGAGAGTCTGGGACGGGGCCCAGTCGGTCAACCGGCCCAGTCCGTCAACGGCCTGCTGCTGCGTGCTACAGGAGGAGCTTTCCGTTTCGATGGATCTTTAGGATCTTTCCCAGTCTCTGTTTGGCCGTCGCCATGCCTTTCTTTAGCCGCTTCGCTGTGGAGAGGAGAAACGACGGGAAATGAGTTTGAATATATATACACACACACAATTTTATCGCTTATGATTATATTTGTACTACTACTATTTAACACTTTGGATGGTGCAGCTTGTCAATTAATATTCTATTCTTTACTATTCTACTCTATTCTATTTTCCTATTTCATTCTATTCTATTCACTAGACAACCAGTTCACTTTGGTTGTTCCGATCCGATGAGTTAATAGCTAAAGAGAGAGAAGCTAGTAGAAACGGTTGAACGGTCAAACACATGTCAGCAAAATCTCAAGTACATATATTTTCATAAAGTTACAGAAAAAAGTTTTGGTGCGGACCTTTGGCGTCTGCGGGGCCCAGTCGGTCCGCCCTGGCGGCGCTGCTGCTGTTGGTACTTGTGGAGTTGGTGCTGTTGTTGGGGGAGGACACGGACGGCCGCCTCTGGCTGAGGAAGATCCCCGGCGCCATGGGCTGCGGCCCGCCCGGGGACTTGGCGGTGCCGGTGGTGAACTCGTGGTCGGTCAGGCTGCCGTCCTGCGAGTCGGCGTTGTGGTCCGGGGAGCTGCTGTCCTGAGAGTGTTTCGGCGGCTCCTCCACCGCTGCGCTCTTCTTCTTGCCGCTTTTCTTTTTCTTCTTGGTTCTCTGCTGCTCCTCCTGCAGGACACATGACACACGGTTACCGGGGCGACGAGCATCCGTCTGCTCCGGCGCTCCGGGGTGCCTACCTGGTGAGACAGCTTGGCTGCGGCGGCGGCCAGCCCCGTTTCGATCGAAGCCACGCGGGCTCCTTCTCTCGCCGGTCGCTCGTGCCGAGGAACCGAGGGTCCGACCCGCGCTGCAACCACAGAGCTTTTAGGACTCGGGAGCATGAGTGAGAAGAGTGAAGCGGCGCGGTGCTTACCTGTCGGGCTGTATGGAGTGTCGTCGCTGCTTTTCCGCTTTTTGGATCTCGATTTGAAAACGGGATTGTCCTCTTCAGACTCCAACGAAGGGTAAACTGAAACCCAAACAGGCAGCGCATGACTGGCAGGACAAGCGTGATTCTCCGCTGACGGGACGCCAGCTAAGGTCCGGTCAGTAGTTTTTTTAACTAAAAAGTTGACTTTATTTTAAGTTTTCTACACCTCTTTTCTTTTTTTTCTACAAATTAGTGCACATAGAACCAACATTACAGACCAGCAATGTAACGTTGGTTTGTAACATTACGTTGTAACAGGCCAATGTGATGTTACGTTTATCAAGATAACGAATATCAGCGAACAAAGAAAAAGAAAAAGAAGAACAACGAAAAACAAGACGGTTCCTCGTTCAGTTGTGTTTTCTAACATGGAAGATATTTTCAGCGGTGGCCTGCAGGACAGCTGTTGGCCAGCTGTTGGCCGCTTTCCGCTCTCAGCCTGCTCACGGCATGATCATCCCAATCTAGACTTAAATATCTGATAACTGGGTGATCAAGATAAAGAATGGCCTGTTTACAGAGGCAGAGTAGACTGCAGCTCCGGCCCGGCCCCGGGATTACACGGCAGGAATGTTCGTGCTACGAACAACTAATTAGACTCTAATTAGGAGTTCAAAAAGCAAGTAAAACAACAGTTCGCAACAAGTGTTAATGGCTTCTTAACAAGAGCGCTCGGTTCAAACAGCTGCGCTTGGACGGGCTTCACAAAGAAAGCTGGGCGACGCGATGGAGAACATTTGGAAACAACACACAGAAGAATAAACATTAGCTCCCATCATCCGCTCCAAATGAAACGTTCTCCGGCTACAAGAGGTAAGAAGTAAAGGAGTCGGGGGCCCATTCATCAGGAGTCGGTTTGTTTTTAGCACCACCTGTTAGCATCAGCAAAAAAAAGAAAAAAAAATTCTACCAGGGAATGTAATTATTTGATCATTTTGCTGTGAAATATCAATTTGACGTCAGAGCTGCTGTCATTCGCTCCACAAACAACACACTGTAAAAACACTAAATCTTACCAAGTAAGTTTTCTCCAGTTGCTAGTGCAAATATCTTAGTAAACTTGAGTTCGTTTGAAGTCTCTAAGGCTGCGTTCACACTGCAGCCTGAAGTGACCCAAGTCTGATTTTTTGTGAAATCGGATATTTTTTGTTTTTTGGCCGTGGCCGTTCATACTTTCAAACATATGCGACCTGTATGTGATCTCCAGTGTGAACAGGGCAAACAACCTGAAAGTGTCCCGCATGCGCAGTAAACGGGCGCAATAACGTCGGCGTTCTCAGTGTTTGCAGAAGTAAACATGGATTCTAACGGTGGAGCATCTTACGATTTTGAAGCTGTTGTCCGACCTGAGCAGCTTATTAACAACTTAACCCTCATTACAGTCCATCATGGTTGTTGGTTTTCTTCCCGTTTGCTCATATCAGGAAGCAGAATAGTGACATTTGTCGAGTATCGGTGACATTCAGGTTGGATGAACGCGACCTGGACGTTAGGTCACTTTTGAATCAGACACCCAAGTGACCTGGGTCGCATTCGGAAAAAAAAAAAAATCAGACTTTTGTTGTTCAGACTGTCATGAACAGATCAGATACAGGTGGCATTAAGGCAAAGAAATTGCAATTGGGTCACTTCAGGCTGCAGTGTGAACGCAGCCAAATTCCTTAAAATTGATGAAAACAATTCTAGTTCCATTGACAGATTATTTGACTAAGAAGGTCATTCTTTCATGTTATAAGTTAGTTTTGTCTTATTTCAAGTGTATTAAAATATTTGGATTAGAAACTACACCAAAAATTAGATTTTGTGTTTTTGCTGTGTTTCCTCTCCCTCTACTTCAAACCGTTGTCTCTGGTTTTTCTTCACTCCTGAGAGCAGCGCAGCGCACAGTAGCCAGAGCGGAGTTGATTTTTCAAAATAAAGCCAACTTTAACATTTCACCAAATTTGAATCTACTTCAGTGAAAGATGGACATTTTTCTTCTGCCTACCATAGTCTGAATCCTTGAAACACGCATCCATGTGATCCTGCTCGTCGTCGTCGTAGTCCAGGCTCTCGATGCTGCTGCTTTTTCGGGGTTTCTTCGGGAGCCTCTTGGTGGGCCGCTTGCTGTTGCTGCTCCCGCCGGCTCCCGCGCCACTCTTCTTGTACGCCTGCGAGCCGTGCGAGTTGCTCTTCGACTGACTGTTGCTCCACGGCTGCTCCAGGGTCTCCGAGGAGGACAGGTTGGCCATGGACAGCATGCCCTGAATGGCCTCCTGTGTGCTGGGAGACGCAGGCGGCTGGCTGCAGGGGAATGAGCACCAAACAGAACAACCCGTTACATGTCAACTGGCATCAAGAAAAATGCCATCTGAAACCAGATATGCACTGTACAAAAAGACAGGCAACCTTCTTTCTTATTATGAAGTATTTCTGCCCTTGAGTAAAATTTCTTTATTCTCTACTCGATGAATGAAGAACAAACCTGTTTTAACCAAACATTCACCAGACACAGACACACAGCTGCAGTTTTTGTTAAAGTTTCATAAGTTTTATATTGATAGAAACTGATTTAGAAAAAATATAATTCTGCCTGATTTTGTAATTGTTTGTTACTTATATGAATTATTGTCATTTTGGTCCTTAAAATACCATAATTTCCACAAACTTTTATGTTTTGGTCTGTCTGATGAGGTCATTTTTAAGTATTAAATAATTGATCATTTGATCAGTTACTCTGTACTTGAATAGACTTTATTTTTACTCTTACTTGAAAAGTTTCTTAGATGGCTACCTTTTACATTTACTTGAGTAAAAATATGTTGAAGTAGTGTTACTCTTACTTGAGTACAATTTTTTGGACCTCTGTCCACCTGTGGACCTAACAAGGAACCAGAGGAGCACTTTAGGTGTGTAGGCTTCCTCACTCACACACTCATTTGTGTGGCTATCTTTGTGGGGACTTTCCATTGACTTCCATTCATTTCTACCCTTACCCTAACCTGGCCGAAGTGCTGTACACTAAGACAGAAACATGTAAAAAATAAAATAAAAAAACCTACAAGCATACAAACGTACACGGTACGTGTGTTTTACGGTGTCTTGCAAGATGGCAGTCTGTTTCTCCTGTTTTGGCAAATTGATTTTTTTCTAATTCTAATGGAACCAAAACAAAAAACCTTTAGTCATAACGGTTACACGTCTTTTTATGCACTGCGTGTAAATATGCGGTTTGAACATGAAGTTGGAATCTGAACATAAACGAAACGCCTTAAGAGGAAAGCCAGTCAGCGACCCACATGACAAATCCACTATCAAACATCCCGATAATACCCGGTAATCGCTTCAGCCCCTGTTCAAAGCACTGAAACTTTCCGAAAAATGAACATATTTCAACAATGTTTTGTTTCTCTCTTTCATTCCTCATTTGTAGCTTTCAGTGTGGTGGAAATAGACCATCAAGAGGTGAAGGGAAACAGCAAACAGAGTGAGGCAGAAGGAAGCGCCTGGAGCCATGGAGGCCTTGATAGATTAGTGTGGGACGGGATGCAAACACTGATTTAACACAAACTGCTGACGGAGTATTTGTAAACCGCCTGTTGCCTTTCAGCTCCGAGAAAAAATGAGAAAACTCAACTCTTTTATTCGATCACAGAGCGGCTCGTTTGTTTGTCAGAGACTCGGCCCATTAAAGAGGCCAGAAATTCATTTGCTGAGAAGAAAGCGGGTCTCAGGGGGTCCATTAAGAGATTAATGCTGTGCATGCGATACTGCCCAGGAGAAGGGAGGGACATAGGGGGGCTTCATGTGAACCTGAGTGAAGCTGCCCCCCCACCCATTACCCCACCTTCTTAAAACAAAACTGGTGTCAAATATTAGTGCTTAAAAAGGCACAAACATCTTAAAGATATTAATAAATGTTTCCAGAGAAACATTTTTCTTTGCTGCACAAACGTAGCACAAATGTTTGACATAAATCTTGTTTGAATTAAAGCAAAGTTTGGGGGCAGGGGGTCTTGTTGACCTTTTGACCTTTAAACTTTCTTTAATACCTTCAAAGCCAAAGTGGCACAAATGAAAATGTTTGCTGCGTAAACGTAGTCGAGTTGATTGGCACCAATGTTGTCTAATTTGAAGAAGGTGGGGGAGGGGGCTGGTTGACCTTTCATGACCTCTGGAAACATTTATTAATGTCTTTAAAATGACAGCGGCACAAACTAAAATTTTTGCAGAACAAAGATTTGACACCAAATTTGTTTGAAGCTGTGGGAGCATGGTGGGGGTGGAGGGGGGGGGGCAATTTCACTTAGGTTAACGAAATTGGTGTCAAACATTTGTGCTGCCTTGTGCAGCAAAACTTTTGGTTTGTGCCTCTACAATTTTAAAGATTAATGATAAATGTTTTCAGAGGTCATGAAATGTCACCATGTTTAAGATGATAGCGGCACAAACAGAAATCTTTGCTGCACAAACCAGCACAAACGTTTGACACCAATTTTGTTAGATGTGAAGAAGGCGAGGGGGCTAGCGTCCCTTGGGTTTCATGTGGTGGTATCTGCCCTACCTGTTGGTGTTGTAGTCGATCCCGCCCACTTGTTTGCTGGCCTGCAGCAGGTCCAGGATCCCTGCGGCACTTCCGCTCTTCTTCTTCACCTTGGAGTTGCGACTCTTGACCTCAGGCTTGGCCTCCGTGTCTATGTGCAGGGTCTCTTCGTCTGAGGAGTCCACGCTCTGCTGGCGCAGGAAGTGACACAAAGAAGAAACATGTTTACGAGAGAGTTTAACGGGAAGCGGCCCGAGGCAAAAGCATGCATTCTGTCTGCCTTTCACAGTAATTGAAGTCTTCTAGGTACCAGAAGAATTGAAGCCAGGGTTTCCGTTTCAGTGAGGTAACTTCGGCTTTTAAAGGACAATCAGCACCTAAACGTCAAGGATCCGTGTCCCAACTCAAACGTTCCGAATCAGTCCTAGGATGTCCTTCAACAGATTACTGCTGAGTCCCACTAAAGCTGTAAAGTGGTTTTGCACCCACCAAAGCTTCAGTACTTCTTCTGACATTTGGTCGAAAGCGTCATTCATTGTGCTGGATGTTCCAGACTCTAAGTCATTCTGGAGTATCAGTTGCATCAGATGATTGCCGATTTGAGCCTTTTAAGGCCTAAAACTGAAATATTCAGACCCCATATAAACCCTGAAAAACCCAGGATGAACTTACATGTTCATCCTGTTCATCCTTTATCTGTTATTCTATCCAGATACAGAGTGAGATATGGGAACATCGGGACTAATTCTTCCATTCAGACAAAACCTACTTCCCCTCAGCGATCCCCACCAAACAGATATTTCACCTTTGAATTGCTCTGGAAGCATTTCTCACACTTTTAATAATATGTTTGCAATCAAGTCACAGCTTCTTACATATCAGATGACAGAGATGAGCAGCAGTAGTGTTTTGTAGAAGCAGTTTCAGGTTCTGGTCAGGCATACGTACCTTAGTCACTAAGGGTTGGGACTTTGCCTTTTTGGCCGGCTGAAGGGGTTCTCTGATGTCCGATAAGACTGGGCAAGAAAGAAGAGTTCATTCAGAAACATCAGAGTAGAACAGGTTCTGATAAATGGCAACACATGTTATTAAACCGTCATAATCAATGCATAACAGACAGGAACGCACTGAAGTCAGTGAAGAAAATTTCCACACAGTTTTGTATGAAGTGTCTGAGCACCTTTACTGCACTTTACCTCAATTCCCAGATATTCAAAAGAATTTACGAAATCTGTCTTGAAAGACCTTTTTCCAGTTTAGTGACTCGTGAAATATTATAGCAAACCCTCCTTTCCTTTTTATGTTTTGTACTCTTGCTTAATAAATTGTAATTATGAGGTGCTGATTCAGTTAGTCCAGGTGATTCGTTATTGTCATCCAACCATGTTTCTGTCAGCATCATAACACCGATATTCTGCTCAGTGATGAAATCATTAACAAATAGTCCTTTTGCCGATAGTGGTCTTATGTTGAGCAGAGGCAGTTTAAGTGGCTTGGTGGCAGATAGTTCATGAATTTGAGGTTGGCTTTAGACAGGAGATGAATCCGAGGTTTGATTTTTCATCACTGCATTTTCTGCTTTCCTGTTTCTTGTCAGTTTTCTGTTGGTGATCCAGACAGGTACTGTCCCGTATCGTACTGCTGGAGGAAGGCAGGTGTAGGGCTAAAGTCTGGACCCTGGTCTCAGACCTCTGTTATGCAGAGTGGTGGGTGCTCTGAGGAATCAGAGTCAGGTGGTTTTGATGAAGTTTTGAGCAATAAGGAGAAAAGTAGCAAGCAGAACTGGGTCGTTCATTTTATCCATGGGGGGGCGTTCAGGAGAGAAGTACCTAGAGAAAACTGACGATCCATTTCCTCACTAAAGATAAGAAACGTCAGTTCAGTTGACAAAATTTCTGACGAGCCGTCCTGGCATTGATGAGACGAGGCCTCCGATAGAGTCTTGGCTCTCATTGGGTGCTGAAGGAGTGGGACCATTTGAGGCCTCAGCAGCTTCGTTTCCAGACATATCAGTTTGTTTGGGGACAGTGTGTGTCTGCTGAATCTGTGCTTGTCCTTCTACAATCTGTGCTGGGACAGGCATCTTGTTGTTTGCATTGTCCTGTGGTTGAGAGCTTACTGATAATCAAGTCCAGAGTGCATCCTCTGGACTTGATTAGGGTCCTGCTGTTGAATCTTTCCAGCATCGTTGGAAAGTCCTTTCCCTGGTTAAGATCGTTCCTGCTAGAAGAGAATGCTTTAAAAAGCCATTTTTAATGGTGAGCAGTCTGCTGTCATTCTCTGCTCCACATCAAGAACTGGTCCACTGACAAAAACTTTTGTTTTCAGCTTTTCATTTGTGCTTATATGATGTTGGAAGTCATTTTTCAGAATTTGTCATTTCTGTTTGGCCAGATGATTAGCTCCAGTGTGTATGATTAGACTAGAATGACATTTCTTCTTTTCCATTTCATAACATTCCCCCAAAATGTATGAATGTATGAACCATAAAACATTCTAAGAACTGGTCATATGAGCAGACAGGAGTTTAACTGAGGATAATGGATGACGGGCTAAAGCTGGTTCAAGACGCTCGCTCACTTTCCTCTTTAACTAGAGTTGGATAGTACATCAATCAATCAATCAATCAAATTTTATTTGTATAGCACATTTCAGCAGCAAAGCATTTCAAAGTGCTTTACATAATTAAAATAAAAACAGCATGTGACATTGATTAAACAGTGAGAAAGAGAGACATTTTAGTACATAGTTACATTTATTTGATTACATTCACTTTAGTAAATTTTTGGAAAAAAACAAAAGTACTGTTAGGAGTATTTTTACTACGCTGTACTTTTTACTTTTACTTGATGAAGTATTTCTACTCTTAGTTGAGTAAAATTTCTGGATTCTCAACCCACTACAAGAAGAACAAACATGTTTTAACCAACAATTCACCAGACATAGACACACACCTGATGTTTTTTTATTGAAAGAAACTGATTTAGAAAAATGTTTTGTTGCCTTTAAAAAAATTTTTTTTACTGATATGAATCATCATTTTTCTTTCTTAAAATACCAAAATTTCCACTTAACTTCATATTTTGGTCCATCTGATTATGTCATTTTTAAAAAAAATACTAAATGATTGATAATTTGATCAGTTACTCTTACTAAATACTTTTTACTAACCAAATACTTTTTTTTAGTCTTACATGAGTAATTTCTTGGACGGCTACTTTTTACTTTTACTTGAGTGAAAACTTGTTGAAGTAGTTCTACTCGTACTTGAGTACAATCTTTGGGCGCTCCTCCCACCTCTGGCTTTGACTGAGGAATGTCAAACTGCAGTCAAAGGAACTTTAACTTGCATAAAATTAAGTTAAGGTACTTAAAACTGATGCTGTGAAATGCATTTGTACCCACCATGGTTATTGGCTTAAACAAAAGTGAAACACTACACGCTTAATCTGAAAACACTCACAGGAAAGATCTCTCTTAACGGTGTTCTTTTTCCGCCTGATGGGGAACTCATCTATCTTCAGCTCGCCCTCATCCGAGACGTACTCATACTCGTCTCTCACTGGCTTGGTTTTGTCCTCTTTTAGGTTTTGTAACGATCCGAAAATACTTGAGTTGGTCTGAGGTTTCAGCGTCTTGGAGCTGGAACAGAAACCGCAGGAGAATAAGCTGAGCGAGGCAATGACAGTGAGAAACCCTCCAGTTAGCTTTAATGGATATCGTGCTGATTGCCACATGGCTCCATAATCACCATAATAGACCACATCAGAAGGACTGACTCTTCAAGCCTAACATAAAGTATTTACTTGGGAGTGGAGGCCATGCCATACGTACCTGGCTAGTTTCCTGTGAGACATAGTAAAGCTGAATCTGTCTTTATTGCCTGACAGCGGTATTCTGTCAAACTTGCACTCCTCCTCCATTTTCAGCAAGGAATCCGGCTTACTGTTCTGTAATGGTCCAATCAAAGTAATACTTAGGGAAGCAGAAGTAATGCAAGTGTACGGTATCAAGTGACAAGACATTCACAGAACATAACGGCACCAAGTCATTGCAGGTACAGCAGTCTATGAAGTTAGGAGGTTTTCTTTAGTCATTTAAAACAACATTTAAATAAAAAAATAGTGATATTTTAAAAAAGTAAGGTCGATTTATCGACGCTGACTTCCTTAATTTTGGAAGATCACTGATCGGCCGTTGCTTAAACATGAAGCCAATCTTATCTACCTCAGCAAAGGTCTAAAGATCAGCCACTGTCCTCTTCTAATCTCCTGTGAGAGGTTTGACTGTTAGCCACCAGGTCATATCTGCATGTTTGCAGTTAACAATAGTCGCCCCACTGTTGCCAACTCGGCAACGTTTTAGTTATAGGAATCAGCAGGTCAGGATTTTTAAAAATTGGTAATCAGCGATTGGCCACAAAACGGCAATCGGTGCACCACTACTACTGAGGAACCACTTTTCCATTCAATTTAATTCAGTTCACAAATTCAGTTTCACAAAGTTCATTTTCCAAGAAAAAAAATGTAATGTAACGCATTCAATTTGACAAAACAAATATCCTTTATTGCTCCACAGTGGGGAAATATCTGAAAGTCAAGAGATGAGCAGAATGTCATGTAGGTGAAAAAAAACAAATTCGAACCAGAACATGGGAGATTATTCCCGTCGTTATCATCCCGATATGAAAAGTCCATCTTTTCTGATATTTTGCTCTCCCTATTCAGGCTGAGATGGTTATTAGGATCAACTGTCTAATTATCAGTGAAACCAAGCTAACCGCTAACGGTCAGAGTGCTAATGTTCCCAGATGACACATTCAGAACCTTCTGACCTGCTTCGTGCCAATCCAGATGTTGCACGGGAAATCCAAAATGGCAGCCATAAAAAGCTGAGCGGACTCTGTAATCAAGCATCCGCCGCCGAGTGTTTAAAACATTAAACATTCCTGCTTCTTTAATTAAAGGCGTGTGACAGCATTGTGTATGCTGAGATTGTAATTCAGGATGCCTTTCTTTCTAATCAGCCCTAACATTCTGGAGACGATTAATAGCTAGCACAAGACGTACACAGGGGCTGCGTCTTTGTTTCTTTGACTTTTTTTTTTAATGCGAGTTAAAAGGAAAAGGGTTCTGCAGTAACCTTGGTGAAGACCTAGCGATGATCTCCTCTCCATCTGTAAATGCTTGGCCTGATGCGAAGCAGCGGAGTGGCTAGCGGAGAGGCTGCGAACATTCCTCAGCAGTCTGGCATTACATTTTCCGTGAAACTGAAGCTCTCTAATGTCTTCTGTTTGACGAAATTACACTTTTGTTCCCCCCAAAAAGCTTCCTCCAATTATTCAGCGATGATCACACAACACTTTTTTTTTTCCATGTGGACATGTGTAAGCACTTAAATGGAAGGTGTTTGGATGTGGACATGGCTTAATTCCATTAAGTAAACTCCGAGAGGGCGGATGATGGACTGCAGAGCCGAAATGTAAGACTTGGCCATATCATCGTTGTTAATTCCTGCTTTGAAGTTTGCAAATTGCTTTTAGATGATTCAGGGTTTTTTCTTTTTTTTTTTTGTCAGTTCAGCCTATCGGCTTGCGACTTTTTGGAAAGAACATGGGCAAACGTTTGGTTCAGCTTAGAGCGAACGGAGATGCTTTTTTACGTTGGCATGCAAAAAGCAGAAATGATAATAAAACGTACCTTGTACTTCCATTTGGCTTCCGTCTTGTTTTTGTTTTGCTCTCTGATTTCGAACTTGTCCATGTTGTTCTGCTTTGACGTTTCCTTCTCGGACACACTCAGGACATTTTTAACAACCTGGGGGTTTAAAACAGAGACACAAAGTTTAACAGAAGAACCTGGAATCTGACAAAGGCAGAGAGCTGGGGTCTCAAACTCATTTTTATATTGAGCCATATCGAAAATCTGAATGTTCTTAAAAGGATGGGGATTATGGAAACAAAATATCTAAATGCAATCACATTTTTTTTACTCTAAATGTGCTCACCCTTGGCTTCTTTTGCTGGTCCATTTGACTCAAGATCTCCTTGGCGTGAGACTCGAGGGCGGCAAAGCTGGAAGGCTTCGGAGGCGGCGACAACTCCTTTATCTTTTTCACTTTCTTCTTCTCCCCGTCTTTCACCTTCGGCAGCTTGGGGGCCTTCGGCGCCTTTGGAGGCTTCTGGGATTTGGGGGTTTTTTTCTTGGGTTTTTCTCTGCTGGGAGACGGGATAGTTGCCGGGGAAACGGGCTCGTCAGGCTCGGAGTGGGTAAATGCTGGTTCCTCCACGGGTGCCTTGATGCTCGGCTCGCTCTTAATGGCTTTTGTTGCGTTCTGGTAGAGAGCAGAGATACAAAGAGAACGTTGCTGAAGTCAGCAACAACATCTCAGACGTGTTCATCTTACAATCATTTCGGCTGATGAATATGTCTTTCATAACAACACAAACTGGGATTAAACATTATTTTTATAGTATTTGTTGACTCATAAAGATATTTACTCTTGTCTCAATGAATCAATTAATCTCATGATAAATTAAAATGAACTCAATAATTTTCATTTCTTCTTCAAGTCTTCAGTCTGGTGCTTTGGTCTCGACCAGCTCTTATTTTGAAGGACAGTTTTGTTCCCAGAGACTTCACAATCATTTTATTTGCTGATTTTTTTCTTTATTTTGGACATTTAAAATGTCTTCCAGTTGCAGTTTTGAAATGTTCATTAGAATGTAAAGTTTATTGCTCTCTGAGAATGTGGTCCTGCGTTATATTACCTGAAAATGGTCTCAAAACAACAATATCATTCTTTATCGCGATAACCTCTGGTACAATTTATCGTCCGGAAAAATTCGATATTGTGACCGGCCTTGCGATATTGCTAAGCAGCAGCAGCCTTTTTCACCACAGGACTTCACAGAAGTAACGTTATAATGTTTGATTTTGATGTGTTATAGGAGTTTGAGATGAATGTTTCAGTTTCCACTCTAAAGCCTCGTATTGCATGCGAAATGAGGCAGAGCGCAGCTAAAGTAAAGACTTCAAATCTTCCCTGATGTCACTCTCTCTCTATGAAGTCAAAGTTACCTCTGACAGCCTGATCTCTTTGGCGAGGTCCTTGATGAGCTGGGAAGGTTTCATGTTCTCTGGTAGCTCATCTTCGTGTTCCAGGAGAGCCTGTTACGAGCAGAAACAAGCAGAGTTGCGGTGACGTGGGAACGCCGGGAACGCCGCAGGAGGCCGATGTTTCACTCTCCATACCTGCTTTTTAGTCCACGCTCTGAAGGCTCCGTTGATGATTTTGGCACCGTGTATCAGGTACGGAGCTGGCTGCTTATTGGCTTTGTGTAAACCTATAGATTAAGAACATCATGGTGGGTATGAGGGACTGATGGAGAGTCAACGACAAAACACCAAGTTTGTCCAGGAGGACTGAATGCTGCACATAGAAACTTATTTTATTTGACCAGTTTGAGTGATAAACCCAAACATAGCAGATTGTTTATTGTTGATAGGATCAAACAGGATGCACTTTACTTGGAATCTGTCTGTGTGATTAGACTGAATTAACTTTTCTGTAATGTTGTACAGAGCCTTGAGAAAGAGGCTGTTACTGTAAAGTAACAGAACTTGAACCTCAGAAGATCTATGCAGCACCATCACATTGACCATAAAGCTGTGTTCAAACTGCACTTTAATGTTCGATTCCGATGTTTTGTGATATAGGATTTCTTTTTGGTGCTTCCAGTATGTGGAACTTGTATCTGATGTCCAGTGTGAACTGCAAAACGACCTGAAAGTGTCGCACACACACAGTAGAGGGCGCTCAACGGTTTGTCAACCACCACAAAGATGGAGTTACAGATTGGGGCGCATCAATTTATCGACACTCGTTTCCTTAATTTTGGAAGATCGGTGATCAGCCAGTACTTACATAGTGCTGGCTGAAGAAGAAGCCGATCTTATCCTCCGATCGCATCTACCTCAGCAAAGATCTAAAAGTCATTCGTTGTCCTCTTCTGCTCTTCCGTGAGAGAAGTTTGACCTTCAGCCCTGCCATCCAGGTCATGTTTGCACATTTGCAGCTAACTTTTTTGCTATATTTAGCAACATTTAAGACAAAAAAAAAAATTATTTTGGCCAAAATCGGAATCGGCAGGTCAGGCTTTTTAAAGACTGGTGATTGGCCAAAAAACTGCAATCAGTGCATCCCTAATTCGAATTTCTCCAAAGGTTTCTCAGCGGCGAAAAAACTAATCCCATGAGGCTAAAATGAATGACGTGCTAACAGCACAGCTTTGTGGGGTAAAAGTGTCGTGCAGGACCCAGAGAAGCAGCGGAGCTTCGATAAACAGGAAGTCATTACCCTGACAAGGCTGCAAGCATAAACAGTTGGTCCAGGCCAGCTGAGGGGAGTTGGAACACTGGCTTGCAATGAAGCAAGTCATTCTAACAGGGGCCAGGCCTTTTGAAGCTAATCATCTGCTCTCTCTCCCATCCACCGATTTAATGACTGAAACAATATTAGAGCATCCAGCTCGTCATCTGCACGGCAGACACAACGCTGTGCTGTGAAAGAAAAACAAAAAGAGCCTTTTCCTGACTGTTTGCGTTTTTCTCTGCTTCACGCATTCTTCTGGAAACTTCAAGAGGAAAGAAACGTTTCTGTGAACATGGCCACAAGCTGATGTAAAAAAAACCCTACTTCCTGCAGTGATCAAGAGCTCACCTTTGAACCGCTCCAATAAGTGGCGCCCCACATACCAGCACGCCGTCTCAAAGTTGGGGAACGGGGTGAGAGTCTTGACCTTCAACCTCTTCTCAATTTCATACGCTCTGAGGAGAGTAAAGCATGTTTTAACTAAACACCACGCAGGTTACATGCATTAAGCAACAACAACTGCGAGAGGCCAAAGGGAAACTACCAAATGGGGGTAATGCAAAGTTAAAGCTATGTTATATTTTTTTTACTCGTGGAAATGATTGTGATGTGGGCTAGTTTCTGGTGCAAACAACTCAGGCAAAACTAACTTATAAGTAACTTTTCAGCAGGATATAGGACCTTGTTTTAAGCACATAATTCCTTAATATTGATGAAAAAGTGATGAAAAAAAAGTTCCACTGGGAGATCATTTCACTTACAACAAGAAATTTTTCCCATGTTAGATGGAGAAAGAAAATAATAATGAAACATTTTCTTGGAGGTTCTATGAGGGGGTTATGATTTCTTTAGGGGGAGCAACAGCACCCTCTAGTGCCTCCGTGGCGTCACCACAGGACAGCTGTCAGCTAATCTAAACAAATGCAGCAGTAGGAGGGAGATATGAAGAGTTCTTGTGTTTTAATCTGACATCAGAATTTTGGGACTATCTACGGGCCGTGTCTTTAGTTCCTCATGAACATGAAGCTGTAATGTCACATTGTTCACACTTTTACTGTCTAGAGTCAAAAAGCAATTCCACCTCCTTGGCTCTAGAGTCGTCTCAGTCCAAACAAACAAATGTTGGCCTTGTTCATAAGCTTTATGTTATGTCTGTGTTGAGTGTGCGGAGCAAGACAGGACGCCAAACCTCATCTGCATCTCCACACTCAGGTTGTGGACGAAGTGTCCGGAGAAAGCCAGGCAGTCGACTGGAGTCAGCACCGCGTTGATCCATCCTGAAGAAACAACACAATCAATTAAACATTTCTAAAGGCTGAACCCGGGACTGGTGATGAGAACAAAAGAATATGCCAGCTTGGATTTAATTTACTGTCAAATAGTCAAAGAATGAATCTTCTAGGGATGCATGATATTGGATTTTTGATCGATATCCGATACACCAATATATTAAAACTCATTTGGCCAATAACCGATACGAATGCTGATATTTTTTCCTATACCTAGTTACTGAAACTATATGGCTTTCTCTACTGCGGAATTAAAATACTGAATTATCTTTGTCAAATTAGCCTGCTGCAAATGCAAAAGCTAAAAAGGAGGCTGATGATGATGATGCAACACTTTGAACTTACATTATGTTTAATGTCAAATTTATTCATGACGTCTGCTCTCTCTAAGACAATGATAACAATCAAACAGTGCAAATTTGTAAATCTTCACAAAACTAAACTCAACATGTTCACAAGCAACAAGTGAAAAATAATGCATTAATACTCATGATGCACGATGTTCTGCTGTGCTGCAGACATCATGTCACTGGTTTGTCATATAAGAACAATGCCTTTTTATACCAGTTAATTATTTTGACAGAATGGCTGATGTCCGATATTATATTTTCAGCTAATATCAGGCGATACCAATAATCTCGTGCACCCCTGGAATCTTCTTGAGCATATTTCATGATTCTGAAGCGAGTTTTTAGACGGGGTTTCAGCACATGTGCTCCTAAAGTTACTCCACACCAGTTCTTCTCACTTCCTGAGCGCGGAGCGAGACGGACTCTGACCTGATGGGACGAACAGCGTCTGGCCTTGCTTCAGGGTGCATTTGTAACACTTGTCCACCTGGTCGGCAAAGAACATCTCTCCGTGATTGGACGACGACCTCCAGCGCTCGTACAGAGACAGGTTGGCCGAGGTGGGCTTGATGAGGAAGAAGATCTTCTCTCCCTGCGGACATGAGCACGTTTTCAGCATCATGGGCTGTGGTTGCATTGAGGAAGGGTTGAGTGACCGCTCCGCGGCCTGACCGCCACCCACCTTCAGGACGTGGTACCACACCGAGGCGCCGCCACATTCGATGTGGAAGTCGGTGTAGCTGTCTTTCACGCAGATGAGGCAGTATTTGGTGACCTTCGGCTTCCCCAGCAGGGCGTCGTCGGGCCAGTAGTTTTCTACCCAGGACAGCCGCCGTACAATCTGAGGGCTCTCCACTACGGAGCTCATTCTGGGTGGAGACGGGGAGGGGAAAAAAATGGCTTTCAGTTTGGAAGAAAACGTTTCCTGTTTTCAAACGTCACCGTCGAGACAGCGAGCCATTACCTGGTGTCTGAGAACTCGAGGTTGATGACGTTCAAAACCTTCTTCCTGTTTGTGCTGTAGTAATAGTCAACAAACTCTTTGAGCTTCATCTGGCTGTCGGTCTGTTTGGTGACGTCCACCACGTCCACGGGGACGTCTGGACCTGAGACAGCAGGACAAGACGCGATAAGACACAGAACCTACAGATGAAGTCAGTGTAGCCGAGCGCATCTCTGGGGGGATTCTCTCACTACCACCCAAACAGAGAGAGCACCCAAACAAATGCAGGTGCTCCCCCTGTTGGAGATCACATGGCACTGCGTGCAGGTCAGATTCCCAGCTCCGTGTTCGGAACTTTTGCTTTCCTTCATTGGTTTTATCCCTACTCCTGCTGCTCTGTAAACAATTCAACTTTATATAGTTTCCAACAGGAAGCAAAAAAAAAACAACTAACGTTTCCTTTGACAGTTCAGCAGAATGAACACATTCAGATAACTATTGTGGCGCAGTTGGTAGAGCTGTTGCCTTGCAGCAAGAAGGTTCTGGGTTTGATTCCCAGCCCTGGTCTTTCTGCATGGAGTTTGTATGTTCTCCCTGTGCATATGTGGGTTTTCTCTGTGTACTCTGGTTTCCCCCCACATTCCAAAAAGATGACCTGTCAGGTAGGTCAATTGGTTTCTCTAAATTGTCCCTAGGTGTGAGTGCATGGTTGTGTGTCTCTGTGTTGCCCTGTGACAGACTGGTGACCTTGCCTGGAACATTAGCTGGGGAAGCACCAGCAACCCTCCTGACCCCACTAAGGGACAAGGGTGTAAAGAAAATGGATGGATAGATAACTATTGTTGTTATAGATACATTTGAATCAGCGGAATAAAATCCTGCTTTAAATTTATATCATTAATCTGTTATAATTACTCATGCACTCCTATGGCATAATCCTATCATTAAATATTGTTATTTATTTAATACAGTTCAGTAATAAAAGTGTAACTCTTACATGAACTCCAGAGGCACATAACACTTTGTCCTGTTAAATTAATTTTATATGTCATGTGAAACATGTTGCTTAAGACAGCAGAATTTCACTAAGTTGTTTCAAATTATGTCAACAGGTGGTGGTAGCCATGTTTGGAACCAAACATGAGGAAGTAATAAAAAAATAGAAAAATAGAAATCCATACATTTACAGCCAGATAATCACATGCACTGCACTAAAAGGAAATAACCAACTTTTTATATCTATTTTTAGGTTGTATAATAAAGAAGGATGGAAAAATCTTCTTTTATGGGATGTTGATATTTGTGGAAAATTATATAATAAAGTACATGATTTCCAACCTTATGAAATTAAAAAATGGATCTAAAATAGTGTTATTGGTACTTTTAGTATCATTCTGAACATTCAATGTAATTATTTAATATATTTAAAAAAGCAACTAGAAATCAAAAATGTGCATTTGTTATTAAATCCAGATTTAAAAACAGTGGCTGATTCTTTATAATTTTTAGCCGATGTTATTATAATGGAAGGTCTAAAGAGCCACATTGGCCCCAGAGCCGCAGCGTGAAGACCCCTGGTTTAAAGTAAGTACATTTTAAAATTGAACAGATAATGTGTTGTACCATCTTAATGGTAAAATATAACGCTCCAATCAGGTGCTTTTACATTTCCTCAAAGGCCTGACGCCAACCGGGAGCTTTAGTTAGGCTGTTGGAATTTCTTCCTACCAACGTATTTCTCCACATCACTGATGTAGAAGGTTGGGGGAGGCATGGACATGCCCAGACCGTCCTTCTTCTGAACCAGGATGGGTTCGTTGAAGCCGTTCTCCTCCAGGTAGTCCAGGGTCAGTTGACTGCTGCTCAGTTTCACCACGATGTCGTCAGCGCTGGAAGAGAGAGGAGCTTGGTTTTACTGTGACCGGCTGGACCCAGATCGGCCCCATAACTGAGCAGGGCCTGAAGGGTGGACCACAGCACCCCCATGTGGAGGCAGCTGGAAGTGGTGAGACACAGGCTAAAAATTCACAATCCATCCATATCCATTCATTCATCCTTGTGTGGTTTCTCTATGCAGATAACTCTAGAGTGTGGAGCTCATTTGTAAGTAGTGTCCACTACTCCAGTTGTTCTGTCTGCAGAAGTTCCTCAGAGAACAACCAGCATCATGGAGACCCATGAACCCAGACCAAGAACTGCAGGATCGTTCCCACCAGTCTTGTTCAGTCCTCTTCAATCGAACTCTAGTGTGATATATATATATATATATATATATATATATATATATATATATATATATATATATATAACTCTTGTCTGCCTAAACTCTTTGATCTCAGTTTGGCTGAAGTGTGTGGTTCTGGTGTGGTTCGAATGCATATGTGAATGCCAAGCGGACCGGAGACCACTCCAAAAACAAAACGCAAACTACAGCGCCAGGGCATTGTGGGTAAAATACAACCAAAACAAACAAGCTAGTCTGGCGCTAGCTGAACAAATGGCTCTTGGTCTTCAGCCAACAACAAAAGAGACATTCTTCAACCGCTAAAATCTAGGCCATATCAAAAATCTTAATGTTCTTAAAAGGCCGGTTGTGCTAGAATGTACTAATGAAACCCATTAAACTGTTAAAATATCAATAAGCAGCTGTTTGTTTCATCATTCAGTAATTGTTTCTTAAACTTAAATAATATTGAACATCTTTTCACCCCGGTCAATCCATCCAGGATTTCATGATTTATTTTGGTGGGGTTTTTTACAATCAAAATCACAGATTTTGTGATTCTAATTTATAAATATTTGTAAGAAATTTTTACTATAATTGTGCTAATGTGTGACATTAAATGCAACTTTTTGTTTTTAAAAAAGTCACAAACTATAACTTGACATCAAGTGAGGCTGAGGCAACAGTCACTTTAAACCCAATGTTTATGGCAAATTTGGAGAAACATTTTCAGTAAAAATCATTTTAAAAATGTGGGAATTTGTTGATTTTGTGGATTTGTGAAAAACTGGAGGGATTTATTGATGTAATTTGGAGTCTAAAAAACTACAGCGTTCCAGATTTGGCTCCCAAGGCCCCGAGTTTGACACATGTGCTGTAGATGTTCAAGGTTGGTGAAGTGGAACCCCAAATGACCTGCAGTCCTTGTGGCTCTACAGGTGGGTTCTACACACTGACCATCCCACCTGTCAGATTTTCATTTGTAAGTACAATGTGGAAGCCAAGAATCATTTCCTGTCCACTTAATATCAACGTGTCTATCTGTCAGATAAAGACCCAACAAAATCCATTAAAGTTTCAAAGTATGAAAACATCTGCAGAGAACTATGCATGATGGTTGTGCTCATTAGGAACCCGCTTCCCCCAAATAGCAACCCTCAACTCAGTGTGATATACAGCTTCACGCTAGTATTTTCAGCGAGGTTTTCTTGAAATTCGCCACCAAACATCAAAAACGGTCGTTCATTGTTAAGGTGGAGCGAACTGAGTGGCCTGTTCTCGGAACCAATCAACGGGACGGAGAGGTGTTCACCTGGGGAACGTTCGGCTGCGCAGCTCCTTGATGAAAACCTGGCTGCCGTTCTGAACCGCCCGGATGTCTGTGCTTTGCCCCGTGTCGTGTTTGCTCCAGTTCTTTTTCTTTTTCACTGAAAAGTCAGAAGCAAGAAGAAATAATAAAGACTGCACGATGTGTATAAATTTAAAAAAGCATTTTCTCATTTTTAGTCTTAAAACGTCGAGTCTGTCTTCAACACAATCTTATTACAAGTTTAAAGCCATTAAAACGGAGGCCCACACTGCCACCCAGTGGCCTACTGAATCAGTGCTGTTACTCACATGTGGATTTGCCGTGGGTCTTCTCACAGTTTGGGCAGTGATAGATGTCGATGTCCGGAGCATCGTCTTCATCCACCCCAACACAGCTGAAAGCAGAACCGCGGCATGGCTTATTGTCAACAAACACAGACGACAGCAGAGACACTCTGACCTCTGCCATGTGTTGTAGCTTCCAGTTGGTGGAAGAAGCAGGATATGTTGAGTTACAGCAGCAGCAGAAAATAACAGCGATAGGTCCAAGTATTAGATAGCAGGGTTCTTGTTTGTTGAAGATGTAATGGCTGCCGTGTCATCATGGCCCTGGATATTCACTGGAGGTGGTACAAACTCCAAATAAAAACAAACAAAAAAACCCCATCAAAACCGGGAAAGCACAGCACCAACCCTCTTTACTGCTCCTTCTCAACTGACATAATTTAAAAGTTCTCTCCACTAGAGGGCGCTGATGAGCGGCAGCAGATTCACACAGTTACCAAACTCAACTAGTCACGTAAACAGATGTGGGCAGAATGCCCATAAATTGTACTCAAGTAAGAATAGCACTACTTCAGACTATTTTACTCAAGTAAAAGTAAAAAGTAGTGGTTAAAGTAAGAATAAAAAGTTATTTGATAACAAGTACTGAGTAACTGATCAAATTATCAATCATTTAATATTTAAAAATTCCATCATGACATGGACCAAAACATTAAGTTAAGTGGAAATTTTGGAATTTTAAGTACAAAATTACAATAATTCATATGAATAACAAAAAACAACAAAATCAGGCTTCCCCCCCAGTCAGTTTTTTTTCTCCAATAGAAAACTTATGGAACTTTAACAAAAACTGCAGCTGTGTGTGTGTGTGTGTGTGTGTGTGTGTGTGTCTGGTGAATTTTTGGTTAAAACATGTTTGTCTTTCATTCAGTGAGTAGAGAATCCAGAAATTTTACTGAAGTAGGAGTAGAAATGCTTCATAATAAAACGTCAAATGTACAGCGCAGTAAAAATACTCCCAAAAATTATTTTTATTTTTTTTATTACTCAAGAAAAATGTAATTGAGTAAATGTAACTGGTTACTACACAACTCTGCAGGGTTGAAGTTCTTCTGGATGAAGCAGATAAAACTGGATCAGTCGGTCAGTCAGTCAGAGTGCTAACAGCGGCTAACTGAACGCTGCTCCACCCTGATCACGATGTTTTCTGTCTGGCTTGATTTAAACTGATGGAGTTGATGAAAAGAGGAGCGTGTCTGACCACCATCCTGGACTGACCTCATTTCTGCCCAGGTCACGGTGAGAAGACTTCTTCCAACCACAGGTCAAGAAACTCTTCCTGATCCCAACCTCACTGAATGTCACTTCAAACCATTCTAATCTACCTTTCAGGGCGTCAGAGTAAATAATACCACACTACCTGTCATTCACTGTATGGAAACTTATCAACTTTCAATTATCACTGATTTTTTTGCGTGAACAATTGATGTATTAATCATGCTGTTTATGTTGAAGTTGTCTCTACAAATCCTGGAAACGTTTGTTTTGTAGACCTTGGCTCACTCGTTCTGTTTCTTCTAATAATTTGACTGTTGTTAATTCACTGCAATACCGTGCCTGGAGGATTCTACGCAGCCAGCAGGAGAAAAGTGTCATCTGACAGATTATTAGGTAATCCAGAAACTAACTGAGTTTATTACCACAGCTGATGGAAAGTGAAGTCATTCCTTCAGGCGCTCCTCTGCTTCTCTTTCTACCGGCGCCACCACACTGCATGTCAGAGACTCTAAGCAGATTTTACCACTTGTTCATCTCATCGGCCGAACAAAAGAGTTTTCTATAAATTGGGCGAAGGAAAAATACATTTTTCAGAGACGGACTGATCACGTTCAGCTCCTAGTCACACTTGTTAGAGTTAGGAATTAAACTCTAGGAATCAGAATCAAACACACTCTGATTTCTTGTCAATTTTTTTGTTGTTCTTTCTTGGAAGTGTGTGTGGGGGGGATGAAAAAGTCAAACTTTTACTGACTTGGACCTGATTACTTAATTTCCCTTTGGCATCAATAAACTACTTTTAGAATTTGATTTAGAATTGCTTTATTTTGTCACATTCTTGCTCTATTTTATTTTTACGACTTGAACATATGGAAAAGGGTTAAATTTGTCCACACTGAATTAAATGAAGCTGTCTGTTATTTTTCCTGCATTATTTACAAACTTTCTTTCAAAAGGCATACCTTATACGAAATACTTCTGATTATTACCACAATTAAAAACAAATAAATAAATAGATTAGCTGTGTCTGTGCTTTCCAGCAGTTTTTGTAGAATTTACTTTACGAATAATAAATGAATCGTTTCAGAAATTCAAATTAACTCATTGAGAGAGAAACTGTTTGGTCCAAACACAGGAGAAAATGTTAGTCTGAATCAGGGTGGCAGGCTTATTACTGACTCATCTGGCCATCGTAGTATTAAAATCAGGCCTGTTGCTGTGTTGGGGATGATGTTTACAATATTTGCGACGCCCACACAAAGCAGCAGCCTGGAAATACACCAACCCTGTGACGGTGTAATCAAACCTGAACGGTAGGATCAGTGAAAAACCTTCCTGCTTCTCACCAGGCGAAAACCTCAAACTGCAAACAGATGCCAAGAGAAATACTCCATACCATCATTTTTAATACCCTGGCAACTTCTTTTGAAGACACAGAGTTCATTCTAGTTAAGAGCAAAAAATATGATTGATTACAATATGACAATATTCCTTTATTAGGGCAAAACTACGGAGTAAATGACAAATCAGCCCACATCCTATATATATATATATATATATATATATATATATATATATATATATATATATATATGTATATATATATATATATATATATATATATATATATATATATATATATATATATATGTGTATATATATATATATATATATATATATATATATATATATATACATATATATATATATATAAATATACACACACACACATATATATATATATATATATATATATATATATATATATATATATATATATATATCCGCAGAAACCAATCCGATACAGAAAAACAACTGACTTAAAACTAGGAATGCGCTGATACGAAAATTTGGGCCGATATCGATAGCCAATATTAAGATAACCAATATGTAGCGATATCATGCATATTTTACTGCCGTTTCGACACCTTTGGAAAAAACCTACCCAGAAACAGATAAAAATAATTGTTGTTTGTTTATATCGGCCAATATGGATACATTAAAAAACCGATGTCGATGCCGATATATAGTTAATCCCTACTTAAAACATTTCTGTTTTTTTCAAAAACAGACAAAAATGTACTGAAGTACGAATCAATTTGATAACTCTGCGCCAGTGCAGCACACTGAATCACACCGACAGCTTCACAAGCTCCGTCAAACACGTAAAAACAACTTTCATTTGTTCAGTCAGTGCAATTAGGAGTAGAACAGCCAACGTACAATAAACAATAAAAAAACTGAAACCGACAAATGTTGTTTGACAAATGCTTCCAAAGAATTTCTCTGTAGAGAATTTTCTGTAAGCCTGCAGACGGTGAGCTTTGCAGGCCATGGACTTTCCATTAGAGAGGCACCAATCTGATAGAAATATACTTTTTCAGTAGTTATCCAATATTTTAAAAATTCCAGATCGGTTACCAGTGACAACGTGCCTGATGCATAAGGACAGACCTGTTGAATCTTTTGCTATTCTTTGTGCTTTATTATTTATTCCACGTTATATTTAGAATTCCTAATTGCACTTTCTGAGCCATTGGAAAGAATTTATTTGCACATGTTTGCCCAAGGTAATCAAGCTATTGTTTATGCTGAAAGAAAACAAACTAAATTTTCCTGCAAAATACATTTGTAGCAAACAATCTGCTAATGGAGTGCGAAGTACGACCCAATCAGACGCCTGTAAACACACAGAGATCCTCTCAGACAGAGACAAAGGCCAGAATCTCAAAATAAACTTCATATTCTCTGTTTTAAAACAAGTATGAAAACATGTTTCTCTGTCCGAGGATTGAAAATGTGAAACAGTCTCAGGGGAAGTCCAAACATCACTCAGTTTAAAAAGTTTAGATATTTCACTGGAACTATATTTAGCTTAGACTCTGACTTATTTAGAGGTCATGTGTTTTGTAATGTATTTTTTAAATGCGTGTATAGGCCTGTCGCGATAAACGATAAATCAATTAATCGCATGATAAATTAAACCTATTGACCTCATTTTAATTATCGGCTTTCTCTTCCTACCTTTTTTCTGTCAGTTGATGACACTGAATGAAAAAAGACTCAATCCCGGTGCTCTTCACTGGCCCTCCCTTCCTATTTCCTTAGTGTAATGTCCAGCGCACATTACACGAGTTGACGGCTGACTGTCAGCCCATTTTCAAAACCTGAGAGACCACACATTAGCCGACAGAAATCCTAGGTATAACGGTTCAATCAGGTTCGTCGTGCTATGTGGTGTCCAGCCACATGGGCACAAAATAATGGCTACAAGTCCAGTTAACTAATTTTAAAATCAGGCATTAATCAATCCTTTACTAGAATCTACCTGCGATGCATGTGGCTAGAGTCAGCGTAAAATCTTGACTGAATGAAAATCATTATAACCTATTTATGTCACGTTAACGAAGAGCAGCTGAAAAGTTACCAGGTTTATCAACAGCGGTAGCAATTTGGCTCCAGTTCCTCCCCTTGTCATTTCTATATTCTTTCTCGAAATGTTGAATAAATATTAATGTTGTTTCCACATATCATCTCCAATGTCCGCTGGACTTCGGGTTGCGCCGTGTCAGCTGTTTGGGATTCTCCTCGTAATTTTCCCTCAGAAAGTATGGAGGAGAATCCGCGCTTTCTGATTGGCTACCTGTCACATTCAACAGGCTGCGTTAAGCTCCCAGTCGGGGAAAAACCCCGATTTAGATAGGAGCGGCCACTGTAACACACCACACACTGCAGGATGATCGGTTACGAAATCACCAGCGACAATCGTGGAACGCCCAACGTTCTAAGATTATCATAAGGGGAAAATAGGGGCAAAAAATCGTGTAGTGTGAACTATTGCGTCAGGATGTGCCCGTCTTCTCTATTTAAATCTAGTGATTACTGAAGGCCAATGCAGTAAACAGACTTCATAATCTGCACTCTTTTGGTTGAATGCAGTATTTATTTCCACTTTGGCTTTATGTTGTTTAGTTTTTATTCAAGTACTTTTTTTGTTAATGGAGACTGAAAATCCATTTTATTTTTTATTTTTTGGTTGTTTTGTTAATTTAGTTTATTAGTTCCAGTGTTATGTGTTCTTTTGAAAATACATTGTATCTATCTATGGCAGGAAAACACATGCATTATTAGTAATTTCCATTAAATCAGTGTCAACTGGTCTTGAAACAATATTATCATTTATCGCAATAATTTTTTAGACAATTAATCGCTCAGCAAAATTGTTATTGTGACAGGCGTGTATTTGAACATTAATATCATATCTTTGTCTCTACTCTCTCAGCTATTCCTTAATCTGCGTCCTGCAAACGCACCGAAGGATATACACAACGGACAGGATTACTACCCAGCTTTAAGATCTTATTGTTACAGAATGTTTCCAGTAGTGATGTGCAGATTGATACTGAAATATCAAAAGTTTTTTATGCTTTACGATCGATTCTCAAATCCAAGTATCAACACTTTTAACACTTAATGTAACTGAACAAGTACACATTAGAAAGTGACTAAATTATTGAGATCTTGCCTAAATGACACAGGGTTGGTGAGGAACTACTTTTACTGCTATCTCAATGTACTAGACTAAAATGAATAAATTAGAGTGAAGACTTGTGTTCTTCTTAGGAAGCTATGACTTGAAATACAACGCTTTTTTTTCTTCTTTAAATGTAAACGGCAAATTAAGTATTTTTGCACAAAGTATCGGATCGGATCGGTATCGCTGATACCAACTTTAATTTTTCTCAGTATTGGATCGGAAAGGAAATCGATGGAATCGAACGACACTAGTTTCCGGTGTTTTATGGTCAACAAGCCTGACGCCTGCAAACATGTTGCCCAAAGCTGACTGGATGCAGGTAGGGAAGTTTGAACAACGCAGGAGTCACACCGTCTCTGGTCTAACAGCGACGACACGAACAAACTCACAGACTTAATAGAAATCAGACACGACGACTTCGAGACGTGATGTTTTAGTGCATGCTTGAGGGATATGCAAAGCTCTCCGTCGTGTTGGCAACAAGTCGTTTCGCGCCATCCTGCACCTCGAAACTTGATCGAGACAATGTGAGGAATGGAAGGAGGGAGAGGAGGCTGGAGTCAGGCGGCCTCCTCCACGCATGACCTCATCCAAATAAAACAAGAAAACCAGACGCTCGCTACATCATCATAAAGAGAGCATTACCACATCTCAACGTAATAAAAAAAAACGTTCACAGATCCCTGCTAGCACCAATTTGTTTTCCACTGAGCTGGGTTACCATTGCTCCCTTCACTCTGTCCTGGTGAACCGGCTGTCTGCTGACGGACATTTTCCTGCCTTTCTTTTCCCGCAGCACCTTTAACAAACGGACATAGCAAACCATTTATTTTGAAAGGGAGTTGATCTGCAACACCAAAAGTCAGCGGCAGACAACAGAGGTGACATTCTTTCACCAGCATCAGACGTCTTCCTGTGTTTGTGGCCGAATTCAAAGGCGGTAATCATTCTGTCTTGGGTCCAGGGTTTGTAAATATGATATTACACTTTGAGCAAAAAAAAAAAACAAAAAAAAAAAAAACAAAGAAACTACTCAAAAAATGACCTACAAGATCTGTCCAAGAACCACATCATTACCAGACCTATAATAAATCAAAAGACAGAAAAAAAAAGATGAATGGAGGGACTAAAGAAGCAAAGTGACTTTTTGTGTTGGTTTAGTTTAGTGTTTCTAGTAGGTGAACTCTTCCCAAATCAGGCAAATGTTCCTTTATGTGCTGCTTTACAGCCTGTCTTCACTCACAGGCTGCTGACACGTTAGAAAACCGAGCCAGCATCTCGGTTACAAGCTTATTTACTAATTACGGGGATAATCATAAGCTGCCTCCAGCTACGGATTTATTTCGCTTCTGTTCTATATAAAATACCAACAGAAACGTTTGCGTTTTGGACCGTTTGATTTTTCTGTCTCCGTGCAGCGAAACCCACATGTCCTTAGAGGAACTTGAAATCCTGGAAGCCGGGACACTCTGAGGTCCAGTTGTAGCTCAGAGCGTCACAGTCTGACCTCAGACTATCTGAGAAGATTCCTAAACTGTTTTTAATATTTGCCTTCTATAAATAAAAACCCCTCAATATCTCCACCCATCAGTTGAGGCATCCTTAACTTGAACCTAGACAAACAATTGATTAGAATAATGAGTCAATACGTCAGACCACGCCCACTTTATGTCTGGCTGGATCAGTTTCAGACTGAAATTTAACAGCATAGAGGAACCAATCAAACTCTGTTCATGTTCGCATGTTTCTTATCTAAAGTAGATACACAGAAAATAAGCCTTCCAGGTGGAAAGCAGGTTGCAGTACTTAGCAGGAACACAGAGACAAACAAGCAAGACATGCAGGGCCAGCACAAAATTATATGGGGGCCTTGGGCAGAATTTGATTTAGGGGCCCCTCTTCCTGCTAAGAACATCAGCGTTTCAATAGATTTAGTGGAATCTCCCAGATTCCACTAAATCTCAGCCAGTTTAATTGGCCAAGCTTCAAAGTGACCAATAATTATTGTAGTTTGCTGAGGTATATTTGTGAACAAACCAAGCTCAAACACAAAGATTAAACTCATAGCATCAGATTTGCACTTTTGCAAAGTAAAATTGTCAGCTTCTTTAGATCTTAAAGTTACATGTTAAACAATTATAAATACTTTAATGCATCCACACTGAAACCATTAAATCAAGTTCAACAGCACTGACAGTGACAATAAACAACTGTTAAAATTCTAGATCTATGGTTTGTGTTTTTAAATCTACATTTTAACGCAGATCCCTAAATCAAATTCTGCTCAAGGCCCCCGAACAGCTTTGGGCTGGTCCTGCACTTCCTGTTTGTCTTTCTTGTTTCTTTGTTTGTTTTGTTTTTGTCCCTGTGATCCTGCCAAGTACTGCAATCTGTTTTTCACCTGGAAGGTTTATTTTCAGTGAATCTACTTTAGATGAGCACACAAAGAAATATGGAAAATGAAGAAGAGCTGAAAGTGGTAAACCAGTGGCGTTTGCTCTGCGCTGTAAAAGTTCAGCCCGCTCCTGAAGATCTGGGGCTGATTAGTTGATGGGATTTAACAGACATGCAAAAAAAAAAAAAGTGATTTATTTCAATTGTATTTTTTGTCTAGACTAAAAAAAAAGAATAGAATATGTTCTTGTTCATGGGGGAAAATCTGTTTAGGGCAAAATGCTACACAGTTCCAAATTAAAAGACTAAAACCCAACACCCAAAGGTAAAACACAGGCTCAGACTGATCAACAACTCAACAAGTGGATGGTATGATACAAGGGCTTAGGTGTAGAACGCAGCATGCTAATGTGCTAATGGTTGAGCCAAACTGATTAAATCAGTTCTCATGATGAAAATCTCGCCGTTTTGTTTCTGGCCTCATGTGGTCTGACACACTGGCGAACTTTTCGCACCTCCCTCTCCATACTATTGTGTTATTGGTCTGAATTTCATTGGTGTGTTTATTTATGTGGAAAACATCATTACTCAACTTCCATGAGCTGCTGTTCAGACTGACAGTGGCATGCTGGGCCGACTGCGCAGGGCCCTTTAACATGGTGAGGCCCCCCGTTCTTACCCCCAGGTTTAATGACACTCACAGCAGGAAAGCTTATAGTTCAATTATGAATGGTGTTAATTATAATGAAATATACTTTTAAATCAGACATATATATATATATATATATATATATATATATATATATATATATATATATATATATATATATTTTTTTTTTTTTTTTTTTAAGTGATCAACAAGTTAGAACAGGGGTGTCGAACTCGTTTTTATTTTGGGCCATATCAAAAATCTGAATGTTCTTAAAGGGCCGATTGTGCCAGAATGTACTGATAAAACCATTAAACTGTTGAAATATCGACATAAAGCTGTTTATTTCAGCATTCAGTGTTTCTAAAAATTAAATATTATTGGACATCTTTTCACACTGATCAGTCCATCCAGGATTTCATAATTGTTTTTGTTTTGTTTCTTTGTTTTTTTTTGCAATCAAAATTACAGATTTTATGGCACTAATTTAGAAACATCCATCCATCCATCCATCCATCCATCCATCCACCCACCCACCCACCCACCCACCCACCCACCCACCCATCCATCCATCCATCCATCCATCCATCCATCCATCCATCCATCCATCCATCCATCCATCCATCCATCCATCCATCCATCCATCCATCCATCCATTTTCTGTACATCCTTGTCCCTAGTGGGGTCAGGAGGTGCTGGTGCCTATCTCCAGCTAACGTTCCGGGCGAGGGGCGGACTACACCCTGGAAACTTCAACAGTCTTTTGCATAATTTAGAAATATTCATAAGGAATTTTTTTTTACCATATTTGCGCTAATGTATGACGTTAAATGTGACTTTTAATTCATCGCCGTATCGGTCATGGATTATTACTTGACATCAAGCAAGGCTGAGGCAGCTGCCACTTAGACCCAATGTTTTGAGAAAAAAAAACCTAAATCAGAAAAAAATGTGAGAATCTGTTGATTTTGTGTGAATTTTGCATATTTGTGATAAAACTAGAAGGACTTATTGATGTAATTTGGAGTTTAGTGGGGTCACAAAAATAGAGCTACTCTTTCTGTATTTTTCTTTTGGGTTTACTCATACCTTTTCACTTTGGGTTTATCTTTGTTTAATACATGATATTTGTAAGAATCTTTGTTTTCTTATAGTTCACTTAAAACACATTCTCTAATCAGACAACGTGTGCTGTAATGCCCATAGATCTGACAGAGGGTGTACTTTCTTTTGACCGTGACAGCATGCTAAGGGACTTTAGCATCAGGATAATGTTACATTAACATCAGCTTATCTGGGGGTGATTTAAAGTTGTGTAGCTAAAACATATGAAAACAAGCTTGGTTCAGACAAAACTACTCCGTTAATGCCGGTATTACTACTCCGTTAATGCCGGTATTAGAGTTGAAGATATTTCTCTTCAACTCTAATTGAGTTGAAGAGAAATATCAACATTGCTGTCCAAGCGCATTTTCTGCGTAAACCATCGTCTCAGGCCCAAAAAAACAAACAAATGTCGAGGCGTGGCGTTTTTTTTTTCAGTGCCAGATTGTGGGTTTTGGAATGACTTTGGATGGCTTTAATCTAAAAATATTCTTACTTCTACCTAAATAGACAATATACAGCTCTGGAAAAAATTAAAGAGACATTTTAAAAGGATCAGTTTCTCTGATTTTACTTTTTTTTAGGTAAATGTTTGAGTAAAATGAACATTGTTCTTTTATTCTTTGAACTACTGACAACATGTCTCCGAAATTCCAAGGAAAAAATTGGCATTTATTTGCAGAAAATAAGAAATGGTCAAAATGATGAAAAAGATAAAGTTCTTTCACACCTCAAGTAATAGAAAGAAAACAAGTTTATGTTCATTTAGAAACAACAATAATGATGTTTTAACTCAGGAAGAGTTCAGAAATCAATATTTGGTGGAATAATCAGTGGATTCAGTGCAGTGGGCTCTTCATTTTTTCCAGAGTTGCATATTATTGATTGGGATGAGTCACACGCGCAATTACAAATCGCAATAGATGCATTTTTTTCTCAATGGAGAATGTAGTAATTATAAATGTCTAGCCGTGTAACAAGAGCCACTAGGGTGGGTGCTGCCTCGCAAGTACAATCCCATTAAATTAAATCCAATTACCTTTATGTTAAATATGTCAATTGCTTGGTTTACTTCAGTACCTCCTTTATTGTTTACCGTATTTTAGTCTAAATATTCAAGTGTCTGCTGTTTTTTTTCTTTTTTTCTTTATCACTACTTGATTGTGGTTAGTCAACAACTAACCACAATCAAGTCAACAACTTGATTGTGTTGCAACAGTTTCCCAGCCTCTGTTTCTCATTGGCTG
Source organism: Poecilia mexicana (assembly GCF_051168715.1). Taxonomy (NCBI): domain Eukaryota; kingdom Metazoa; phylum Chordata; class Actinopteri; order Cyprinodontiformes; family Poeciliidae; genus Poecilia; species Poecilia mexicana. Next base: position 3,609,535 of record NW_028263374.1, read on the forward strand.
TAGTTAGCTGGGAAATAGTTAGCTGGGTCAATGATCAGTTCTCACTACCTGACCAGATCCAACTCAAACAACCCTGACTGAGAAAGGCCAAGGCCCAGCTCCTAAAAATTTTTTGGGGGGCCAATCACTGTCAAGTCAGAGTTTAGAAAGTAGCAACATGTGACTCACACCTAAAGATACGATGGATGGAGCAGAACGCAGCCCATCAGAGGAACAGGTGACTCTATCAGTGCAGCAGCCATATTGAATTTTGAGGTTAGGCCTGTCGCAATAAACGATAAATCAATTAATCGCATGATAAATTAAACCTATCGACCTCGTTTTAATTATCGGCTTTATCGTCTCTTCCTGCCTTTTTTATTTCTCTTGATGATACTGAATGAAAAAAGGCCCAACTCCGGTGCTCTCCACTGACCCTCCCTTCCTCATTTCCTTAGTGTAATGTCCAGCGCACACAACACAAGTTGTCGGCCCATTTTCTAAACCTGAGACACATTAGCCGACAGAAATCCTAGGCGTAACGGTTCGATCGGGTTCGTCGTGCCGTGTGGTGTCCAGCCACACAGCCATTATTTTGGACTTGTAGCCCAAAATAATGGCTACAAGTCCAGTTAACTAATTTTAAAATCAGGCATTAATCAATGCTTTACTAGAATCTACCTGTGATGCATGTGGCTAGAGTCAGCGTAAAGTCCTGACTGAATGAAAATCACTATAACCTATTTATGTCACGTTACCGAAGAACAGCTGAAAACTTACCGGGTTTATCAACTGCGGTATGAATTTGGCTCCAACTCCTCCCCTTGTCATTTCTATAATCTTTGCACGAAATGTTGAATAAATATTAATGTTGTTTCCACATATCATCTCTGATGTCCGCTGGATTTTGGGTTACACCGTGTCAGCTGTTTGGGATTCCCCTCCATAATTTTCCCTCAGAAAGTATGGAGGAGAATCCGCGCTTTCTGATTGGCTACCTGTCACATTCAACAGGCTGCGTTAAGCTCCCAGTCGGGGAAAACCCCCGATTTAGATCGGAGTGGCCACGACGATCTAAATCACACTACAGAATGATGGGTTACGAAATCACCAGCGATAATCTTAGATCGGCCACTGATCTAAGATTGTCGTAAGGAGAAAATAGGGACAAAAAATTGTGTAGTATGAACTACTGCATTAGGTAGTCGGATGTGCCCGTCTTCTCTATTTAAATCTAGTGATTACTGAAGGCCAATACAGTATACAGACTTCATAATCTGCACTCTTTTGGTTGATGCAGTATTTATTTCCACTTTGGCTTTATGTTGTTTACTTTTTATTCAAGTACGTTTTTTGTTAATGGAGACTGAGAATCCATTTTATTTTTGTTTTTGGTTGCTTTGTTTATTTAGTTTATCAATTCCAGTGTTATGTGTTCTTTTGAAAATAAAGTGTATCTATCTATGGCAGAAAATAGCATGCATCATTACGTCATTTCCATTAAATCAGTGTCAAAAGGTCTTGAAACAATATTATCGTTTATCGCAATAATTTTTTAGACAATTAATCGCTCAGCAAAATTTGTTATCGTGACAGGCCTATTTGAGGTTTGGGTTTGGAGGGAAATTCCTGACTTGCCAAGCCAAAATTCAGTCATAAATCCAGAATTCTGACTACCAAGTAAAAATATGTATCCTTCCTTTGGATGAACTGAAACTGAAATGTCGTTCAAATTGATTGCAATGACAGCAACAGTTATTGAGAACCCTCATCTGTTATCAACAACAGCACTGACACTCAAAATGTCTATAAACAGTTTTTTTTCTTAACTATTAAAAACAACAACAAAAAAAGTTTGGAAGTTTAAAAAAAAGCAGCAGCTTTATGAAGAAATAGGCTCAGTCTGTTTGAAAAGATGTACTCCAGCAAAAAAAAAACAAAAAAAAACACCTGTTTCCCCCAAAATAATCCAACTTCATTACCTCTGACAGTAGGCTGTCAGAGTGTGCTTAACAACGTCATATTGCATATTTAGTTTATTTAGTCCAACTGTCCTAAACCTGATATTACAGGCTATATAACAAAGCAGAATATGGTTAGAATGCCAAGGTACCAGTTTATAGATTTTGTGTTAGATAGGTGTTAGTTTCCAGTCAAAGTGAGGTTTGTTCCTTTAAAACTCTAAACTTTTTCAGAATAACACACTGGTTCCCTGTGGATTGTGTTTTTATGCTGCTGGAGCTGTGGATCCACTCACAGTGACTAAAAACACACAAATCTCTAAAGGGCTCATGTACAGTATGCTAGCTTCTAACATACTGTATTTGAATGGGCATTGTAACACAGGTTTGCAGGAAACATGAGCATTCAGTTTTTTTCATAACCTGCATTTAATTTATATCTCAACATGATTCCTGTGAATGCAGGTACTTGTTGAGTTTCTGCTGATGCCTGACTGCAGGTCATGGCTCTTCCCCTGCGTTTAACTCACAGATAAAGCCCCAGGCATGCAGGCAGCCCAACGAGTCAGGGAAGCATTAAGGGGTTAACATTCAGGCGCGTAAATACTGTCCATCGCTCCGTAGGGCTTCTTCACTCAAACAAACGCTTTAAACAAATGATCTAATTAAAGTAAGACGCCCCAGACAGTAGCCGAACGGTGTGAATTACACGCAGACCACCGCTGACGTTCGGACGGGGTAGCTTGTGACTATAAAAAAAGAAGTGAGGCAAATAATGCCATATGTTGACAAGGATTCTGCGGAGATCGTAGCGACTCCTGTACAACGGAAGATGAGCGGAGGATCCGATTTGCGCTCCACTCGGACAGGCAGCGCGGCGGCTTGCCATAAGTCCAGAGTACCGGAGGCTCCAGCCGCTTCCATTACTGTTAACAACAACTACACTTTCTCTCCCTGCTGACGGGTCAGAACTCCATAAACATGGGCTATTGTCAGCCATGGCTGGCGCCTGGCAGGAAGACTCTGCTGCGGGGCTCCGAGCTCGGTCTCGGGTCGTGATTTCCAAACCACGCTCCGCTTGAACAGCGAGTGAAAACCGACAGACCGCTCCATATGTGGCAGCATTTAACAACAATATGGCTGATAAATAAAAAAGGAATGTGGTAGCGGCGGAGGGGAAAGGGAAAAACGAGACCCACAAGAACGGCGACTCCGCCGAGGCTTCCCCCGCTGCTGTCCGCTCCTGACAAGGGGAAGGCAGAGTTTAGTTTGGGGATACGGGAGGATGTCAAACAGCTCACGGGAGACATGAGCAGACGAAGCCCCTCACTCTATAATATTATTTTCCGAAGTATGTTTTTGATTCACGGGAATCCGTTTCGCTATATTTTGCGAAAAAATGTCACAACCCCGGTCGGCTATATTTAACTCCGCCTTCTTCTTCTTCTCCAAGCGGCCTCTCTTCAGATGTAGACGGGCGACTGAGAGCCACAAAGCTGTCAAAACGCAGCCGAGTCTTCGCCATTTTTGTTTGTTCCCCCCACAAAATGCAAACCGCTACAGAAGCAGCTCGACGAGCAATCTGGCCTTACCTGCCGTGAAACCAGTCCTTGCAAGCATCGCACTCGATCATAAACTGGGTCACGTCGTAAGGTAATCTGCAGATGCAATACACTGGTACAGTCGCCATGTTCAATTCACAACTACGTCGGGATAGACTGGGGGGGCTGCAGGAGGAACAACGTCCTGCAAACAATATGATCCAATATGATCTTCCCCAGAAAAAAAGCCAGGGGCAGTCCCGCCGGACACATGAAGCTAAGCTCGCTGCTCCATCACCGCCGCAGCCGTGTTTGCGATTGCGGAGCGGGCGGGCGAAGCGATGGAGGCTCGTCTTAGCTGGTTTTCCTGAAATGCATTCTTTTTATTATTATTATAACTATATGTGCATGCCCCCTGCTGACTGCACGGCACCGAGGCGCTCGCAGCGGGAGCCGGAGGGGGAAAAAATGTAGGCTCGGCGTCTTTGCGCGGAGTTAAATAAATAAGTGGGAAAGTTACGTCAGGAAGCGGTTCTAGATCTGATGAATGAGTTTTAGGATCAATCAGCAGGAGCAGAAAGGCTGAAGGAGCGCAGAGGACATTGATGCTCCGCGGCGGCGCCCAGTTGCTAATCTTTGGTCATTAAATGAAATATGGAAAATTGAAGACAAATAAATTACATTTGTCTTAATTTTCTAAAACAAATGAAAATGGTAATTCAATTACACGTTGTATATATATATCTATGTGTATATACAGATAGATTTATACATATGTATGTACATATGTAATATGTATATTGCATATAATATATATGTAAATTACATATTATACATGTGATATAAATAAATAATTCATATATATATATATATATATATATATATATATATATATATATATATATATATATATATATTTCTAATTAGAGATTAGAAATGGGCGGCAGGAGAGAGAGGGGAAATGGTACAGGGGTTGAGGGAGAGTACACAAACTGGGTGACTTGGAATCGTAATACTCACAAATAACATGAGGAACATAATAAACCTAGAGTAAGAAATGGCTGAAGCAAAGGAAAACATAAAACACTGCTGAACTACTCAAAGAATAGAAACCAAGGAAGACAGAACTAGTAAAATAAACAAACCCAAAACACACAAACAACCCAAGTTCCTGACAGTTTTTAAGTGCAATGTGTGTGTGTGGGGGGGGGGGGGGTGCGTGTGTGCGTGTGTGTGTGTGTGTGTGTGTGTGTGTGTGTGTGTGTGTGTGTGTCGGAAGGGGATACGTAGGAAATTCTTTGCAGATTTCTGATGCGGTCTTCAAGTTCACATTGTTTGTGTTCTCCACCTATTCCATACTGCCTAGCTAGCTTGTTGGATGAAGCAATAAATTCGGCTTCGAATTTATTGCCATCAACCGTAGTCAAGATGTTGCATGAAGACTTTGAAAGTGTGTTGAACAGGAATGGTTGCTTTGAATGTGTCTGGCGGTATCATGTACGGTTGTTCAATGTCTGGTATGTCATGTGTCGTTGAGGCCCTCAATAGAGGACCTAAATGTTAAACAATATTAGGTCCTCTATTGATGGGGCTATTTTTTTCATCAGATTTTAGCACGTTGTTGAACTTGACTGCATATGCTGACAATTCAATGTTCTATCAGGAAGATGTAAACAGTTTTCATGAATTCCTCTAACCACTATGTGGTTTCCACATTGCTCCTTACACTCTGGTCACGTTGACACACTTGTTATATCAGGTCGTCATGCCTCCTCTTCACCAGGTTTCTGGAGAAATCTAAAAATTCAAATAATGGAGGAAGTGTTTGACTCATTTATGGCACCATAATAATCCCCTTGCTGCATACAGGTTTCTGTGAGGCAATGCGATTATTACCTGTCAGATCATTAACAAATGTCTCTAAAGAAAGAGGTCTTCAGAAAACCCTATTTAATTGCTCTATTGTGTTGTTCAGGAAAATCTTTTTTTGGTTATTTTTCCAATCTACTCCTTTTAAGTTAGTTTTTCATCTGATTTTTGTCAAGGGGTAACAGGTGGAAAACAGCACAGATGCTCCTTCCTGGGCTTTCGGTGCTTCTCTATCAGATTCCTAGAAAGAGGAGCTGCTCCATCCAGAGCAAATACCAGACCAGGTGTCTGCCAATGATCTTATCTGTCTACGGTCTGTAGAATCCAGAAATTTTTACTCAAGAGTAGAAATACGTCATGACAAAATTACTCAAGTAAAAGTAACAAGTACAACATAATAAACATATTCCCAAATGTACTTTTTTTTTTTTAAAGTTACTCAAGTAAATGTAATCGAGTAAATGTAGTTACTACCCAACTCTGGTAGTGGATGAATCTTTCTCAACTCAGATTTACATATTTGTGCATAATTTAGTCTTGTAATAGTTTAGTCTAGAACACACCACCTCTTGGGTACCACAGAGTGTGTGTTTGTTAGGTTAAGTACTATCAAACTGAGAAAAGCTCTCGTGGAATGATGAAGTTGTGAATCATTAACGGTAGGGGGCAGCATTTCCTCATTAAACTGACGTATGTGAGGCGCAGTGCTGTGATGAACACAGAGGGGCTGCGTAATGCGAACCTGATCATCTGTTTATGGAGTGATGTCTCACCGGTATTGTGTCCAGTCATGCTAAAACTTTTTTTTTTCTCTAAATTTATTTGAAAGTGCTAAGACAGGAAAGTAGATAAATAGAGAGAGAAGACGTGCAACTAAGGTCACCAGGGAATTGAACCTGCAATGACCAGGTCAAGGACTAAGGACTCCCTCTGTGTAACGTACTTAACCTCTGCACCACCACAGCACCCTAGTAATGTGCACACCTTATTTATTTATTTATTATTTGTCTACTTGTATTCCAAAGAGCCACAAAACACGTAAACTTGACCTTTTTTTTTGTTAGTAAATGAATTCAAAATCTTAAGAATTATTATTTCCACTGCTGACTGTTAAACTTTGTAATGTCTGTCCTCTGCTCTGACAGAATATCAGCTTCTAGCCCAGATTCTGCCAGACGGTTCCTCTTTTCTTAGAGCTGCCAGTTCATCACAGATCACCGGATTCTGTTTCTCCGTCCGCTTTCAGACAGCAGCTAACAGGTTCTCACTGCGATTCAGATCCACAAACCTTACTGATCCACAAATCTGCCTGTGTGATTACACGGTATATATGTTGCTGGATGTAGAAACTGGATCCGTTTGTCTTGAAGTGATATTTTGTTGATGACTGGCACTGTGCAATGGTTTTACTGTTGTTTTTGAGCTGAAGCTACAGCAGAAGGAGGTTTTCATGCTAGGTCTAAGGTTCACAATGCTGTGTTTTCTATTTTGGCGATCGGCGTGTTAAATGTCTGTAAAAAGGACAAAATGATAAATAAGTTTGACTTAGCATTTATGGACTGACAGGATGCTGAGTCAAAACATCATAAAAATGCCACAGAAAACTGATGTCACTTTGTGTCTTTTGGGCAAGACACTTCACTCGGCTTGCCTGCTGCTGGTCTTTAGAGGGTCCAATAGGTGGCGCTGGTGCATGTCAGTCTGGCCTCTGTCGGACTGCCAGGGCAATGTGTGTGTGAATGACTGAATGTAGTGTGAAGTGTTTTGGGGTCTTCTGGACTTCACAAAGTCCTGAAGACCCCAACATGAAAGCTGAATAACATTAGGTTTTCAGTGTTTAGTCATAACGTCAGTGAAAATTAAATGTATTTCGGTTTTTGACATTAAACTTTATGAATGTCGAAGGTGTTTTGTACAGAAAATTTACAGAAGGCAGGATGTATCAAACATTTACCTTGGAGATGACATTTTCTTCAATAGAAATAAAAAAAAAATACACAAAAACCGACAAAGCACATTCACAGAACAAAAATATTAATTAGAATAGTAAAACCAAATTTTAACCCTGTACTGAAATTGCATTTGAAAATCATTCCAGTATGCCAAATGTGCAACAAAGTTATCCGTGCTCAATACAAAGATAACTTCTTCACTCGTCCATGTTTAATATTGGAAACGCCTGCATTTGTTATTAAACCCAACATTTATCAAAAGCTGTCAAGGCAGTCACTTAAATGGAAACAAACACTGGCTGACGGACAATATGTTTGCTTTTGCTCTACAAACAAGTTTGGCGCCTCCGCTCAGAGGTCAAGCGATATCCGATATTGCTGTGCTATCTGGGCTAGTTCCTTAGCAAAGTCTTGGACTTCCATCAGGGCCTGCTTTTCTGGGTAGTGCACAGCGGCCTTCTTGGTGGCCACAGCCAGCTGCTTGAGGAGAGCACACAGGTGGTTGCTCTTACACAGGAGGGTTTTGCAGGACCCTCGACGTTGGGCCTCCCTGCAAAGAGTGTCCAACAGTCTCTGGCCCACCATGATGACCAGCTTACTTTGTGAGATGAACTTCTCTGGCGGCTGGTTATTTTGAAGGCTTTCCACAAACCCTCCAATAGCCTTTTGAAGAGCTCCAAAGTAAAGCCGGCAGTGCTCCGACAGGGAGGCTGGCTGCTGTTCTTCTGTGCTGCTGCTGGAGTCAGACGAGTTACGCATGTCCTCAACCTGAGAAGAAAAGAAATATATTTTTCTCATATTTCTTTAACATTCACATAAGAGCATTTTTTTCTTATTTCCAACCTTGGTCCGGCAAAAGGTATGGCCTTTTGACTGAAAAATTAATAAGCTGCTATAAAATAGGAAAAAAGCCATCCATCTATTATCCAGCACTCTTCCCTTGTTGGGTTGTGAGGGGGGCGATTGCCAATGGTACACCATCGCAGGGCAACACAGAGACAAGCAGTCATACACACACCTTCGGAGAATTTAGAGAGACCAATCAACCTGACAGTCATGTTTTGGACTGTGGGAGGAAGCCGGAGTCCCCAGAGAAAACCCACGCATGCACAGGGAGAACATGCAAACTCCATGCACAAAGACCCCGGGCTAGCACGGCACCAGTGCTACCAACTGCGCAGCCTGGGAAAAAAGCTATATAAACACAATAAGTAACATCTGTAATCAAAGAAAAGATGATGGGTGGGCAGTTTTAAGAACAATTGAAAGCTTAGTGTTAAAGTTTGAGTAAGATTTGGGAACCTATGTTGTTCGGGGCATCTGCCTCCAGCCAATTCGACTTGGAAGAAGGGAAGGACAAAGAGAGAGTCAAACACTTTAATGAATGGCAGACCACATGAAATAGCAAACCTTGTGAGACCAGGAGCCAGGTCTGAGTGGAGCTCATAGAGTAATGACAGGAGATTTAGTTGGCTCTTAGGCTGAGGCTGTTTCAGATCTGAAAAGCTATAGGAAGCCCTTCCCACTTTACCCCTCTCACATAGATGTTATGTGAGTGAGGTGGCAGGCGAGGGTGCGGCCCCAGGCTCGCCAATTCCCCAAATCAAAATCTGCCTTTAGAGCCGTCACTGGCAAGTTAAGGAGCTGTGAGTGGAGCTGGAATCAACTCCTGGGAATCAAACTGGGAACATCTGTGTTGAGGAGGACATCTGTGTACAATGTGCCTGCTCTGCCACTGACCCATGTGATGCTCCATGTGCAAAGCTTTTTTTATTCAAACCTCTGTGCTTGACATAGGATGTACCTAAGAAATACAATTTTCAAGCACAAACGTGGTTCAAAAGTGTAATGAATGTCAAAAAATGCATTGGAGTTTGTGGTTGTGATTTTAGAAAATATGGGGAAAAAACCAGTGTGTTATAAACTTTTCCAAGGCACAGTGCTGTTCATTAAACTTGTCTTGAAGTGTACACAAGTTGTAGGCAGGCATCTGATAAAAGATGAAAGATGAAATGCATAAAACAAAAAGGGTTGCTTCATCGCATACCTGTTTAGAGGCTGGCGAGATGTTTTCTTTTGGCTCTTGAATTATTTCTTCTGGCTTCCTTTCTTCAATTTTTCTCTAAGAAAAATGGAAAAAGTATTCACTCGAGCAATTGTTACTTTGAGTTTTCCTTGAAAATTCATGACGTTCAACAGCCAAACCAGCTTTGTGTTATGTACAGTGACAAAAAGAAAAAAACATAGAATTTTTCACCTGTAGCTCTACGTAGTCATTGTCCTCTTCTTGCGATTCTTGTCTTTCTTCTGTTTTGTCAGGACTTTTCTTGGTTTGTGGTGGACTTCTGTTGCTCACAGGCTCTTCGTCTTTTTGAGGAGTTTTAAAAAGAAGCTTACTGTTCGCATAGATGATGGACACTAAGCGCTTGACATCGTCAGGTACAGTGCGCGCCACCATCACGAAACGATCAAGCTGGTCAGGGTTCTGGGTCTGGCCTGCGTCCTGACAGAGTGTATCAAGGGTCCAGCCAGCCGTGTTCAGAGAGCTCGCCGTTTGTTGTAGGATCACACCAGAATCTTCTACTATGGACAGCTGTTTGTAGAGCCTGGTTTGCAGGTTAGTATCAGTTAAACGACGAGCATTGCCCTTAACATCAAGGGCAAAGTTGAGAAAGCATGTCACAGTTGATACGATTGTCTCTGTTGCTTCCTTGATTTCTTTCAGGTGTTTCTCCAAATGGTTTTTACACCTCCAGTTGCTGCTTACAAAGTCCATGAGCTGGGGCATAGCCCCGCAAACAGAATCCTGAAGCTCAAGGAGTTTTCGGCAAGCTTCTTCCTGGCTGAGTGCTACTTCTCGAAGAGGCTCAGGGGATGATGAGCTTAAGGCTAGAGAGTCACAAGAACTGGTGGAAGAGCTGGAGGCCGTGCTGATTCTTTGATTAAGTACTGCAGAGAGACCTGATCTGAATTGCTCATTTTCTGGTACCATTGCCTTCCTGCTTCCCGGGAGGTCTTGAAAAGTCGTGCAAGCCAAAAAGTTCCTCATCCGCTGTAGACGCACCCTTTTCAGTTCCAGAATATTGTTTGGGTCACCCCTTCTCTCAAGGGATTTATGATCTCCTAGAGGATCACTCACCACTTGAGGGAGAGGGTCTTCTTTGGGTGGAGCATCATATGATGACTCCTCTGTCGGCTGCTGAATTGGAGGTTTGTTTGAGAGTGGGGTACGGGGGAATGTTTTAGGGGGACATGGCTTGTCAGCAATGTTGGGTTTCGGCGTATCATAAATTGAGGACTTTGGATTTGTTTTTGGAGCAGGTATAGTGTCATAGAGCTGCCTGCAGGTAGCTCTGGGTGGCAAGGTGTCATAAGTGCCTTGGGGAAAACTTTGCTTCTCAGAACCCGCCGGTATGTCGTAGATCCACTCGCGTTTGGGGGGATGAGGAAGAGTGCTGAATCCACTGGGAATTTTATGTTGGTATTCTGTGCCTGAGGGAACAGGGAAGTCATAGTTTGGGTCCTGAGCCAGAGGTGGTGGAACTGCATACACCTTTAAAAAAAAAACAACAATTTAAGTGGTGACTGTAGCTCTGTGGGTAGAGTAATCGTTTTGAGATTGGAAGGTTGTAGGTTTGATTCCAGCTTCCTCCTGCCATGTCGATGTGCCCCTGGCACTGCCTACCGATCTATATATCTGTGTATAAACGTGAGTGAATGTGACTAGTGGTCAAAATGATTGGAAAAGTGCTATATAAGTTCAGTCCATTTACCATTCAGAGCATTTCTCTGCCAATCAGAACACATTGTCCAAACTATAGTCTATTTACATGCAGGCATATGAGAATGGAAAAGTTGCATGTTGATCTGATTACCAAAGGCATTCCCATTAACTGGTCAGAATTAAGAACAACTACCTCATACAATTTGAAATTGTGAACCTACAAGAGATGAACTCACAAGTGAAACTTCTTGAACGTGACTGATAGTGAGATAGCATTTCAACGACGGAACAGAATCTTGCTAAAAAAGAATCTTGTTTTAATGATTTCTGAAGACATTTGAAACTTACATAACAGTCTGTTTGACTGTTGCTCCTTAAACTCTCTGGCGTGTCCGATGTGTTCTCCGGCTCTGAAACTGAAGCAAGAAAGTTTGTCTTTGGGATTTGGCTTGGAGGTGATGATTTCTGAAAGGAAAGACCATAAGCCCATGATGTTATCTGACTGAACCTCACCTAGATGACAATACTTAAAAAAAAATTAAAATTAAAAAAAGACCAATTTTGATCAATGAGTGTGCTTACAAGTAAAAGAGAAGTTTGTCTTGCTTGGGACGGCACATCGTAGAGTTCCCTTTTTGGGCTGGAAGCGAGGCTGGAGAATGGAGGCTGCAGACATAACGACATATCTTTAGTGCAGAGCAAGAGTGCCATGATCAAAGCTGCAGCTACCTCACTGACCTCTGCATTAAACACATTTATGAGGACAGTATTTTTCTCTGAACCCTGTTGAGAAGCCCATTATGCATACACTTGGCCAATTAACGCAGCTTTGTAATAGAAACCATGCTGCTCAGTGGATATTAGGTGGCTACTGTCGAGGAAAACACCACTACCCTGAAGCAGAAGAGGAAATCATGAACACATGGGCGTATTTCTTCCCAACAACCTGAACCTGTACAAATTCGTGTGTGTTTCTGAGGTCCCAGGCAGTAGGGATTGCTGTTTGCAGTTAAAAGTGTCTGAAGTCCATGTCTGTTTGTCTTTTATAGGCCCATAAAGACCATGTTGCTGCATGCCTGTCCTGACAGCGAGCCCCTTGGTCCCCCATATGTAAGCTCTTTTGCCAGCAGGAGTTTTCACAGCTTTGCATTTCTCCCCAACAGTGTACATTTCCAATTATGCAGGTTTTACCCTCCCAGAGGAGGACAAGGTTTGATTTTGTTCCAAAATACCTTGTACAACGGTTGACTCCTTACTTAAACTGCACAAAAATGAAAGGTCTGTACCTTCTTCAGGCCCGGTCCGTTTGTCTCCTGCCTCGATGCTGACAGGATTTGGCCGCGTGAAGCTACTGAAGGCGAAGACGGAGCTTTGCCGATCATGTCCATGCGTTCGTAGGTGATGGTGCTGATGGGTCGGGGTGGGCTCGGGATCTGGTAGATGTTTTGGACTTTGACGTGACTTTTAGCTTTATTCATAGCAGGGTTTTCCACGTCGTGCCTCAGGGGCCCTGCCGCAGTCGCGGTCTGTGGCAGGAGCTCCAGTCGGTTTGCGGGGGCCAGCCCACGTCGGCCGTGCAGGAAACACTTCCACCATCCGCTGGTGTCCGACACATTTTGCTCCATCACCATGACGATGTCGCCCTTTCTGAAGGCAAGTTCGTCAGCGCACTCCGCGACGTTGTCGTACAGAGCCTTGGCAAATTTACTCTGGAACACAGAACAGAGAGTTTGGAGATGAGGATGACAAAGCAGACAGTATGTTAAAAAAATACAACCCACTGTCAAAAACAAAATGGTTCTTTCTCTTGCAAAACATAAGAATTCACTTGTGTTAGTCATGAAAGGTGTTTCTTGTCACTATGGAGATCTTTAGGGACGGACTGGAGCATATGTCAGTATGATCTACATTCTTCAGAAGATTCTTCTATAAAATACAGAAAAATAGGCAATTGAAAGTCTGTTGAGGCTAAAAGACAAAGTAGCTTCCACTGTGCAGGAGGACTGGAATGTTTTTTACTCTGCTGGGGTGCAGGATATTTAGTAAATATTAAATTGGTATATAATTGTTAAATATTGCCACACGAATATAGGTTATATTTAATCCAAATGTTTTTGGGGTTTTATCCCCCATTATCACGGTAACAATACCAGCCTGTTGAGCTTTGGCATTTATGGTCACTAAAGTTTTTGTTATTCATGTGGATAAAAGACATGAATAACATGTCCGACTGGACAAATACAGGCTGGCAGAGTTTGAATGTATTGCACCTAAAATATGAAGCGTCAAAGTGGTACTTTGTGAGTAGCTGTAGACTGAAATTGCAGGCGAGTCACAGGATTATGGGAATTACCAGAGATGGGTAGTAATTAGATACATTTACTCAATTACATTTACTTGAGTAACTTTTTTGAAATAAATAAATAAATAAATAAATAAATAAATAAATAAATAAATTAAAACAAAAAATAACTTTCAGGAGTATTTTTATTATGCTTTTTAAAGTTTTTTATTGAATGAAACTGATTTGGAAAAATGTCCTTTGCCTAATTTTATTTGTTACTTATTTGAATTATTGTCATTTTGGTCCTTAAAATACAAAAATTTCCACTTAAGTTTATATTTTGGTCCATCTGGTGATGTAATTCTTTAATATTAAATGATTTATAATTCGGCCAGTTACTCAGTACTTGTCACCAAATACTTTTTTTACTCTTTCTTCTGTAATTTCTTGGATGGCTAATTTTTTACTTTTACTTGAGTAAAAATGACGTAGGTGTAGTGCTTCTCTAACTTGAGTACAGCTTTTTGGGTCCTCTGCCTACATGTCTCATGTGGTCTGCTGCACCCCAATGTGCTTCCTGGCATGACAAAAGTCCCACTTCATGGCTTTCATGACTGTGAAGTGGGACAGTCATGAAAGCTTTCGGTCAGCTTTCATGACAGAAAGCTGATGGCGTGCAGCACCTCACGCCATCTACACCTTTTCACTGCTACCAACGCTCTGCCCTGAATCTGAAGACGGCACCACTCACAACAGAGGATTTGTGCCTTTTTTAACCCTCAGGGGTCTTTCTATCATCTACAACAGTAAACACCACAAGAGACCCCATATCAGGACCCTGTTGAGACCATATACCAGATGTTGTTGTAAATGAAATAGTTTTGGTTTTAAATGACCTAACGTTCTCTGAATTTTCACTTCCTGTTTGTGCTTTCTACAGAAAGATAAATTAAAACGTTTCTGCACAGTTCCTCTGGCAGGCTGTGCAAAGTGGGAGCCCATTTTGCTCATCGTGTCCCAAGCCCAAGGCAAACTGCCGCTGCGTTGTCAGAATGCATCCCTTCCTCGCCCACTGTGCTCCCCCATCATCCTACATGCACATGCCACATCCCGCGCATAGGAAATTGAACTCTGACCAGGCTACAGGAAGTGTAGCAACAGTGACATCCTCTTTTGCTGTGATGGCTCTTGTGGTGAGAAAGCTGTGAGGGAGACAAAGCTTTTGAGGGGGGAAGATGACATATTTCTAAACTAGAACCACAAAGCCTGATGAGTTCACAAGCCAACACTCGGCGGTCAGAAGTGTTGCATGTGTGTATGCGCTGCTAGCCTTACTGATTCACACTGACTTATCAGTGGAGCCAAATCTTAGCGAGCATTTCTGTGAAGAAGTGTCTGCGATAAAACGTTTGTTTTTCGCAATCAAAATGTCATCCTGCACGGTGGCTGGTTCCATTGAGTGTAGGTGGTTAATGAAAGTACCCTGCAAGCATGCGGTGGCAACTAACTTTGAGCAAGGTCTTGCCCGCAGCAGAGTTTGACTCCGACGATAAGACAATGGGTGCAGGCCGTGTTCCTGTGTGGACGTTGAGAAAATGGAAGGACAAATTCTAAATACTCGACCGATCAAGAAGGTGTAGAGTCTACAAAGGGACGTTTTCACATGTTGCAGGGAACTATTTGAGACGTACAATGTTTAAAATCGCAACAATGTGCTGTTGGTTAGTTTGATGCACAAACACAGTGAAACACACATCTAAGAAATCCACTCGCTTCGACCAGACGCAGCAGTCACAAAATCTCATCAAGTATCTTTGGTCCACTTTCCAGTGCAAACATCTTAGTAAACTTGAAATAAGACAAAATAACTTATGAGTAACTTTTTGGGAAGATATAGGAGCTTATTTTATGTAAATAATTGTTTAGTATTGACGGAAACATTCCAGTTCCATTGGCAGATTATTTCACTTACAACATGGAAAATATCTTGCTATAAAGTCAAATAATCTGCCAGTGGAACTAGAACTTTTCCATCAATGTTGAGGAATTGTTGACTTACAACAAGCTCTGAGAAATTACTTTTTTTTTATCTTATTTAAAGTTTACTCAGATATTTGCGCTAGAAACTAGACCAAAATTATTAGGTGAGATTTTGGTGTCTTTGCAGTGCATGGATAATCCTGGAATCGACTACAAACAGATCGGCTTACCAGAAAGGCCTTTACTACAGCCGACCAAACCCATCTGTAGAAAAATCGATGTTAAACTGATTAATAACTCAATTCAAATTTATGACTTGAACCATGCAGTTGTACGGGCATCTCTAGATTGCCCACTGGTGGCCAACTAGAAATGCCACCAGTGGGCGGCATCAGTAGGGCTTAAATTTATCAGCTGGATCTGACACTCCCACACTTTTTCAACCCACCTCGCTCTATCTGCCTGTTATTGAGTGGTCAGCCTCACACATGTGAAGAAGTGTGCCATGGAGCCAGGGATAAATAAAGGCAGCAGACCTCGCCCGGCCCTCCCTGCAACAAAGAGGCCTTTCACCATCAGACATCGACACACGCAGCACCTGTCGCGATGCCAGCATGCGCAGCGCGCTCACCACAGCAGACCTCGATGCAAAAACACACACACACGCGTGCACGCACACACACACACACACACACACACACACACACACACACACACACACACACACACACACACACACACACACACACACTGACTTTCTAATCCTTTGGGTCATGCTACAGACATGCAGAGATGACCGGCCCTTTAAGGCTTCCCTTCTACCTTCACTCTGGAAAACAGATTATTGGTTATTCGGTGACCGTTGCGTGCTTTCGCTACATCCTCATTGTCTGATGGTTATGCTATTTGCGACCCGTTCTGTCATGGTACGTGTGTATAGAAAACAATAAAATAGGTAGTTTCATTCATAGCACTTCCACCATTGCCTGGTCTTGTTTTTGCTAATTGAATTCCTCATTTCAAAATCGTTCAAACCACATGCTGACCTTTGAAATGCTCTGAGTTCAGCTGGATTGTCCTGAGGACACTCCCCCCTCCCCCCACATGGCCTTGTGTTGGCTGTGTGTCTGTGCGCTGACCACTGCTTTGCAGTAACAATGTCAGCTTCAGCTGTGACTCTGGGATTCCAGCACGCGCCTGCCTGTTTGGATCAGCCGCACGGACAGCTGGGTCCAGAGCCCCTCACAGGCCCAGCTGCCTCTGCCCGTCCCCCTGCCGGACCTAAGCCAGTGTTCGAACGTGGAGTTCGTCTCGTTTGTCCGTTCAACCGGTTGAAAGCTCACAGCAATCAGCAGAACAACTAACAGGCCTTAAACACCGACTGACAGAGGCTTCAACATGAAAGATTTCCCCCGTCTACAACTTATCTGATGAAACGTTCGAGTAGCCTGACACGACAGGTTAAGTGAACAAGTTTTGACTCCGAATGTTGCTAAATTTATTAGCCAAATTTAGCAACATTTGGCAAGGAATTGATTGGATGAGAGGAAAGGATCTTTTAGCGATATATTCAGAATAAAAAGAGACACAGCAGGGCTATACACTGCAAAAACACAAAATCTTACCAAGTATTTTTGGCCTAGTTTCTAGTGCAAACATCTTAGTACACTTGGAATAAGATAAAACTACTTACAAGTAGCTTCTCAGCAAGATATAAGAGCTTGTTTTAATTTAATAATTCTTTTATATTGATGAGAAAGTTCTAGTTCCATTGGCTGATTAATTCACTTACATCACGGGGGGAAATGTGTTGTTTTAAGTGAAATAATCTGCCAAAGGAACTAGTACTTTTCAATCAATATTAAGGAATCACTTACCTAAATCAATCTTGCTGAAAAGCTGCTTGTAAGTTAGTTCTGTCTTATTTCAAGTGTAGTGAGATATTTGCACTAAAACCGAGAGAAAAATCCCTGGTAAGATTTTGTGTTTTTGCAGTGTGATACCTTGCATTGTCATCATTAGAAATATGACCTGGTTCCTGGATTAGAAAATACCACAAAAAGAAACAAAAGGCAGATGTTGAGAGCAACCAGTCTCCACACTTTTCTGTAGCAGGAAATTCAAGTTCTCCCTCTCTGTAAATTAGAGAGTAACAAACTCGACAATGAATCAGTGTCTTTGATCTTTTCTGTTTCAGCTGTGGCTCCAGCAGAGCTGAGCGAAGACAAATGTCTGCCGCGGCGGACCGGCTGCTCAACTGCTCACAAGCCGCTGGGACCAAATCATCTATGACTTAATACTGACCCAAAGTTAACACACGTCACCCATGAGTTTGGCAACACCGCCTTTGAGTCACGCAGCACTGCACAAACACGGTTGCAGAACTCTGACAGAAGTGAGGAACGGAGCAGTCATTGTTTCTGAACACAAGAGAAGATGTGTAAAGCCAAAGGAAAACGATTTGTCAAGTTCTTGTGTTCTTAAACTGCAGGTTGATTTGTGGTTATGATTAGCGCTGCTTAAAAATGTTGCATTATGTGATGCGGTATGGAGTTGTTGAGGAGGACCGGTCCATATATGGATGCTGCTGTTGAGGGGTTCCGGTCCCAACTTGGGAACCGTTGTCGTGTGTCCTCCATCTCTACCGGTTTCCTGTCTGATTTCTGGGAATTATGAAGGAACCATGTAGAGAGGATCCATCTGAGAATACTGAATAGGAATGAAAATGGTTTCATAAAAAAAAAAAAAAAAAAAAAAAAAAATGCTATTTTAGCGTTTTCTATTTTACGCACGTCGGCCCTATTTTTATATTAGGCTCTATCTCAGGAAACATTTCAAATGTTTCCATTCCTAGGGAGTGGGGCGATCACTGGTGGCGCACCCCCTCCAACCTCCGCTTCCTGTGTTATCAGGAAGTCATCGGCATTCTGTGTAAGTTAATGCAAACATGAAAGCAGCTTAAAGGTTCTGAAAACAGCGTAGGCCCAAACTGCAGCTGCATCGTTTGTTGCTGCTTTTTACGGTTCTTAAGGTCTCACTTGAGGAATTCTGAACCGTCCCTTTAAATTATATGATGGCATTCCCAGTTGCCATGACAAATGAACCAAGATACCTGAACCTCAGGGTCAGCCTTCTATTTAAACAGAGGCGCTAACGTCAGACCAGACCACGGTGTGGGAACAACACCTTCTTCTCTCTGACCTTTGGCCCTTTGACAGACAGGTCGCGACCCCGGCGTCGGGTCAGCACCTCATCCATCATCCCTCCAGACGTGCAGCAGAGGCTGCACAACGGAGACCACTTCCTGTCTGAGTGGACGATGACTGGAACATAGGGATTCAGCGATCCTCCCGGCCAAAGGTGAAACATTAGATTTCCCATAATTCTATGGGGGAAATCGAGTATTCCACATTAGACAGACAAAGCTCTGGGCAAAAACACAGAAACGGTTTTGTTTGATGCAAAGGGAATCAGTTTCTCCTTCACATTTCACAACAGACATCATGCCAGCTTTCGCGGGAACGACGTTGGTCAACGTTCTCCCCTGACCCCCCGAACTCAAACGGTGACGAGCGACTCGCTCTTGTTGCTCTGGCATTTCCTGTGTGTTGGAGTTTGTGGGAACAAAGCGAAAGACACAAACCCGGGACCATCTCTGCTTGGAAAATCCTCCAGGAAGCTTTCAATGGACTGTCAACATTCCACAGTGAGAGCCATCGTCCCGCAGACAGAACATCCTGACTGTTTCCTCTGTGCCTCCAGTAGCTCACGTCAAGATTGGTTCGACTTAGAAGACGTACGGCAATGTTTACCGTATGGCGACTGGCTCGTGTCCAATTCAGGGAGATGCAGTTTTGTGTCTTTGAGATGGACGATTTCAACCTAAACCCAGTTGAGCTTCAATTCTTTGGTGTTGTTTAGCGTATGACTAAAACGGAGTGAAACCATTTGAGACACGCGGCTAAAACATCCATTAACCAGTTCAGGATGTTTGGAATGTATTCATACATAAAAATCCAAAGCTAAGAGTGGCAGCAATGAGAATCTGTACAATTTACATCTATTCACCGTTCCGATGATTAAGCAACATACATCTTTGCAGGAGTTTTAAGAACATAGGTATTGGCTACAGTCACTGGAGGAGACTTCACCTCAAACCAGCGCATAAGTGGCTGAGTCTTGGGTACAGCTGGATGCGTCAAAAAACACTCAAAAATGGTTTTGGAGTTGTTGAGAATAAATAATTCTGTGTTTTCCTTCTACCTCTTTTAATTATTTGCTAAGCTAAACCTAAAGGATATGACATGTTAGGAAATGCAAATGAGAGCTAGGGGTAAAGGATGACACACTAGGGAACACTCTCTTTAGACTTAGCTTAGATAGAGGCTAACGAAGCAGGTCACAGACTGTTCTTGGTTGCCATTTTGTCCTGCTAACTCCTAAAGGAAGGGAAGAAATTGACCAGCTGTATTTTGGTATTAATAAATGGAATTCATAAATTTCAACCTCATACAACAAGAACTCAGCATGGGGAACGGATAATTCTCCACAGAGTGAATTAAAAAAAAGTTTTCTAGAACAAGCAGCTTGACAGGAAACCAGATAAAACTGACAATCACCATGCATGACGTTAGAAGCGTACGTCCAGCAGCAGCAGCGGTCAGAGTGAGCAGAAATAACGCAGAACGCAACAAGTGGGACAAGCTGGGGGCGTGGGGGGGGGGGGACGGCTCCGTGTCCCCGCAGTCTGTCCACGCAGACTGCGGGGACACGCAGGACAGTCTGCGGGACGCCTGAGGTGTTGGACGGCCTGAGCTCTTCCAAACAGCGGCGCGGCTGCTTATGAGAGGCCTCTCATATCTCCTGCTTATCTCACTGCTCACATTCCGGCTTCTTTTCACCCATCATTTCCTCAGACTCGTCCTGCGCGCTTGAGTTGTCATGGAGAACACAGCAGAAGACGCAGCTGCTGCTTTGTTGTCGTTCACACAACACTCGTCATTTCTCCTTCAGATCGTTTTGGGGGGGGAATGAGTTCAAGCCGCTTCCTTCTTTTTCATGCACTGTAAAAACACAAAATCTCTCCAAGTACTTTTGCTCTAGTTTCTAGTGAAAATATCTTAGTACACTTGCAATAAAACAAAAATAACTTACAAATGTAACTTTTCAAGAAGATATACTGTAGGAGCTTGTTTTGTTAATAATTCCTTAATATTGATGAAAAGGTTTTAGTTCCTTTGACAGATTATGTCAAGTTGAAACAAGACATTTTTTCCCATGACAAAAGCGAAATAAATCTCCAGTGGAACTAGCACTTTTAAAAAAAAAATCAATATTAATTGAATCAATTAGTGACTTAAAACAAGTTCATATTTTGCTGAAAAGTTACTTATAAGCTAGTTTTCAAATGTACAAAGATATTTGGACTAGAAACTTGACCAAAAATACTTGTTTTTGTGTTTTTCCATTGTGATTTGGTCTTCCAGTACACACACACACACACACACACACACTGCTGGCTTCACTGCACTGTAATACAAAGCAGTTCACTAATAAATGGGCTGATGAGACATGAGTAAAATTGAAAAAAAAAAAAAAAAAAAAAGATGGATATAGGTGCAAACTTCGCAGCCGCTACTAAAATCTGTTGAGTCTGTGTCGCAGCACGCTGCCGCGACTGCGCGCATCAAGCTGGAGAGAGAAAAGACATACATTTCACTTTGCATCGCATTCTTCATAACGTCAGCCAACTAATGAATAATAATGAATAGTGTAGCTGTAGCAAATCAAAGGACGTGAGCATACAGATCAATCTGATGGATAAGAGAGAAAAATAAAAAAAAACAGCAGATCCAAAAGTTAGGAGGTTCTGATGCAGTCATGTCGTTCGGTTCCACGTTCTTGGTATTTATCAGTGAACAGCCAGGTGCCCATCAGGCTGAATGCTGCTGGATCCCTGCTGCCACTGTCTTTTATTTGTGCCTAACAGCAAACTGACAAACAAATTGAAGAACTGAAGATGAGCAGCATTAATAATAACTGCATACATGGATCAGAAAAGATATCAACACCTTAGTGTTTATGTCCTTCACTGCTCTACCAAACAAGGGAGAGACTCTTCACGACGGATGGCTCGCCTCCTCCTCATTGGTTAAAGGAAGTCAAATTTTCATATTGTAAAATTAATCACTTTTTTAAAATGTCGCCATGTTACCGGGGATGATATAGGACAGGGATGTTGAATTCATCTTCATTTTGGACCAAATCAAAGATCTGAATGTTCTTAATGTGCCAGAATGTATTATAAAACCCATGGAACTGTCAAAATATCAATAAATAATATTTTTGTTCTTTTTTTTTTCTTGCTGTCTGTATCAAGCCTGACCGTTACTGAAGTGGATCTTGAACTGGATTTAGAGCCAAGTCAACTTTGCTCATTGGTTGTGGAAAAAAAAAAAACAGCAGGCGACTCCATTAGCTTAATGCAGAGATCATGGAGTTAAAACCCGTCCTGATGCTGCCATGGCCGGCTTCTGCTCCCGGACAGTTCAGGCAGCAGCAGCAGCAGCAGCACATGAGACTTCCTGAAATAGTCCTCATGAAACTGAAAAAAGACCGACTCCGATTCCAAATAACCCTGCAGAACGGAAGTTCCATCAGTTCAGTCAAATTACTCATCGGCCAAAGCAGTCTATTTTTATAGAGTGGGTGATGATGATGATGAGTTCGGTTGAATAGAGAGGCACGACAAAGGGGAATTATCAGAGTGATGCATTTCCTTTTCACTCTACCGTGAGATCACAGCGCTGTCACGTTAACTCTGGGATATTTAGGAACGGATCCCTCAGTTCTGGAACCACGGATCACTTCTTCTTCTCTTGGGGAACTTTTAATTCTTCTCCCAGATGTTGCCTTCTGCCCAGCTCCTCCTGGGACCTTCCGTCCGACCTCACAGAAATATTAAAAACTGTTTTCATTTCTGCAATTTCTCACGAATGGAAGCTGAAGCAGCGGTTCATAGAAACACGGTGACTACATATCAGTGGGGCTGCCTGCAGATTTTCAGTCATATATTAAGAGTTTAACCTAAAAAGAAAAAAGGAAAAGGGGGAAGACAGGCTGAAGGTAACAGAACCCCCTGCCGGTGAGGATCTGGCGTTAATGAGGACTGGAAGGTTTGGACCGCCGGCTCTGATCCGGGATCAGCCGCTGTCGGGTTTCAGCCCTGCAGCGGAGCGGCTCGCAGAAAACACACAAAGTCCCAGCAGCTCAGTCTGACATCCCAGCAACAACACACCAAGTTCTGGACCCAGCAAACACATCCTCCCCGCTAAAGATCCACCAGACCTCCTCAGGGTGAGGAAAAAGAAAAAGCCCGGCAGGACTCACCATGGTTGATCTGCAGTGTGTCCACAGAGCGTCTTCACTGGACCATCTCAGCAGGACGGACTGAGCTGCCTGGCGGAGCTCCTCGGTGCGTCTGAGCTGTCAGAGCCCGGCTGGGGCGGAGCTCCTGTCACAGAGCCAGACCATTTCCTGCAGCTCCAATTGGTCACGCAGCACCCCCTCCCCCCTCTGTCCACCCTGGATTTCAGAGAACCTGCTTTGTTAAAAGGAGAAAACTATGCTAGTTTCTACAAATTCACTTTTCCAACTAACTCCAGAAATGTTTTTTTTTGTTTGTTTTATTTTTTTTGTCAGTTTCTCAAATTCTTCCCAAGGCTGATTTCTGAAGATATTGAGTACGGGTGGAGGTGGTGGGTGGGTTGTTTGTAGCTGAACATTCTTGTTGGTTTTCTCAGGGTTGCCGGGACAACGTGGATGTAGCGTCTGGGAGAACTGGGCTGCTGGTTGGAGGGATGAAAAATAATAATCGCACTGTAAACAAAAAACTAAGTCTTACCAAGTAATTTTGCTCTTTCAAGAGCAAATATTTTAGTATGCTTGAAATAAGACAAAGCTAACTTACAACTTTTCAGCAAATAAAGGAACTCGTTTTGAGTAAATAATTCCTTAATGCTGATGAATAAGTGCTAGTTCCACTGGCAGATTATTTAACTTAAGACATTTAAGGAATGACCTTAAAGCAAACTCCTGTATCTTGCTGAAAAGTTATTTGAAAGTTAGTTTTATTTCAAGTGTACCAAGATATTTGTACAACAAACGGGACCAAAATTACTTGGTAAGGTTTTGTGTTTTCGCAGTGCAGAGCATTCTCCAAAGTGCTCCTCATATTTTAAGAAACTAAATCCTTTTAGAGCAGGTATGTCACTCAAGTGAGCGAGTGGTGTGTGTACGTGTGTTTTGGTGCACACTTTTTGCAGCAACTGTGTTCTTAAAATATCTACAGGATATCACTATAGCTGTGGTTAGGAGCTCTAAACTGACATTTTTAACCAACAAACTGGTGAGCAGAACTTTGTTTTTTTTTTGTTTTTATTTAAAAAAAAAAATCAAAATTACAAACAAAATTAAGTAAAAGACATTTAAAAAACAGAAAAGAAAGTGAAGCAATGTACAGGTCATCGGGAAAACAAAAACATCATCACAGCTGATGTTTCCTGCTTCCTACTTTCAGTTTAAACGGCGACGCTCCACGTATTTCTCTGTAGGGAAGTGGTGGCCAGACGTTTTACTCTTGAGGTTTAGCGATTAAGAATGCTGTCGCTTTTCTCTAGAAATGTTCCAACAAAGGCCACTCCCTGTTTTTCAAATGAACTCGAAGTGAAAGAGTCAGCTGCTCGGAGCACCGGGCACAGCCGAGGCTCAGTCTGTGGTGGCACGGCGGTACCAGAAGCGGGCCCTGAAGTCGTCGCTGCAGGTCATGAAGCCCGGGTTGGTGGGCGAATGGACGATGCAGCGGACGATGTTGTTGTGCCCCAGGGAGAGCAGGTTCTTCCTCTCCGCTGTTCTGGAGTCCCAGCAGCAGAGGCTGATGGTCCGCTCATCGGGCAGCAACACGTAGTCCTCCGTATGGTTGAACACACCTTGTGTGCGATGCATCTGACGACCGCTGAGCCCCGCCCCTGAAACACAAAATGCCACACGTACCCATCAGGGGCCATTCTAGCTAAATCCACGGCAGAAGGCTAGAGGATGGCTCTACTCCGTCCAGTCCAGTTCACCGCAGGGTTTCCCCCTGTGCAATGTTTGACTAAGACGTTATAGTTGTTTAGTTATTGTTAATAAAGTCTTCCAATAACACGCAATTACTTAAAGGTAAAGGTAATTTTCTTTATATATTACATTTTGACCAACAAGGCAATACAAAGTGCTTTACAGGAATTAAAAGGAAAAACGAACAAAATAAACCAAAGGAAAGAGCAAAATAAGAAATTGATCTAAAGTATGTAACCTTTCTTCATTTCAGACGTTAGTAGAGTCGCCAAAGAACCGTTTCCCGTAGACCAACCACACGCGTCAAGTTCGAGAAACAAAAAACAGGTTATCATATCTTTTCCCCATTTCAAGGGCTAAGAAAGTCATCTAATCCTTCCTAAAAGACTAGGAATTAAAATTTAATTCACAAAGCTGGATTTAGAAATATTGGCAGTCTTTTGCAAATATCTCAATTGAGCAAAGGGTCTAAATCCTCAAAAACATAAAGATGCTAAAGACAATTTCAAGTGTGAACTCGTAACTATAGTCTTCCATAGAAGTCAATAAATAGTACTATACTACACACTTCAATATGCTGAAACAGAAAATGTTGAACCTTTTCATTTTTTTAACAGTTCTTGTATGCCAATGACTCATTACTCTATTGTTGTTCTTCCTTTTTGCCCACAGCCTAAGTTCAGGACTTTAGAACTGGGTTTAGACCCAGAGAACTGCTACAAAGAATCAATGAATATTAATTATTTGATACCAATTATTGGCTGTGTAAAATTTGCCAAAATTTTACAACTCAGTCCATTCATGTTTATCACATTGTTCCGTAAACAAGACGTCTGAACAAAGCAGTTCAAACGTCTCCTGCACGAATATATCGGACAGCATAACTTGTTGGACTGACGCATCTCAGATGGGAAAATGTTGCATGTTACCCGACCTCAATAGAAAGCCATTATTGCATGTCCAACATTTTACATCTAAATGCTGATACAGGCGAAGTTTTGATGGTCTGAATTTATTTGATTGCATGTTTTATTTCTGTCAAGTCATGCTAAATAAAAAGTACACAAATTAATCATGTACGTAATTGCATTTGGTTAAATTCTTAAAGTAATCATATTTTAACTCATGCACCATGTTAGAGTTCGTTTATACTATTTGCAGCATTGAGATTGTCCTCCCTATCCAAGTAAAATTAGTACTGCGTGATGTCCTTAAAATCAATTAAACTGAATTGTGAATGCAATCGGACCCATCAGAATCTAATCGATTCAAGTCCGGTCAGTCTTTTTCTCTCGGTTTTGCGTAAATTTCAAAATTTGAACGCTAACTGAGGCCTGGAGAGTCTGAGATTGAGCTTGTACTTTTAGTTTCTCAGAGCATTAACCAAATACTCGAATTGAATTCAACTGTTATTTTATATATATATATATATATATATATATATATATATATATATATATATATATATATATATATATATATATATATACATACATATATATTAGAGGTGTGCCGATCTATCAGTCATCGATCATAATCGGCCGATTTTCGTGAAAAAGTGCATGATCGGCGATCATTGGCTCTTGTTGCCGATACCAATCACCTGCATCTCATTTCCAACCTGCCTGTGCAGCTGGTCTCCTCTTTCCTTCACTCTGCGCAAACGCGTAGCAACAAATCCTAAGCGATGTGGAACTATAACGCACTGAGTGAATGGGGAAGTTTGCGTGTTGCGGCGGAAAATTGAAGCAGTCAAAATGCATCAACACAACGAAGCTAAAACAACATAAAAACAATGCCATACTTGACGGAGTTTGGCTACATCGAGGCTCACTGCAGTAAAAAAGACATACGGAGGATCAGATAGAAGGTAAAGCAGCACACAGCTACAAACACTCACCCGGATTAGCATGACGGTCAGAAAGCTAAACAAATAACCCGCAAAATTATTTAAGTCTTTGAGCTGCGATGTAAGACGCTGGTTCTGCTCTCGCTGTTGAACCGCTGCTATGCTACAGGTAGTAATATTTGACGGAGCTTCGCTTCTGCTCCACCTGGTAGTGACTCTCACACCGAACCTGCTTAAAGCTGCAGCATCTAACTTAAAAAATAAATTGTACATACGTATTAAAACTTTAGTTGTCCTAACATGAGACAGATAATCTCTAAAAAAAATAATCGATCTCCTCCCTGTTCTGCATAATTACTCCGCTCAGTCAGAAACAGCCAATCAGAACTAGCAGTAATCAGCTAGCCGCCATGCTATCAGGAAGTTTTCATTCAGTAACTCTGGATTGTTTATTGTAATGGAACCTGTTTTTGCCTTTGAATGTTAAGTTTTATACTTGAATTTTTTGGCAATGTTGAGAGGTTTTATTTTGGCTCTTTGCATTATTTAGCCTCTTCAGAGCCTTCATATGTTATCAGTCTGTTAAAGGTAGTATTATCAATAGCAGTACAATTCGCACAATGCCTGTTTTGTTTAGTTTTCTTCTTAGAAAAAGTTATTAAAAACAAGTTTTTGTCTAAATTAAGGTGAATTCATGGTTCCTTTTTCTACATAATGTAACCGGTAGTGTTTATGATAAAAAAATAATAATTATGTGATCGGTATCGGTAATCGGCCCTCATGGGTGATCAGTATCAGTATCGGCAGGAAAAAACCTGATCGGCACATCTCTAATATGTAAAAAAATTCCCCTCTCACCCTCCGTGGGTGGTCTCTTTCATCCTCTGAGCTCGGGTCCTCTACCAGAGGCCTGGGAGCTTGAGGGTTCTGCGCAGTATCTTGGTTGTGCCTAGAACTGCACATTTCTGGACTGAGATGTCTGATGTTGTTCCTGGGATCTGTTTGAGCCACTGCTCCAATTTGGGGGTGACTGCCCCGAGGGCCCCGATGACCACAGGCACCACTGTGGTCTTCACCTTCCAGGCCTTCTCCAGTTCCTCTCTGAGGCCCTGGTATTTCTCCAGTTTGTCATGCTCCTTCTTCCTGATGTTGTGGTCACTTGGTATTGCTACATCCACCACAACGGCTTTCCTCTGTTCTTTGTCCACCACCACAATGTCCGGTTGGTTCGCCATTACCATCTTGTCTGTCTGGATCTGGAAGTCCCACAGGATCTTAGCTCGGTCATTCTCCACCACCTTTGGGGGTGTCCCCCATTTTGACCTCGGGGCTTCCAGTCCATATTCTGCACAGATGTTCCTGTACACTATGCCCGCCACTTGGTTATGTCGTTCCATGTACGCTTTCCCTGCCAGCATCTTGCACCCTGCTGTTATGTGCTGGACTGTCTCAGAGGCCTCCTTGCACAACCTACACCTTGGGTCTTGTCTGGTGTGGTAGATCTGAGCTTCTATTGCTCTGGTGTTTATATGTATATTATATATATATATATATATATATATATATATATATATATATATATATATTAGGGCTGTTGTAAACGAATATTTTAGTAATTGAGTAATCTATCGATTATTCTTACGATTAATCGAGTAATCGGATAAAAAAAATTATAAAATGAAATATTGGTAAATCTGGCATAATACCGGTGTTACTATCAGATATCAATATCAGTCCAATTTTTCATATTTCAGCATCCCTAACAGTTGCTTTTTTGTAGTTTAGAAAACTAACCTGTAACAATAATAGCTCACTTTCTAAGTTAACCAGAAGAAAAGTTATAGAAAAATCTGAAATTATATTGAATTTAATAACAAAGAGGCAGGCTCACAAATATGCTTATAAAAAATGTCTACAATCCAGCTTTTAGTTTATGTATTCATCTTCAGTGAGTTTAATAGATTAATTAAACTCACCTTGCCACCTAACCTGTCACGCTTTGGGTTTGAAAATACGGGAAATGTCGCCTGGAGTGGGAGGAGAGGGCGAATGAACGAACATAAGATGGGGTGGAGGGGAGGAAATAGACCAGCGGACTGACGAACCGTTAGACCGGGGGACGAACACGGGGGAAGCAATACGGGATATTTACGACACCTTCACTGGTCACACTCAGAAACTCATCTACCAGCCATGTACGATGCGCTCCGCCACCCGTTTCTTCAGACCGGGATATGAAATTTATTGTGCGGTTCGTCGGTAAAGCTACATTTACACGGTAAGCATCAGCTACTCAGCCGCCCGCCCTGTTCAGGCTATCCGCTCACCTCAGCGCTCTTCCCACCGTTCGCTTTCAACCAGCAGACCCGGAGGAGAAATGCTGCCGTACTCCAGGCATTCCCCAGTCATTTTAAGGATGCTTATTGGTTCCCCAAAAACGATAAAAAGTCGGGCATTATCATCAATCAATAAAATCCCCACGGGCCAATCTAGAAGATTGGACTTTATGCCGCTGAGACTTAGCTTTTGTCAACAACTCAGAGGCGGAAGTGAGAGCTCCGCGCAACGCAAATGAAGTCCCGGCCGGAACACGGTGCGCTAACTAATAAAACATAAATTAACGAAGCTTCGAGGCAGGAAAATTTTCCTCGAGGAATTTTAGTAATCGAGGTACTCGAATCATTCGAGGAATCGTTTCAGCCCTAATATACTGCTCAAAAAAATAAAGGGAACACTCAAATAACACATCCTAGATCTGAATGAATGAAATATTCTCATTGAATACTTTGTTCTGTACAAAGTTGAATGTGCTGACTACAAAATCACACAAAAATCATCAATGGAAATCAAATTTTAATAACCAATGGAGGCCTGGATTTGGAGCCACACACAAAATTAAAGTGAAATGTTCCCTTTATTTTTTTGAGCAGTATATATATATATATATATATATATATATATATATATATATATATATATATATATATATATATGCTTAGAGATGTACAACATCAATAGGACTCTAAGAGCCTTCATTGCAAACTCGATGGGGCTGTGGAAAACCACCCTTGAAGCCAACTGCAAACCACTTGCACAAGTGTCCATCAAATGTGGCATATACCAAGGAGATGCTCTGTCCCAACTGCTGTTCTGCATAGGCCTGAACCCCCTCAGCCAAATCATCAACAAGACTGGCTACGGATACCGACTCAAGAATGGGGCCACAATCAGTCACTTCCTCTACATGGATGACATCAAGCTATACGCCAAGAGCGAGCGAGACATCGACTCACTGATCCACACCACCAGGATCTACAGCACTGACATTGGGATGTCATTCGGACTAGAGAAGTGTGGTCGGATGGTTACAAAGAGAGGGAAGGTCGTCCGCACAGAAGGGGTCTCACTCCCAGAAGGAACAATAGCAGACATAGAGCACAGCTACAAGTACCTGGGAATACCACAAGCAAATTGCAACCTCGATGAGGTCACAAGGAAAGGAGCCACAGCCAAATACCTCCAACGAATAAGACAAGTCCTGAGAAGCCAGCTCAATGGCAAGAACAAGATCCGTGCAATAAACAGCTATGCCTTACCAGTAATCAGATACCCTGCCGGAATAACTAGCTGGCCAATGGAAGAGATGAAGGCCACGGATGTTAAGACTCGGAAGCTACTAACCATGCATGGAAGGTTCCACCCCAAATCCAGCACCCTGAGACTGTACACGAGCCACAAGGAAGGAGGCAGAGGACTAGTGAGTGTGAGAGCCACTGTCCAGGATGAAACATCCAAGATCCATAAATACATCAAGGACAAAGCCTCAACGGACGATGTGCTCAGCGAATGTCTCAAGCAATGGGGAACAGAGGACAAGGTGCTAGAGGTACCATCATGGGAGGACAAGCCCCTACATGGGATGTACCACCAACAAATAAGTGGCTGATATCAGGAAATCCTACCAATGGCTAGAGAAAGCTGGACTCAAGGACAGCACAGAGGCCCTCATCCTGGCTGCACAGGAACAGGCCCTAAACACCAGAGCAATAGAGGCTCAGATCTACCACACCAGACAAGACCCAAGGTGTAGGTTGTGCAAGGAGGCCTCTGAGACAGTCCAGCACATAACAGCAGGGTGCAAGATGCTGGCAGGGAAAGCGTACATGGAACGACATAACCAAGTGGCGGGCATAGTGTACAGCAGAGGTTCCCAAACTGTGGGGCCCCCCTAGGGGGGGGCGCCGTGTCATTGCAGGGGGGGTGCAGAAGCCATCTGGATGAAAAAAACAAAAACAAAACATGAACACTGTATGCGCTGGGTTTTTACCTTAGAATGGCCAACTCTCTGTTATTCCTATGTCAATTTGATACAGTAGAGGCTTCCACACTTCCCATATTTGTGTCCTCTGTCACTTTTATCAGCAGTTAAAACTGTTTAATCCGTTAACATGTTGTAACCTGTTTTTCCGAGCCGCCTTTAAACGCAACATGAGCGCTACGACGCTCGCGCTGGGTTTCCACCTGTGAAGGAAACCTGCTGCTGCTGTGTGGAGCTACGTATGTTTGTGTTAGAATCACGGCAGCAAACCAGCAAAACGCAAAGAACTTTTCACAGTTTTCCCCTCCAAACTAACCGACTGAGTTGAGTAAAGCTGTTGGATGCAGGTAATGTTAGCTAAAAGATGACTAGCTAATATCAATACAGAACCTTTAGCTTAACAAGTACCTTGTAGGCTACCGATGTTGGTGTCTATTTTCAGCTACGTACATTCATTTTGCCCCCCAAAAAGTTTACCCCCCCCCCCTCCACACGCATCGTTTCAACCAGACAGCCATTTGTAATCCATAGGGGGGCGCAGAAAATGTTTGGAAACCACTGGGGGGGCGCAGAAGAAAAAGTTTGGGAACCACTGGTGTACAGGAACATCTGTGCAGAATATGGACTGGAAGCCCCGAGATCAAAGTGGGGAACACCCCCAAAGGTGGTGGAGAATGACCGAGCTAAGATCCTGTGGGACTTCCAGATCCAGACAGACAAGATGGTAATGGCGAACCAACCGGACATTGTGGTGGATAAAGAACAGAGGAAAGCCGTTGTGGTGGATGTAGCAATACCAAGTGACCACAACATCAGGAAAAAGGAGCACGAGAAACTGGAGAAATACCAGGGCCTCAGAGAGGAACTGGAGAAGGCCTGGAAGGTGAAGACCACAGTGGTGCCTGTGGTCATCGGGGCCCTCGGGGCAGTCACCCCCAAACTGGAGCAGTGGCTCAAACAGATCCCAGGAACAACATCAGACATCTCAGTCCAGAAATGTGCAGTTCTAGGCACAGCCAAGATACTGCGCAGAACCCTCAAGCTCCCAGGCCTCTGGTAGAGGACCCGAGCTCAGAGGATGAAAGACAGAGACCACCCACGGAGGGTGAGAAGGGAATTTTATATATATATATACATATATATACATATATATATATTTATTAGCACCTGTTCACAAAATGTGTCATTTCAAGGCTTCTCCAGATTCCATTTTATACAACCTAATACAAGTTAAAATACAGTTCAATTAGGTAAAAACAAAAAAGTTAAAAACTTTTCAATTCAGAATCCCTGTTTCTGCTAAAAGTAGAGCCTGTAAAGGTTTCGGTTGTGTTCTTAAAACAACTTCATTTGGACTTTTATGAATGTATAATAAATATACATTCATACAGGAACATGTCAGATTAAGGTCACCTCATGTTTAGTGTATTCATTTGCCTGCAGCCTAGTACAGAGGTTACATTACAAGCTTTACAAAAGGAAAGCTAAGAAAACTAGATCTGTAATACCAAGTGCCTGAATTCACAGGAATTTTTGTTTTACATATTAAAGAATTTTAAATAGGCCAGAACAGACAAGAGGAAGTGTGTGGGCATGCAGTGGCCTCAGTTAATAAGAAAAGATTGAAGTGAAAGTATCAATTCAGGGATCATCTTAAATGGGTTACATAAGCTAAACCAACCCCAGGATTCAGATCTGCCATTAGATCTGAAATTTATTTCCATTATCAACATCTTTTTAAAAACATGCTGTAGTTCTGTCTCTTCTTGTCTAGATACATTTGTTTTAAAACCAAGAGAAGGATTTCTTTTTTGTAAAGTGATTTGCTTTTTCATTAATTCATAGCTTAGAGAGTAGAAGGTAAAGTTTCAGTTTGACTTTTCTCTATTATATAAATAATAGAAACCACGATAACAGTCTCACAGCTACGAGGTCTGAAATGATTTTCAGACCTCATAGCTGTGAGGTCTGAAAATCAGACCTCACCATCTGTAACTTGCAGATGGTTACAGACCTTCACCTCTACATAAAACATCACCACCAATATAGTCTTCTGCAAAAAAAAATACACACATCCTGTGTGTGTGACTGCTAGTCAGAGGTGGGCACAGTACCCAAAAAGAGTAGCACTACTTCAACATATTTTTAAACAAGCAAAAGTAAAAAGTAGCTGTCCGAGAAATGAGTCAAATGTAAAAAAATATTTGGTGAAAAGTCTACTCGGGTAAAGAGTAACTGATCAAATTATCAACCATTTAATATTTAAAAATTACATCAGACAGACCAAAATATAAAGTTAAGTGGAAATGTTGGTATTCTGAGGACGAAAATATCAATTTACACAAATAACAAAAAAGAACAAAATTTGGCAAAATAATTTTTTCCAAATCAGTTTCTTTCAATAAAAAAACATCTGAAACTTTAACAAAATCATCCGCTGTGTGTCTGTGTCTGGTGAATTTTTGGTTAAAACATGTTTGTTCTTCATTAAGTGGGTAAAAAATCCAGAAATTTTACTCAAGAGAGAGATACTTCATAATAAAATTACTCAAGTAAAAATATTTCCACATGCAGCGTGAAGGGAACTCTTAGTGCAGTGATCGGACTCTCCCATTATCATTACATGACCTTGGTGAAAAATGAAAGCGACGAAGGATTGAAATAAATCTTAGACATTGTGGAGGCTTCAGGGAATGAATGATGTAAGCAACGTTTTAGACCATGTGACCTTATTTCTGGTGGCAACCTTTTTTTTGAGCCAGGCAGTTATTGTTATTCATGTAAATAATTTGGTTTCTGATGTAAAAAAGACATTTAATTCAAACGGCATGGCAAAATTTATCTATACCCAGATAAAAGACAAAAATATAGTTCCTCAAAAAAGAACAAAAATATATATTTTTTTTTAAATCAGGAAGAGATTTTTTTTTTATTTTGTCAATATGATCAAAAACGTAGATAAAACTTAAAAAGTGTCCATGTACTGTAATATTGTGTTAAAAGATGGGAAAAAAATGGAGGCAGAGAAAGGGCTTTAGCTGCTCAAATTGACAGCCAACGAAGTCACTCACTCTTTGGTTACCTAGCAACAAATTTGAGTAACTCACGCAGCAGCATTTTCAGGTTTCACCACCGTGCCTCATAACTGCTTAAAAATAAAATAAATATATACATTTAAAAAATGTGAATGACTGAATGCAGTGTGAAAAGCGCTTTGGAGTTCTCTGCACTTGATAACTGTACAAAAATATCAGCGCTTCAGTCTGATCTAAAACCAGAAGGCACCTGGAAATCTTCTCATTTCTGCTCACCTTGTAGTGAAATTATCCACCTGCTACCAACAACAAGCTGAGCTTAAAAACCTGCAAACATGTTCCTTGAAATTTAAAAAAAAAATCTTTTCCAATTAGTCAGTTTTACATCTCCCTTCTTTTTCTGTCTGTTGGCGTGTCAAAGCTGCTCTGGAGCAGCAGCGACACCAGCAGGCAGAGATCGGCATCACAACGCAACACTTCCCCTTCAGTAATTACAGCACAAAGTAAAACCCTCCATGTTGACAGCAGCCACGGTTGAGCTACAAAATAGGAGTTCCTGACCAGTGAAGATCCTGCATACTTAATCATAAAGCGTTCAGGTTTATCAGTTAAAAGTGTTCCATCTGTCAGAAATTCTGACTAACTTAACGCCTCGTTACTCAGAGCAGACAGAAGTCCCCTCCAGTTGCAACACACCGTTTCTCAAGAAGTCGTGTTAGTGAAGTCTGCCTTTTAATTGATGCTGTGAAGTTCCTTCATTTCATAACCTGAGTGTTTTCTGGAAAAGTTATCAGAAAACATTAAGCCGGAGTCTTCTGCCTTCTACAGAATTTAAACCTGAAGCTAAAAACGGTTTTTTAGAATTCTGTGTAGAACATTTACAGACAAGGTTTTTAATCTTAAATGCACAACGTATTTATTTTTTGGACAGTTTTGGCTTAATTACTGCTCTGAGGCTGTTTTTCTTTCAGCAAATGGCTTTTTTCAAAGCCAGTTTACTCCAGTTAGAACTCAATCAACTACTAAACTAGTTACATATAAAAGTTTTTACTGGATGATAAACTGTCCCAAACATTATTGCGATAAACAATGATATTGTTGTTTTAAGGTCATTTTGGCAATGTTACAATAACAATGTAAGAGAACACATTCTGAAAAATCAATAAACTTTCATTTATAATTTGCATTTAACACTGGAACTGGAAGACAATTTAAATACTGAAAATAAACAAAACAACAAATAAAATGAATTGTAAAGTCTCTCTATACTAAATTGTCCTTCAGAAAATGGGACAGCTGAGATGAAAGCACCAGACCGAAAACTTTTGTTATTCAGTTTTTGGTTAAAAAAAAAAAAAAAGAGAAGAACGATAAATTATGCAAATTTAAATTACTGTGTTGGATTTAATAAATTAGGCGACTAATTGATGTATTGCTTATTGTGACTGGCCTAGCAATCTGTTGCCGTTCTCTCTTCTTGAAGTCTGTCTCCTCCTGCAGCGTGCTGTGTGGATTTTAGTACTGTTGCTAAAATTGTTAAACTGGATGATAAAAGTCTTCAGTCTGGTGTTTTGGTCTCAACTAGAGCTTTATTTGAAGGACAATTTTGTTTACAGAGACTTCATAATTCATTTTATTTATCGATTTTGTTGTTTTGTTTATTTATTTTGGATATTTAAAATGTCTTTCAGTTCCAGTGTTAAATGCTCATTAAAATTTAAACTTTATTGATCTCTTTCAGAATGTGTTCTTGCATTATTGTTGTGCCATTATTACCATTATATGACTTGAAAACGGTCTCAATATCACCATTTTTCTCAATAACTTGTGGGACAATTTATCGCCCAGCAGAATTCATTATTGTGACATTCCTCCCTGAGTGTTCGGACGCTCCTTACCCGTGTACTTGACCAAGGTCCGACCGGTGGAGATCTCCCACAGTTTGGCCACGGAGTCCTTCCCACTGGACAGGATGTACTTGGAGTTCTTGGAAAAGATGGCGGAGCACACCTCTGCTCCGTCGTGCGCCTTCTCAAAGGTGGTGACGCAGCGGTTGGAGACGCCGTCCCACAGCTTGATGCTGCCGTCCTTGCTGCAGGTGACGTAGCTGTTGGCGGTGGGGTTGTAGCTGACGCCACTGATTGTGTCCGTGTGCTGGTCTAGCGGGTTGCAGGAAACAAAGCACTGGAAAGTGTTGACATCGTAGAGGCGCAGCGTAGGGTGCTGCGTTCCCACCAACAGGAAGTCCCCGGAGGGGTGGAAGGAGATCGAACGCAGCATTTCCGCTTCCTGTTGGACGGCGGATTAAAGATGGGTCAGCACACGTTCAGAAACGAAGCCGAGGAGAGTCATTTCAGCAACTCAAAATGTGTTATTGCGACAGGCCTTGTAGCAAAATGGAATGTAAAATACTTAAAGAACTACAGATACTTTTGCACAGGAGTGGATATAAATATTTCATGTCAAAGCAACAGGCACATGGACAAAAACAGCAGGACATTTCCCAAATGGCCGTTCTGACCACTGAGACAATCATTCTCTGACCTGTATATATTTAAAAGCTCTTTTAGCAGAGGGCTTGGAGTAGTCGAACAGTTTCAGGGTGTAGTCTCTTGAGCCAGATGCTAGAATCTGTTCACTCGGATGGAAGGCCAGGCAGGTGACTTCATCCACATGGTCATAAAGCGTACGAATGACGGGATGGTTCTCCATGTTCTGCTGCGCCGTCTCGTTCATCATCACCTAAAAGCAGCACAGCGTTAGTGGAGCAACCGTGAGTCTAACCCATCCCCCGCCCTCGGCCTGCCTCACCTCGATGGGCATGGCACTCTTAGCCAGCATGCGCTCCGTGTCCAGAATCTTGATGGAGGCGTCAGCCGAGCCTGTGGCGATCAGCTGGCCGTCTCGGCTGTACGTGGCCACGCGACAAGGACCCTTGTGTGACGTGACGTAGCAGGTCTCGTACTCCGACGCCTCCGGGGACATCGTCTGGACATCTGCGTCAAACTCCAAGTCAATGCCAACACCAGGCGCTACTGTGTCTGAGCGGCCGATGGCATACTGGACAGCACTGTCGTCGTTCTCCATCCCTGTGACAAGAGTCCAGGATGTACAGTTAGTCTTAGACAGAATTGGGTAGAAACTAGTTACATTTACTCGATTACATTTACTTGAGTAACTTTTTCGAAAAAAGAAAAAAACAAGTTATTTTAGTAGTATTTTTACTTGAGTAATTTTATTATGAAGTATTGCTACTCTTATGCAAGTAAAATTTCTGGATTCTTTATCCACTGAATGAAAAACAAAACATGTTTTAACCAAAAATTCACCAGACACCCAGCTGCAGTTTTTATTAAACTTTCATAAGTTTTTCATTGAAAGAATTTTCTTTTGCCTGCTATTTTTTGTAACTTATATGAATTATTGTCATTTATGTCTTTAAAAAACCAAAATTTCCATTTAACGTTACATTTTGGTCTGTC
The DNA here is from genome assembly GCF_051168715.1 of Poecilia mexicana. Lineage (NCBI taxonomy): Eukaryota > Metazoa > Chordata > Actinopteri > Cyprinodontiformes > Poeciliidae > Poecilia > Poecilia mexicana. The sequence continues at coordinate 3,646,626 of NW_028263374.1, forward strand.
TACTGATGTAATGTTTAAATATTAAATGATTGATCTGTTACTCGGTACTTTAGTAGACGTTTTACCAAATTCTTTTTGACTCTTACTTGAATAACTTTTTACCTTTACTTGAGTAAAAGATATGTTGAAGTAGTGCCACTTTTAATTGAGTGGATGTTTTTGGGTTTTCTGCCCTCCTCTGGTCTTAGAGCATCAAACTGCCGTCACTATGCTGAAAGCTGGGCCAGCTCTGCTCTTACCTATCTTTGCCAGCTGCATCAGCTGTTCAGAAGGCGACACGACGCTCTGCGGCTTCACCTCATTGATAAGATTGTTGGCGATGTTGGTGTAGCCGTCGTGGAGGAGCTGGCTAATGATGAGCCTGTACAGGTGCTGTCGGTCCTTCAGAGTCGGCTTAGGACGATACATTTTGGCTCACTGCTGCAACGTAGATGGCTGACGCCAAACAGAGAAAATCAGTAACTATATCTGCATTAATATTGCAACCTTTATCCTGCACAGCGGGTGAACAGGCTGTATGAGACAGAGTCAACGATGCTCCTGTATATCTCTGCAGCTAACGTTAGCCTGGATGCTACTGCTAACACCGAGGAAAACAACCGTCGGCTAACTGAAATAAGGCTTCAGTCTGACTAAGCGTGCGGCTTTATTAGAACCACAATGAAACAACTGAGGTAAGACGCTTAAAGTATGTCTAAAAGTTCTTCTTACAATTAAAACTTGAAGAATATCCCCAACTGTAAGTGAAGTAAAAACAGCGCTCCTGGACTCAAACGTGTATAACGTCCGACGTAAGAGTCGTGCTTACGTCACGAAACGCTTCTTTCTTCTTCTTTCTCTTCTATTATGGCAGATCGCAAGCAACATTAAAGTGCATACTGCCACTTACTGTACACGAGTGTGTAGCAACAGTTCCTCACGTCCATTATATTAATCCATCCAAATTTTCTAATTTTGCAATGTGAAGATAAATAAATAATGCTTTCCTTAATCTATAAATATCCTCTATGTTTACTTCAGTTCCGAATATTCCTGGACCCTTAATTATTATTATTATTATTATTATTATTATTATTATTATTATTATTATTATTATTATGTTTGTTGTTTGTGTGTTTGTGTGTGTGGAGGTAGAGAGCAATATACATATTTGTTGGCAGTGGGTTCATTTTTCTGATTTATCTGTTTCTGTCCGTTACAGTACAGTTACTTTGACTTGATCTCTTTCATGTCTGAAAGAGGGAACTTAACTGTGTGTGATTTTATTTCAGTTTAGTTTGCTTTTATCTCTCGTTTATCACGTGAAAAGCGTCACAGTTGTTAAAAATAAATAAAAACTAAGTTCAAAGAAGTTCTCAGAATTCATTGAGTCTCCTTAAGCAATTCAAGTCTAAATACTTGATTCCCTACAGCTGCCTGTGACTAATAACCACTAGAACGTTACGAACTGCAGTCTGCTGTATGAATTTGCTACTGCGATGTAACATTTCCTTGCTTGTTGTTTTATTGCTTTAATTATGTAAAGCACTTTGAATTTCTTTGTTGTGGAAATGTGCCATACAAATAAAACTGCCTTGCCTGTAAAACATTACAGCTCAAACAGTACATTGAATAAATACACAAATGACTTGCCATAATCAGAGAAACGTTAGGTTATGTGTGGATAAATAAATCAGTCATAGCCTGTCGGAAACACAAAGCATAACTGATAATGCATCTGTCACTATTATGTAAATTGTGCAATCGGATGAATTAAAGATGTTTTCCATGACTTCCTTCTTTTACATTCCTGTTGTTGATCGTCTTCACAGTCTTCAAGCTTGTAAGTTATCTGCATATAAAAAAAATAACCCGAAGAGAAGCTTCCAGACGAATAAACCTGCGTAGAGATATTGAGTTCATCAACTCGCTGTAGTAATACTACAGCTGGGCTTATGCCGGTACAGACAGCAGAGCTGCTTCACGTGGATTTACATCCAATTTCTCAAACAACGCAGAACTTTAGTAACCACAAGCCGATGACTTGAGAAAGAAACATATGCTGTTCGTTTCTAGTTGCTGGTCACTATTAGTGGTAAAGGCTGGTTTGTAAAGCCTTGTATCCTAGCAACTTAAGCAACATGGCCAGAAAACAATAAGTCAGCAACACGAGACCCCGAGTGACTGTTTTCATATCTGTCTCCTTAAAGGATTCCTGCTAGAAAGATCAAATGCCACGACTGTAACATCTGAGGAACACGTGCCTGGAGCCATGCCCCCTCCCTGCTGGGCTCGGTGAGGATGGCAGAAAACATGGTAGGAGGTATCCTGTTGCCATGTCAACAGAAAGCATGCTCTTGCATGGACCAGCCTGCAGTTGCCTTGGAGACCAAGTGAAGTCTGTTGCAGTGCAATGTTTGTTTGCTTTCAGTCAATATTCTTTATTAATTTTACAAAGTACACATGTGAAGTAACAACATTTCACTTGTCGCGTTCCCGACATACAAGGAGCCTGTTTGTCCAAAGATCTTAAAGGGATAAAGAGGCATGGTCTGAGAGGCCAGAGTGACCGATTGCTCAGTTTGGACGGCCAGCCAGCAGAGTCCTGCAGGTTCTAAACTTCTTCCGTTTACCAATGATGGAGGCCGCTGAGAGATCGGGACATTCAAAGCAGCCGCAACAGTCGGGACAGTCTTGTGCCTCAAGGTAGTCCTGACTCAGAGGTCTACAGACATTTCCTTGGATTCCATACTTGATGTTTGACCTCTGACCTACAATGTCAGCTGTGGGATATTATATACAGAGGTATCTGCCTTTCCAAATCAAGTCTACTCATACTGAATTTACCACAGGTGGACTACAGTTAAGCTGGGTTAGGGTCATGGATGATCAGTGGACACAGCTCAACATGGAGCCTCATGTCTAAGGCTGTGAATACTTACATAAATGGGATTGTAAGTTTGTTTTAATGGTTTTCCTTTTTTTTTTTTATAAATGTATAATAAATAAATCTCATTGTAATAACGGGGCATTGGAGTTTAGAATTTTGAGGAAAGACACACATTTAATACAGTATGAATGAAGGCTGCAACATAACAAAATGTGCAAAACCTGAAATGTGCTGATTTCTTTCCAGATGCACGGTATCCAGTGATCGAGCTAAGTCAGTTACAATCCAAAAACAATGATTTTCCTTGTATTCTACATGTTGCAACACGCTCACTCCTAAGGCTTGTGTTGTACTTTGATTGACAAAGGTTGTGAATGGTTCCAAACTCTCAAGAACAAGATTTGTTAAAAACTGCTAGGTTAAAGTTACTTGACTGAAGGAACTTCCCACATGATCCCATGGAGATCAATGACCTTTAGAAATGATGCTGTTGGGGTGTTACCATGTTCCTGATTGGTTCTCTCACATAATCAATCAATCAGTCCATCCATTCTCTCTGCTTATCCAGATTTGGGGCACATTTAGCAGCTAGTGCATGAGATTAATTGACAGCACTAAGACACTACTCTTGGCTCTGATTGGTTGATTTTGGTTGGGATGACTCAGGAGCGGTGCATTTCTTCAGTAGCAGCACAGGCAGGAGGTGGAGGAGACTGATCATTCTCTATCTCGTAGCATACCGTGATAATATGGTGACAGTTTTAACAAATACGTAAAAAAGATATATATAGTCCCTTCATGATTGGGCCAATGTGCTTGAAAAGACTTATAGTGGCGCGATGAAAATCACATCGTTTTGTTCTCTGCCTCATGCAGTCCATTCCTTCTTGTCACAATGCTCTTGGCGAACGTAAGATGTGTGTCGTTGTGTTTATTGCTTCGCTTTCTTAAACATCATTTAACAAAAACACTGCGGAATGAAACAACCCGAGTGTAAATCACCCAACAAAACTGGTCAGAATGGACCAGTTTTGGCTCCAAGTCTTCCAGTCTTCAGAGTTTTTGCCTCTCCGGCAGTTCGGATTTTAACTTAACTAGGCTTTTTTCATTTGGCTCTTTTGTAGATAAAATGAGTTTCATAAAAGGCTGGAGTAAAAGCTTCCTCAAAAAAAAAAAACATACACACACAAACACACACATTTCATAATCTGTTTACAAATTATCACTTGCTGCACAATCATCCTTACTCACTAAACCAGCAGCAGATTAACGATTAACACTGCCAGCGTAAATAACAAATTCATTTAAACAAAAGCATGTCTCCTTAAGGATGTGCAAAGTTAACCACTAAACCCCCTACAAAAACAAAAACAAACACAAAAAAATAAAACATAAGAGGGATAGTGGTGGAGGTGGATCATTTAAACGCTTTAACTCGTCTAATTGTTCTCTGTCAGAAAGGATGAGAACTGCACATGTGTAGCCACATCAACATGAGCTGCACCTCACTCCTCTGTCTGTGTCGGTGGGTGAGATTCTGTGCGTGGGTGGAAGTCAGTGGGTGGGAGAGTGAGCATGCGAGGCAGATAGAAGTCAGGTACTGCCTCAAACTGCTGATGGTAAAAGTCAGCCGTCGAAAGGGTAAGTTTGCTTTTGTTGCAGCACTTCCTCCACTGGCAGCTCCCGCTTTCAACACTTTTGTTTTAATGATCCTCGCGGTCCAGCTGATCTCTTAGTGCAGTCTCTGACTTCAACTTATCCTCCGGAAGTCTTTGTTTGACAGCCAGCACACCCACCCAGCACTCTCCTCCTTTCTGCCATACCAGCTTGCATCTTCTCTGTCTCTCTCTCTCTCTCACTCTCTCTCTCTTTCTCTCTCGCTCTCATTTGCATGTCTTCCGCTTCCTCATCACAAGAAACGGTTCTTGTCACAGAGCTGAGAGAAGATGAGATTGGAGAGGAACATGAAGCAAGCGGTTGCAGTCAGAATGAGGCTGTGTAAAGGGCTCTGTCACCAGTCAGGGTGGTGAGTGAACTCTACCTAAATGTTTCCTGCACTTTCTTTTTTTATCTGTACTCTTCTGAGTTACCACTCACAGTGAGGTACTACATGTACTGTTGTTTGTTTTGTTCCTGCTTACGCTGCCTGACAGCAGCATAGATGGGCTTTCTTCCATTCCTTCTTTGTTTCCTTCCTAATTGTATTCGTTTTAGCAGATTAAGAGTCCATATTTTGACTTTCATTTGACAAATACTGGCTAATGTTTGGCTGAGCTGGCAGAGCACAGGAGAGTGTGAGATGATTGTAAAATAATTCCACAAATAAAACCAAGATTCAGAAGCAAAACAATACAAAAAATATTTTCAGTGCTTCACTTCTGTTTCAGCTACACGGCTACAGCCCTTTAAACAATACGAGGTGATTTACATGGTGATAAGGAAGTGAAAGCACATTCGGCTCCACATCTGCATACTGTGACTAATGACAGAAAGCGAAGTCTGTGCACACAAGGCTTTTTGTTCAATGTGATCAGAAGTAAACTTCCCTCTGTACACAACACCACACAAGTCTTCATGCAGTGTGGGCGTGCTTATGCTTCACAGCCAACAAAAGACTGAGCTCCATGCCAACTGTACCTCTGTGGGTTTTAAACCCGCCACACTGGAACAAAAAGAAATGTAATTCGCTCCTCCTAATATGCCCTTTGATGGTTCCCATGTGGGAGACGCGTACGCGTTGATAAATTCAGAACCACATCAGCCAGTCTGCAGACTGGAGCAGACAGCTAACGTTAGCAGCTAATGTTTTGATTGGGTGGATTAAGATTTCTTAATGTCCGACAGAGTATTGGATTGTTCCACATCCCCTCCTTCAATATGTTTACTTCATGTTTGCCTCTCTTCTCAACTTGTCTCTTGATGGATTCCTTCCCATCTGCACTTACAGACTCACATGCCTGCGCTCCCTTCTGCAATCATGGTTACTATTACTCATCACCAGAGTGATGTAATTAGCAAATGGATGTACTTTTGCTTGGGGTGCTGCAGGATGGTTGGACAAGTGTGGCAAACATTTATTCCTAGATTTTATCATAATGTGAAATGAAGACTGGCTTTGCCGTCTGGCCTGAAGGATTCTGCATATCTGTCTTCATTAGCTGCTTTGTCACATTGCACTGCTGCTTTCTTCACTTTGAGACTTAAAGCAGTCTGCTTGAATAAACTCACCAGCCTTTTTGAGCAAAAAGGCAAAGAAAAAGACTTAAAAACAAATGTCTTTATCTTTCAGGTAATTAGAGACCCGAAGCTGGTACATCACGACAGCTGCAGTGTTGCCATGGAGACCGGAAAGCCGACACTATCGAGTGTTCCGGTGCACACTGGCTCTGTCAGAGCACAGGCAGAGAAAAGGATGGACATCCAGGCACCACTAACGGCTGTTTACATCCAGACAGTTCCTGCCATGCCGATGCAGCCATACCTTCAACCTCCTGCAGACGCGCGAGAGACAAATGCACTCCATCTGGCCATGCCACCGCTCTACTCCAAGGAGACGCTTCCCTTCCTGACACTGCATCTCGCCGGTGGACTGCAGCCTCAAATGGGACTGAGCGCAGCTGCTGCTGCTGCTGCTGCTCCAGCTGCAGCTCCAGCTCCAGCTCCGACTCCTGCAGCCAAACCCAAGTCTGCGGGCAAACATGTGTGTCCTCACTGCGGTCGTGACTGCATGAAGCCCAGTGTCCTGGAGAAGCACCTCCGCTGCCACACCGGGGAGCGACCTTACCCCTGCACCACCTGTGGAGTGTCTTTCAAGACTCAGAGCAACCTCTACAAACACAGACGAACTCAGGCACATGCCCGACAATCATCCGAGTCAGAGCAGAGCAACCTGGGCAGCCTGGACAGCATGTCCAGCTCTAGAGAGACTTGTTCCTCCAGTTTGTCTCTTGATGAGCAATGCGAAGATTTGGGCAGTGAGGAGAAGCATACTACGCTAAGTGCTGCTGAGAGCCCGACTCCTGCTGTTCAGACTCAAAGTTCCGAACAGAGAGAGACAAGCCCAACGGTTTCCAGCGCAGAAACAAATGGGAGTAACAAACTGACAGTTGCGGAGGATAAACAGAAGACAGAAAATACAAAAGACTCTCTGACCATCAGTCGGCATCTCCAGCTTCAGAGACAGGAAGCCACCCTGTTCTCCAAACAGTGGGACAGATCTGTGTCCAGAGGGAAATCCCAGAGTCATGAGAGTACAGACTCTGGCTTCAGCGAGACCAGCGACCACTACCCAAGTCCCAGCAGTGTCTTACCTGAGCACAGTGTGGATTCCCTCTCTAAACCTAGCAGGGAGCATCTTGAAGAAACCCAGAACACACATTTATGTTCAGAACAAGGCCATGGTGGACGAGACGAAAAAGACGCAGCAAGGGAGCAGGTGCATAAGAGGCTAGAGGAACGGATATCCAAGCTGATTTCGGACAACTCTGCTGTTGTGGAGGATAAACACCTTGAAAATGTCAGGCCAAGAAAAACTGTTTTGTCAAAGCAGGGCAGTATTGACCTTCCCATGCCATACACCTACAAGGACTCCTTCCACTTTGACATGAAGATTAACCCGGCCCAGAATACTGGGATGCAGAGACACACCAAGTCTGGTTTATTCAACTCTGTGCCGACTCAGTGCTCCTCTACCACAGAGCATGCCCCCTTAACGCGCAGCAGTTCACTCCCTTTCAGCGTTACCCTTCTGCAGCCCGAGAGAAGCAGCCCAACCTCCTCCAGTCAAAGTGATTATGCAACAGACATCCGCAGGAGAAGCTCTGGCCAGATCAACCCAACAGGTTTATTGAAGAAGCCTGTGAACCAGCACTCGTCTTCTCACCGCCCACTGGTTCGGCAGACAGCCGTAGACTGCAACCACACAACAGACAGCCTCCACACAACTTCATCTGTGGAGGAGGCATGCACCGGCAGTCTCAGCTGCGACGGAGATGCCAGTGATATTATTGGAGAGCCAAGCAGCAGAAAGTTCCGGAGGAAGAAAGCACAGAAGTTTGCTTACAACAAGTGGTACATGTATGGGGGTGGAACATTTAAAAAGCTCTATGATCCTGACAAAAGTGGCGATTCCACTGCTGTCAAAGGCAGGAAATGTTTGACAAACCTGGTTCATGAGACAGCTCAGGGTGTGCAGAAAAGGGTCTCCATGGTTCAAAAAGAAACAGTAACAAGATCGGGCTCAACAGTAAACTTCTCAACCAGCAATGCAACAGCAGGCCATCTCTCTGCCAATCTCTCCCTTGTCTCTTCTGTGGATGTAAATGTAGAAAGACATCACCTTCATTCAACAAATAGTTCTGCTAAGGCTCCACTTACAAGACATTTGTCTCTGTCACTATTGCCTTTACCTGCCACCAAATCCGTGCCTGTCCACAAAATGGAGTGTTTCAATCTAACAGAGGCAGGGAGATTAGGGAATGTTACAAAACATTCTGACTCCACGACAGAGCTTTGTGTAGCCCACACTCCATCTGACAGAAGGAAGCAGAAAACTGGTGAAAAAATAATTTCCCCTCTGGAGATGAAGACTGTGCCAAGCACACTGACTCAGCACCCTGTGCCTGTCACTGCAAGCACACCTCCGCAGGGTACAGATGTTACTTATGTCCAAGCTAAAGAAATCCCAAATTCTCCGGGGCTCAAAGGAACCCTCTTTTTGCCATGCTTACTCAATGCAAATGTTTCCCAGATTAGCACTTCGGCAGCTACTTCAGACTCTGTTGCTGCAAAGAGCAGTTTCCTCCCCAAGTATCAGTTGAAGTTACCCAATGCCCTTGAATCTGGTCCTGCATCCTTACCACAAGCTCAAAGTAAACCAAAGGGAACAGATGATTGTAGTGCCACTCTCAGCGACCAAATCTTAGTGACGTCTTATGAAAACATATCTAAAAACACTTTAGAGTCCATGGAAACACAAGACCACCTTGCCTTGGCTCGCACAGTTACAAGTATGTGTCAGGTTAAAACTTCACAACACACCCATAGTTTGTCTTCTAATGTATCTGTTATGCAAAGGCAGTTTGCAGCAACCACAATAACCACAAGCTGCTTTCAAGATTATTCGAGTGGATTATGCAGCGCTTTGTTGCATTGTTCGAAAACTGCAACCGATTCTATGCATAAACATTTACCCAGACCTCTTGCAACTGCAGCTCCTAGCATGTCTTTGCCCACAGGAAATAGTCAGACATCTGCTGCCACCATCACAGGTCTTTCGCATCATCTGCCTAACCACGGATCTAACCCTTTTTTGGGAGACAGGCAATTGTCAACAGCATCGATCCTGGCAAACCCTGCAAACAAAGCAGATGTTGACTCTAATGCCTCAGTTGTACGTTGTCGCATTGTGCCGTTGGACCAGCAAGCTCAAAATGTTTTTCATGTTCACACAGCAGACCTCCAGATCTGTCTTCAAATCATATCAGATGAGCAGATGGCTCTTATTGCACCCCAAATTGAACGTCAGTCTGGCCCTAGTCTGCCACAGTTACGTGAAATTGAAGCCATGTCCCCAGAAGGTGCCCTGAGTAAAACTCAAACTTTTGGCTCAAAGAAAATTACCAATGTCACAAAAGTAGAAGAACAACCAAAAGATCCAAAGGAGGGTGTCAGACAGGAGCATTTGTCTAGACTTAACTCAGAGAGAGCATCACCCCCACAGTCTGTGCAGCCGGTGAAAGAAAAAACCGAACACAGTGATGCCTGCAGAACTGCATCATCAACAAAATCTTTCCCTCCTCAACCACCATCCCGGCACTCGCACAATAATGGCCATTTAATCACAGTCACGCAGACCCGGAATTCTGTAGGCAGTATTATGGCAACCTCTGCTTCAGTCAGAGGTGAAAACTCAGGAAGGAACCACACTTCAGAGGCTAAACAAGTTCTCTTTCCAAACACTTGTGCCGAGGAGAAATTTTTATCCACTAAGAGGGTCAATCAAACTGGAACGGCCTCACAAATGCTTACAGGTCAACAGAAAATTTGTGAGAGATCATTTTCCACCAGTCCAGCAAATCAGAGCAACATGAAAATCGAACCTCTGGACAAAAGCCAACAGAAAGCGAAACATCCAGGTGGCTTGTGTAACACAAATGTATTGAACAGTCAGGGTGGAGCTTTGGCGTGCAAAATCAGTAGGACAGAGAATGGAGAGTTCCTCAAACAAGCCAACAGCGACAACGCAGGCATTGATGCATCAGTCTCTCAACTTTCCAACAGTAACGTCAATGTGGTAAGACAGCTCAACCCACAAGCATTTGTCTTTCACAGTCATCAAATGGAACCTACAAAATCCACAAGTGAGAGTTCACTCAAGCATGCAAACTTGCAACTGAGCAGAGTGAAACTTTCTGACAATTCCTCTTCTTCAATGGAACATTGTCCTCAGGAAATACAGAATACAATTAGAAGAGAACATTCAGAAAAATCTCCGGGTCAGTTTAACTTACAGCCTGCTTCTGTTGACATGAAAAGACCCGGAGACATTACAAGCTTCCAGAGCTCCACCACAGGTATGAATTACAGCTTACTTATGTTAAGCATCTGGGTGTTATGTCTTACATAATGCAAGAATATGTCATTGAATTATTTCTATATTCAAGTGCATTGATAACTACAGCAGAGCAAACAACTTACTGCAAGTATGTATGTATCCATCGTTTACCATTACATACACAAAGTTTGAAGATAGTTAGGCCACGTTCATACTGCAGCCTGAAGTGACCCAAATCCGATTGATTATGAAATCTGATTTTTTTTTCGCGTGGTTGTTCACACTTCCAAATATATGCGACTTGTATGTGATCTCCAGTGTGAACTGCAAAAATGTCCCGCATGCGCAGTAGAGGGCGCAATAACGTCACACATAGAGAACGCGCTCAGTTTTGCCAACAGACATAAAAAAAGAAGAAGCAGTGCTCAGTGTTTGCAGATGTAAACGTGGATGCTAATCTTACAATTTTAAAGTTGTAAGACCGGAGCCAACACTTTAACAACTTAATCCTCATCCGCCATGGTTGTTATTTTTCTTCCGACTTGCGCGCGAATCAGGAAGCAGAGTAGTGACGTGACGTCTGTCCGGTATCAGTGACGTTCAGGTCGGAGGAATACTACAGACAGTCTGGGTCGAATTTGAACAAATCTGATCTGTGCTGTTCAAATTGACATGAAAAAATCAGACATAGTTCGCATTAAAGAAAAAAAAAGAAAAAAGAAATCGTGTTTGGGTCAAGTTAGGCTGCAGTATGAGCGTAGCCTTCGTCTCCAAATGATCTGAATTGTGATTAAAGAAGCAGAACGTTTGAAAAGAAACCAAATTTTTCTGTTGGATATATGGGAGAAATTAAAAAAAGACTTCAGTTACCTGAAATATTGGAAACGTTCAAATTAAACAATAAAAATAAATACCTAAATCAGTGATTCTTGAGAATAGGGACAAAATGGGTTTTAATTTTCCCATATTTTTTAAAATTATTTCTCAACCTTATCTATGCAAATATGACAATGTTTTGGAAGTGTAAAGATGCTACTGTGCAGGTTCCCAGTTGCAACATTTTTTTTTTTAATTACATTTTTAATCGACCTGACCCTGACAGCTAGTGAGTAAAAAGAAAAACTTGATACATGTGAAGTAATGTAATTTATGCAAAATATATTAAAATGAATTAGCTGCACATTTAAGTGAGATTTGACAACAATTTCAATGAAAAAGTCACAAAAACTCCGATGGAGTTGACATCTGACGGAGTTGACGAAATGCCAAACTGCTCTGAAGGAGACCATATTGTAGCTCATCAGGTCCATGAAATCTTTACAGTATACCAAAATTAAGCTTTATTTCACAAAATTTCATCAAAGTTTTGTAAATTGTCAGTTATGGAGTTGACACATCATGGTTGTGACAAGTAATTTAGGAATAAAACAGAAGAAAAAACTAAAGAATAACATAAGCTAACCAGAGCTAACTAGCCCTCTTAGCAAAGGAAGAGAAAGGAAGTGGTCATGGAGTAATCAGAAGTTCTGGTGCCCCCAATAATGCCTGATTTTTTTTACATTCTTTTCATGTCCGACGGTGTTGACAAAAACTAGGGACAAATTTCGATGGAGTTGGAAAATATATAAAAAATATTTTTAATTCAATTTATTGATACTTTTATAATTATTTATATGAGTACTTATACTTAATTGTCATAATATATAATTTTAGTATTTCTTTAATTGTTTTAAACTATTATAATATATTGAGTTCTGCTCCTGGACAAGGGATTATACAGGCATCATCCACCGACTACAATGTTTAAAATAAAAAAAAATATTCAGCAAATACCTGGAAAATATACATTGTTGTGCTCACATGACCCAGGTTTGTTTAGTCAGATATTTGAAAAAATTATATTTTGTGTATATTTTATTCAAATTTTGTGCTTTATCCATAGGACCTATTTTGTCTCTATTCTCAAGAATCACTGATATACATAAATAAAACATTTAATAGGAGGCACGGGTGTGTATCAGGTAAAAGTTACGAATGCATCACCAGTGTTAAAATAACGAATTTCATCTAGATCTTTTTCACATTGTGCATCTGTTTAGTAAAAATGAGTAAAGAAACTTGTTTGTTGAGCAAAAATAATCAGGGACGGGTCAAAGGGAAAACACTCAGAGATTGTTCTGGTCCATCATGGTGGATCTGACCGAGTCTGGTGAATTTTCTGCAATTGTTTTCTTTAGTATCTGTAAAGCTGGTGTCCAGCAGTACGCAAACAGCACAGGAGTTCTGTACATTACCACACTGATGATTTCAGTCCCTGAAAAAATGTAGGTAGAGGCCCCATTCCAACACAAGGTGGCAGCATAATCTAATGACTTTTTCTGGTTCCTGAATCCCAGGAACTAGAAAAATCATGTCGTTCTTTTTTGTTTGTTTGTTTTTTTACTCAAACATTAAAATGTTTATCAGGAATTCTGACTGCAGGCAGAAACAATCAAAAGCAGCTTTTGCTTACTATTTTCCTGTAATTAAAAGACGGTGGATTGCTGCCAGGATCCCCAGGGCTAACACTCTGGTCCTTATGTTTCATCACAGAATATAGGAGTTTGTTTGTTTTCCCAGGCTCCAGTAATTGCTGAAGTTCCCACATTTCTCTTCTAGGCAGGACGTTACAAAAAAATGTGAAGGGTAGACGACCTTTCAGATAGGCCCGTCGCAATAAACAAGGAATCTATATATCTGTAAATCAATTAATCGCATGATAAATTAAAACAAACAGTAATTTCTATTTGCATGATTTATCGTTTTTCTTTCTCTTTTTCTCCCAAAAGCTGAATGACAAAAGTCTTCAGTTTGATGATATGGTCTCAACTAGACCATTTTTCTGAAGGACAATTTTGTTTACAGAGACTTCATAATTCATTCTATTTGTCGTTTCTGTTGTTCTTTTTTATTATTATTATTATTATTTATTTATTTTGGATATTTAACACGTATCCAAAATACGTGTTAAATATCCAACACGTATATCGGATATACGTGTTGGAAGACTAAAGAACATTTAATCTTCCAGTGCTAAATGTTCATTAGAACATTTAGCACTGGAAATGTTCTAATGAGCTTTAAATTCTAAATGTTCATTAGAATTTAAAGCTTATTGTTTTCTGGGAAACGTACAAAATGCATTGAAGCAAATTCTTGATTACTTTGCATTTCTAACGTACAAGAATTGTAAAAAGGTGTCTCGTTTTGGGTTTGCATGAGGTCGTGAGGTTGTGTATGTGTGCGGTTTAAAGTCTGGTATGTGTGCGAAGCGAAGGTGGTCCAGAGCTCAGAGCAGCGACTCTGTGTCGTGAATAGTTGTCCACACGCTCAGGACGCATCTGGTGCATCCAGAGGTGATAGGTCACAACAAACAACTATGACCGAATGAGATAATTTATTTTTCATCGTGTTGTGAATCCTGATCCCTACCTGAAGCCTTCAAGCAGTAAAACTTGAACCTTAAATCCCCCCCCCCCCCACCCAAAAAAAAAAAAAAAACAACTTCTTTGTGTCTGTTTTTGTTGCCTGAGGGATCACGGAGGGAGCACAGATGGGTCTGGACTCACATGAGCACAGCGAGACACCTGTGCAGCCAGAGAGCAAGGACTGGAGACCAAAGCAGAACCAGGGGGAGCCAGAGAGAAAACACCAACGCTTGGGAGAGCAGGCAAACGATGGGCTGACAAAATCAGACAAAGGACCAGAGTCTTACAGCAGACATGTGGCTGCAGCAGACATGAGCAGGCATAAGGTGAGAAGGAAAATCACTGCCTATGTGTTGAATGTTAACTGTACGTCCTATTTTTTATTATTATTGTTATTTCAGTGCCTGAATCAAGCATAAACACACTCTCTTAGAAGAAACCTAGATAAGGTTTGTGTTCAAAATGTACTAATTGCTTAGAGTTTAAAGGTCAAAAGGTCAACCAGTTCCCCCACTTTTACTTAATCAAAATTATTAATCAAAATTACCTTTTCAATTTTCATAAAAATCTTCAAAGCCAAAGCAGCACAAACAAAAAAATGGTGTGTGTGTGTGTGTGTGTGTTTGGGGTAATGGGGTGGGATCAGGGATGCTGGTTGACCTTTCATGACCTCTATAAACATTTCTTAATATATTTTAAAGTGATAGCTGCACAAACAAAAAATTTTGCTGCACAAACGTAGCATCAATTTTTGACACCAATTTTTGTCTGATTTGAAGAAGGTTGGGGGTGGAGGGGGCGCAACTTCACTCAGGTATTAAATAGTTATGTATTTAAAAAGTGTATGGATGTTTTTTTCCCCCCTTTGGTTCTACTGTATAATTTAATATATAAAATTAAAAGAAAACAAAAAACAAAATGTTTATAAGATGACTTCTTCCAGTTTGGAATTCTTCCTGTGGATTTTATTGTTTTAATTACAGCTTCAGCTCCAGTCGTCCACAAATCATTCACATATTTAGAATGCTGCTATCTGAGGACGGTGTGGGAGCAGGCAGCTTCTTATGAAAGTGTTGCAGCACAATAGACACATAATCCTGCCTATGTGTCAAAACAGTGTAGAAAGTAGTAAGATGAATTACACAAGACGACTCTTTAGTAAACAGTTTAGTCGCAGAACCACACACAGGAGCAAGTTGATTTATGCCCCCTGAAGGCATCCAGTAATTCCTTATATCATTAATACGGGGAGGCAACAGGCAACTAAACCAGGATATCAAAATTCTTGAGATTGCTTTATAAACTTCAAGTTAAAAAAAATACATGCTGGAAGAAAAGCGTGTCTGCAATTTAATTTAATTCTCTTTCAGATTATTTCTGTTAATTGTCTTCACTAATATTTGGTTAGTGAAGAAAGAGCACAGCGGACGACAGACCTGGGGGCCTGTGATCACTTTGGGTGGATGGTTGTTTTGTCTGAATAGTCCAGGAAAAGTCATCAGATCTTGTTATACATGCCTGGCCAGAACCTGCAAGAGAGCATGTAATATTTTGAAGTTTCACGTGTGTCAAGACCTCCTTGAGCCAGCCAAGGTGTGGAGGAGGTTGAGCATTTTTCCATTTGAATATTTGTGAAGCCAAATATGCATCAATTTGCTGTTGATGCATATTTGGCAGTTTAAGTGGGGGAGTATTGAATAAAATGAAACAAGGATCAGAAATACCTTCACCGCCATTGCGAGAGTGTCAAATATTTGGCTCTAGACATGTCAATGACGGCTGGATACACTTTCAGCAGCAAAGCACTGGAGTGGTATACTCTGAAAAGAACCTTGATTGTGCTAAATTGAGCCTTGTATATATGGAGGAAATTTGAACCAATTTACGAATTAGGTCCCACTAACTGTCTGGGATCTATTTGCTCTTCAAGGTTCATTTAAGATAAACAATCGGAGCTGTATCAGGGGAGTCGCTGAGGCTATATTCAAGGAAATAAAAAAGTATCTCTGAGCAGAGTCCTGAGTGAGCAAAGAGTCAAGCAGTGACCCTGGAAGACATTTAGCAAAGTAAGGCTGGTGGATTTGACAAGCAGTCTAGTTTAAAGGAAGCATGAAAAGGTGCAAGTGGTAAAAGACTTTTCTCTGTAAAGGTCATTGACCTTAACTTGGTAAGGTTGGAAAGGAAGGGAGTGAGGGAACATAAGATTTTAAAAAAATGGAGCTTCAGTTGGAGGTTCCTGCAAACTGTAGTGTTTACCAAACTGAGTTCAAATGTTTAAGGAATTGGTGACCGCAGGGTTCGGTGAAATGTTCTGTCTCTTGAAGGGAAGTGGTGCCATGACAGGAGATTTTATGGAGAGACGTTTATGCTTTTCTTAATGAACATCTCAAAAAACACATGGGGATTCTCAGAAGTGGAGTAGCAATGGAGCAAAACACAAAGAGCAAACGTATTTACACACAGATATATTTGTGAAAAGGGAGAATGTCCTCGGTTCATTGGTATTTTTGAGATACGCCGTGAAGTCAAGGAGATAGCATAACTAAGGAACTACTGTCAACAATTGACTAGTGAACCAAAGAAATGAGACCAAAGGCTGTTTAACAGTTTCATTTCCAATATTATGATGGTGTTGGGGCCTCTTAAGGTTTTGTATGGCCCACAGTCTTGAGTAAGAAGGACCAGGGTTCCCGCTGTAGTTTCTAGGAGCTTTTTAATGATGAGGATCTGTGGAAGAATAAGCAATAGTTAAATTCACTTAGAAACTTTACTTGGAAAGAATATTTTAAATTACTCAGAGGGGGCCAGTACTTACAGAGGATCTTGTGACGAGTTGCGGTAGAGTCGGGGTCTTCCTGAAGGTTTCAACTGCACACTTCACTGCTGCAATTACTGGGGAAAAGATGCTACCTGGGGACCCCATGGTGTTCTTGTTAGAGGCTAATTCCTTTCTATTCTTTTATTCCAGGGAGAAGAAACAAACCATCATGTGGATACCTCTAAATTCTCCTGTCTGTCAGAACAGCATTTAGAGTCTCTTTCCCAGAAGAACTCCTGTATGTCCGAGTGCCCTCCACCCAACCTTCATCAAGCCCCAAACACCTCACATAACTCTGGCACTCCTGCCAACAGCATTCATTCCAGCCTTTTGAGCTCTCCACCACTGGAAATCAACCATCTCTATTTGCCACAGAAGACCTGGGACAGAGGCATCGTCCTCTACGACCAGCAAATGCAGGTCTCGCGTGAATCAGATCTCAGCCAGGATGCTGCGATTCCGATTTCCACATCAGAAACACAGAGTGTCTTTTTTTGTGCTGAGCCCAGCCTGCAGTCATTCTCATGTCAAGATCAAACAAAAAGCACTATCAGCTTTTCAGCTCAGCAAGGCTGTACCGCCGCTGGTAACTACAGCTGTGATGTTTTCACTGGAGAGAGTAAAACTAACTCTTGCATCTTACCAGATTTTAGAACATTGTCCTCTTCGTACTTAAGCCAAGTTCCCAAAGTCTGCAGAGGTACTGGTGAGATGACCGGGGACATCCAAATACTGCCAGACAAACAGATTACTGAATCTCCGTCTCAGCCGTTTTTGTTTCTGGAACCTGAAAAGAAGCAGGACGCCATGGACTCACTGAATGACTTCATAGGTCAGAGCTCTAACTCTGGGAGGCCTGACATTACCAGCAAATACCAATCCGTTTTCATGATTGGGTCCTTTCACGGCTACCAGTCTTCAGACTGTCTGCCCAGTGGAGTAAGGCCTGTTCCAAGCTTTCAAGACAACACAGAAGATAACAGCAGCAGTGACGATGAGGGAAAACTCATCATTGAGCTCTAGTAAAACATGACAGAAACTTATTTTACAGACTATTTTTTTGCTGCTGTGTATATTTTTATGAGGCAAACTACTCAGAAGGGAAGAATAAGAATAGTGGATGATTTAATTCAGTAGTAAATGAAACAGGACTGCACATATGGATTTTTTTTTATATGGCTTTTGTATAGATGCAAATATTTTGTATGACTGTAAAAGTAATCTTGTGGTAATACTGCAAAGAGTAAATTAAGCTGTGATTCCAAACATATTACTTCATGGTAACTCAGGTGGTTTTGAATGCCTCCTCACCTTCATGAATCTAATGCATTCACATTGTAGAGTTGAGAATGCAAATCCTACCCATGGATTTCTGACAGCAACCAACATAGCTGCAGCACATGTAAATGGTAAATGGCCCATACGCTTAATCAAGTCCAGAGGACCCCAAAGCGAGTCACACTGCATTCAGTCATTCACCTGTTCACACCCACATTCACACGCTGATATTTTACTACACATGTAAAACACATAGGGGTACACCGAATGTAGTTTACTGGCTGATTACCGATCTTTTAAAGCCTGATCTGCCGATTCCGATTTTGGCCAATACCAACTTTTTTTTTGTCTGAAATGAACCTAAATATAGCAAGAAAGTCACAGAGTTGGCAACAGTGGGGTGACTAATGTTAACTTCAAGCTTTCAGACATGACCTGGTGGGCCGGTCGGTCAGATAACATCTCCCACAGGAGAACAGAAGAGGACAATGTTGATACTCAGGCATTTTCTGAGGCATAAAAGAGGTAGATAACATCGTCTTCACACGTAAGTATCAGCTGATCACAGTTCTCCCAAAATTAAGGGAACTGGCCAGTAAATTGGTGCAGCCCTAAAAACAAAGCATCCTAAAACTTGAAAGTACAAGATACTGATTAGCAGTTCTGATAACGGCTGATTTGGCACATATAAGTATCAGCCACTACTTGTCAACACATTCCAAAAAATAGGAAATATATTATGAGCTTGTATTGCTAAAAGTAGCAAACCGAGCCAAACCAATCAATCTAATCTAAAGACTTTAAGTTTAAGTCCTTGTGAAATGCTCACCTATTCAGAATGAAACCTGCCTCTCACTTCTGCTGCCGGGGCAGGCTAAGCATCACATTTTGAAATCTAAAATCACAGGATCTGATTTGAACCAATCGCTAATGTTTGGCCGTAATGTATGTAATGTGCCTGGCTCGACGGAGCTTGCCAGAAATTACGTGCACTGTACGCAACCCCATGAGGAGTAAGGTCTCCACATCTTTGCCAGTAATAAAATGTCTTAAACGTTCCTCTTGTTCTGGCTTCAATTGCTCAACATTTGGAAGTGTGGCCAACACCGACTGAATGGCTTTGTTTACGTCCCCCTGCTGTGGTCAAACTACAAACACAAACAGACTGCATTTCTCTTTCTTTCTTTTTTTTTTTGGCTCTAATGGCCTTTATTTGAAAGTGCTCAGACAGGAACATAGGTAAAGAGAGAGAGGGCAGCGCCACCAGGTCGGGAATCAAACCTACGACAGCTGTATTAAGGACTAAGACCATATTATGGGGGGTGCTTCGCCACAACAGCATCCCCCCGACTGCATTTCTAAAAACAGCAGAGTCACTGTTCACTACTCCTAACTCTGTTCTCTCATTTGATTGGTTGAAATTCAATCCAAGAAATCAAACTCAATTTGAGAAATCCCAGATGGAGCCCTGAAGGGAGATGAGAATCAAATTGTGTACTTAACCCAGATATTAATAGCAATTAAACTTAATAGAAAGGCTAGTTTTAATCTAACAAGAATACATTATTTTCATAAAGCAAGGGACAGCTTTGGGGCCTCTGAATATGCAGCCAGTCTCTGTTATGAACATATGAATAGATTTGTTTCGGATCAGCTTCACTTACTTGGACTAGAAAGGGTCGCATGTCTCTTTGAAATCAAGATGTATCCCCTTTGCTAACTCAGCCCACTGTCTTTACCTCTGCCCACACACTCCACACACACCCAGCACCTATAAAATCAATCTGTCTCTACCTTCCCACAGTGACACCCACTTATTAGTGAATTCTATTATAGTCCCAGACAACACCTGCTTGTGTGAATCACGTCCACATGTTGCCAAATATCTGCAAAGTTAATCTTTACTGCCAGTCAGAGAAGAAGAAGGTGGCTGGAGGGCTTCGGTCCCTGTCCAAGTGTCAGTCTCGGAATGAGTCAGCAGGTAAAATAAAACCACTAACAACAGGAAGTGTGTGGATGTGTAACATTCCTGAAGTCGGATCACAGCTTTTGCTCATATTGATTTGCTTTTTTTTTTCCTCTGTCAGTTGTCATAAAACGTTTTGCACCTGACGGGGGAATTTAGGGAGAAGTCTGTTTCATCACCAGTGCATCTGCTTAGACTTGTTTTATTCCAAATGTTAACATTATTATTAGCGACACGGAAGAAACAGTAAAACATCAGCCCGGTAAAACATTTCTTGTTTTTGACGCGTTTCATTTTGTTTTGGTTCCTGAAATTTTAATACGTTACAGATCACTTGTTGATCTTAATTTGAGGTTTATAGTGAGTTTTTGGAACTGCTGAATTCATGACTAGAACAGGGATTCAATGAACGGAGTTTGAATTTACTGTGGATTTCTCCAGTTCACACAGAGCCAAAATTATTTATACGGCATCAGTAACATAGACAGGACACCAGAACTACATCTAAGCATGTTGGATCTCCAGCATAATTCTGACTGTACATTTGACCACTATTATTGGTAGAATTGGAGAAATTCATTCAAAGTGACCAGACCTGGTTTTTAAATAAGATCACATTTTTATTTGGGTTGGGTTGGGGCTTTGGGGATTTGGGTGGACTTTCTAAAACCCTTTACATGACCTCTTGTAGATTTTCCCAGGAGTGGTCAAATTTCCATCCAAAATTATTTAAAAAGTTCTGAGGTAAGTTAACCAATGCACCTACATTAAAATTATGATTGGCTATTTAGAAGAAAAAAAAAACTCTCAGTTTACTTGAGACCAAATTCTTCTTTTGTAGAATGAATTAAAATTGCATTGTATGTAGTTACACTGAAAAAGGTGGTTTAATACAGCAAACCATTATATTCAGAAACAAGGCCTTCAATTCAGGAAGGGGAGAAACAGATGACATGTACGGAAACAACGTTTCTTATTACTTGCAAAAGTGAATTAGGTTACATCCAAGTGGCATAAATTCAAAACATTTTGAATAGCTCCTAGTTACTAACAATTCCTTTGTTTCACATGAAACAAGTATTTATCCCTGGCCAAGAATTTTTATGACCAAAGAAGGGAGGTTTCATGAAACACATGTGGGAACTCTGGATGACCAACTGACAGATCACAGAGGGAAGAAACAAAACAAAATTTATAAAAAAGCTCCAGCTGTTAGTGGGAAAGTTCCCAACATCATTCAGATCCTGAATGAAGGGTTTATCAACCACGTTCTCTCTAACAGCAGCCACAGTCAAATTCTGCACTACTGGCTTTACTGACACTGTGCTGTCCCAACAGATTCATTCATTCATTCATTCATTCATTCATTCATTCATTCATTCATTCATTCATTCATTCATCCATTCATCCATTCATATGTGTGAACGTTTGAAACATCATTCAACTTGTCTTTCCTTGTTTTTTATTCTTTTGACAAAATATATCAACTTTCAAGTTTAAATTTATCTCCTGTAGTATGTGAATATTCAAACCTAATGTTTACTGTGTTAAATGACCTCTGTGTGAAAGCTTTTGGGGGGCCTCTTGTCTCTCTATATAGTAGGAGGGGTAATAGTGTGGTTTGGGTTTTAGTGTTATTTATGGTGAACATTTCAATTTATTTCTTCTTTTGTTTTGTAAAATGAAGTCGTGGGTTCACTATTAGAAGGAGAATGCATGTCATTAGGGTTTGTCCTATGAAGCTCTTTATGTGAGCAAATTAGTTTTAATTTATTGTAGATCATCTCTAATCCACCCAAGTCAACATTATCTGTCCAGGTTCAAATATTACCATGACAACCCCGTTAAAACTTTGCTCAAATTTTACCCCAGCAACACTGGGTTTGTAGTTATCAAGAAGTTTTAGATCAATATATCTGGTGGATATATGGCTGATATATGGGAAACATGGCTAACGCCGCCATGTTTCCCAGCTGGTACAGTGTTGTGAGGATTGAAAGTCTCCCATTGGTTCCTCCAAATATAAGGGTGAGGCAAAGCAGTGTGAGATTAAATGGAATGGCATTACAAAATGTCTTCTCACACAACAAAACATCATATACAAAATGTTATCAGAACAAAGTTTGTGGCTCGATTTTTCAAGTGACTCATGAGTAAAAGTTGCCATGTCACCCCAGGATGCCTGTCTGCAGTCATCCTGCGGTGATGACTGTAGACAGGATGTGACTAAACAGGAGCAAAGCCTGGTCAAAATCTGGAGTAGCAGGTGGTCCATAGAGGCTTCCCAATATGAAGCCTCTATGGGTGAACTTCAGCTGAAGCCCCAGAGTGAGGAACAGGGTGAAGGTATGAGTGAACATGGCGTTCTTCAGAGCAAGCTGTGGTGAATTTCAGGATACTATGAGCAAGTTGAAACTACGGGGCACGGACAGATGGAGAAAAGCCATAAGTGAGCCAGAAGAAATGACAATGGTGTTAAAAATTAGCTTCGCTCATATTCATACTTGCGTCACAACTTATTATAGTTTACTGTGTAACTGACTTTAACTCTGACTACATAGACATGGTTATGTTCCAAGGTCCATGTTCGTCTCGATTCTACATTCATTTGCTCCATAAAAGATTGTCAGTCACTTTCCAAAAACTCCCAGTTCAGACGTTTTGGAACATATCTGTCAAGATTTTGATTTGAGAATATGGGAAATGTTGTCGTCGGAGGGAAACTAATGTAACATAAGAGTGGAGGGAGGGGGCACAATACATGATGTTTACGGGAAAGTACTAATAGTGGATACGGGAGCACGGTGGGAAAGGGGGGTAAAAACAGTAGTTCCCCATGAGACTTGATAGACTTAGTGCAGACTTACTCCAACAACTTACTCTTAAAGATTCATCTGCACCGAATAGATGTGAAAATTGTTTTTGGACATTTCTGTGAACTTATAATGAAAAAAACCCCCCACAATATTTGATCTATTGTGGGTAGTGATGCATCTACGAGGAATCCACTGTCTTTGAACTTTGTCTGGCTGTAGGACAAACTGTGATCTGACTGATAGCCCTTTGCTCAACTCTCGATTGAATATATTTTATTCCTTTGCCTGAATTTGTCTTTTAGATATTGGTGTACGACGTGAGGTCATGGGGTGATGCCCATTTCAAACATACCAACACAGAGTCGCTGACGTACTCATCAGTGGTTTGCAGAAGTGTATCAAACTGCACCCAAATCAGCCTGTTCTTTCTGTGTTGATTAATTACGTGGTGGTGGAGACAACGTAGACCTTTTGGGTTAGAATACAATGATAAAAGTTGCATAACTTTGGTTCACAAAGACATAAAACAACATCATTCCCAGGAGAGTGGGTGGGATATTGAACAGTCTACAGTAAATAAAAAAGGGAAGCTTTGAAGGCACTTCAAGTCCAACACCACTGATGTTTGCTTGGTGCAGATCCTAAAACTGACTGTTGTCATAAAGTGTCATTCGGTAAATTATGACACTTTTAATACAAAGTTGACATTATTCAAAATGTCTTTGTTATGACAACTTGACATTAACCAAAAAATCATTACTGGTATAAATTTGTTATAAAAGTATTACTGATTGCACTTTAAACATCGGGTAACTTTATGTTATTAAAGGTAAAGTTTAAACAGTAATGATTTCCTGGTTAATGTCAAGTTGTCATAACAAAGACATTTTGAATAATGTCAACTTTGTATTAAAAGTGTCATAATTTAGCGAATGACACTTTATGACAACAGTCATAAATATTCATGAAGGCTTATTCATGTTCATGACAGGTGTTATGTCATGTTTATGAAAGTGTAATGACAGTCTTATTCACCCCCCTTCAAATAAAGTGTTACCAAATAATGTATTAATATTGATCAAAACTAGTTCCATTGGCAGATTATTTTACTTGTATCAAGACATTTTTCCCATGTTATAAATTAAATAATCTGCCAATGGAACTAGCACTTTTCATCAATATTAAGGATTTATTGACTTAAAACCAGCATCTTGTTGAAAAATTGCTTATAAATTTGCTTTGTCTTATTTCAAGTGTAATAAGATATTTACAAACTAGATCAAAAATACTGGTAAGACTTAGTGTTTTTGCAGGGTGTAGCAGTAAAACTCAGATATAAGCAGCTGCAACACAACAGTACTAGCAAACCTTCTGTGAAATCCTTTCATCTAGCCCGGAGCACACTTTTAAAATTAATCTTAACATTTAAACACTGAAGTATTAGTAAAATGTTCCATATGAAAAACAAACGACTTTCACAACTTGAAAGTCGTTTGTTTGAGGAGAGTCTTTTTAAATGGGAGTCGTCGCCAACGCTTGATAATGTGATTTTATGTACTTTTTTTTTTTAAGTTGTTTGCTTGCTTGCTTGTCTTCCCTGAGACTGTCTTATTTTGAAAATCCCGGCAGGAAGCATGAGTGATCCTGCGGTAGCTTGTCACAGCAGGTCATAAAGCGGAGCCTTGGAGGCTGGAGGCGAACAGAGCGGCAGCAGCGGAGCTCCAGGCCGGTCACAGGTTGATATCTGGGGACAATCAGCAGGGGCCTTCAGTTAGTGTGTCTGGACGTCCACGACCTTTGACCTCTACAAATTCCTTCAGTTTCTATTGATTCGTGTGTGATGGCTGACGGTCTGTCGGTTGACGTGGGAATTTTGTTAATTATAGTGGTGACGGCATCTTTAACCAGTGGTAAGATAAGATTATTATTATTATTATTATTATTATTATTATTATTATTATTATTATTATTATTATTATTATTATTATTATTATTATTATTAACTCACAGAGTGGTAATGAAAGAACTTAAAGTCAGAAAAAAAAATGCTGGTTCAGTCGGAACTTACCAGTAGATGATTTTGTGATTGGCTGTTTTTTGTTTGTTTGTTTGTTTTTTTCATCTGTTATTATAACCGGACTGATGGGACATCTCTAGACCCTGAACCTCTCTAAAACATTAAACATTGTGTTCTTGAAGGTCCACAGATGTGGATTTCAGTTTGAAGATCATATGTAGATTTTCTGTGGTGATAGAAAATGTCATGGTCTCTGTTGGGTTGTTTGAGTTAGTTTTGTTTATTCTGTTTCTTAGTCTCTTTCTTTGATCAGATCAGTCTTGTTTCTATTTTATCATGTTTCTTAGATCTAGTTATTCTTTAGTGTTAGATTTATTCCCTAGACTCCCGTGTCTCTCTCTCTCTCTCTGCCTTCTGCTCTCTCCCGTCACACCTGCATCCTGTTACCCAGGTGTGAGGGGAACCAGCATTCAGTATTCCAGTACATAAGCACCTCTTCTCCTCTTACTTGGTTCTTAACCACTTCTTCCCCATTATATCCTGTTATTTTCCCCCGTTTCTTCCCTGTATTCCCTGCTGGATATTTCCTTGGATTTACCGCTTTTGTTCTGCTCTGGCTCCCTGTGCTCCTCCATGATTTTTCTAAGTTTGTCCATCATTTTATCTTTAAACATTCTCCTTTTATTCGACGTCTCTGCCTTTCTGCATTTGGGTCCGCCTCAAAAACAGCACATCATGACAAAAATACCTGCGTTGCTGCGGTCTGAGCCCTAGAGTGTCTGTTGAGTCCACACAGAATACGTTTCGTGTCATCCTGCAGGTTCGTTATCTGTGAGCCAGAGGCAGGATGTGTCAGCAGAGGTCAGCCTGGGCGACCCCCCGCACCGGGTCATCTTGCCCTCTGGTTCTGAAGGTCAGGACCGCCCTGCCCGTGACCCGCTGACTGCCAGAAGGGGGCGCGCCAAGAGGTGCACGTGTTACACCTACAAAGACAAAGAGTGTGTGTATTACTGCCACCTGGACATCATCTGGATCAACACACCAGAGTAAGAGTCTATTTTAAGAAGCGTCCCATCTGACCAGCAGCTCACCACAAAAACACAAAATCCTACCAAGTCATTTTGGTCCAGTTTCTAGTGCAAATATCTTAGTACACCTAAAATAAGACAAAAATAACTTATAAGTAAATGACTCCTTAATATTGATGAAGAAGTGCTAGTTCCATCTTATCACATGGGAAAAATATCTTATAAGTGAAATAATCTGCCAATAATCTGGATTTTCAGTTATGTTTTCGTGGACCAAAGAGTTAGGACTGTATGAAACATGTTTTCACTGGGGCTCTTTAAAGGTGTACTTATGTGCGATTTTAAATTGACATTTGTGACTGTACACAAAATAGACCAGGGTGTGTTTGCTAATTTATTGCAAGAGAATGCAAAAGAAAAACGCATGTGCCCTATAGGGGGCTCTGTAATATTTGGAGGAAAAATGGGAAAGCATAGGGTGTTTGAGCGTGTGCAGCTGAATCTCATCCAGTGAATCTCCGCAGAAAATCTTCGGGATCTGGTAGGAGAGGTCGTTGTTCCCATGGATCCGTCAGCTTTACCTGAGAATTCCTGACTTTTCCGACTCATGTTTCATGATTCTTCTAAGCTTTTCTGGGTAAATGTTTTATAGACGTTCTGTATTTCGATCTTCAGCCCACTAAATGGTAATCGGATTGTACTAGTATATCGCTTTATCAGTCTGAACATCCTCAAAGCGCCTTACACTACATCCAGTTATTCACCCTTTCACAAAAAAAGAAACAAAAAAAATGCCCACATGCTGTGTGATTAATTATACGGCAGTTAAACAGACATCTTTAATGCATAAATCTAAACCAATGCAGACTTTATGTTTGAAGCCTCTGTGGTTTTCATCTGTGAATCCATACCAAAAGCACAACAGGAGCAGCAACAAGAGTTGACTGAGAACGTTAAAGCCTGATCTGTGTCATCTTGAAGGCCTTATAAGACTCTGACCTCTCTCTCAACTTCCTGACCTTTTTCTCTAAGTATCTTCAGGTTCTCGGATGGATCGGACCCTTTTTCCGTTTTCACTACTTGTTTTTTTTTTGTTGTTGTTTTGTGCTGCCAGCGTTAAATAGAAACCAGAGGTCTGACGGTAGAGCCAGTCTTTCAGAGTTCTGGATCGCTGGAGCAGGTCTTTCTCACTTCAGACGTCTGGGTGGGATGGTGGGTGGAGGGTAGAGGAGAGAAGGGGTGGTGACATGGACTCATCCATCTCCTGTCAGTTTGGACTGAAGTGAGACCACCAGGCCAGCCCAGTTTAGTTTTCAGATCCAGTAGCATCTTCAGGCTTCACATCCATACGGGGAGCTTTGTTTCACAGCAACACAGATGATGATGATGATGATGATGATGATGGTGATGCATCTTCAGAATTTTTCTTTCTTTAGACCCCAGGATCTGACCAAACTGTCTCTTTGGTGCATGTTGAACAGTTGGACACATCGATTGTAGTTTTCCTCTCGATTACTGATCTTTAAAATACCGATACCGATTTTTTTAATTTTTTTTTTTTGTCTGAATTGTTGCTAAATATAGCTAAAATATTGTGAGTTGGCAACATTGGGGTGACCATTGTTAACTGCAAACATGCAGACATGACCTGGTGGGGATGGTCACTCAGTCAAACCTCTTTCACAGCAGAGCAGAACAGGACAGTCGTTGATATTTAAACCTTTGCTGAGGTAGATGAGATCGGCTTCACATGTAAGTACCGGCCGATCACAGATCTCCCAAAATGAAGGAAATTGGTGCCAATAAGTCGGCGGAACCCTTAATTATTGTCCATCAGGCCACATCAGCTTTATGTACATGAAGGAAAACTTCCTACTCTATTTTCTTCTGGAGAAGATGTGAATCAGACGAGAGGCCGTCTGTCTCCTGTAGTTCGTGTGGCTCTGCTCTTCCTCACATCTGTCACTGGCATTTCTCTGCTCTTCCTGATGATGGAACAGCTGTAGTTAAAGATGCACAGCACACATGGGAGGGTGTGAGAAGGTGAACATATCTGGGAAGACTAAAATAAATTACCTGCGCTTTTACGTCCCTTAGGGAAGAGCTCCTAAAGTACATGCAGCTGTGAGCGGTTAGCTAACCTTCTGACTTCACTCCTCTTCATTGTTCGTTGGTGTCTCTAATTTTTTTATTACATGGTGAAAAAGTTTACTCCTCTGAAATTTCAGAACAAATTGATACTGCAACTCTTCTTTCTCTGTGGCTGTCGGTTTTAGTCTTTTATTGGAACTGCTTTCATACGAACAACTATTGAAAGAGCTTTAAAGAGAGAGTGTTGACCCCCTTCCCAACAGGTCAGACTGAAGGGTCAGGTGCCAAGAAGTTCTTACAGATATTGCATACCAACAGCGGGTGACCACAGCGTTTATCGTCACTATTACTGTTGTTGTTGGAGACAGATGAAAGGTATTCTTTCGGTCCTCCTTAATAAATCATAGAAATCCCAGAATTATTTGCTGGGATGCACTGCACTCATGTAAATGATCCAGATTATTTTTTGGCCTAAAACTCTGAGGTGGGGAATAAAAGCTTTGCAACAGCTGTTGGCAGCACAAAGGTAATGTACACCAGAGACTCAGAGAGGACATGTTCACCAGGGAAAGGCACTGCTTTAGTGCACTCTGCTAATGAGCAGAGGAGTACCCAGAAAGTGTACTCAAGTAAAAGTAGAACTACTTCAACATATTTTTATTCAAGTAAAAGTAAAACGTAGCCGTCCAAGAAATTAATCAAGTAAGAGTAAGAATGTATTTGGTAAAAAAGTCTATGCAAGTACTGAATCAGATGGACCAAAATATAAAGTTTAGTGGAAATTTTTGTATTTTAAGGACCAAAATGGCAATAATTCAAATAAGTAACAAAAAAATAACAAAATCAGGAAAAAGGAAAATTTCTCAAATCAGTTTCTTTCAATAAAAAAACTGCAGGTGTGTGTCTGTGTCTGGTGAATTTTTGGTTAAGACATGTTTGTTCATTACTCAAGTAAAACTAAAAAGTGCTGCGTAGTAAAAATATTCCTAAAAATACATTTAAAAAAAATGTTACTCAACTCAATGTGACTAGTTACTATCCAACTCATCATAGCGTTGACAGCCCCGCCCACCAGGTCATGTCCATATATCAATAGTCACCCCACGGTTGCCAACTCAGCAACTTTCTTGTGATATTTAACAACATTTCAGACAAAAACATTGGTATTGGCCAAAATTGGAATCGGCAATCAGCCAGAAAACTGCAGTCGATGCACCTCTAAAGATTTTGTAGTCCTGATTTGACTCTAACAGAGAATCTGTGGGGAGGAGACAAAGCTGAAAGATGCTCAGCTATTATGAGAACTTTTTGTTTGCTGTACTGGCACTAATTATCGAGAATGGTATAAATAAAAAAGCTAAAAATAAATCAAATGTCATTATTTTTTTAAAATAGATTTTCTTTTTACATTGCTCATTATATTTTCATAGATCCCTCTATAATCTCCTTTCAACATGGGAATCTGCCAGGATTATGAATAATTCTGGGCCTGACAGAGCAGTGTTTATGACGCGTCCTTGTTAGGAATGTCATGTTGAAGTTGGGTTTTATGGTGCACTGTAGGGTGATTATAGGATGTTCTGTCAGGCTGCCATCAGAACCAGCAGCATCCGTCCAACATTCCAGCAAAATTATTAAGAGCCCAAAAAAGGGAAAGAACCTGTTTGAGTTTTTCCAACCTGAGCGTCAGCGTAGAACCATCTCATTATTGTGTCACTATAAACATATGATTCAGTTAATCATCCTCCCTGAAGTGAACATGAGTGTTTAACCACATGTTATCTGTTCTCGTTCCCCTGGAAACAGATGCTCTTATGGCACATCTCCATTTATCAAAGCAGTTTTGACCAATAAACATTGTTTTTGAGCCGCCTCATAATTCAGGTCAGCAGATCTCTGATCGGCTGCCAGCAGAAACAATTAGCGGTGCACCGATTGCACTTTTCTGCCCGATTACAGAATACTGATCTTTAAAAAGCCTGACCTGCTGATTCCGATTTTGGTGAATTTGTTAGTTCATTGTTAGACCTTTGCTGAGGTAGATAAGATCGGAGGATGAGATTGGCTTCACGTGTAAGTATCGGCAGATCACCGATCTCCCAAAATTAAGGAAATCAGCACCGATAAATCAGTGTGCCCTGGAAAGAATGTAAGTTTTTAAAAACTATCCCAAAAATATTAGCAAATAGTGGAAACTATGCTGTGTACAATGCACTCACAGCCTCACAGTCTCTGATGGGCATTCCCAAAATGAACAGAGAGAAGACGAGAGTCGGGGAGCTTGTGTTTCTCCACCGGTGATCCAGGTTTTCATTTACAGTAAATCTCTGTCTGTCTGTGTTTTTAGTCCTAAGTTAGGGAGGTCAGGGTCAACACTGTGGGGTTTCTGGTCTTTATGAGCTCACACCGCCCCACACAAAATGCCAACCTGGGCGGTTGCCCATGTCGCCCATATCAGAAACGACCCCTGCACAAAGACACTTGTTGACATAGAAATGTTCCACTGATTCCATTGGCAGGCACACGGTCCCGTATGGCATGGCCAGCTCCCCAGGCTCTTTGCGTAAGAAGCGCTCCGTCCGGACGGCTCAGAGCAGCAGGAGCAGCAGGAGCAGCGCAGCCTCCAGACGGTGTGCATGCATGCTGCATACTGACTCTGAGTGCAGCCGCTTCTGCACAAACAGGTAACTGGATTTCCCCACTGGGGACAATAAAGGACATTTCTCTAACAATGCTGCCTTCAGGAAAATTAAAGGTGTGTGTTGGCTGACTAGGACTAGCACTGGTTTTAGCTGTGAAGTTGTCAGCATAACTCACTAAATCTTAAATATTACTGCCTGATGTATAAAATAAAAAGACATGCAGTTCTTTGCTACTAATTGTCAACGCTAGGACAACTAGACAATAAGGTCAGGGAATAGTTTTAATTAAATAAAAAATACCTAGAGAGAGGGAAGTAGGTCAGTTATGCTAGCTTGACTTTGACAACCGTAACCTGAAGATGTGCTGCAGAATTCTGTGTTTCGGTTCAGTTAATAAGCAGCAGCTGCGACAGTTGAGCAGGTGATTAAATTAGCTAATCAACCACTGCTGTGTTAGCTTGACTAACGGCAGCAGTAGCTAATCTACTAAATGTTCTGTTCTTTGTGTGGGTAATGTTTGAGTGTTTTTTTGGTCCTGATGCATGGCGCTGTTGTCAGATGCTATGGCAACAAGTCTGTGTGAAGTGTAGCCCAGCGACATAGAGAGAGCACTGGTAGCCGACACAGAGAGCTAGTGTAGGCTAGTGCAATGAAGAGGATGGGTGCATACTGTGAAATAAAAGACAAGATGTGCCTCTAAGTGTATTTTGTTTGACTTCAGGCAGAAGAGGAGACCCCCTGCTGCACCTAACGCAAAAAAGAGGACGCCCCCATTCCATAGAGGAGACAGGGAGTGGACTCTGAAATGAACAGACCTATCTTTAGTCTCTAAGGATGGGAGAAAATCTGTTGGTGCCGTGTAGATGAAAAGGTGAGGACATGGCCACAGAGGAAAAACCTGAAAGTGAGAGTCTCCAGCCGGGGTTTCTGTCCCTTCTGCCTCTCTCTCTCTCTCTCTCTCTGGCTGCACTGTCACAGCAGTGGAGTTTGATTTATCCACCTGTAACTGTGTTTCACACAGCTCATCATTCCAGGATGTCGCATGTAATCTCTTTATCTTATGGATGTGTGTGAAAGCATGTGTGATGTTTATGAAGGGTGAAGAACAGGAGGAACGTCAGCAGTTCATTTTCACTTATAACCTGAGTATTTTTTTCAATAAAATGTGTTGTCAGGAGGCTTTAAGGTATTTAGACCTGAACACACATTAAGTACGTATAAAATCACATGTGGTGATTCCTGTTGACATAGTCTGTCTCAGAGAACCCGGTTTTGTAAAGAACAGGTTGTCATGGTGACGTATCCATATTAATATGATCCAACTCATAGTCGGTGGTAACTATTTCTCTCAAACGGGAGTGTCTATTACTTTTCGTTAAGGGCCACGACTGAAAAAATGATGTGTTGACAATACACTCCACACCAAAGCAATGCAAGGAGAGCTTGAAAACACACCTGATTGCCTTTCACTCGACAGTGTGCCAGTGTTTCTGCTTCCTGGTGACCTTATGACCTCTTAGATCATTCTTGTAAATAAGAACTCCTTCTCAGTAGCTCACGTAGATTAACAAAGGTTGGATGAAACCGTCAGCAGTGAACAACTGGAGGAAACATGGAAGACCAAATTTGTCAAATGTGTCACCACATGTCTTGTCAGCACCACCAGAACATTAAATCAGTTCCGTTTGGTGTTCGGTGGTTTTGTGTATATTCTATTTATTTTGTACTTTAACAGATGGGCTTTGTATTGTCTTTTATTTTGCATTAGAAACTGGACAAATGAATTTAACAAGCTTTTGTTTTTACTTAATTTCCTAATAAGAGATGCCTTTCTTTTGTACATTTTTTTAGACAAGTGGCCTGTTGGGCAGTGCTCAGCTCAAACTGGATGAGATATTTCAACATGGTTTTATTTTTAAGATGAAATGATCAAGTTGCCTTCCTTGTTAGCAAGGGCAATTTACCTTTCTGCTTCTGTGATGATTTTTTTAGACTTCAAACGAAATAAAAGAAGAAAAAAACAAGTCTTTGTCCCTTTTTTATTATTAAAATACTACATTCCGAGTCAGGATTTTTTTTTTGTTTGGTGTAGGGTGAAAGTAAATGATTCATTATTCATATGCAACTTATGACAAAAAAATGTTTTCTTCTTCTTTTAATGGAGCACATCCAGCTCCTTTAAAACAAATCAAATTGACAAAATATATGTAAAAAGAAAAACATATGCAATTATGTGTAATTGCATATGTATTGTACCTGCTTCATTTTAGTGGTTTACACGTTAGTGGCTCATCTCACTATTTGCTACAGATAGAGCAAAAAACCAAGGAGACTTTTCACTGCAGTTAGCAGCAAATGTGAGCATTTCGTTTGGAAAAGATGCAGCGGTGCAGTTAGTGAGAAGGTTCTGGGCTCCTTCTGCATGGAGTCCACATATTCTCTGTCCTGAGCCGACCCATTTGTCATTTGGGAGTCCGACATGCTACCACCACCACACTCCACAGAGGGGGTGGTGTGTTTGTGGTGATGTGCAGTGTTTGCCAAACATGGCATCTTATCTGACAAACAGAAAGCTCCATTTTGCTTTCTTCGGACCAAAGAACTTTCTTCCGCTTGACCATGAAGTCTACCACTGGCCTTTTGTCATAGTTGGAAAACATTTTGTTGTTGGACGTGGAGCATCAACCAATCAGACAGACTCTGCTAAGTGACATAGTGACCTGTGGGTGGTGTCCGGCCAGAAGATGCAGGCGGGCACCAATGTGGGCTCGGGAAATAGAGTCAAAAAGTGAAACTCATTAAACTCACATAACGTCTGAATTATCTGCTGAATTCAAACACGACTCAGAAGCGCCCTACAACGACATCTTCTTGCTTTCAGTAAATAAAACCAAGACACTCTTTCAATGTTTCATCCGCCATTGTTCAAAGTGACCGGGAAGAGGAAAGAAAAAAAAAGGCAAAAGTCAAGAGTCTCCTCCAATATCAGCTGCTGAAGCTTCTAACTCCTTCAGCGTAGTCATGGTGACCTGGTGTCTTTCTAGCTGGACAGCCGACCTAGGCAGATTTACTCATCACCCACATTCCTCTCCATTTCTTGATGATGGATCTGACTAAAAACTAAGGGATGTTCAGTGCCCTAGATACTTTTTTTGCATTCATCTCCTGACTTATACTTTTCAGTAACATTTTCTCTGATTGGCTTGCAGTGTTCTTTAGTGTTCATGCTGTAAAGAAATCCCGATGAACCAATGAACGGACTTTCCAGACACGGCTGTCTTCATGGAGGCACTGCGCTGGTCTCTGTTCCACTCACTCTGAGACCACTACATGAAAGGGGCTGAATATGTATGCAATCATTTATTTCATGTTACATATTTTTATGCAAGTTATTTTGTAGAAATCGATTTTCACTTAAACGTTAAGCTTTTTTGAGTTTTATTGTAAAAAAAACATCTAATTCTATTGGTTATGTTTGATTTATAAAAGTAATAAAAAGGTAAAACATCAAAGGAGGTGAATATTTTTAATAGGAACTGCAGGCATCCATCAATCTGTCTTTTCATTCACGTCTCATCCAGATGGAGCAGAGATTCCCAAACTCCTGAGCAATCTCTTTCTTTTCTTCCAAGCGAACACTGAGGAATGTCCATAATGATGGGAAACAAAATCTCCCCTGAAGCTCTCTTCAAAAAAAAAAAAAATAATAATATACGGCTTTAATAAGCTGAAGGGGGAAAAAAAAGAAAAATCACTGTCATAAAATAGACAGATAAAAGATGGTCTACAAAATAAACTAAAAGTAGCCTTAAAAATAGAAATGGTACGATATAAAAAAAATATTTTTAAAAAAAGAGATCAAACAGTTAAAAGAAAATTAGAAATTGTACAAAAAGCAATGAAAGAAAAATTATGTTCTGTCAATATTTTTTGTCTCGCGTTAGTGTACTTCTAGTGACAATATGGAGTTTAGCGTCTTATTAATTTCTAAAAGGCGCCGCAGATTCAGGAGTTAATATCAGAACAAAGCTGGTGTAGAAACAAGATGTCTGTCTGTGTGTCTGCTCCTCGCACATTTTTGGTTAAAATGTGTTTGTCCATTTTTCACTGAGGTTAAATTGTATAGAGTATCCTGACATTTTACTCACGTAGCAATAGTTCATAATAATTAAGTAAAAGTAAAACGTGCAGCGCAGTAAAACTACCACTCCTAAAAGTACATTTTAGAAATTTCACAACAGTTCACGTTTATTTGAGTTCAGAGTCCGATGCTACAGCTAGCTTAGCAAAGGATTGTGTTTAAAAATAACAATGGATAAGTGGCTTAAGACCCGGTCGCTGGAAAGAAAACCTGAAGGTACCGGTGGAAAGTTTCTCAGGGTGAGTTGCAGAACTTTTGTTTTTAAATACTATTACGATACATACCTAAATCTGAATGCGATATGACTGTAAGGAGGCGGTGAACAGCGCTGCGCCCCCAGCTGACTAGCTAGGCTACATAACACCTAAAAGAAAATTATTTATGTTGGGCTATATACCGACTGAAAGAATGAAAGAAGATGTTTGTTTTTGCCAAAGCAACTCGTCTATTTTTCTTTTATTGTACTTCTAAATTACAAATAGCCCTAAAACGTTATTAGTGCTGCACACAACACTTGTAGTGAAGAAACCTTTTGATTTCTGTGTTTTTTTATCATTGGAAATCTTAGACACTTTTTAGAATCTGAAAATAACGAAAAATGCTGGAGTAGACTTGTTTATGCTTTTATTATGACCAGTCACATTTACAAAACAGCGCCACCCTTCACATAGGAGGAACAAAGACAATGAAGTAAGTTACTGATATGTTCATTTCAGGTTGTTTAAATCACAATGTTCTGTTTTTGTGGGGCCAATTTGAAGCTAGGTGGTCTGTGAGTGTTTGTTAAAACTTTTTCTCAGCCTGAAAAAGTTGGAGAAACACTGATCTACGGTCTTCTGAATAAGAGGCAAACAAATTTGAGCTTTGGAATAAATGCATCATAGAACGTCCATCGCCTGGCACCAGCCCAAAGCGGTACATAGTTACTCAGAAGAATGGACCCAGAGCAGACAGGCTGTCATTCCACAAGGCTTTTTGTGAGCAGGGCCAACAGGAGGGACCAGACAGATCATAAAGGCAGCATTAAGGGGGGCTAAGCCAGAGGAAAGCTGGGATCCACAGAAGTTAAGCACCTGCTGAAAACCCCACAGGGTGTAGTCAGAAACACCCTGAGCAGGAGGCTAAACAAGGACCATGACCGATTCATGGACATTCTCTGTCATCCGTTTTGTAAGGAAAATGCTGTATTCCTTGATTTTTGTAGTTAATCAGTTTTACTCACCATAAAGCAACCTTGAGAAAAACTGCCTGAAGAAGTTAAAAAAAAAAAAAGCCCATGCATGGCAGCTTGTTCTCATTTGTTCCTTCAGCCCAGGGTCTGTTGCTCACTGCGGTTCTGGGTTTTAAAACTATTCAAAACATGCTTATTTTATCGTGAACTGAGCATGCGGTTGGAGTACCAGGCGCTGATTGAGTCAAATGTGGTTGCTGACATCTCTGCAGAGTGTCAATCATAAAAAAAACCTTTTGTTGCCACAAAGTTTTGCTGTGGTTGGAATGCTGCCTGATTCCACTTGTCCTCGTTCCGTCTTAATTCAGTGTCAGCTTAATAAGAAAATCTCACTTTTCAAAAAGTGTTGAAGCCATTGATTGGAGCAAATACCTACTTTGTGTGTGTGTGTAGAAGGGGTCAGAGAAATAAGACAAAAATAACTTATAAGTAACTTTTGGGGAAGATATAGGATTTTAAGTAAATAATTATTTAATATTGATGAAAAAGTTCCATTGGTATGCTATTTTACTTACAGTATAACATGAGGAAAATGTCCTGTTAATGAGTGAAATAATGTACCAATGTAACTAGCACTTTTTCATCAATATTAAGGAATTAATAACTTAAAACAAGCTCCTTTATGTTGCTGAAAAAATGACTTGTAAGTTAGTTTTGTCTTGCTTCAGGTGTACTAAGATATTTGCACTAGAAACTAGAGTAAAAATACCTGGTAGGACTTATTGTTTTTTCCATGCTTACAGCAGTGTAGACTGTGGGTATTCTGCCAAATTACATTAATATGAGAAGATGCTCAATATTATTTAACATAAAGAAATACTCATCAAATACAGAGCCAACTACTTTTTCATGGTTTTAACAGTTTAATACGTAGTTTAATCAAAGAAATGTTGCCACATCTGGCCCCTCCAATACATTCTCGATCTTGATGTTGCCCAAAAATAAATATAAATGTTTAAAGCTGTGCTCTGAATCAACCAGACTTGATGTAAACTATTGACCACTTAACCTTATTTTTCACCTTAAAATACTGGCGCTAAACTGCAGGGATGGTGACCAGATTAGATGATATTTTGATTTTGATCAATAGATGCTGGTTTTGTGTGTGTCTTCCTGTTTCGTTCTGATTGTGTGGTCGGGGGTGAGAGGGTTTGCGGTTTCCAGTAAGGATTCACTGTGTGAGGTCGACCTCACAGGAGCTAGCAGCTCCCTTCAGAATCAGCACTCAGCTTTCTGATTTAGTTTGACTGAGAATCGGATCCAGAGGAGAAACAATAAAACTCAGCGAAATGAAGCCAAACAAGAACTTCACCCACTCTAACTGGTTTTGGATGTGAGCTTTTCTTGAAGCCTTTGAGTAGATCAAAGAGGAAAAACTGATATGAAAAAATAAACAGATTAAAAAAAAACTATAAATACATGTTTGAGTTAAAACTTCTCTTCTTTTCATCATATGATTGACATTCATGGAAACATTTCAGTTGATTCAAACAAAACAAAACATTTTTTTTGTTTTTTG
The DNA here is from genome assembly GCF_051168715.1 of Poecilia mexicana. Taxonomy (NCBI): domain Eukaryota; kingdom Metazoa; phylum Chordata; class Actinopteri; order Cyprinodontiformes; family Poeciliidae; genus Poecilia; species Poecilia mexicana. The sequence continues at coordinate 3,684,064 of NW_028263374.1, forward strand.
CTTGAACGTTTCCATATATTTGATTTCTACGGCTTTCCCTGTTAAATTGCTGATTTATGTTGTTTGATTCTCTGTGCTGTGATAATGGAAAATAAAGAAACTCCTTCAGTGCAGTCAGTGAAACGCTGTGTCTGCTGCAGCCCTGACATGTTTCCGAGTTAAAACCACCATCTTTTAATCAGTCAATCAATTACAGAATTATTGTATATGAAATAACCTTTCATATTCCGATTTTGTGCCAAAGACTTTAATCTGAATTCTAATGTCAGGTTTACCTAAATACATAACTGATATTAACAAAAAAAAAAAAACATTTTATTCCTCAAAAAGTGAAGCTTTAAACCTTCATGAATGACCTAAAAAAGTGGGGAAATGTTCTGCTTTGCCATTTTTTAATTTTTCCAAACATGCTATGCAAAATTTTATTTTTCCCCCCACTAGCTATAGCTAAACTCTTATTTTTTCCTCCAAAATTCAGAGTTTTACTTCACTTGGGGTGTTCTCGTTTCTGTCTGTGCTCATGGTCAGTGGAAAAGTTCTCCTTCTGATGAAGGCTCCATGAAGCTTCTGTTTGTGCAGGTGTGGCTGCATAGTGGAGAAATGTGTCACGACTCCAGGGTCAGCTAAATTTTCAGGATAGTCCTCGACAGTCAAAATAGCTTTGATTTGTCTTTTTGGAGACTTCTTGAAAATTCCAGACCCGAAGTTGACCCCCATCATTTTCCCCGGCAACAGTTGCGTATTTCAAAGTCTTCCGTATGTAGGACACAAAGCTGGATCTGGTTTTACTAAACAGTAGGAAGTAATCTTCAAAATATGAAAAGCTTCCTCGCTGTAAACTTGAGGTAATAGGGTTAGATTATAAAAGAGAGCAGAATAAAAAAAATCCCTTTAAAAGATTAACTCAGAGAAATAAACAGATTGTACAGTTATTACATGTTTATAAAATATGTTTTCTACTCTTCTCATACAGTGAGAATTATTAACAGAAGCATTTTTGTGAACGCCGTAATGCTCCACTTGTGAAACAAATTCTACTGGGCTGATGGAGGAGACGGTGGTAAAAGTTTGTTTTGTAATCCTCAAAGGGAGCAAAATATTTAAGCTGTGTTAAAGCACAAACTGTGGAATAGAATCAGTTTGAACCAAAATTACAGGATTTAGGATTTTTTTTTTTAATTCAAAAGCCTGAGAAATAATTTCCAAATTATTGGTTCAGTTTTAGGTACTGCTTATTAATACCTGCCTAATATATTTTGGTTAGAAACAATGATTAAATAGCAAACTTAAGAAACACTTTTGCAAGTCAACAAGAAAAGAAAAAAAATACTTTAAATTCCTTGGAAATACAGAATAATTTAAATTATTACTAGGGATCCACAAAATATTAGCATCGACATTGTTATCAGCTAACGTCAGTAACTTTTTAACATGCCTGCATGAGTCCGATTAGTAAATCTGGACTGGTGAGAACCACTGATGTTTAATTGAAGCAGAGAAGCGATGGAGGGGATGTGGTCACTGTTACATAGTGTCGAAAGCATAAAGATATATGTGGTGCAACATTACAGGTCTGGTTTGGCTATGAATAGCTACTAATAAAACTAGTAATTTGCATGACTATGCTGACATGAAGTTAGCTAATAAAATGTTACGGTTGTTTTTTTGTTTGTTTTTTCATAACTTTGCTGCCTGCAATGTAAAGTTTTTACACTAATAAAGCTGCTGTAGTGACTTAATGCAATCTAATAACTCTGTACAAGAACCAGGAAGTCCAAAGTCCACAACATTGGTGTCACTACCAAACTGTTGGCCTTCACTGTACATTTATGGGCTTATAATAAAAAATAAAAAAAACCTGACTGTGTAATGATTAGTGAACTCGAGTCTAATGGTGGTGGGGTTGTTTCCACACTGTAAAAAACAAATCAGTAAAATTTAGGGTAGAAAATGGTAAAATACCAAATGTTACAAACTGATTAGAAAAATCATTCATCTGAGGGAGAAGCTTTCTTTCTGTGGTTTTCTCAGCAGAGTGTGATAGCAGATGTCCCAACATTTTCACCAGGTCTAGTCTATAGGCAGCAGAGATGAGCTGGAGGGTCTGTGTTGGTTCCTTCATCCATCTGACAGGAAGCAGAGGAAGCGGCTTCCTCTCTAGGAACACTTTCCAATTAAAGCTGGTGAAAACAATAAAATCGTTCTACTTACTCTGCATGTCCGCTCATGTCTTTCGGAATGATTTACTGGTAACATCCATCCATCTAGTCGAGCAGCTTCATTTTCTGTGTTGATGAACACAACAAACCCCGCCAGCAGATGAGTCAAACCAGACTTCTTCTTATGAGCCGTACGTGTTTGGACTTTTAGTTTCGTTCGTGTCTCCGCTTTTGTCACTTCTTTCTCGTTTGTTTCCTGATATCTGATCTTTTCAGGTTATTACTTGTTCATTTTAGTGTCATTACAGCGTGCACACACAGACACACTGGTGCACATGTGTGTCTTTCTATCTTCACAGGTACTTTGCATTGACTTCCATACATGTTTCTTTTATTTCTATAGCTTACCCCTGAAAACCCTAACCTTAAACCTCACCAGTATTAGTAGATATATAAACCCTAAGCCTAACCTGAATTCAGTTCACACCTTATTCCTTAACCTGAGCCCGAACCCCCAAAACAACACTTCTTCTTATGACTGAACTTGTAATGACTACTGTATATTTCTTTCATTTTTCTCAAATAATCACATAGTGAAAGTAAGCAAGACATGACAAAGTGATGTCGACCACCTGAAAAACATCTTATCTCATTAAAGTTTGTTTTCCTGCTCATCTTTCTTCCAGTAAGCATACCTGACATTAGCCAACATAATGTTTACCAGCTGCTGAACCTGCTTTCCACCATGTTGGTATCATCGGCTTCCTTTGATCTCCTCCACATTAAGCTCATGCGGTCAGAATCAACCCTGGGAGTGATGATACCGAGCTAAAACAGTTTCATAAATACAATACAGGACAGCGCAAGGCCCTGCAGCCATTCTTCACTGCACTCTTTACCTTTACTCATTTGTTTGTTGTTCATATCGAAACATTTCACATGGCTACTTTTTAGCTGAAGGCCTACGTAAGTAGGCCTTCAGCTAAAAAGTTGAGGGTGTCACATGAAGTTGGGGTGTCACAACTTCATGTAAGTAAGTCCATTTGAATACAGCAGCGTCCTTCAGGTTAAGGCCGTTTCCTGTTTGAAATCTGTCTCTGCACCTCATTTGAAAAACAAAAAACTGATCAGTACTTTAGATGAAAGATGATGCAGCTGTATCACACATCTGCACTCGCCTTCACCTCTCTGTACCTCTCTGAAATGAATCTGAACATTTTTAAATTAAAGACTCAGATGTCAGTTCCACTCCAAAGGCAGTTCTCATCTTATAAACCAAGTGTCCATACGGTGTCAGGCTGTGGAGAAGTGTCTTGTTGTTCCAGTGAGTCGCGCTGTGAAGAGCCACAGGGGAAAGTGAGGAACGCAGCGCAGTCGTACACAGTCATCTAAATGCCTGTCACCCGGTCTGCTCAACCCCACACACCTATCCCACGTTAAAAATCCCCTCCTCCTGTTTGACTCCTACTACAACTGTGAGGTTACCACACAGCCAGTCAGCCCTGATAAATCACTCCCTAAATTCTGCTCTTCTGTGACATGGGAGTGACAACGAAATGAGATCTCTTCTCTTGAAAGTAATTAAACAGTTTGAGTCTCCCAGCAGGAAGGAGCGGTTGCCACATGCGCACGTTCATCATCCTGAGCTAAACAGCAGATAAATTGAAGTTCCCTCCCTGAGACTGACAGCTGCTGCAGAAAGCATCACAGCTTTCTGGGTCCAGGTCCGGCCTTCCATACAGCCTCACTCAGCATTCGGCTAGTCCACATCATCATTATTATTAGCTCTTCAGTCCTCTAGTTTATCAGAGGTAAACAAGATGCCTGCAGCGTAAGTCATCAGTAAAAAGAACATGATGTTGAGTGTCTTGTGTGGCACTCGTCTGACTTTTGAGACGATCAGCAGGTTCCCATCGTTTGACTCACAAACTCATCACAACGGCCTGGTTTCAGCTCTGAGAACTGTGGCACGCAACCAAAGTCTGTCGAGAGCGAAAGCTGAAAACACTTCCTTTCTCTCTCTCTCATTCACACACACACACACACAGTATGTACTCCTGTGTCATCAGCCCTTCCCTCGTCTCGATGCCTCAGGGTGTTTGTGTCATGTCAGATGCTGCAGTACTTGTATTAATCTGCTCCCTCCCCCAAAGGACAACACACCATATCAGTACCTGACTGGAGTGTGTGTGGTGCGTCTCGTGAAGGAAAAACAATCCAACGTTTCTCATTAACATAATGTCACACAGCTTTATAATGCAAAGTTAGATAATGCTCAAAAGAAAGTTTGACTTAAGTTTTTACTGTCAAATGAAATCTGTTTTCAAACGTATTTCGACGTGAGGAAGACGTGTATACCTGCACTGCACTGCCCCCTTCTGGCCAAAATTATTTCTTCACATGGGAAGACAGACAACACAACGGAAATGTTTGTTTTCCAAATTCGTCAGTGTGACATAATGCTGGTGCAATAAAAAAAAAAGAATATATTTTTAGCTTTTACGTATCTTACCAGAGTGCCAAGAAATGTGTCCGTCTTCACAATCATGGCAAAAAGGTTTTACCCCAATGATTAGCTCCAGCTTTTACAATGACATGTTTTAAGTTACTTGGGTAGTTGTGATCAGATGCTTTGAGTCCAGCAGCTGAAAGTTGTATAAAGAAGCTCCAGACTGGCAGCCAGTGGCTACATGTGGAACGAGGAGGAGTCTTTTGGCCAACTTCCAAACACTTAACCCTGACTTTCAACTCATTCAGGCATTAAAGGTTTATTATCTTAAGGCTACAGCAAGGTTGGAGAGACAAAAAGAAACGCCAATCTTTTTGTCGAAAACAAAACATGACGAGTTTTTAATGAGAGAGCCAATTTCCGATAAGCTTCATTGAGTTGGGGCCTTACAAACGTCAAGGGCAAGAATTAGCGAAATTTAAAATTTATAAGCTCAACAAAGGCCACACACATACAGGAAGCAATTGTTTCTCAACAGCCGAGAGCCCAGATTCTCTGGACGATGCAAAGCGCATAACAAGGGGTTGGTTTTTTTAACCAAGCTAAACACATACAATAGGAAAAGGCATAAAATGTTATTTACAATTGAAAGAATTGTTTATAAAAGCTGCTTCAATAACCCAGCAAAGTTCTGACACAGGACCTGAGGGATGCAGCATCCTTGACTTGGATGTGGCTTTCCAGAAATCGCCAAACTAAATAAACTTTCACTATTTTTTCAAGGTCAGACAATTTTGAGGAAAATCCACGGTCTAAAGATGGACGTGGACACCCAGAAACTCTTACATTAGTTCTGTTTTTAATCAGAATGTGGGGAATAAAAAGAGGTTCTAACCAAAAAATAAAAATACATACTTAAATTCAGAACCAAGGCAGCAACAGCCCTAAAAAAGGGTCCAGTCCAAGGCTTCTGGCTGGTTATGAGCCCTGACAACTGTTGCTAAGTATTTATCCTGGAGGACACACATTTTCACACATATTCACTGCAGGATTTCTTGGATCTCTGTCTGTTTGCCAGAGCAGTGAAGAGAAACGTGGCTCCAGCAGGTCACCTCCTCAGGAGGCTGTTAATAGCTTTCAATTCTTCAGTGGACAGTGGAGACAGGTTGTAGCCTCTGAGCTCAGGGTTTCCTGGAAACACGAATAAATAAAACTCAGCATGATCACTTCAGACACATAAAACAGCTGGAAGATAGACATAAAGTCTGGTGAAGCTCCTGCTTATTTACACAGGGATATTTATACACAAACACTTATTTATACCTTGCATCTCATTGAGAGAGTTGACTTTTGCTTTCAGGCTTCTACGAAGATCGCTGATCTCCTTGTCAAGCTGCTCCTGATCTACAGGAGAGGAAACAGTTTAGAGATTTTTATTTCTTCTTTTTCATTAATTTAATATTTTTACATATTTTAGAAGTTTACCTTTCTGGATCATCTCTCTTGCTTTGGATTTGGGGAATTTGAGGAACATGTTCCCAAAGCACACCTTGACTTTTTCTGTAAACAACAGTAGACATCACTGTAAAGACAAAACACTTTCACACCATCTTTACCTAAGCATATGTGTATAATGTTACTTTAAACACTGTCTGAGGCTGAGCCAAAAGTGTGTGTCTGGAAGTGGGGAAAGCAACAATGACTGACCTGTGTCTGCCATGTCATGTTTCAGAGCGCTCAGCGCCTCCCTGTTCCTGTTCCTCTTCATGTCCAGGTCTACGATCTGAAACATGAACCGTCATTTCATTCAGCAATCATCTATATACAGTGGAGTCCACGGTGTTTTCTATTCGTGTCAAATGCCCCCACTTTGGTCCCAATAGTCCCAAAAGCAGAAATGTGTCCCTGCTGCCTGGCCCGAAGCTTGTTCCTACAAACGCGTTCAGTCATCCAGGTTCAGGGTCTTTAACTGATCTGTCCGGAATGCTAACACCACAAGCTAACAAAGACCTACCGAGGCTCACCTGGAACCTTTATGTATTTTAAGCTAAAATTGAAAAACAATGCTAGTGAAAGATGTCAACAACAGTATCACTACCGATGTCTTTCCGACTTGACATCGTGACATAGCTCCAGAACTGTGCAGGTTCAGCTTTTATAAAGGTGCTAATGCTGATGATTGTCACGTTATTAGTGCAGGATGTTAGCTTAACTAAAAAGAGTAGCTGAAATGAGTCTACTTCTGTCCTCTGTGATAAACGAATTCTCGTTTTATCTCCTCGCGTTTCCGGTACCTGCTGTTTAGTAGTGAGAACATCCTCAGCTGCCTCTTCAACTTCTGTTAAATACTGTAAAACACGCTGAGAACCAGCGTCCATGTTGGCGGTGTAGCTCCAAAAATACGTCCGGCCTGAAACTATTAACACCGCTCCTTAGAGCTGGTCAAACACTGGCGTTCGGCAATCAGAGGCTCATTACCGCCATCTACTGGCCAGGAGGGTGGAGCCGTCACTTCACGAGACGTTGCTTTTAATATGATTGAATATAAAATCATATTTAATAAATTGGAACATTATCCAAGTTCATTTATTTAAGTAACTCTGTTCACAAAGTGAAATATTAAATAGATTCATTCCACACAGATGTTTTCCGACCTTTATTTCTGTTTGCTAAGATGATTTTCAGCTTACAACTGTTGAAAACACATGACATTCAAGATTAGAATATTACACCAGGCCAATAAAAATATTTCAGTACAGAAATGTGGGATTAATGAAAAGGTTTTTATTTTACAAGCCTCACCTGAATGCATCCTATTCCGATTGGATACGGCAGTGACACAAAACATTCAAAATCACCACATACTAGAGTTGCCACCTTTCAGAAATCAAAATAATGGAGGCCCACCACAGCGCATGCCGTCCTACTCTCATGGGGTGGGACGTCCGCTGCAGTGAAACATTATTTTATGGCAATGTTTTTGTTTTTAAAAAGTGAGCCATAGAGCAATTGTTTATGCATAGAGGCTTAATATTCAAAATGTGTCCTCAGACAGCCAAAAGGTACGTGAACATTCTGGTACTGTAAAGAGTATTACCAAAATAGACATTTATTTAGTATCATTTCTTCGGTACCCTGTTGGCTCCCACCTAGAACCGCCCATAGGCTGCAGGTCTGTGTCTTGTGGATGAATAATGTATTAAATGACCACTGAACCTTGAATTCATAAAATATATCAACATTTCAAATAAAACATGCAGAAAGCCCTAACAAATCTTTTAAAGTAGGAAATATGTATATATTTAATGTTAATTTATTTGTATGATTTGTTCTTTAAATGACCATTTATATTATTTTGGCTGATATTATACATTAAATAAGCAAATAATCAAACCAATATAGTCGACTAAAAGCACAATAAGAAACTGAATCAATATTAAAATGTTCTGTATCATATCAGCCTGCAGGAGATGATTGGGGGATGAAGAGACTCTGATGTCTGGTTCTTTAGGTTCTAATGGGTCTGCAGTGTTCCTCTCCTGATCCATTCTGTCTGATATCATACAGCTACGGTTGCCACCTTTCAGAAATCAAAATAAGGGACGCCCACCACGGCGTGTCACCCTACTTTTATGGGTGGGATGGCCACTGCAGCAATAGATAATATTTATGGCAGTGTTTTTTGTTTTTAAAAAGTGATCCAGAGGGGGTGCTGTGATGGCGCAGGGGCAAAGCACAACCCACATATTGAGGCCTTAGACATCGTGGCGATGGTCGAAGGCCGCATGTCTTCCTTCTCTCTCATTACCCACTTTCCTTTCAAATTACTTTCAAATAAAGGCAACTATAGCCAATGAAAAAAAGTGATCCAGAGAGCAATCATTCCTACATAAATGCTCCAAAATTGTACTCCAATCAGAATAGGATACCTTAAACATGTTTAATTAAGCAAGTGTAAAAATGTTTTTGATAAATTGATCAAGTACTGAGTAACTGATCATAACACCTAATTTAATAATCAAAATGTGTCCTCAGACAGGGCACTCTGAGATTTCTTCTAAACAAGATGCTAACACTTTCACCTCCCCAAATCATGACACTTTCTGTGAAATGTTTTGTGCGTTAAGTTGAACGCATTCCCTCAGGAAAGCTGCAGACAGGCACCAGGAACGCCCCGATTACTTCCATTAGGCGGTGATAAAATTGGGTCACAACATCTGAGTTAAAACCTCCAGTTCGTATGAACCAGAGCCCAACTTCAGTTTCAAAGCAGCTGCCAGTTCCTGATGTTAGTGATTAAAGCAAAATTTGGTATCAATTAAATAAAAACGTATTTCTCTCCTCCCCTACTCAGAAACTGAACACAATCAAATTAAGCTTCAGGATAAAGAATGTTTATTTATTATTACAGCTCCCTCAAGCCAAGAACCACAAAGTGTTTTATTGTAATATTAGCACAAAATATTAATCAGAAGGCAAATCAATCAACATAGCACAAAAATCAAAACTAAATCAATCAAAAATAATATTTAGCAGTTTTTTAAAGGAATCAACAGAATCCAGACAGATTGAAGCAACATCTTCAACAACCTCTAAACATTCAGCTGGTGGATTTATTATAACTCTGTAGAAACACCATCAGCCTTTGTCCAGAAGGACTCAGACGTCATTTAAATGGGAAAATACTTTTGAATCAGTTAGCCATCAATATATGTTCTTTTTTTTCTTTTGTTATTATTATTATTATTATTATTATTATTATTATTATTATTAACCTTTATTCCACCAGCAAAATCCCATTGACAGTGTTTATAAGACAACCCTGGCTTCTCTGATTTAGAAGTGAAATTACAACTTTTAGACACAGATTTTACTAAACAGCTGCTGTCCAACATAAAGTTTGATGAATAGCCACGATTCCTTCTGATGACTATAAGACCTGCTGTAAAAATATATTTAATAGGATCTGTTGATTAGACATATCTTAGAATAGATCCAAGATGCAATGTTAGTTTTATTTTTGATTGGAGATGATTGGATAAGTATAACATTCGTTATTTATGACAGAAGCAGAAACACTCAGATCAGATCAACTGTTTCCTCCTCACATGGTGAACAGCAGATGACTGCTGAAGGTTGAGGGATTATTTTCATCATCAAACAATTTTGTTTCAGGCCAAATACTCACAGAAACCTGGTCTCCCACCTTCAGATGCAGTGTAATACTATTAGAGGAACTTGAGAAACCATTTGTCTGATGCTCATATGTAATGAATGTTCTCTCTCCATTTTTGGTAATCACAGCTCCAACAGCATGAGAACCTCCAGATACGCCTACATTGTAGCTCAAAGTGGTAGGCTCCTCTCACAGGTGCAGTGAAAATACCTGCGGAACATTAGTTGATGCCTTAGATGGAAATGAATATTTGCAGCATCAGAAGGACTAATTGATATTACCTGTTTCTTTATTGTAGGCATTTCCAATGTTTGTCACCACATACTTGAAGGCCAGAATAGTGAAAGTATTGAAGGGTCCAAGAGTGACAGCACTTTCAGACAAATCGGCTGATTTGTCTGAAAGCCACCTGAGTGACTGAGACAGAGACAGATTAATTCAAATTTCTGTCTAAATGTCCAAGACATTTTTTAAATGACGAGAAGCTGAATTCATATGTGTATTTTTATTTTTCTGCTAGAGGTTGGAGATTATTTTCAAAGGTTACCTTCCAGCTTCCCATTCAGCTTTTTGATCTCAGCCTCTTGACTCGCCAGCTTTGTTGCTTGCTCTGAAAACAAAAAACACAAATTGGTTTCATTTCTCAGAGAAAAAAATACATTTTGTTTAGATTTCTGTCTTTGTCTCAAAGAAACCATCATGAAAATAAAACATAAATCGGTTCTATTTTCTAAAACATTAAACTTTTCTGGGAACCATATTAAGGTTTATTTCAACAGACAGTTTTAGATGTTGATAAACTGACATTAATATGTGTTGTAGATGTTGCCATGGTGATATATCTGTTTGCTGGTTTTTAACCATCAATAATATTGGGGAAAAAAATGTCCACAGCTAAATTTCATCTTCATGCAGATGACACCATGCTTTACAGGCATCCCTCTGCAGCTTAAAGTTGGTTATGTGAATAAAATGAAAGTCATGCTTTCCAAAAAATCACTATTGGGTCTCAACCTGAGTTATGGCAACAAGTAATTTTATAATTTCCTTTTGGGATTAATTAAGCATTTTTTAATAGAGTTGAATTGAATCTGTACATTTGTCAATTTTTCCCATAACAATATCAAAGAAACTAACAGCGTACCTGCATTCTCCTTTTTTAAGGTCTTAACTTCACACTTCAGTTCGGTCAGTGAGGCAGTCATCTCTCTCAAAGCCTCAAGGATTTCCCCTGAAGAAGACTCATGGTCCTTCGACTGATTCGACTGATCCATGGACACGGATCCGACCAACAGCAACATCAGGTAGAACAGAGCGATCTTCATCGTGTCTCAGGTAATATGCAGACTCCAGGTGTGTCTCCTGCAAACCTCACTGAAGGTTTATATAACACTGTTGGCGGGTTGGATCCTGGGGGAGGACACAGCTAAGGTCCAGCCTCCAGACAGCCTGTAACACTGTATTAATCATAAAAGAATAACAACTCTAGAATTTGTTGATCCATACATAGAGAGCAAAATTGTCATCTTTTCAGTCAGACACTGTGTGAATTTGATGACACTGAGATGTATTTTTTTTTATTTTAGTTTCATCCAAAAGAAAAGCAAGCGTTACTATTTATCTTTGATTTTATCATGATGAAGCATTTTAATTGGTTTGTCTTCTATAAATGATATGGTAAATGGTTTTGTACTTGTATAGCACCTTATGAAGTTGGAGGACCCCAAAGCACTTCTCACTACAGTCATTCATGCACACACTCAGACGCTGATAGTGGCAAGCTACTGGGTAGTAGCCACAGTTGCCCTGGGGCAGTCTGACAGAAGAGAGGCTGCCATGCCACCACCAGCAGGCAAGGTGGGTGAAGTGTCTTCACCAAGGACATAATGACAGAGGTGGGTGGAGTGCAGATTGATCCAGCCAGAAAGGAACACGGTTCCCCGGAACAAAGATCTGGCAGAGGAGGGAGTTGAAGCTCCGTCTCATGGGAGACTCTGCCAGAGGTTCCCAGCAGGCTCTCATAATACATTTGGGCCTGCCAGGTCTGATCAACATCATCCCCCACCACCATTGTCAACTCCCCACCAGGTAGTGGTCAGTCAACAGCTCTGCACCTCTCTTAACCCGATTGGTGGCAAATCTGAGGAGATGCGTCTGATGTGTCCGTCCTGGTGCCATGAGCACAAATGGACATTCTTAAGCCTGAACATGGTGCTTGCTATGGACAATCCATGAAAAACACAGAAGTCCAACAACAACAGACCACTCGGGTTGAGATGAGCCAACCACACCTCTTCAGGTCTCACAGTCATTGCCCACATGAGCTTTGAAGTCCCCTAGCAGAACAAGTGACTCCCCAGGAGTGGGCACTCTCCAGTACCCACTCCAAGGACTCTAAAAAGGATGGGTAATCTGCTTACTGTTTGGCAAATAAGCAGAAACAACAGTCAGCCATTGTCCCCCAACACATAGGTAGAAGGAGGTTATCCTCTCATTCACTTGGATAATCCCCAAAGTACAGGCACCAAGATGGGGGGCAGCAAGTATGCCTTCTCCTGCCTGAACTTTTTGGCCCCTCCTACAGGTGGTAAGCCCATAGGAAGGGAAACCCACATTTCCTCTTTGAGCTGTGCCTGGCCGGGCTCCATTGGTAAAAGCCCGTCCACCAGGCCTGGCTCCAGAGTGGGGCCCCAGTGACCTGCGTCCGGGCAAGGGAACACTGTTTCCATTGGGTTTACTCGTCGTAAGGGGTCTTTGGGCTGCACTTTGTCTGATTCCTCACCTACAACCTGTCTTCCTTGGACCTACCAGAAGCATGAAGCCCCTGACAGCACAGCTCTTAGGATCAGTGGGACACTCAAACCCCTCCACCAGAATAAGGTGTGACTTGGAGCAAAAGGTATATTGCTTTTTATGACATCCTCCACAATGATCTTGATCTTTTCGACTTTAGTTGGAGTGCTTATGTCATTGTCCAATGAGAGACTGGGTAACTTGGCTTGGAGTCTCTTCTGTTCTCTTTTTCATTAGAATTGGTTTCAGATAAAACCATATATTTTTTTCTTCAAAGGCTGTCTAGGTAATCAGGGTGTCCCTCTATGATCAGAATCTGGTTCATTTTTCTGGGTCCGAACTGGCACTTTGTTTACGTGAGAAAAATGAGGATGACATTTTCTTTGTTGATTTAGCGCTCTCTCCAGGCCCACAGAATGCTGGGAAGATACAGTGGAATCTTGGAAGTCAACTTTATAACATCTTCTTCAGATTCAGGCCCTACCAGAGATTTAACAGCAGCACTATGCCCTGTGTGTCTTACTCTAAAAACTTTAGCACCCAAAAGAAATACAAACTTCTGTAATTTGATCATCAGTATCCCTCTATGGGCAGCAGCAAACATGCTAAAGTTTTTAGTGTCTTACTCTAAAAACTTTAGCACCCAACAGGAATACAAACTTCTGTAATTTGATCATCAGTATCCCTGTATCTTACTTTAAATCTTTAATACACTTAAAAGGATTACAAACTTCTGTAATGTTGCTGTTGTTGTAATTCATTCACTGTATACAAATTCTTCATATCAGTACAGTTTTCTTGTTCTGCATACATTATAAAATAGTATACCACTTAGCAACCAACAGCTGTGCAATGGCAGAAAATGACTAACAAAAATAAACCAAATGGAAGTGTTGTCAGAGATTTTCCATCTATCACTCCTAGCTGGCTCGCCAACTTCTATGACATAGACCTTATTTGACTGACTTATGGACATAGATACTCTGGGTACATTTCAATGAAGAGAAGAGGAACAACAACACTAGAACACCTCATTATTTTTATTTTATAAAGACATTGTGGTATTTATTACAACACACAAACATAATATCTTCTCTTATGAATAATCCAAGAAAATCAAAATGATATGAACAGGTTCAATAAAACAATGATAAAATTATTAAATTACAAACTTTAAAAGGACTGTTTCCTTAAAAATAAGTGTCACTAGTGTACCATTTTATACACTAGGTCAGTGTTTGATTCACTTATTATTAATAACGTTTAGCTTTTGTCCCGTTTGCCCATGTACGCCTGCATCTTACACACATAGCACGAGTGGGTGTCCCACACCACCCACAGCTTGAGCTCATACCTGGCCGGCTTGCTGGGCATGTACTACCTGAAAGCCCAAAGGCCTGAAGGATGAGTTTGAGAACATATTTTCAGTAACATAAACGAGAGGAACATAAACAAAGATCACCCACAATGCTTTTATGAAATGCTGAGTGAGGTCCCTACACATACATACATACACACACATGTATGTGAATATATATATTTATGTATTAATTTATTGGGGTTTAGAGTTATGCCGCAATTGAAAAAAAAACAAAAATATCGTCCCTGCTTTGTGTTGGTGCCACAAAGACACATTTTGCTTATGTGTGCAATATGACAAAATATAAAACACTTTAGGAGGTATGAATACTTTTGTAAGGCAGTGTAGCTTATGGATAAAAACATCTTTTAAAAAAGAACAACTAGACCTTTAGCACCTCCATGTTCCACTGATGTTTATGTAAACATTCAACAAACATCACGTTGTGTTTGTGATGATGCTAAAAACGAGTCATTAAATAATTTCTGCAGCTGAAACAGACATTTTGATCATCTGAACAATCATCCGGAGATGATCAGGTCTCTGATTGATGGCAGTGTGTGAGCTGTCATGTAACAAATTCAACCTGTTTGCACCTGCTTGGCCTCTGGACGCAGGGACGTCTGGACCCGGGTAAACAAACACTAACTCCAGTGACTTCCTGTTCCGTCCAGCCAGCGACTTCGTCCTGCTCTACTCTTCCTGTTCGGCTCTCAGAACTACTCCGGCTCGTCTCTGACCTGTTCAAGTGCCTCCCTCCACCTCTCCTCTGTTCGGAGCCGCTCCTCTTCCTTAGAACTCCCGCTGTCGAGTCTGGCTCATCATAGCCCCTAACAGAAGAATGGGTTCTTCCTGGACCAGGCTGGATGGGATTCCGGATGTTTCCTGAAGCCTGCATCCTCCTCAGGTAGCTGCTGGCGCTGGTGGGGCTACCAGACCTCTGGTTTCTGAGCCTCCTGTCTGAGGAGTGGACCCGGCTCTCACTATAGCTCCTTTTGGGGCGTGGCAGGGGCCCTCTGCTGCCATCCGGACTCAGTCTGGACAGATGGCTGTGGCTGTGGGTGGAGCGGCAGCATGATGTGCTACAGCTGGAGGAGCAGATCCGGCACAGACCACTAGTACCAGTGGCCAGCAGGGCGGAGTGTCCGGCTAGTGAGGACAGGAAGGAGAGAGGGAAGCCACGCTGGCACTGCAGGATGCATTTGGGAGAGCTGAGGCGAGTCGGGGCCGGGGCCGCAGCGCTGGACCTCTGGCAACTGGACGTCCCTCCTGGTACGTCCTGCGTCACATGCTCTGCCTGAACCGTCTGGATCTGGTGCCACTCCAGCTGCAGCAACCTCTCCAGGTACCGCTCCAAGGGGCCCACGGGCCGGGGTCGGAAGGCCCCTCTGCCCTCTGTGTTGTAGAAAACAGCCAGTTGACTGAGGTTCCACGAATTGAACGGCGGAGGGAGGAAGTCTGGGAAATCCCGTCCTCTGACAGTCCGGCAATGAGACGGGGTGTCTCCATACTCCACCACCTCGGGCCTGAGCTCCAGTCGCGGGGCGAGGGGACGGGAAGACACGGGGAGTCTTTCTGACTCGGACAAGTCTGTGTCACTGTCCTCCTGAGGGGAGAGCTCCTCCTGCTGGTCAGGACTGGGATGAGGCAGGGCGTGGTCCAGGAGGGCTGCTGTGTGTTTGCTCGCCCTCAGCCCTGTGTGTGTGTGCTTCCTCTTCTCAGTGGACGATGACACCTTGATCTTCATCCTGTCTTCCTCAGGGGCCGCTGGATGAAGCACGGAGGTTCCCTGAGCACTGCTGGAAACAGGAAGGCTGATCATCTAAACAGCCAAAGGCAGAATAACAAAATACAATCCAACTATCACCTCACCTGTGCAGTGGAGCGCTGCATTTGGTCGAGGAAGTGTTAGACTTGTGTTTCCTTCTCTGTGGTTTCTGTGAATATACGAAAAGCCCCAAATAACTCAGACCACTGACATATTTAGGTTTGAAGTAACCTTTCAATTAGACCAACAAGTTTCTTCTGACAGGATCTAAAGATCTAAATGGATAAGTTACAGGGGCCAGTTAGCCCAATGTCTAAAGGCAGGAGAACACTGGAGTACGCAGAGAAAGGCATTCCATAGAGCTAAACAAAAACCCAAACGTCAGCACTGAGTCGTCAAATCATTACCATAATTTCATCCACTTGCTTTACCTTCCTCTACCTGAGAAATTATGCAAGAGGCAGAGTTCTCCATGGAGAGGTCAGAGTTGCTGCTCTGTTTAGAGGTCATTCAACTAGAAGTGCTATGAGAGCAGATCTTTTAGCATCGAAGTTCCGAGGTTAGCTTATCTTCAGTTTGCTGACGCTGTCAGCGAGGCAGTTTCAAGCAAAGAGCAAAAGGAGTACATTTCCAACAAAAACTCAGAAATTTTTAGATTAATCCCAGAAAATTTCCAAAACAAACAAGTAATTTTCTGAGCTCCAAAAGTAAAAAAATTTTAAGACTTTAACATTTTTGACTTTTGAAACTGAAAATTTCCAAATATCAAAAATGTTCGACTTTACAAACTCAGTGTCCAATTTGTTTTCTAGATCAAGCTCAAAATTTCTGACTTTTTTTTTTCTCGCAAATTCGGAAATGTCTTTGTTCTTTGTTTTTAGAGAATTTCTGAGCTTATTCTCAGAGTTTCTGAGTATTTTGGGGGGAAATGTACCCCTTTCTTATTTATGAGTACATATCCGGAAGTCTTTGTTTTTCCTAAAAAAAAATTCAACCTTTGTATGTTATTTATTATTATTATTATTATATTTTTATATTATTATTAGTAGTAGTAGTAACCGTGAGCACCCACCTTCTCATGGTTGTTTTCCTGACTCTGGATCGGGCACTGCGGCTGAGGAAACTTCCTTTGTGACTGCCTCCTCCCCATCTTAGTCCTTAAAAATCACAGAGCACCAGAGGAAATGAGTTATTAGATTCCAGTTACACATACACCAGAAAAAAAAAAAAAAAAAAACATGGCCGTCATCCGTGTTTTTCTTCTAGCATCCAGGATTTGATTTTATTATTATGACAGACCATAGCAGGACAGCAGCAGACAGCAGTCGCCTCCTCAGCCTCCTGCTGCTGTTCAGCATCGGTAATATCAATAATGATGTCAGGAACTCACCCGACCACATTGGGCCTGCTGGTGCTTCTCGGAGCTTTCTTCTTCCACTCCCTGTCACCGATGCAGAGCCTCTCCACGCAGCGCTGCGCTACCCGCTCCTGCAGGATGCTGCCCATCCCCGCTCTCAGAAGGCACCAATGGAATGAAGAAGAAATGGCAGCAGGATCATGAGCGGGGGTCCCCAAATCACGGAGTGCGCCCTGTTGTTAGTCTTGGAATCATTCAGTTGCCGTCCGGCAGAGGGCGCTGTGGCGCTGCTCTCCACTGAAACCACTGACTAGGCCTGAGACGCCTCTGTCGTTCCTGTGACAGGTTCTGTCCGTTTCTGGGTCGGTCTGTGTTGGTGTCTCTACAAGCTCTGACCCACTCTCCATTCACACGTTGTGAAGCTGACCTGAATTATTGAATGAGCTTTATTTCACATGGCCCTAAGAAATATTCAGTTGGGTAGTAAGTAATGTTCACTAACAAGTCATTTTTTGAAAAAAATAAAATAAAATAATTTTAAAAAGTACTTGTAGGAGTATTTTTTTTTTACCACATTGTTCTTTTACTCGAGTAATTTTATTATTAAGTATTGCTGCTCTTACTTGAGTAAAAGTTGTGGATTCTCTACCCATTCAATGAAGAACAAACCAAATAAAAATCACCAGATACAGACACACACCTGCAGTTTTTGTTAAAGTTTCAGAAGTTTTTTTTATTGAAAGAAACTGATTTTAAAAGCAATTTATTTCGCCTGATTTTGTTATTTTTCTTGCTTATATAAATCATTGTTATCATCTTTAAAATGCAAAACTTTCCACTTAAATTTATATGTTGGTCCATCTGGCTATGTAATTTTTAAATATTAATTGATTGATCATTTGATCAGTGTTGAGAAAATAAATTTAAAATAAGCTAGTTTTAAAACTTAACATGTCTTGATTCAAATGGCCTAAATTGTGGTTTTAAAATCAGTAACTTATTCTGGCCTATTGACCTTTATTTTACTTGTAGTTACAGCAGATGGTTTGTTGGGATCGTTTGAACTGCCTTTTGTCTGTGAGAAAACAATACAGTGGAAGTTGTAGCTTTTCACACTCATCTGTGAAAGGCTGTAAACACGGCAGGGGTTTCTGGCTTGAGAGAGGGTCAGAGACAGCTCCTGGTTGGATGAGCAAAGATACGCCTTATTTGAATAAATTAAATACAAGAGGATAAAACTTTCTACACAGAAGTAACAAATTAGATTTTGCGCTTGCAACTTCTCCAAAGACGTCTTTGCTTTTTGGTTTTTGTTTGTCGTTTCCATCTTTTGTCTTTTTCTCTCTCAGGTAAATTCATGTGTTGTTTGTGCTCTGAGGTTTCTGGTGTTTTGTGATGTGTTTGTCTGGTCATAGTATGCATCTGTCTTGAATAAATGCTGATTATTGTGACGCTGTTATCTCTGCGTGATCTCAGTCTTTGCGCACAGCATTTTTCTGAACCCGGGCATAAGAGAGGATTTAACGAGTCAAAAGGTTTTAAAGTTCAAGAATTTTTCCTCTCTTAACATCAGTTATTCAGTAGATTTTTTTTACCAAATATTTTTTATTTTTTTACTCTTACTTGAGTAATTTCTTGGACAGCTACTTTTTACTTTTACTTGAAGTAGCACTACTTTTACCTGAGTACAATTTTTGGGCACTCTGCCCCAATATTTCTGTGTTAAATATAATTTTTCATTTGTCTTATGTAATGGCTTTTCTTTCTAGTGCATGTCTGGAATCTGTTAGGCATCCCCTAAGACATCCCCTAACTTTTAGCATGTAGAGAAAACAAACTGGAACTTCATAAAACCAGCTACACCCAAAAATATTCATATCCCTAGTGGATATGAGCAATTTCTGGGCTTAACGGTACATTTATTAATGTATTTTCGGAATTTAGTGCTTTCTGTGTAAATGTTGGAGCAAGTCTGACTTGTGCAAGAAAAATAATAATTAAAAAGCATAGTAATTCATCAGGATTTGATCTAAACGCAAGTGCTGAAATATTATATCATCCATCAATTATTATCCTAAGAGATTACTAATTCAAAAAACAGCAAGATTACACAAGAGCAAAGTGTTCCACTTTTTCAAAACTGTTTACATTTACAACTTATAATTATTGCTTTAATTGGCCTTTTCTCATGATCATGTTTCATCATGGAGGGTTCTAGTTTCAGGCCTCCATGTCACAATGCTCAGATAAGGGATAAGGAGGAGGTTTCTACTGGTTAACCATCTTCCAGTTTTATCCTCTCTTTTTACCGTAATCAGTCTTTAGTTTTGACAAATTTGTCTTTTAGTTTTATTTATCTTTTTTTCTTAAGATTGAACATGCCTCACCAGCCTGGTGCATTCACCAAGCAGCAGAGAGGAATGTGGCCGTCTTCACTGAGAGCAGGAAGGCTGATACCGGACCAGGTTCTGGTTCTACTGGAGGTTGCCATGTGCAACTGGGTCTAACTGACTGTATTTCTGTATTAAACTGGGCATTTGAAACATTTCTTGTGAACTGGCACATTTATAAGCTGAATGAGTTCAATTTGATTAAGCTTCACCAAATGCCACATTTGGTATTTAATATGCAACATTTGGTGGAATTGGACATATTTGGTTCTGGAGGCAAATATTTAGATCCAGAACATAAACTGTGGACTACAGTGAGAAAGTGACTGTAATCCAGAAAAAAATAGTAAAGCCTTGACAAAGGGCTGTTTGACAGCTTTTATTTGTGATCGAGGTTTGTTGGGAATGTTACATTCATAATGGTTCTGGTTTCATTTCAACAACAACACAATAAATGAAGATTGTTTGGAAGATCCTTATTCTTCCATCTCCAGAGTAAATTCACAGTGATTGCAGAGTTTCTGCAGATAGATCAGGATCAAAGTCCTTCCAGTTTAAAGGCTCAGTTGCAAAGGAGTGAATGATTAGATACATTTATATGATTTGGTTAGATTGTTGAGGCACAGAGTAATCAACATCATTACATCTGCATCCATCCATTGAGATGTCTTCCAGAAATGCTGCCCTCTGCTGGAAGGGAGCTTAATACTCGATGGTCACTGCTTTTGTCTTCAGGTATTCATTCAGGGCCTCTTGACCTGTTGACAGAGACGCAGACAGCAAACACACTCTTTCAGTCATTATTCTGACTACTTCCCTTTCACACCCACTTAACCATTCCTGCTCTTTCACTGCATATCAATTCATGTCGGTTCAAGTGTTCTCATATCTGAACCCAGTTTGGGTTCTGAGTGATGCCATAATCCCTCACCCAGGTCTTTGCCAAATCCGGACTGCTTAAAGCCTCCAAAGGGCGCGGCCACATCCGTTTTGTTGTAGGTGTTGATGAAGACGGTGCCGGCGTTGAGCCTCTCGCTCACATAGAGAGCTTTGCTGATGTCCCGGGTGAAAACTCCTGAAGCCAGTCCGTACTCCGTAGCATTGGCTCTCCTCATGACGTCGTCCACCTCTCTGTAGGACGTTGGGAGGAGGAAGCGCATCAAACCAGACCGTTCACACGCACGACGCAGCTTTGGATTTCAGCTTACCCGGTCTTGAACTTGGAAATGATCATGATGGGACCGAATGACTCTTCCTTAGCGATGTACATGTGGTCCTGCACATCAGTGAACACCGTGGGCTCAAAGAAGAAACCTGGAACCGGAGGAAAGCAAAAGCGCAAATTTAAGGGCTGGATGCAGAGCAAACAGAAATCAGTCACTGTTCCTGCTCCTCCTGCTGCCTCACCGGGTCTCTGGACCTGCTTTCCTCCATAGACGAGGGTGGCTCCCTCCTTTATGCCCATCTGACAAAACTCCAAGAGTTTGTCCAGGTGGGCTTTGTGATTCTGAGGGCCATGGTCTGTGGAGCGGTCCAACGGATCGCCAATCTTCATCTTCTTAACCTCCTCAACCTGGAAAAAAGATAAAACAGGATCGTCTTTCAAAGCTCACATCACGACTGTTCAAATGTAGCAAAGGCTCAGTAGCAAAGGAGTGAATAATTAATTAGACAAATTAACATGACTGTGATTGGTTAGCTTGTTGAGGCACAGCCAGAGTAATCAGTGTTATTCCTCTGGTCTCTGTGGCTGTCTGCTGTGTGTCTTCATGTTGGCCTGTGATAGACAGTAACTAGTCTGGGGTGAAACATACCACTTTTTTCAAAAACTGGTCATGGATGGTCTCCTCCACAAACAGCCGGCCAGCTGCGATGCAGTTCTCTCCTTTGTTGAAGAACACGGAGCTCATGCCCTGTAACCCAAACAACAGCCGGGTCTTAGTGCTGCCAACCGTAAACACAAGCACCGACTGATGAACAGGGACCGACCAGGCGCACAGCCTTGTCCATGTCACAGTCACCGAAGATGATGAGAGGGGATTTTCCTCCGAGCTCCAAAGAAACCTTCTTGACATTGCTGACTGCACAGCTTGGGGTGAAGCAGAGTGCACACACACGATATGAGTATTTATGTTTGTTTTGGGGTTTTTAAATTTCAGAGTGTTATGTGAGGGCTTCTCACCTCTTCATGATGTGCTTCCCGATTTCTGTAGAACCCGTGAAGCCCAGCTTTCGCACGTCAGGATGGTCAGACAAACGCTGGCCCACCAGAGCGCCTAAAAGGAAGGCGGAAGTTTCAGAAGGAGTCTCTGTCTTTCCTTCAGGAGTGGAACAAGTCTGAGATACGTGAATGCACCTGATCCAGGCAGAATGTTCACCACCCCTTTAGGCAGTCCCGCTCTTGCTGCCAGTTCAGCGAACTTGAGCGCTGTAAGCGGAGTGACCTGGAATACAGAGGATGCGAAAGTCTGAAACGCATTCAGGGTTTCCTTCTCTCTGGGTCCGGAGTGTAAAATGTGGATCCTACCTGAGCTGGTTTGAGGACGACGGTGTTTCCTGCTGCCAGGCAGGCTGCGGTCTTCCAGGCCAGCATCATCAGCGGATAGTTCCATGGAATCACAATGGCGCACACTCTGAGGAGAGCAAGGGGAGCTCATCTGGGCTGACCGACTGTAACCATCACCCAGCACACAGACTGGTCTGGAGATCTCCAGACTTACTGATGTCTAATTGAAGGCCATGTTTACTGTATGTCTCTCAGATTAGTTTATTTCTGCAATATTTTTGACTGAATTTACTTGTAGGAAAGTGGCATAGGTGACACTGCTTCAGTGGCAGCTATATTCCGGGTCTTACACGGTTCAATAACCAAAAACATCAACATCATTGAATCATTTTAAAAATAATTATTTACAAACAGGCAACTTAACGCGTACATTTTCCAGAAAACAGGCACTGGCTTTCCCAAAACAGCAACAGAGGGAGCTGCCAGAAGCTGACACTCCTAAGCTGTGGCAGCTTCCGGTGCCACTGGAAGAGCCATTATTAGCTGCCACAAATTGAGCTCAGCAGTTCTACAAGAAGTTCCACTCTGAGACCTGGTTTCAAAAAGTGCTGGAGTCAGAGATTCTGGTTTTCACTGGGATGTAAAGAAACGGCTGGACGGGAAGTTAAATGTTATGGTTTCACTGATAGCCGGCCCCATGAAAGCAGGCCTTATCTTTTTACAAATGTTGATGATATACTATAAAGTGTATAATCATCACAGCTGTGAACGTCCAGGTACCACAGCAAGCCAGAAACAGTTCCAGGGGTTTTGAACCTCTGAACATCTTTCAAGCAACTTGAGTAAGTTCAGCATCTTGAAGTTATTCTTAGTGTTTATATGATCATAAACGTAAGTGGTAAATAAGGCATTGTGTTAAGAAACGAAAAAATATTTGAAAAAAATGATCCTCACCCAATTGGTTCCTTCTTGGTGAAAGTCAGATTGCGATTGGGTCTGGCCTGGTTGATGGGAATGGTGCTGCCCTGGAAGACAGTGACATTATTTTAATAAAGGGAAACAAGAGGTTTTAGCTTAGCTGAGTCTTATAAAGTAAACTGTCTTACTTGGATCTTGTCACACCAGCCAGCAAAATAACGGAACGTCTGGATGGACATGCCCACGTGAGTCTTGAGGGCCAAAGTGTAAACGGCTCCAGAGTCCATAGCTTCAATAGTAGCTAACTCATCCTGGTGTTCCTCCATCAGGTCCGCCAGTCTGTGGGAGGAGATGGGGAAAAAAACAGAGTCTGGAATGCCAGGAAATATGCTTGATACTGCAAATCAGTCAGAAAGCTGAGCTGAACGTCTAAGGTTCACCTACATACAATATGTCACCAGTGTTATGGATGAACAAGCTCAAATAAATATGTTGATGAGTGAGAGATACATTTTTGAGAACTTTGAAATGAATGATGGTGGAGAACGGGAAGGCAACACGGATCTAGTGCAGTTTGGGAGTGAGCTCAACATTTACATCGTGTTTTTCGACAAACTTCTGTTCTGGGTTTTACTGCATGTCTTCCACCTGTCTCCATCCTGTTTCCTATCTATTTACTGTTCAATAAAGGCCACTATTGACAAAAAAAATCAGAAAAAAATGTATGTATTCTAATTTATTGCGGTCTTTATACAAGTCAACTGAATTGATTTGGATTTTTGGGTGAAGGATGTCTGTGTTTTCATGTTGGACCTATTCACTCCTTCAACAGACAGGCTTAACACGATGGACCGACGGAACTGGTTCATCTAACCTTGTCCAACAGTCACAAGAAAAACATGCCTTAAAAATATTACTTTGTCATTAGAAGGCTTGTTCTGAGTTATTCTTTACAAATTCAGTTTAGTATTAAGTAGAAACCAAGCTACAAGCCAGATACATTAAGTGCTAAATGTAAAATGTAGCATACCTTAGGTACTAAGCATCATCCAGTACTACTTACTTGTAGATGAGTCTTCCTCTGTCCCTTGGGTTCATCTTGCCCCACTCCCCCGATTCGAACGCCTCCTTAGCAGCAGCGACTGCTTTGTCCACATCACTGATCTGGGCCAGAGACACTTCACAGATGGCCTGTAAGACACATCACTTGTCTAGATTTGCTCCTCACCTGTGGCGGCATGTCGGAAGTAGACCCATTGAGTTAGTTCTGATTTGTTCTTTTTCTAGACTTTTCGTTATGAAGAATGAAGAACTCAGCAAGACCGGCTGTGCTTGGTTAGAATCTCTCTTTAAAGGCGTGAAGAAGAAATCATGCTGTTCATCTCTTACTGTGCCATCAGTGGGGTTGATGGTCTTGTAGGTCTTTCCTCCCTCTGCATCCACAAACTCTCCGTTGATGAACAGCTGATGGGGGATCTTTACCGTCATGTTGTTGATGTTCTTTTCCACCTGGGAAGGCAAACCGTTCATAACTAACGCAGTCAGACATTGTTTCCTGGTGGGGTACCGACCGCGTACATAGTCAACCACGAGCTCTTCCTCGCCGTCCTCCCCGCGGAGTTTCCTGACACACATCTGGATGAAATCCTGGAAGGTGGTGTTCATGTAGACGTCCTCGTTCTGCAGCTGGCAGGCGCTGGTACGTAGCTTCACTTCCTCAACCAGCCTGAAGGTTAAGAGAGAGACTTGTTTAAAAGAATATACAAAGCTTCATTTAAATAAATTGAATGTTAACAAAGACTATGTATTTGAAACTGATGGTTTGAAACTGAAGGGTTTCAAATAGATAAAGGCAGAATATTAACTAGAAGTTATTTTTTATTTTAGGATATGACCAATAGCAATGGGATATTCATATCAAAGGTTCTTTAACGAAAGAAAAAGATGTTAGTAGTTTTTTGTAATTTACTTTTAACATACGGTTTTGACGCTCAAGTTTCATTCATTCAATTTTTGCAAATAACAATGAAAGTTAGTGGTCAGTCAAGCAGATAAATGTTTTTAGATTGATTAGTTTTATTTACCTGACCACATCCATTGAAGCTGCACCAGACTTGAAGAAATCTGTAGAATCTTCAATCTGGCTGACATTCGTCAGGATACTCTTCCATACCGCCTGACAGAAAAACGGAAAAAGGAAGCAAGATCTAAGTAAGATCTTTGGTTTGACCAGAGTTTAAAATCATTCCTTGTTTCTGTACATCAGTTCATCCCACCCTCATCTGCTCAGCAAAGCTTTTCTCTTCCTCTGTGAGCTCCACAGCTGTGCTGCCCCCGGAGCAGAAGTACTGGGCTGCTGGAATCATCTTGCCATCCTCAAACTGCAGATTCTTCACCAGCAGCTAAAGAGAAAAGTAACGAAATGAGCATATACAGTACAATATAATCATAGTGATCATATCTGCCTATCCTGTGATAGTTCCTGAAATGCATCTGGACAAAAAATTAAATAAAATATTATTTTTTCAATTTTATTTTAAAAGAGCAAAATATAATTGCTCCAAAGATAGGGAGGGAGTAAACCACAGGCCTGTTGTAGTGAGACGGGTGTGAAAGGTGAACGTCAGAGCTGTGAGCAGTAGGTGGCGCTAGCGAGAACGCAGGTAGCCTGGATGGTGTCTGCAGCATCCTCCGCGGCGGCTGCTTCAGGAAGCTTTCAACCTTCGGCTCGCATTTAAAGAGAAATATGGCCGCTGCTACTCTGCACTCGTTCAACGCCTTCCTCACGGAGAGGCTGACCGCTGCTGCCGTGGACATCTATGGGTTCGTTGAAAAGACGGTGGTGGAGTACCAGGAGGAAGTCTACCGAACCCAGCTGGAGAACCAGAGGCTGCAGCGGATGCTGGACCTGGTCTACAAACCGGAGATAAGGCTCCACAGGGCAGGTAGGGCTCTCTGGTTGCTGCCCGTCACCCAGCGGTCCACTCAGCCGACCCTCGCGGATCATATCAACCTGTGGTTTAGGGCCTGTTCCAGCAGCTTCCTCCCTCCTGCTGCTATTAGCCGGTCCGGGCTAACCGCTGCGGGTCCCGGGCATCGTTTTGGAGAAATCTCCCTGCAGGTTTGGCTGGATTAAAGGGCTGTTTCTCCCCGTTTACCCAGTGTGTCTGACTGGTCCAGTTTAAAGCGGATTATTTACAGTATGTTTTTGTTCCATAAGCAGTGGCAGATTTATAAACGCCTTCATTCAGTTACTGAAAACTCTCAGAAATGCATTTAAGAAAATGGCTTATTTCTAAATCAGTCTCGTGTCAAAACACGATTTCATCTGACAGAGTATCAATTATTTGAACTTTCAAATGTTAAAACATCGTGTATGTCGGTTAAAAAGTGAGAGAGCTGCATCTGAGCTTTAAAGCAGTTTTTCCATTAAAAACTGTAGAAGAAAAACTACATTTCAGAAATAAGATCTCACACATTGGTACAGTGTTCAACAGTTAGTGGTGGATATTCAGCCTTTTTAAAGTCAAACTTCTAACAATGTTTTTATTTAGCTTTATGATGCTATTGTGAGCTGAGGCTTGTAGAAAATATTTTTAGGCACAAGATTCTCATGGATCATTAGCTTGAATTGACACTAGTAAAGTCATAATCAGAAGTTTACATACACCAAACAAAAAGAAGCGCAGTAATGACAGAATATGTCAAATTTATATAACACTTTTAATGTGTACTATTAACAAGAAATGTCCTGGACAGGTCAACTGACCCATTTGAGTTAGTTGGACACAAACCTGTGTATGTATTTCAAGGCCACAGCAGAAAACGCACTGCTTTCTGGTTCAACCCAATTGCAAAGTCCAAAGAAATCAGCCAAGATATCAAGAAGAGAAATATGGCTTTGCTCCAGTCTGGTTCATCAGTGGGAACAATTCCCAGATACTTGAAGGTTCATTCATCTCTTCAAACAATTATACGCTACGGGTGGGCGATATGGACTCAGAAGTTTTATCACAATACTTTATGGTACTACTGTGATATCAGTAAAAGTTATAAGAATTATTTGTTACTTTTTTTTAACATACCTGTATTGCTGCGACTTCAAGACAACACAAACACAAATGACTGTGGGGCCATATGCCCATTTGTAATACACTTCTTTAGGACACCAGTCACATAAACTAGTGTCTTTTATACCACTAAACTGCACACACTAACTGCATTTAATCAGTATTTTAAATGGTTATTGAACAAAAGGAGTTCAATGAGAGTCTACGTCTAGTACAGTAAAAAATAATCTCAACAACCCAGTCAGTTTTATTGGGCTTTAAGTATCGTTAACTAGAATTTAATGTGACAACGATAAATCAATATTCTTGTCACAAGAAATTTATCACGATAATTGATCAGTGATACGATAAATGCGTATTATGCGCAAGTACAGAGAGGTTATGGGTGGAGCTGATAAGGTGTGACGAGTGAGGCGGCCTACAAAACGGACTCCGTTACACTGGGTCTGTGAGGAATGGACCAGAACTCCAAACTGTTGTTGTGAGAACAGAAGCTTGTGGAAGGAAAACCCAAAAGGTTTGACCCACGTCATGACGATTATGAATTCAAAGGAGGTTACAAAAATTGATTTGTGTAAGTCCAACTGATCTAAAACAAGAGAGGTTTGGTCTGATTTAACTTCAGACAGTAAGGAAGAAAAAAAGGTGTCTTCTTATCTGGTGTATGTAAACGTCTGGTTTACCATCAGATCGATCAGGAAGTCCAGCTGGTTTCCGGGTGATGTCATTCTAAGACCACTTAGTCTCAGCATGTGAACAATAGTGACATCTTGTGGGCTCATACGGCAGTACTACGAATGCAATCTTGAGGAAAAGGAAGCTAAGCAAAGGTTGTGACAGCAGAATGAATTGTAGGCAACAAATACCCACCCTCAAGATGTGGAGGCTTCATACAGGGCATGAAGGCATTCAGCTGGATGATATCCATATCACACTTCCAGCTTTATCCATCATAACCACTGAAGGCTGAGGAGATGGGCCTCAGCCATATCTGAATATCCAAAATTTAAAGTTACTAATGGGGAGAAGTATTTAGTTTCACTTTATGATGGTCCTCATTTGTTTTTGTCATTGTAGATGCCAAACCTCCAGTAGCTACGTCCACAGAAGAAGTTGCTTCTAAGCAGCAGGAGTTGAGCGTGGAGCAGCCGGGGGGTTCAGAGGTCAAAGAGGAACACAGCGAGGAGCAGAGGGAGGAGCTGTGGAGCAGCAGTGCGAAGGAGGAGGCGTCCATGGAAGACAGCGACGATGGCGACGCCTTGACCAGAGAGCTGATCAAAACCGTCCAGCAGTTGGAAGACTGCAGAGCGGCGGAGGAGAGCATGGGCTCCCAGGAGACTTCTCTAGAAGATCCCAAACTGCCGGAGGAAAAGACCACCACCACGCTGTACCGCTGCCACATCTGCAACTACATCTTCACCAAAAAGATCGTGCTGACATGGCACCTCAAGATGCACGAGAGCAAGGCCAAAGACGGCAAGGGCAACTTCGACTGTCACATCTGTGGCAAGCACATCCCCTGCCAGAGCAACCTGCAGAACCACATGAGGGTCCACACTGGGGAGCGGCCCTACAGCTGCCATTACTGCGGCAAGGGCTTCAAGCTGAAGGGCCACATGACCGAACACCTGAGGACTCACACCGGAGAGAAGCCCTTCAGCTGCCACATCTGTGACAAATCCTTCAACCGAGGCTCCACCCTGAGGAAACATGTGTTGGCGAAACATAAGGAGCAGCGGCCGTACCGCTGTGACTTTTGTTATGAGTTATTCACTGAGAAGCTGCTGATGAAGAGACACATCAGGAAAGTCCATAGTGTCAAAGCCCAGTCTCCCAGTCAGAGCCAGGCCTAGCTCAGCCTTAACGGAGCTTCTGGAACTTTGGCGCTAGACATCCTGAAATCTTTCACAATGTTACCTTGATGACTTTAACGTTTATGTTGAATGTTTTCTTAGCTTATATGTGGACTTGTAAACTATCTTATGTTATTAAACTAGTGGATGTAGAGTTTTACAGTTGACACCGGGCCTGGAGACAACACAAAGTTTTATCTGTTAAGGAATTAAGTTTGTCTCAGCTGCTATACACTGTCAAACCTGTTTAAATAAAAACCCGTTTTATTATCGTCTGCTCTGGTAAGTCATTGCACTGGAAACACATTCACACCTGATCGATGTCTGTAAACCAGGAGACCACTAACGGTCCAGCTTTATTCCAGCATTAGTCATTTCATGTGGAGGAACATTTCTTGCAACAGCTGAGGTAAAATAAAGTTAGACTGCTGACAAAGAGGCCTGAGGTCAGGCATGGACAAGTTCTATAAGCCAGGTGTGTATCTGGTACCAGAACTCAACAGAAACAGGAAGGAAGGAAGGGAGTGACATTTAGATAGTGGAATACAGAATAATGTCTGTAAATACAAATATTTTTCCAAACCTTGGTTTTCTTTTATACAAACCCATTTTATACTTTCCTAGATTTTGAAGACTGTGTGATAACTTTGAGTTGGGGTCTCTCCAGATGAGAAGTGGTTGGTAAATAAACCCACTGATGTAATTACCAGTTATTTGTACTGCATGTTGCCTGGCTGCTTACCTGCAGAAACCCAAACTTTAAAAAAAAATAAAAAATAAAAAATTGCAGTTGGAAAGCTATGAGCAGGATGTCAGGCGTAGTCAGTGGGATAATGCTTCCTGCATTACAAGTGTTTTTCTGTTTGAATTCAGAGAAATTAAATCAGAGGTGTCAAACTCCAGTCCTGGACGGTCACAGCCCTGCAACTTTTAGATGCGCCTCTGCTGCACCACACCTGAATCGAATAATTAGGTCATTAGCAGGACTCTGGAGAACTGATCTACACAAGGAGGAGGTAATTAAGCCATTTCATTCCAGTGTTTTGTGGCACATCTAAAAACTGCAGGGCAGCGTCCCTTCAGGACTGGAGTTTGACACCCCTGAATTAAATCATGTTTTAACATTTTCTCTTCTGTTGCCTCTTTCTCCAAACATTTCCATCTTAAAGCTGCAGAGAGCGCCTCCCTGTGACATAAGTGAAGAGGCAACGTCTCAGTGGAGAGCTTTTACAGAGGAACAACACCTGGACACCTGTTACCTGTCTGTTCAAAACAATGGCAGGTCAACTCTGCATGAAGCCTGTTCTGAGTCTTGCTTACACTTTAAATTCTGCAGCTAGCTAATCTGGCTAAAGCTCCATTGACTTGTGAAGTTGGCGCAGGGCTTTGACTACCTCCTTTGGTGAGTCAGAGGAAATACAGAGGCAGGTTGACCTCGACCCCTCTCCACATTGATCCTTCACAAAATACATCAGCAGCAACCTCTGACCTTTACAGGACCTGTACTCCTCCAGGACTCCAGGTCGGATTGCAGCCTGGACCAGAACGTCCTGCCACAAGAAAAGTTTCTTTCCCTCTGCCATCAGACTGATAAACAATAGTTAATTGTCTCTAGCACAACACAGGACCCACATCCACCTGCTACTCTGCATGTGTATACAAATTGTATGTGTATATATATATATATATCTCCCCCTCACCGTCTTTCCGTCATTTCCAAACAGCACCAGACCAGTCTTGGTGACGATGCCAGGCTGGCTGGCTCCAGGAATGTCCAGAGGCTGGCCATTGGCCGCAGTGCCGTTGTCCACCAGAGTGGAGCCAAAGAAGGTCACTTTCTGCAGAGAGAGAGATGGCCAAGTACTGCAGTGAAAAAGTGGAAACCTGCTCCTGAAATGAACATCTCTGGGTCAAGATCTTTGCACTTTTGAATGCATGAACATATCAGCTATTTACTTGACAAGACCAGATGTTTCCTGATGTGGAGAATGAATTGAAGCCTATGTGGAATAAAGTATGTCCTGATGTACCTGGGGTGAGAACAAACCCAGAGCCTGTGCGGCTCTTCTGTTACCTGTCCGTCAAGCTCTGCCCAGGCCCCAGGCACTTTGTCATTTCCTCTGATCCAGTTGTGAATGGCCTCAGCCGACTGGTTCCAGTCAATCTACCAACACAGAGAGCAGCTGTCATCTGTACCGAAGGGGAGGATTTTTTGTCATCGAACACTTTTTATAACGTTCCTATAAGGACAGTTTTCGCCAATGAACAAAGACTGTCCTTATAGGCTACGTTGATGCAGCAGGCAAATGCGACTTTTTTACCGCAGTCTGAGCAGCCCAATTATTCATTGTTTTTGATGTGTGACATGCATCATAATTCTGCAACAAAAAAAGGCATACATGGTAAAGTCGGATTTAAACAGTCACTGAAAATAATGATGATGAACTTATGAAAGAAGTCTGTGTCAGTGAAGTGTCAGTCCAAACACTTCTCTACAGAAGTTGCAGCCAACGCTCCACAAAATGCCATCGCTGTTAGTTTTTTTTTTTTTATCAGTTTCCTTTGTGTTATGAACATGTGACAACACTGTTGAATACCGTTGCTGAATAAACTTTAAAACTGATCCACAGACTGCACCATTCAATATTACTGCCATGACATAGTATGAGACGTCTACGTTCTTCTTCTGTGCATGTGGGTTGCTGTGGAGTTGTAAACCTCTGGTGTTGGGTAGTAAATTAAGAGTTTCCTTTCACAGACAAATGTGTCACCTGTCAGAGCTATGATCCATAAATTACACTCCTCCTCATTAAATGAGATGTGATTATAATAAAGAATGTTCATTCATTCATTCACAGTTTAATTATAAGTAAAGACTGAAGTCAGAATTAAACATTTTTGCAAAGACTTCAGACTCGGATAAACATTTAAAGTGCTAATGAGGCTCGCGCCATGAGTTTTGCCTCAACGTCATTTTTATGACGTAACAAATGGAGTGTTTTTGTTTCTCTTACCTTCGAATTGTCTTTCTTCTGAATGCACTCATAAGTGGCTCCCTCTTGAGGTTGTGTGATCCTTGGGGCCTTCCCTTTGGTGATCAGTCTGACCGCTTCTACCTGCAAACACAGAAATGCTATTCAAGCTGCTGAAGCAAACACACAATAACTGTCAGGATTTTTCTGCCCCGGTCTGATCATGTTTGAGACTTGCAGATGATAATGAGAGGATAAAGAGAAGGTGAACCCATAAAACAACATACTTATGTAGGACTGTCGTTTGCTTTACTACATTCTGTAATGGGCCAGTGTTAGAATAATTGGGATTCCCATAAAACGAGGCAGTTATTTGTAACAACTCAACAATCAAGATACTCAATAAGATCAAAAGGTCCCTGAACAACTTTTTATTATTAGGTAAAAACTCACCTTCAATTTCAAAAATCTGAATCTTTGGAATCATCTGAGAAGAGTGGCTGTTATAATGTTTCTAGATCAAAATCAATAACTGAGCAAAGTAGAACCATGTGATCAACCTTTACACAAAAGGTAACTTAAAATGCCTCACAGGAAAACAAATCCAGCCGGCAGCAGCACACTGCCTAATACTGTAAAAGTATGTCATTAATTTCACATAAAAATAAGATCAACCAAATAGTGTCTCTCTTCAGGAGATGAAGTTGCATTTAGGGTGGTCATTATAAGAAACTGAATTAGTATTATCTTCACATACAGTTCTAAATGGGTACTGGACCCTGTTGGCCCTTGTGTAGAACCGCCCATGGACATCATACATTCATTATAGTCCCAAAGATGTACTCTGCGGCCAACCTCCATCACTCACCATGCCTTTGACGCCCTCTGGGAAGAGAAATCTCTTGTAGATTGTGTTGACCGTGTCATTAGGTTCAACATCACACTCTCTCTGCAGCAAAATCGGTCCAGTATCAAGTCCATCATCAGCCCAGAACACCGTGAAGCCTCCCTTCTTGTCTCCGTGGATGAGGGTCCTGTGAAGGACAGTCAAACAGATGTTGGGTCGCTACCAGGAATCCCTTTCAGTTCCAACATGAGCTTCACTGACCAGTTGATTGCCGAGGCTCCCCTGTGGCGAGGCAGCAGCGAGGGGTGGTAGATAATAGAGCCATGTTTGGGGTGGTCAATGACCTCCATGGGGATGAACTGGGAGCAGAAGGGCAGGACATTGAGTTCTGCTCCTGTAGCCTTGTACCGGTCCACCACCTCTGGGATGGCCTGACCCTTCACTCGCCACCGGGGGAACTTAAAAACAGGGACACCATCCTTCTCTGCCACCGTGGCTGCAGCAGAAGAAGAGAAAACATGCAGAAAACCCTCACCAACATTTAAAGGCAAGTCTATATTATTCCCCATCACCAGCAGTCTTAAGTAGAATAGCTAGAGTTAAAATAAAACTCGTACTAACGCCATTACTTTTCTTTCAGGAACGACAAACCTAATTATTTACTTTTTCCGTCGTTACAACGCTTTTAGCATTACTGACAGGCAAGCTAATCAAAGATAGGATTTTCAAGTCACGTTAGCTTTGTCTCAAAGTTATAAAAGGCAAAAAAAAAAGTGAAATGTGATTTATACCTGGGAAACAACGTTATTCTTGATACACAACGAGAATATTATGGACAGCCTGTGCGGATTTCTTCATGTTTTGTTTAGTTTTCCATAAATCAGTTGTTGTATAATGGAGTCTTACTGACACCTAGTGGAGATTGTTCAGTGAATTTAATTTTATCAGTACAGCAGAACTGCTTAGGTTGTAGACATGGTGTCACTGGCCGTCCTTCTGTTTATGATTCAACTATTATGTAATATGGAGAGAGTAACATTTCAGGACTTTACATTAGTTTCCATTATTTTCTGTCTATAATTTATTCTGTTCAATGACCATTTATTTAATCATATACTCAGTGAAATGGAAAGTATTAATTACATTTTACCAGAGCAAATATTTAAAGGCATTGCAAAATAACAACACTCAGACTACTTAGTCCATCTCCCTATCCAGACTGATGGAGGTCACTGACTTTGTTTCTCATCGGTTCTTGGAAACCTACTTCATTTTATTAGACTGGTTCCATTTCAGTAATTCGTAGATGTATAGGTCTACCAGTAACCAGACATGAGTATGATTCTTTAACTTTAATCAGCTTTTGTGTTTAATCAGAGTTAACTGTTGACAAAGCCCAGGATAGCTTTTTCCCTTTATAAATAATTAAGGGATCGTTTCAAAACAGCTCTTTTGTTTTCATGTATATTATCTTTGTTATTCATGTTTTTGATGCTCTAAAAAAAATTAACTCACAAAAAAAGCAAACTTAGAATAAATGGATAAGGAGGATAAATAATTTTAATTGAACTGTAAAGATACAGAAAGAAAGAACAATTTTATGAAATCTATGTCTATATAAAAAAAAATGTCTAAAGACAGATCGCAGTTTTTCATAAACATCTGCTGTGCTGAATAAGGCTCTCACCCAGCGGGTCGGCCTTGCCGTCCTTGTCTGGAATAGTGAAAACCCCGACAATGGTGTGGCCGTCCTTCCTCAGCTCCTTGTAAACCTCCTGGCCGAACAGGCTCTGACCGATGACTGCAATCTTCATTCTCGGGACCTTGATGTTATTTCTGAGAGGACAAACATGTGTCCACGCAGACACACGAGAAGACAAAGTGAGCCGTTTTCTGTCATGTTTTTTGGGATCCTCTTAACCCACATGCAGAATCAGTCAGAGAACGCAGAGCTGAAAAGGCAATGATGTTTATTTACAAATTGAGAAATGTACATCAGGGGAAGGACTGGTTCAGCAAGTCCTGGAAAAGAGACTGGATCAGCAGCTGGCAGACAGGCTGATGGATCGTTGGAATGCTGATTCACTCTTACCATTTGTTGAGGATGATGACAAGTCATATGACGAGTTCATCAATTCATCAATCGTTTAGCAGTGATGCAAGTCCACCTGACTTTACATCTGTCTAATGTTTAAGAAAGTGGCTGTTGGACTTAATTTTTTGGACCAACTTGTAAACACATTGATATAAGCCAGCATTCACACACATTTAGAAAAGCATTAAAACATTTTCATTTTTAACCATTAGAATGTTCAGCAATTAACATACTTATACTTTTTATGATAACAGTAAAACATGTTTACTATTACTATTCATGTGTGTTTTACTTATAGGATCATCAATCTATAGTTTGGGGTTTATCTATTAAGGATCTGTATCGCTAAAACCACTTGAATTGTTAATGTTTTTCTGTGTATTTTTGTTTGATTACAGCACAGGTGCGCCTCAGGGCTGTGTGCTGAGTCTGCTGCTTTACTCATTGTACCCCCATAGTGATTCAAATGATAAACAAAGACTTGAACTATGTCACTCAATGTGTGAGGATTCTATATAATATTTGAGTGTCATTTTCTGAGATAAATGAGAAAAACTATCTCATGTTTATGCCATATTCACATTTTTTGAGATGTACTAGTGTTGATAGTGCCCTAAGATACTATATGACTGTGACTACATCATATTGCATGATGTACAGCACCAGACAAAGAACTAAACACAGACTCAGTGGTGACACACTAAAAGATCATTGGCTGCTGCCTAAATTGGACGGCATTGGAACGCCCTGCTATCTAATTACAACCAGGAACGTCGTTAAGAATAAAAAACGTTCAGCTGCTCTCATCAGGCATGAGATGCATAACTGACTAATGTTGTTGCTCATATGCTTTGATTGATGTGTGTGTTATTGTGCGTGTCTCTTATGTACCAAATGATCCGAATCCAGATGCATCTTTCACTTCTATTCTATTCTAATCTGGTTTTAAACTATGAATTAGTGGATGCCTTAGGAAGCTGACACTGATGATTAAGATTCAGCCTTTATGGATAAGCAGCTTAAAGTTTATTTTCCATTTGTTTCTACGATATTAGAAAAAAAGAGAAAATTGTTACACAGTTTGTGCTCAGCATTCATGACTCCAACTTAGCAGTTTATCTGGCATACACAGACGAGGGCAGGGCCTGCTCAAACCAATCAAATTCCACCATTCAGTTCATCCCTCTAGTCCCGGCCAATTAGATGCTCTCATGATGCATTATTAAAGCTTCACAGGAGCAAAGTTCACACACAACTCTAAACTTCTCTCAATGAAAACTGATGTACCCCACATCCATACACACACACACACACACACAGTAATTTATTTCTTCTCATATATCTGTGTATGACTTTTATATGCTGAATATTATTTTTGTTGCACATGTTCTTGCACAAATGAATTATCTTTCCGTGTGTGTGTGTGTGTGTGTGTGTGTGAGTGTGAGTGGCTGCAGATGTGCTCTTCTCCCCTGCAGAGAGAAAGTGCACCAAAAGTAAAATCTAACATGCTGCCTTACCCTGCTGCAGACTTGGTTCTCCTCTTGCTGGGAAGGAGTGAGCACAAGAGAAAAGTTGCTTTAAATTCCCTCCTTTCAGTCTCACATGCAGGCGCCTCAATTATATAACGTGCAAACGCAGCAGAGCGATTGGACAGGGCAGGCCACTTAGGGTGCTAGAGTGGGCCAGTCAGAACATACCACCTCTGAGTGGGCCCAATCACAACAAGGCAAAGCTCTGGCAGCTGTTATCTACCAAACACACTGACTGCTTTATCTGTCCAGACACATACAACTGGGCTTAAACTCTGCTTTAAATAAGATCTATATATTTGTTTCTAGCTTCATTATTATTCTGTGTTAGTTTCTCATTTTGATTCAATCAGTCTTGTTCTTGTTTTTCTTTAGTTCAGTCCTTTCTTAGTGATTTTAGTTTATTATCTTTATTTCTTGCATCTCCTTAGTTACACTAGTTTCCTTATGTTAGTTTTGCTTTACTGTTAGATTCATTTCCTAGTATTGCTCTCTCTCGCCCCCTGTGCCACTTTCTCTCTCTCTCCCCTCACACCAGAAATCAGTAAGCCAATCAGCCCAAGTCCTTTATTCCAGCATTCACTCTCCTAGTAGCTGTACACATTTCCTCCTCTCACTCCTCACTGCTTCCTCCGGTTATATCCCATTGTTCCCTGCCGACCTTTTCTTTTGGATTTATGTTTTTTTTTGTTCTTCTCTGACTTCCTTGGTTTCCTGTGATTTTTGCAAGTTTTTTGCTTTTGATTTTTCTTAATAAGTTAATGAAAAACTACTCAACACCTCAGCCTGCTGCATTTATGTCCACACAACCTACAGCATGACATTTATACATAATTACATTCCCACTTTTGCTCTAACACCCGTCTTGCTTGGTTTCCAAACCCCAAAGCTTTCCTGTTTCCTGAAGGCTAAGTAACAGCAAACACAATGTTCTCGTAGTTATATGGCGCACATAATGCAGTTCTGCTGAATATCAGGTAGGTTGATGAAATTATGGATAATGACTTACATTCATCTGGCATCACCCAAACATGCTTCTCTGCTGCTGGATTGATTAATAAAAGTGTTACTGATGAATCTTTGCTTTCAGGTTTGGATCAACAAAAATAAAACAACTTCATTTCGAACTAGAGTTGCGTCTCACTACTGAAGAATGTTGAGGGGATGAAATTGGCTTGTTTCACACCGAGTATGTTTTATTAGCTGACTGAAACTAATTCTGAAGCCAAACGCAGATTGGTGAAAAAATGTAGTTTCTTTTTTCTTTCTATAATATGATTTTTACAGGTTAACTCTGAGATCTTGAGTAACATCTTAAAACATTAAAAGTGAAACCAGGACGGGGAGAGGTTTTACGGATTTCAGCTGAGTTAGCTGATCAAAGCAAACATGAACCACACTGAGCGACATGGTCATTGTTTTTGCTCTTCTGCAGATGCAACTCATGTTTCATGGTGATTATTGCTTTGCTGCACTTGGTACTCTCTCATAACTGTCAGCGCATAAAAATAAATTACTCAATGACGATAAGGAAGCAGAAAACTCATTAACCACATCATTCAGCAGCTAAAAGCTGGGGCAACATAGCTGAAAAGCCCAAAACTTTTACCAAGCAACATCACCCAAACACACACTGATGACTCTGCTTCCAGCTAAAGTCAATAAGAGATCAGATTCACACATGGGATATAAAGCTTCACCTCAATGGCCTTCATTGATTACTAAAATCTGAGACTTTAGTGTTTATTTTGTTG
The DNA here is from genome assembly GCF_051168715.1 of Poecilia mexicana. Lineage (NCBI taxonomy): Eukaryota > Metazoa > Chordata > Actinopteri > Cyprinodontiformes > Poeciliidae > Poecilia > Poecilia mexicana. The sequence continues at coordinate 3,722,063 of NW_028263374.1, forward strand.
CCCCGTGGTTTTGCAGTTTGTGTCCTGTTAAGTTTTCTGTGCTGATCCTGCTGTTTCCCTCAGTCCATGTCTTTCCTCTCTTTAGGAACTGACTTTGTTTAGACCCACCTGACCTGGAATCAACAGGGAGAACGCTTTAGTCAGCTGTGTGAACTTATTTTCATATTCAGTAAATCTTTTTGAGGTGCAAACACCAAAGTAAGTCCAGTATTTCCCATTCTAACTAAATGTTTGGATTTCTTTCTTCTTAACCTAAAAAAAGTACATAACAATTACAATGACATAGTTTTGTAAAGCCAAGATGTTCAGTTATCAAATGAAATGGTTTAGTCTGAATGAAGGCTAAGTTTGGAATTTAATAATTTTTCCTGGGGTTTCCAGCTTTTTTCAAAAACGATTTTCCAAGCAACTTAATATTTTTTGTTTTATGATGTGAGCAGTTTTTAACCTATCCAATTACATTTTTAGCGAATGCCTCTTTTTCTTTACCTGAACCATTGAAATGTTGCAAAAGTTAAACTCAATCTAAGAACTTGACCTCTGCTTGGGAGGTCCTGGTTTAATCTGCATTGAACTGTCTGAGTTTCAAACAAGATGTAATTATTAACAAAAACAGTCATGATGACAACATTTCTCACTGCACAGTGAGCTACAGCAAGCCTGTACTAGGTGTGCACCAGGTCTTTATACACTTGTTTACATGACTTATGGGGACTTCACATTGCCTTCCATTCATTTCTACAACCTAACCCTTACCATAATCCTAACCCTAACCATCACATACCTAACCCTTACCCTAAACCTAACCATAACAGACATAACCCCTAACCCAAAAACAACAGTTGCCCTCATGGGGCCCAAGGAAATGTCCCCACAAGGAGCAATGGTCCCCACAAGCCCACATTGTAGACAGAAATAGGTTCACATAAGGATATGTGTGTGTGTGTGTGTGTGTGTGTGTGTGTGTGTGTGTGTGTGTGTGTGTGTGTGTGTGTGTGTGCGTGTGTGTGTGGGTGGACAATGCAGAAAGAGTGGGGAGGTATTTGAGTATTTGAGTTGGTTGGTCTGAGCTGAACTAGTCGGTTCTGGTCCTCAGCAGTACCACGAGTTAATGATCCACTCAGGACATAAGCTGACCGTCAGACCAGCTGTGCAGACCCCAGTGGTTGGATGGTTCCTTTAGAACGGCTCATTTTTCAGGAAAACCTATGGAAAGCTTTTTCCGGTAGATGAATCCAAACAGTTTTGTTTCCGTGAAAATAAAAAATAATCAACATGTGGCTCCAGGGACGGGCCGGGGTTCAAGCTAAACCTGGTGACACGTTCAACAGAGGAACTTTTCCTCTTCCTGTGGTTTAACACCACCTGGTGCTGCGCTGTACTGGTCAGCTAACCGGAGGAAGCCTCCAACAATTTTCCCCTGCTTATATTAAAAAAATAAAAAATTTGGCTTTTAGCAGACTAACTTTTGGCACGGCGTTGAATGAGACACACATGAAACATAATTTGGTTTTTTGTTCTTCCTTTTTTGTTTGAAGATGCAAGATACCTTTCCTTTCACACAGGTGCATTAAATTATGTCAGCTGAAGTGATGCATAATAAACCAATAGGAAAACAAATGATGGCACTTAAAAAAATTCAAAAACATTCAAAATGTCAAGGCGGTTTTCAGTCTGTTGGTCCTACAATGTGCCATCCTGATGGCAGCCGGTCGTATTCAGTGAACATTAGCTGTTCAGGGTCTGTGGATGTGATTGTTGCTGTTCTTACCGTTCCCTGTTGGGTTTGTAGTCTTTTGCAGCATCAGTACAGCTGATTGTAGCACATTGTAACATTTCTTTAACTATTATTGTCTCAAATCTTACTCTTGTTTGCACTCTGTAAGTCGTCCGTTACTGTGATTGGTCTTTACGTCTGGTTCATGTTGGTGACCGGCTTCATTAAATCCCACGGCACATGTTCTGTCGAAAGTGTGAAAACTGCTCCGTAGCTTTCTTATGACATTTCCCCGGCCTTATTTGGATGGCATCTAACTCACTGTGTGCCACCTGCAGGGAAAGGAATGGCGCGCCAACCTTCATCTACAGGAAAGTCAAATTTTAAGTTTAAAATCAGACAAGCAGGATTGCTTGAGGAGCCATGGAAGAGGGCAGGTCCTATCCTGGCAGACAGCCTGACGAATTAACTAGCTACTTTCAATGTGCAATATCTATGTTCATCTATAAAAAGGCAGAGCAGAAAAAAAATGACAAACTTTTGTGCATTTTTTAAAATTTGCTTAACCTTAACTGTCACCCCAAAAGCACTTGCATATTAAAGTGTTTATGTTTTCATTGCTTCAATCATACACAAGAGGGCAGCATGCTACAACAGCTCAAATAATATAAAAGACCCTGCTGAAGATTCAGAGATTCAGAGTATGAATCTCAGAGTATGACTGCGTCCTTTATCCAGGGTCGCATCTCATCAGAATGGTGTCACCCTATCAACAGCCAAAGACATGTCCATGAGAAGGGCAAAGTTTAATTTAATTTATCAGAAACAAAGTGAAAAAATAATCATCTGAAATGAAATGTTTCAGATAGATCAATGGGTCTGATTGACTTTGGATCAGTATTCTGAAATGCTTAGCTTCTTCGCGTATTACTCTCTCTCATGTACCGCACAACAGTTTATCCATTGTGAATATTTTCCAGTACACACACACACACACACACACATATATATATATATATATATATATATATATATATATATATATATATATATATATATATGAACACTTTATTTATGGAATATCCCAGCCAGCACACCTATGTGGGCCCCATATGGGATGTTGCCTCCTGCAAGTATATTAATGTTAAAAAGAACCTTAAGAAACTGATAATGGATCATAAATTTGTATCGAATTTACGAAATGGCTAAATTGATATTCAGCGTTTGGTGTCATTTGTTTTTGATCTATTTTTGTTTGGTTTTGATCTTTGAAATTGTCTTTGTGTGTTTTAATGTATCTTGTTCTTTTGCAGTGTTCGTAAAAAGCTACAGTTGTTGAAGTGGCTGATTGGAATTTACCATTTAATTTAATTTCGTTTGTATCTTAAAACAACAACTTAAGTTTTACTCCAACTTCAGTTATTCTTCCCTAATGTCAGATGAATGTACTGATTATTTAGGCAAAGAAACCACGTTTCTTTTCTTGAACTCTCTATTACAGGAAGATCAACAGTAAAACAAAGTCATTCTGTTGATCAGGTGAGTGATGAAGATGGCACTTCCACTGCGACTTTGAACAACCCTGTTTACTCACAGCTTTAAATAAACGTGGAACATTACCAGGAGCCACAGTGGCACATAATTTAGCCGCAGTGTGTGATTCACAGTTAAGATTTAAGCAAAGAGGAGGCTTTACGTGAATGTATGTTGGAAAAAGAAGTCATCTTTGCCTCCTCTGAACTAAAAGTAGACAAGCAGCTCTTAGAATGTAAGATCTATACCTCCAAGTGTTTCCACTTCATCTAGTTATAGCTGAGTACATACGATGTGTTTGCTGTGTATGAAGCCTGTTGGTTCTGGGAGTTGTGGGGCAGACAGGAGCGCCACACATCCCTCATACTGAACGACCTCCATATACATATCTGTGCTCTGTACTATGAGCTGGTTTGATGCCATTGGCAGCTATTATTAACATTTATGTTGTGTTTGATGTAGTCTTAGATTAAAATGTAGAATTGGTGCCTGTTACATTTACTTATAGTTTCTTAAGGGGACCTATTATGGAAAATTTGCTTTTTTTTGTGCTTCTGGTTTGGGTCTCCACTTATTCTGCCCTCGCAGAACAACTTCATTTAACTAGACAAATAGGTAGCGGCGTGAAGAAAAGAGAGCTCCAGAAGTTTTGTTGAGGACTGATGTCTTTTCCTTTCCCTCAGCTTTATTTCTTCAATCTCTTTCTTTTTTTCTTTCTGCAGGACTGAAACAATAAAAAAGAAACACAACATTATGTGATTTCTTTTGCAAAATGAAATACAAATACATCTATACAAACATTAGCTATGTCTTGAAAATAAAACAAGAACCCACAATAACTCTAAACTCATTGTGCTCAGCTGTCTAATCCAACAGGTACAAATAATCCACACTTTCCACCCAAAAGACTACAGTCATATAAACACTAAAAAGTTTATATGACTGCTGGACAGTCATATAAATATATCCAATAAGACCGAAAATGTTCCCTACACAGAAGTTCAGCAAAAATAGAAGTAAATATGCCTAAGACTGAACACAAATAATTGCTTTCAGATGGGGGTGGGTGATATTGAAAAAAAAACAAAGACGATATTGCGATATATTTTTTAAATATCTTAATGATATTCCACATGTTGTGAGATATATATATGATCGCACATGTTTAATGCGTCACATAAAACACAAAATAGATAAATAGAAATGTAAACTAAATTGCCGTAAACAAAAAGCCATCTGAAATCAGCTACCAAATAGAAATAAAACTACTTACAAAAATTTAAAAAATGTATAACATGATAAAAGTGTTTCCCCCTTATGTCTATTTTAAACGCAAAAAAATTGTGTGCAATACTAAGAATCTTGTTTTAACATAAAAAGAAATCTTCCTTTTAAAAATGCTCAACACCATATGTTAAAAACCCTGAAAACAATAAAAGCTTGTGTACACTTCTTGATGATCTAGAATTTTCTTCATTTTCATTTCTTGTCACCAACATTTCTGATGGAGACTGTCACTGTTTTGATTTTTAGCTTTGTCCTCCATATTCGCCTTTTTCTTTACTTTACCAACAATGGGTTTATTGTTTAATTATTATTCTTTTCCCCAAAATGAATATTTGATTCGGGACAATAAGCACCTTCAGCTCTGACTAAACTGTACCCAGAACTGGTTGCTGGTTTTTCATGAAGTGACACAAAGACCAACAGGGCAAACATTACTGCATGTAAATACCAGGGAGCAATTTAGAGCTGCCAGTTTACTCCAGTTTTACTTTCTCTGTACACGATCGTCATCCGTCTTGCTGGGCCTCTTGGTTCACCGTCTCTTCAGTACAGAGCAGGTGCTTCCACTGTGTCACGTTAAAAATCCTCCTCAGCTGTTTCTGCAACGCACACTATAAATCCCATGTTAACCTCATGTTATGGTATTTGATGCTCATGGTTAATTTTTTTTCAGCTTAGTTATAACAATCAATATATTTAAGCGCATGATATAAATTTTTACAAATTTTGAAAATATATTCAGTTTTTCCTTTTACTAGATACATTTATTTCTCCTTTTTAACTTTATCTTTTTAGCTGGATTTGTTCTTTCTACATTTTCTGTCCTCTCTTCTTTCTTTACCGTATGCATTTTTCCTCATTATGCAAATGAGGAGGATCATGGTCTTTAGGGTTTAATTTCTGCCTAAAGACTGCTCTAATGGCCACAACAAAGATGGCGACCTACAATCAGTTTATCAATGACTTAGCAACTTTATTTGTGCTTTTACACCTGAAGTGACTAGGGGTGATTTTACATCTGATTCCATTTGATTGGGGAGCAAAATTGCAACATTTGTTACATTTTCAGGTGGAGCTGTTAGCTTTCACACAGTACTCTGCCGAGCGATCCAAACTAATTAAACAAGCTGTTCCCCGCCTCGCCTGTGGCGGCGCTGCACCGAGATCTGCTGAAGGAATAGACACAAACCTTCTAAAGAAGACCAACGCAACTTTCTTCTTCACAAAATGTAAACAAAAATGGAGTCATGTCAAATTTTAGAGGTTGTAGGATTTCTTCGCTGATATACATTACTGTTTTGGACATTGTTTTTATTTATTTATTTTTGTTTCGGGAATTCGAATAAAAAATTCTACAATATGGTTTTGTACACCATATGCAAGTCGCGTGGTGCTGAGGATGTGGTTGTGTTGGTGTGAGTCAGGTGCAGTCATGGTTTTGTACGTACTTTACATTGATAGTAAATAATAATGCCAGACTAAAAGAATTGCAAAAACAAAAGAGTCAAAACTCACACAGAAACATAAAGATAGAACCCCAAATAACCCATCTTGACAGTTTATGAGGCAAAAAACTAGAGAAAAAATTGAATTGGGAACAAGTTTCACTTTAAAGTAGGTAAACCATTTATTTGCATTTGTATGTTTCATATAACAATAACCTCAAGTGAGAAAATTTATATCGATGTGACGTTTTCAGATATATCTTCACTAAGCTGATCTTGCAGTAGCTACATCTGCATCTGATTGCATCAGTTCTCTCATTATGTGCAGAGTTATTCTTACAGTGTGGCTAAAATACATGACCATCCATCATGTTGCCTTTCTGGGCTTATTAAAACAGGGAGCATGTGGAAGCTGTGAGTTTGCAAAGCTTTAAATAACACAGTCAGCTGCTGGATGATTCCAGTCCACATTTCTGTGGAAACACTCTTTACTTAGAGCAGCTTTTGGACTGGAATCTGCACTGAAAATCCACCAAACCAAATCCAACTGCTCAGATGTGACCTTAATGTTTGTTTTCTTGGCAGCCCATGAGCCACACTACGTTTTCAGGGACTAGACTTTAACCAGAGACGTTTTTCTAACTCAACACAGGCTTGTTCTTACACCCACTTCATCCCGCACTTCATGTTTTTTGATGATGGGAAGGAACAGGAAAATCTGTTTGCTGAATTAAAACCCTGCCTTGCATAATTGTGAAGCACTCATGTAGAAGGGGAAAGTATGGAGGCATAGTAAAGAGCTGTCCCCAAAGTAATGCCACACACTCAGGAACATGTAGTTGTCCAAAATCCATTGGTATTGACCCTTTGCAATGTCAAAGGATCAATACCACCGTCTATGAGCCCTCACCAAACGTGCTACGTTCACAGACAAATTAGCTCGACTCGAACAAGTAGAAACCATGGCTAAACGGGCAAAAACAGCTCGGGAAAATAATTTCAGTTGCTCTGTTCAACACTCCCATCCCTCACTTCCGACGTCCATCACGGCGCCTGGAGTGAGTAAGTTACATAGTTGCAAAGGGTCAATAGTGAAACATTGAGACCTAAGAGTTTTACTAGGCCTAAGAGTCTGAGCCCAGCTCCTGTAAAACATCACGACACCCCAACATATTGATTCTGTATTAACACCATTCACTGTGAGCAGCAGAACATGACATAATACCAAACGTTTACAGAGTTAAACGTATTGAGGCAAACACGTTGAGCTTTATGCTCAACACAGACAGCGCATTCTGTGTTTTCCAGCACCTTCCGGCAGCTTGCCTCTCTGTCTCTAAGTCAACATCACCACAGACCAGCTTGAAGCCAGTTTAGCTAGTTTTTAAAGCTTCGATTCATTATGGCCCCAGGTTAGACTGGGTAAATGGTCCCCCAGCTACCGGCCCGGCAGGATAAGTAAATGAAGAACAGGCCAGCTGTTCTCTGCTAGGACAGAGACCGCAGTCTGGCCCAGAACGGCCCCACAGAATATGATACCAGATGTACTGGTGGATAACACTCAACAAACATTGGGTCACATTACAGTAGTCCACCTATGTCCTTGGAAATTACATACATATGAGCAGAAGTGGAAATCAGTAATGATCAGGTACTCAGTTCTCAAGTACCGAGTACCTGATCATACTGATAAAACACAAACACATATACATCTATTTATGCTTGAAATATCTTCACTTGACCTCCAAATGTCTCAGTGGTTAAACAGAGCCTGCGTGCAAACAAGAGGTCTTACTTTAACATAAACTGTGTCTTGTCCATTTGTGGTTAAAATATGTTTTTTCTTCATTCAGTGAATTTCCTTGCAGCAGGTAAAGTATTCAGAAATTTTACTCAACTAAGAGTAAGTGATACTTCATAATACTACTCAGGTAAAAGTAAAAAGTACTGTGGAGTAAAACTACTTCTGAGTGCAACAGAGAACCTTTGGGGTTGTGGTAGGATGAGAGATTATCATCATGGAGACGCAAGTCGACCAATCTGTAGGAACTGCATGACGCCATTGCTCCAATAAGTGTAAGTATAGTCATATTTAATGAATTAAGAGGATATGTGTTCTAATAAGGCTGTTTTGTTGAATTAAAAACACCTTTTGAAAATGTCAAATTTTAAGCAGGTATTAAATGTACTTTTAATTAAGCCCACAGTTCTGTCCAGCTATTTCTAGTTTGTGTTCCAGCTGTGCGAAGGAGCACTTTGGTACATTTTGACGTAAATGTCAGAAGTTATCTGTCCAGTGTATGAATCTGTGATGTCTACAATGTGAAAGAGGAAAGAAAAAGAACAGGACAAAGATTATTGTAATTAGATTTTGAGTTTCTGTCCAAAAATCTGAAATGGAAGGCCTTGTCTGCTATTGAGGGCTAGCAGTTATGGAAGGAATGTTTCCCAAATAGCTTTTGAGGACACCAGAGCAATTATCCTCAGTCACAAATCACTTAAAGCCTATTGTTTGCCCTGACACAGAGGCTCATCACAGCACAGAGGCTCTTCATTACGATCTGCCTTTGAGAGTGTACATAGGCTAGTGCGGAGAGTGCAGGGGTCACTGCAAACTCTAGTTTTAATGTTTAGGTAAGACAAAAAAAATAAAATTTAAATGATCAAATTTTGTCCACAGCTCAATTTGTTGAGTGATTTTGAGTAGTTTGAACAACACAGTTTTGTTGAAGAAGCAAAAGGAATTTGAAGTTGTCAATAGACAAGGTGTTGGCATCATGTGACTGCCTGTGTCCTGCAACCAGAACATGCAAAGCAGAAAAAGAAAAGTTCCAGTTAATGTTTGACTGCACAGACTAGACATGTTGATCTAGATTTTCAGTTTAGACCTGCCAACACGCTTTTACCAAGAACAAGGTTAAAAAGTTATGTTTAGGAATTTTCAGAGCATGAAAAATAAGAAGAAACTATAAACCTAGTTTAATCGGTCTTTACCGTTACCACTACTGATGTATAAGAAAAAAAAAACGTATTTGAAATAAACAACGCTTACCCTGGTGGGAGGGCAAGTAAAGCCTGGTGACCTGCCAGGCTTAAAATACGCTGGAGGAAACCCTGCGGTGATGATGTGACCATGATTCCACCATGTGACCTTGAAATTAGAGCCTTCAAAATTCATGCAGCATGGATGAAAGCATTGAGTCAGGTGGACAGAAGCAAACCAGCAGGTGGAGATGCTGGTAAAGTGGCAGGAGACTTACAGGTGATGCAGTGGCTTATGACAATGTGATCAGAAGAGTAAATTTATCTAATTATTTTGCATAGTTTTAAGGCTGGTGCACTAAAAGGTAAAAATTATGCGTCTTTGTGTTGTTCATTGCAGCGGCGCTACAAAGACAGATAAAAAGTGTGAAGCTAGTGGCAGCGTAATAAACTGCAGGTCAGCATTGGATTTCTGGGCATTCCTGCATGCACTGTGGAGACAAACTCCTTCTTGTTCCCCACATGGTCCCTATCCGATGGCAACCCCCGCTCCCACCTAACACACTACTCTGTGTTACATAACCAGCACCCCTTTTATCACACCCTCAGCTTTTTTTTGGCAGAGGTCCCTCATTCCATGCAACAGTGTAACCTCGCAAGCTTCAACAAGCACCACACGAAAGCACTCAAGAGTTTTGCAATCAGAAGCTTTATTAGCTCGCCTCGTGATTACTTTGGTGTAACATTTACAAAGAACAGGTTGAATTTAAAAGTATTCCCCAGCCTCTTAAAAAAATCCAGAAATTCCTACCAGCGTGTTAAAGTGACTTTGACCTCCTGATGTCGTTGCGTACAGTATGCGATGGGGACACATGACTCCGACACACACTTTTCCGCGTGATCATCATACACCTCAACAGCATCTATTTTTATGTTTTGGATGAGATGCAGAGCTATTTGAAGGCTTGTGAATGCTGAATAGCAACCAGAGAGACAAAAGACTTGGACGTAATGTGAATTGGCAACAGAACTCTGCAGTGAGAAGTCAAACTGAGAGTTAAAGTTACACTTAACGGGTTTATACATTTCTTTTTATTGCGTCTCCAATTCTACATTATACTCTATGTATTATCTAGCAGCCATCACTACCTTTTATGTGAACATCTGTCATATTGAATATGGTTCACTTTTTTGTAAATGTAAATAAAGTGCATGATGGGATGTTGGTGGCACTGCCGATGGTGGTAGGAGGAGTTCGTCCTGTAATCGGTGGGCAGCAGAATATTTTCCCAAAAATCTCGTAGATCATTAAGATCGTTTTTGGAAAATACAACACATGTCACTTCTTAGTTCTTTTTGGCCAATTTTTTCACTACCTTCTCTTTCTTATTGTTTAATCATGATCTCTGACCTTAACTAAGGCAGATGAGGCATGTAGAGCTTTAGACGTTGTTCTGGGTTGTTCTGTGATTTCCTGGATGAATTTCCGATGGTAGGCTGACAACTTCAAGGAAGATTCACCACTGTTTAGTGTTTTGTCCATTTGTGGATGACGGCTGTCATGGTTGTTCTCCGGAGACGAAAAACCCTAAGAAATATCCTTGTGGCCTTTTCCAGACTGGTTGATGTCAATGAATGTTTCTTGTCTGTCCTTCCGGTTCTTTAGATAGAGTATACTGTTTTGCTGTTTGAAATCATTTGCCCTACTTCTTATTGTCAGGCAGATTTTGCTTATGGCAGATTCCTGTTTCACCAAGGAGAGAGGGGTCAGTTATATTTTTACATATGGCCAAATGGGTGCTGATAACTTTTTACTCCATTTTTTTTTATTAATTCATCATTTGCAGGATTTTTTAAATTGTTTGATTTTCCAAACCTAAGAGACCACACATATGACAATGAAAACTCATGGATATAACAGGCTTGGTTCTACAGTGCGTGGTGTGCAGCCACATGCCAGGAGCAGCAGACCACACAGGGACAAATTTCACACACAAACAGTCAGATGTCAGACGGGAAACCTCGCAAAGCTTCTCAAGATCCAACTTCAGAGTAAATACGCAAAGCAGCATTGGACGTACGGCCATGAAGGACCGACACCGACTTAAAGCTGCTGTAACTATTGATTCAACATATACTCTGCTCTGGAGCATATCTTAGCTCTGGTTCCAGCAACAGGAAGAGGAGAGGTTTCTGGATGAAAACTTTGTGATGTCATGAGATCTTTAACTTCCCAGGAATTGTATAAAGCTTTTCTTTTTGACCTTCCACCTGAAAGAATGACATCAGAGAGACTGTGCAAAAATCCTTCATGGCAGAGAAAGGCCATTCCTGAGCCCAAAACTATGCAGGCGAATGTGTTGCATTGATCAGCTGCAGGAGTACACCTTAATCCTGGTTTATTCAGAGTTTCTGCAGGAAGAACCTTCTTTCTGCAGGTCTGTTGTCAACCACCGATGTTACATGAACGGATAAAATAGTCCTGGTGATTGTTACTGTAAACACGGCCTAGATTTCCACCAGTGTGTATGTGTGTGTTGGAGTCTGTTTTCCAGTTGCGACTCTGTTTTGAGCAAACCAAGCGTGACCTGGAGTAAATGGTGTGGGACATTCAGAGCACTAGGAGCGAAAAGGACCTTTGAAATCCTGTGAAAAAAGCATTTCTAGCTGCAGACTGGCTGGTAGAACTTACTAAATCACTCTGTGGGTTATAGATATGCACAATGAAGCATCACGGTAAAATGGTAAATGGCCTGTACTTGTGCAGTGCTTTATCAAGACAACTTTCCTTACACTGTGAGGACATGATTGGATAGTTTTCAAATTGTATCCGTGTATATGATCCTTGTATGAGGGCTTATTTTGGGAGACTAGAACAGCCTCCAATAACACGACTGTAACTCAGTCTTCTGATCATACACCATGTGCAGCGCTGCTGCTTGCATAAATTATCCTCCACATGTTGACAAGTTGTGACAAAAAATAAAGCTAAAAACTAGCTTGTACATGAGCATGATTGACAGCACAAAGGCCCTCCTCCCAGCTCTGATTTGTTGTTTCTGCTGAATTAAATTTAAAAATTACTTTATTTGATCCCTATGGGAAATTAAATAGCATGGCAATAATGATAAAAGGCAGATGAGCTCCATTTTTGAGTCATGATTGTTATGATCTCAACCCCTCAGCTCCACCTTGACTGTGCTGATTACTCATTACCCTGTGCTGTGCTGTGCCCTATTTAAACAGCTGCTGGTCACCAGCTCAGTGTGAGATTGTCTGTTGCCCCAGTCACAGCTTTCAAGCCTTGTCTCATGTTTCAAAGTTTTCTGGTTTTCTGATCCTGCCTGTTTTTGACCACAGATTTTGCCTTGTCCTTCGGCTGCTGGAGGAGTTCTGACCTACTGTTGATGTACCCTGCCTGACTCTGACCTTGCCTCAAGTTTTTCTGATTACTGGATCTTCATTGCCTGTGGCCCTCCAGTGAATGACCCTGGATTGTCCCGTGACTCACCCTCTGGTTGGTGGATTTTGTCCCTGTCATCTGTTTGTCCCCTGAGCCCTCAAGTCCTCCCTTTGCCCATCCACCTTACTCCTCCCTGGCTGGATCCCAGACCCCAGTGGACTTACCCCTTCCTGACCAGCCAGCGAGACCACACCCTGCTTAGCTCCTTCTTACCTTTATTTTTGTAATAAAGACATTTGGTGAACCAACTCTGGTGTTGGCTGCGTTTTGGGTTCTGGCTGATTTTGCTTTCTGTTACAATGATATACAGTCTTAACAAAAACGTTTAAAAAAAACTATTTTTATAGAAGTTACATACTGAAGTTCCCTGAAGAGTATTTTCACATTCAGGAGATGCAATTCCACACAATTCTGCTGAACTCCCATTTGCAGAGCAAAGTGAGACCCTTCAGATTACAGAAGAGTTGACCTTTGCTGACACAGCAGAACTCATACAGCCTGACCGACCATAACAATAACAACATATGTACTACAGCTCCCAGCAGACCTCATTAAGGCACGTTCTGCTGCTGGGGGAACAGAGCAATGCCCTGGCTTTCTACACTGGCCTACATTACTGCCTCTCAGGCAAACAGGGCCAAAAGATCTGCAACCAGAATAAAGGACCTTTGTCCACCTCCTGCCCACTCCTACTCACTGTCTCCGTTCATCCTTCAAACGCTGCCAGAACAAGGCCTGTGCCAAAATCAACCGGACCTGGGAATGTCGAAGGTGGTTTCAACATTTTGTTTAAGAGTCGTAGTTCTGAGCACAGATGAAAAGAAAAGCAACAAGATTTTAGAAGTATTAAATCTGACCTGAAAGATAAGATGAAATGAAATCAAAAACCTCTCACTACTGCTGCAAAAAGGCTTTCTTCAAATATATTCCACTCCAATCACTATATTTAGGGACTCTGAGCAAAGTTCCAGCAACTGGAACTAGTTCTTATCCTTTTGACATTAAAGGTTAAAAACCTATTTTTCACAGAAATATTCATTTTTGTACAGAAATGTTCCAAAATCTCACATCAGTATTTGGTAAAAAGTCTACTGAAGAACTGAGTAACTGATCAGATTATCAATCATTTAATATTTTAAAAAATTACATAATCAGACAGACCAAAATATAAAGTTAAGTGGAAATTTTGGTATTTTAAGGACAAAAGTGACAATAAGTCAAAAAAAGTAACAGAAAAAATAACAAAATCAGAACATTTTTTCCAAATCAGTTTCTTTCAATAATAAACATATAAAATTTTAACAAAAACTGTAGCTGTGTGTCTGTGTCTGGTGAATTTTTAGTTAAAACATGCTTCTTCATTCAGTGGGTAAAAAATCTAGAAATTTAGTGATTGTTCATAATAATATTACTCAAGAAAAAGTAAAAAGTGCAGCATAGTAAACATTTTTTTTAAAAAGTTACTCAAGTAAATGTAACTGAGTAAATGTAACTAGTTACTGCCCAACTCTGCTCATGGACAACCTGTGTTGAAGGAAAGGATTGTCCATTCTGTTTTCCACACAGGCACAGAAACCATGGCAACCGGCATAACTTCACAGCATTAGAAAACACACTGCAGAGTGCTTGGTCAACACTGATCCACATCCAGGATCTGTAATCAGTAATCAGATCTTTGCTCCCATCACACTTCACTTCCTCTGTTCTCTGACTCCATTAAAGGTGCCAGCTCTCAAGGTTGAGCCCAACAGTCAGTGTTGTGCAAACGCAGAATAAATTCAGTAATATACTCAACAAGATTAAGATCCTTCATTTCAGTCTGGTGAAGGTTAGGATTAGGAATATACTAGTAATTGTTTCGGTCAAGCAGAAATTATAAATACTAAAGCTGATGGGACTCAAAGTCCTCAGTTGGATTGAAGTACAGCGATGTGTGTGTGCATATACTTGTATATGCTGCCTATAAGGGACCACAGTCACTACTTTTACCCACAAAGCAAGGTCATTTGTCAGTGAGGACATTTTCCTGGTCCTTTTCTCAGTCCTACTAGGTTTACAGGTAATGTGAATGTACTGGTAATAGTTAGTTTTAGGAAAAATGTCTGAGTTAGGTATAAATGCAGTTACTAAATGAATAGGCAAAGCAAAGTCCTCAGAATGATAGAAGTACAAGTGTGTGTGTGTGTAGGTGTGCATGTTTGTTTGTAATACCTTGTGGGGACTATTTTCCTTGACACATACTACGTTGTGGGGACCCACTGCTCCTTGTGGGGACCGAAGCCTGGTCCCCACAAGGGGAAACTCAGTTTTTGGGCCAGGGGTCAGAGTTAGGGCTAAGGTGTGAATTGAGTTTTGGTTAGGGTTAGGGTTAGGTATGTGATGGTTAGGGTTAGGAAAAGGGTAAAGGTAAGGTTTAGGCTGCAGAAATGAATGAAAGTCAATGGAAAGTCCCCACAAAGATAGCCACGCAAACATGTGTGCATGTGTGTCTCCATGTAGTGGAGACAGTCACCTATTAACTTGGTCTCAAATAGCATATGTTTACGACCTACTTCTAGGAAAATAACTGGGAGTGACTGAGCACCAAACAATCAAATCTACTCAGGCTCTTCAGAAAAGATTTCTAGAACTTTTGTGAATTAGAAATCCAGACTCTCACTGAAATCTGCCAGCATACTGTATGGAAAAACACTTTTCCAAAAGATTTATAATATTTTTGGTGTTTTGTGTGAAACAAAGCTATATAAGGCTGAAGCAGCTCTCATGTATACATTTATTTGACTAGGGGAAACGATAAGAAATGTAATTTACTATGTTTACAGAAGAATATTTTTAAAACCAAGTATTTCTTTACAAACTTAAGACAAATCGGTGTGGCTACAGGTAAAACCAGATATCTACATATATCAAATAAAAAGACACATGCCTGTTTTTTCTCATTGTCTGAAATTAAATCAGACCAAGCTTTTTGTGTTTAAGGTCGGTTAGAATTATACAAACGATTTCTGCTTAACGCCAGAAAACATGGTGAATTTCAGACAAATGTGTTTGCACCTTTTTATTCAGCGTATGTAAATACCTGGTTTCAGCTGCAGATACGATTTGGCCATTTACAATTAGAGACTAGAGTTTGATTAGGGATGAAAGACCTTAGATTGGACTTGGACTTGGCCATGGGTCAGAGGTAGGATCCAGCAGAGAGGATACAAAACATATTCAGTCTGAGCTTATCCTCTCTGGGTTTTTTGGGGGGGTTTTTATGTACTGGATTTGTAGTCATGGACAGGTCAATGATTGATTGACAGACTGATATCAACCCAACTGTCGTCATCATCTATCTGCGTATGTTGGTTTTTTCCGTTGCTTAAAGATAAACAGTGAGACCAGGGGGTTGCAGAGACCTTCAGGAACATCGTCTGACCGCACAAATACTGCAGTCAGACGTCATCAGGTATACGCAGGTACGTTGTGTCTAACTAGATTGTGGGACACTGTAACACATTATGTCCCATTTATTTCTCAGATTATAAATACGACTGGGAGATCATTGTAGTCCTTTTTTTGTTTTTGGTGCTTCCACTTTCAAAGCACCTTTTTTATTAGGGATACACCGATTTATCGGCCGAATGATTTATCAGCTCTGATTTCCTTAATTTTGGTAAACTGGTGATTGACCAATACTTACATTTGAAGGCGCTCTTATCTACCTCAGCAAAGGTCTAAAAATCAGCCATTTAGAAGTTTGACCGTCAGACTGGCCCACCAGGTCATGTCTACACGTTTGCAGTAAACAATAGTCACACAACTGTCGCCAGCTCTGTGACTTTCTTGTTATATGTAGAACAAAAGAAAAATTGGTATTGAATGAAATCGGAATGGCACGTTAGGCTTTTTTAAAAAACATCGGTAATCGCTGATCAGCCAGAAATCTGCAATCAGTGCACCCCTACCTTTTATGCTTTTCGCAAAACATCCAAGCCAGATATGAGAGCAAAGTGAGATCGGGGCTTCAAGACAAGACTTGATTTTGGTCAACATTAACATAAAGCAGGCAACTGGTATTCTGTCATCTAAATTTCAGCTGAGAGATGAATTAGGATACTTGTTGTTTAGGGCAAGGCTTAACCAATCCATGTATAGCTGACCACAAATCATAATTGAAGATAAGCAGTTTCTGTCGGTTCTCGGTGAATTATCTGAAGCTGTCAGTTGGGAGGCGTTTTGTTGGACATCCTGTTGGAAAAGATATGGTTGTCCTATTCAGTGCAAACCAAATAAGATGACAAAGTTACAGCAGAGAGGGGTGAAAGTGATTCTTGGTATATGTCGCTGGAGATTTTAATCATTGACTATAGAGCCTTACTAGTTAAAAGCATCTCTAGATCATCATAAAACCCTCTTTATGTATAGTCTCACACCAATAGTGGAGAGGAGTGAAATAAGCTATGTTAAACACACACACAAAAAAAAAACTAAAGGAGATCACACCTTTCCAGACGCCGGGCTTAGCTGGGAGGTTGAGTCACAGCAGGAAGAACAGTTTCCGTTTGTGAAGACCTGGACATAAAAATGTGAACAATTATATACAAAACAACCCCCCCCCCCCCCCCCAAAAACGACAAAGATTACTTGAAAGGTTTTATTTGTAGATGAATCTTAAAGAGAACAAAGGAAAAAATATATATACCTATATATCCATATGTACTAATTTATGTACAGGCAACTTTACAGACAACTAGAAATGTTTACAGCCGTGGATGTGGATGAGGAGGATGTGCTGTCGGAACAGTCTCTGTGGTGTTGCACTGATGCAACGATGAACAAGTCCTGCATATGTACATACATTCATAGGATGCAAATGCCTCTCTGTTCACACAAGCATTACAAATTCAAAAACTGAATCAATGGAATGATGTACCATATTGTATCTGCTGATGTTACGTCACACACAGCAGAGTGGCAGCCCTTAATATTTACAGGCAGTAAGGAGGGACTCCGTAAAAGAGACGTTGTCACTGAATTACCTGCAAGTTCACTCTGCTGGCAGCTCAGTAGGCAGGTGTGAAGTGTGAACTTTAGCGTTTGTAGCGACAACACATTCTTGCTAGCTGACTTGCAAGGCTATCGCGGTGTTTGCAGTTAACACACAAGGTAGAGTTGAGGCAGGTTTTTGTCATTTGCAAAATAGCTCACATATTGAGGCATTAAGTCATATTGAAATGTTCTAAATAGTCACTAAGATCCTTATATACAAAAGGTGACAGCTGCCCATTGGAGCTACATCTAATTATCAAAACCTCTACCTCCTTGGGTATTTTGTGTGTCATACTGCCTGGGTTTTTTTCTTTCTTTTTTTTTTTTTTGGATGATTGTCATCTTAAGACTGCATCTACGTCTACGTGTGAGATATAGGGAAGGCTGTACAGGCCCTAAATACTAATGATGGTCTTATATTTCACTCTGAAACTTGTTTTTATTTCTGCAAGATCTGTACGGTGTATCGTCATGACAACATGTCCACCTCTGATTCTTAATGTAGGAGGGGGGGAAAATGAAAATGGTGACAAATGAAAGAAAACACACTTTCTGAGCCAGCTTTTGCTCTCTGAGAGAAATCTGTTGTAAGGTTTGAACTTTGACATATACTGAAGACAAATCAGCATGTACTTAGCTAAAATTTACTTGATTTGCGTTATCATTGACAGCCTCTTTGTGCCAAAAACATTAGAATGTGGGAAGAGTTCTGTGGAACCGATTCCCTTATTCAATCAGTCGTGTTTGAATCTAATCACAACAGTTCTCTAAATGTGCACAGATGGCTAGCTGAACAGCAGAAGGGAGCTTTGGAACGAAGCAGCTTCAACGAAGACAAAGTTACAGTGCAAACCTCTGTGGACGGGGTGAAACCACAAAATGTTACCAAGCATTTTTGGTTTATTTTCTAATGCAAATGTCTCAGTACACTTGAAATAAGATAAAACTAACTTCGGAGGAACTTTTCAGCAAGATATACTAGCTTGTTTTAAGTCAATAATCCCTTAATGTTGATGAAAAAGTTCTAGTTCCCATGGCAGATTATTTTATTGATAATTTCACCATAGAAATAATTTGCTAATGGAACTAGAACTTTTTCATCAATATTAAGGAATTATTTACTTAAAACAAGCTCCTACATCGTGCTGAAAAATGACTTGTAAGTTAGTTTTGTCTTATCTCAAGTGTACTAAGATATTTGCACTTGAAACTAGACAAAAAATACTGGGTAAGATTTCATGTTTTGCAGTGAATATAACCTCTCTAGTCCCTGCCTGTCGGGATCCAAAGATTCTGTCAGAAATGGAATGTCTAAATCAGCTCAGAAAAAACTAGAAGTCAGACTAGACATGACTTTAAGCCACATTATCCCAGTGGCATTTGGTTTCTGGGCCTTCAGAGGGAGTTTACCATTTAAATCCGCCATGGGATAATGTTACAGTTGCATGTGACGTCACCCTGTTCAGACCTTGGCCCGCTCCACCGTGACGGACGTCAAAACAACCTAAACGTTTCTGTAAAGCCTGTCAAAAAGCAGACATCTGTAACCTAATATCGCTGTTATTTAGTTGATTTCACTTTAAAAGTTGTCATAGGGGCTGCGCAATCGGCCGTGTAAACAAACAGACAAGGATAGAAACCAAACTTGTCATTTTATTGTACAACTATTACTGAGGAAAGATATGGCAGCGATGGATATCAGCAGTCAGTCATAATGACTGGCAGCTGTCGGTGTAACCGCGGATTTGCAGGAAACGCTTTTTACAAGGTAAGAAGATTAACGTTCATATACTTTATAAGTAAGTATGATTACAAAAATATCAAATATAGGATGATGGAGAAGGTACGTGTCTGACTATTAATAACCATGGAGAAAATGCTCCACCATCATGTAGCCTAGCATGTATGGAAAACTTGGGGCTTATACGGTCGGTCTGACCGTCCATTCAGAGACCAGAAAACGTCTGACGTCACCGTGGGCGAATCTGAAAGTTCATGAACTGTTCGCTTACTGAAAGTGGGCCTGCTCTACTGATTCTGCAGGCCGATTAGATTGACCCTGGCAACAGAAAGAGACTGAAATCTGATTGGGTGAAACATCAAGAATCCACTAAAACATGTGCAGGAAGCAGCGGAGCCAGGAGAA
Organism: Poecilia mexicana; assembly: GCF_051168715.1. Lineage (NCBI taxonomy): Eukaryota > Metazoa > Chordata > Actinopteri > Cyprinodontiformes > Poeciliidae > Poecilia > Poecilia mexicana. The sequence goes on from NW_028263374.1 coordinate 3,741,670, forward strand.
TAGTTACAGGTATTGGAAGTATTTACTTCCAGTACTTACTATTGAAAGTAAATCAGTGATGTTCAATTGAAGATATAATTTAGGTTGTAGGGATCCTGAAGGTGTTTAGGCCTACGGTGAAGGCCCCTGCTGGCATCGTCCAGACTAAATGAAAAGAAGCTTACCGTATCTTCTGCTGACAAAACAGACAGAACAAATATCAGTGCAGACACAGCTGTTCCAGAGAAACTAAGCAACGGCGGCTTGTTTCAAACTGCTGGAGGGGTTAGTGGAAGTCGGCCGTCCCTGGGTTTCCGGTTGATTACAGCAAATCCCAGACAGCTCCGATTTAGAGCAAGGTTTTGAGGTTCAAGTACGCACGTGTCCTTGCAATGCTTCTGTGGTGTATTACTGTGAGGAGCTGATCTTCCCCTGCGATCCCTGGAAGAACACGGAAGAGTCAGTTGGCCGAGCGAACAGTCCGGCCGCTTCGTGGAAAACGGTGGACTTTGATGTGTTTCGACAGATGATCACTGCGGGCAAACTTCTTCTCACACACGGGGCATTGGTAGGGTTTGACACCCGAATGGGATCTCCTGTGACGGGACAACTCATCAGACCGAGAAAACCTGGAAGGAGGGAGGAGAAAATGAAACGTGAGGATGAGTGGAGAAGGGCTGGTTAGCCTGGCAACCACAAGCTATTTACTTATTGGGTAAACTGACCAATGTTTACAGGCTGGATCAATGGATCAATGGATGTTACTGACGAGGATCAATAGTAAGAACATAAACTTCAGTAATAACAGTGATCCACACACGTTTCCATTTGTGCAGTTATATGGTCAATGGAAATGCTGCTGTTGATACAGTAAATAAATACAAATAAAAAGGCACTTGTTATTTTTTGTACACTTTATTAATTTATTAGGGACAAAATTTCTATCACTTTTCAGTGATATTTGGATGTCTACATTTTCACAAATACAAACCTAATGAGCAAACAAACAAACAAACAAAAAAAACACAGGGAGAAATTGAAAACCCAGTCATAAATATAAAGGATTAATTAAAATGAATTCTTTTGTGGATGTCCTGACCCAAAGTAACTTCAGGTAGAGCAAAGTTATGCTCAGTAAAAAGTGATTACACCCGATCTCTACCATCAGAATGTAGTTTTTTTAATAATCAGTGAATGATCAGCAACTGATGATTTAGCTCATTTAGAAAGGTGTGTAAAAGTCTCCTGTCCTCTAAATATCCGGTTATCTTTGACAATTAACCAACTTTGACAGTTAGCTTTACTTCTTCTGCTCATTATGTTGAGACTCTTATTTTGGAAGAGAGAAAACAGAGCATCATCTTCAAATTCCCTCTACAAGAGATCTTTCCTGCCAGCAGCCATCACTATCTACAATAACTCTTTGAAGAATTTGAGTTAATATGGGTTACAACCACATTTAACTTCCCTGTGGAATCAATAAAGTATTTTTGAGTTTGAATTTGAGTCAGGAAGTAGTTCTGACAGGATGATTCCAGTCAGGCGAGATGAAACCAGATCCTCCTTTTACTCTCAAGCAACATCTTGTTTGTCCAGCCTCTAGAGAACCGTTTCCTCGCCAAGCCGAGCGAATTTAACCACGTAATTATCAAAGCCGAAGCGTTTCACACCAGGCTGTAACTCATCGGCCCTGCAGCTCGGTTAGGCCAGCGTGGAATCCCAGCTGGACTTGGAGGAGAGGAAAACACCAGTTGGCTGAAGCGGCGCAAATCTCAGCTGCAGGCCTTCCTCCCAGCAAAACAAGATGTCTGCCGGTCACTGCACACAGCTGGACTCTGCAGCCCAGATGTTCCTTAGCTGAGCGCGCAAGATACAAAACCCACACGGTGGGGATGTCGTGTGACCGAGCAGCCATGTTTCAACTGAACTGGTGAACGTGGTCAGCACCTTAAGATACCAGAAGATCCACTTCAGTCTTAGAGACACACAGTTTAAAAGGTCAGTGGAGTTCTGTTGAGGGGGTAGTCACTAGATAAAATCATTAAAAGATTTTACCTTAGCTAAAATGTTACCTATGTTAATCTAGGAAAAAAAAAAGTAGACTTCTGCCATCTAAAAAGTGCAGCCATCTGTAATGGAGACCTGCCAACAACCACCACAATCTTCACTAACTCTTTGAAGAATCTGAACAACAACATTTCATTTCCCTTTGGGATCAATAAAGTATTTTTGAATTTGAATTTGCAAACAACTCCACACACAGAAATGTCAAAATAGTTCAACTGCTGTCATGATGGATTTAAATGCCTGTTTACATAGAGGGGAGTTTTTATTATTATTATTATTATTATTTATTATTATAGCTACACTATAAGTCATGTTAGCAGAATGATTTACTACAAACACTCACTGGTCAGAAACTATTTTCTTGACTTTATATGAATAAAGCCGACTTGCCTAATAAAGCTGCTGCTGACACAGAAACCGCTTCGAGTTGCAACCACTTTTATTTATAAGAAGAAAAATCACAATCTAAACTAGATCATTTATGTTAAATACATTTAGAACCTGCACATACAGTAAGCAGGTAACTGGACTCCAACTGGAAATACACACTTTGTCACATTTATTCCTATGCATGGTGGCTCTCAAAAACTATCTTTATTCTGCCAGTAAAATGGCTGAAACCTTGAAACTTTTCTGAACCTCCACAGAGAAAAAAACCTGCCAATTATTGCTTCCACACAGACGACAGTTTTGCTTTGTATTTGACCTTTTTAGACGACTACATTTAAGAATGGAACAGGATCTATTACATGTCGTCATGGTAAAGATTGTACGCAAAAACATTTGATTATAAAAATAAAACTTGGAGGAGAAAAAGGGAGCATAATCTCACCTTGGTCAGGTGATGAGAAGATCTCTGCATAGATATTTGTGTTTGAGGGGCCCAGTGGGCCCTCGGACCACCGCTTGGCTAACAGACTGTCAGACTGTGAAGGAACTCAAACCACATTTAGTCTGAACCTATAAGGTTCATCCTAACAGGATACTGAATTCAGAGTGACTCTTAACACACTCCCCTCTGTTCCCCTCTCTATTCTTATTTGTTATTGTGGATGAAAATCAATAAATAAAGGCCAGTTATGCAATAGGGGCCTGACTCTCAGCATGGAGGGCCCGGCTCTGTGTGGAGTTTGTTCTCCTGGTTGATTTGCAGAGCCTCTGGCTTCTTCCCATCATGTTCACCTAAATAACCTGACTGTCCATCTCTGTGTTAACCTGCCTCACAACCACAGACTGCTGCAGATGGACACCATCACCACCACCACTAGCTGAAAACTGAAAGGATTCGGTCATTAAGAAAATAGCAACATAATCTTTGCATCTTAAAACATAAACTTAGTATAATTTTTTAACAATGATTCCCATTGGAATATAAAATGTAGAGTATAATTTAATCTCTATTTAATGGTAACTGGAGAGGGTGTTTCTTGATTTGGTGCAGCAGTGGTTGACACCGGCTGCTGGGAACACGGTACCGATCCGGTATAGAACGTGGAGGGATCTGGCTCCATGCAGGCCTGGAGCTGCTCTGCAGGGTCCTGTGTTCGACTCGCACACCGCCTCGGCCAAATCAGTGTTTGACAAGTAAGCATTAAGTTTTAGTGTCATCATCAAAACGGAGCGCGAATCCAAAAGGAAAACGACACGCTGAACTGGACGACCAGACAAAGATTACGACAGCTGTACTTTCATGACGGTCAGCGCCGCCCAGCATCACCGTTTACAGTACGAAGCTGAGGGGCATTTTGCTTCCTGTGGTCCCCCCTCGGTTCCCCCCTTCAGTCTGTTGCTCGATTCTTCCAGCCTTTCATGCCGTGAGGCGGCTTGGACGTTCCTGCCCACAGTCATGGTAACTATTCAGTGCTTATTCTTTGTCGGGTCAACAACCTCACTCTTGCTCCCTTCAAGTGATTGCATGCAAGCTGAGGTAGGGCTCTTTTTCTGGTTTGTCTGCAGCTTGCTAAGAAAACCACCGTCTTCCATACAGTACACTTCTTTATTTGATACAATACGTAGTACTGTGTTATAGTCAAAAGTGGGCAGAGTACACAAATATTTTAGTCAAGCAAGAGAAGCGATTCTTCATAATCAAATTACACAAGTAAAAGAGTGCAGTGTAGTAAAAATACTCCTAATTGTACTTTTTCCCCAAAAATATTACTCAAGCAAATGTAACCAGTTACTACCCAACTCTTGTTATTGTACAATAGTGTAGTACTATAATGTACTGCATTATAGTAAAAGGAATCATTTATCTCTCTTTCTCCCTCTACATCTAACTATTTACCTGAGCTGTAAAAAAAATCACTTTTCCTTATGAGCCCCAATAAGGAGCAGCAGGTCCTCACAACGTTTTTGGAAAGATGGGCCTTACAAGATGAGAAATGCTGACACACACACACACACACACACACACACACACACACACACACACACACACACACACACACACACATACTTGTATTAGGTGAAACGTGAGGACCATTTTTAGCGAGTGACTAGGTGGTTACGCGTGGGGACTCAACTTTCTAAATGAGCTAAAGACTCCATTTTAGGTTTGGATTTTTTTTAGGGACATTGGAACATGAAATATCATCTTTAACATAAAAATTTATAAAGTTTAGAAAATCAAAAATCTGTCAGGTTTTGGGTGCACGTGGGGACTTGTCCTTCACCAACTACCACCAGGTGGCACTGTGTAATTTTTGTGAACACAGTTTGTTAAATATGAGCAATCCTAGTTGTTTTAAGTCAATAAACTGCATTATATTAGATTTGTTTTTGTTTAATGTTATTTTAAGTTCCTGGTAACCTGCTTAAAGCCAACCATCAATATTGGACTGCATTTTCAGGTTGTATGTGAACCATTTTATTACACAATTTCCAGATATACGTAGTACAATTCAACATGGATATACATATATGAAATGGATTCATTGATTTGCATCCATAAACATTAACATACACACTTCCTCTTCTATGAAAGTATGCATACATACTTGGATTACAAAACTTGACTGCAGCTGTCTCAGAACTTCAAAACTGGCAGAAACTTCAAACAGATCCAGATACCAAAAAAGTCAACGCTTACCTTCTTTTGAAAGTCTCTCGTTTTAACGCATCTATGCGATTTTTCACATAGAATTTAACCCCTTGCCATGTCCTGTCCTTGAGGGCCACTGGTGAGGTTTCAATGCACTTCATACAGTCATGGCCAAAAGTTTTGAGAATGATTCAAATGTTAATTTTTACAAAGTCTACTGCTTCAGTTTTTATAATGGCAATTTGCATGTACTCCAGAATGTTATAAAGAGTGATCAGCTTAACAGCAATATTTGATTTTGGGTCCATGGCCTGGAAACTCCCCAGATCTTAATCCCATTGAAAACTTGTGGTCAATCATCAAGAGATGGGTGGACAAACAAAAACCTAGCAATTCTGACAAAATGCAAGCATTGATTGTGCAAGAATGGACTGCTATCAGTCAGGATTTAGTCCAGAAGTTGATTGAGAGCATGCCAGGGAGAATTGCAGAGGTTCTGAAGAAGAGGGGTCAACACTGCAAATACTGACTTGCTGCATTAACTCATTCTGTCAGTAAAAGCTTTTGTTACTCATAATATGATTGCAATTGTATTTCTGTATGTGATGAAAACATCTGACACATGAAAACCAGAGGGCAACAGTTCATGTGAAAATATAATATTTGTGTCATTCTCAAAACTTTTGGCCATGACTGTACACTGGGCTTTCTCAGGAACCTTTCCAGATTCAATACAGTCCATGAGCGTTTTCTCCACCGCCTGAATTTCTTCTTGGCTCCACTTGAGTCTCTTCTTTTGTGGTGGGCCTGAAAAATAATTAGGGGCACATAAGTGTTCTTCAATGAAAAAAGGTTTCAGTCTGTGTGACAGGGCAAGTTATAAAGCTATCACAAAAACATTTTTCAATCACAGCTGTAGTAAAGTATTTAATATTAAAGGGTCAGTTGTCAGCTGTAATAGTTGCCACTGATGAAGCTGACAACTAGTAATGAGTGAAAACATTAATCTCACCAGTCCTTAAAAAAGCATCAGCAGGTACCCTGCCAGCATGCCTAGGTGGGCCCCATGTGGGGGAAAGGAGGGCTGATATATGGGTCCCATATGGGTTTGTCTGCGGGTTCCACAATGGCCCGGCATGGGTTTGCCCATGTAGGGCCCATGTAGGGCCACAGCCCACATGGGCCCTACATGCCCTATATGGTGGTGGCCCACATGGGTTTGCCCATGTATGGCCCATGTGGGCTGTGGCCCTACATGGGCAAACCCATGTGGGGCCATCATGGAACCCGCGGACAAACCCACATGGTCTGCCCTCCTTTTCCCCACATGGGGCCCACCTAGGCATGCTGGCAGAGATGTGAATTATGGCATAAAAACAGAATCCGACGCTGAACAGTGAAAAATGAACACATGATGTGAAACATGATGATTATGCAGCGCAGCAGGTGATGAGTGAAGATTACTGAGCATCAATAAATGATAAAATAAATCTAGAAACAGAAAAGAAACTAAAGTGGACATAGCAATAAACCAAGAGAGGACAATACTAATCAAAGGAAACTAAATGGAAATGAATGAAGAACAAAATGTAAGAATAAACTAAGAAACTAAAGTAAATACAGAGGAATAAACTGGTATGGCAAGACCTTTAGAGCAATAATTAATACAGAGGACTGTATGGCAAGAATAAACAGACACTATTTCCAGATAAAAGGTAAAATAATATTGTTGAAGTGCCATGGGTTTGTTGAGACCATATCTAATATTGAGAATAAATATATCTTACAGACCATAACAGTAAATAACTTACCACTTATTTATGTTTTTAATTATATTTGATATATTTATTTCTTCAATATTATTTTTCATGTCAGTGTTAATGTCATGGTGGTGTTCAGTGACTCCATGACACTTTCAGTTTGACTCATTAGGATTTGATGAGGAACCAGATTTGTTCTTTGTAATTTCTGTTCAGTAAAACTATTAATCTATAATCAATAGACAGGTCTATATAAAGAAATAATCCATATTTCTGTCTCATATTTGTGTGGCATTAAAAGGAACTTTTGTTTTTCCACTAAAAGCTCTGGTTTGCACAGTAAATGCCATTTGGGTGAAATTTTATGGATGATACTCTGATGTCCCATTCTCCTGAAGGCAGCACAGAGCTGCACCACAAGAAACTGACAAACACTGAACAGAAGAAGAGCTATGATTAATGTAGTTACAGTTCTATCCATGTTTTAATGCTGCAGAGTTCAGTTGGTTTGCAAATAGTCCAAAGTTTAAACTGGCATGTTGTTCATCTTTTATCTCCTCATTTTGTGGAATATTTAACAACTAGAAAATGGCACAAAATAATAATATTTTTTCCACTCTGATTGGCTGCTGTTAGGCCTACCGATGTTAACCTGAATGTTCATTGCATTTTTCTTAGACGCCTGTGAAAATAATTTCTATTCCCATGACTTTTTGTTCTCTGGGAAATTATTTCTGATGATAAATACAGAAACAAGCATAAAAATCAAAACATCTACAATCATCAGTTAAAAAAAAGTGTGATACTATGATATTTATAGATAAACTTACAATCAGTTCTTGTGAGCTCAGGCACGCTCATGTCCCGTACTTCAGCTGGTGTTGGACCAAGGATGACGGTATCGTCGCTCTCATCGGATGACTGTTTCAACTCCTAAAAATTGACAAGTTTAACAGTAAAATGCCTAAATTAGCTGTTACAACTTAATACAGAGCTACAGAGTCAACTTCAACTTCATGAAGGTATTTAGAAATCCCAAATATGTCATAGATTAACAGCATCAAAAGTGTACAGGCTCCATCAGATTACACTGGAGATTCTGCATTTCATGGTGCATAATATGAAAACACAGCACTTAACAGAGGGGGTGGGAGGACAAATAAAGCAAAAGCCTTACTTATATATTTAATACTAACCATGAAGTGATCCACCCGGATCTGTCACAAATACACCAAAAGCTAATATTCTGCTGTGTCCAAATTTGACAGTTAAAAATCAGACACCCACACAGGAGTTAGGTACTGACCGCAGCAAATTACATTTGGACTATGATATCCATTTTCACCTAATCTGACCTATTAACTGTAGGTTAAATGACACAAACTATGCACATTGATTTTATACTTCAACATGCAGGGTTTCCCCCAGAAAACTTGCTAAGCCCGGTGGTCGGGTGCCCAGGTGGTCCACCGTGTTTTTTGTATTAAAAGATGTTAAGTTGACAATAAAAGTAAAAATATCACTGGGTAATTATGTTATGGGAAAACATCATCATTGAACTGCTATATAAACCCACAACTAGTCTTAAAAACAACTAATCAAAAAATACAATTAAAATGAATATCAATTCTGTCCACTTCTGTTAAATCCAAATTAAGTCAGCAGCTCCATTGGGCCCCCAGAGCTTCAGGGGCCCCATAAATGCTAATATTTTAACACAGACCACCATTTGTTTATTGAGATTATCATTGCTGCTAAATTTGACATAATGGTTTCAGCATACATAAATTAAAAGGCTTTAAATTATTTGACATTTATATGCAAGACAGTGGTTCTTAACCTTTTTTGAGGTACCAAACCCACCAGTTTCATATGCGCATTCACTGAACCCTCCTGCAGTGATAAATAAAATATGATTTCCCCAACTAGAAGAACAACTAAAGGAACAACTAGACTGTTACTAAATAAAATTAGCAAAGCTATAAGAAGTCAATAACAGATGAATGTATAAAGGAAAGCAGTTGAACTGGGTCCTACCAAAACATCTCCCGCTGTCAGAGATGACAACACAAATCTTTATTTCTTTGGATATTTAGAAACAACTGGCATTTGAAATAAAATAACTGCAGGAAAGATGTGTTGAGCCTTTTCTTTGTTTAAGAAAAACCTGACTGTGTACTCTTAAATCAAACATTAACTGATATTGTGTTAGCTTCTTCTAATCTAGGCAATTAAAATCAGGTAAATCCTCTTTCACACCTCCAGGGGCAGATCTACTGGGGTGGCATGGGGAGGCAGTTGCCACCCCATGTTTTTGTTTTTTGACAGATTTCTGCTTGTCCTGCATTGGGATAAAATTATTTTCTGGACACAATGATTTTCTGGACACAATGAGTCACAAAGCGATTAGTCCAATCCAGTAATACAAATCAATTAGTAGCAGTATGAAATACATAAAAATAATTAACTATACTATATTAAGAAATTTTATTTAATCCTCAGTGCTACATGAAGCTCATTTTGAAACAATGCAAGTTAAAAACAGATTAAGTCCAATGTTAGGTCTGTGTAAGCCAAATGTGAGAGTGAGACATATCTATCTATTAGAGGTGTGCCGATCAATCGGCCATCGATCATAATCGGCCGATTTCCGTGAAAAAGTGTATGATCGGTGATCGCCGATCACGGTATTGGCACATCTCTATCTAGATTCATACTTAGATACTGGCATATGCTGCCACCCCTGAAAAAATCCCTGCCCTCCTCTTGTCACCCCATAAATATTTTGCTAGATCCGCCCCTGCACACCTCCCTTCTCTTACCTGTGCGGTTATGCACAGGTTACATTAATTTAGCTGAAACAGTTATGCAAAAACAATTTAAAAGTGGGAAAAACACTGTGGGCTAATGCATCTTTCCCTGAGATAATTCACCTTTTAAACTGGAACAGCCGTCACTCCCATCACTGGATCTGCATCTCTGGTTGGGATTTTCCTGGAAAACCCCCCCCCCCAAACATTCAATGATTATAAATGTGTCAAAGCCCTGAAATTCATTTTAACAAAGCAGATTCACTCTCTTCCCCTCAACTAAAGTTATGATGCTGAAGTTAGTTTCTAATTCACAGCTCTTCCCCAAATATCCCAACCTTTATTATTCTAAAGAGAATGTAGTCTGGTGTAATGTGCCCTGAAGGCCCCCCTCCCAGCAGAATCAACCTTTACCCACAAGGTATCCATTTACTTCAGCCTCGTGTTTTAGATCCTCATGTCTATCGTCTCTCCATTCAAAACACATGCAAAAAAGCAAAAACCCTCTTCAATCACACAAGCAGGGTGACTGAAAATAGTGCATATTTCATTATTTCTGCTTTATGAGGTTTGCAATTTGCTAACTTAGCTTTTTATATTTTGCATTTGAGTTATTTTTTGAGCAGTCATATTTTAATAACATATTTTTTAGGTTATCACTTTTATTTTTCTTGTAAGACTGCACATCAATAAATTGAAAATAAAACATGCATGTTTCTTATTAGCTGTACTAGGCTAATGTAAGCTAGCCATCCAAGTGAAGCACAATTGAAACAGTTTTTACAGATCAACACGTTTAAACAGCATTTAAAAGTATATCTGACCGAGTGATATAATGGATAAAAACTAGGAGTCCATTAAGATAACTATAATCTTACCATTTTTTTAGCTCATTCCTCGTCATATGTCGCTCCTCATTCCTCGGATGTGTTAGCATGAATCCCCTCCTTCGGTGTGCAGTAGTCAAAAAGGAGCGCTTGATTTTTCCTCCGGCACACGCCGGAGTTTCTGCTTGGTTGCAAAAAGCATTGAGCTGAGGTTGACGGCCCAGCCCTGTGTTAATAACTAATGACACCTTAACTTTGGCGTCACAACTTTCCCGCGCCATCAATTAAGTTTTAAAACTATGAAATTAATAAGTTACATTTTATTATCTCCCACAGTAATGCTTCAGGAGACAAAATTATTCTTTGTAATGGAAATTTTGTAGGTTCAACACCAGTCAATTCTGCAAAGTTTGAGAGCAAGTTATGGAGGAATGTTGAGGGGGGATGGGCATGGGTGAGGTGGGGACGTCAAATCTCAGGAAGTGTGTGAGATGGCAGCCATTACAGAGAGACTGGGGATAGAGGCTATAGCATATCAGAAAAACAAGATGTGGAAAAATAAATATATAAATTAGGAAAGTTGAAAGAAAGTGACTGAAGAAATGTGAGCCAGTCAACCTGTTTGATTAGCATACTGATTTTGTTATTTTCCCACCGTTCTTTATCTTCAACCAAGCATGTTGAGGGGGATGGGCATGGGTGAGGTGGGGACGTCAAATCTCAGGAAGTGTGTGAGATGGCAGCCATTACAGAGAGACTGGGGATAGAGGCTATAGCATATCAGAAAAACAGGATGTGGAAAAATAAATATATAAATTAGGAAAGTTGAAAGAAAGTGAAGAAATGTGAGGTGGTCAACCTGTTTGATTAGCATACTGATTGTTTTTATTCTCCAACCATTCTTTATCTTCAACCAAGCATGTTGAGGGGGGATGGGCATGGGTGAGATGGGGACGTCAAATCTCAGGAAGTGTGTGAGATGGCAGCCATTACAGAGAAACTGGGTAGATGGCTATAGTACATAAGAAAAACTATATGAGGAAATGTGAGCCAGTCAACCTGCTTGAGTTGCATGCGGATTCTTTATTTCTCTTCTCCCACCATTCTTTATTGTCAACCAAGCATTTTCCTTAAAAAGTTCAAACATGCTATACTTTATAGTTCAGCATGTTTCCCTCCAGGCCATGGAGGGAATGTTGAGGGGGGATGGGCATGGGTGAGGTGGGGACGTCAAATTTCAGGATGTGTGTGAGATGGCAGCCATTACAGAGAAATTGGGTGGAGGCCTATTGTAGATAAGGAAAACTATATGTGGATAAATATGTGGATAAGATTATACTATTATACTATTATTATACTACTATATATTACTATTATTATACTACATGTGGATAAATATGTGGATAAGATTTTTATTTCTGTTAAATTTTGTATGGGTAAGTCACTTAAAATGATGGACAACACTGCATAACCTTTACATAAAACAAAGAGCAAATAAAGGATTGTGTTCAGCAGAAAGCTTCTGCACTTAATGCACCTAATACTGTCATTTCTACTAAGCAGGCCTAAACATGACCTGTTTGACTTGACTAATGAACATGGAGTGAAATACTTTCTCTTTAGGAATTATTCAATTAGTTTTAATTCAATTTCCAGACATAGAACTGCTATGTTTACCATTTTATTAAGATTCCTGTTTCTTTCAGTCATACCATTCCCCTAGCACACAATGGGATAGAACAGTACCCCATTCCTAGAACTGTTTGATAGAACGTCAGACTTGTCGCATGAAGAATCAGAATCACTTTTATTGCTATTGCTAGTATACAGGGTCATGTGTTAGGAAATTGCTTTGATATATTGATGCAAAATATGACTAAAAAGTAAAAATATGTATGCATGTGCAGAATAGCAGGTAGATAAAGTGGCAGTGTTATGCAACATTCAATTATCTATTGTTAACAGTCTAATGGCTGAGGTAAAGAAGCTGTTCTTGAGAAGTGTTAGTTGCAATCCAACCTGCACGACCTACATCCCTGAAGTACAGGTCATGTAAATGTTGGAGGTTGCACCCAATCACCTTTTCATCAGTATGCATGATGTGTTGTAATCTAGGTTTGTCCTTGGTTGTGGTTCCATTGTACCCAGTGACAGAGGTGGTGAGGACGGACTTGATGATGGCTGTGTTAAACTGCACCAACACTCAATTGGCAGTTTGAGTTCTCTCAGCTGCCATAGCTAGAACAACTTGTTCTGGGCCTTTATGATAAAGGAGCTGATGGTTGGCTCCCACTTGAAGTCCTGGATGATGGTGATGTCCAGGAAGCAGAATGAGTCCAAATTGGAGATAGAAAGGACTCTGAGAGGGGATGATGGGTCTGTGACTTTCCTAAGTCCATCATTAACTCCACTGTCTTCTGGGTATTGAGCTTGAAGTAGCTGCACCAAGCCACCACCTCTAGTGTGACCCTTTTTTATTTTAGTTTCCAACTCCTTTATCCATGGAGGGTATTCTCTCTGTGTTATGGCCACTCTTCCATCACAAAGGTCCAGAAAACAAAAATGCCAGAGTAGTCCTTCAGGAGAAGGTTTTTGACTCACTCAAAAACAATAAAAAGCACTCACGGAGACTTTTCCTGTGTCAAAGGAGTTTCTTTTACTTATAAAAATAACAAAAAATAATCTCCGAGTTGACTTCAAATAAAACGTTAATTTGCGGTACAAAAACTCTGTTTCACTCCTCACTCCTTCACCCAACAATCAGATCAGCCCCAACAGCTGCTTCTGCCTGTTAATCACTGCAGGAGGAGGGTCTAAGCAAAACAAATAAATACATAAATAAATAAATAAATAAATAAATATACAACAATAGAGGTACAATACAACTGGAGGTGGGGCACAATGGCGAGCGCCTGGTGGCCGGGCTTTTACCCACGGAGCCCGGCCGGGCTCAGCCCGAAGAGGAGACGTGGGTCCCCCTTCCAATGGGCTCACCACCTGTCGGAGGGGCCAAAGGGGTCGGGTACAATGTGTAATGGGCGGCGGCCGAAGGAGGGGACCCTGGCGGTCTGATCCTCGGCTGCAGAAGCTGGCTCTTGGGACGTGGAACGTCACTTCTCTGGTGGGGAAGGAACAGGCGCCAGTGTGCGAGGCTGAGAGGTTCTGGGTAGAACCTCTCAGCTTGAAGTAGCTGAGAGGTTACTCGAAAGGGTAGCCTCCTTCCGCCTACGGGTGGGGGTAAGAGTTCTGACTGTTGTATGTGCTTATGGGCCGAACAACAGTTCAGATTACCCACCCTTCTTGGAGTCCTTAGAGGGGGTACTGGAGAGTGCCCCTCCTGGGGACTCCCTTGTTCTGCTGGGGGACTTCAACGCTCACGTGGGCAATGACGGTGAGACCTGGAGGGGCGTGGTTGGGAGGAACGGCCCCCCCAATCTGAACTTGAGTGGTGTTCTGTTATTGGACTTCTGTGCTCGTCACGGATTGTCCATCATGAACACCATGTTAAAGCATAAGGGTGTCCATATGTGCACTTGGCACCAGGACACCCTAGGCCGCAGGTTGGATGATCGATTTTGTCGTCGTTTCATCGGATCTGCGGCCGTATGTCTTGGACACTCGGGTGAAGAGAGGTGCGGAGCTGTCCACTGACCACTACCTGGTGGTGAGTTGGCTCCGGTGGTGGGGGAGGAAGCCGGTCAGATCTGGCAGGCCCAAACGTGTAGTGAGGGTCTGCTGGGAACGTCTGGCGGAGTCCCCTGTGAGACAGAGCTTTAACTCTCATCTCTGGCAGAACTTCGAACACGTTCCGGGGGAGGTAGGGGACATTGAGTCTGAGTGGACCATGTTCCGTGCCTCAATTGCCGAGGCGGCTTATCGGAGCTGTGGCCGCAAAGGTTGTTGGTGCCTGTCGCAGCGGCAACCCTCGAACCCGTTGGTGGACGCCTTCGGTGAGCGATGCTGTCAAGGAGTCCTATCGGGCCTTTTTGGCCTGTGGGACTCCAGAAGCAGCTGATGGGTACTGGCGGGTGAAGTGGCATGTGGCTCAGGTGGTCGCTGAGGCAAAAACTTGGGCATGGGAGGAGTTTGGAGAGGCCATGGAGAAAGACTTCCGTACGGCTTCGAGGCGATTCTGGTCCACCATCCGGCGTCTCAGGAGGGGGAAGCAGTGCAGCACCAACACTGTTTATAGTGGGGGCGGTGTGCTGCTGACCCCGTCCCATCAACTCGGGCCGTGGGCCGTTGGGCGGAATACTTCGAAGACCTCCTCAATCCCACCAACATGCCTTCTGTTGAGGAAGCTGAGCCTGGGGACTCTGGGTCGGGCTCTCCAATCTGGGGACGAGGTCGCCGAGGTGGTCAAAAAGCTCCTCGGTGGCAGGGCCCCGGGGGTGGATGAGATCCGCCCGGAGTTCCTTAAGGCTCTGGATGTTGTAGGGTTGTGTTGGCTCACGCGTCTCTGCAATATCGCATGGACATCGGGGGCAGTTCCCCTGGATTGGCAGACTGGGGTGGTGGTCCCCCTGTTCAAAAAGGGGGACTGGAGGGTGTGCTCCAATTACAGAGGGGTCACACTCTTAAGCCTCCCTGGTAAGGTCTATTCAGGGGTTCTGGAGAGGAGGGTCCGTCGGATAGTCGAACCACGGATTCAGGAAGAGCAGTGTGGTTTTCGTCCTGGTCGTGGAACACTGGACCAGCTCTACACCCTCAGCAGGGTCCTGGAGGGTTCTCTGTTGCCACTGATCAGAGGCAAACAATCTACATAAGTTACTTTTAATGGTTTTGATAACCTCATCAGAATAATGTTTCTGGTTGTCGGCAGCAGTGATACTGAACCAAAGAGGTGAAATTTTATCCTGTAAACCTCAAGAGGTTTACTAATGTCCCCTTCTGGCCACCACAGAAACCTCAGAAAGTCCCTGTCCTTTTCATCAACATAAACTTGATAAAACATTGCCTCAATGTCTGCCATAACAGTGATTGCTTCTTGGCGAAACCTTAACAGTACCCCAATCAGGGTGTTTGTTAAATCAGGACCTTGGAGATGTTTCTTGTTCAGAGAGGTTCCTTGAAATGAGGATGTGCAGTCAAACACCACCCTCAGTATGTTCTTTCGCTTATGGTAAACGCCATGATGCGGAATGTGCCAGACATGTCCATTCTCCCTAGTGACTTTGGTGCTGCTTGGCTGAAATATGTGGAATTTAGAGCCAAATGAATGGCAATGGCTTGCTATATTGTGTGGGCATGGGGAAGTCACCTTCCAGTGTAAACTTGTTGAGCTTTAAAGCAAGTAAGACCAATTTTTCTGGTATCTGCCTCAGTATCATCTTGATTAGATCAAGGGAGTCAGAAATGGAACTTTCAAAGGAAAAAAACAGACTTCTTGTTCTGATAGGGTGTGCATTTATGTCATCATATGACCAAATAGTATCATTTGGCATACCACATGGATCACTCATTGTTTGGTATAAATCAGTCTTTCTTTAAGAAAGTTATAGATTTTCCAAATTTATGGTATGAAGCTCAAAGTTAAGGCCTGGCCATGCCCCTTTAACATCCACAAAAACAAAAAAAAATTGATAATCATTACTCCCCAACACCTTAATGCAGTGGTTCTTAACCTTTTTTGAGGTACCAAATCCATCAAATTCATATGCGCACTCGCTGAACCCTTATGTAGTGATAAACAAAATTATTTTTTTCAAAATTCAAGACATGGGGGGTGACCCAATTAGAGTCTATTTGGGTCACCCCAAGATCACTAAGTCTTCTTCAAAGGTAGAGTCTCTGATAACAGTTCTTCAAAATATAGTCAGTGTTTTCAGTTGAGCTGACTGTCCAGGAACGACCCAAGGTATTTAAAATTTGCCACAATTTCAACAGGTTGACCATCGAGAGAAACTGGATCCACTTTAAGGTCTTGTTTAGATCAAATAATTAGCTCTACATTCTTAAGAGAATGAAAAATTAATAATAAATAAAGACTTTGCAGTATTCTGATTTAGTAATGTAATCCTTCTAGTGCAGGCTCCCAATCTGCCTCTGCGCGAAAGAACGCACACCTTTAATATGTCCTCAGACGCAGGCGGAGTGTCAGGGTCAGACATTGTTAATGATCACACAATCCCTTCACTTTCAAATAAGTTCATCCATAAACATCCTTTTTTGTTGCAATTCTTTTCCAAAATCCACAACTTTGCTTTCTGTGGCGATTGATTGTTTCTCTGCAGCGCAGCTGCACTTTCATTCATAAACTCAATCAGCTGATTTTACTCACTGCCCGCTGGCTGCTTTCTTTGTTCTTCTGTGAGTGATCGGCTGGATCCCACAACTTTGTGCTTTTCTTCAAGTCGTTGGTGAAGGTTTTTGTACTTGTTATGGCCACTCTTGCATCACAAAGGTCCAGAAAACAAAAATACCAGAGTAGTCCCTCAGGAGGAGGTTTTCGACTCATTCAAAAACAATAAAAAGCACTTGGGGAGACTTTTCCTGTTTCAAAGGAGTTTCTTTTGCTTATAAAAATAACAAAAAATAATCTCTGAGTTGACTTAAAATAAAACGTTAATTTGCGGTACAAAAACAATTTCACTCCTCACTCCTTCACCCAATAATCAGATCAGCTCCAACAGCTGCTTCTGCCTGTTAATCACTGCAGGAGGCTGACTGAGTAATTATGTTACCACCCCCATGCCACTAGAGGCAGTAGCAACCCCGAAAAGAATTTGGTACAGAATTTGGTAAAAACTGTGAGCTTTGCTGAAGTAAGAAAAGACACAAGTTCAAATTCATGCTGAGAAGTGGAGCTTCTTCAATCAGTGCGGCAGAGGCTCCACTGAACCCCTGAGACCGACTGATCAAACCCCTGGGGTTCGAATGAACTCACGTTAAGAACCACTGCCTTAATGTCATATTGACCAAATTTGAAGATAGCTCAGAATCTGTAGGAGTTTGTTGAAGTTCGACATGTATGAAAAGTCAAAAATGCCAAAAAATTTGACCCAAAATGGCAACATTTCCTCCAAAAGGCTTTTTTTCTTGTTTCAGTGGGTCCTACCGATGTACCAAATTTCAGCTCTTTACTATTTGCCAGTTAACTTGAGTTTCAATAGTGTGTGTGCGCTTAGCTTCTCAAAGCTAAGAGCGCAGCTTTGAGCTAAGCTGCTTATTTAATATTTATAATAATAAATAATAAATTTATTTATTACAATAAATTTATTATTATTTATTGTAATAAATTTTATTTAATTTATTGCAATAAATTAAATAAAAAAGTAAATACTGGTAAACTTCACTTTAAATTGCAATAAAATAAATTAAATGAAAAATACTCCATTAATCCCACAATGTAAAAAAATAAGTTAAAAATATTACATTTTTACAGTTAAAGTTTAATTTCACCGATAAATTGCAAAACCTCTGACCGACCAATAGAGGGAGCTAGAGAGTGAGCAGATGGTGACGCACTGTTCCGGAACACCTAGCCTAATGGGGACTGCAATAATCTGTGTGACCACTAGGGGCGGTTCCCTTATACACACACACACATTTTGTCTTGGAATGGAATTCGTGGGGACTTCCTGGAAAACTTCACCAGGCATGTTTATACACCATTTTCTACTTGAAAATGGGGTTGTGCCGGTGGGGACCTCAAATTTGGTCCCCACGTGTCATCAGGTCCCCACGTGTATGCACAGAGTCAGGCTGAAGTCCCCACGCGGCAGGTAAAACAAGTACACACACACACACACACACACACACACACACACACACACACACACACACACACACACACACCTATACAGGTGCCGGTGAACTATAAGGACAATTTTCCCGAACCAGTCACAGTGGTGAATTATGGGAGCACCCCTTTTCACTTGTTCTACAGACTGGCTGAATGTGTCAAAAAATCTTTTATGAGCCACTCAACTAAGATCTCAGTTAAAATTGTGTATACACACTACAGAACTCTAAATATAATGACCTGACTTTATGCAACATTAACAGGACATTGATAATTAGATAGATAAGCCACGCCCCTGACATAACAGTATATTATAAGCACCAATGAGAATTGCAAGGACATTTAAAATAAGACTTCATAGAATGTCCCTAAAATATATTAAAGTACCCAAATGAACATCAAATGGATTAATTCACACCCTGCAATAATGGTAGTGTTCATTTGTCATGAACACAGGTATGGACTACAAAAATCTCAGTCCAAATATGAAAAAAATAATGATCAAATAGAAATATGGTCACCAATTGATTTCCCTTGTTCATTACCAATGGGGTAATGTTTAGATCTATACAAATTAAAATGTATAATGGAATAAAAACAACATTGTTTTTATTGCAATTTTTATTTTTTGGAGCAAACCAAAACACAGGCTCTTATCAAGCTTAGTTTTTCAAAACAGTTTGACTAAAACCTTTAAACCCAAGTTCTTCTAGATACCACACAATACACATGACTCAAACAAAACAAAAAATCCTACTTAAACAGATTCAGAAGCAAACAAATCTGTTTCAACACCGCTGCAATTTCTGTAGGAGACCAGGGCCATTTTTGATTTCTCTGAGGATGGTCCTTTTCAGGATAATCTACAAACAAGAGAGACAATTTTACTTTTTAAAATATAAATCATATGTGGGAGTGTGCTATAAAAGTATGCTTGTGATAAAGTTTTACATTCCAGTTCTGTTTATTGTGTCCATTGAAGAGAACCCTTTGACAATTTGATTTCTCAACGTGCAATGAATTAAATATGTATCCACCTAAAATTATTTTTCTCCAATTTTTTTATTATTATTAAATTGATTACCAAGTTGTGAAACAGTGCATTTATTACACATAGAAATCAAGAAGCTACAACCCTGGTGTGTCAAATATAAACTATCACTCAAAGCTTCATTTTATATTACACTGCAAGCTTTATTACCTGTTACAGAACAAGGTCATGCTTGTCATGATTCATATTCTGTCCTGTCGATTCTGTGTTTAAGCAGTGTATTACTTGTTCATAATCAGCAACTAACTTTGTAAGATTGTTTCAGCCTTATTTTTTAAAAATTGCACAGACCCAACCACTTCTCTGCATGTTTCTTACTGTGCTTTTTAAAGCTAAGGATAATACTCAATTCTTGTAACATGTTATGATGAGCCTTAAGTCAGAATCTCTAAACCTTACCACTAAGTAAAGAACCACCATGAATAGGAAGACAGCCATACCATCTTGGGGTTCTGAGGGTTTTTCAGTTGGTGGAATAATCTCCTTTCCCTTTCCTGCAATACATTAGTAATACTTCAGGCCAACAAAATAAAAGATACAAAATTTCAAATCAGTTACTAAATGACCAATGAAAGGTTAATTGAAGTAAGTCATACCAGAAGAGTTCCCATGTAATTCAACAGGAGATTGAGGTTTTCTGCATCCTGTCAAATTAGAGATACAAAACAAGTTGTCTGTTATATTAGTCTTAACTGCACAGAAACCTAACCTTTAGCCAAAATTAAAGAACATTATTATATTGTGCAATGATTACTATGTTAAATTATTGAAAATAAATTATTAATCAGGAGGAGGGGGAGGGTTGTTAAGGTAGTCATATCTTATACTGTATCTGACAGCTTTTAAAAACATTAATTTAGAATTAACACCATGGTAGAACACTTTCGAGTAAAACTGTATATAGAGCTATGGTAAAGCTAGGCTAGTTGTTTGGGAATAGTATTTAAAACAAAGTCCCAATGATTGCCAGCAATATTACTCTATGGGTCATCTACACACAGCCCTCATAATGCTGTCCCCTGACAGGAACAAGCATTGCTGGGACTGTGTCTACTCTCCCAAAAACCCATGTCCACTAAAATCCCTGTCAGAAAAATTAGAAAGATTTCCAAGTCAGAAAGCTGTTCACCTGGGTTTCAGGAAATGAAGATAGTGATCCCATCGGTTTATCACATACAGTTTTGTCAGAGTGAGCAGAAACCTGTGGAGAAGACAGCAAACGAGTCATTAAGATTCATTTAAAATTAACTTCAACGTAGAACACCATAGAGTAACACTCTATAAAGAGCTACGGTAAAGCTAGGCAAATTGTTTGGCAATAGTCTTTTAAGCAAGGTCGTAGTGATTGCCAACAATATTACTCTTCGGGTCATCTACACACAGTCCTCTTAATGCTGTCCCCTGACAGGAACAAGCATTGCTGGGACTGTGTCTACTCTCCCAAAAACCCATGTCCACTAAAATACCTGTCAGAAAAATTTGAAAGATTTCCAAGACAGAAAACTGTTCACCTGCATTTCAGGAAACGGGGATAGTGATCCCAGCAGTTCATCACCTACGGTTTTGTCAGAGTGAGCAGAAACCTGTGGAGAAGACAACAAACGAGTCATTAAGATTCATTTAAAATGTACTTCAAGGTAGAACACCATAGAGTATCACAGTATAAAGAGCTACGGTAAAGCTAGACAAATTGTTTGGCAATAGTATTTTAAGCAAAGTCCTAGTGATCGCCAACAATATTACTCAACAATATTACTCTTCGGGTCATCTACACACAGTCCTCATAATGCTGTACCCTGACAGGAACAAGCATTGCTGGGACTGTCTACTCCCCCAAAAACCAATGTCCACTAAAATACCTATCAGAAAATTAGAAAGATTTCCAAGACAGAAAGCTGTTCACCTGGGTTTCAGGAAACGAAGATAGTGATCCCATCGGTTTATCACCTACAGTTTTGTCAGAGTGAGCAGAAACCTGTGGAGAAGACAGCAAACGAGTCATTAAGATTCGTTTAAAATTAACTTCAACGTAGAACACCATAGAGTAACACTCTATAAAGAGCTACGGTAAAGCTAGGCAAATTGTTTGGCAATAGTCTTTTAAGCAAGGTCGTAGTGATTGCCAACAATATTGCTCTTCGGGTCATCTACACACAGTCCTCTTAATGCTGTCCCCTGACAGGAACAAGCATTGCTGGGACTGTGTCTACTCTCCCAAAAACCCATGTCCACTAAAATACCTGTCAGAAAAATTTGAAAGATTTCCAAGACAGAAAACTGTTCACCTGCATTTCAGGAAACGGGGATAGTGATCCCAGCAGTTCATCACCTACGGTTTTGTCAGAGTGAGCAGAAACCTGTGGAGAAGACAACAAACGAGTCATTAAGATTTGTTTAAAATTAACTTCAACGTAGAACACCATAGAGTAACACTCTATAAAGAGCTACGGTAAAGCTAGGCAAATTGTTTGGCAATAGTCTTTTAAGCAAGGTCGTAGTGATTGCCAACAATATTACTCTTCGGGTCATCTACACACAGTCCTCATAACGCTGTCCCCTGACAGGAACAAGCATTGCTGGGACTGTGTCTACTCTCCCAAAAACCCATGTCCACTAAAATACCTGTCAGAAAAATTTGAAAGATTTCCAAGACAGAAAACTGTTCACCTGCGTTTCAGGAAACGGAGATAGTGATCCCAGCAGTTCATCACCTACGGTTTTGTCAGAGTGAGCAGAAACCTGTGGAGAAGACAACAAACGAGTCATTAAGATTCATTTAAAATGTACTTCAAGGTAGAACACCATAGAGTATAACAATATAAAGAGCTATGGTAAAGCTATACAAATTGTTTGGCAATAGTATTTTAAGCAAAGTCCTAGTGATCGCCAACAATATTACTCTTCGGGTCATCTACACACAGTCCTCATAATGCTGTCCCCTGACAGGAACAAGCATTGCTGGGACTGTGTCTATGCTCTCAAACACCCATGACCCAGTGATTGCCAACAATATTACTCTTTGGGTCATCTACACACAGTCCTCATAATGCTGTCCCCTGACAGGAACAGGCATTGCTGGGACTGTGTCTATGCTCTCAAATACCCATGACCCAATGATTCCCAACAATATTACTCTTTGGGTCTTCTACACACAGTCCTCATAATGCTGTCCCCTGACACAAACAAGCATTGCTGGGACTGTGTCTACTCTCCCAAAAACCCATGTCCACTAAAATACCTATCAGAAAAATTAGAAAGATTTCCAAGACAGAAAGCTGTTCACCTGGGTTTCAGGAAACAAGGATAGTGATCCCATCATTTCATCACCTACAGTTTTGTCAGAGTGAGCAGAAACCTGTGGAGAAGACAACAAACGAGTCATTAAGATTCATTTAAAATGAACTTCAACGTAGAACACCATAGAGTAACACTCTATAAAGAGCTACGGTAAAGCTAGGCAAATTGTTTGGCAATTGTATTTTAAGCAAGGTCCCAGTGATTGCCAACATTATTACTCTTCGGGTCATCTACACACAGTCCTCATAATGCTGTCCCCTGACAGGAACAAGCATTGCTGGGACTGTGTCTATGCTCTCAAACACACATGTTCCAATGAATGCCAACAATATTACTCTTTGGGTCATCTACACACAGTCCTCATAATGCTGTCCCCTGACAGGAACAAGCATTGCTGGGACTGTGTCTATGCTCTCAAACACACATGTTCCAATGAATGCCAACAATACTACTCTTCGGGTCATCTACACACAGTCCTCATAATGCTGTCCCCTGACAGGAACAAGCATTGCTGGGACTGTGTCTACTCTCCCAAAAACCCATGTCCACCAAAATACACGTGAGAAAAATTACAAAAATTTCCAAGTTGGACAGCTGTTCACCTGCGGTTCACGAGACGAGGGTAGTGATCCCATTGGTTCTTCTCTTACATTTTTTTCAGAGCGGGCAGAAACCTGTGGAGAAGACAGCAAACGAGTCATTAAGATTCATTTAATATTAACTTCAAGATACAGTAACACTATATATAGAGCTAATGCAATGATAGGTAAGCCAATTGGCCAAAGTATTTTAAACAAGGTCCTAGTGACAGAAAACAATATTACTCTTCTGGTTATATATACACAGTCTTAGAAATGCTGTGCCTTGACAGGAATAACCATTGCTTTGACTGCCTCGAGCAGGTACCTTAGGAGTATTCTTAAAATACATGGTGAAATGTCCTCACTAGTATGTAAACAAGCTATACTGTGCTTATATTGGAGACAGGTATGCTGAAAAAGACAGATATCTAAAAGTTGCAGGAAAATATACAGGACAGTGGGCCCTTAGTACCATGGTTGACAATTAAGCATAACAAAACTCCTCTTTGATTTAATAAAAAAGGGACTGAATGGGGAACAACTTCACACTATTTGTTGTCTGATGTTCCTTCCTGAATACATGCACTTATTCATTACTCACAGTTTTTTTTTAGTTTTTTTTTTTACTGCATTGTGTTCTTATCACAATCATGAAAATTAACATAGGGCTGCACTTCTCTTAACCTCAGTTGCAGCTAATGTTTCATATTTTCATATCTGTTTAACTTAGCCAACAATAACATCTACAAAATATTTAGAAAGCACTACTTTATAAAACGAAAATGTTTAACAGTAGACAAGGTTAGCTGCACATGCTAACATCATAACTGAAGTCAGCAGCCATTAGCCCATGTTGCTGTTTTTGTTTCTAGTCGACATCTAGTCAGTTTGAACACAAATGTAACATTCAAATTCCTGTTTTTAAATGGTCATTCCATTTAACACATGGAGTGTTTAAACCTTGTTCTAAGTGGTCACCTGTTCTCAACACAAGCTAGCTTTTGCTCATTAGCTTAATTAGCAAGTGCTGCATGAAAATATATGTTGGTCACATTGCAAATATCAGTAAAAGTTTGCTAACCTTGCTTATGTTCAAAGCACTTTAACAAAGACTTACCTGCATACTTCTCCACATCCATCTGAGTTCCAGTGCAGTATAATTGTGTATCCTCGCAGAGAGTGCAACATCAGTCTTGGGAGGAAAATGACAGGTGGGGAGGGATTAAGGCTCCACCCCTTTTCCTCTCTCCAATTTGGTGTTCTTTGATGAACAAATCATCCACTAGATTTTGTGATAGAATAATTATTTATCCACTACCTGGGACCTTCATGACAGTGATTTCCAAAATTATTACAGATGTCATTTCCATAGTGATCAGTTATATAGTATGTGCAATTGTGTATATCAGGGGTATTCAATTTATGATATCTTAGCAATATTTCATGATGCCAAGGTCTGAAGTAATATTATATATATATATATATATATATATATATATATATATGGCAGGGAAAGTGTACATGGAACGACATAACCAAGTGGCGGGCATAGTGTACAGAAACATCTGTGCAGAATATGGACTGGAAGCCCCGAGATCAAAATGGGGAACAACCCCAAAAGTGGTGGAGAATGACCGAGCTAAGATCCTGTGGGACTTCCAGATCCAGACAGACAAGATGGCAATGGCGAACCAACCGGACATTGTGGTGGTGGATAAAGAACAGAGGAAAGCCGTTGTGGTGGATGTAGCAATACCAAATGACTACAACATCAGGAAAAAGGAGCACGAGAAATTGGAGAAATACCAGGGCCTCAGAGAGGAACTGGAGAAGGCCTGGAAGGTGAAGACCACAGTGGTGCCAGTGGTCATCAGGGCCCTCGGGGCAGTCACCCCCAAACTGGAGCAGTGGCTAAAACAGATCCCAGGAATGACATCAGACATCTTAGTCCAGAAATGTGCAGTTCTAGGCACAGCCAAGATACTGCGCAGAACCCTCGACCTCCCAGGCCTCTGGTAGAGGACCCGAGCTCAGAGGATGAAGAAGACCACCCGCGGAGGGTGAGAAGGGAACTATATATATATATACTTAAAAAAAACTTAGCTAGGTAGTTGTTTCAGCATCTGCATGACTTGATTTGCTTTTCAAATTAAATGAATTCAGTCTTATTCGAGTACCTTTTGACAATATTTATTGTCATGAAACAGGGAGTTGAACATGTATGTCTCAATCACTGAGTAAAAGTAGGATGTCAAGTCAAAAGAAGAACATAGGTGAAACAAGAAAACTTGTTTACAAGTGACTAACCTCAGAAAAACAAATTGAAGAAAGCTTTATATTTTTGTTTACCATCTGGACTTAAACTATTTAAAAATGAACAGATTTAATAACTGAACATTTTTAGACTTAGATCACTTATTTCTTTTGCTTTCAGTGACAGAAGTGAGTGCTTGCTTGTCATGCCATAATTTTAACCTGTGCTTGAGTGATGTCAGAACCAGTCTCATGTATGTGGATGTGCTCATTGGTGAGCCAGGAACAATATTTTGTTTCTATAATATTCATTGTAGAGAAAGCTGACTCACGTGTCACGTGTGTGGAGCCAAACATAATTAAGATTTACCTACTAAGATTTAAGATTTACCTACTTACCTCAGAGCTGGGAAAGCTTTGAGGACAGTAGCCCTTTGGAGCCAGGGGATCAGTCCTTACAGACTTTTCCTTCATGGATAAATCTGCTTAGACCAGTGTTTCTCAACCCCAGTCCTCACGCCCCCCTGCTCTGCATGTTTTAGATGTGTCTCTATTCCAGAACAGCTGATTCAAATGATTGCATGACCATCCAATACTGCAGAAGCCTGTTAATCACCCAGAGATACAATCCAGGTGTGTGGCAGAAGGGAAATACCTAAAACATGCAGGACAGTGGGGGCGGTGAGGACCAGGGTTGAGAAACACTGGCTTATACTGTAAAAGCTGCACCAGTAAATCAGACAGTGCTCAACAAGATTTTAGGTTGTCATTTTTGTTTTGGGTCCACATGAGACATCATTTTAGTCTAGATGCGGACCAGGGTCCACCTATTAGTGACCTGTGGTGTATATCTTGATCTCATTGGGTCTTTATTCAATTAAATTCAAAAGTAGTTTGCTTATTCAAAACGGAAATTAAATGTTGACGTAACTAATTAAGGAGTTATAATAGATTGTGATGGCTGTGGCCAAGAAAGATCTCCTGTAGCAGTCCGCTTTACAACCAATCTGTAGAAACGTCTGGCTGAAGAGACTCGGATTTGAAATAACAGGATGGTGAGCATTGTCTAAAACTTTTTTTGATTTTATGCAAAATTCCTCTGTGGATCATCATCTTCAGAATTTTAACAGTCGTCCCCAGAACAGAACCAGCCTTCTTTATCAAATTGTTAAGCTTTTTAAGTCCCTGGGTCTGATGCTGCTCTCCCAACAGATGACAGCAGAGGAGACGGTGCTCTCAACAACAGACTTATAAAAGATATGCAGGATCTTGCTGCAAACCTTAAAGGATTTTAGCTTCCTCAAGAAATACTGTCTACTCTGTCCTTTCTTGTAGACGGTTTCACTGTTGAGTTTCAAGTCTAGTCTGTTATCTAGCTGAACACCAAGGTGTTACTCCATTTTCCTTAACCACCTCCACTTCTTCTCCCATGATGGAAATGGGGCTTGATCTAACACTGTTTCTCCGGAAATCAACAATAATCTCCTTTGTTCTATTTTCATTCAGGATGAGATAATTGTCCCCACACCATGCCACAAAGCAGTCCACCAGCTCTCTGTACTCAGCCTCTTGTCCATCTCTGATGCATCCCACAACTGCAGTCAGCCGAGTATTTTCATAGGTGACAGAAGTCAGACTTATCCTGAAAGCATGATGTGCACAGAGTGAAAATGAATGGTGAGAGTACAGTGCCCTGTGGAGCTCCTGTGTTGTTGACCACCTGGTTAGACACACAGTCCTTGTTGAGGCCTCCATCTGTGTCTTCTGAAGTTTCTCACAGAGCAGATCAGGCTGAATTGTGTTAAATGCACTGGAGAAATCAAAGAACATGATCCTCAAAGTGCTGCCTGCTTTGTCCAGATGACAGTGGGTTTGATGAAGCAGGTATATGATGGCACCATAAATTCCTACTCCATGGCAATAAGCAAACTGCAGGGGGTCCTGATATGTGCTTGTCAGCTTATTCAGGTGGGCCAACAGGAGTCTTTCCATGACCTTCATGATATGGGATATCAGGGCAGAAGTCCAACAACAGAAGTCCAACAACAGAACACCTATCAGGTTCAGGTCAGGAGATCCATTTCTTCCTACCGTGCCCCTCCAGGTCTCATTGTTATTGCCCAAGTGAGCATTGAAGTCTCCAAGCAGAACAAGGGAGTCCTCAAGAGGTGCACTCTACATTAACATTCAAAGGACTCCAAAAAGGGTGGGTAATCTGAACATGCACATGCACAAACCGTCAGGACCCAGCCCCCCACTTCTAAGCAGAGGGAGGCTACCCTCTCACTCACCGGGACGAACCTCAATGTGTAAGCACCGAGATGGGGGGCAACAAAAGTATGTCCACTCTGGCCAAATGCCTGTCACTGGGGGCAACTCCAGAGAGAAAGAGTGTCCAACCCCTCTCAAGGAGACTGGTTCCAGAACCCGAGCCATGGGTCAAGGTGAAACCGACTATTTCTAGATGGAACCTCTCAACCTTGCACACCTGCTTAGGCTTCTTCCCCACCAGAGGTGACATTTCGCATCCCAAGAGCCAGTTTCTGTAGCCAGGGGTCAGATTCTCGGTTTTCCTCTCTCAAAAGAGGAACATTGGAGTAACCATAGGGTACTTGGTTACCTTCCTGACTAAGGCCCTTCTCTCCTGATTACTCAATTTAGACAACCAACTAGCTCTATACAGAGTACTAGTTGTTCCAAACTGATTCAATTTATGAATGAAGGAGGCCACTGAGCTCATTGGGGCCTTCAAAGCAGGAGAATGTTTTATATCTTTCCCCAGATTTTTGCCTCAAAACAATGCTGTCTCTGAGGTCTACAGACAATGTATTTGATTTCATGCTTGGTGTTTGCATACTGATATCCATTGTCCATTTTGGGACTTTATAAAGACAGGTGTGTGCCTTTCCAGATCTAATCAAATCAACAGAATTGGCTATTACAGGTGGAATCTATTTAAGTTGTAGAACTTAATCTCTGCAATTATCAGTGAAAATAGCTCTATTTCGAGCTTCATGAAAAAGGCTGTGAATACTTATGTATGTAAATTTAATTTCTTAGTAATTCTGTTTTTAGTTAGTTTGCAAAAATCACACATTTTTCACACATCGTGTCATAATAGGGCATTTGTGTTATGAATCTTGAGGAAAGGGACTAATACAATTTGGAAAAATGTTATAACATAGCCAAACATGGAAAAATTGAAGCGTTGTGAATACTTTCCAGATTCACTGTATATATGGATAAAAAGGTGTTGTCCAGGGATGTTCACATAACCTCTTACAAGTCTAAGTCTCTTTTTAGTGAAATCTGCAACATCTAGTGAGTTGCATTACTCTAGGTTAGGATTTAGTTGGGTAAAGTTTGTCCCTATACCTAAGCTATTACATTTGCATGTGATAATTAACTTTCAATCTCCCAATATTTATTAACAACTATCTTTTAATCATTCAAAATTTAATTTACAATCCAAAAATATGCTATGGCCAGTAATACCATACCATTAAGCCACTGAAATTTTTAGACTCAATATTATCAATCCTCTTACATCCTTCAGTATACTATAAAACCATAGATTAAAGATTAACTTTGTTGAAATGAATCACTCAACAGCCAGTTACAGATTTAGTACATCTAAAATAATCAGTGTTTTAATTTAGCCAGATTTGCATTCAATAAAGTAGCATATTTTTAGGAGAATTGTTATTTAACACACATTTTCCTGACAAAAACCTTCATTACAGGGACCCGCATATGCTGGCCAATCAGCGTGTCTAAAAAGATACACATGTGTGAATTATTCATGAGCAAGTGCAATACCAAGAGTTACCACCCGGGGCGCAAATCGATACACACATTATACACACATGTCTTGTAATTGTGACTTATGGGGACTTTGCCTGATTTTTGGAATTTAACCCTTTGACATCCATTCAAACCCCCTCCAATCATTTTTATGTTGCAAGAATTATGAGGACATCGGCACTGTCCCACTAATTCAAAATGTCCCGTTAGTGTTGCGTGTATACAGGCGAAATGTCCTGTTAATTCACCTGTGCAAACACACACACACACACACACACACACACACACACACACACACACACACACACACACCCTGCCTTTTGTAAACAGACAGAGGTCCTTTTGTTTGCTAGAACACAGTTCCTGGATTAAACAGAGCAAGCGTGTGCAGCCCTCCTCATCCTGTCAGAACGTATGCTGCTTTCCAACTACAAACCCTGAGCAGCAGCTGACTGAGAGGTCAGAGGCAACACGGGACCTTCAGGACGGATTACTGACACCCTGCAAGACGTGGCACCCAGAAGGTAAACTGCATAGTTCAGACCATACATTCAAGCACAATCAGAATATCCATTATACTGATTTTTAGTATCATAGCATCTAATATGGCGATTTGGATGCAGCCAGTCTTTGTTTGTGGACTCCAGCTTTTCAGGAACCGGAAACTTGGTGTGTGCAACAAGTACAAGAAACGAGACCAAAAATAATCCGTCCACATTAAATAATGAAAGGGAAAATATTAATCTTCAGATCGACTCAGAAACTTGTTCAAATGAATGCAGTCGCTCCACATGTAGAACAGTTTATGGAGCTAAAAAGGCTAAAAAGAGAGACGTTTCTGAAACGTGTTAACAGGAGAATGTGAATATACAGTGCTGTTCACATCTAGTCACATTTTACATTTGGCCTTTTAGTGCATCTTACTGCAAAGTTCTATAAATGGATTGAATTTATAAACTGATCTTCCAGTTATACTCAAAGAGCTTCATACCAAACAAAACAATAAATCGGTTCACTGCTTATTCTCTGGGTGGAAAAGCCTCTCTATCCTACCATCATAAATGTAAACCTGTAGAATCGGTTAGACTTCCAGTTTTTACTTTAACTGGAAGTGTTGGTCACCAGAGATGGGCAGCAATTAGTTACATTTACTCAATTATTTTTACTTGAGTAACTTTTTTGGGGGGAAAAAAGTACTTTCTGTACTATTTACTCTTACTTGAGTAATTTTATTATGAAGTATCAATACTTTTATTGGAGTAAAGTTTCTGGATTCTTGACCCACTGAATGAAAAAATAAACATGTTTTAACCAAAAAAATTCACCGGACACAGACACACAGCTGCAGTTTTTTAATTGACAGAAACTGATTTGGAAAATTTTTCTTTTGCCTGATTTTATTATTTTTTGTTACTGATATGAATTATTGTCACTTTGGTTCTTAAAATACCAAAATTTCCACTTAACTTTACATTTTGGTCCGTCTGATGATGTAATTTTTCAATATTAAATTGTTAATTTGATCAGTTACTCAGTAGATTTTTTTTTACCAAACACTTTTTCACTTGAGTCATTTGTTGGACAGCTACTTTTTACTTTTGCTTGAGTTAAAATATGTTGAAGTAATGCCCTTCTTACTTCAGGACCATTTTTATATCCTCTGCCCACCTCTGGCCATGGCAAGATGACTCTCTAGACCTGAAACCTTAAATAAACATGTGGGCTGAGCCGGAGAGCAGACAGCATCTGGATTCTGATCATCATGTGGAGCTTCAACCTTGTGAAATACCGAGCGCTGTCCTGTTGGCTGAAGGAGGATGTACAGAGGGCTAACAGAAAGGCTCCAGTAATTGCACCACCACTGGTTTAGTAAGACCATGCAGTTTTCACCCACTGAAAAAAAGTTACTCAGGTTAAAGGTTGGACTTTAATGAATGAAAATGTCTCAGTGATATGTGTGTGTATCTGGGGACAGGGGAGTATTTTAGGATTACAGATGAGCCTCGCAGTAAGAAGGCCACCACAATATTCTCCCACTCGCAGCTCCATCAAACCTGATGACAGCGACACAGAGAAGCCGTTTCTAAGATTACAATTACAACTTCCTCCACTCTCATGAAGCAGAAGGACGTCCGTCTGAATCGGGAAACTTTACAACTTCAAAGAGCCAATTTGAAAAAAAATGTGGAACTTTTTTTTTGTTGAGTTTAATGAACACTAGAGGTGGGCAGAGGACCCAAAAATTGCATTCAATTAAGAATAGAACTACTTCAACATATTTTTTACTGAAGTAAAAGTAAAAAATAGCTATCCAAGAAATTACTCAAGTAAGAGTAAAAAAAAAAAAATTGGTAAAAAGTCTACTGAAGTACTGAGTAACTGATCAAATTATCAATCACTTATTATTTAAAAGTTATATCAATCAGTGGGTTGAGAATCGAGAAATTTCACTTAAGAGAAGAGACACTTCAAAATAAAATTACTCAAGTAAAAGTAAAAAGCATAGCGCAGTAAAAATACTCTTAAAAGTAAATTTTTTCAAAAGTTATGAGTTAATATCCATAGCTACAGGCTGCTGAAATCTGTTCTAAATCCTTCTGCACCAAGGAGTTTGTTTTATCAGTGAACCACTTTGTGTAACCAACAGAAAGATAACTGATTACATAAACATCAGAAGCCCACCCGGTCCCGGTGACACCCACCTCCATCCGCAGCCCTGCCAGTTGCAGGCGAACGGCTTTTCCCCGGTGTGCCTCCTCAGGTGGGCCTTCAGGTGGCTGCTTTTTGTGTACATCTTGTTGCAGCCAGGAAAAGAGCACTTGTGCATTTTAATGAGATCTGCGACGGGACTCTTCTGGAACCTTTGACCTCCAATGAGAATGGCCGTCGCTTGGCTGGCAGCGCTCTCCCCTAGGCCGAGGGGCTTGGCTGCAATGGGGACTGGCGCAATCCGTACGAACTTGGAGACACTGAGGCTGGGGGATGGCAAGATGTGGGGCACCAGGGCAAAAGTCTGTCCTTGGATGTTGACCAGCAGCTGTGCAATTTTAATGTCGGAGACAGGGCCGGGTTGTGAGGGCGGGGCTGCCGGAGTAACCGGGGTCAGCGTGGGCTCCTGCTTCACCCGGATGGGCTGAATCTGGACGATGACGGGCGTCCCGCTGCTGCTAGTGGACCTGTCTTCTAAGGACGGTTTGTTGGTTGAGGTTTTCTTGGCCCCTGCGACAGATTCGTGTGTTGGGTTGACCGATGATGCTTTGCTGACGGGCAAGGCTGCCATGGCTGGATCAGAGGTGCCGGCGGTGGGGACAGTTTGGTCTGAATGCTTGGCATCTGGTTCCAACTTGAGCTCCGAAGTGGATGCCCCGCAACACTCCAGACCCCCTTCTAAACCAAAAGTCTCCTCTGGTCCAACGTCAAACCCCTCCTGCTTCACCGTCACCATCTCCATATTCTCCTCAAGGAATTCTTCAATCTCCTCCAGTGTCGGATGGAACAAGCCTCCGAGCTGTTCTGCTGTCTCCACATTTGACCAAGTGAGAAAGTTAAAGTCTTCCTCCTCCACCGGCTCGTGTTTGGACGGCCCGTCTCCCCTCGAGTCCCACTGGAAGGCGTTTAGTGGCTCGAGTACGGCAGAAACTCCGCCGGCGCTTCCTAAGGAGGTCTGGGACAGAAGGTGGTCCAGGATGCTGTCCTGGCTTTCTGCACTGGAGCTGCTTCCACAGCTGGAACTGAGTTCCGGCGACTCTGGGCTGGAGCAGGAGCGAGGGCTGGATAGCACACTCACATCATCATCTGAAAATGGTGATGGGATCACCTGATAGGAGCCAAGGTCCGACACCATGTCTAAAGGGCTGTAGGCTCGTAGAGAACAGCTGAGTGGAAGGGAAGTCTCTCCGCTCGCTGGAGAGTTATCCACCATCCCTGGCCAAACTGCTTCCTCTGCGTGGATTCTGCAGTCTGTGTTCATACAGGTGCAAGAGAACTTGTCCTTGGCCGTGGAGAGGGGTAGACCAAATAAACTAAAGTAACCAAGGTCACCCTCCCCACCCCAGTGAGAACCTCAAAGCCGTGCAGGAAACAATCCAGAGGTGTCCAGGCTAGATGCCGGATTTCTGCAAGGATGAAAAAGCAACATCAAGAAAATGTGTTCAGATTCTGTAACTGCTGGTATGTGTGAGTGAAACTAAAAACGATCCACCTCCTCAACATTTCATTACATGAATTTCTGAGAAAATGTTGAGTATGATATATAAAACGCTGTATGACGTTACTGACACATAAATCATGATTCAGCTTCAGGTTTATGCTTTGTTACGTCATCTTGTTTTCATCAAGGTTTGGAGTTCATTCAAGAGATGAATCAGAGAAGGTCTTCAGTTTGCGAATTCAAACTCAAGAGAAAAGCTTGACCCTGCCACTTTTGTGTGGTCATTATGCACTCTATAAATAAACAGGGCAACATATACTTTGTCCTGTTTTCTGATTTATTTAGGACAATACATACATAGTTTAGTTTTAGTCAGCTCTTCACTCAGGTGAGTTTTCCTCTCAGCTCTTATTCACATTCATCTAAGTTTTGACATACTGCACACCCAGAAAGACTGTTTCAGTGCATTCTTTTCAAACTAACATAAATGAAGTTGACAAAACCTGGAACAAAACATCTGTTTTTTTTTCCCTCTGATGACCAAAAATAAAGATTTCATGAGAAAGTTAGGAGGAAAGAGGAAGGCATTCTATGTTTTTATCTTCCTGATAGTGTTTTGACTCGCTAACCGCAATGAGTTCAGCATTCAACGTTTTGGTGACCAGGTTCAAAAATCCAAAAATAATATTAAAATGAATGACGAATGAGACAGGATTGTTCTAAGACGGAGTGGACGGTCTTCTCTGATTCCCATTTTGATTGATATTAATCAGATTATCAGGAATTTCCTGCATACGTTTTTGTCCAATCTTCAAAAATTGGACTTGACTCAACCAACATTTGGTTACTGCTTACCACCAGCATCTCTAGTATTTTTTTTATTCAAATGGTAGATTATTTGTGTATATAACAGTACAGGAGTACAATTTAAGTAGGTTACACTCAAAGGTCTGATTCCGGACTAAACTGTAAAGAGCAGTAGTGATACCGTGTGGCAGTATCATATTCCTATTGATGTCCTACAGTAGGGCTCATAAATAGGCTGCTTTCCTGGAACGTGGCCGGGGGGGCTTCGGCCTCCCTCCCCCCGTGTTTCTCTCCGTGCTTCCTTTCCAGGGGCCCCTGCATGTCTCCGAGTGACCGAAGGTAAACCCGGGCGACTGGCAGACAGAGGGGTGGTGGGGGAAACAAGGAAGGAAACGGGCCGCCTGGGGGCGACAGAGAGCAGCTGTGCAGGATCACCTGCTCCGCTTGTTTACAGGACGGCAGCAGCCTGGAGCTGGAGCAGTACGGATCACTGTCTGTGATGTTTGTACAACAATTTATGTCGAACAATCTGAACTATTATTATTATTATTAGCTCACAGTAAACACAAATATAACCGATTATTAAAAAAAAAAAAACAGAATTAGAAGAAATCTTGTATTTGTTTTTTACATGAAGCTATTTAATCTTTTTTGTTAATCTAAATCTGATGCGTCCAGAGAGCTGTGGTGCATCATGTAGTTTACAGTTTGGTCCAGAATCAGAACCCTCCCCTCCTCTCCTCCTTCACGTAAACATGTTTTCATCCAGGCAGCAGCAGCAGCAGCATATGGCACCGAGAGAAAACACTCCGCTCACTAAGTTGGATCCGGTCTTACCGTGGTCAGGGTCCGGGTCCGGGTCCGGGGAGACTCCGGGGGCTCTGCGTCATCCCGCTGGGTCGGAGAAGCAGCTGTTTATCCACACGGGGTTCACCTATCCACGCAGCGCTGCGGTCCGTCCGTCCGCTCTGCTCCCACGGAGTTCTACTATGTGGCTGTCACATGACTGTAGTGGAAACCGAGAGGCTCCCAATGAAGGCTCGTCCCCGCTCCGCGGCTCCATTGGCCGCCAAAGGAGGGGGACGGGGAGAGGGAGGGCGGGTTGTGAGCCTCCGTCACTCCTGTTTCTGCTGCATGGGCTGACATGTGACCAGGAGCGGCTGTGCTGACTTATTGCCTGAAAAATGAGTCCAGACGGTAGAGCGGCAGAAGTGGGTCGGCTGCAGGGAGGCCGTGGAAACAGAACACGCCTCCATTCCTGTACCTGCATGGCCAGAATAATGAGTGGAACAGAAAGAGCTGCTGCTGCTGGAGCTAATGCTTGAAATGAACGGTAAATTCATAAAAATGAACTGTGAAAATAAGAAAAATAAATCTTTTTTTAGGACTCTGGTCCTCAAGGCACACTGCCCTGAATGTTTTAGGTGATTTCAATTGACAAGCTTCCTGAGCCGCAATCAGCTGAATCAGGCGTAGTGAAGCAGGGAAACGTCTAAAACAGGCAGGGCAGTGTGATGACAGGAGGAATGGAGACCCAAAGAGAGGTAATGACGGTTTGACATCTTCTATGAGAGGAAAGTGGAGGAGATGTTTGGACCGAGCAGTAACATTTTCCCACACACCTCTTGGGACCACAACCAGGAAGAACCAAAACAAGTCTTGTGCCCAGAAATCTTTCCCTAAACTCCATTTCCTCCATCTTCCCTGCTTAACCACAGGAGGAAATGGAGTTTAGGGAAAGATTTCTGGGCACAAGACTTGTTTTGGTTGAAGGATCGTCCTTCAGCCTTTAGGTTCCACAGACTCTGCTGCTCCACCATAAACGCTACTCTGGCTCCGAAACTCCAAGCTCCTTATGCAAAAGGTCTCTACTGGCCGTTCTAGTAGGAGCGGCTACTAGATTTTCCAGTTTTCCAAAAGATCCATGACGGTGGATCTGTACCAGTAGGGGTCAATGTGACACCCCCAATTTGTGGTGGAGGGGATTTGGATGGTGTATTAATGAGCATCACCATAGCAGACCATCCAGTGCTTAAGAGACATTGGTGACAACTACAATCTGTAGGGATGCTTTTCAACAGGAACAGGGAAGCTGGTTACAATTGATGGAGATGGAAATTGAACATAATACAAAACAAACCTGAATGAAAACCAGCAGTACATACAGAAGTACTGTAACAAATAAATGAGGCTAAAGATGTCAGAAGTTCCAGAAATCCATACATTTTGCTAATACGTCACTCAGCACCATGTTTAGTCTTTGGTTTTTGTTGAATACGAACCCCAATCTTGATCAGGGTTACTGGGAAATAGACTAGAGACAGATTGGACCTGGTAAAACCACTCAGACACCTCACTGCTGAGTGAGGAGGACAAACTGCTCAGAACGATGCCAGAGACTGGGAGAAGGTTCCAGAAGCTGCTCACTAGTTTAGCCAAAGGGGATTAGAATGTTCTTTCTGCTGTGAGAAACGACATTTGTTAGCGTTTGTGTAATGGTTTAGACAAGAGCATTTTGATTCAGTGTAATTAAATGACTCTTTCGGGTTGACTGCCGAGTTCTGTATCCATTCGTCTGTGAAAAGCTAATTTAAAATCATCACATTTGATGTCAATTGGCACCAAATAAATACAAGAAATATAAAATAAGGCAATTAAGTATAGAGCAATGAGTTTGTGGGTCCAGCTGGCTAATCATCTTCAGAAATACAGAACATTACATCTAAAATTACATTTTCTCTCAAAGCAACACCGAGAACCGTTCGCCCCAAAAGTCTTTATGGTCAAATGAATAGAGGTCAGAACACGGCTTAGATTGTGCTTTGATTCTTTAATCCATCGGGGTTTGGCTCAGCCACTCTGTAAACCCAATCATAGTAATAAATAAAAAACTAAGTTATTCCAAGAAGGCATAAAATCTCGTCACACTTTACATAAAACACATGGACAGGCGTGTTTAACAGACCGCTGATGTCATGACAAAAACAAATCCAAAACACTAAAACAGAAGTAACAGGAAGAAGAAGAAAGCAGACAAATCTGCTGCAGGTGTAGGCGTCTGTAAGGCAGTGTGTGTGCATGAGTGTTGATCTGGCACTTCTGGAATAAACACCCAAACTGGAGGAACCTCTGATGATCGACGCAACGGCGCTGCCAGCTTCTCATTTTGGTACAAACTAGACTTTACAAAAAAAAGACACAGAAACCTCGTCTTTCATCTAAAGGTGCTTTGTCTCGTGGAAACATCTCCGACCGATCAGGTGGGGCACATGGAGCGCAAATCCAAATAAGGCTTTCCCAGTCCGAGGCGACGGTTTGCAAGTCTCTGGCCGACGTAAGCCGGGTCTGGCATTATTCCAGGTCCTGGAGGTTGATGGTACTTCCTGTGAACTGGGAATTATCAGAGCCGTTGTCCTCTTCTGTCATCACTGAGGGTTCCTGTATGGGAAAAACAGAAGGGGTTAACCAGAAGAAGAAGAAGAAAAAAACTCTGTACAAACAGAAAGCCTGACCTCAGAAGTTTTACTAAATTCAACCATCGATTCCATTTATTCAGCAAGAAACGTAAACATGTTGGGAAATAAGTGGAAAAATTCACTAGCATGTCTCTCCAATGGGAGACAAGCTAACATGCTAAGCTATGGCTCCAATTGCTGTAATGCCAGGAAAGATTTTTACATCAATTACTGAGAAGGGTATAAATAATTTGACTTTAATATGAAATTTAAATGACAACTTTTTTCAGAAAGTCAATCTGTTTTAGCAATATTTTATCAAATTCAGAGACATATCTGCTTCATGTCCATCCCCTCCCAATCTGGGACTTGTTTTTAAAATCACTGTATTTTACACTTGAGAGCCACTAGGTGTCAGACTCTCAAGTCCACCATTGTGACTGAACTCACCTGTAAAATGTTGACAGGTAAGTCGACGGTGAGCTGAGAGTCGGAGGTGGACGGCTGGGAGCTCAGCTGGAAGGCCAGGTCACCATCACTGGCTGGATCGTCCTGCATCAACACACACACGTTTCAGCATGGTTTCCAGCAACAGCTACGCTCTGAAGTCGATGGTAAGATGAAAAGGAAAGAGACGGAGCCTAAAGGTCGGTGTTAAGTGATCATCTCAGACCTTGGCAGCAGAGTTTGGACAGCGTTTTGGACTTAAACATCTTTTTATTTTTCCTTTATAGAATGAATTATTGACCGTGTTCCAGACTTTAAATAAATGATGTCTGAAACAGCACGAGTGGCTGCAGGGTGAATCAGAGGGTATGAGGCACGGTTCATTGAAGGCACTTTAGAACATCC
This sequence comes from Poecilia mexicana, assembly GCF_051168715.1. Classification (NCBI taxonomy): domain Eukaryota; kingdom Metazoa; phylum Chordata; class Actinopteri; order Cyprinodontiformes; family Poeciliidae; genus Poecilia; species Poecilia mexicana. The sequence goes on from NW_028263374.1 coordinate 3,780,150, forward strand.
TCTTGGCTCTGATTGGTTGTTTTTGGTGGGGGACGGTGCATTTCTTCAGTCAGCAGCAGTAGCTGATGGAGGAACTAGATCTATTCACATATTTCTCTCGTATATGTGAATAGATCTGAATAGAGCTGGTGGCAGCTTTAATAAGTATGTAAAAAAAACATTTTTAAATAAAAGTTACATATTGAAGTTTTTAAAAGCAGTAGGACAATATACAAACTTGAATCTAATATAAAAGTTCATCTTTTATATTTAAAAAAAAAAAGTATCTACAACTCCCAGCTGCTGGTTCCTACCAGCAGGGGGCAGAGCTGTTCCATTCCGCTCTATTAGTTTGAGCACCAACAGACCCAGTTAAAGCCCAATTGAAGAGGAGACAGAGGTGGGAAGTGCAGGCTGGTAGCTCCAAGGCATGGTGTGTTCACTGACTGGAAAAAAGATTAAATTTTTCACTTTCTGAATGCCAAGCAGGAAACTGTTCCACTGAGCTCCCTAGCTCATGTCTTGCATCGTGTTTGGTTGAAAGCACAGAAGAAAAGTAGTGCCGTGTGTAGTGATCTGAGGGAGTGTGTAAGCAAACACACTGTGGGCTGAATCTCACCTGCAGCAGCTGAATCTGGACATACTGAGTCCCTGTGACCGGGTCCCGCAGGGTCAGACCCCCACTGGCTGTTACAGCACCGTCACTGTAACGGGCGCCAGAAGAAGTGAGGGGTATGGTTGCCACAGAAACCTTTGATGCTTTAGTTTTCCTCTGGCATGAGCCTGAAGTTCCTGGAAAGTGGAAGAAGAGTGAAAGGTTAAGGTGCTGTAACTCTTCAGTCAGTGGACAGTGGAGGGGAGGTGGAGGTTCCTCACCAGCGCCGGCTGAAGAACCCCTCTGCTTCTTCTTCTTGGCAAGCTGGATGGCTCTGTAGTCTGTCCGGGCAGAACCTCCAGTGTCCTGAGGGGGAACCAGGACAGAACAATCACTGACTGTTCCCAGCCGGAACCTCGGAATCATGAGAGGAAGAGGAGAGGAAGTAAACCAGGATGAAGGGTTTCTTCTCACCAGGAAGCTGCTGGGTGACACGGCCAGGTCCAACTCCTTCTGGGGACTGAAGCCGCCGCCGCCGCCGGAACCGGGGAAAACAAACTGAGAAGTGACGATTTTCCCTCCTTCCTGAGGGCCCAGAACCTCCACGCAGCCCAGCAGGTGGCCTGCGCCTGCCTGCGCTCCGACCTCCACCACCTTGGAGGGTGAGGCCAGGAGCTCAGAGACGGGGGCCACTGCCAAGCAGGCGGCGGACTCCACCCCGAGCCCACCGGAGGAGCTGAGGGGGTGCTGCAAGGCCGGGTCCACAGCAGCGCCCACGCCGGCGCCCTGCATGCTCAGGGCGGCGAGGGTGCCCAGAGCCTCTGGGGTGACCGACTGAACGTCGTCCAGGTTGAGCGTGCCTTGGGGAGGGAGGACGTCCCCCACGGTCCCCTCCAGTCCATGCTGGTGGGCCAAGTCGGCACCAGTCGCCATGACGAGTGGTTCCAAAGGCTTGGCCAATGTGGCACTGGCGCTGGCAACAAGTGTGGCGCCCACTGACGACGGGTCGATGGTGAGGATTCCCGAGCTGACCAGGGACAGGTCCATGGTGAAGGAGCCGTTGGAGGCGCCTCCGGCCACAGGGATCCCCACCTCGATGCCGGCGGTGGGTGCAGCGCCGCCGGGGACCGAGGAGAACAGGGAGCTGAGGTCCAGGCTCGACAGCTGCTCTGTCCCGCCAACGACAGAACCAGCTACTGACGTCGGGGTGGAGCTGATGAGTTCACTGCTGGGAGTCAGGGTGGGTGTGGTCTCCATCTGGCACAGAACATCTGCAGGACAGAGGAAAAAAAACAATATGAATGCTGTGAGAAGCACTGGAATTAGGGTTGCAATTCAAATTTTGGCTAATACCAGTTTATTTATTATTTTTGTCTGAAATGCCGCTAAATATAGCAAGAAAGTTCCTGAACCTGCAACAGTGGAGTGACTATTGCTAACTGGAGACATGCAGGGGTTTCCCTGGGGTAGGAGGAACCCTGCTGGGTACCCACCGGGGCTGAGGTGGTGGTGTTTGAGCATGTGGCTCTTCAGGTTGCTGCGGGAGGAGAAGTGCTTGGAACAGTTGGCCACCGGACAGCGGGTCCTCAGCGTGCTGGCGTCCTGTTTATGCTTCTTAGAGTGGATGTATAAGCTGCTGCGGGCTGAGAACTTGGCGTAGCATCCTGAGGACAGGAAGCAGAGATTAAGGTCCCTGTGACCAGAGGACACAAAAATTGTACTCAAGAAAAGCACTACAACATATTTTTACTCAGGTAAAAGTAAAAAGTAGCCGTCCAAGAAATTACTCAAGTAGGACTAAATAAATATTTGATAAAAGTCCACTAAGGTACTGACTCACTGATCAAATTATCAATCATGTAATGTTTAAAAATTACATAATCAGTCGGAACAAAATATAAAGTGGAAAATTACAATAATTCACATAAATAAAATCAGGCAAAATAATGTTTTTCCAAGTCAGTTTCTTTCAATAAAAAAAGCTATGAAACGTTAAACTGCAGCTGTGTGTCTGGTGAATTTTTGGTTAAAACATGTTTGTTCTTCATTCAGTGGGTCGAGAATCCAGAACTTTTACTCAAGTAAGAGCAGAGATACTTCATAATAATAAAATTACTCAAGCAAAAAGCACAGCACAGTAAAAGTACTTCTAAAAGTAAATTTTTTCAAAAAAGTTACTCAAGTAAATGGAAATGAGCAAATGTAACTAGTTACAAACCAACTCTAGTAACTAGCTGAGGAACATCTGCTGGATAATTCAATGGTCAGGGTAAAGGCTCCCGGACGGATAAAGAGTTAGCCGACCTTCTGCGTGGCACTGAAAGGGTTTGGTGCCCAGGTGGGTGATGCTGTGGCCCTTCAGGTGCTCAGCTCTGGTGAAAGACTTCCCACAGCCCTCCTCCGGACAGACAAATCGACGGTCATCGTCATGTTTCCTGATAAAAACCAGACAGACGGTCGTTGTCGTTATTTCACACACCCAGGAGATGGAACTGCTCTGTTCACGTCAGAGGAGAACGGGTTCGGGAAGTTCTCACCGTTTGTGACGGAGCAGCTTGGACATGCTGGTGAAAGACCAACCGCAGCCCTCCGAGTCGCACACAAAGGGCCGCTCACCTGACGAAACAGTCACACGGTAACCATGACGATATGTTAAAAGTCTCTTCGGTTTGAATCGTTTTTTTCTGGATACGTCACAAATAAACACATCCAGATTTGTTTCGGAAGGTGAAAGTTCTTACGTCCTTTTGCCTTCAGTGTCGTGACTTTTTGTTTATTTTGCAAAAATGAATGATTACACACTCTGATTATTAAACTTATCTACCAATATCCCTGGCTTTTCTGATAATTTTCTGATCGTTTTCATCTTGACTGAGAACTTTGAAAGCACAGTGTGAACAGATCAGAGCATAAAATGTTTCATGTCGCTGGAGTTACGACTTTAACACTGAGGAAGGATTCTAATGTTGGACGACAACTGCTTCGATGATTCAACAAGTGAAACATTCTCACTGCAACTGTTCTGAAACTCACTCAGCTGAGACTTAAACCTGACTGGGATTTTAGCACACAAGCTGATCAAGTACGGATGTTATCTGACGGACACACGGAACACACACACACACACACACACACACACGTATGTGTGTGTGTAATGGCCCAGCAGCTTACCTGTGTGACTCCTCATGTGAATTTTCAGGCGGCAGGCCTTGTCGTAGGTCTTGTCACAGCCTGGGAAGGTGCAGCTGAACTGGCCCGTTTCTCTGAAGTGAGTGCGATTGTGCGAGAAGAGGGCACTGAAGGTGATGAAGGTTTTCTCGCAGCCTGTAGAGGAGAGCAGAGCAGCTGGAGCTTAAAAAGCCAGCAGTGAACCGATTGCAGTTTTCTGGCCAATTGACGATCACAGATTTTTTCAAAAGCCTGAGCTGACGATTTCGATTTTGGCCAATACTGATTTATTTTTTAGTCTCAAATATCACTAAATATAACAAGAAACCCACTGTTTCTGAGTTGGAAACAATGGGGTGACTGTTGTCAACTACAAACTTGCAAACATGACCTAGCGGGCCGGTCTGCCAGACAAACTTCTCCAAAGAGGACAGCGGCTGATTTTTATATCTTTGCTGAAGCAGATAAGATCAGAAGAAAAGATCAGCTTCACGTGCAAGTATCGGCATGCGCAAAACTAAGGAAATCGGTGCCGATAAAGATTCAAGATTGAACCCACAAGCTTAAATATGTACACTACTTCTGAGTAGGCCAATCAGAAAACCTTCCTAAACCAATTTTATCTGAATTTGGAAACAACTTAATGTTGGAAACTAGCTTCATTCTGAACACTGAGCATCCACAGTGAAGTCAACATGGCCAGAAAGGATCGACCCAGAGGATCGACTGAAACTTGCCAATTTTTAAACCAGCTTTCCAAGGTAAAGTTTAATAGTAACAAACGGAAAATATTAAGCTATCTATCAGTGGATAGATAGCTTAAGCTTGTTATCGTCTCGGTGATGGTGGTCCAGGTGCAATTACCTAAGGAACCTTTTATCCAAATATCAGCGGAAGTGTATGTATGTATTTGAACCGTCATGTATTCAGAGAAAATTCTCAACGAATCAAAATTTGTGGACTAGCTGAACTTGGTTTTCCTGAGTTCAGCGAAAGCATTTGTGCCTCACAGTAAATGGCCTTCATGAGCAAAATGAGCGTGGGAACCATCAGACAAGTACCTGGGAATTCACACTTGTGGGGCCGCTGTGGTGCAAAGTGGACTCTCTGGTGGTTGGCCAGGCGAGTGGCACTGCGGAACTTCTCGTTGCACACCTCGCAGGCGAAGGCGTGGTCCTGCTCGTGGACTTTGACATGAGCCTTCAGGTTGTAGACCGTGGTGAACCTCCGGCCACAGCCTTCAAACTCGCAGGTGTGCGGCCGCTGCTTGTCGTGGGACTGGAGGTGGCGCTTCAGCTTGTAGGAGGTGGCAAAGGCCCAGCCGCAGCCCTCCACTTTGCACTGGTACGGCCGTGGCTCCTCCGCGTGGTACAGCAGGTGGACCTTCAGCTTCTGGCGAGAGTCAAAAGCAGAAGAGCAACCGGGTTCCGGGCAGGCGAAGGTGGCTGCCGTGTCCTTTTTTGATCTGATCAGGGATAAGGAGTTCAGGTCTTCATTGCTACACCCCCCAACTGGGGCTTTTGGGGATGGAGCGATTAGGTCGGCCTCCGTCACAGCACACAGTACCCCGGCTTCCTGCTTCACAACAGAACAGGAGTCCAGTGAGGTGCCCAGTTCTGACAAGGAGCAGTCATCCACCAGGGCCAGCTCGGAGTCACTGACAGACACACCAGGCCTGGGCTCCTCCTGGTGACTGGAGCTGGCTACTGCCAGGGTGCTGATCTTCCCGATCGATTTAGTACCACTGTCATAATTGAGAAGAACTATATCCTCATGGTCTTTCATGCCTAGATGTTCCTTTAAGCTCACCATGTCATCCTCTTTGTGGACATACCCCTCCGGTGGGGCCGCCAGAGTCAGGACCCCATTCTCAATAGTGACAATGATGCTTTGGTTGTTTATTGTAATGGTCCCGGAAAAGGTCTCCGCGGCAGGCGGACTGCTGGAGGAAGTGACCGGGTGTGAACCGTCCTGCAGTCCCGCTGTCTCGGAGCTGTAGGCTGGTTTCTCCATAGCCTCCACGGCCTCCGCCGCCCCGGAGGTCAGCGCCGCGTCGTGGTTTGGTCGGCCCCTGAGCAGCCTGTCGTCACCGTTTTCCGTACAGATCTGTCCACAGAGCTTATCGCCATATTTGTTCGTCAAAACTACATCTTCGACGGTATGATGGTCGGCAGCTGTCTTGGCACTCAGCACAGCGGGATTATCGGTTAATAAACTGAAAACATGCTCCGCTCTCTTCGGCGTTTGCGTGTCAGGACAGCTCAGGATGTCCGCGTTCTCACAGAAGGCGACACCGCCGCTGCCAGCCTCCATGGAGCCGCAGCCCTCAGCTTCCTTACCCTTCACTTTACCCCCGCTGTCGAATGAGCCGTCCGCTCGATTTCTGCTCGCGGTGACCGCACCATCCTCCCTGGCGGTGTTAAATACAACATATAATTCCTGTGTCTGTCTGTCAGTTTTTCTCCCCGGGTTCCGGCTTCCCGCCGAAGCATTAAGAATAGCTCCGAGGCTGTCACCGGGAGGCTGCTTCAAAGCGCAGTCCTCACGCTGCTGCCGTAAAACCGGAGAAGACAACGTTAGTTGCCTCTGCGGCATCGCTTCCGCCTCCCCCTCGAACAGAGGCAGCGCCATTTGCATTACCTCACCGTTTTCCTCATATCGCCACTCCGTTCTGCTGAAGTCGTGCGAGCCTAGAAGGGAGTTGAACACGTTTTCCTTTTCCGCGTTTATCATGTTATGAAGTCCCAGAATCGTTCTGTCTTCGGGCGTAATGCTGCTGGACGCTGAGACTTGTTTGGTGACGGGAGAACGAGCGAGCTCGCTGCCATTTTCCCCCAGCAAGCGAAACTGCGCTGTCTTTGGCCTAGCGTTGTTGTTGCTGTCACTCTGAAGCTCGTCCGCTTCATTTTCGATTGAAATAAATTGCGGTAACGAAGCTACGGTTGATCGAAGTGCAGACGAAGCTGTTCTGTGTAGGGCGCCATGTTGAGAGTGGATGTTTTGGGCATCAGAAAGCCCCTGGATTTCCATCTTGGTATCCCTGTAGCAGCGGCACCGAAAAGGCCCGCCCTAAAAGCCGGAGATGATCCATCCAGCCACAACACGGTTTCTGTAAGGCCGAGTGCCGCGTTCAGGGCGTGTATGGAAATCCCGGGAATTATTGAAACAGTTCGAGGAATATTCTTTCACCACACACTGATTATTCTGCAAATAATTGTTTTCTGCTTAAAATATGAAAACAGTTGTTTTTTTTTTCAATAAACCCAAAGTTGGATTTTTATATTAAGCTAAAGGAACAAACCCGAATGTTATTCGGGTTACTATAATAATTTGATCTGGCTTGGTGCATGTAATTCATTTTTTCAGGTGTTTACACGGGTAAAATAAATTTTAATCCGGGGCAATAAAAGACTATTCTGAAAAAAAAAGAAAGATTAAAATAATATGGGTTAACTGTAATGTTTTGTTAAAACTTGGTAAATTAGGCATTCCGCCAACATGCTAAATTGAGGAGTGTAGTTTCACACTTTCTCCTCTAAGTGGCAGTGTAGCACTAAGAAATGCGCAGATCTCTACGCATACACTGAAAATAGAATCTCAATAAAATGTCTTGTGACGTACATTAACATAAGATTGTGAAATACTGATTCGCAAATACTCGGGTCGGAGTCAGATTAATTTTTTATTAAGTGTGTTAAGCAGAAGTAAAGAAAGGGAAAAAAAACCAACAGAAATAAAAAATGGAGAGTATGAAAAAAAAGTCTGGATCAGGAGGAATACTGTTCACCAAATAATCTGCACATTATGTTAACATGTTTCCATTTGGTATTTTACTTAATGAGTAAAATATTGTACATAATTCATTAGACTAGAGAGAAGCACTAAGCAACATTTCTTTGTATGTTTAATTCAGAATGTTTCCACAGTGCAACAAGCTCAGCATGCTTCGTACAGCGTAGCCAACAGATTAAATGAATGGTGCTGTATTGATCTTTACAGTAACGCATGCACGTTTTAAGCACATGCTGCTCAGACCTACTCTAGAGTTTGTCTTCTACTTATTTACATATTTTGGGTCATCATGCTGGCAGTTTGTTCAATAAAACTGTTCAAAACAGCAAAAATAAATAATAAACAACACCCCTGCACAGTGCACAAGTCAAAACATCGGAATGTCATTTACAGAATGAAAAACCTGAACAGAATCAGTCACATGAACATGCAAAATGACAAAGTTCTTGTGTTGTCATATAAAAATAGATTTCCCCCTTGTACATGTTTGTAGGATCATGACAGAAATAAGGCCACGTATCTATTTCCCATCTAATATCACAGGTGCTAAAATAATCAGCAGCACCAATTTAATACTTTAATAAATTGGTTCCAGTATTTTTGGTCTAGTTTCTAGTGCAAATATCTGAGTACACTTGAAATACAACCCCTGGCAAAAAGTATGGAATCACCAGTGTTGGATGAGCAGTCATTCAGACATTTCATGCTGTAAAACAAACTCGGATCAAAAACATGATACAATATTAAGGTCATTCCAAAGTGCAACTTGTTGGCTTTCAGGAACACTCAAAGAAATGAAGAGAAAACATTGTGGAAGTCAGTGAATGATACTTTTATTGACCAAACACAGGGAAATAAATATGGAATCACTCAATTCTGAGGAAAAAAGTATGGAATCACTCAAATTGGAGGTAGAAAAAAGGACACACCCAGTCTATTTCCTTTCCCTAAATGGACACCTGCCCCAGATTAGATGTGCCCGTTAGTGTACAGTTCAAAACACCTGCAGTCATGACACCTTGGAGGGCTGCTGGACGAAGTGGAGTGGCGAGAACCATGACTCCAACAAGAGAAATGTCCCTTGAAACAAAAGAGAGGATTGTGAAACTTCTTGAAGAAGGTAACCCTTCACGCATGGTTGCTAAAGATGTGGGCTGTTCACAGTCAGCTGTATCCAAGATATGGTCCAAACACAAACAGCATGGAATGGTTGTTAAAGCCAAGCGTACTGGTAGACCAAGAAAGACATTAAAGCGTCAAGACAAACAACTAAAGGTCATTTGTCTTGAAAACCAAAAAAGTACAACTAAACAGATGAAGCATAAATGGGAGGAAGCTGGAGTCAATGTATGTGACCGAACCGTAAGAAATCGCCTAAAGGAGGTGGGATTTCAATACAGGAAAGCTAAATGAAAACCAGCATTGACACCTAACCATAAAAGAACAAGATTCCGATGGGCTAAGGAGAGGCAATCATGGACTGTGGATGACTGGATGAAAGTTGTCTTCAGTGATGAGTCAAGAATCTGCATTGGACAAGGTGATGATGCTGGAACTTTTGTTTGGTGCCGTTCCAGTGAGATTTATGAAGAGGCCTGCCTGAAGAAAACAACCAAATTTCCACAGTCCTTGATGATATGGGGCTGCATGTCAGGCAAAGGCACTGGGGAGATGACTGTGGTTAATTCTTCTATCAATGCACAAGTTTACATTGACATTTTGGACAGTTTTCTCATCCCTTCAATTGAACAGATGTTTGGAGATGATGAAATAATTTTCCAAGATGACAATGCATCGTGCCATAGGGCAAAAACAGTGAAGGCATTCCTTGAAGAAAGACACATTCAGTCGATGTCATGGCCTGCAAATAGTCCAGATCTCAACCCAATAGAAAACCTGTGGTGGAGATTGAAAAAAATGTTCCACAAGAAGGCTCCAACCTGCAAAGCTGATCTGGCAACTGCTATCAAAGAGAGTAGGCACCAAATACTGTTTGTCCCTCATCAAGTCCATGCCTCAGAGACTAAAAGCTGTTATAAAAGCCAAAGATGGTGCAACTAAATACTAGTGATGTATTTTGAATGGTCTTTTGTTTATGTGTTTTTCATGATTCCATACTTTTTTCCTCAGAATTGAGTGATTCCATATTTATTTCCCTGTGTTTGGTCAATAAAAGTATCATTCACTGACTTCCACAATGTTTTCTCTTCATTTCTTTGAGTGTTCCTGAAAGCCAACAAGTTGCACTTTGGAACGACCTTAATATTGTGTCATGTTTTTGATCCGAGTTTGTTTTACAGCATGAAATGTCTGAATGACTGCTCATCCAACACTGGTGATTCCATACTTTTTGCCAGGGGTTGTAAAATAATTCACAAGTACCTTTTGAGGAAGATTTAGAAGCTAATTATTTCTTAATATTCATTTTTAAAAGTACTAGTTCCATTGGCAGATTATTTAACTTACAGCACAACATTTTTCCTCCATTATAAGTGAAATAATCTGCCTTTGGAACCAGAACTTTTACATCAATATTAAGGAATTATTGACTTAAAACAAGCTCCCTATATCTTTCAGAAAATTTATGGTTAGATGTGTCTTATTTCAAGTGCACCAAGATACTTGGAATATAAACTAGACCAAAAATACTTGGTAAGAATTTGTGTTGAACACTGTAGTGAGAGCTAAATGTCATGTCAAACATGGAACGATTAAAGCAAACAGAATGTTTTTATTTATTGCGTCGTGCGCCACAGGAGGAAGCACAACCTTTCACAGTAAAAGGAAACCTGTCAGAGCTCAGTGCGCAGATATAGCCAGTCATACAGTTTTTAATGTTCTTTTATCACCACCAGAATTTAGGAAAAAGCATTTTCCTACTCGGTCAGGAGCGATCTGGAGCTATCCGCTGTGAGTTTTTTGGGACATTTCCAGTTTCTTTTAAGACAAAAAAAAAAAAATCATCTTATGAAGCATGTTCTTGTTTTTAGCTTGAAATTTACTAGACAACTTAAATGTGTTTGACTTTTTAACTGTTTATGTGTTTGTTAAAAAAAAAAAAAAAAGATCAAAACAGGTCTCTCTCTCTTGTAAATGAAATCTTGGATCTTGATGAGACAACATGTACAAATAAAGAAGGGAAAATCCATGACAACAGAAACTAAATGCAACATTTTAAATTTGAACGTGGGGAAATACAAGTGAAAACTAAATATCAATGAATTCCTGAAAACTAATAAAAAACCAGGTACAAAAATGGGTCCAGCTTGCCAATAAAAGCCCAATAAATTCTAAATAATTTGTAAGAAAAATATTTTCTCTGTTCACCAGATTATCACTGGCTTTAAATGACTTTTCCTTTTAATTAATATTGTTTCAAATAAATAGAATCTTAAAATGAAGCTAAACCTTTATCTTATCTGCAGCTAATTTTGATAGAAAAATACAAATCAGAACATCAGAATACCAGTTTGTGATACAGCTTAGCTAATTAAGGATGGCGATTTCTTTATTTCTGCATTATTCGTTTGAAAATAAACTTCTTCCAACCTCGTAGTAAAGGTTGGAAGAGTCTAATTCCGTCTGAGACACTTTGCATGAAATAAATACCCTTTGCTGAAAGCAAGAAGAAAAACTGGAGAGAAAATTCAAGTTGAAACTTTCTCCCAGTGTGTGTGTGAGAGAGAGTTGAGCACAAAAGTTTGTTTTGTGCTGAAAGCATACAAATCATTGCTCAGCATGTTTGATCAGACCTATTTAATATGAGTAAAATCTCAAACGATTTTGATTGTAGACTGTTTTTATTTCTACCGTCACCAGCTGTGCATCAAACCATCTACATTGATTACTGATTTAAAGCCGCCATGCTGACTGGGACTGTGGGATGTTCAGGTACTTCTGGGTCGCAGAAACGCAACAGAACTCCTGCAGAAAAATGAACGAAAAGCGAAGCAAACGGTGGAATTTGGAAATTCACCTGAGGGCTTCACTGCAAAAAACCATTAAAACTTTCCAGGTATTTTTGCTCCAGTTTCAACTGCAAATATCTTAATACACTTGAAATAAGACACAAATAACCAAAAGGTAACTTTTCAGCAACATATAGCACATATATCACACATATGCCCTAAGAGACCTGCAGTAGAAACCAGAGCAAAAACACTTGCTTAGGTTTAGTTTTTGCTGTTTCTGCCTTCATGCTCTCCGTCTATCTGCTCTTCTCTGAGCTCTTCAGGGTCACCATAACAAAACATGGAAGCTTTTTTTCCCCTCTAAGCAGTAGCTTACTTTCCGTGAATAATTCATGACACCCAACAAAAGCTGGGGGAAAAAAAAAAAATCCCCTCTTCTTCTTTCATGGAAAATCGAAGTGAATAAAGCGGCCCTGATCTCTCCTCTCATCCTCCGCTACACGTGAAGCGTTTTGGTCTGAGACGTTCGACCGGACCCTGTTCATTTTCCAAACAGCGGAATGAGCTGGAGACAGCGGCGACGGCCTCATGCAACATTTATCCCAGATGTCCCACACCAGGCCTAGACAGAGGAGCAGCGGGGAAGAGGCAGGGGGGGTTAAAATCTGCTCTCCGATGGGGCCCTGCATCCCTCGCTCTCCGCGGCGGTCGGAAGCGACCTCCCGTCCCGTCCGTGTGGGATTCGTTTAGACTCGCTCTACTTCTACACGGTGACCTGAAAACGCACGACGCTCACACCGCTCCTGTTCCATCAAAACACGCTGGAACAAGTCTTGGTTACTGTTGTATAATTAAACATATAATATGTTCCTTTGAGAAGTGGGTTGATTAAAAATAAAAATATCAGAAGAAACGATTACACCGTGTCAACAAACTCAGCTGATGCAGAAAGAAGTAAATGAAAAATAGTTTTGTTGTGCTTTGAAAATTTCGACATGAGTTTTTATGTTTTTGTTTCTACAGTTAACACAGTCGTCTTGTGTTCATTAATTCATTAAGTGGATCAGTATTTTTTTGTCTTCACACAAACTGACTCGCTAACTTCATTCCACCTGTGTTGAATCATCAGCACAGCTAAAAAGACAGTATATTGATCTGATGAGCACACTGACTAGAATCAATTATGCTTAGTTTTGCACTGATAGCAGTTTTCTGGCCAATATTCAAAGATTACCGATATTCAAACAGCCTGACCTGTCAATTCTGATTTTGGACGATACCAATTATTTATTTATTTATTTTTTGGTCTGAAATGTAGCAATATATAGCAAGAAAGTCAGTGAGTCTCCAACAGTGAGGTGAGTATTGCTAAATGACCTGGTGGGCGGAGCTAACAGTCAAAGCTCTCATGAGGGAACAGAAGAGGACAGAGGTCGATTTTTAGACGTTTGCTGAGATAAATAAGATCAGCTTCACATGTAAGTATCGGCTGATTGATGATCTCCCAAAAGTAAGAAATTACCAGTCCCACTGGCAGATTACTTCACTTACAAGACATTTTCCCATATTATTAGTGAAATCATCTGCTTTCATCATTATTAAATAATTATTTACTTAAAACATGCTCCTATATCTTCCTGAAAAGTTACTTATAAGTTATTTATTTTTTTATTTCATGTGGACTAAGATATTTGCACTAAAAACTACACAAAAATACTTGGTGAGATTTTGTGTTTTTGCAGTTTATTAAAAGTGAAAAGCTTCCTTACACATATTGCAAACTGTAGGTTTTAGGTTAGATTGGGAGATTATACCAGGGTGCATCTAAACAACCACCGTTTCACATAACGCACTGTATCGTTTTTGTTTTGTTTTGTCTTTTTTGGGATAACTCACCTGGCTACAAACATTAATGTCTTATTAAAAATATTAATTTATACTTCAAATTGGATATCATAAAAAAACAGATTTTATATTTACCTACATGAATACAAAGTTTCCTGTTCTGTCAACATTTAATATTCTTTGGGAGACCAAGGTTGATACCCAGCTTTCATTTTCTCAATAAATAACACCGAGTTACAAACAAATATTTTTTGGAAGTTGTCTATGTTTTTTTCAACTGAGTTAGGATTATTTTGGACAGCTGAATACAAAAATGACTCAATTTTTCTCAATCAGGTTTTTATTCTAATTTGATTTAGAGAAATCTGATCTTCTGACTAAATTGATGACATTTCTGTGACTTTATCAGCTCATTTCTGTTAATATTTCTCATCCAAAGAATGTTTTAGGAGAATAAAAAAGTTTTCCAACAGAGTGTATTAATTAAATGTTGCAAACTTGGATTTCTGTAAAGTGAATAATAAACATTTATGAGGGTAAATACATGTAAATTGAACATTTCGTTTTCATTGTGTAAAATTCTCCGTCTCTTTTCTGTCCTGATGGAGTCTCTCCTCCTGCTCTTCACTCATTGATCAGATTCTCCACATGTGAGAACAAGTCCTGCATTTTGGTACTCATGTTGCTCCATAGTTCAGAAAGTTGACCTGATTAAGCAAAACCAATCTGATTTTTGGATTCTGCTCATCAAAACGACCCTAAAACAGTTGCAAAAAAAACAAAAAAAACAAACATAAAATTATTTTGGCTGTTGACCAGTGTGATATGAACGGAGATAAACCAGCAGCCAGGCAGGACAACGCCTCTCTAAGCGATCCTCACTCCCTTGATTTTAGCTTGCGTCAAACGTTCGGAATACCCTGAGATGAAACGATCCAGACGAGGACAAATGTCCTGCTGCTTGAACCAGTGGAGGCGTCTCAGGCTCTGCAGGAGTCAGAGACAGCAGCAGCTGCAGACCTGTAGTCTGACGGACATTTAACTGGACAAAATGAATTATTTGAGTTGTGTGATCCGCTGGCAGAATGTTTCACTTTGTAGGTGCTGAAGAAGTCCGACCTTAAAAAACACATAAAAAAAAAAAAAAAAAAAAAAAATGAAATAAAAGTTTCGACCTCTTACCCTGACACCTCAGATGTAGTTGTAGAAAATGGAAAAGAGGCGCCGTCACTCTTTTAGGCTCAGTTTACTGATTTGGTTTATGCCAACCAACCCTGAAGTTGCACACACACTCACACATACACACAGAAGGGGACACACACACACACATACACACAGAAGGGGACACACATACACACATACACACGGCCATTTGCTCAAGCTAACTTCTGCTCTTCACTGCTTGTTGCCCTCAGTCAGGGACGAGTGTTGTTCTGCTTTGCGGTTCCAGTGCTGGTGGGGTCAGAGGTGGGGTCAGAGGTGGCGGGCTGCGGAGGTCGTGCTTCAATCCCTCGGCTCTTCATGTAAGACATCAGCTGATCGGGGATTTCTGCCAGGACGTCCTTGGCCAGCCGGGCCATGCTCAGGACCTGGTTACCCGACCGATCGATGTAGTCCCGGAAAGGAACAAACTGGAAGAAAACAATAATAATAATAATAACAACAACAATAATAATAACAACCTATTAGCATACTTTAGTGTACTCAAGGCATTTAACGGAGTAAAATGAAAAAGAAATATGTTCATCACCTGGACGATGTCTCTCTCGGCGAATCGTCCCCTGGAGGACACTCTGACTTCGTCCCCATCCAGCTCCTCCATCGCTGCAAACAACAAACACGGCATAATACAGGAAGCTGCACTGGAACTTTGTTACAGACAAATGAACATACTGCAGTATTAAAATGACTGTCCTTTAATGAGGTCAAAAACAATACAAAGAAAAAAAAATCATCAAAAAAGTCCAAGTTGGCCAGTGAAGACAAAAATTAGATATTTCTGTTCCTTATTATTATTATTCTGTTCCTTTTAACAATATGAGATAAAAGGTTTATAATGACATGGTTGCAAATTAGTCTTTTGAATAGTTTTTCTACAAATAACTATTTAAAAAAATGATTAGTGCAATTATTAGTCCAGTTACTGTTTATGAACACACGGGGGCACCGCCAGGAATTTTGGAGCCCATGACAAAAAATGAAATTGGGCCCCCAGTGAGGAGCTGCTGTTACTATGTCTTGAGTGTATCTGACCCATCAAACAGTAAAAGCGAGTTATACAACCTCTTTAAATACAGAGCTATATAATTATTCTGATACTACTGTCGTCTTCAAGCAAATTCGTGAATTTCCCTGTTGTAGTTAAGCCGTAACAAAACGTCCGGAATGAAACCAGGCTGCTAATCATCCA
This sequence comes from Poecilia mexicana, assembly GCF_051168715.1. Taxonomy (NCBI): domain Eukaryota; kingdom Metazoa; phylum Chordata; class Actinopteri; order Cyprinodontiformes; family Poeciliidae; genus Poecilia; species Poecilia mexicana. The sequence goes on from NW_028263374.1 coordinate 3,795,850, forward strand.
TGAACGCAGCCCCAGGGATCAATAAAGACTCCATATCGACGACAAGTCGGCCATTCCGCACGCAGGAGAATATCCTGCAAAACAACTTTATTAGAGCTAATATGGGTCACAGGAAGGGAAGATCTCATAAGATTGGAGGAGGATTAGCATAATCAGGTTGTGTAGAATTGCTCGTCCACGCAGAAACAGGAAGGTAAGGATGGAGAAAAAAGGGATGTGATCGGAGGACGGAGAGGCTCAGGACTCAGCCAGGACAGAGAGAAAGAAGGGGAAACCAACAGGATCTGAGCCAAGAGGTTTGAAGGGTTCAGGCGTGTGGCTCGAGCCATGTCCACTGAGACGAGGCACGAAACCTCCTGTTGCCGTGACGAATCGAACAGCAGCATGTACGCCAGCTGAATCTTTTTATTCCACTCAGTGAAGCGTCCAGCACTAACATTCACTGGAAATACATTTTAAATGAAGCTTAATGGAGTCATGAAGGAGTCATGAGCTCCTCAGTGCGACGCTCCTGAGAACGTTAAGGCTTAACAGACTAACGTTGTCAGAAAGAGCAGGAGCTTCTTAAAGAGACAGAGGCCCTAAATGCGAAATTAAATTTCTTGTAAGCTATATTTGATACGTACTGCATTTTTAAAACAACTGAATGTAACATAGTTACTTGATTGTGCTATAAAAATGGCACAATGTGCCTGGAAAAGCCATAATGCTGCCACTTCAAACCCTGCAAGCCTCACCTCCCCTCCCCTTGCTCTCTCAATAACTGTAAAGCCAGCTCTCCATCTGAGCATATCATTGTCCCAACATTTAGACTTACTAACCTCAGTCCTACACTCTGGACCGGACTATTAGTCATATATATTTCCAAGCTCTCTGTGACCGATGTTGTCCTTTCTGATTGTTTTCCTTGTATCTTTAAAAGCGTCATTTTCTCTGACGAACTTTGCCAAAGAGATATAATGACAAAGCGGGGGGTTTTTTGCGGGGGAGGGGGGGTGGCTTAAGGACAGTGCAGACTGTTCATTATTACTCCTTTTTGCCAATGTAATGTTCTTTTTTGTTGTTGTTTATTTGTTCATTGTGTCGATTTTATCATGTAAAGCACTTCGAAGTGCTTGTTGTTGACATCTGTGATACAAATAAACCTGACTTGACTTTCTCTCCCTTCTGTTAAACGTGACGATTATCTGCTCTCAGCAACTGAAACATTAAAGATTAGGACAATAAAAACCAGTTTTAACGTAGAAGGATATGTTTAATACCCACTTCAAGGTTGTTGCTTTTAAATGGTAGATTTATTCAGACTCAATGGGACGCATTCTAATTCACTGAAATGTGCAGATGTTGTAACTTTGCAGGTTGGAAGACGAGTTCGAAGCAGCAGAGAGACGATCAGATGCAGGAAGAGGATGAAAAGGTTTAACTACTGTAGATTTTAAAGGCAGATTCCCACACGGTGCTCTCTGAAGGGCTTTGCTCCAACCTGAGCTGTTCAACCAGGTAGACGATTCAAACAGAACTACAGCTCAGGGCGTCTCCACTCACTAGAGGCTCGTGTGATTCATCTTCTTTTCCACGCCGCGCATCGGCTTTTGAAGCTCTTCACGCGCCGACAGTCGCCAACTTAGACACACATGAGGCAGCGAAACAATCTGCAAAACCGTCAGGCCGAGCCAAATATAGCACTGAGGAATATATATAACAGCAACAACCGAATACAGCAGGGAGGGAGATTTATGTTTTTTTTTTTTTTTTTAGAAAGAGCAGTTTTCAGCTTTTAGAAAACAGCAAAACTGATGACTGAGACAAAGAACTGCACCAAAGTCTTAAGGCATCCTTCATTTGCATTTTAAAACCTCTTTGGTAACCAATTGTGTTTGGAATAAGACACTGTACAAAATAAAGAAAAAACATCTAAAATGTTGTGCTTGCCAGAATTTTACCGTATAAATTCGGTAAAATCCATATTTATACGGCATTTTACCATAAATTAGAGACATTTTTTTTTTTTTTTTACAGCGTGTGATTTCCACTACATGGTCAGCGTAGCTTTACCACGTTTCCTGGTGGCACATGATACTGGAAGGAAACTGGAGCAGAAATCAATCTGTAAATAAATGCAGCTCAAATTGGACAGTTTTTGTTCTTCAACGCTGCAAAACAGAAAACATCTCTTAATGTTCTGGAGTAATCCATGGAGATATGTTTGTGTTTTGCTTTTGCTCTCTACATGGCTGGTATTTTGTCTGCTTGTGTCTGAACCAGAGCCTCTGTAAAAACGGTCTGGATGACTGACAGCGGGAGCAATTTGAGACATGCTGGATGGAGGATTTACAGTAAAACGATGACATTTCTAATGATTCTGTCGGCTTTAAGCGGCTGAGGAAGCGCCGTTCGCACAGGCGTAGGCATGCTTACCGTCGAACTCAGCAGGGCCCACTCCCACGATGATGAGAGACATGGGCAACGACGCTGCCTGTGGAAGGAGCAGAAGGAAGACAGTGATCATACCAAAGAAGAAGTTTGCAAAAATTTACCTCAAAAGTTAAATTTAGCTCAAAGTACGTGATTAATTCCAAAGGAAAAACTAATTTTGGTTGTGTGTATTAACATACTTTAATAGGCCTGTCACAATAAGTCATTAATCAGCTAATCGCATGATAAATTAAAATGAGCTCAATAATTTACATTCTAATGATTAAAGCTTTTTTGAGGCCAATTTGGTTTACAGAGATTCATAATCCATTTTACTTTTTAATTTATTAACTTTGGTTGCTGTGTTTTATTTTCAATGTTTACAATATTTTCTATTTCCAGTTCTTGTTTTCCTTTTTTCTTCTTAAATTAAACTTCATTGGTCTTTGAGAGGCTGAACTTACAATATTACTCCATAATCGTTATCTTGCTTGAAAATGGTCTCAAACAACAATATTATCGTTTATCACAATAATTCATGGTACAGTTTATCATCCAGCAAAATCTGTTATCATGACATGGTTATACACAAATTACAATATGGTTGTGTCATTTTAATATCAAACATTTTCCCACATATCTTTTTAACAGTCCTCCTGGACCTTTTCCCTGTTAAAACTAGTAAAAGATAAACACAACGTTAATCCAGCAGAATCTCCTCACAGCTCAGGCTAAGAAAGGCTTAGTCAAAGTCCCTCCTACGGAGCTCTGTCACTTCCTTCATACTTAATGGAGTCAGACAGCCTTAATGATCCTGATCAAACCTCAATCAGAAGTCTTTGCTTCCCTTCAGGTCAGGTAGCCTATACACTTATGGGCATTAATGTTTTCTTTGCTTGGCTTTTTAAATTAATCGTTGACGATGTTCATTTTCCAAGCTGGAACGATGATGATACAACCCAGAAACTTTAGTCACTATTAAAACAAGATGTGAACATACAATCCGCACAGAGTCAGAGTTACGCCTCTAAACTCAAAGACATTAAATCAAACTCGTATTTGGTTAATCTTGTCTGTCGTGCTTCTCGCTTCCAGTTTGACGTCCCGTTTCCCCTGCTACTGTTTTATAGGGTTTTTTTTGTCTTTTTCAGTAAATCCTGTCGTCATACTCACTCCAAGATCTCATCTGCATTTTGGTCCAGCTTTAAATTTACATGTTATGACAACTTCAAACAGAAGAAGGTAACACTTTATTTGAAGGAGGGTGAATAAGACTGTCATGACACTGTCATAAACATGACATAACACCTGTTATGAACATCAATCATGAACATTTATGACTGTTGTCATAAAGTGTCATTCAGTAAATCATGACATTTTTAATACAAAGTTGACATTATTGAAAATGTCTTTGTTATGACAACTTGTCATTAACCAAGACATCTTGATCTGACATAAATTTGTTATAAAAATATTACCGATTAAACTTTAAAAATTAGCTTCATGCCCCATTTATTATGCTACTTGTATTAAGAAATAATTGTATTGCACTTTATGACCACCAGTCATGTTAATTAGGCATTTGTCTGCCAGTCTACCATTCTGACAGCAAGGGGATGGTATTTAAATAAATTATATTTAAATAAATGACATCGTTTTTTGTTTTTGTTCTTTTTTTTAAGTGACCACAATGAATTGAGTCATCACCGACTATGAGAATGTCCAGAAGAGATTCACCAAGTTTGAATTCAAGAAAAGGCTTTCGCCATGATTAACTATTGCAAGAACAGCTGTAATTTCTGAGCATTTCTGGGCACCTTCAAAGACCTGCTTCCAGGAAATGAAGACAAGAAGAAGATCTCCTGTTTTCAGAGCATTACAGGAAGACTATTACGAAGGAGATGGCTGACATAATCGAAGCAAAAAATGTTACTGTTGAAAGAACCTATTTTCTTAAGTTAAAGAATAAGTAATTCTGTTTTAGTTTTCAATCAGCATTTCAGAGTAACAATATACTGACCAGACGTTAAACCCTCTGTTATCTTTTGTTTTATTCCAATGTACAAAGGGTTTGTTCTACAGCTATGATGGTAGTTATAGGTTCTCCAGTGTGTTTCACTTCACTTGAGGTAAGACTTAATATCAATAACTCTGTTAGCTTTGCATTTGACACTGTAATACTAAATTACATCTTTATAATTGTTGTTACTTGTTTCACTTTACTTGAGGTAAAAGTTAATATTAATGACACTTAATGACTTCTTCATAACTGGTGCTATTTGTTCCACTTTAGTTGGTGTAAAAAAATTGTTAATGAGTCTGTTATTAAATCATTTGACAGTGTAATAAAGCTTAGTGAAATCTTTATTGCTTGTCCTACTTGTTTTGCTTTATTTCAGGGAGTGGAAATATTTATCATTGTTTTGTTAAATCTTTTGCTAGTGTAATAATTATGACTAGTATTATGACAAATTTATGTCACATCATGATGTCTTGGTTAATGATAAGTTGTCATAACAAAGACATTTTGAATAATGTCAACTTTGTATTAAAAGTGTCATAATTTACCGAATGACACTTTATGACAACAGTCATAAATATTCATGAAGGCTTATTCATGTTTATGACAGGTGTTATGTCATGCTTATGACAGTCTTATTCACCCCCTTTCAAATAAAGTGTTACCCAGAAGAAACATGGAAGATGCCACCAGTGGCAGCTGGTGGAAAAAAAAAAAAGACAGTAGATTTCCATCCCTGGTCCAGTAAGAGCATTTAGATGAACGGTTGGAAAATGTTTACAGTTATACAACTTTAGTAGCTTGCAAAACGTGGAGTATTTGATCATTTACACTATCAACAGCTGGCTGAATCAGATGCCAATCTAATGTATGATGGAAGTGTAACTCTGAACAAACAGGCTAAATTCTACTGGACCTTTGAGAATCAGCTAATGTCAGACCTACGTCCCAAATATTGTGTTTTGGAATAAGTTTTCTGTCTTCAAATGAACCAATTGTTCAAGCAGTACGTTTTATTTCTCTGAATAAAATGCTGTAGTATGCGATGTGCATGTAAATTATTTATTCATTCTAAGATTTCAATCTATATTTAGTGATATGGTGCCATGTCATTATCAGATACTTTGAAAGAGAACATTTCAAACCAAAAAGTCAACTCATCACTCAGTTTTGCTTGAAAACTTAACATCGTTCTAGTAGCACTTAAACAAGAGAGTTTAAAGAACAGAGTTGATCATGCTCACATTGACAACCGCCTCTTTAGTTTGAGCCATGTCTGAGATGACGCCATCTGTGATCATCAGCAGCACAAAGTACTGTGAGCCATCCGTCACTTCTGCGGCGCACCTGATGTCATAAAACACAGGAATTAGGACAAAAACTTGATTCAAGCACACAGAGCTGCACAGATGTCAATATTCACCTATTTCACCAGGCTAATCCCAAACCACGGGTGTCTTAAAGCTCAGTTAGAAAGCTTAATGGAATTTGAAAATAGAGGAAGACATTAGTGATTCCTAAAAACCTAAATCCCATGTCCAGGCTTCAAGCTATAAATTAGTGATGCACCAATTGCAGGTTTTTGGTCGATTGCAGATTACTGAGTTTTAAAAAAACTTAACCTGCCGATTCCAAACATTTTTCGTCTGAAATGTTGCTAAGTATGGCAAGAAAGTTGCTCAGTTGGTAGCAGTGACTATTGTCAGCTGCAAATGCGCAGACATGGCCTGGCCTGGTGGTTCATTGTTAGACCTTTGCTGAGGTAGATAAGATTGGAAGAAAAGATCGGCTCCACATATAAATATCAGCCGATCGCACTGCTCAAAATCAAAGGCAGCATCGGTTCAGTTGGTATCTGACAATAGCATTGGCTAAATGGTGACACATAAAGGCTTTCAGGGTTATGAGGAAAACTGTCATTGATCCTTTTAATCCTGGAAAAAAACCTTGAATTAGATCCTTCTGGTAAAATACTGCTGTCTATCATCATCACTACTACATGTCCCAAAAATAGAGACCACGTCTTAAAGCCCTATTAATGCTAAATTAACCTTTTTGTGTTAAATTATCCTGTTACACACATCTGTACAGGCCGTTAATTGGAATGTTTTTAGATAATCTTATACACAAGTTGTCCTTTGTTTCAATTTACTTTTGATATTCTTGCTACATTTCTGTTTTATTATTGCTTTTAACCATTATATTGAAGGTTATTTTTCTATCATTTTTTTTGCTACTGCTATTACGATGCGCATTTTAATCCGTATAGCAGGTGTTAGTCTCACCGAGCCACCTGGTTAATGACCGGAGCGAAGTTGGTCGGGCCGTACAGCTGGACGGTTCGCAGGGTGTGAAAGTAAGCCTCCAGCACGCCTTCGATCCCCACACAGTTCGGATTTTCTGTGTTAGAATTCTGAAAAAGAGAAAAACAAACAAACAAACAAACAAAATCTGTTTACGCATGAGAAAACCAGGCGTTCCTGTCGCTTTCTGCTTAGTCATGCCATTTGATTTTTTTTCTACCTAAATAGAAATGTTAATATTTTTTGTTTTTGTGATTCTGTCGTTGAGTTGGGTTCCAGTGTGAGTGGAGTTTGCTCTCTGTTCGCGTGAGCTACAACGCTTCATAAAAGTGATTAAATGATTATTGAAATAGTCGTCAACTAATCTAGTAATTGTTAACTGGAGTACACAAGCAAAAAAAAAAAGAAAAAAAAAAGAAAGAAATAATTTTACTGAAGAAACAGTCAGGGCTGTAAATACACTTTAAATGCACAAAAATATATACATTTTGCCTTTAAAGTAAAAAAAACAAAACAAAACAAAAACAGACTTTGTCTACCCAGAATTCCTCATGTGGAATAGTTTTATCTTCACCTGGTTCAATTCCTATAAATAAGTCTAATATTAAGCATTTTGCTCTCTAGTTATTAATTGGTCCATCCAAAACATAATCATCAGATTCATCAGATCAGTCCTACCTGGTGCTGATGTCAAGTCAAACAGAAAAGAGTTTTTTATATGTATTTTTAATTTTTTATTTTTTAGCTGGAGATGAATCCTTTGCTACAAACAATCGAGCATTCGCTAAAGGAAATCTATGTTGTCACTTTTTAGGCAAATCTTTTAAAATTTTATTTAAAAAAAGAGTTGAACTGTTTGTTCACCTCTTTTAATGTATTTCTAATATACGTTCAAAATGCTTTCTCAATTAATCATGAGAATAATCAACAGATAAATCCATTATTAAAACAATTGTTAGCTGCAGCCCTAATGAGAGCATTTGCTATGGAAGTATTTTTGGTGCAAAAGTATTTGTAAAGTTAAAGTCAGAGAGACAAAGTCTCAAAAGGAATTTTGTAATTGCAGATTTTTATTTTTATTTTTTTTTTAGTCTTTCATAAATACAAAATATGGAAAAATATAACTTAAAACTCAATGAACCAAATGAGACCAAACCGTGGCTGTGTCCAGACATCTGTCTTACCAGTGGGAAGCCATGGGAGATCTTGCCATCTGGAGGTAGTTTAGCCCCAAAGCCGTATGCAGGGAAGAGCTTGTCACTGTCGTAATCCTGAATGATCTCCCCCACAGCCTTGAGGGCCATGGCATACGCGTTCATCTGGTATGGACTCATGTAGTGCAGAGAAGTGGGCTGGGATGGATTTCCTATGGAATGAAAAGCCAATATGCATGTACGGAAAAACATCTCTGCTCATAAAGGAAATGCAGTATTTAAAATGTATTATGACTCTTAAAGTTGATGTCATGAAAAAGCTTTCGGTCTTACAAGTGATGTAACAATAAATAAAAATAAAAAAGTCTCTGCCCCAAACTATATTCACTTATAAAACCCAAAATGATACCATTGCCAGCAAATACTTTATTATCTGCTTTTATGAATAATCAGCCCAGTTAATACCACAATCAGGTAACTATCTTACTGTGTTCAGTTTTTTATGAAGATGTTGTATATATCAAAGACAACTTAAAAGAAATTTGATGTAGCATTTCTGACGTCTTGAAATTGGCCTCTGTCTCTTTAAGAACCTCCTACCCGTTGTGACACTCCCCCGCTCAGCACGTCGTCATAACGATGCTTCTCCGTGTCGTCCATTGATGCCTTGCAGCCTCTCTTAGGAGCGCTGCCGTTTGTGTAACGACCAGTTCCACCAGGTGTTTGCTAATTGCTGCTGCCGCTAGTCTGGTGGAGCGGTGTGGGGGTGGGGCCTGAAGCTCAGAGGCGGAGCTTTGGGTAAATAGGTGGAGCATCGTATGAGAGGATGTTAAGGCGCCACCAAATGGCTGCCACACATCTATCAATGAGTTAAAACAAAACTCTTGATATGTTTTTCATGAGGGAAAGATATTTTATACATGATATATATCTAAAAAAAATAAAAATTTAAACAATACACCCCACCCACCCACCGTTTTTTTTCCTCTACCAACCAATCGCCATGTTGCTACGGATGTTCAAGTATGCCTGATTAGTAGCAACAAGGTTGATAATTACTTCAAACAATATTACACAATCAAGTGTAACATTACACAGCCTGGATATTTCTAATGTTATCTCTAAGATTAGACTATGTTTTCTATGAAACAGTTACAAGAGATTATTCAAAATGTTCTGCGTGTGTGAATGTGAAGCATCTTACCATTGGACGCAGTGAAGTCTATTGCCACTGTGAAATTCAGTTGTGTCCTGGCACAAGACACAAGATATTGGTTTTACAAAAGACTTTCAGAAATGGGGTTCCCTCCCTCTCTCTTTGATTGGGAGAATAAATACTGATAAGATGAACATCTTGCCTTGTTTCAAAGTCTACCTGTATTCTTTTCCAAATATTCTATTTCTAATTATTACATTCAGTTATCTGTACTATTCAGTGGAACGGCAAAACATCCAGTCAGACAAAATATACTTCAGTAATGTAAGTTCTATGGCCTGATCTGTCTACCTAATTTTCAATTTTATAGCTAAAATCGCTATGTTAGTGATTTTATCTAACATAATTAAAGTCACTTCCTGTTATCATTCCATCTGCACACCTTGGTGTCATCTGGAAGCACACTGTCATGTCCCTCAGCCTCACTTTTGGCTTTGCTAACTGGGTCACCCTCTGGAAATCCCTCTGGCCTAACCAACAACCTCATAGTTGTAGATGCTGTCATAGTTCCAGTTCGTGAATCAGTTTAAATTTACAGATCCCGTAGTCTTAACCCCATTTTTATAAAAACCCAGACTAACTTGACTATCAGATGGCAACACATCATGAACCTCACACTGGAGATGAAGTGACAATTAAGGTTCCTTTCCAATTTACGCTTGAACCTCTATTTCTCCCCCTAGTGGCGTTCTCTTGCACTACACCAAGTGCTAGATTTGAGTTTCAGAAAGCCATACCTTAACATCCTCACTAAATCTTTTATTGTACTTAGTGATGCTTGAGAATCATGTATTTTATACTTATCTTTGTCACATTTCAACCGTCATGCAATAATAAAAACCTCTGTTAATTTCATCTTTCTATAGGTCCCTCCATGCCTCTGTGAAACATCTGTGACCACGCTCTTACCCTCCTCTGATGTAGTCGACAAATGTGTGTTCCGACTCCACTTTAAATGACAGGAGAGTCACCTTAAAGATGGAGAAAGGGGAGATGATGGAAAATAGAGGAGAAAGGAACAATAACGGCGAGACGGTACGAGACGAGAGAAACGTCCCAGTCAGGGGCCTTGCAAATATATTTTTATTACTTGGATAAAAGTCCATGCAGCCAGGAGTGTTGTTCAGTAATATATGTTGGCATCCAGTAGTGAAAAACAGTCAAGTTGGTCTTACCGTCCCTGAATTGACATATTTCTTCTTTTTTCCTTTCTTTTTAGGATTCAAAACCTAAACCAAGCAACACAAAAGTAACAGTTATTTACACAAGAGTGCGTAGATTTTGCAGAACCTTCAGTGCATCTGTTAATGTCCACATCATGTTGTCTTCAGAGAAAAAAAAAAAAAAAAAAAAAAAAAAAAAAAAAAAAAAAAATATATATATATATATATATATATATATATATATATATATATATATAAATAATATGAGAAACATTACTTACATTCCAAGGTTCGAGCTTTTTGAATATCATTTAACTCAGTCTGTTCATATGCAATACATAACAGGCAGTAAAACTAGCTCAGTGATGTACAAATCTATTTTTTTTGTCTTCTTTTTGTCAGGTCAATTTCAACTACTAAAAAAAATGTTATTATCAATAAATTACTTGAAAATAGTCTCAAAACTGCGATATCGTTTATCGCAATAACTTCTGGGACAGTTTATCGTCAAGCAAAATGTATTATTGTGTCAGACCTAAAATCTTTGTCACATTTTCCTGTTATTCTTGTAGATTTTAAAGTTCAAGTTCCAAATAGGAAAAGTTTAGCCAAACGCACTCTGAAATTTTAAGAACCGATTTTGGATCAACCCAAACTTAGAATCCAATATGGCAGCTGCTCAAATATAGGCGTCTGATCTGAAGCCATTATTTCAACCAATGATGTGAGCTAACACATTGTTTCTATGTTTGAAAGTATTAAAACCAGAGATGCACATTGTTAGCATTTATTGATGTTAGCCTGGTTACTGACCATAACAATCAGCTAACTCAAGGTTCTCAGTGACTGAAGTAGTTAGGTTGAGGTTTGGATGTTATTCTCATGATCTCAACTCAAAAGGAAGAAGGAACACAGCAATCACTGAAAAGAATAAATAATAAAGGAACTAGTGCTGCAGCGCAAAGCTCCAGAGACAATGTTAAAACTCTGACTCTCAATAAGAGAGACGAGATATTTCATGTATTTCACATTCTGACTAAGTCGGAAACTGTTTTTTTTTTTATTTCTCCTTACACAGCTTACCTCATAGACATTGAACTGGCTTTGGCCTCTGGACAGTTCCCTGTAGCTGGTGGTAAACTCTCCGATGAAGTCATGACTGACAAAAAAAAGGGAAAAAAAAGTTTCATAAGAAATGTCTAAATCTGCCTACATCAGGCTGTCCTCACAAACTGAGCAGCCATGTGAAAACCTGTAAGAGAGGACTCCAGATCACCATGACGACGCACAAGGAGCTTCAGCAAATGATGACAATAACTGTCGTCCTGGTTCTTTGTGGGGGCAGAGGCAATGAGAAAACCCGCTGTGGAAGAAAACTCAGATCAAGGCTGGACTAGAGAGTTCTTTGGTCGGATGAAACCAAAGTTCAGCATCAGATTTTGTGTTTGGAGGACACAGATACCAGCACTTCACTTCAAACATCATCCCCATCGTGAAGCTGGTAGGCTTGCAATGGCAGAAGGTAAAATTAATGGCAGAATATGAGAAAATCCTGTAGGACAATTTGGGTCTGTCTGCAAGAGAACTACAGCTTCAGAGAACATTTATTTTCCAGGAGGACAAAGACCCGAAAAGTCCGGCTGCAGCTGCACTGAAATGGTTTGACCCAGAGTGGCCTAGTCAAAGCCCAGACCTCATTCCCATGGAGAATTTGTGGCTGGATTTGAAAAGGCAGAGAGACGTTGAACAGCTTGGCAGTAAAACTGCAGCGTCTGTTGACTGTGGCCGAAGGTGAATCTACTGAATGGAAGACGGTTTTATGCAATCACTTCTTTTATGTTACAAACTTTTAACCCTAACCCGTCATGTCATAGAAATCAGCTTTAACATTTTTTGTTAATAAAAAAACCTGGCATGCTTTGTTATGATTGTTTTTTTTTGTTTGTTTTTTAAAGAAAAGAATGTAAAAACATCCACCGTAAATCCTTTCATTCTGTTATGTGGTAATGTTACAAGTGATCAGTCAGTCGGTCCCTTCCTTGATTGAACAAAGAGGCCATTTTTTTGTTTTTTTCCACTTTGTCATCAAGTTACTAAAAGCAACAACAACATAAAATGTACATTTAAATTGGGTCTTACCTAATCTGATAAAGATCTGATGATGTTAATATGCACTCATGACCAGAGGTGAGTAGACGACCTAAAAATTGTACTCAGGTAAGAGTACAATTTCATAATAAAAGTGACTCAAGCAAAAGTAAAAAGTACAGCCTAGCAAAAATAATTTTTTTCAACAAAATTACTCAAGTAAATGTAATTGAGTAAATGTAACTAGTTACTGCCCAACTCTGCTCACGACTGCCACATGTTTTCTGTTTTACCGTGACTCTACCAATATTTACTTCATGACTTTAAAGAACCTAAGAACATTTTGAAATTCAGACACAAAAGACTACAAATTATGACAAGCCGAGACGTGTAGTCAGCGGGCCGGAAACCCCCGCAAATCTTTTAATTAAAACCAATAAAGTGAGAGGAGAGCCCCTACAGCATCCCAGCACCAGTGAGAAAAAGAGCCAAACCGCGTTCTGTCTTCCCGTTCTCTCAGCGACAACCTCCACGCACAACTTTTGAATCGCTACGCGGCATTTGCCAGGCGAGCGCAGCGATCCATCTGCTATAATGAGACGCCCTGGGTTAGACGAAATTGGTGTGACATTTGAGGTGCTCTGAGTGGAGCCTGAAAATGAAATGGACAAAAGAAAGGCGAGAGACGGTGAACAAGAGAATTTACCTCCCATCTCTGTCCCAGTCATAAACGTCTACCTTCACTGTCCTGGAGGGAGGCGAGACGAGGGAGCCGAGGTGAGATTCACAGATAGGAGAGAAAATAAAAGGGAGAAGAAGAAACAGCAGAGAGAAAGATCAAAAAGCAGGAGGCACTTTTAGTTAGAAAGTTAACTTTTCTTTAGACGCTTTTTATCCTTTAATAATAACACTGTGAGGACACGTTCAAATGACGTCACCTTCATTGAATTTGATGGTGACGGATCAGAGTCCGATCAATGTGAAAACGTCTGTTTTGATTACTGAGACCGAGGCATGAATCCTAACAATAAGAAAAATATTGTGTGAAAGAAATCTAGAGACAGGAAACACGACAGATAAAGATGACAGACAGACACAGACTGTGCCTCTTCCTGTTAAGACCATTAGATCCATTAAATGTATTTCAATATGGATGTGGTCGAATAATGGAGAAGGGGGGCCAAGCTAAAAACCAATCAGTGATAAATGGTTATTGGTTACTGAGCTGTATTTGTGAACCAACTGAGCTAAAACACAAAGATTCAGCTCTTAGCATCAAGTTTTAACTATGGTAACAGGATTAGGATTAGCGTTGAGATTTTTACGTCACACTAAACAAATAAACAAAACACTGTAAGCAAATCTACTGAACAGAACCATAACGGAAACAGAACCACAGTCAGTAACCAAAGCTGGGATTCAAATAAATCCAATGCCGCCACTGAGAGTGAGAGCTGAGCAGTACACACATCAAGGGAAATGAGTTTTTCTCCTCTGGGTGGATTTCCATAGATTTTGTTTTTTATTTTATAAAAAGAAATTTCAAAAAATTCTAAATTCAAAAATACTTTATTGATCCCAATGGGAAATTAAATGTAACTCATATTAATTCAAATTCTTCAGAGTTATTATAGATAGTGATGGCTGTGGGCAGGAAAAGATGTCCTGCATTAGTTGAATTTGAAGACGCCTCTAAGTGAAGAAACTCTGTTTTCCTAAAACAGTCTCATGAAGATCATAGTCAGATCTTTGTGAAACATCATTTTGCACATATTCAAGTTTTCTTTGCCAAGAGTTAGAACTTGTTTGATAATCTAAAATATGTAACTTTCCAACATTCCTAAGGTGTGTGTTTGTCCTGTGCTCTTGTGATTATCGTGCTCCACAGTCCACAAAACAGTGATCATAGTGAAACAGATGATTGTTATTACGAGGTTCAGAAAAGAAGCTCTTACTGATCCCCTGCCCCTTTAAGGTAATTCAATAAAAATAGGACTGGATGACACATGAAGTCATCATCATGCTTTTCCTTGTGCCACAGAGATAAAGCATACCTCCATTTCCTTTGAGGAAGAATCAAAACCTTCACATAGTGAGTGTGATATGAGCAGTTTGCTGGTGAAGTTTTCTTCTGTGACAGTCCCAATAACACCAGCACTGGCCCAAGATGAACTTCACAGCCGACTGCTGGCATTATTCTGACCTGCCACAGAATCACACGCTGTCAGACGGTTCAAACCAGAACATCATCAGAACATCATCAGTCTTTCAGCTTTTCTTTTCTTTTCTTTTCTTCTCCCGTCGCCATGGTGAATCACGTCATCTCTGTTCCACTGATGAGGACTCGCACTCACTCTGAATTCAGGGGGTAACTTGACTCAGAACTGAGTTACCTTGCTGATGTCTCATGTTGTGAGCATCACAGGGCTGGGTAAGTTCATTCAGAGTATCTGCCGTCTACTCAGGGTTTGTTAACCTGCTTTCTGAACGGGGCTCTGATGTTTCAGGACACCCGCATACATGGAGCCGAATGGTAGATCTGTCAAAGTTAAGTTTTTTTTACCTGTCGTAGTCACCGTTACAAAGAGCTCGAACAGGGATGGTGAATGACTGCCAGACAGGGTTCAGATTGTTCTTGATCACCTCAGTCTTGTGGCAAATTGTGAACCTGGTAACAACAAGCAGGACATTTAGCACAGAGGTCAAACAAGTGAATCCGTTTTAAGCAAAGAAGTAAGTTAAAGTTATAAGGAACCATGTGATAAGTTTATCTTAGTTCATAATGTGGCTGTGGGAATGCTCAAGAATGCCGTTGGGGTAGATTCAGCAGAGAGATCTGGTATTTTTATTAGCTTTAAGTAACAAGATAGAAAAAACAAAAACTTCCTGAAGCTCAGTGGTGTTGGCTGAAGGCCGAACAGACAGTAGATAAAAATGTACTTACGTTCCATCTTCATTGCTCCGATAGAAGACAAGGAAAGGATCGGACTTGCCAAAGAAATCCTTTTTATCCAGCTTGTTGGCACAGAACTGCATGGTGGCTATGTCCTGAGAGAACAAGGCTCGTTTTCAGGCCTTTTGCACAGCAAGAAACTCCAGAGTTGAAATAGTTCAAACTTTCATTACCATCCTGAAATCGTTAAAAACGGATTAAAAGAACACAATATCATTCTTTAAAAAAAAAGTTACTTTTCTAAATCTACGTCCTTTTGAACTTTAGACTCTGTGATTCATCACCGAATCCAGAACTGGGGCAAATTAGACCTACACAGCATTAGACACCATCGTGAGCCGGTTTGTGTCACACACGTCTCTCCTTTTGTGGCTAATTATTGGTAACGCATAGCAGAAACATTTATGCTTAAAATGACTAAATAATGTATGAGGATCTGTCTCCAATATCGCGAAGGAAGAGTATTAATTAATCCTGCCTTCTCTGACAATTATTCTGAAGACTCCACACAGTCAATTAAATTCCCTTCGTAAAGTTCAAAATTGAAACCGGAGCGTGACTAACATGAATTTAGACTGAGGTGACTACCTTCCTGACACCGTGTTAGATTCATTTTTATTTTTACACAAGAGTAGCTGTGAGTTTATGAGTTTATGATTAAATACAAACCCTGCAGTTGCTGAGCTCCTCGGCTGTGAAGACGATGGAGCCACACTTCTTCCCAGGTATCCCACTGTCACAGAAAAAAAAAAAAAAAAACAGAGACAGTTGTGTTTTGTTAAGGTATTTAGTGCTATGAATCCTATGAAATGCCGAGCAAAATTAGCAAAAATCAGTGGATGACAGGGATGCACTGATTTCCTTAATTTTGGGCTTGGTGATCGGCCGATACATGTGAAGCCAATCTTATCTATCTCAGGAAAGGTCTAAAAATCAACAGATGTTAAAGGTTTGACCTTTAACTCCGCCCACCAGGTCATGTCTGCATGTTTGTAGTTAATATTCACTCCACTGTTGCCAACTCAGCGCTTTCTTGCTATATTTAGACATTTCAGACAAAATAAATTGGCATTGTTCAAAATCGGAATCAGCAGCTCAGTGTTTTTACAGATCAGTAATCGGCAATCAACCAGAAAACTGCAATCGGTGCACCACTGGTTGATGAAATCATAAAACCTAATGAATCAAAGATGAAAGCCTCATTTCATTCCAGCTTTTCTGGCAACCACTTTATGTTAAGTGTGTGTGACTGCTTTTGTTTATCTTTTTTTTATAATGAGGACACCAGCAATGGGAATCCTAATAAACAAACAAACTTTACTGCAGAATGACGGACGGAAAAAGACAAGAGCCTGTTAGCGCTAACAGAAACCCAAAGCTGAAATAATCAGTCTGCATTGTCGTACGCGGGTTGACACTTTCAAAGTAAGTGTGAAAAAAGGAAGCAGAAGAGATGGGATGTTCTTTGAAACTGGTGACCCAGATTCCCAGCTGATTAGACTAAGCCAGCTGGAGTTGCTGTCTTTAACATGAACCAGAATGCACAGAGGCTAAAAGCCATGCAGATGCCGTTCTATCTTTGGAACATCAGATCACTGTCACTACACTTCAAAGCTTTAAAATATCTCATTCTTGGGAGAACCAAGGAGCAACATTTGCTCCAGCAACCCGTTGTCATCCTCGCTGTGGTTTGAGATCTGGTAAAACAACGCTCGTTACGTGTTTGGTCCGTTTGGGTTTTGTCTGTAAGAGCTCTGCAGGAGGACGAGAGCGTAATTAAAAGTTTTCCGGCCAGGATAGAGAGAGGAGAAAACCCTTCTCATCCTCTTGATAATTCCCTGTGGCTGTTAAGTCACACTCCACCTCACAGCACGACGTGGTAATTCGTTCCATCCACTTGAAGCTACGCTTCTGCAGGAGAGCGAGAGAGAGAGCAGTCTGACGCACTTTGATTAAAATGGCGACTGAAATTTAAAGCCGCTGCTGCAAACATCTGGAGAAGACGACTCACGGCGGTAACAATGCGCACGGTCTCTTCTGTTGTTTGTCGTTTGCGCCCTTGAGCTCGGGAGTCACCACCAGCCTTCCTCCTCCTCTTCCTCCTCCTCCTGCTCTGTGAACGCAGTCACGTAACCCCCCCAGAGCACAAGGTCAGCCGAAACGCCTCAACTTGAACCGACAAATAATTCCGACTCGTCTGATTTCCTCTCACGGCGGTTTTGGCTTTTAATCAATCTATCCTGACCTTCCAGCTGTATGTAACAAAGGATGCTAACGGTGATTAATGAGCCGCTGCAGGAAGCCAAACGACTTTTCCCACTCTGGCAAAGAAAGTGAGGATACCTGAACACACGGCCGCACACAACGCTGCCAAAAGTCACTGAGGCGTTGGTGGGACTAAAGGCAGCATGGGAAAAATGCCATGTTATAAGTGAAATAATCTGTCAGTGGAACTGGAACTTTTTCATCAATATTAAGGAATTATTGATTAAAACAAGCTCTTACATCTTGCTGAAAACTTACTTACAAGCTTTTTTGTTGTTGTCTTATTTTAAGATTACTAAGATATTTGTACTAGAAACTAGATCAAAATGACTTGGTAAGATTTTATGTTCCTGCAGTTTAAACCCTGTTTAATAGACAAGTTCTTTAGGTGACTTATTGCTGCATTTAGTTTACTGTCACTTAGCAGTAAATTAAATGATTTGGCTTAAATTTGTCAAGTGAACTCAACTTAAATTCAGTTGGACAAACTTAGTGTTTCCAATTGAAGCAATTCAATTAAGTTGGCTCAACTATTTTCATTGTTCAGTGTAAGTTAGTCATTGCGGAGCCACTTCCACAGCCAGTCTATTTCTCAACACATAATGTAACATTTTATAACTTTTACTGTAAGATTTTGACGTAACATTTATGAACAGCCATTGTGTTTTAATAATTTTACCAATCTTAATTAATGGTGTAACTAGAACTTTGATCTCTTGTTTTCATACGGTTGCGACAACCTGAGAGCACTTTTAATGGCACTGTGCAGCTAAGCGTGCAATGAAGCATAAATTCATTTAACACTGCTGCAATTAACTCTGTGTTCTCTGAAGAGTTATGTGGAACGCTCCGTGGGTCAGAGCAGGAGGACGACTGTGTCGACTCTTTACGCCGCAGGGACGCGCTCATCTCTGCGGAGGCGGCAGATAACACCGGGCTGGAGCGCACACACACATTACACACACACACACACACGCACCCACAAACACACAGCCTCTCCTGCATCTCACAGGCATGGTGTCGAGTCCTTCTGCGGACCAACCAGCAACAGGAAATGCTGGTTGGGTCGCTGTCAGGACTCACGCACAGTCAGAAAGTCTGATATTTGACTGAGCAAAGCCAAAAGTCAAAGAGTCTCAGACTTGCAGACTGATGGGTGAATCTGAAGTCGTCTGTAACAGCTGCCTGATTGAGCTTTGCCTCATTTCTCAAAATCGTTGTGGTTTTATTCATTCTAAAATATTTTTTCTCCCCCTCCAAATACATTTCACCAGAATGCCAGACTGAGGAAAAGTAACTCTGCTGTTTCTACTCTCTACAAAATTCGTGACATCTTTTTTCTGTAACGATGTCTCTGGAGCTTCCTACTTCAAAGACTGTCATTCCCCCCCGAATGAGACAGGAAGCAGGAAACAGGAGCACAGCAGCAGAAAACAAATTTAAGTCTCCGCCCGTCACCTGCACTGCAAAACAAACAACTGCCCGATCCAGTCACACTCAATCAAACCCGCCACCTTTCCTCTCCCATCAGCCAGAGACGGGTTTCCAGAGCTGCTGACGACGCGAGCGGCTCTTTCCATTAGAACGGATCTCATGTTCTCCGACGGGAGCAGAGAGGATGGATGGAAGGGAGGCAGAGGAAAAAGTAGGAACTTGGAGTTACTGTGTTAAGTAAATGATAAACGTCAGACATAAATGACACGCTGCGTTTGTTTTAGTGTAAAAAACAGATTTTTATAGTGAGTCATTCACTTCTGCAGCTCCAAGCATAAAAGAGAAGGAAAATACCTGATGCAATCTGGTGAGTTTCTCTGTGTAGAAAACCCTTTCTGTTCAATATTTGTAGTAATTTTAACTTCATTTGTAATTAGAATAAAACTGAAACGTATTCAACGTTTTGGATGAACTGATCTCACTATGTATGTGTAAAACTTACATTGTGTTTGTAGAATATCTTGAGACGACATCTGACAATTGGTGCAATAAAAATAATAAATGGGGCTTAATGACACTCATAAAAAAAAATGAGCGGCTCAAACCTGACTGAAAAATATCTGATTTAGAAAAAAATCTGCATTTTGCCTGCAGTGTGAAGCAGGTCAAAGTGTCACAATCCATCCATTGTTTTGCAGATAATATAGCATCTGATGCAAATATTTTAAAATTTTACATCAGAACAGAATTTTTACATCAGTGTTTTCATTAAATCCTGATCAATCAGTTTTACTGTATAGTCACTAGAGAGCAGACATGTTGTTGGGAAATGTGTTGGTGCAAAGGTGATAGCAAGAGAAGCGTCTTGTTTAATGCAAAACAAGATGAGACAAGCACTTAGTGTCTCCTCAGAGCTGGAAATGAAACATGTCCAACGGCCTCATTCATAAAAACAGAGAAGATTCATTACACACTTTCCTGTTGGTCTGTCTGCGCTCACACCGGCCTGCTGCGAAAGTTGATGGGAAACTTCACACCGGACATGAAACGAGCAAATTGATGGGCAGCGAGAGAGGAGACGAAGAACATTTTCTTCCCACTGTGGATTACGGAGGAGTTTGGAGATGAATCTGAACGTAACACCGACTGAGGTGAGTAACAGATGCAAAGAGTTTCCAGGGTTTTACTAGCGTTTAACAGGACGCGATGCCAACGATGCCATCAGAACTGCACAAAACTTAAAAAAAAATACATTTTTATAGAGTAAGGTAAAAGTATATTATTTAATTCAAAGCCTTCACAAATCAGTAGTTTGACTTAGAAAATGTAGAGATATTCTGCCTCACCTCTGAAGAGACGTGGCTAATAGGAACTCAACAGGTCCGCCATCAATGCACATCTTATCTTCATATATCAACACATAAAATACAAATTCAAAAGCACCTCATTGATCCCAAAGGGAAATGAAATGTCGTTGTAACTCATATTAATTCAGATTCTTCAAAGAGTTATTGTAGACAGTGATGGTGGCTAATAGAAAGCTGTATAGAAAGATACAGCAGTCTGTATTACAGCGAATTTGAAGATTGAAGACACTCTGTTTTCCCAAGACGGTCTCATGAAGAGGATGATCAGTGTATCATTTTATTGGTTTCATGAAGAATCCGTCATCATCTCTAGAGGATCCACAGTCCTCTAGTCCAGAACAGATTTAAACTTCAAACCTCATCGGATCAAAGGGTCGACCAAATGTTAAAAACTTTACAGCACGAAACTCCAAATCTCTACTGCGAACTGACAACAAACAAACATGTTGGCTTTTACCGACGTGTCACTGAAAATACCACTCTGACCTAAACAACAGACTGAATATTGGTTCCACCCTGGAGACATCTTTACAGAACCTTTAAATGGTTTTTAAAACAAAAATGTAGGCATTACAACCAGATTTTAATTAACACAAATTATTTTTAAACTTACGTATTGCAACTTAAAAGCATAAAATTAACTTAATCTACATAACCGCCACTGATGGCGGCCATGCTGAATGAAAAGAGATGGAAGAAACGGCCCCCCTCTAAGCTCTCTGGAAGGAAACTAGTTCCATGCTGTTTTGGCCTAAATAGGGGGAGAAAACGCTCCATCAAAAGAAGAAAAAAAAAAAAACACTCCAGCGAAATTAAACACGGGCAAATAAAGCATTCTGAATGAAAGCAGGTCAGAGTCACACACTTTACAATTTCATTAAAATGCATGGAGAGCGAGTCTCTGTGAAACCCAGCGGAGCCTCCTGATGCCGAGCGCACATCCTGTGTCTGAATAAAATAATGTGCCAGAATAAATCTGTAATACAAAACACGGCGGCATAACAGTGAGCTTCTGTACAGTTTCCAACGGTACGTCTGCAGTAACGCCAAAATGATCAGGGTTTAGTGCAGACACTAGTATAGATGATGGGTTTTGTTCAAGGTTAGAAACTGGACTCTGGCAGGGCCAGCTTCTCAGAGGAGACCAATTTAGTTCAGGAATACCTTTACTAAAATGTAGCAGATCATGAAATAATGCTGTAACCCTTCTGTCCCTGCGTCACTCTTTCCACATCAGACTTAAACGGCCCCTTCTCCCCATCCTCCCCCACTTTATGCTTCACAGGAGTCTCAAAACGAGGTCAGGATTTCTCTCGTGATTTATTTCTGCTTCCACACATCGAACAGAACTTCCAGGCCATCACACCTCCAACTTTTCATTCGCGAGAGCGACACATTTTATCCAATTATTTTGTGAACGGTTAAAACGTTTCCCCAACAGGAACTAACAGACTCAGTAATTTTGGAAATTACTGGTATTTTCCTAAAGCATAAAGAAAGCGAGCATGATGAGGAGCTTCCTCTGTGTTTCTAAGTCTGAGTCCTGCTGGTCATTTATTATTAAAAGTAAGAGCAGCTCTCAAAAGCTTTAGCTTTAACCTAGATAGGATATTGTCAACGAGGTTTCGGGGGAGCATATAGTAGATCTAGAGTCTACTGTGAAAAGTTCCAGGATTTTGTCGAAAAAGTGAGAACTATCCTTTATAAAGTCATACTGAAAAGCTGAAATGTTCCTACAACCCAACCGAAAGAAGAAAACCTGCATAAATGTAAGAACATTAAAAAAACAGAGTTACGTCAACACGTTATTGTCAGGTGATAGTGTCCAACCACTGGCTGGGTCAAAGTCAGAAACACGGTGATGTGACTGACAAACCGTCTGAGAGCCTGAAAGTTTTCTGTCACTGAAAAACCAAACATGAGAAGCATCATGGATCCTCCTACATGTATTAGTTTTATTTAGACGAATCGACACAGTGAAGACATTGGAAACGCTGAAATGTCTTCCATTTATAAGTAATTAATTCATGGAACCTCACTCAGACTACTATTAATAGCTGTATGTTGAATTTGGTTTTCGATACTATTGAGTGCATTACTTTGTCAAACGCTCCAGAGAGGCATGGAGCAGAGCTTTGAGCCTGGAGGATATCTGCAGTGCCAGACCCCAGGCTCAGCTGAAAAGGACAGAGAGCAAATCAGCTCCGGTTCTGCCGGGGCGAGGCCGCCGTGTCCTCTGAGAACTCCAGGCTTACAGCACTTTAAATATGGATCCTAAGCACAAGCTGGCCTCTTTTCTCACCATACTGGAACCAGTCTGAATTAGTAATGCATGAAGCAGCAAAGGAACAACTGCTGAAGAGCAGAGGGTGGTTACATGTTTGTTATAATATGAAATAGAGAGGAAGGAAGACGTTTTCTAGGTCTAACCACACACAGAAATTGTACGAAAGTAAGAGTAAAAAAGTATTTGGTGAAAAGTATTTAATAAGCACTGAGTAACTTATCAAATTATCAATAATTTAATACTTAAAAATTACATTAATAAGATTAATTAAAATATAAAGTTAAGTGGAAATTTTGGTGTTTTAAAGTCAGAAATTACAATAATTTATGTAACAAAAAAATAATCAGGCAAAAGAAAAGTTTTCCAAATCATTTCTTTTCATTATAAAACTTGCAAAACTTTAACGAAAACTGCAGCTGTGTGTCTGTGTCTGGTGGATTTTTGGTTAAAATATCTTTGTTCTTCATTCAGTGGGTCGAGAATCCAGAAATTTTACTCAAGAAAGAGCAGAAATACTTCATAATAAAATTACTCAAGTAAAAGTAAAAAGCATGGTGTCGTAAAAATATCCCTCATAGTACATGTTTTCAAAAAAAGTTATTCAAGTAAATGTAACTAGTCAGTACTCAGCTCTGAGTTTTCCTGCTGCCACGTGCCTGTGTCAAATAAATGGTTCCATCAAAGCTTTCAGTGGTTCCAGTATTCTGTGTCATGGTAATCCAAAAACGCCTCGTCTTCAAGATTCAAGCCGTATCGCACAGCACTACGGTCAGGCTTGGCATAGAGGTCATGATTTTGAAACGAGTAGGTGAGTGTGCTAGAGAGGCAGGCCAGTCGACCGGGAGGATGACCATCAAGGGTCCAAAGCCGACTGGGTCAAAGCAGAGACCGGTCAGGATGTTTGCTCTTTGGCTCATCCAGCAGCTGGGTTATTATGGACTATGTGCAACCAGCCTGTCGCACAGGAGCACTGATGCTGCAGTGGGTCCAGACTTTATAACTTCTGACTTTCTAGAAGAAACCTGAGACCCCAATTATCACTTGAATGCATTTCCTCTAACTCCATCGAAGAGACGAATCATGGCAAAAACAGACGCAGTCAACAGCAAATAAACAGTTTCTCATCTCTTCTAACGTGTAAAGGATACATAAAGTTACTGTTATCATTTTGGTTACTTAGTTTAATGTTCATAAGTCTTAATTATGAACATGAAGGAGTCTTCATGAATGTTTGTGACTGTTGTCATGAAGTGTCTTTCGGTAAATAATGAGACTTTTAGTGCAAAGTTGACATTTTTTAATTAACTTTTAATGCAAGTTTTAGAGCAACTTTGCATCAAAATGTCATTATTTACTGACTGACACTCAAAGACAACATTCATAAAGACTCCTTCATGTCCATCACAGTGCCATGTCAGTCTTATGCACACACCTTCAGATAAAGTGTTACCAACCAGTCTGTCTCTCAGCTACCGTACTGTATGTCTGACATTTCCTCCATTTGTCAAGAATGGTCATTTCATAAATTAAAGCATGAACAAACGGGGGGGAAAAACAGAGGAACAATAAAATGTGAGACAGTGAATTTTATTCTGTCTCCAGTTAAAAATAAGATGGTGGTCGTGTAGGCCGTACTTACGACAGCGTCCTTTCCAGTCTGCCACCGGGGGAGCCAATGATCTCTCCCAGAGTGCAGAATATCTGACCCAGAAAGTCCTGGACGAAGCAAAGAGAGGTCGCCATGGTAAACCTCAACACAAAGAGTTTTTACAATCCTTCACTTCCTTTTGATATCTTATAAGTTTTTTTTTCTTTTCTTCTTCTATAATATCTGCAAACATGCTGAGCTATGTTGAACCACACCCCAACTTTTGTAGATACAGATTAAAGCAAAGTCCTGTGTGTTAGAAAATACATTTTAGGAAACAGAATTAATGGCATAACTATTGAGATTCATATTATTTGAAGTTGTTTTCAGAGCTCTAAAGGTTGGGTTTGCAAGAAATAATAAAAAAAATCACTTTCGCACTTTCACAATGCCATGCTGATGTCTGAATCGAGGCTTGTTGAGAATGACTTACCTTCTGCTCAGCAGGTTGAGGAAGTAGTGAGGAAAGATTAGACAGAAATAACAGGTTACAGAAAAAAAGATCTCAGGTTAATGTGGCTCCCAACACTTTAAACTACTTACATGTTTGGACAGATTGCAGCTCCTCATGTCCACATTGTACCTACAGTTTAATGAAACAGAACATTTCAGCAGGTTTTATAAGACACATGTCAACAAAACCAGATGAATTAGACAAAAATATGTTTGAACTGTGTATGGCTGACATGCAGCACAGAGAGATCCCAAGTGATTGTGAAATAATTGGACCTGGCTCACACCAAAAAGTTATTTTAAAGTAAATTAAGAAAACATATTTGCGAATCAGCAGCAGAGGAAAAGAGGAAAAGCCCCTCTGGAGCTCATCATGCTGTCTGAAGTCTTTCTCTTCCTGCCAGAAGTGTTGCTTCATTTCCTCTTCTCGAGGCTACCCATTCCCCCCAGAGGCTTCATCTGCAGATAAGCCACCAGGGGCGTCTTTGAAACAGATCCTCTTCATTTCTGACACAGAAAGCGCCGCTCGTGTGTCAAATAATACACCACAGAAAACGCAGATTCCCGTTTCTCGCTCTGGATTCGTCTGTTTTCGTCTCTGCCTGGTGGGAAGAAAGAAGGCACCGAGCCCGGGGCTATTCACCTGTTAGCCTCTGCTTTTTCACGTCTCAGGCAGGTTTTTCACATGTGGAGGTGCCAATGATGCTGGAAAGCCCGTTTTGTGATTTAGAGCAGAACCAGTAGTAAGTACGGCGCCGGGGTGAGGGAACTGATCTAAGAGTGACCTATAGCTCCAGGCAAGCAATAAATAAACATAATAAACTGAGAAAGAACTGGATTAAAGTAAAAAAAAAAAGTAGGGGTAAAAAGGTTGATCTGATAGAAATAGGTGACTAAGGAACACAATAATAATCCAATAATCAAAACATCATGTTTACTTTAACTTGGTTCCCCAATCAAATTCTCTTTAGTCCACCATACACTCTTTGTCTGACACTAATTATTCTTTGAACTAACTAAAATGATTACATAACTTGATAGAGTATCTGTTTTAAATGAATATAATTGTTTTTACCACAGTTTGTTTTTGACTAGAGCAGCTTCTAGGAGTATTTCCACTTACACATCAAAGCGAAGGTTTTGTTTCTCTTCAAAGAAGTAATCAAGAACAAACTTCCTCACAAAGTCCGGGTTCAGGGTGTTTTCGATCACCTCAGTTCGGCCAAACTGCAGAAGAGATGAGACAAGAAAAGCAACATGTCAGTCCTAACCAACCAATAGGCAGAAGTTGAAGCTTTAAGACATCGCCCTCCTCATTTGCATAATAAGGAGGGCTTAAAACAAACTCCTACATCTTGCTAAAAAGTTACTTGCAAGTTACTTTTGTCTTATTTCAAGAAAAAATTCAGATATGTCAAGATGTTTGCTCTAGAAATTAGACCAAAAAATACTTGGTCCGGTTTTGTGTTTTCGCAGTTTTGATCAATTTATACTAAAAAGGCCAAAGGAATTTCAGAATTTCTATAAATTGTTCATGATATCAGTATAATTTCAGGAAGGCATTTCTACCGCTTAGAGTAGTTTCGTCCAAAGACCATAGTCACCATAACACAGAGGGTTTGATATTTTTACTGTTATTCACGTTGCATCACGTTCAGTCGAATGTGATGCAACACTAAAGAAAAGAGGTCTGCGTGCGACATTTCACTCTCAGTGAATTTATTTCGAACACAAGGCCGTTGCTCGCGATGTATACGTGTGTGAATATCCAGGCTCACTTGACAGTGCTGCACTGAGAGCATGAACACAACGTGGCAGCATGAGGCAATCAGGGGAGACTTTTCTCTATTGGACTCCGCCGCATCGGTGATGAACCGTCTGCAGCTTCTGGAGAGGAAGGAGAACAGCTCGACAGATGACATGAGAGGAAAAACCGAGCCTGTCCCGATGGATCACGGAGTTGGAAATCACCGTGACAGCCACAATGTGGTCACAAAACGTCAGAATAAGTAGAGACAGGACATCTCTTCCAGGTATCTGCCAGGAGTCGCTGAAAAAGTAGGTTAGATTCGCTGTGTGCCTCCGTGTGGACGCAGCTCAGCCCTGCAGTGAAACGAGCTAATGAAGCAAAGCAGGAGTGTCACTTAGCATGTTTAGTTATTTTTTGCAGCACTGAAGCAAATCTGTTTGGAACACCACGCATGATCTGAACATTTTCATTTGGAAGCAGTTGAAACAAATCAACCATTAATTGATGGATATCCAATGGAGACATGGGGCTTTTGAACTTTTAACTGGCCATTTTGAAGAGGAACCTGAGTGAAGTCGGCCCCTCACCTTCTTCAAATCAGACAAAATTGGTGTCAATCAACTCGACTGCGTTTGTGCTGCTTTGCCTTTGAAAATATTAATGAAAGTTTAAAGGTCATTTAGATTTAGTAAAAGTGGAGGGGGAGGGGAGCTGGTTGACATTTTGACCTTTAAACTTTCATTTTTTACACAAACATAGCACAAATGTTTGACACTAATTTGGTCTGATTTGAAGAAGCTGGAGCAACTTCACTCCGGTATGTAAGCACATGTGTTTACAATGAGGATATGTTGCTTTAAAATGACACATCCAACATTCCTACAGCTGAAGGATTAAATATTAAAATCTGAGAAGAGTTCATGTCTTTCTTTCACTGCACATACCAGTGACTTGTTTTAACTTTCCTTCCTGTCTGTTCGCCAAATTATTTCCAACAGTTCACAACAAAATCTCTCCAAGTGTTTTATTTTTTCTTCTTAGGGTTTTGTTAGCTCTAGTGGCCTTTATTTGAGGGTAGTTTGGCAGGAAGGAGGAAGACATGCAGCAAGTGTCAGCAGGCTGGGTATTGAACCTGCAACCACTGGCATGAGAGCTATGGCAGAGCTATGGTTGTGCTTTGCCTGTGTGCCACCACAGCACCCCCTCTACAAGCATTTTTGATCTAGATTCTAGAGCAAATATCTTAGTACACAGTAAAAACTAACTTACAAGTAACTTTTCAGCAAGACGAAGAAGATTATTTTAAGTGAATAATTCATTCTAGTTCCATTGGCAGATTATTTCATATATTATATGGGAAAATGCCTGGTTACAAGTGAAATAATCTGCTGATAGAACTGGCTCTAGTATCTGCGGTGTTTGTTGTTGGCGCAGCAATAATCCTCTCTTCCTCCTCATTAGTGTGAAATTTTTGGTGACTCTTAATTGTGTCAAAAAGTGTCTGGAGCCAAATCTGCCAATGTGTTCGGCCTGCCCACACACCACGAGACAGAGACAATAAGCCTGCCACAGTGACTCAGACTGTTTTCCTTCTGTCCACAAACAGACAGCTCTGCATGCAGAGGGCTGCAGTCCAGGACAGCAGCAGGCGGAGGAAGGAGGCGCAGAAGTAGGACCGCGTGCATATCTGAGATCTCCAACCACACACACTCCATCCTGGCAATACAGGCCTAAAGGAATTTCTCTTCACTCAGGGTTTATAAAAATAAAAATGATTTCCTGCCAAATAAACTTTCGCTGCACTAATTAATGCAAACGATTTTTAAGAAAAAAAAAAATGTTTTGGGTCACATCAGTGACAAAGCTCATAAAGAAAGTAATGTTGAAGAAGCTGGAAAATATTTTCTCACAATGAATAGAGATGAATTTCATGATTTCAGTATTTAGTTCTTTGTTTTTTGCAGTCGTGGCTGGTCCATAGGGGGCGCTAGCCTCCCTGATATGGAAGGAGGAAAAACATCTAAAAAATAATATATAAATATGATTTAAATTTTCTATTAGCCTGTTTTCCTTAATAGTGTGTATCTTAAATGTAATCTGAATTATTTACACAACATTTCCACCAACTAACTTATTCAACTGGGAATTTCCCCCAGCAGCCTGTTGGCAGTTCTCTTTTGGGACGCTGCTGATAGCGACCCAGTAGCAGAGCTAAGTAGCTAATGGGTCTCATGTGACGTCACACTTCTGTGAACTTTATAACTGACAGCCATCTTGGCAGGCACTTGCTATGGAGTTGCTATGACAATAATAAACAAGCCACAATACTAGCACTCATTAGCTTGGTGCTAGTGAGTGAGAGCACTAATCTAGCTCTCACTCACTAGCTTGGTGAGAGCTGGTTCTAGCTTGGAACTAGCTCTCACCATTTCCCAGCTGAACTGGTCTCCTATCTAATTTATAAACAGTACAAATACATTACCCATCTCTGTGTAGCACTAAGATAAGTATCAGTGATTTATAGGACTTGCTGCCGAACTAGCAAAATCAGCTTAGCTAAGGCAGCTTTTATCTGCTAGCTAAGACAGATATTCTTAGCTAGCACAGACATGTAGCCTGCATGTGTGTGTTGCTACATTCTGCCAGTCACCAGAACCTTGTTATTTATTCTGTACGTTCTTTACAAATCCGTGTAAACATTTATTGTAGGCGAACATAAATTTCAGGTTGCAAAACTGATAATCAGTTATGAACGTTGCTGTGGTTTTGACGCTTATGATGCTCTGGTTAGCATAATGCTAATGCTGGAACGTGCACCGGGCTGTGAGGTCACGGTCGTCCCACTGAAAAAGTTAACGTGTGTTCCTGGTGCTGTTCAAGATTAAAAACTCACAGTTACACTCCTCCAGTTGTAATTTGTGTCAAATTATTATATGACATGATAAACACAAATTCAGTCCTTTCTAAACTTGACACTGTTGTAAGATTTACTGCTGGTTCTTTTAATTAACTTTTTTAAATTGCTATATTTCTAATTTGTCATGTATGATCACTAGCCTTAGATAATGAAAAGTCTTGCTTTACTGATGAATCATCATCTTTCACACCTTGAAGATATTCACATTTCTTTAGCCAGCTAATTTAACACAAATTACATAACATTATCATACTAGTGACAATAGATACAATTTACCCTGCAGCTAGCAGAGTAGATATGACTGGTGATAAAATTATTTGACTCATCTACGGAGCTTTGACAGAATATCTGTCCTGCCTTTTTACCAAATCAACTCACCAAACTAACAGCCTTAGCATGTTAGATGTCCTGATTTTAAAACTAGAGAATGAGGTCTTTCAGTGTGTGGAACCAGGATCACAGAACAACTTGTGCTCACTCGTTTCTCTCTCTTTGTGACTGTGTATGAAAATCACTTTAGTAATGCATTTTCTTTGGTCAATCGGGAGTTTGAGTGTTCAGAGACATAATTTGACTTAACCTGACTTATGGAACTGCAGTAATTGCATCTGAAGATAAAAGAAAACAAATCTAACTCACCTCTCTCCACTCCTTTGTACCCAGACCTTGAACATACAATACGACGACTGAAAAGAGAGAGAATGAAAAAGAATAAAGTGCTTTTTTTTTTTTTTAAGTTAGTTTAGGTTGTCATAATGTTCAGGCAGGAAAACATCACAAGCCACAGTGGTAAATGAGCGCTAAATCAACGGTAAATGGTAAATAAACTGGAGGGTCTGTGAAAGAGTTCTTTCAACAAAAACAATGCGATTGCAGTTTTTTGATCAAACACCTATTACAGATCTTTGAAAAGCCTGACTCCGATACTGGCCGAAACCAATTTTTTTGTCTGAATTGTTGCCAACTCAGCAACAACCGTGGGGTGACTGTTAACTGTAAACATGTAGACATGACCCGGTGGGCAGGTCTGTCAGTCAAACCTCTCTAATGGGAGAGTTGAAGAGAACAGTGGATGGTTTTGAGACTTTTGCTGATGTGGATAAGATCAAAGATTGGCTTCACATCGGCCGATCACTGATATCCCAAAATTAAGAAAATTGGACCTGATAAATCATCAACATGTCGAGACCTTCAGTGAATAACTTTTTAAATAAAGTGTTGAGCACCGGATCCAACCTATGGACCGGACTCAACCTATGGACTGGATCCAATCTGGCAACTCCTATGAAAACTTTCTGACTCAGACACAGGTTATCATACAGCACATAATAAATATTACATCATAGTATCAATAGACTCAATTTTTCTATGTAAAGGCAACCGAGTTGCTAAGATTGCAACAGCATTGTTTATGGATGAATATTCTTTGTATAAAACTAATTCTGTTGAGGCTATATGGAAAGAACCACCACCACAAACCTACCAAGATCACCTCCTCTCCAACTGGGCTTTCCCCTGGTTGGTGTAAACCTCCATGCTGTCTAGAAAGCATTTTGCAGCAGACTACTGGTGGCCTGGTTGATGACAGCTTCTTTGAAGTCAAGCAAACCCAAGAAGGATCGAGTCAAAAGAGAGACAACACAAAGAAAAGGACAACGCTTCACCGGCAGAGTGGAAGCTGCTAACATAGAGACTGTCAGCACCGTTCTGCCGGGTCGTTGCTCAGACACTCTACGTCTCCTCGGGGCTCCTCAAGGTTAAAAGCACTTCCAGCTCAAATTGCTCTTTCCTTCTGCTTCTGTTCTCCAGATGCGTTGACAGGATTTTGTGCATTTTGTTCTGTGAAAGCGCTTCTGCCCTCCCTTCTGTCTGGACTCCACCAGCCACAGTAACGGGCTCGGTTCTATCCCCTGTTTCTAGTCTTTCTCCTCGTCATACCTACAAATTCTTACCTACAGTGTAGTTACTGTTCCTTGAACCCTTTGCAGACAGTAATGTCATGGCAAAAGTAACACATCCCTTAATGATACAGTGCAACTCTGAACTCTAGAGTTAATCAAGAAGCATGTCGCAGCTTTGGTCCAAAAAGGAAACATTCCTGCTTTCTTTGAAAGTGTTGGGAAACCCCTCTGGTGTACCCTGGTGACTCAGCAGCAGGGAATGTCTTTTTTTGGTTTCTGATGATTTTACGAACATTTGAAATTGACAAACTTCATGAACAGTTTGTTCACTGTCAGCAGTTATGTCATTTCCATTCTTTTTCCAGAACTGGCTGCTATGAAAATGGTAAAGGCTGTCATTTGTTCAGTTCTTTATCAAGTCCAGAGGACTCCAAAGCACTTAACACATTCACACACACATTCACACACTAATGGTGGCAAGTTACTGGATAGTAGCCGTAGCTGCCCTGAGGCAGTCTGACAGAAGCGAGGCTGCCATATGCAGCAGCGCCACCTGACCACCAGCACAAACAGTAAACTGGTGGATAGTCAATTCATCGATACAACAAAATTATGCGCCAGTAAGAGTAGCGATGCATCTATATATATATATATATATATATATATATATATATATATATATATATATATATATATATATATATATATATATATATATATATAATTACTCAAAACAAGTAAAAGTAAAAAGTACAGTGTAGTAAAAATACTCCGATAAGTACTTTAAAAAAAAAGTTACTCAAGTAAATGTAACTGAGTAAACGCAGCTAGTTACCACCCAACTCTGATTGAATTATTTCATTTGAGTCGGATTTCCATTGTTTCAGTGAGTGAGTAGGAAAAGTTGAGGTTAAAAATGAAGACAGTTAAATGAAAATCTGTTTTTGAGAAGAAAGTTAATAATCTGGCCGCTTGTGATGTAGATGGGAAGCTGTTTTAACTCTTCAGAAGAGGTAGTGTAAATATTGATAAGTGTTTGTTAACAGTAAATATGCTTCATGGCAGAGTACAAAATAAAATATATCATAAATTGTATCTGTGGAATTACAATGAGAGCCTGTCGTGTGTTTGCTGTAAAAGCTGTGACATTATCAAACTATACGGACGCTGTCCTCCTGCGGCTGGACGCCTGGGTCAGCCTAAGAGCCCCACCCAGGAACATGAAAGAGTTGAGGGGGCAACGTGACCACAGCGAGTCCAGCATCCCCCTCATCCCAGCAGGGAACAACTGTTTGAAGTCCTGGACCCGTTTAACACGCCGCTTACCCTCCAACACGGTTCTGTGCTTCTCCACCTGGATCCACAAAGTCAAAGAAAAATGTCTCTGAATCTAAGTGCCACTATTCAACACCAATTATTTATTCTAACAAGTGAAAAATATTCAGCTGAATTGGAGTTTCACTTCCTTATCGAGACTTAAGATGAATTTCTGGGTAAAGTTGTCCTGATATAAGGGCTCCAGTTCTGGTTTGTGATGGACCAAGGTGCAGAGACTGTTTAATCAAAAAATTAATCAGATGCTTATGAAAATACACACAGCAGTCCAGGAAAGTAAACTGTAGGATACGTCTCATTAAATCCCAAATTAGCTGTCATTAAAAAAAAAAAAAATGTAATGTGTCATGTATGGCAGAAACTCAAACAATTAGTTCATACTCAGCAGTGAGTTCCCTTAAATCAAGGCTGAAAGCTTATTTGCTTAAAGCTGCCTTTGATTAATAATAACTGGAATATTATAAACTGTAGTTTGTCTTTCGACATGTTAATGTTTTACTTTATTTTCCCACTTAGTTTCTTGCTTGTTCCCCCCCTCCTCCGCTCCCCCGTTATGAAAAAGCATTTTTAAGTTTCACCGTTGCTGAAATGTGTTTTACAAAAACACCTGCCCTGCCTAAAACGTTTGGTACAATTATGCAATCACAGAAAATTTTGAAAAACCTGTTGCGCATCACCAAATTTTTAGTCAAAAAATGAACATGACCCATTATTTTCTGAACAACCAGTAAAGCAGAACCCGTTCCCTGACAGCTCCGTCTTTTTCTAAACCCCCTTTCTTTGAATCGCTATCACTGTTCTTTTCTTTCTCCAAACAGCTCTTTCAATTAACCTATTGTTCACCATTCACTGCAGCCTCTGGAGGGGGTTTTTTCATGCTGCGTGAGGCCAACAGTCATTAAGTCTGTCAAGCTCCAGTGATTAGTAATCCCTTTTTTCTGTGTGAAGCTGCTTAATTCAAACTCGGTGCCAGCTGACCCTGGAGACGCAGCGTTGTGCTCGCTCAGTTGAGAGGGTTGTACCTTTAAATGCTCCAAAGGTTACCGTGCGACTGCTAGTTCGCGGAGATGAGGTCGACGGGGTAACATTTTAATAGGCTCGGCGTGGATCAGAACGCATCAGAGCCGAAATAAAAACAAACACATCAGGTGTTTCAGAGCGGGGGGGTTCAAATACACAACACTTTTCAAAGTTAATCCAGAGTTATAGTCACATGTTCCAGTCATCTGAATCAGACATTTCCTGACACAACAATAAAATGCACAACGGGTGAGACGCACTTCCTGACAACCAATCATTTTGCACAACAAAATCCCGGGACAAAAAAATAAACAAAAAACCCAGAAATGTTACAATAGATCCCAATTCCATGAGGACTTCCCAAGAAAACGCTGGTCAACAACAACAATTAATAAACTGGAGCATAACATGAATGCACCATGAAGCCCCCCGTCACATCTTGGCTGGTCCCCCAACATAAACACGTCTAGAACCGGCCCTGCGTATGACTGGTTATCTTTGTAGGACTGTGATGGGTAGTTTGATGTTAGAAAGTTAGCAGGCAGAGCAGCCAAATATTATACTCCAGTAACAGAAACACTACTTCAACATATTTTTACTCAAGTAAAAGTAAAAAGTACAGCAAAGTAAAAAAATACTCCTAAAAGTACGTTAGTACATTTATTGTTTCTTTCAAAAATGTCAATGTCAAATTTATTTATATAGCACTTTAAAACAGGTATAAAACTGCACCACAGTGCTGTACAAGAACAACAACACAAATGACAAAACAGAGTAAAAACAATAATTAAATGCCAAAGAGTAAAAATGAGTTTTAAGAAGTGATTTAAAATGATCCAGGCTGTGGGCAGATCGAATCTGGAAAGGTAAGTTATTCCATAAAACAGGAGCAGCAACAGAAAAAGTAAATGTAACTGAGAAAATGTAACTAGTTACTACCCAACTGTGCTGGAAGGAGTATATGTTCACTCTGCATAAATGAATGAATGTGAATGTCATGTTTTCAAGAATGAGAGCATAATAGATTGTATTATATTCTTCTTCACTTTGCACCACTGGACCAGCATCTGCTTAGCTTAGTGTCTATATCATGAAGTAACACATCAGAAGAACTGATACTGTGAATGGGACAAAGGAAAGCTTACCTGGATCTGACTTGGAGAAGGTGTCCATGTCCAAAAGGTTTCTACAACAAAAGAAATTGAAACTATTAGAGATGGTCTACGTAGATGTAGAACAAACAGACTGAAGCACTCTTTTGGTTTTGTAAAACATATTGTAGACTAGATGCTCTGACTTAAGGTCACCATCGGATTACTGCAGTCCAGTTCTTTCTCAGCTCTTTTTTTGTTTTATTAACTCATTTTATTTTTTTTATGTTAATCTCAGATGGATCTTAACTTTGTTTTAGTAATTGTCATGTTACCACTAATTGACTCTTCAGAATGTTAACTTCAGTCATCTTCAGTCCACAGACAGCAGTCTGTGTCTGTGTCGACGTTTTTACCAAATGCACCTGGTGAAGCTCACGTGTTTTACAATTTACGGTCAATTTTCGAAAACCTGTTGGAGACTGGAGGCATTTCTTTCCCCCAGTCGGTCGTCTATTAATCGCCCGGCTCATTATCTTGAGATGTTGAACCGTTTGCCGCGTGACTCCAACAACATGGCAGAGGCTCTTCAAAGTCTCATCCCAAGCAGCATCAGATCCTCATCCTGCCTTCATGTCCTAATGACTGCTTTATGTTGCCTGCTGTGTTTCTTCGGGGACTCAGTATTTGAAGTTTCCAGTTAGGACGGTTCTACTCCTGTGATGCAACAACTCCCACATTTATGAAAAATAGGGGGCAACGAACCACAGGAGAGAACAAGCCGCTTTTCTTGAGATCCCAGAATGATCGCGTGTGCACACAACTAGGACGGATGTCTTTTATCTGAAGAATATGAGACATTTTTTATTTATTTATGTATTTTTTTTGCTTCTATTTTTGGTGTCACGTTTCATTCAGAAAGGAGAGAAAAACGCTCTGAAGCTTCACCTTTTTTTGGCGTAATAACCTCCTCAGATGACAAAGGTGTTTTATTGTGAAACAGCTTCCTGTTGCAGAAGGATTGTGACCGGTATTCTCCCACTGCGACAGTCAGGGAAAACACTTCAAAATGATGAAAAACATTCAAATTAATCAGTTAGTACCTACTGTAAATCACAATATGGATGACAATACTCTTCAGGAAGAGCCAATGACCTAGCAGGGATTCAATAATAATAATTATTTACTTATCTGGTCACTAGTATGAGATTGCAGAACATCGCTGCATTTCACCAACATGTCATCATCACAATATCAGCACAGGCCAAAGTAAATCGTTTACAGAACTGTCTGGAATGTAATATTTCTTTGCAATTATATCTCATGTGTTATGAATTGATTATTTGAAATGCTGATACACATTTGTACTAGAGAGAAATCCAGACCGGAAAAACATCAAAGTGAGAACAGAAAGAACATAGGAGGACGAAAGTGGGAAGAGGGACGACAGGCGTCTGAATTTATGATCGCCATTCCAGTTTTTAACGGAAAAATACATCAGTCATATGATTTCTTCATACTGTGCAGCCGCCGGTAGACAGATTTACATTTCACATAGTTTCCTTAAAGTATTACATCTAAATCCAATTACACACTGTAATCCAATAACGGAGCTAGTTACTGTAAATATCGCCAAGCTGCTCTGAATCAGCGTCTGTCATCAATCAACTGATGTAATGTTGGAAGTAATCCATATTTCCCACACTTGGATAAATAAGACTCTTAAAGTCTTATTTATAAATCAGGTAATCTCTATCTTTGCTTGAAATAATAACAGTAGCTCAGAGAGCAGACTTCAAAATACTGTCGCTAGTTTATAAATCACTGAATGGCTCAAAGTGGCAACATTTAAAAATCTTCTGGCTCTACCAAACGTGGCAGAAGCAGCATTCAGCTTCTATGCACCACAAATCTGGAACAAACTTCCAGAAAACCGCAAAACAGCCGAAACACTGAGCTCCTTT
The DNA here is from genome assembly GCF_051168715.1 of Poecilia mexicana. Lineage (NCBI taxonomy): Eukaryota > Metazoa > Chordata > Actinopteri > Cyprinodontiformes > Poeciliidae > Poecilia > Poecilia mexicana. The sequence continues at coordinate 3,832,594 of NW_028263374.1, forward strand.
AAATCCAGGCTAAAAACCCAGCTGCTTTGGAATCACAATAAATGAAACATTGACCAACATGTTGATGAGTGTGAGTTTGGTGATGGCGCTCGACAGAATGTGACGTCGTTGGCTGCGTGGGGTTGTCTTTATAAATTTGTAATTGTTGTGTTTTCATTTATTGAACGGCCTCGCTGCTGAAATATGACACACAAATAAGCTTAACTGACTGACTGATTAATTAATGGTGGTGAGGAATCTGCAGTGAGGTTTACACACGTGAAGTTAAATAATGTTCTGATGGTTTCGTTTCGCCCTTCCCTGGACGCTCCAGGGCGGAAACACAGACGACGCTCTCGCCTCTGGCCTGATGATTGCTTTAGTTTAGACAAGCAGCCATCCACAACCGGACGTCATCAGGGGCCCGAGTCGCTCAGGGGTTTTGATTTATTGATTCTACTTTCATTATTATTCAGGGGGGTTCATATGTACAGTGTTTGAGTTCATAGGTGTTTTAGCTTTGAGCCATTTAAAGTCGAACTCTGTCATTTCTACAATAATTTGCACTCAGAAACCTTCGTCGTCTGCAGAGTTGCACTTGACCACAGCTGGCGAAGGTTTCTGCACAGCAAAAACACAAAACCCTACCAAGTATTTCTGATCTAGTTTCCAGTGCAAAAGTCTTAGTAGGCTTAAAATAAGACAAAACCAACTTATAACTTTTCAGCAAGATATAGGAGCTTGTTTTAAGTCAACAATTCCTTAGTGTTGATGAAAAAGTGCTAATTCCATCGGCAGCTTATTTTACTTACAGGAAAAATGTACTGTTGCAAGTGAAGTAATAGTAATAATACTTATTCATGTTCTTAAAACAAGCTCCGAAGAATAAGATATTTGCACTAAACCAAAAATACTTTGTAGGATTTTGTGTTTTTGCAGCGTGTCGACCTCAGCTGGTCAAATAAGATCTCCAGGAGGACGGAGAGGTTTTCATTTCTATAAGACAGAAAGAAAACCTACTTCTACTCTGCAGCATCTAATCCACACTCACACTGGTGCATCATCAGGAGCAGCTGTTGACACACATAACTCCACCAGCTCGTCTCTGGGAACACACCGACTCGTTTTCCAGAGCTCCTCGGTGAGGCTGAGCCTCCAAATTGCCGCTGACAAGTGATCAAATCGTATTTGTGTGTTTACACAGCAGAACAACAATCTGTCATGGCTGATATTCCATGTCAAACACCAGGTCTGACAACACACATGGCATGGCAACAACAGAGTGTCACTTCGTCTCCAGTCGTTGGCAGATGAGCATATGTGATTCTGCTGCCTGCTAGTCGATAAATATGTTGTCGACTTGGGTTGCGCAACACAAATAAAAACCTGAAGACGGAGCAGTGAGAATTCAGAAAGAGCCGGTTCACGCATTTCCATTCAGGCCATAACAACTACATCATGCAGAACCTGTGCAAATCTAACTGTGCTGTCTATATCAAAAACTGCTGACAGTTTTCAGTAGGAAATTTAAAAAAAGGCAAAGTTTCCCCCAGAAAACTTGCTAAGCCTGAGTTAAAAAATGTTTAAAGTTGACAGAAAATTTGAAAATATCACTTGATAATTATGTGCTATTGGAAGACTTGAAGATCAACACCTGAGCACCAACTATAAAATCTTAAAAAATGTAAACATTTTAAAAAGACTTAAATAAATAAGCAATGCTTAGCCCAGTGGGGGCACAAGTGAAGCCTGGTGACCCGCCAGGCTTATAAATACTGGAGGAAACCCTGGTTTTCAAGTTGAGTAACCCACCCCACTGCATGTCAGTGTGCCACCATCCAGCAGACAAGATGAACATTTAAAAACATTTGAGTTTTTACAAAAATTATCAAATCATTTTTATTTATTACTAAGAATCTGATGTTTGATTGAGCAACCAGTTATTTTCAACTTCAGTCTCAATGTCAGCCTCATCATTCACATGGTAGGACAAGATGATGAATCCTCTGTACTCAAGTGGCTCCCGCTTGAATTATAAGATCTCAATCCAAAAAGAAAACACATTCTGGATTTGATTGAGCAGAAGAAAGCTGCAGCTGCATGTCACCATGATGTTAATATCAACCGGTTCTTCCAAACAGAGAAACACTGAAGATGCTGGAAATTCCAGCTTTCTGCTCCAGATGTTTAGCTAAAGTCACTCATAAAGTTACTCAAACGTGCATTTCCAACAGCTTTGGGTTTTTCATCGTGACATCAATGTTTGATCAAAGGATCTAATAGAACCAGTGCTTGTATTTATTACAAGCCAGGAGGATCAAAGCACATATAAACATCAGTCATCAACTGCGACTGAAAATCTAGCCGGAGGAGGAGGACGCTTCACTCCTCTGGTTCTGGAGCTTTCCATCTGTAATGGACAATGATGGGTTTTCTCTTCTATTTTTATCCCAATATGACACAAAAGTGCTGTAGAAAAATGACAAACACTCCAAGTAGATCTGGGCTATCAGTAGCGGTTACCTTCCTGCCTGCAAATGAATGCGCTTTCTGAACACAATCGTGTATAAACCCAGGCCTCGGCAGCATCTCATTTCCCTGCATTTAATCCATCCAACCTGAAAGCTCTCTGTCACACACATTGTTCGCTCAGAAAAGGAAGCGACCTGCATTTCCAATGGCTTTGAACGGCAACAGCACATCCGAGGATGTGTCAGATTAACTGAGACATTATGCCCAGGCTGTTCACTGGATCTAAGGGTGGCTAAGAGTCGGATCAGGTGTGTTTTCATGGAGGCATTTTTGGTGCAAATGTACTTGTGGCTTGTAACCGTGAAGTTGAAGTCGGACAGAGAAATCCCATAAACTTGTGACTACCAGGAAAAACCGTGTTGTTTCATTATTCTTTTATAAAACTTTCCTAGTTGTTTAGAATGCAATAAGAAGTACTGAAAACATCTTTATTGTTAAGCTTTGATGTGTCCACTTCAGTGGACATTGGAACTCCAGACAGGTGGAACTGGACTTTGATGCCGATCATTAAAGGGGCAGAATTACGCATTTTCCACCCACATTGTGACATTTTTATAGCCCAATCAAGCAACTATGTTACCTTCAGTTATTATAAAAATGCTGCATATATCAAATACGACTTAAAAGAAATTTTACTTTGTAATTTAACACTTTGAAATTAGGCCTCTGTCTCTTTAAAAACTCCTGCTATTTCAAAAACTCCGCCCTCAGGAAGTCATCACAACATGGCTCCTCCATTAACCCTTTAAGAACTTTTTTTTTTTTTTTACCAGCGTTGCACTGAGAAATAAATCCTATAATGAGGTTAACAGATGTTCCACCAGGTGTTTGCTAATTGCTGCTGGCTAGTCTGAAGGAGCTGAGGGGGAGAGCTGCTCTGTGAGGCGGAGCCTTGAAAGATTGAAAATTAAAGCTCTGAGTAGAAGCTGCGAAGGCACCGTGAGGTTCACCCAGGCATTTTTGCACAGATGAATGGTTGCCATGGAGATTAAAGGATTTCTCAAACATGCATGAAAGCCAACACTCCGATTATGGTTTTGATGAGAGGATAACATTACAACACAACGTAACGTTCAAAAAGCGTTGATTTTACACAGCACTGCCTCTTTAAATTCTATAGAAAAATGCCAAAAAGTCGACATAAAAATGAGCGAAACTTCTAAATCAGTTTAGTTCTGTATGGAAGCGAACAATTTAACAACACAATTTAACCTCAGTTTAGTTTTGATCATTGTCATTGAACACACCCTCTCTACATTTTATTTTTGTGTTGTGTGTCACACGCAAATGATGATAAGGATATTCATTAGAAAATGAAGTGAACAAACATTTTAAAAACTTGATGGAGATCACCAGGCCTCTGCCGGTCGTCGTTAAGTCAGCTTTAGTTACCGAAAACAATCTCAGCACAGTGAACCTTTGGCTGCTCGTCAACATAACAGGAAATGACAGTGGAGCATACCCCCCCAAGTCGATCCAGTTTAGCTCTAACAGCTTCAGACGCTTCAGGCACCTGGCAACAGATGTAAATATACCTCACTGTGACCAGGATTCATTAATTCCTGTGTTCTATTATGTTTTTTTTTCATTCTATCCTCAAGAAGATTTATTTTTAATCAAACCCTAATAGGGGTGAAACGATTACTCCAATTAATCGCGATGAGTCGATTATTGAAATAATCGTCAACTAATTTAGGTTAACTGGGGCAACCAGAACCATGCTGTTTGTATTTATAGCAGCTCTACTTAGATTTTTTAAAATCTAATAATTCAAGAATATTAAAATATTTGACCACCTTCCTTTATTGTCTGACTGAGGGGTGCATACCAGGTGTCCAGAGTCGGGTTCTCTCCCTGCCTGGTGTTGGCAGAAACCTCCTCATCAGGTCAGTGTTCTGCTAACCAGAACATCGATTTAACCTAGGAGTGCTGAACTAAAACATGCAGGAACTCGGCCCGTGAGGACCGACTTTGGACACCCCCGCCCTAAGGAGTAGTTTAGATACATTTCTCCCAGGTCTTCCTCTTTCTGTGATGTGAGGAAAGTCAGCCTTGTGGATTTAGTGGGTAACATGCAGCCAGCCGAGCAGAGGCGCGCTATTCTGGAGCTCTTCAGTGTGGACTCGATCAGAATAAATCCACGCTCCTGTCGGTTACTGCCCACCCCACACCCCCACGCACTCCTACACCCACAGCTTATACTCATTTTTCCCTTTCGAAACAAGAAGAAGAAGAGTTGTTCTGGACACGAGAGCAGGTCCGTGATATAAATAGTGAAGAAGCGGAAAAGTCTAGAATGGGCAAAAAAAAAAAAAAAAAAAAATTAAAATAAAAAAGCAAGCAGAGTGAAACGAGCAGGAGCGTGGGGACTGGTTCCCACTGAAATGTTCTGGCGAACAGGTGAAAGCGTGAGGAGGGCTTACCTGCAGGATACGGTGACTTCAATTTTGGTCGCAGGTACAGTGGAGTTTAGAGGGTCGAAGTCTCCTATAGTCGCCATAATGAGATGCTTTAATGTTTCTCTGCCTTCAAAGTCCTTTAAATTGTCTCCCACATCCAGCGCTTCCGGTCCCCTGGCTCGGTGGTTGCTGCTGGCGGCCAAAAGAGAGCAACTGTGGGTGAAAGCATACCTGAGGATCTGCTTTCATTCACAGCGAGGGGGAGAAGAGAGCAGAGAGGAGAGGCAGGCGGGAGACAGCAGGCTGCATTCCCGGCTTCCATCACCAGAGGGCGGCAGAGACCTTCAAATCCTCCCAGCTCTGTGTAGCAGCCAATGCTATTAGTGGTGTTTCCTCTCTTTGTTGAATAATCTTACAAACGCCTGAAGTCAACATTAATTTCACCTCATTCGCTGACACTTAGGCTAACACGAATATTTCGGTAGCACTTTAATTGAAGGGGTGTGTATAAGACTGACTGTCATACACATGAATGATTCTTCACAATTATTGACTGTTGTCTTAAAGTGTCATTCGATAATGACAATTTTAATGCAAAGTTTGCACTTTTGATGGACTTTTAATGCAACTTTGGTTTAAAAGCGTCATTTACCGAATGACACTACATGACAACAGTCAAACATTCAAGACTCATTTATGTTCACAGCATGTCATTCTTATGCACACCCCTTTAAATAAAGTGAGCTTTATTTGAACCTTTCATATTTCGAATAATTTGTGAAAGGTGCAAGCAGCATTGAACAGCCTTTGCACATGACCACTGTCCAAAAAACTAATTTAAAACGGAGGTTCTCGAGCTTTTCAGCTTCTGAGCCACAAAATGAGGGACATGACTCCAACTCTTGGTTAAGCATGCAAGCATCTTTACGAAGGCCGTTGAAATGTGAAACAATGAGAACACATTCAGAAACGGCCAATGTAATATGTAATGACCAACATGTTGGTTTTATTCAGTTTCATTTCCTGTTTTTACTTTTTACAACAGTTCTAATAGTTGTCGACATTATGGTATTTAGGTTATCTCTGAAGAGGACCTCATTACCTCAGACTTACATATTCATGATCCCAAGAGAGGTCCCAACCCAAAGTTTGAGAACTACTGGTCTAAACTACCCTTAGGTACAAGTGTGTGTGTGTGTGTCTGAGATGAACCAGCCCACAAGAACAATATGTGGACATACCCTGAAAACATGCATCATTAGTTCTAAGTTTTTGTATCAACATATTTGCAGAGATAGGCAGAAGTTCTTGTGTAATGAATGTACCTTACTTTAGATGCTGATTACCAGAAGCAAAACTCTCAATCCTACATGATCGAGATAAAAAAAACTGAAACAAAGCTCAAAGACTTATCTGGTTTCTTTATTGAGAATATGCAGCTCAGCTTTCATCATAACCTGTCACCTGGCAACAATTATAAGCGATATACAACCTAAAGAAAAACTCTTAAAATGCACCATCTGTACAATGAAACAAACATTTCCTTACAGAGAACAAAAAAAAGACAAGTGCAATGCAGTATTTCAATCAACCTTCTAAATTCATTCTAAAACCATTATGTGACCCCTTTGGGAAGAAAAACCCAACAATTAATGAATGACAAGATGATTTGAAGCAGACAACAGTTGAGATTCATTCATCAACTCCTTCTTAATCTGGATTAGGATCACAAGGGCTGCAGCCTAAGCAGATGGACCCAGCCTTCCCTCCCAGGTCAGCAGAGGAACACCGTCCCTCCAAGGTGTTGTGGGTCTTCCTCTGGCTCTCCTGGTGGGATGGGCCTGGAATACCTCACCAGGAGGCGTCCTCCTAACCAGGACTCGTCCAAGTTAGGAGGTGACCTAACTCCTTCAGTTTAGGACTCCTCCAAACCCAGAGGTATCCTAACCAGGAGGTGGCCTAACCAGATGTCCGAGCCACTTTGACATGGAGAAGCAGTGGCTCTACTCTGAGTCACTCCCCGATGACCAAACTTCTAGACCAGGAGTGAGCCATCCTGGTCCTGGAGAGCTGGTGTCCTGCAACTCTTGCACGTCTCCCTGGTCCAACACACTTCAATCAAATAGCTGAATAACCTCCCAAGTGCCGTCAAGTTCTCCAGAGTCCTGCTAATGACCTCATTATTTGACTCAGGTGTGTTGAAGCAGAGACATCTAAAAGTTGCAGGACGCTGGCCTCGAAGCCTCGAGTTGGCCCACCGCTGCCCTAGACACTCCTCAGGGTGTCAGGAGACAGGACACCCTGATGAGGAAACTCATTTAGGCTGTTTGTATCCATGATCTCATTCTTTTGGTCACTGCCCAGAGGCAGTGACCATCACAGATGGGGATAGTAACGTACACCGACCGGTAAATCGAGAGCTTCTGTCGACAGCTGAGATTACAACACTATTTCTGAATATTTGGGTTTCAGCAGGTGATGGGCCTCACTTCCAGGATCTGAAAGCGAGGCCACAAAAGACAGAAATGCTAGGAATGAGGATGAGCAGCGCTGGGACCCAGCAGGGAAACAAGGAGATGGCTCATCTATCTTTGAGACATTCATTCGATCCAGCTGAACACTGATTGCTCTGTTTTAGATTTACTTTGACAACAAACCACTTTATCAGACCCCTGAACTGATTCATTAAACATCTGACAGAATATAGAAACAGACTCACAGCAGATTGCAGACGGGAACACGGGTCAGTGTTATCACTGAACGAACCAAGGTTGTTTAATTATCTAACTCAATTCCCCCCCCCCATCAAATAAGCATTACTCTGCCAAATTGATCTCAAAGGCCGAACCGAGAGGACCTCTTCCCGTGTCCTCTGGGTCAGCTGGAAGACTCAACACAGAGCAAAGCTAGTTAACAAGGCTGACTATGAAAGAATGCCTTTACTATCTGAAGGAGCAACGATGGGATGGAAACGTTGCTGAGGTTAAATAGAAGGCACAACCAAAAGGTCCTGAGGTATACCAGCCATCCACACTGTGGCAACGTTGAGCAAAACATTAACCAGATAAAACATAGAAGAAGGGTTAAAAACTTTAATTAAAAGTCCAAAAAGTACAGTCTGCTGAGCGTGACCTTAAAGGCATAGTGTTGAGAACATTCTGGGAGCCCAAACTACCCACATGAAGAAGGCCTTTGGATTCGAGATGAAATTCTCCAGACTGCCACTCAACAATAATCTAGACTCAAGAAGATATGTATGCAGCTGACTAGAGGCCAGCATGATAAGCGCTTTATTAAGATTCTGATAAGGCCACCAGGGAAGAGTCCCTTCACACATCTAATCAACTGAGAAAATCAACTACAGACCAAAGAAAACATCACAGAGAACATGTATAAGACAAGACTGGTGTTGGCTTGATGTTTTTAGGTCAGTTCGTCCTGGCTGTACCAGATGAAAGACATCCGAAAAAGAAAAGGTTGAAGGTCATTGAACCTGTGTCATTGAAATTACACACGAGATGTCAAAGCTAAACACAATGGCAAACAAGGCAGTTTTAACAGTTCAGTTTGGACATAATTTGGTACAACTGCAGATGTCAGTGATTTCATCTGCACATAGCTGCTAAAAGGCAGATGTGTCGGCGTATTGAAGAGGGTAACAGAGTTACAGGGAGCTGCTGCAGCGCCAGGCAGCCAGTCAAAACAATGACCATCACCAGATACAGAGGATCCCTCCAAGACGCAGATGACGACATTCCTGGGTCGGAGGCCAGTTGTAACATTGTGGAATTTCCCCACCATGTGTGGGAGTATAGATGGCAGACAGTCGCGCAATGTTGAAGCCAATGGACACATAGGGGTGCATGTTGCATCATCCCAGAGAGCGGGGGCAGGGGGGTCTGGTTAGAAATCCCTCTTGCAAACCCAAAAACATGAACCCGTTTGGCTTCACCTACTGATGGAGTTCAAGGTTTCAACACTTCAGACAAAGCTCATCCACAACATGACGATGCTAAACCAGCAAACCATCGAGCGTCAGCGGCTCGGTTTCGGTAGACATCAGTCTCTAACTGCTTATCACTAGAAATAGGGCGAAATGACCCAGGGCCTTTCCTCAAGCACAACAAGAGATTGAAAGAACTTCTAAGATTTTTCTAAGAGGATCACCGATTGGCAGACATAAGAGTGATTTCTACTTGGATGACGGTGTTTCAATTGGACACAGAAAACGTTGGACAAGGCCGATTCTGCCAAGAAATGCAAACCTTATTGAAGCAAAAGAGAGACATGAGATGAGACTGCAGCCTCATGTCACGTTACGCTTCTCTTCAGATTATGTTGAAGATTTAATTTCAGTGCTCTGAACTAAACTCTGTATGATCCCAACATACTTCCCTCTACCTACTGAAGTTCTTAGTTTAACTCTGGATGAGCTACTGAAATATTCTCCCCATAAAGTCATAATTTTTCCGGCCAGGTCTGCCAATGTAGACAACGTGGCATTTAATGGCGTGCACCTTCATCTTTTCAACGCAGGCCGAACAGAGCTGTGTTCAAATCCGAAAAGTAAGTGAGATAATGCAGCAAATAAGAGACAGAACTCTAAGAGCTAGGCTAGAAGAAGACTAAGTGCTGTTCTCTACACTAACCACCTGAAGTACAGTTCTTCCCTCTGGACTGGCTTTGGAAACAATAGCAGCATGAAAGAAAAGTAAAACCATTCTGCTGACAGAACTCTTAGTACTGGGGTGGGGATTAAAGGCTCGTCTCCATTTCCCACCGTCCCTTTTAGTCAGTCAGCCTGGAGGAAGCTCATCCTCTCCCTGAATCCGAGAACATCTCCAGGATGGAAATACAATGTGGGTGCATTACCTGAGCAGAGCTGGTTGGCACGTCATTGAGGCCAGATGCATAACAATGTTTCCATCGGATGCGGACACTGTTTGAGACCAACGGTGGCCTTTTGTGTTTCACACGAAGATGCAAAAACCTCTGGCTGCTCCTGGATGGGGGATCGTTGCTATTGGTTACCAAACTGCTGGAGTGAAGGCGGCAGCAGACTGGGAAGGGATGAGCGTGCCAGTGTTGATGGAGCAGCTGATAATTCTCCATCACTGTTCCAAACATCCGGCTGGAGAAGTGAAGCTTCATTTGGACCAGGATCAGTTCTAAAAGATGTTTTCTGCCATCTTTCAACAACACAGTCAGTTCTTCTACAAGACGGTCTGGTTTACTGTGGAGGTCAACCTCTGGTCAACGCTGTGCGTCATTCTCCAGTTTGAGTTTGTTCATTCGGCAGGGGGAAACAGGAACCACTGAGAAGTGTCGCGTTGTTGCTGTGCATCTCGTTTGCTCCTGCAGAGCAAATTCTGCTTTGAAAAGAAAAAATGGAATCATAGATGTGTGTACAATTTCAGGAAACTTGCGGTTTACGAGTGATGACAGTGCATGAACACGTTTTCTTGATCTGTGTGAAACACAACCATTTTGATCACGAAATTGTTTTATGCATCTGGCCCCAGGATGGGGTGAAACATGGAAGCTACGAGGGGTTAGGGAGTGGAGTCACAGAGGAAGAGTTCAAACGATGGCATTGCTGCCACGGAGGCCGACCCCGCGGGCAAACTGCTCCAGCAGGCCGGAGATCGCGCCGGAAGGGCTGGGGGCCGAGGACCTGAGGCCCACGGTGGAGCTGTAGGCGGCCAGGAAGATCTCCCGAACTGCCTCCAGGCGGGCCTGGCGCTCCGACGGCAGCGAGCACCTGCAGGAGAACCACAGGGTTAGAGTCAGACAAGCAAACACAGTTCTCCTGAAGCATCATTAAAAAAAAAACAAAAAAAAACATGGTTTCAAAAACAAGCCAGCCAGCCCGCCTCCTCGCAGCACACCCTGTCACATTGCCCACATGGTCTGCTGCACCACAGAGACAAAGACGTTTGGTGCCGAATTCAAGCTACGGATCCAAAAGAACCTTCAGCTGTCAGCAGTCCACCTCTCACTGACCTCAGCCTTCCAAACCCTGACTGAGTATTGGATCTTTGCCTTCTTCCCAGAACTGCAGCTGTTGGAGGTTTCCAGCCCAGCCCAGTTTATCAGGTTGAGGTCTGGACTTTGACAGGAGCAGTGGATTGGGACCAGCGGTTAAACAAAAGTTACATTTGTCATTGTTCTAATGGTGCGTTCACACCAGATGCGCTCTGAGCATCGCATCAGGCACGTTTGGTTTACATTCAAAGTCTATGTGGAGGCTCGTCGATGGCACGTCGCGGTGTGATTTGAAGCGTTTTGAGCGTTTGACGCACATAACGCTGGAGTTGGAAAATCGGAACTTTCACTGCTGGACACAGAGCGTCAGCCAATCAGAGAGACTCTGCCATGTGGCATAGTGTTGCATTTTCTGATGTGATAGAAAAAAAAAAAAAAAAAACTATGGAGGACCAACTAATTGTCGCTGTTTGCTAGTCAAATTATGACAACAGATACAGGAACAGAAAAGGACATTGTGTGAAAGTGGATCAACGAGGAATTTGGAATGTCAAATAAGTTTCAACTTTTACTATTTGAAAATATTTCCCCCTATTTGAGCTATCCAAATCCATCCAGCAAAAACACAGAGTCACGTTAAATAAACGCTGAAAAAACATTGTATTTAGACAAAATATGCAGGAGACTTGAAGAGTTTGAGGAACATGTATGCCAAGGAGACTCCTCTCAACGCTCGCCTGGAGCTACTTTGACGTATCTGACGCTAAATGTCCGACTTCAAAGTGAACATGCGTCACACTTGAAGCGTCAGACAGATTTTGGACAGGCGTAACGTGTTCGGTGTGAACGCACCACAAGTGTGGAGGAAGCCATTTGCATTTCAGTCGGCTGCCTGGTGGTGAAATCAGACTGATGAAGACTCAACTCAGGTTGAACTTTCCTCCTTAAAAAGTTTGGTTTTGAACAATCTTTGCAGTAAATTATCTTTATTCAAACGTATATTCGTCCTTTTCAATCAAGAAATTGCTCGAAAATTTTTCTTCCTCATAACATTTCAATAAACCTCAATTGTTTTCTTTCAAGTATGTACGGTAATCATAATAAGTTAAACACTAACCTGCAGGTTGCCTAAGGACTGACAAGCTAATCAATGTTACCATAATAACCAAACAGGATATGATTTTTTTTTTAAATGTTTGTTTCCATTTTGTGCATTTAATGGAAAATATGAATTAATTATTAAGCAACGCCGGGAATGGGGAGTGCAGTAGACTGAGCTGCGATCCTGTGGTAATGGTCAAGGAAATTCATATGAAGAAACGGCGTAGAGAGGCGAACATTGGGCCACCAGTACAAGAAAACACACCAGAGTTCCAGTAAAGCAACAGCAAGTAGATACAGACAGGAAGAGTGCTGAGGTCTGGAGGAGACGCTGTAAGGGTTTGTTGCTGTTCAACCGTTACAGCAAAATTAACTCACCGACCAAAGCTGCTCGGCGAAAACTGACTGGTTGAAGAAGAAGAAATCAGGACAAACTGTTCAATAAAAGATCCACAGCGTGGAGAGAGAGAAGGTACACAGGCGTCCTCCAAGTATGGGTTTCCACCTCCGTCCCCCAAGGCGGAGAACCCACTGAGCCCCTCAGATCCCTCAGACTGACAGCAGGAAAGCCTGAATCTACGGCACCGCTCCATCCAAGAAAAGTATTCACGCCCCGTCAGCCGATGGTGAAGACTTCTGAAGCCGTCAAATCAAAGAAAGTTGAAGATCACTGAGCTGCGGATCTCCCGTTCCATCAGAGAAGCTTCAAATTCTTCAAGTCTAGAAGATTTGCTCAGACTGGGCATGAAAAACTTGTTCATCTTCCAAAACCCTTTAGGTGTAGTATTAGGGAAAGATTAGACTACACTGATCACTTTTTCTACACTACAGAATCAAGATATACTGATCCCTGATTTTTTTATTAATTGAATAAGCACATATCATCTGGATTATGCTTAAAAAAAATGCTGCTCAAACTGGGATTACAACTCGTTCACTCATTCTATGAACTTGGCATAGATTTTCCAGTCTCCTCACTTCAAGGATTTTTGCTGAACTACTGGGATTTACCGTCGCCGGTCGGTGAACGTTTCCATTTGAAGGTCAAGTAGATGACCCCAGGAAGAGACTGCAATGAAGGCAAGAATGTCTCTCTTGCAATTTATTACTCCAGCAGTTGAGCTTTAGACAAAAATAGTTTGACACGATTTAATGGATTGATGTCATTTTCTGGAGCTGCAGAAGTAATTTGTGCTCTGCACCCACTAAGCTTTTCAATTAAAGAAGCAATCGAGATCAGTTTGGAAGTTGAGTTTTTGACAATGGGTTTTTCACTAGTGGTAAAAAGTTCTGGTTCTTGTGTTTGATGCAAGTTTACGAGGTTTTAATAGGTTTGCCTTAAGCCGACGGTCAGAAAAACAAAACGACTCTCTTGAAGTTTTCTGTCTTAGCCACTAAAACAACTCCAGCCCACGCTGTAAACGGGAGTGTCTGCTGCGTTACTCAGTGGGAGCAGACTGCCGGCTGGAGAAGGGTGAGGCGTTCGGGTGTTGTTGGTGACACGCCAGCTTAATCAGACTGCCTGGAGGTCCTGCTTGGAAAACGTTCCTCGGACTCAGGCGTTTGGCCCGGTGTGATTTACACATGGGGCTGCTCACAGACAATGAAAGCAACAGGTGTGGGAGGGGAAGCACAGCATTCCTGTGTACCCCACACAACCCGCAAAAATGCAGCCACTCCTATATTTTACCCAATATATCATAACAGAAGGTATTATGGTGCTTTAACACCAAACGCGTCTGATGCTTCAAGTTCGACGCGTCAGCAATTTAAATGCAGACGCTTGACATTTTTACTCTACATCTAGCGTTTCACACATCTGGTTTACTTTCAAAGTCTGTTTGGAGGCACATCAAGGGCGCGTCAGATGCATCAAAATTGCTGAAGTTGTTTTCCATTGATGGCCCATTTGTCTGATCTGTTGGACACACTTGATGTGTCAAAACGCTTCAAACTGCGTCGCCCTAGATGCAAAGAACGCGCCACAATGAGCCCTCGACGCCTCGACAAAGACTTTAAATGAAAACGACACACGCTTGACGCGCGGCACACGTTTGGTGTGAAGGCACCATTAGCAGTTTGAGACTGTATGTTTTTAAAACCCCGACACCCATAACCATGGCGTTTCCCCAAACAGCTGGTGTAGATTCTGGCTTATTTCAGACTCTGGCAGTGAGCAATGTTTCAATCACTACGTTAAAGAAACTTAACAGTTACGCATACGGACGGTCCAACACAGAAGACCAAACCCATCAGGTCAACCACTCGGCTGTCCATTTACCCCTCAAGGACAAGGGACTCTAGTTTGGAGACATTTTGGACAGTGGGGGGACAGATGGTTTACATTAAACACAAAAAAAAAACCTAAGTGGTGACCTCAGGTTTTATCTTTCTAACACCTACTCTACAGCCTTGACTTGCCTCCCCAGGTGGCTTTAAAACAATTCACACCTTGGGAAGTCTCACATGGCTTCATTAGGAACTTGCTTGGACTGTCTGACGACAGTGATCCAAACATTGAGCGTATCGTAGATGGAATTTTACTAGTGACACATGTCCTAAATGTCCTTCTACTGACCATTAGTTTCCTGAATACAAGCTTATTTCTTCAGTAGTTAGAACTGAAGAAGCCTTTTGGATGAAAGATGAATGAATGAAAAAAAACATTTTCCAGTCTCCTTCTCCTGAAGCACTTAGAAAGCTCCCATCATTCCCTCTGGAATGGGACTAAACTGAGCCCAGAAAGACAGATGAATTTAAAAGTAGCTCAAAATTTCATGTGTAAATTCTGCGGCATGCGGTACTGTAGTTGAATTTCACTAGCTGAAATTCACACGGTCTGCATTCCAAAACTTTCATCTGTTCCGGTTTAACTTACGTCCGCCCACTGGGCCCTTCGTCCTGGAAGCTGAAGGGCAGTGGGGAATCGTAGGCAGAGGTGACAGCAGACGAGTTGGAGGAAACCGAGGCCATCGGCTGAGAAAAGTGGCCGTGGTCGTGGATGCTGCCACAACCGGAAACTATCTGCCAGCTTCCGTACTCTGTGGACAGGGAGGAGCCTGATCTGGAGTACTCTGCTGCTAACCTGACACACAAAGGCGACACAACCAGAAAGGTTAGACAGAACTTATCACTAGCTACAGTGCTAATGTCAGCACGTATACTGCAAACCTCTAGGAAAAAAGCAGCCTCGCACCACTTGGGCTAAGCAGGACGCTGGTTAAAGTCTGCATCCAGGCATCATCGTCAGTAGGAACCAACAGCTACGACCTACTTACTAATGTTGACTTGAGTTAAAAGTTTTGTCTGCTAGTAATGAAAGTTGGCCGATGATTGAGCACCAACTCTAAATCCAGAGAAACGGTGAGAATAGAACTAGAACTACATCCAAATTTGACCCTTATCGCAGGAAATCCTACAGGACGCTGTCCACTCAAACACATTCACTACAATCTGTCCATGATCCAACGATGGAATTGACTCCAATCAATAATAATACACTGTATTGCCAAAAGTGTTGGGTCACCCCTCCGTACCACTGAATTCAGGTGTTCCAGACTGCTTCTACCAACAGTAGTGAATGAGCGGCTCACGTTGGGTTCAGAGAACAGGATGGTGATGGGATCGTAAAGCATCCCATCTGCTAAACACGCCGCAGGCGGCTGTCAGCAGGAGTTGGAAGCAAGTAGAAGGGACTGGGAAGAAGAGCAGGCCAAGCACAAACATGAAGCACAGTGAGAAGGTGGTGCACTGCAGAGTGAGCACAGATTACCAATATTCAGAGGACATCAGCTACAGACCTGCAAGGGAGTAGCAGGTGCTAGAAGAATGACATTTCCCTGATTTAATGCTTCAGCTCACCAAGACGTTTTGGACAGTTTCATGTTCTGCTAGGGAATAATTTGGGAATGACGTCCATAGACATGAACATTATGAATTCAGAGTAGCTAGCCTGCGCAGAGTCCAGACCTCAACCAGATAAAACACCTTTGAGGATGAACTGGAGCAGGGACTGTGAACCAGGGCTCGTCATCCAACATCAGTGTTTGACCTCACATATACATTTCAGAGGAAAACAGTCTAAAAACCCCAGAAATACACTCGCAACCTTATGGAAAGACTTCCATTAAAGGGACAGCATCATGTCAAATTCACTTTTATTTAGCTTTCCATCATGTTATAAAGTTATTCGCTCACCAAAAACATACTTGGAATGTTGTCTTGATTCTTTCACACGTTTGAGAAATCCTTTAATCTCCTTGGCAACCATTTAGAGTCCCTAAACATTTGCTCTCACAAAGTACCGCTTAGGAGCTGCAGTCTTCCCCCACTCAGCTCCTTCAGACTAGCCAGCAGCAATTAGCAAACATCTAGTGGAACTGCGCATCTGTTGAGCTCATTATACAAGCTACTTCTCATGGTAACGATCCTAAGAATGGCTGTAAATGGCATAATGGAGAAACAAACTATTTTTACAACAACTCAAGGTAACACAGTTACTTGATTGTGCTATAAAATTGCGCAATCTGGGTGGAAAATGCATAACACCGCCCCTTTAAGAACAAAACCTGTTCTAGCTGCAAGAAGTGGAGCAATCAGGTATTAGATCCTGTGGTTCGACTGCAGGATGTCAGTCAGGTTCATGTGTGTGAAGGCACAGAAACGTTTGGCAATATAGTGCATCTGCGAGCAGAAGGTCACGCAGTTATCATGGTTGATCATAGGACAGAGACGCTCACGTTCTCAACAGAAATGACAAGAATCGAAAGAGGAAAGTAACGAAGACTCATTAAATCATCCAGTTAGTTTTTATAACAACGCATGTTTAAATAGACAGTTGTCCAATTGGAAGATGGATGGAGACAATATGGATGGAGGCTGAAGTGAACTGAGAGGTCACAGAGCAGCAGAACAGTGAAGTAAGTCAGAGTGTTTTAAAATGAACACCCCTGACCAACAGTTCCTGTTCAGCTTTACGGCGCTCTGATGGCGTTTCTCTGAGTAACCAGGCAGATTACAACCTGGGGGTTTTCTACAGTCCCTTAGCTCATCACGTCACTGCGTATTTCAGCAGTGAAAATGATCAGAGTTCTTGCAGCTGCCTGACTTCTGCCCACAGGCCACGCATGAAGCTGCTGTCTGAGCCCCGCACTGCTGCAAGGATGCAGAGCAGCTGCTGGCCAGCAAATAAAGGAGATCATACAAAATTCAGAGCCCCGATGCAGAGTGGATCTAAAAACCAACTAGTTCAATCGCCAGATTTACCCTCTTGTGGGGACAGCCAACGGGCTGCTGCCGGAGCGTGTGACGCCGTGGTCCGATTGGTTGGAGGACGACGAGCTGGAAGACTTGGCCTCGTTGGCCGGATGGGAGAGAGTCTCATCCAGAGGGTTCTGTTTACACCAGGACACCATCGGCGGAGAGGAGGCAGGCGCTCTCCTCCTGGGAACAAAAAATAAATACATTTCCATCACTGACATCCAGCCAGCAGCTCAGCATGCACAGACTGAAGACTTTTACCATCCAGGTTTCAGTGGAAACGGAGACAAAAGAGAGAAACGATGAATGATGCAACTGGAAGTTACTGAGCTCATTTTAACTTATCATGCGATTAACTGATTTATTGTCTGAATGCAGGTCATTAAAACATGCGAGTGTGTGTGTGTGTGTGTGTGTGTGTGTGAGGCTGACCCGCTGGAGGCCTGGGGGTGGCCGGAGAACAGGTCCACGGGGTCAGCGTTGGGACAGGAGGCTCCAGCCAGCTCTTCGGTGATGAGGGAGAAGTCGCTGCTCAGACTGGTGATGCTGCCGCGGTCCCTGGACCCTGAGGACAGCAGCAGAACCGGAACTTTCATCACCACGGCAACAGGAACCACGGGAGGAAACAACCTCCACTCATTTAGACCACACAGATGTACAGACCTGGACAAAAGTCTTCATACATCAAGGTTCATCAGTGCATCACTAATGCTCTAGACCACCGGGAACTTTGATTTTACGTTTTACACACGTAAAACACATCCATTTAAAAAGAATATCTGTCGCATCTTTCCAAGTGTCAACAACAAATGCTCTTTTGGTCAGTGAAACGGTGAATATGTTGAACATTTATCAATATCGTGCATCTTTAAGAGTTCAACCTTTTCTTCAGATGAAATAGGTGTAGTCAATCTAATTATAATCCTAGCAAAAGTGAAAAGAAAAATCCCTTCATGTAAAGAAACTTACTCGTCAACACACATTGCCTCTGCTGAAAAACTTCATTTAAATAATCAGAAATGTGGAAAAACAAAAACCATCTATCTCATAGGCAGACCCTTTGTATACCGCTTACTTTTTTTTAGTTGTTGTAACAGACCCTTTCATCCAGGAAAATAATACTGTTTGCATAGAGTAAAATGTACCTTTATTTTATAGATTTTTTTCCAGCTTTATGAGTCTTGACCATTTGTGCATAAAAGTCCTAAGCAGAGCTGTACTTTTAATCTTGTAACTGCTTATTGTGCAGGAACAATAAGTAGCTACAATATTTATTTATGTATAAATATATTTCACTTTTTTATACTTTATTTTACTTTAGGCCTTTGAGTAAAACATATAACCTGAATGTTTGTGGTTACCATTTTGTAATATCTCCATACTATTCTTCCTCTTTTTTTTCTTTAATGTAATCTGATATTACTTATTGTGTCAAAGATCTATTTTTGTATTGTTATTTGGTCAAAATAACTTAGTTTTAAATTGAAGAGAAAGGTTAGTTCAGCAGCTGTGGAACTAAGGACTCCTTCCTGTCTCTAGGGTTTGGTGGCAGCCGTCATGTTTCAGAGCAGGTGGCAGG
This sequence comes from Poecilia mexicana, assembly GCF_051168715.1. NCBI lineage: Eukaryota > Metazoa > Chordata > Actinopteri > Cyprinodontiformes > Poeciliidae > Poecilia > Poecilia mexicana. The sequence continues at coordinate 3,851,428 of NW_028263374.1, forward strand.
TGGACGTACTCAGCTGGCAGAGGTCCTCCACAGTGAAGTCACTCTCTTTGAAGTGGGAGTTTTTCCTCCTGAAATGTGACAAAGATGAACAGAAATGTGTCAAAGTGACAACAGATTTTGGACAGCAGGAAATGGAGAGAGAGAACGAGAGAGGAAAGCGGGCGTCACCTCTGTTTCCTGACAGCAGAGAACTTCTCTGAGACGATGTGCTTCAAAAAATTGAAGCAAAAAAAGAAAATCTGAGGAAAGAGAAACATTCTGTGTTACAGACAGAAAGAAAACTCCTGAAAGCAGAGTTTAGAGACATGGAACAGGAATACCTCTTCCCCTTTGGAGAGTCGATCTGGCAGCATGTGACTGGAAAAATGAAAAAAACCACGTCACTGACACAAACAGCAGCCAGACAGCAACGTCAATGGGCAGTTCATGCCAACATATTAGCTAGAACAACCTAACCTCACTTTCTTTTTCTACTACTCTCCAATTTGCATTAATTGTTGTTATTTAAACTGTTAACAGTGTTTTCTCTCAGTTATGTTCTGATTGGCTGAGGTACCACTCAGCTGCTAGCTTCTACTGCTGCTACGCTACGTTATGCTATGCTGCTGGTGCAGATGAAGGGATCGGTTTACCCAAAGAGAAACCAGTCATAAGCAATGGTCAGGTAGAGGATCTCAGCAGGCTCCAGGTTGGCATGCACGGCACCGTCCTGTGGAGACGACAGGAAGTCTCAGCTTTATGCCAATTGTTCACTTTGTGGAACAGACTGCCTTGAGAACGGCAGATCTAAGTTTATTTAGCTTAGACAACGTTTGGGGTGATTTGATGACAGGTAGAGAGGAGAGGAGAGGACTTACTGCCCACAGGGAGAGTCTGAGGAGGGAAACAAACAGCGGCGTTCGGTCCCAGCCTGATATGCAGTGCACCAGCAGCCCACTGTCATCTGAAACACAAAACACCCTTCAGGGACGAGCCTTTAGGATAAGAAACGAGGACAAACTCGAGCCATCTGGAACACTGTCAACACGGGGAGGTCAGTGCATCATCCAGAGGGTAAAACTGACCAGCTTCCTCCTCTGACAGGAAGCGGCTGCTTTTGTTCGTACAGTTAGTTGAGTTGCCACGTATGCAGAATGGCAACGATGGACACCAGAACCTCAATGACCCGAAGGTCACCCTTCAGAGAGAGTGGGGCTCTAGGGTAGGGTACGGCTCAGCAGACGAGAAGTCGACTCGCTAACAGCAAGAGATGTCATTGTGGTGCTGTATAACAGAGGCCAGGCTGCGGCGCCACCTGTTGGGCCCTCTGACCACCAGCAGCAGGCAAGATGTCTTGCCCAAGGGACACAACAACAGAGACAGGCGTAGCAGAATCAAACTTCTATCAACGTTGCCGTCATCGCCCAGAGTGCCTGCCTGCTGTCGCCATCGACTGAACGCCCCACTGGGTTTCCCTTTGATCGAAAAGTTGAACTGATTTGAACAATAAACTGGATTACTGGGATCGTTTGGAAATGAACTGAAATGTCATAAACCGGCGCTGTGGGAATGACCCGAAGTGAGGTTATCAGCGGATGCGAGCGCAGCCGGTCCAGACCCAACCAACCCCCGGCAGCCACAGGCTCCCTTACCATCGCTGTTGATGATGTGGAGGAGCAGCTTCAGGTAGTTCTGGGTCTGCTCCACTAGGTCCCACGACTGGATCCGCCCATGCACACACAGACACATTAAAGAATGAAAACAATCATCTTTGCACCCCTTCTGCAACTCTAGGCTACGGCTTTAAACAAACCAACGCTATTCTTCCTCGCCCACTCTAGAATTGAAAACATTTTCTGTGGTTAAATTATCACTTTAACCAAAGTTTCAGCACTGTGTTGTCACAAACAGGTACGCCTCTATAAGTAGGAATATCATAGAAAGTTATTGATTTCTGGAATCTGATTCAAAAAGTGAGACCATTTTAAAGTTCATGACACCGGCATGCAACAACATGCATGCCATCTGTCAGAGGCTTCCTCAGAACCGCTGTAATACAGACTGCTACAGGAGATTCTTCCTGCCCACAGCCATCAGCCTCTATAATTAACTGATCAAATTACCAATCATGTAATAGTTAAAAATGACAGACAAAAATAAAAAAGTTAAGTGAAAATTTTGGCATTTAATGACTAGAATGACGATAATTCATATAACAAAAAGATTTTACAAAATCAGGCAAAAGAAAATTTTTCTTTTAATATATATAAATTCAACAAAATTTTACTCAAGAGTAAAAATTACAGTGTAGTAAAAATACTCCTAAAAGTTGTTTTTTTTCCAAAAGAGTTACTCAAATAAATGTTACTGAGTAAATGTAGCGAGTCACTAGCCAACTCTAAACAAAACTAGAATAAGAGAACATTTTATTGGTCTATTCTCTGTTTCTGGGAAACTGAATTTTGCGTTTATTATCTTTAAGCTATAACATTTACACAGTTAATATCAAAGCTAACAATAAGCTACTTATTCATTTTGAATAATAAAAACCAGAATCTATCCATCTGTTTGTATTACACTTACGAGTTTAATTTTTTTTTAAATCGAAAACAAATACATTTTATATTATTTTCATTTGAGATCGAGTTGTGAAGTGACAAAGGCTGCTGAGTCAGACCCTTCCCAGTTTGGCCACTAGATGGCACTAAAATGCCTCCAACCCCAAGACCAGAGAAGAGAAAGCGACAGCAGCGGCAGAGCGCAGAGGAGAGCCGACCTGGTACCGAGTCCAGTCGATGTTCAGGTTCTGAGTGAAGCGCGCGGGGATGGTCAGGGGAGCGTCCACGAAGTCCTGGCAACGGAGACACACAGACACGCACATCACCACCCGTCCTAAGCACATACCGGGCCGGGGGCAGGAGCAGAACCAGTACCTGATTCCAGTTGAACACCAGGCCCTCCGCCGTGTAGTCTCTGTCTTTGTAGTCCTTAAAAAACTCGCAGCCTGAAAAGAACGAGAAAGACTTTTATTCCCAGAAGACGCCAAGCTCCGTCCCTTCCCCCCTCAGCCTCCGTTAAGAAACTATTAAACAGGATTCTTATTGGTCTGATGTAATAATCTGACCCTAAATGTGACATTTTCATTGGCTGGGAGCAGAAAATCGTAATTACCTCAAATAAAATAGTGGAAAACGATCTGTAGAAATAGGCCTGCCATGATCAATTTTTCTGGACAATAAATTGTCCCAGAAGTTTTGCAATAAATGATAATATTGTTGTTTTGAGATCTTTTTCCAAGTAATATAATGGCAAAGGCATAATAATCCAAGAACACATTCTCAAAGATTAACAAACTTTATATTATAATGAACATTTAAACAATTGGAACTGGAAGACATTTTAAATACCCAAAATAATTAATTATAAAGTATCTGTAAACAAAATTATCCTTCAAAAAAAAGAACTAGTTGAGACTTTTGCTACCCAGTTTTTGGTAGAAAGGGAAAATAAATGATAAATTAAAACATATTAATTTATCATGCAATTAAATGATGTATTGTGTGTAGTGACAGGCCTACTGGAGTAACTGGAAGACATTATCTTCACAATTATATTCTCATTTATTGAATGACTCTTATTGACATGATTAATGGGCCAAATCCCAAAGGGAGGAAATTGAGCAACAGGTGGAAACTTCAGCTTTCAAAGGCAGAATCCTGACTACTTTCTCCACCTGGGTAAGGCACGGAGAGCAGGGTGAAGTCGGCGTAGCGCTGCGCCTTGTCCACCTTCTCAGAGGACGTCACACTGCCAAGGCAACGACAACAGAAGATGTCAGTGACAACAACTCCTACAACTGGGAATACGCTCCAATGCAAATTATGAGAAAATGACCACATGCACGGCTGGTCAGCTGGAAGAAAACATACACTGGACGTAGAAAGAGAAACGATGCGACAGAGTTATTGAGGAAAGCGGCTTACTTCAGGCCGAACTTGACCTTCTTGTTCTCCACCATGAGGTCACAGATGTAGCGAACTGAGAGGTAGCGAAGCAGCTTAATGTCGTGACCTCGAACTTTGTCAAAGAGCTGGGACTCGCCGTTCCTGAGCAGCAGGAGAAATGGCAGCAGTTCATGAAGCGAACCAGAGAGAGACACTCACTAAGGTCAGACGATAAGCTGCTGTCGTCACCTGACTGCCGGGTCGTCCTCGGGAACCTCCTCTGGCTCAGTGCAGGTGTCGTCACTGCCCCCTGCAGACACACACCAGGAAAGGTTGGATGTTAAAAGGCTAAAGACTAGGGAGCAAAAGTCTCTCATGAGAGAGCAAACAGCAGAAGAAGAAATGACTGAAGGCGGCTTTCAGTGGTTAAAACATGGAGGAACAGCTGCTCCTGCTATTCACAACTGAAATCTGAACCGACAAGCTTTCTGCAGAACTTCCCCTTTTGGGTTATGCGTGTGAAAAAGCTGCATTTTTTTAGGTTGTTATTTTTTCTTTTACCTGAGAAGATGTAGTTGTAGCCCGTCCGCCCGTACAGCTCCCCCCAACCTGCCAGGGTGGCTGAGCGGCAAATGTGCTGCAGGGAGGAAAACAGACCTGATCAGACGAGACCAGATCTGAACAACTGCTGACTTTTTTTTTAGGGGGTATCAGAGGAATTGGGGCTGAACTCTAATGAACTGCAGACTTTTTTGCTTGGAAAAACAAAAAAGCAAAACAAAACAAAAAAAAAAAAAAAAAAAAAAAAGAGAACAATGAAGAAATATTCAGAAACACTGTCCATAACATATACCAGAGTGGATGAAGAACTGCGAACGGAGAAGAAATCAGAGAATGAACACATGAACAAACAGCTACTCTGCCTAGCAACAGGTCAGGTTGTCCTTTCCTCAGGACTAGTGGGGGGAAAAAAAAAAAAAAAAAAAGCTTTTCGACCTGAAAAGCCCGGCATATGTCCAGTATTTCTGGGTGGAATTTGACATGTTTCACTTGTGGTGTTGATTTTAAACATCCAGCACAGAGCAGAGGAGAAGCACCGCGGGCGGACGGACAGACCCACCTTGCCATTGTAAAGGATGACGGGGCAGACGAACCTTCCTCTGCAGCGAGCCATTTTACTTCTGCTCACCAGGTCCTGCAGCTTGCTGATCTGCACCGTGCTCTCAAACCTACACACACACGCACACAAACACACAAATAGGCACACACACACGAACACACCAAAACCTGCTCTTTAACTCAGTCTGTCAGTAAATGGAAGAGGTTCATCATGCGTCATAAATCTGTGAGGATAGCTGGACTAATCTGGACTTAAATTAATTTGGGCTGCAGCGTCCCACAGCAGTGTGTGACCAAGCTGGTGGTCAGCATGAGCAGGGGGTGGCATTAAATAACCTACATTTTCAGTGTTTTTAAACCAACGAGGTCGGCAACAGCTTGGGCTGTTTGAGAGGACCTGCCGGGTTGTCATGGGAACATCCAACTAAATTTTCTCCTGTTGTCCTTTTTCTTACAATAAACAGAAGAAGACTGATCTGCAATGAGCAGTTTTTTTGTTTTTTTTTCTTTTTACAACCAAACACACAGGAGCTTCCCCTTTGACTGAGGCTCGACAGAAAAGTGAAGCTTTTTCTGGAGCAGAACCAATCAGACCCAAATACTGCAGCAGTTACTAAGTCATGACACAAATCCTGGACCAATTATGACCAAACAACATCTGGAACTGAAATCAGAGGAAATTCAGAATATTTCTATAACCAGCACACTGAAAAAATAAATGTAAAAATCTGTAACAGACAACAAGTGAAGACGTGTCAGAGAGCACTGAGCCGTTTCTGCGAGTTTACAAGCCATCACACAGTCATAAAATATTATGGCGAGAAAGATTTTGAGCACATAAGCCAAGTGCTGGAAGAGACACTGTCGCCGCGCCAACAGTCAGCGGTAAGACAGAAGGATCTGTTGAATCACTGCATGTTTCCCGTTTCTGCAGCAGTGTAAAGTCACGTTGCACAGCTGTCACTTCCTCCCTCTGCCTCAGAGACACTGGTTGCTCTCTGACGGGGGACGTACCTGTCTCTGTCTCTGTCCACCTCTGTAGACTCGTACTCCAGGAAAACGATCTGGCGGGGGTAGTGGCCGCAGACCTCGCCACTGGAGTTAGAGATGATGCTGTACTTGTAGTCTCTGTCAAACAGCTCCAGACATCGCTTCTCTATCGCCTCCACCTGAGGAGGAGGGACAGGGTAACATGCTGAATTAATATCAGAGGTGGGTAAAGCACCCATAAATTGTACTCAAGTAAAAGTAGTTATGTCAAAAATAATTCTAACTCAAATAAAAGTAAAAAGTAGTTAGTAAAACGTCTATTTAAATACTGAGTAATTGATCAAATTATCCTTTAATATTTACAAATTACATCAGATGGACTAAAACAGGGTGTCCAAAGTCGGTCCTTGAGGGCCCAGCATCCTGCATGTTTTAGTTCTCTCCCTGGTTCAGCACACCTGCATCAAATGATGGCTCATTAGAAGACCTAAGGAGAACATTGACTTGCTGAGGAGGTTGTGGCTACCGACTTTGGGCACCTCTGGACTAAAATATACATTTATGTGCAAAGTTTGGTATTTTATGGATGGAAATGTAAATAAATCATAAGTAACAACATATAACAAAATCAGGTAAAAAAAAAAAAAAAAAAAAAAAAACCAAGAGAAAATTCTAAATCAGTTTCTTTCAAAAAAAAAAAAAAAAAAAAAAAAAGCTTATGAAGCTTTAATAAAAACTGCAGGTGTGTGTCTGTGTCTGGTGATTTTTTTGTTCTTTATTCAGTGGGTAAATAATCCAGAAATTTTACTCAAGAGCAGCGATACTTCATAATAAAACTACTCAAGTAAAAGTAAAAACTACAGTATAGTAAAAATACTCCAAAATTTTTTTGTTGTTGTTGTTTTCCAAAATGTTATGTTACTCAAGTAAATGTAATTGAGTAGATGTAACTAATTACTACCCAACTCTAAATCGGAAAACATCTTACCCGAGGACTGACTTCCTTTGCTCGATACTGTGTCTTGGAGAACAGGTCGATCAGATCCGCAATCTGCTCGCTCTTTCTCACAGACAGACCGGAAACCGTAAAGCCGCCGGCCGCGAAAGGGGAGGCGGCCATCATGGCGTCTCGAGCCGCGGTGGTCGCCTCCAGCCGCACTCGTCCTCCTTCAAAGACCGCAGAGCCCTGTCCTTTGGAACGGGAAGACCGACCAGGCCATCCCTTCCCGGCGAGCTTCTTCCTGACTGCCCGCTTGAGGGGGCCAGAGCCGGGCGGTCGTCCTGAATTCACGGCAGCGGTGAGCAGCTCCACCCCAGGAAGACACGAGCCGCTGTCGGGCCGCAGGCAGCGACCTGGTCCCGGAGTGGTCCCGGGGTTAGCTACGCTGCTACAGAGCTAGTAATGTTTCGGTGAAGCCAGTTTTGCACATCGAGGCTGATGCTTTTAGTCTGGTTTCTATTCCTCTGGAAAACCCGTACTATCTCTTCGGGGCTCCTCTCCGAACTTGAAATCAGAAAATCTCCAGGATCCTTCCAAGCCCGCTCAGTGGAACATCACCATGACGACGAACAGGACCAGGTTAAATAATTCTCAGACGAAATTAACGCGGCTGCAGTTAATGTGACCGACAGGTCCAACAGAACAGTCCAGCGGTCTGAGTTGCACAAAACAAGTGATAAACAGGAAGTTGACTGAATCACGTGACAACCACCCTGACAACGTTGTGGCGCCTTACCGCCACCTAGTGGTTAGGGTTTTACATCACAAGCATAATAAATAAATGTCTTAGTCCGTTAATTCCAAATTATTAAGGATAATGTGACAGCAAACGTTTTTTAAACTTGTTCATTTAATCTCTGCACTGCGTTTACACATTTCTCTTAAGAAAGACATTTGCAATTTGTTTGGACTTAAAAAAAATAAATCTGCCCTTAGAGACTTAGATAACACTTTCTGTATTTAGTCAAGTTTAACAAATTAAGCAGATTTGGGTGCAGCAAAAATCTACTTTGATTAAGTCACTGGATTACGGAGCCCTCCAGGGGACATGGGAAATTTTCTTTCTTTTGCGTTCCCTCGCAAAACTTTTGCATTCCCTCCGTAGATGTGAGCCTATTTACAAGGAAATTTAAAAGAAATCAGATGTTTTATTACATTTTCACTTAACTACTTATACTATAAAGATGACTACTTTATGCTGTACCAAATTTTTTCCAGGATTGTTAAATTGGTTGATGTGTTTGGTAATAATTGTGTTCTTAATAAAAAATAAAACCTGTACAGCAGTAAAAGCCAGCTGGGATAACAAAATTCCAAAAGTAGATGGTTATCTTTCTTTTTTTCCAGAAAGTTCATGTAACATTTGTGGCTCTGAAGAGTTTTAATTGACTGAACTGAGGGTGAAAATGCCTCTTTATATTGAATCCTGTAGGTTTCTTAGCGACAGAATAAAACTGTCAATCCAGATGAGTGGAAGGAAGCCAAAACTTTTACTTTCTTAATGGTCTTCCAGTCTCAAAAATATCAACCGTTTCTACAAACACTATTCTATAAACCTTGAAACCTTCAATGCTCATGATAAATGTTGAACACTGGCAGGAGGCGACGCAACACCAACCATCTTCCTGTCTGAAACACACACTGAGATTTCCTTCATTTTAGGAGATCTGTGATCGGCCGATACTTACACATGAAGCAGATCTCATAAACCTCAGCAAAGGTCTAAAAATCAACCACCGTCCTCGTTGCTGTCCCGTCAGAGAGGTTTGACTGATAGACTGGCCCACCAGGTCATATCTGCATGATTGAAGCTGACAGTAGTTACCCAACTGTTACCAACTCATCAACTTTCTTGCTATATTTAGCCACATTTAAGACAAAAAAATGGTATTGGCAGGAAAGGCTTTTTAAATATCGGTAATTGGCGATCATCTAGAAAACTGTAATCGGTGCAGCCCTACTGATGACAGAATCTGAGCGAACACCTAACAGAAGAGTAAAAATCATTCCAGCTAGCTTAATTTCCCATGTAAACACTCAATGTCCATCGACTGCTGGTAAAATAACTCATTCAATTCTTTTAACAGAACCCCTTTAAAACAATGGGAAGCCATCTCTTTGACACCAGGTATGTTCTTGGTGTTCTACTTTTAATTATGTTTTAATTTTAAGTATTTTTAATTTTTTTTTAGTTTGTGTACTAGAAAGGAAAGAAGTCGATAGCTTACAAAGCTGTGGAATATGAGATAACCACCTAAACATGACAATGACGAGGCTGGGTTAAAAAATACTTTGCTGTTATGATTATTTTATTATCAAAATGCATTACATCTGTTGCTTCTTAAATCTCTTAGAGAACAATTGAAATAGTTTCTACTATGATCTGTGGAAAAAAAAAGAAGAAAAACAACAGAAAACTTCTTAGAAAAACAACAGGAGAAAGAAAGTGGCGTCTGAAGGAACCCAGGGAGTCAGATCTCCAAAGCGTCTGACCCCAGCTGCTCAGTCAGACTCTACTGACACCACGCCGGGAATTCAGTGTACTAGATCCTCTCTCCATACAGCTCTATCACATTCTCTCTATACAGGTACACAGAATCACACACAGAGTCCTGCTGCTGGGTGCTTTCAGGGTGGATGTGTTTTTAAGGTGCTGCTTCGTGTTAGCTAGCAACGTTCATGTTGCTGTTCTGTCACACATTCATGGAATCTGGTGGGGGGGGAGGGATTACGAGGGAAGGGGTTGTAGTGGCCGGTGGGTGGAGCAGTGGGTGGAGAGGGGCGTGGGGGGGTTCCTCAGTCATTCAAGTCTTTCCCACAAATACAGTTCCCCCACCCCACAACTCACGACCACTTCAGGCCCTGAACTCCAGTCACATAAAGAGAGTGGGGGGATGGGGGGGATTCACAGGTCTCCTCCACCTCAGTCTGAGCGCTGCAGAAAACCGTCTCTTTTTACACGTCAGTTGTTAAAGAATAGAGAGAAAAAAAATGGAACAAATAAAGCAGCAGACAGAGAGAGAGCGAGAGAATCCCACAGGAAGTGCAGCTGCAGCGGTCACCACCGGGTAGCTGCCGCCGCCACAGCAGCTGGCACCGTCAGCAGCAGCAGCAGCAGCAGCTCCATCTCCTCTGGCAGTGAACTCGCTCTGCTCTCTGTCACATGGAATGCAAAGATTGGTCGGACAAATCCAGGCGTGTCTGCAACCCTGATCCCTTTGCTCCTGAACGGGATGACTCCAGACGGATGGGGAGCTGATGCGGTGGTGGTGGGCCCAACTGGATCAGACGTTGGTGGGAGGAAAAAAGGTTGGCAGCACCATGAATGAGGGGGAAGGAGGGAGGAGGAGGTTGGAGATAGAGGCCTGCAGCTGGGTGGAGGAGCGGAGCTCCCAGCACACCACCACTCACATGATGAAGAACGCTTCTGGAATGATCCTGGAGAACGCCCCGCCCCCACCTGCCTGTCATCACCCCCCCTCCTCTGAGTAAAACGAGAAGAAAACGGAACATCTGTCGGTTTTCGCCAAATACGCATGTCAGCATCTGACCAACCTGGTAACCATGACAACAGGAAGGCTAACTTAGCATTCTGTGCAGACATTGATGTGGAATTTTTTTCCTTTTTTGCCAAAGAAGAAGAAGAGTAGGAAAGTTCTGGGATAATTGGGAGTTTTCAATCCGGTTTCCCGTGTTTTCCAGGCTGCTTGCTTCCCGTCTCCCTCTGTCCTGACGTCCAGGAGCCGGAGGTTTATCTATGAGCACGCTGCTGTCAAGTTCAAGTTCTTTTCCTGAAAATAAAGAAAAAAAAAAACAAAACAAAAACAACAGAAAACAGGAAAAGGAGGAATCTGTCCAGAGTCCTGGCTGGCTCCTCTCAGGTCTGTACATGTGGCCCCTCCAGCTCCCTGAACCCCCAGAGGGCCTTTAGCTTCACACACACACACACACACACACACACACACACACACACTCACACACACACACACACACACACACACACACACACAGCTGAAAGAAGGTCCTAGAAGCTTCCTGACTGCGTCCTTACTCCAGGCCCCTGGTGGGGGGGGTGCTGGAACTGCTGGGGGTAGTGTGGGGAGGGTCCTGCTAGCCTGGAGCCGGCCGGCTGCCCCCCTTGCCCCGGGCTGTTCACCTTCAGGCTGACAGCCGCCTGTTGTTGACCTCCTCTAGAAGCCTGAGGGCCCACGTCTACATTAGTCTGTCCCTGGGTCCGTGGGCCTGGATTGGCCCCCTCCAACAGGCTGCTGCTGCCGAGGAAGCTTGTCTTTAGGTGGCTGCTGCTGTAGCTGGGGGGTCCGTCGCTGGTGGGCTGTGTGGGGGGGGGACTGCAGTAGGAGCTCTGGGGATCCTGGGACGGCCCCGGGTGGGAGGAGGAGAAGCGAGGGTAGAAGCTCTGGGTGGAGGAGCTCTGGAACGGAGAGCTGGCTGTGGGGTGGGTGAAGGACGGGCCGTCTGTCTCTGGGAGGACTTCTGCTGACTGGACAGAGGACAGAGGACAGAGGACTGCATGTTATCAGTGGAAAAAGCAAAAAGCTGCTTAGCAACCAGGAAAGGTTTCTAATGGCAGCAGATGCTCCCACTGGCTGCCGAGAGGGTTTCCCACCTGCTGTTTCTTCATAATACACAATATTCACATTGTTTTATTGTCATTTGAAAGATAAGAAAATTAATATCTTGTTAGAATGAAAATCATTTTAAATTTCAATCTTCCAGGTGCGAGAATACTTCGGAATTAGGAACTTTGACTTTCCGCTTATCGAAGGACATCTACTTGTTCAAAACGAACGGAGGTGAAATAAGGAATTGAAACCAACAAATCATTTTGGTGAGTGCTGCTGCTGGTCCTTACCTGCTGTGCGTAGAGGGGGGGGCTGTATCTGTGGGGGCTCTTGGTGGAAGCAGCCAGGGCTCCTCCTCTCCGCTCGTATCGCTCTGCATCTGGAGACGGAGACAGAAGCGTCACGGCCCCGTCCGGTTCGTTTCTTCCACTGACCTGAACCCCCGAAACTGCTGCCGCACCTGGCTCTGCGTCTGCTGATCCGTCACTCCGTCTGTAGACCCGATCCATCTTGATGCTTCTCAGCACGCGCTGGCCCTCCCTCAGGCGCTCCACTGTGGTGGGGACCATCCTATGGAGGAGCAGGCAGCTGTCAGAGGGGGGGTTTTCCCATCACCGACCAGAGAGAAACAAGAAGTGGAGCCACTCTCACCACTGGTTGCTGCACTCCTGCCGCCTGGGCTTGAGCGGCGCCCTGTGGTGGTCCGGCGGGCTGACCTCCTCCAGGTGTGGGACCGGAGCTGTGGAGTGTGGGGAGGAAGGGGGCTGCATCTGCTGGTAGGAGCGGGCTGGGTGGGGTTCCTTGCTGCAGTAGGAGTCCGGCTGGGTGGGGGCGACGTTCCTGGCTGCTGGTTCACCTGCTCTGCCGCTGCTGCCTCCTTGCTTCCTCTTCCGGTACTCCAGCAGAGACACCTGAGCGGCAGAGGGAAGTAGGACGCTCTCGTCAACACTTGCTGCTGCTACATCAACCCTCATTGCTGTGTTTGATGCCAGGCTGCCAAAATCCATCCCATGATTCACCCAGACTGTGATGTTGAGTGATGACAGGCCACATGCAGCACGGCTCAGGGCTCCAGTCTGAGAGAAAGGTTTTCAAACCCCGTTTCATGACCGTCGGGATCCACTGTGCGCCCCTGCTCTCGCTCGGTTTCTGAACGACTGGACATCACCACCCCTCGGCTCAGAACGCAAGCAACACGAGACGCACCACGGTATGATGCAACCACGCTCAAAAAAATCCACAAAAAACACACATGTCAACGTTCACAAGGGGGTTCAGGCACGCACACACCTTTACAACGAGAAGACTCATCCCAACTGGATGTCATCAGCAAACACGACAAACAAACGAGAGGATCAGGAGCGAGTGGGATGGTCAGACACTGACATGGATGGCTCTTGTCTGAAGTTGAATCTTATGCATTGAGAAAGAACCAGCGAAGGCTGAGCAGGAGCAGCAGAAGTCAAGAGTCACCACAGAGCACCAACAGCAGCCATTATGCTCTCGTCAGTTGCAAAAGTGTTTAGTAAGCCTCAACTTGCACAGCAGCAGTAGCGGGACTTTGTTTTTATTTGTCTGAATCACAATCTTGCTATAAGGGATGCAAAAGCTCCCACTCTGCTTCCAGATCGTCACATTACCAGACCACTAAGGCCCCAACATACTTCATCCGTCTGAGCGCATTTCTGCATAAAGAACAGCAATTAACTTCTGACCAATCAGATAACACTTTGAACAGAAAAAGTTCGACCAGGTCCTGGAGTTCAGCAGGTGGATGCCTCTCTGCAAACAAA